>NC_090349.1:29686505-30936505 GCF_035084215.1 Heptranchias perlo
GACTTTTTAAGGATGCAAAACATAAAAAGTGAAGAACTCTGGCCAGTTTCTTTCTACAAGGAAAATTGCTTCTGGCAATGTACACCATTTCAGTGGCTAAAACACAACTGTCATACACCCAACCATGTCAAGTAATTAACTAAGCAAATATACTTATTAACCATTTAAAGTCTATAGTCACATTTGTGCACAAAAAATCAAATAAACATTTTCTCTCCCTCTCAAAAAGAGTCCTTCAAGAATTTTACATAAATCTTTCAGAGTACTATAAAAAGGATTTCAGCAAAAAATAATGCAGTTTTGAATTACAATCTACAGCAGGGTTACAATCTATAGATTCACGCCACCTTCAGGTGTTCAGTTTTCTAAACCGATCGAAAAACGTAAACAAACCTGCGTGGCCAAGCTGAGAACCTGCTGTACCAGTTCTTGCGTCTCAGTCGGTTTTTTTAAGAACAGTTTCACAATAGCTGTCAAAAGTTGAAGTTGAACCTGTAACAAAAGATAAAAATGCCATGAAGAATCTAGTACTATATTTTCACCTGACAAGCAGCACTCAAGACTTTATTTGACATCAATTTCCTAGAAACAATGTTAAAAATTGTAATCTGCATTCAAAAGCAAAAAAACTATTCGTGCATAGCACATGAATCACAAAAGATCCCTTACACAGAAAATGTATCTACTAATTAGCAAACATTGTTAACCGTTTGGGAACTCCAGTAATATTCTGCACATTTTAGTGGGCAGTTTAAAAAAAAAGGAAGGAATGTCTCTTGAAAGGGAAAATAAAACTTCTAACAAAGAAAGCACCATGCTGGTAGTGAACTATCTCAAGACTCTCCTTGGAAAAGATCTGCTCACATAATGTAATAAATACAGCTCTTCTGTATATTAAGTATGCATGTCTCATCGAAGCAAGTCTTTTCTGACCAGGAGGGTCTACAACATGCTGCTTTCTCAATATGAAGAAAACTATTTTAAATTGTTAAGCACAATCTTTCCTTATTGAAATCATTGTTGGCTGCTTCTAATTTTTTCTCTTCCTCTACATGTTTAAAGATCTCAAAATTTTTCCCACCACAGACCTTAATTATCCAGGTTAGCTTTATCTTCTTTGAAAATGGGGTTTACATTGGCCACTGTCCAGTCCTCCTGCACCCATCCATTCTCAATAGAATCATGAAATATAATTACTAGGGCCTCTGCTAGCTCCTCCCCCATTTCACTCAGGATTATTTTATCCTGAAATATAACTCACACTAAAGCCTGGATTTTCCAATTGGTTTTGCCCAAACTATGAGTGAAAATCAAGCAGATCCAATTGGAAATTAAGCAGAGTTTTGTCAAACCAGATCTCTATCATGCAGAATTTCTTGGCAGGGAACAATAGTGCTGAAAGCACCGGGATTAAATAGGCAGGAGCTTAATTTGAATAATTTGTGGGTGGGGATCCCCTGCATGTCATTTTCTGAAGTCTTTTCCAAATAATGCCCAAGTGAAATGAACATCCAGGGAATCAGCAGCAAGTGGCAGTTAATTTAAAGGGCACAGTAAATGAACTGATTCTTGATAGTTGACAGAGGCTCATGAAAACCTATTCTAATTTTTTTTTTGCCCCCTGCCCTCCCCCCTCCAGGTTTGCCAATATTTAATGTGCTTGGAAAAGGAGGAGGATGATTAATGAAAGAAGCCAGACTGGTCAGGCTGCATGAGGTGCTCTGTGCCCACTTGCCAGTACCCTGCAGCTAACATACTGCACTTCGACAGACAATTAGTGCAAGTGGGGGCTTCAATTTGCAAAAGAAGCTGGGCAGCAGGCCCAATAGCACCATTAAGATATGTGAATGCCTGACTAATCAATGCAGGATGCTTCCTCAGAAGCAGCCCAATCACAACATGCTATACTTTCAGTGGTACTGTGTGAAAGAAGGCACGATGCCAGAAGAGTCTGATTAGTGGTATCTTGGTTGCACCCAACCATATCTGTGGACACCCAAATGACATTAGCGAACCGGGGGATTTTACAACCCAACAGCTTCACGGTCACTTCTACTGATAGCTTTTTAAAAACTGAATTCAAATTCTCAAACTGCCAGTGAGATTTGAACTCATATACTCTATTATTAGTCCAGGCTTCTGGATTACATGTCAATTAACATAACCACTACACTATTGTACCCAAGATGTCTGTTGGACCTTTACAAAGGATTGCAGAATTTTTGTCAATCCATTCTATCGCTTCTTTAAATGTCCCATCTTCTTAAATTTCACTTACATGTAATTATCCATTTGCAGCACTAGTGTGATCCTAGCATCTCTGTATTTGGAGCTATGTTAACGAAATGACCTCAGAAAATCAAGTGCCAACAGCAATCTGCCATTTGAGTCTGTCGAAAACCTGCTTCTAAAACCAATATTCGTGACTAAACTGTACCTATATTGGAAAATCTAAGCTTAACTTCTTACCTGTGTGCTTTCATCATGGAATCCTTCCAGGAAGCTCTCCAATAGCTCATCAGCATTGTCGATTCTTTCTGCATATTCACCTACTATCCATATCATGGCTGCTCGTGCTTCTGGTTCATCCAGTGAGTCAAGGTTTTCACATAGTGTGGCAATAACACTTTCATACCTTGATGATAAGCAAGACTGGTAAGGTAGTTGACAGTAGCATCAACAAATCTGGCTTAAAAAAAACCGCATATCCCTAGAACACTTCGGCTACCTTTACACTAGAACTACAGCTTCAGCACAAATAGTGATTATAATGTAAATATGGAGTCAGGGCCCAACTTAACTCTGGAGTGAAGTGGAGCAAAACTCTGCAGAGGCAGTATGATCTGCTCCGTTTCAGTTAAATGGGGCCCTGACTCTGAATTTACGCTACAACTTCTTAGCATCTTTGTAAGGACAATACAGGTATAATATTAATGCAGCCTAAGATTCTCATACTTATTGCAAACATTTCTGTGCATTAGAATGTACTTAAAAACATTTAATTGTGCAAAACTGTGCTAAAGACACAAAATCAACCAATGGCTGCAATCAAAGGTACAAGTGGCCTACTCCACTAGTGGGGAGGAGAGAAAAATAATGTCACCAAGCCATATTCCTATGGATTCAAATAAATGGTGCAAAACCAGTGTTAACACAGGGCTCAAAGGTTTAAAAGGGGGGGGGGGGGAAAGGGGTTGGAAACAACACTTACTTAGCAATTAATGAGCATAATTGTAAATTTAGTATTCGATAATGACCAATGAAAGCAGCCCTTTTTTGCAGCGATATTTATTTTGTACGTTACCACAGACAGATCTCTCAATTCTCATTAGTACTATAAACATGCCAAGCTTAAAGGATGAAGGAAAAAGACCAGCTTTGACAGTGGGAAGATTAGGACAAATAAATATTGACCAGTTTCACATTCTTAAACAGCAACATCATTTTCAACATTTATGACTACAAATGACCATAGTTAAACTGCAATCACTACTGAAATTTATTTATGCACACACCCATAATGGTTTTAGATTATGCATTTTGTTTATGAAGCAGATTTAAATGATCCATTACTGCTGACAAGCTTTAGAAACCAATATAAACACAAAAGCTATTTTTATGTGTATTGTCTTCCAAAGAGATATTTATATGCTGAAAAGTTTCAAACTGCAAGAAAAGTTTACAATATGGAATGAGTCAGTAGCTTTATTTTTATGTGCGTATCTCAACTCTTGTACATTTATTTCTTCTCATCAATCTGATTAAGTGCTTACATGCAATTGCCAAATACATATGTATACTTAATAGCTGCAGATATATTGCTTCTGACCGAAGTGGATTTGAAAAAATGCAAGGGCACAAAATAGATACATCACTGTAGAAAGCAGAAATGGAACCTACTTGTTTGGGTATTTGCGGAAAATGTCCTTGATTACCACTATGGCTTCCTGCACAACGTAATTGACCTTTGTTTGAATGAGGTCAAGTAGTGTGCTAACACAGCGTTCTGCTGATTGCTGTAATAAACAATCCATTAAGTTAGTGTTTACTGCAGATGCTTTTACTTCAAATGAAAAAGGTCCTTACTAGATTTACTGTCACTGTTTTAAACCACGTTTAACGTTAATTTTCTCATCCCAACTCCCATAAAAAATCTAAAGTTCCCCAATCAGGCTTAAAGCTGAACGAAAATTTCACAAACTTTGTGACAACCAGTTCTGGCTGAGGTATTAGCAATTTTGGTTTATAACAGTGCCAACCCATTGCATTAACAGCATACAATTATTTCTTTAAAATTTGTAGCTATACATTAACTCAGCACGAGTTAACATTACATCAAATTGAGGTCTTGGCATTGCATCAGTTAGCATAATTGAATTCAAGTCTTGCCATTAAACTATTCGGGTCTAGTCTCAGTAAATTATGCCTGGCTGCTGATGGGATATGAAGCCAGTAACCATTTCACATCATGTGGATTCTTGATTTAGAAAATATTGGATTACAAATTGGATTTGAGATTTCCTACCATACAAAACATTAATATTTAAAATTCATTTTTTTTACCTCAACTTTAATAGCGCATCGTCCAATTGCACGCACAGCCTTCCGTACAAAGTCAACATCGACTTCTGTTGCATATTCCTTCAATTCTGCTAAAACCTACAAGTTGGAGTGGACACTTAACATAAACTGATCAAAAACTGCATGCAATCATAAACCAACTGAGTCAGTAGTTCAATATACAAGATAATTGTGGCATTTTGTAGTAAGTGTCAAAATGGGTCTATCCACTCCACTTGTAAATTAATTTTGTCCACGTTAAATTGGGATAGGTAATCTCTAAAATATCAAGTGAGAAACTATATAATGATAGTGGCCTCAAGGCAACCTGGTAACACTTTTCTTTTTAACATAACTACTGTGATTAACAGAGACCAATGCACTCCGGCCTCCACTAGAGTTAAATTTCAGTTTAAAACGCAAGATACAACCAGCCCATAAGTTTAAAAAAGTTAAATACTTTGTCAGCTTTGGCACCTGTCAATTAAGTCACATCACTGTGCTTCTGTGTGCCTGCATGTGGATTTCTCCAACTTAAAAAGCATCATTTGCTTCCCACATTTTTAGTGGCAAACATTTGATTGTTAAAGTTCTTTGAAAGTTTTAAAGTCCTTTTTATTTATGTAAATACAGGCCACTGAAATATAACCATTTGTTGCCAGAAAACTTCACTGGGAAAATTATGCCAATGTTTATGACCAACAACAATATGCCCAAGGAGCACATGAAAAAAAGCATAACCTGCAGCTGATGTAGGTCAGATATTTGAAAAGGAAGTTTTTCTTGGGGGTGGGTTTACAAATCATTTATTGGGCTAAAAAGCGATAGGTACACATTCAGTATTCCAAACACACCCTTTTCTGATCAAAATAAAATTACTGTACATTAGCAAAGTTTCCAGCACTCATACACAAAACATGCCTCTGTGTCTGAACAATTATTCATTGTGCAAGTGAAGTACAACAACTTCATGCTTTAAAAAGTGAATATAGTTGCTTCATTAACGTGAACTCAATTTGAAAACAAAGGATTGCACAGTTCATTGTATATTACAGCACAGAAGGCAGGCAATTTGGCCCATCGTGCCTGCTCTATGAAAGAGCTATCCAATTAGTCCCACTCCCCTGCTCTTTCTCTTTAGGTCTGTAATTTTTTTTCCCTTCAAGTATTTATCCAATTCTCTTTGAAAGTTATTATTGAATTTGCTTCCACCATCCTTTCAGGCAGTGCGTTCCAGATCATAACAACATGCTGCGTAAAAAAATGTTTCCTCACGTCGCCTCTGGTTTTTTTGCCAATCACCTTAAATCTATGTCCTCTGGTTACCGACACTTCTGCCACTGGAAACAGTGTCCCCTCATTTACTCTATCAAAACCATTCATGATTTTGAACACCTCCATCAAATCTTCTCTTAACTTTCTCTGCTCTTAAGGAGAACAATCACAGTTTCTCCAGTCCCTCATCCCTAGCACTATTCTACTAAATCTCTTCTGCACCCTCTTCTAAAGCCTTGACATTCTTCCTAAAGTGCAGTGCCCAGAATTGAACACAATACTCCAGCTGATGCCTAGAGTTTTATAAAGGTTTAGCACAACTTCCTTGCTTTTGTACTCTATGCCTCTATTAATAAAGCCCAGGATCCCATATGCTTTTTTAACAGCCTTCTCAACTTGTCCTGCCACCTTCAAAGATTTGTGTACATACACCCTCAGATCTCTGTTCCTGTACCCCCTTTAAAATTGTACCATTTAGTTCATATTGCCTCTCCTCATTCTTCCTACCAAAATGTATCACCTCACATTTTTCTGCTTTAAATTTCATCTGCCATGTGGCTGCCTATTTCACCAGACTGTCTATGTCCTCCTGAAATTTGTTACTATCCTCCACATTATTTACTACATTTCCGAGTTTCATGTCATCTCCAAACCTTGAAAATATATCCTATATACCCAAGCTCAGGTCATTAATGCATATCAAAAAGAGCATACGGACTCCTGGGGTACACCACTGTATCCTACAAAAACTCAGTACCCATGGACCAGTTGAACCAGGAACACTTCTCACCACGATGGACGTCTCGGCACTCTACACCAGTATCCCCCACGATGACGGCATCGCTGCGACAGCATCAATACTCAACACCAACAACAGCCAATCTCCGGACGCCATCCTACAACTCATCCGCTTCATCCTGGATCACAATGTCTTCACCTTCAATAACCAGTTCTTTACCCAAACACACGGAACAGCCATGGGGACCAAATTCGCACCCCAATACGCCAACATTTTCATGCACAAGTTCGAGCAGGACTTCTTCACTGCACAGGACCTCCAACCAACACTATACACCAGATACATCGACGACATTTTCTTTCTATGGACCCACGGTGAGGAATCACTAAAGAGACTACACGATAACATCAACAAGTTCCATCCCACCATCAAGCTCACCATGGACTACTCCTCAGAATCAGTTTCTTTCTTGGACACACGAATCTCCATCAAAGACAGGCACCTCAGCACCTCACTCTACCGCAAGCCCACGGACAACCTCACGATGCTCCACTTTTCCAGCTTCCACCCTAACCACGTCAAAGAGGCCATCCCCTATGGACAGGCCCTGCGAATACACAGGGTCTGCTCAGACGAGGAGGAACGCGATGGACACCTACAGACGCTGAAAGACGCCCTAGTAAGAACGGGATAGGACGCTCGACTCATCGATCGACAGTTCCGACGGGCCACAGCAAAAAATCGCATAGACCTCCTCAGGAGACTAACACGGGACGCAACCAACAGAGTACCCTTTGTCGTCCAGTACTTCCCCGGAGCGGAGAAACTACGCCATGTTCTCCGCAGCCTTCAACATGTCATCAATGACGACGAACACCTCGCTATGGCCATCCCCACACCTCCACTACTCGCCTTTAAACAGCCACCCAACCTCAAACAGACCATCGTTCGCAGCAAATTACCTAGCTTTCAAGAGAACAGCGTCCACGACACCACACAACCCTGCCGCGGTAACCTCTGCAAGACATGCCAGATCATCGACACAGATACCACCATCACACGAGAGGACACCACCCACCAGGTGCATGGTTCATACTCCTGTGACTCGGCCAACGTTGTCTACCTCATACGTTGCAGGAAAGGATGCCCCAGAGCATGGTACATTGGCGAGACCATGCAGACACTGCGACAACGGATGAACGGACACCGAGCAACAATCGCCAAACAGGAGGGTTCCCTCCCAGTCGGGGAACACTTCAGCAGTCAAGGACATTCATCCACCGACCTTCGGGTAAGCGTACTCCAAGGCGGCCTTCGAGACACACGACAACGCAAAATCGTCGAGCAGAAATTGATAGCCAAGTTCCGCACCGATGAGGACGGCCTCAACTGGGATCTTGGGTTCATGTCACGCTACACGTTACCCCACCAGCGAACAAATGTTATCTGTTTTTAATATAACGGGTCAGTTGCTGTCTTTTCTATGTTTCTACCTCTCTATCTCTGTTTTTTTTTTGTTTGTTGTTTTTTTTGGTGATTTGTATATTCTGAGACCTGGCAGGTAACACCTGTCTGTCTGCACACTGATTGCCTTGGCAACGGGCAGTTGAAAAAACTGTCTGTAATCACCAAGCATTGTTCTGTGAATTATAAATGCGACTTCATTTCGAGGATTTCATTTCCACATCGTTCACCTGAGGAAGGAGGTAGCCTCCGAAAGCTTGTGAATTTAAAATAAAATTGCTGGACTATAACTTGGTGTCGTAAAATTGTTTACAATTGTCAACCCCAGTCCATCACCGGCATCTCCACATCATACTTCCCTCCAGTCTGAAGAACAACCATTCACCGCTGCTCTGCTTTCTGTCCCTTAGCCAATTCTATATCCATGCTGCCATTATCCCTTTAATTTTGCTTACAAGTCTATTACGTGGTACTTTATAAAATGTCTTTTGAATATCCATATACATATTAACCGCACTACCCTCATCGACCCTCTCCATTACTTCAAAGAACTCAATCAATTTAGTCAAACATGATTTTCCTTTAAAAAATCTGTGCTGACTTTCATTTATTAGCCCATACTTTTCCAAGTGCCAATTAATTTTGTCACGAATTATTGCTTCAAAGTTACCCCCAACACTGACGTTCAGTTGACAGGCCTGTAATTGCCGGGTTTAATCACTTTTCCCTTTTTTTGAACAGGGATGCAACATTTGCAATCCCCCAATCCTCAGGCACTGCCCCCTTATCTAAGGAGGATTGAAGATTGTAGCTAGAGCTTCCACAATTTCTACCCTTACTTTCCTCAGTAACCTAGGATGTATCCCATGTGGACCGGGCGACTTTTCTACTTTGAGTACTGCCAACCTTTTAAGTCCCTCCTCTTCACCTATTTTTAATCCTAATATCGCTACTACCTCCTCCTTTACTGTGGTATTAGCAGCATCCTTTTCTTTAGTGAAGACCACTGCGATGTATTCATTTAGTACCTCAGCCATACTCTCTGCCTCCACATGATTATCTTTTGTCCCCAATCGACCCACCCTTCCTTTGACTACCCTTTTACTATTTATAGGCTTACAAAAGACTTTTGGGTTCCCTTTTATGTTAGCTGCTAATCTATTCTCATACACGCTCTTTGCCCCATCTTATTCCCTTTTTTAGGTCTCCTCTGTACCTTCTGTATTTAGCTTGGTTCTCTACTGTATTATGAACCTTACATTTGTCATAAGCCTCCTTTTTCTGTTTCATTTTAATCTCTATAGCTATAGTCATCCAGGGAGCTTTAGCTTTGGATGTCCTTCCTTTCCTCTTTGTGGGACTGTGTCTACTCTGTACCCAAACCATCTCCTCTTTAAAGGCCTCCCATTGTTCAATTACTGTTTTGCCTCCCAACTTTTGATTCCAATCCATCAGGGCAAGATCCCCTTTTAGACTCACTGAAATTAGTCCTCCACCAGTTTAGTATCTTTTCGCTTGATACATAGTCATTGATTAAAACATTGAGCAGTTATTTAAGGCTGTTTCCCCATAAAAGAACGTTAACATAATTCAGACTTGAGCACAGTGCATTTCAGTTACTAACCTGTGCAATGTTGGCTTGAGAAGCCAAACGAATCATAATGTCCAGTTTTTCCAGTTTCACATAAATTGGATCATTGTATTTCACAAAGAAAACCTTCATTTCATGCTTAAGAATCTCAGGCCTATAAAAAAAAGGGAAACACTAGTACAAAAGTAACAGATTTTATTTTATTCCTAGCTCCTATAATAACATTTCTCAATACCTTTCTTCAATTAAGAAATGAAGCAACAAGCATTCAATTATGCATGGCAATTTAGATGTTCTAAGTAGATGGCATAAAGAAATGTCACACTTTGTGTGGACAATTAAGTGTGTTTCTCTAAGCAAGCAACTGCGAATCATTTTGCAACAGGACCAGTGGGCAGCATGGGTTACCCTTAGTGAGGCAACACAGGGCAACCATGAAATTTTATGCCAGTTTAAAATACTGTCGTCAACAGCATTAACTTGAAAGTTCACTATTTAAGCCCACTGTGTCGTTCCACCCATCACTTATGTAATTGTCATAGGAATCATGGTACAGAAGGCAGCCATTCAGCCCACTGCATTCGTGTCAGTGCTAGCTCTTCAACTGGAGCTATCTATCCCAATTTTTCAGATGGTGAACTTCCACTCTTACAGAAGGTTGTGTCATCTAAGAGCTACTCAAAACATCTATCCTGATGTTAACAAGATGCCCACCCAGAACATTAACCAGCCTTTTTCTTTCAGACGCTGAACTGATGCATATTTTCAGCATTTTGTGTTTTTATTTTAGATTTCCAGAATTTGCAACTTTGCAAGAAAAAAACCTCCACTCCGATTATGTCCGACCATCAATATAACAACATTTTCTTTTTAAATGTCACTTGTGCAGCACGTACACGTCACTGTGTAGACCAAGAAACTGTCAGGAATCGGCAGTCACATACTCAATCCTTCAGCTGGAAAGTACGGTTTAAGCAGCTAAATGGCAAAGAAAAACTGAACTTCAATGTCTTGTGTCATTTTGTTAATATTTATCAAATGCACAGAATTTGGGATTAGGACACTTACAATCTAGTTGGGATATAGCACAAAATGATTTAAATCACAACTGTACAAATTCTTGTGATGCACATTTGTTTTATGAGCTCTGGAATTCCTCCCTAAACCTCTCTGCCTTTCTACCCCTCTCACCTCCTTTGAGACGCTCCTTAAAACCTACATCATTGATCAAGCTTTTATTCTCCTGTCTTAATCATCTCATGTTGCCTGGTGTCAAATTTTGTCTGATAACGTTCCTGTGAAGCACCTTGGGGCATTTTACTATCTTAAAGGCGCTATATAAACGCAAGTTGTTGTAATATAAAATTTATTGCCTGTTCGGAGATAAACTGATCAAAATTATCCTCCCACCATCGGTGGTTTCAAAATAAATCACAACTATTCCCTGTCAGAAGTCGAAGAGGGATAACGCACCATGGTCACAGAATGTTGTCCATGACTTCAGTTAGGACCGTTCTGGTGCTGTGGCAGGACGGAAACTTGATTGGAGAGATTTAAACATAGCGTGGCGGGAAAGATGGGGAGCGACAATGCATTCAAGGACTGGAGAGGAAAGAGAGGCCGGAGATGGGGTGGTAGTTTGCAAGGACAGAGGAGGTCACGGGTGGGTTTTTTTTTTTGAGGTGGTGATGACGGCAGTTTGAAAAGGAGGATAAACAGCTGAAGACAGGGAACTATTTACGTCATCTTGCATGGAGCCAGGAAAAGAAGCTGGGTGTCAGCAGTTTAGTAGGACTGGAGCAAAGGAGGGTGTAGTTCTCATGGACGAGATGAGCGTGGAGATCGCATGCGGGGAGACAGGACGAAAGTAGATATAGATGCGGGCTCGAGACTAAGACGGGGGAATGCAGTGGAAAGTTTAGCTTGGTGGGAAAGAGGCAGCTGAATGGACAGTCTCAACCTTAGTGACAAATAAGTCCATGAGCTATTGGCACTTACTGTTGGAGGCAAGGGTGGAGGGGGCAGGGAGAAGGGTTAAAGGAAAAGGTTGGTAATGGGGGCTATCTTTGCTTTACTAGATGATCCTGGGGTAGTGGGTGGTTTTGGCAGAGGAAAGGGAGGCCCAACAACATTTGACATGGTCCAGCCAGAATGGGTGATGAATGGCTAAATCAGTTGTAAGCCAGATATAATCAAGTCTGCACCCTTTGGACTTGAGGGAGCTCAAATGGGGCCATACTAGGGGAAATTACCAGGATGGTAGCGAGTAATGGTTTTTCTGGAGACAAGGGCATCAATAGATAGAACTGTGTAGCTAGCTGTCTGGACAGGCTTTCAAATCCAAAAAAGTCTGATTCCCAACTACAGTTTTGAGGAATAGCGTTCACTGAGGCAGGAGATGTTGGCATTGGGAAATTACACTCTTATTTTAACAATGAACAACCCCTCATTATATATAGCATGTTTAGATGCCGCAATTTAACACCTCCAACTGCATCAGTCTAAAATTTTCTATTTACCATACCATCCTGTGGCAGAAATCTGATTCAGATAGGCACTAGATGATATCGAACAAGTCTTAAATTAGCAGACGAAAATCTACTAGAATGAATACACTACATGTATGGGTCAATCAGTTGTACAGTTTGAAGTGTTGCTATTTCACTGCAAGTCAACCAATTGTGAATCAAATTATGTAAAATCCATATGGTTTTACACAAAGGAAGGTAAAAGAGCTGCATTTATATATCTGCCAAAAGGTGGCATCTCAGACAATGCAACACTCCCTCATTGCTGCACTGAATACGCGTTCGAGTTTTGGAGTGGGACTTCAACCCACAGCCTTCTGACTGAGGAGTTGAGAATGCTAGCACTGAGCCAAAAACCGAAGTAGTGATAATTACAAATGCCAAAATGGCAAGATTTTGTCCCTTAATGTTGGTATTTTAATAGATGAAAACAAGCGTTACTGGTAACTTCGGCACCTTGTTACCAAAAACTGTTAACACACAGCACAATATACCTTTTCTGTACAATGAGGTTGATGTTCCTGAGGGCCACGTATTGGAGCTCTGGTTCTGCAGACAGCAGTGTCACTAGTGGGGGCGCCAGTTTCTTCAGCAAAGTGCCATAGTAATCCAAATCCTTTGACAACATTTCCATGAATTTCATCAGAACTTTTACAGCTGACAGGACAACAGCCGAGTTAGCATGAGATAAACGCGGTGTCACACGCTCACAGATGCTATTGGACAAGAGATTCTGGTTAAATTACAGTTAAGGTCCATAATATTTTACTTCCACATTTTGCACATTATGAAATACAGGAATGAAAGATTAACAATATTCTCAACTTTAGCAAGGTTTTATAATGGAATTACAAATAACTTTCTGCAAGATGCCCAATTACTAGTTTTTTAAAAATCCAGATTATTGTTGCAAGATCTATTTATTAAAAATAAAATATTTTGGTCAAGTTTTCTTCAAGGGATTAAAAAGATACAAAACATTTACTAAGTAATAAAAACAGCAACATTACAAGATGTAATTTTAAATTACACAATTATGTGGTTAAAATTGGCATGAGATATATAAACATTAGGAACGCTCAAGTATATCAAGTATAACACATAATTCTATTTTATGGTAAAAAAAAAGTCACTTCTGACAGTTTTACCTTTGAGCCTCTCGGTCATCCTTTGGACTATAATTGGCTAAACAATCAAGGATAAATATCTGCCCCCATTCAGTACATTCATTCAAGGCTGTTAAAAGCTTGTTGATAGTCTGAGGGTTGAGGTCTAATAAGTTGCTATTTGGATGGGACTCGGCAATCTCTGACAGAGCTGCCACAGCATTTGCCACCACCTGCAGATTGAAGAGTTAGGGTAATTTAGTTAAAAGAAAACATCCAGATTAGAATGACATGTTTTGGGGCTACATCACTTGTAACTTTAAACCACGCTTAAAAATTTTAGTCAAGATTATAAGGGCTTAAAATTGTATTGAATAGTTCATGATATTTGAAAAAGGATAAAAGGAAACCATCAGGTTGTTCAAAAGGAACAGCATAGGCTTGATTTTAACTTTTCCCTACAAAGACAGTGCAAGTCATTTAAAAATAAGAATTCCTGAAATTCTTAGATTCCAATCTTTTTGAAGCTGAACACCTATAATACCGTAATATCTTGAGTCTTGTCTATAGTGTGCACTTCCTGTAAATGTCACACTCCCAGAAACATTATCCCCATCACACTCTGTTGATAACAATCCTATTGATACAAGAGTGCAAGCAATGGCATAGGAGATCTGCTTGTATCAAATTAAATTACTTCAAACATTACAGGCAGCATCTGTATGCTGATTGGCTAGAAATTGGTTCATATAGAGAACGTCTTAATATGCACTTAAATTATTCAGCACTGCCCAAAAGTAGAATGTCGGAATTAAACATCAAGTATCACAATCACGTGCACGCCATTGAAACTCATTAGTTGGTCACAGAGAGTAACCCATATTGTGTCCATGAAACTACCAGATTGTCACAAAAACCCAACTGGTTCACTAATATCCTTAAGGGAAGAAAACTTGCCGTCCTTACTCGGTCTGGCCTATATGTGACTGCAGTCCCACACCAATGTGGTTGACCCTTAACTGCCCTCTAGCCTAGCAAGCCACTCAGTTGTATCAAATCAGGGCAACTAGGGTTGGGTAATAAATGCCAGCCTTGCCAGCGACACCTACATCCCGAGAATGAATAAAAAACAGTAAGCTAACAAAATGCTTCTCCCCCAAACAAGCAACCCAATTATGATCAACTTGATATGAACAGTCTAATGAACTAAAAAATACCAGGCTTCAAGGAGACTGTTTTATGCATATATAAAGTTCATTAGGACCAATGAACATAACTGTTGGCTACAGAATTGCTGCTCTGGCAATAAAGCATTTTTTTTTTTAAAACCACCCCTTCATAGCTTTGTAGACTGAACTTCTAGGGGCAGCAATTTGTGACTAAAATCCAGGTTAAACAGCAGCATGCTAATGTTGTTTTCAACACTAATATCAGCCACACACCCACAGTGGAAGAGAAACTATGAAGCATTCCAGCTGCTTCCAATTTGCACACTAGGATTTAAGATGAATAGATCAGCCACCAGAGCACAGGATGGATCTTCGTCTGAGGCAGATACAACATTCTACATAGCCCCCTTCCCTGTAGTGACTTTACTTGCTGCTACAACAACTTTTCATCAATTTCTTATGCAGCTAATGGCTTTGCCTATAATCATGTTAACTTTACTGAACAACAAGCTGGCTAATGAATGAACTGTTGCAGTAGCGCTCATTTTGTAGCCAACTGAATACCTGTAATTGTGCCTTTAGAATCAGCTACTTTCCATTACTGCTGGGCATTTGTGATTGAACGGTCCAGAGAAGTGATTTGACACGAAGCAAATGTTCTTTCATTGCATTTAATGTTATACAAATACCTATCCCCAGAGTTCTGATGGTGGAAGAAAGTTAACTAATGCAGAATACTATTACAAGAAAAAGTGTAGATGTTTGGAGGCATGTATCCAAAGGACAAGTTAATTCATGGAACATTTAAAATATGTGCATGTCATTTCTTTGAACAGTATTCAGCTGCAGCACCAAGAGAAAAGTATTCAGAACTAAAGAATCATATTGTAGAGTCAAAAGCCATTATGGATGCAGTAGCCATAGTGGTAAGGAACGATTGCTTAGTACTGGGTAGCAGTAGTAATGGATGACTCTTTAATGACTGCACAATAAATTCCAATACTGAGCTCTTCTGAGCAGGGTCAGATTTCTCTCCACACCCCTGACATTTACATCAAAAATTATACACAATTCATTAAAGCTGCTCAGTGCAATCCTCAGACTTCTCACTTAAGATCAGATGTCCACATGAGAAACTGCAAAGGCTTGCTCGCATCCTACACTGCGTTGCAACATATCGGTGCAACACTGAGCCACAATTTATTGCATGCTTACCTTACTGGTTAACAAGCTGGACCATATGTATATGTGTGCAAGTCTCATTTACTGCAGTTAAAGTTGTTTACTGCAAGATTTCTTCCCATTATAATTTATTCCTTTAATGCTTGTTTTTATGCAATAATTTCTAAGATTCATTTGCTCTTCCTCTTCTGTGTTTCAGTCAATCTCATTTGATGCTGCTGCCTTACTCTCAACTTCCTCTAGTATATGACGTTGAACTAGTTCGCCAACATGAGCACAAAAACATTAGGCTTTCGCAATAGCTGCAGCAGCTCTTAACATGGCAGTAAACAGATTTGAACTTTTAACCAAGTTAAAAGTGATAGCTATCAAAACTATATTTTTGATGAAATGCATTCAGATAATTATTCTTTTAAAAAATATATATTTGATACAGGCCAGGACAGCTTGGTAATAGCTCACTCCTTATCCTATCCTAATGCATTCAAGATGAAAGAGGTATTAATCAGTCAACACTTTCAGGTTTGCAGAGGTGACTTTACCATAAAAAAAATGAAATAATCACCAGTGATCATAATAATGATTCCACTGATCAAAAAAGAAAAAAAAAGCATGGATGGTAAACTGCCTGAACCACTGCAAGCAAAGGTGTTGTGTTATTACACCTCCAGGCTAGGATAATTCCTGATGTAGTTTACAGGTGAAGTATTTCAACATTCTATTCCTCAAAAGAAGTTTTGCACTACAACTGCTTTATCTGAAGATGCTCAGGAGGATTTGATATATGTAGCCAAGTGTCTGAAAGAACAGGATTCCTCAGAGCAAGCCAAACACACCTCCATCAAAAGAGGATAAACAACATTTTTTTTTAAAGTTAGAAAAAACTCAGCAAAATACTGTCTCCATTGAAATGCATTCTCTCTTACAGGGGCCACCCTGGGAGCACAATGAATCCCTGATGTTAGTGGATGCACTCCACCAGTGAAGATAAAAACATCCTGCATGGTATTTTTTTTAAAAAAGTGTCCTGAAAAAACCCCAAAAGCAAGCAACCAACTTCTTGGATTCACTCTCAAAGGAAATAAGGTTTGGGATTTAGTTTGTAACCTGAAATATCACTGAAGGGATGCAAAAATGGTTTCTACAGTGCCACTATGACACAAGAAAAGTTCATTCCCCTGCCTGAAATTAATCATAAATTCATCAACACCTTTCTGGTTTTAATCAATTGTAGGCCATTTCCAAGTTAAAAGAGGAAATCCAAGAAAGCCCACAGAAGTAGATGACTCCAACTGATACAGGATCAAACCATGATCAAAATTTCATGAGGCAAGGGTGCTGATAATGCAAAGTTATTTTTGCACAAAAAAATTCAATATCCAACCATGTGAATTAAGCAATGACTCAGTGGGAATTTAGAACTTAAAAATGAACTATCACCTGAATTAAGCGACTTTGAATTAAGAGTGGACTGTACGCCCAAAATAATTGTTTAGCCATCAACTCGAGATTTGCCCAAGAGGCATACTGCACCATTTTTGCTCCAGTTCCAAATCTAGCTCCGCAAGTTTTGGATCAAACTAGTGCTGCAGCCAAAAGACTCCCTGAAAGCAGATGATTTGACACCATTGCTACAACCTTTAAATGTATGAATCAACGCAGCTCAACAGCTGACATTGGAAGATTTTCTTTGGAAGATTAAGTGCCAAAGGGGCAACTTCAGGCATTGCCACGGTTCTGTTGTCATCAAGACCCTCCTGACCAAGGTGCCAAATGGGACAATTGTGGAAGAAGTCCATGTCAACATCCACACCCCACTCCATAGTGTGAAACAGCTCGACTTAGAGCCATGCTTTACCACAGCCTGCGGTACCAAGGGTACATACAAGACTGATGGATCATGGAAGAGCCCAATATTCTTTTCCCAGTCACAAGGAAATATGACTTCTTCAATGTTTTCAAACACATCGCTCCTATGACCATGTACTTACTGTATCTTCCTTTGTTACAGGAAGATTGCTGAACCAAAATGCTTGTGCATTTTAAGTTTGGACTCAATTTCAAAGTGGACTGGTGGTAACCAAAGCTATCTAATCTTGAAGGACCATTTTCCACCATTTTAAATTGTTCCCAACAAGCTCTTCTGGAGTGTGAGAAGGCCAAGCTTCACAGTCTCAAACTGTATTTCTGAGTATGATGATGAATATATTTTGGATGATCACCAATTAGTATGAGGCACATGCAGGACAGATAAAGTGTAAAATCATATACAAGAAAAGCTCTGTTTATACTAGTGTATTGTTTATTTCCAGTTGGAGATTAAAGCATTTGTCCTATTATCAAGCACAAATAGAAGCAAAACAAACATAAAAATGGAGCTTCATACTGGGCATCTTGCTGATATAAACAGAATAGAACTAAGGTATTGGTATCTAATTAGATTTTACAGTAGAATAGAAGCTACCCAGTGTTACTGTTTCATAATATATCCATACACATATGAACAATGATGTAGTTCTCAACTTTTGTAGAATTGGTATAGGAATGTAGGGATATGCTTCAGTTTAACGTGTCACCTCTGGTGTTATAACATATCCGTAGTAAAAACTGGCTGAATTTTTTTTTAAATCCCTGTCTTGGTGAACTTTTGCTTTTGAACAGTTTTATTCTATTTAAGGCAGTACATCAGTGTGCCAACATACTGTGGCATTAAGCCGGATGCATATCTACGATTCACTACATGGCAAGTTTCCAATCTCAGCTGAGCTATCACGTAAAGGTTCTGAGCTGAGCAAAGCAGTTCCCCTTTGGCAAAGTTATAGATACAAGATAATTTTTAAAAGCAATGCAATTTTAGGTCTCTCGTGTGCCTTCTAGCAGGCAGCTTAAGGAGAACCATTCTTGGCCAGGGTGTGGAGCTCAAAACCAAGGAGGGGAGCGACAGGAAGCAGATGTAACCATGAAGGTCAGTACTTCAGTATGGAAATTTTAAAACATATCTTGCTTCAAGTAAGTGTGAATACTTCATAACTCAGAATTACATAAAGATATTTGCTCTCAAGAAAAAAAGACAACAATCTAGATTTAAGCATTTTCTTAGTGTTCAAATGGTCAATTTTTTCATTAAAAAGCTGCTTTATTTTTATGCAAAGTATAACATTACAATTCTCAGTTCTACTATATCAAACTGTTGTGCAACTAATATTTCTGGGCTATTGAAGCAAAGTCATTAAGAATAATTGATGGCTTAGATGGCACTTGAACACACTCTGTGTCAACAGACAAATGCCAACATAAGCTACATCAGCATATTGCAAGGTGTCCTTGAGTTCAATTATCCCTGTAGCAACATAAAAACACATAGCCTCGATTACACAAATCAGGCATTTCAAAACACCAGAAAACTTTCTTCTGAAAAGAATCACTAGCTTTCAACACTATTACTTAAAGGATTCTTGAAGGATACTAAATAGTTGAGTAATTAATATAAATCAAACCTTGTAACAAAATACTCTGCTGTTGCCAAGATTCCCTTTAGTTTTGCTAAACTTGAAGTTCCATAAAAGCTGAAAGAACTCAGACCTGGGTAACTATTTGTTATCCTCATATAAAATAAGATTTGATCATACCTAAAACAATTAAACAATCAGAATGTAACTGCACTGCTAATTAATACAGGCACACACATGAAAATAGGCTGTTCAGCTTGATTTTTGAAGTTTTATTCTACTTTTTGCAGGATAGATTTCCTTAAATTTTGCTTTTAAGATCAGGGGCTAATTACTCTCTCAAAATGAATGCTAGTTTACACTAAACACAATTTTTTTTATATAAATGGAGGGCAGCACAAGAGAGTATGTGATAGACCAATATTTGACACCATATATTGTGCAGAAATACTTATGTAAATTATATCAAATTCAACATTTATATGAATTGAAGTTTGAACTTGGTCACCCCATGTAGACCATGATGTAAATCATTATAGCACAAGCTAATATGGAACAAGAATTAAAGAAAGCCCTTCATTCTAAAACTATATCTGCAATATATTTTTTTAAAAATCTTACATCAGTGCACACTTCCTATATGCATCACTTACCCTCCCATGGTCTCATTTTTGTCACACTTGCGTCAATTTACCATTATGAATTCATATGTCCACATTTATTATGGGTTTTACCTATGTAAATTTATCATGCTAATTTGCACAATTTCAGGTGGCTCTGCAGCAGCTTTCAAACTGACTGTGCCAGCTTGTCGACCATCTTGGATTTTCTTGAAGTCATTTTTCCTGTCATATAACTTGCTTTTAAACTTAATATATTTTTTATTTGTATGTCTATATTAATTCTATTTTTCTTTCCTCCAGCTTTCTGCCTCTCCCCACTCGTATGCTCTGAGTCCTTGTTGTTTCAGGCATGTTGTTACTAGGTGGCGCAAAGGTAACTCTATACCTTATCTAGTCTATGCTGAAACTAACCTGAGCCAGTTTAATTCTCATAGGTTAGTCAAGTTTCAGCGTGCTAAGTCAGTGCAATTCTGCTTTTGCAACAGCTTAACTGTCATGGTCAACACAAATAACCAAGACTTAATGCTGCCAATCATCAGTGGTGGGTGCAGATAGGGTACCATAACATCTAAGGATGACATTAGACTCACCACCTTGGTTGGTGGACAGATTTTGAAGAGTTAAAAAATTACATTTACATCTCAGCATAATTAAATAGAACTGGATCCAGATTTATTTCCAAGGTATAATTACAAAGGGTACAGAAAATTGAAGAAAATGCTAAATTTTAAATCCTAAATTACTTGTTTCCACTTCTTCAGTTGTGCTACCAGAAGCTGACGGATACATTTTATGCAGCATAGATTAGCTAATCTGGAGTATCATTGTAGGTATAGTACAGGAGGCGGCCATTCTGCCCATCGTGCACATGCCGGCTCTTTGAAAGAGCTATCCAATTAGTCCCATTCCACTGCTTTCCCCATAGTCTTGTGAATTTTTTCCCTTCAAGTGTTTATCCAATTCCCCTTTAAAAGTTACTAATGAATCTGCTTCCACCACCTTTTCAGGCAGTGTGGTCCAGATCATTACAACTGGCTGCGTAAAAAAATGTTTCCTCATGTCACTTCTGGCTTGTTTGCCAATCACCTTAAACCTGTGTCCTTTAGTTACCGACCCTTCTGCCACTGGAAACAGTTTCTCCTTATTTACTCTGTCAAAACCTGTTCATGAATTTGAACACCTCTATCAAATTGCCCCTTAACCATCTCTGCTCTAAGGAGAACAAGTTTCTCCAGCCTCTCCACATAACTGAAGTGCCTCAGCCCTGGCACCATTCTAGTAAATCTCTTCTGCACCCTCTCTAAGGCCTTGACATCCTTCCTAAAGTGTGGTGCCCAGAATTGAACACAATACTCCAGCTGAGGTCCAACCAGTGTTTCATAAAAGGTTTAGCATAACTTCCTTGCTTTTGTACTCTATGCATTTCTTAATAAAGCCCAGGATCCCATATGCTTTTCAACAGTCTTCTCAACTTGTCCTGCCACCTTCAAAGATTTGCTTATGTGCACCCCCAGGTCTCTTTGTTCCTGCACCCCCTTTAAAATTGTACCATTTAGTTTATATTACCGCTCCTCATTCTTCCTACCAAAATGCATCACTTCGCACTTCTCTGCATTAAATTTCATCAGCCAAGTGTCTGCCATTTCATCAGTCTGTCTATGTCCTCCTGAAGTCAGTTGCTATCCTCCACATCGTTTACTACATTTCAGAGTTTTTTTTCATCTGTAAACTTTGAAATTATTCCCTCTATACTCAACTCCAGGTCATTAACAAATCAAAAAGAGCAGTGGTCCTAATACTGACCCCTGGGGAACACCACTGTATACTTCCCACCTGTTTGAAAAACAACCGTTCAGAACTACACTCTGTCCCCAAGCCAATTTTGTATCCATGCTGCCACTGTCCCCTTAATTCCTTGGGCTTTAATTTTGCTAACAAGTCTGTTATGTAGTTTATCAAATGCCTTTTGAAAGTCCATATACACAACATCAACCCTCTCCGTCACTTCATCAAAGAACTCAATCAAGTTAGTCCAATGCGATTGTCCATTAACAAATCCGTGCTGACTTTCATTTATTAGTCCATACTTTTCCAAGTGCCAATTAATTTTGTCACGGAATTTTGTATCTAAAAGTTTCCCCACCACCGACATTACGCCGACTGGTTTATAATTGCTGGGTTTATCCCTCTTCCCCTTTTTGGAACAGGGATGTAACATTTGCAATCCTCCAGTCCTCTGGCACCATTCCCATATCTAAAGACGATTGAAGATTGAAGCCACAGCCTCCACAATGTCCACCCATACTTCCCTCAGTAATCCAGGATGCATCCCATCTGGACTGGGTAACTTTTCTACTTTGAGTACTGTCAATCTTAAGTACCTCCTCTTATCCTATCCAGTATCACTACTACCTCCTCCTTTACTGCTACAATGGCAGCATCCTCTCTAGTGAAGACCAATGCAAAGTATTCCTTCAGTGCCTCAGCCATGCCCTCTGCCTCCACAAGATCTTTTTTGTACCTAATCGTTCCCACCCTTCCTTTGACTACCCTTTTACTATTTATATGTTTACAAAAGACTTTTGGGTTCCCTTTCATGTTAGCTGCTAATCTACTCATACACTCTCTCTGCCCCTCATTTCCTTTTTTTGATCTCCTCTGTACTTTCTATATTCAGCCTGGTTCTCTACTGTATTATGAACCTTACATTCATCATAAGCCTCCTTTTTCTGTTTCATTTTAATCTCTATATCTTTAGTCATCCAGGCAGCTCTAGCTTTGGATGTCCTTCCTTTCCCCATCGTAAGGATGTATCTACTCTGTACCCAAACCAACTCCTCCTTGAAGGCCTCCCATTGGTCAATTACTGTTTTGCCTATCAACTTTTGATTCCAGTCCACCTGGGCAAGATCCCTTCTTAACTAAATGAAATTTGCCCTCCTCCAGTTAAGCATTTTCATATTTGATTGTTCCTTGTCCTTTTCCATAACTATTCTAAACCTAATGATACTATGATCACTGTTCCCCAAATGCTCCCCACTGAAAACATGCTCCATCTGCCCCACTTCATTCCCCAGAACTAGATCCAGCACTGTTTCCTTCCTGGTTAGGCTGGAAACACACTGTTCCAGAATGTTCTCTTGGACACATTCCAGGAATTCCTCCCCTTCTTTGTCCTTTACACTGTTACTGTCCCAGTCTATATTGGGATAATTGAAGTCCCCCCTTATCACTACTCAATAGTTCTTGGATCTTTCAGTAATTTGCCTGCAAATGTTCTCCTCTTTCTCCTTTCCAATATTATACACCCAGTAGTGTAATAGCTCCTCTCTTGTTCCTTAATTCTAACCAAATAGATTCTTTGATCACAAAACTACATCATCTCTTTCCAGTGCTATAATAGTTTCTTTGATTAACACTGCCCGCCCAACCCCAACCCACTTTCTTTCCTGAATACCTTGTAGCCAGTAATATTAAATACCCAATCCTCCCCTTCTCTGAGCCAGGACTCTGTTATTGCCACTATATCATAGTCTCATGTGGCGACTTAAGCCTGCAATTCACCAACCTTATTTACCTCGCTACGTGCATTTACGCACATGCACTCCAATTTCATCTTAGACTGCCTCGCATTTGTCCCCTGTCTGATCCCTCCTATTTCTCAACTATTCTTTACTCTAGTGCTACTTGTCCCTCCCAGTCCTCTGTGCACCTTTTTTCTCCTCTCTAATGTTTCATTGTGGTGCCCCCAACCCCCCTCCCCCCCAAATTAGTTTAAACTCTCCCCCACAGCACCAGTCCCCATGAGGACTTGGTCGCAGCGCTATAGAGGTGCAAGCCGTCCATCTTGAACCGATCACTCCTGCCCCAGAACTGTTCCCAATGTCCCAGGAATCTGAAGCCCTCCCTCCTGCATCACTGCTCCAGCCACACATTATCCTATGTTATCCTACTATTCCTATATTCACTAGCATATAGCACTGGGAGTAATGCAGAGATTACTACCTTTGAGGTCCTGCTTTTTAACTTCCTCCCTAGCTCCTGAAACACTGGCTTAAGGACCTCAACCCCTTTCCTTCCTATGCCATTGGTTCCCACATGGACCACGACTTCTGGCTATTCCCCTTCTTCCCTCAAAATGTTCTGCACAGTGATGTCCTTTACCCTGGCACCAGAGAGGCAGCACACCATGCGAGACTCACATCAGCGGTTGCAGAAATGCCTGTCTATCCCCCTGACCATTGAATCCCCTATAACAACTGCATTTCTTTTGCCCCCCCCCCCGTGCAGCCGAGTCGCTCTCAGTGCCATGGATTTGTTCCTTGACTGCACTCCCCCCAAGGTATCAACTCCCTCACTGGTATTCAACACTGAATATCGTTTGTGAGAGCCACACTCCCACGGGACTCCTGCACTGCCTACTTGTTCCTCCTAGTCTGTCTGGTGGTTATCCACTCCCTCTCCACCTGAACACACTGTAGCTGTGGGGTGACCACCTCCTAAAACGTGCTATCCGCAAAACTCTCAGCTTCCCATATGCACTGTAGTGATGCCAGTCGTGTCTCAAGCTCAGAAACTCTGTTTTGGTTGCAGCCCAATAGCCTTAACTGCACAAAGATTTCTGTTTTCAGATAAATGAAAAACAACAAAGACTGTAGGAGCCCAGTTACTGGTCCAAGACCAATGTGGATACTTTAAGTCAAGAATGTCACATTAGTATGCTGTGATGTCTAAAATTAAAAGTCACAACATTGCTTTATTACTGTACAATCATAAGCAAAAGATACTTCTTTTTTTTAGAAAAAAGTCCTATGATCTTTCTATAATGTCCTCTTTCAAGTATTTTACTAGATACACTAGCATTTTGATAATTTTATTTCCACCTTCTTGCTGAGTTTGAATATGACCTTAGTCTGCTACATCACTTAATACTGTAGTAGCACCTTGTGGTAGAAATCAAGTACAACAACTCCATCGCATTGCAGTACTGGATTTCTACTACAAGATGCCACTAGAGTACTGTAGGTGGTTAACTACAATTCTAATAGCAACACATTCCTGACTAAATTGAAAGAACTTTTAATTTGCTTGACATTATTTCAGTTCTACTGAAAGGCAAAGTTAAAAAATCTTTGCACTGAACAATGCAAACAGCCCAACTAATCCAAAAGATACTTTTTTCTACTAATTATACATGAAATTAACTCATACTCTTATCGCTCAGCCATCCAATAGCAACTGAATCATTTTGTATGTTAGCTACCCTTGAGCACTCACTACTAGAGATCACATATAAGAGTTGGAAAAGACGGTAAGCAAGACGGTCATTAACGTAGCACATGTGAAGTCACATGGCAACTACCTTGGGTAATTGAATATGCGGAGTGGTTGCCATTAACATCACAGCCAAAGTCTGAGTTCATAATTATTCTTCAAAAAAAAATCCGTCTGACGGAAAGCAAATGCCAAGTAATAAAATGGTACTTTAAATTTACTAATTCCATCCAATTTCCAACCTAATCAGGATATTAGCTAGAAACTTTGCCCTTTAAAATCATTTTCCCACATAACACAAGGAAGAAACTTTCATTTATATGGAGCCTTATCAACTCCTCAGGACATCCCAATTATTTCAACGTCAAATTAATTTCTTTTGAAGTGTAGTCCAGATATGTAGGCAAACATGGCAGCTAATCTGGACACAGAAAAGTCCCACAAGCAGCAAATGATCAGTTATGCTGCTCTTGGTAGTGATGCATTGAGGGAATAACGTTAGAATTGACACCAGGAGAATACCCTCTTCTTCTTTGAAGAGTGCAATGGGACAGTTTATGTCCACCTGAATAGGCCAATAGGGCCTCAGTTTAATGTGTCATCTGAAGGATGGCATTTTTGACAATGCAACATTCCCTCAGTACTGCACTGGTGTTAGCCGAGTGCTCACATTCCAAGTCATGAAGTGGGACTTGCACTCTCAGCTTGACTCAGACAAGTGCACTACCACAGAGCCAAGCAATTTAGAAAATTGATATTGATTTTTTTAATATTATATATAATAATAAATATAAATATATATATAAAAAATAAATAAAGGTTTATCATAGAGAGAGTGAAGTTTCCAGTGAAGAGAACAGTGCTACTATGCAGAAGAATCGCCTCCATTTTGCAAATGCATTGATCAGATCTGTGCCTCACTGTGCCTGCTGCTTTGGGTTATCAGCTGCTGGAGTTTACAAAATAAGTAACTAAGTTTTCAGTAACTAGTAACAGTGAATAGGCACAGGAAGAGAAGCTGCTGAACCAACAAATTGGAAACTACCCTTCTGGGTTCAACACTGGCCTCCTTATGGAAAAATTCATGCCACTGGACTAATTTACTTTGTGGGAAATGTTATTCATAATTTTACAATTTTTGAAGAGTTCAACATTTATCCAAAGTTTAAAGTTGAAGAGAAGAATGAACGTGAAGTTAAACACTTTGGGGTAGAGTTTCCGCTTTGGGCGCAATCGGCAATTGGGCGCAAACTGCACCCGAAAATTACGCCGGTTAGCAGTTCAAGTTTCCTCTTAAATGCATTTGCATAATCACAAACGTAAAATCTTCGATGAACCAGCCCAATCTGGCAGGGTAATAGCTTGGTTTATTTTGGAATAAAAATATTCACTGATGTATTTAAGAGTGGTAACCTAGTGCAGTTTTATTAATACAGCTGAAAACGGGCTTTATCACAAAAAATAAGCATTTTTAGTAAGAGTGTTTTTTCCTCCACTTGTAAGTAACCTGATTTTAAAATCACTGAAAATGACTTAAATAAGTTATACTGAACCATTTACTACTTTCATTGGTGTACACTAGTCAATTTCTTCGTAAATTAAATATTTTTTTAATATGTAAAAATGTTTAAAACGTGCCTACTAATGTCTGTGCGTCTAAGAAAACTAGTTTAATTTGAAGACCCTACTCGAACGGCCCAATAGATGAAAACTCGCCATCCTCATTATTTCGATCTGGGGGCATGGCCAATTTTGTGGGCTGGGCCGGCGTTGGGGTCGATGATTTTTGAACCAGCGCAAAAGATCGCGGAAATACGATTTACATCTGACGTAAATTAAGCTTGATTTTCCACTATCGTTTATGCTGGTTCATGCGATCTTTTACGTTGGTTTGGGCAGATTGCATTGATAAAACCAGCACAATCTAGTGAAAACTCTACTCCTTTACATCCTATAAAAACAAAATACTGCAGATGTTGGAAATCTGGAACAAAAGCAGAAAATGCTGGAAACACTCAGCAGGTCAGCCAGCATCTGTAAAGCAAGGGAAAAAAAGTTAACATTTTAGGTACAGCCCTTCATCAGAACTGGACGATGGGTTATACCCAAAACATTAACTTTTTTTCCTTTCTTTACAGATGCTGCTTGACTTGCTGAGTACTTCCAGCATTTTCTGACTTTACATCCTACACTCCACTAGGACAGCAAGTATTTCATTTTTTAAATGATTCTGCATTCTTTTACTAAAATGAGAGTACCGATAGTTCATCTAATGGCCATATTAACCCTCAATTCCTTTTCTATGTCTACCGGTCAGCTGGAAGTTTTATTGAATCTTCATATTAAACAAGAACATAAGAAGTAGGAGCAGGAGTAGGCCATACAGCCCCTCGAGCCAGCTCCACCGTTCAATAAAATCATGGCTGATCTTCGGCCTCAACTCCACTTTCCCGCCCGATCCCCATATCCCTCGATTCCCTTAGTATCCAAATATCCATTGATCTCAGTCTTGAATATACTCAATGACTGTGCATCCACAGCCCTCTGGGGTAGAGAATGTCAAAGTTTCACAACACTCAGTGAAGAAATTTTTCCACATCTGACCCCTTATCTTGAGACTATAACCCCTAGTTCTAGACTCTCCAGCCAGGGGAAACATCCTCTCAGCATCTACCCTGTCAAGCCCTTTAAGAATTTTATACGTTTCAATGAGATCCCTCTCATTCTTCTAAGAGAGAATATAGGCCCATTCTACTCAATCTCTCCTCATAGGACAACCCTCTCAACCCAGGAATCAATATAGTGAACCTTCGTTGCACTCCTTCAAAAGGCAAGTATATCCTTCCTTAGTTAAGGAGACCAAAACTGTACACAGTACTCCAGATATTAATGACTAAAAATATGATGGGAGCTCAAGTTTAATATTCTATTTACCATTGGATTGGAGTCAGATATCAGGTCCTTCAGAGTGTCCAGAAATCCTTGATCTTCTACTAGTTGTGCATTGATATCATGTAGTTTGGCTACACAGACAGCAGCAGTCTTTCGTACATAGGGGTCTTCATCCTTTAGACATTTTCGCAGGGGCTCACACAGGTACTCAGTGATTTTATCTACACGGATACAGCCCATGGTCCTCACTGCCAGCGCTCTAATAAGTGGATTGGGATCTTCGCAGTCCTGAAATTTGAACAGGTAACCACAAACTTAATCACAGTTTTCAAAAGGAAAGAAACTGCATTAACACCAGTACCATATTTCTGTTCTGTTGTGCAGAACATGTGGCATTTTGGGATACAAGATGATTAGGAAGAGAATGAAAATACTTACATTTACACAATATGAATTTGAAAAAAGGAATATATTTATTGAACTCCCTTGATGGCCTGCAGCTTGCACCATTGGTCTTTAGCCACACAAACCCATAAAGTCCCAGATTCCCTGGTCTATGCTGAGTTAGCTGATCTAAGTGAGATAAGCAAAAGATAAAGTAACCAGGATTCCCACTGCCAGCTGCGATCCAACATCTGAAAGCATCCATGTAGTTACTGGGTGAGGAGAACATGAGGTCAGATGTTTAATTCATGCCTTATACATGACTGATCTCTGGCAAGTTACTTGAAGGTGCCTGGCACTGTGGTACAGTATCCATCATGACTCAATGCTTTCGGAAGGGAGCAGCAAGAAGAGAGAATCAGAAGGAAGTATGCTAGCTATCCCCTCCTTATCGAAAGGGCTATTTTCCCAACTCAATAATGACATGAACGTCAAGAATATCCAAGTCTTTACCCTTCTTCCTTAGTCGATGAATTATTGTGCTAGATTCAAGATGGTTGTCCAAAAATAGCATCAGTGAGTGGAAAGACCTCCAGTTTTAAAAGAAATCCAGTCTCGCTAGGATCATTATTAAGTGCCACAGGCAATTTTAAAAATGCACTCTAAGTAACTAATTCACTGAAATGCCAGAGGATCAAGATCTGTGAAGTAAATGATTATGCATAATCACAGTTTCCGCTTAAAAAGATATTAAAAACAAAGCACCAGGTACCTGTAGAACATTTAGAAAAAAATAAGATTGCATGGGCTCATTGGGCAATGAATTCATTAAGAATGTACTTTGAACACTGTTGCAATTTTCTGGGGTTCAAATTGCCGAACGAACTACTGAACCACTAACTCTTGTTTCAATATGACCTGTTACAGTTTTATAACACTGACACTTGTTAGTGTCTATATAATAGCCAAATGCAGAGAGCATGACTGACACTCAAAGTTAGTATGTAACTCAAAAGGTAAAAGTTTAACTGCAGGCTCAAGTTTTAAGGTAATAGGTCACTGTACAATGCAGGAAACTACTTTCTTCTAGCTTTTTCCAGTTTTTTGCCTGATCTTACTGTTCCTAACAAGACTGTATAATTTCCTAATATTCTGACCACTGAATAATTTTGGTAAATATGAAAGTGCTTGTGTCTCTCCAAAGGCTTATTCCTTTCATTCAAAACTTGGAAGTGTAGTAAACAGTGAGGAGGATAATAATAGACTTCAAGAGGACAGACAGGCTGGTGGAATTGGCAGACACATGGCAGATGAAATTTAATGCAGAGAAGTGCAAAGTGATACATTTTGGTAGGAAGAATGAGGCGAGGCAATATAAACTGAAGGGTACAATTCTAAAGGGGGTGCAGGAACAGAGACACCTGGGGGTATATGAGGACAAATTTTTGAAAGTGGCAGGATAGGTTGAGAAAGCAGTTAAAAAAGCATACGGGATCCTGGGCTTTATAAATAGAGGCACAGAGTACAAGAGCAAGGAAGTTACGTTGAACCTTTATAAAACACTGGTTTGGCTACAGCTGGAGTATTGTGTCCAATTCTGGACACTGCATTTTGGGAAGGATGTGAAGACCTTAGAAAGGGTGCAGAAAAGATTTACTTGAATGGTTCCAGGGACGAGGTACTTCAGTTAGGTGGAGATGCTGGGGTTGTTCGCCTTAGAGCAGAGACGGTTAAGAGGAGGTTTGATAGAAGTGTTCAAAATCATGAAGGGTTTAGATAAAGTAAATAAAGAGAAACTGTTCCCATTGGTGGAAGGGTCGAGAACCAGAGGACACAGATTTAAGGTGATTGGCAAAAGAACGAAAGGCGACATGAGGAAAAACTTTTTTTTTTTAAACACAGCGAGTAGTTATGATCTGGAATGCGCTGCCTGAAAGGGTGGTGGAAGCAGATCTAATTGTGGCTTTCAAAAAGGAATTGGATCAATACTTGAAGGGAAAAAATTTGCAGGGCTATGGGGAAAAGGATTAACTGGATTGCTCTTACAAAGAACCGGCATGGGCGCAATGGGCTGAATGGTCATCTTCTGTGCTGTAACCATTTTATGATCAATAGGATAAATTTTTCCAACATGTTGTGAACATTTTAATACATTGGTGATAGATGGATACATTACTGATATAATTTACTGCTTTAGAGACCTGGGGATTGGGTGATGGTCGGTTAATGGACTGTCCGTTTGCCTTTGGGATCTATATTCAAACATTACCCAGATTATTCTTCTCTGTTGCCTGAATTTAGTGAAGCTTTGTACATGGATCTGTTAGAAATTCTGAAACAATTTATCAAGATATATACCTTAACAAAAGTGTTGACAGCCATAATTGCCATATCAGGCTGACTCTTTGCATAGTTCATTAGATAGAGGTACACCAGCTTTTTCAGCTCCAGGTTGTCTGTCTGCATGCAGTTAACAACATCAGGAAAGAGGGCGCTATGGAGAATGAGACAAAATTAGACAAAAAGCTGTGTATTCAGTAATAAACCATCAATAATTGGAACTGAAATTATAGAAATTGACACATTTAAAATTGAACAATTTACATCTTTGCACTGTAACTGGAATCATGTGAATGCATCTCCAGAATGTACACCATAGAATTATTTGAGCAATACCTAAACATTGGAGATCAACAAGAGCACTTTAAAATAATTAGCATATTTTCAATTAACTTCATTTTTCAGAATTTGTTAGAGATGACGCTGAACTATGTCCAGATCCCAAATAGGAGTGAATTTTGATTCTGTTCCCTTCAATGCTGGTAAATTACACACAGGTGGTCATCAGTGAAAGGCTGTGTAGTAAGCTTGTGTATTCAACCATTTTTAAGACCACCAGGGTGCTTGGATTACACTGGTAGAATTTTCATACTAACCGTTAAAGAAAAAACACTGCTGCACAAGTCACAATCCATGTTTCTGGGTCTTAAAAACCTGTCTGAAAGTGCAAATTATGCATTTTATGTTACGATTTGCAGTTATAGATATTATGACTGCAATCTTTAATTCTCATTGGCAAGATTTTTTTAAGTTAATTATATTTATATACAGTAAAAGCTGTTTGCCACAAAAATCAAGTGGAGGAAGCCATATCTACATTTTCAAATGGATTCAAAAGAGCTCAATTTATACTTACAATTAGCATCAATGCTGAACACTAATAAAAATATTTGTAGCATTAGCAAATCAGCAGTGTCATTACAATACAATCAATTCCTGTTAATTCAAAACTGCCTAATTCAAATTATCCGTTAACTCAATTTTTGAGCACAAAATTCCCACTTTGCTGCATTGTTTACATTGCTAAATTCAAATGATTGGATAATTCAACTATTTTAAGTGCAAAATAGCTGAATTATCTGGAGTAAACTGTATGAACTTTACCAGTAATTTACTGTTGATAATGCAGCAAAATGTTATTTGAAGATTTTCAAATATGGTGGAGTAATGTGGGAGAGTTCTATTTCTCAAATCACCTAGTTGCCAAGTTCAGCACGACGACACAGGGCAGTGGTTCCCCATTTTGGAAGCAGATGAAGGCAAAAGTCATTCTGGACTGCTATTGTGTGCCTTCTAGAAGCCAGCACAGGAGTGTTCATCCATTTCCTTCATAAAGCTAAATACAGATAAGCTCATATGGTTCATTCTTGCATAGAAATCTACAATTCTGCCCAAACACAGCATCCAACTTGAATGATTGATGCCTTTCAAATGATTCCAGAGTTTTGCCTCCAATACCCTCCTGGAAGACCATTCCAGGTACTAATCATCCTTTATGTGGAAAAGTGCTTCTAGACATCAGGCCTGAGATTGCCTTTTACTAGTTCGTTTCTATGTCTGCTCATCCTACCCTAACTTGAAACATTAACCTTTTCTATGCCATTTAGTATCTTTAGTATCATGGTTCCTCTAATTTACCTTTCAAGGTCAAACAGTTTGAGTTTGTTTCAATCTGTCCTCACAACTCAGTTCTCTGACACTAGGGATTAATCTTCTCTTGAGCTGCTTCCAGGGCTTGGAGGTTTCCCTTGTACTTCAGAATTGAAGTTGGCACTCAAGGTGTAGCTTTACCAGATCACTATACATCAGCCCGACACTCTGACTTGTTCTACACTAATTTGGCAATATAATGCAGTATTCTGTTTGTTAACAGCTGCTCTGCAAAGTGTTTACTATCACCCCTAGATTTTGTTCAGAATTCTCCCTAGCCAGCTCAGCACTATTCATTGAGTATAATCCTCATTTCTCCTTCCAATCTATAAGACTGTGCATTTATTTGTACTGAATTTACCAGTGTCATTCCCACTTACAAATTTTGTCTAGATTCTTTATTGCTCCTTGGCTGCTTCATCAAACTCAACTGTCCTCCCAACTTAGTATCCTCTAGGCTGCATTCCACTGAATCTGTGTTGTATGCTCTTTATAGCCTCAATATCCTTCTTACAGTGTAGAGCCCAATACTGCTCACACTACCCTAAATGAGGTCTCGTTAAGGTATTATATAGGCTCATGATTACCTCTTGCTTTTTATATTTGAACCTCTTGAGACAAACCGAGAAGTCTATTAATTTTTTTTTAAAACAGCCTTATCAACCCGAGGTGCTGCCTTTAATGTTCTGTGAGCCTGTATCCCCAAGTCCCTCTGCTCTTCCACAGCACCAAGCCTACTTCCGTTTAGAGTATAATTACTGAAGCATTTTGGTAACAAAAAGTATCTCACGCTTACTGACACTGAATTCTACCTGCCACTTTTTTGCTGATTCAACAACTTCAAGGTTCACCTCCTCTCCAATGGTCTTCTCTTTAGTAAAGACCTATGCTAAGTACTTAATTAATACTTATGCTATTTTTTGCTCATCCTCTACAAATTGACAGTCCTCTCCTCTCAGGGATCCTGAGCAAACATGCAGGTGCAGCAAGCAGTTAGGAAGGCAAATGGTATGTTAGCCTTCATTGCAAGAGGATTTGAGTATAGGAGCAAGGATGTCTTACTGCAGTTATACAGGGCCTTGGTGAGACTACAGCTGGCGTAGTGTGCGCAGTTTTGGTCTCCTTACCCAAGAAAGGATATACTTGCCATAGAGGGAGTGCAGTGAAAGTTCACCAGACTGATCCCTGGGACGACAAGACTGTCATATGAGGAGAGATTGGGTCGACTCAGCCTGTATTCACTCGAGTTTAGAAGAATGAGAGGGGATCTCATTGAAACATATAAAATTCTGACAGGGCTAGACAGACTGGATGCAGGGAGGATGTTTCCCCTGGCTGGGGGTCTAGAATGAGGGGTCACAGTCTCAGAATACAGGGTAGGGCATTTAGGACTGAGATGAGGAGAAATTTCTTCACTCAGAGGGTGGTGAACCTGTGGAATTCTCTACCACAGGAGGCTGTGAAGGCCAAGTCACTGAATATATTTAAGAAGGAGATAGATAGATTTCTAGACACAAAAGGCATTAAGGGGTATGGGGAGAAAGCGGGAATATGGTATTGGGATAGAGGATCAGCATGATCATATTGAATGGCGGAGCATGCTCAAAGGACCGAATGGCCTGCTCCTATTTTCTATGTTTTATCCCACTTCACATTTTACTGCTATATATTTGTAAAATACCTTGCTGTTGCTTCTGTTGTTTTTTGAAAAATTTCTACATACTCCCTCTTAGCTTTCCTCATCCCACCCAATCTCTTCATATTTTCTCCTATTTCGCTTTAGGTTTTTTTCGCCCCCATTATTCTTATCATCCTCACAGACCCTTTCAATTTTAATCGGCTTCAAACCTCTTTATACATGGCACCCTAAAACTAATATAGTTTCCTTTTTTAAAAAAAAAATGGAATATACTTATTCTGTACCTCTGCAATCTCTATTAAAAATACCACACTGTTGTTCTACAGTCCTGTGTGCTAATTTCTCCTTCTATCTTACCTCAACTAGCTCGCTCCACATCTTTTTAAAATCTGTCCTAATTCAATCTAGTTCTAATTTTTATACTGACTTTCCTCCTTTCTAATTGGATTTTAAACCACATCATAAGGTGATCACTACTCCCAAGGTGCTCACCCACATTTAGCTCATGTACTTGATATATTTCATTATTCATAACCAGACCTAGCAACGTCTCCATCCTCATAGGCCTACTAACATACTGCTTGAGGAAGGAGTCCTATAGTCTTTTCCCTATTTATAACTAATCTACTTGATTTTATTTCTTTACTCATATCCCTTTTGCTAAATTGTTTTCTGCATGAATATCTATTTCTCTCTCCTCTATTAGCTGAACCTGGCTATTTTTATTTTCCTGACCCCCATTCCTAGTTCAAAAACCTAGTCACTTCCATATTTAACCGTTTTGCCAGTACATTAACGCCCTGCCTGTGCAGATGTAATCAGCCGAGATTTTCAGTAGTCACTAATACGAATCTCATATTGACTAAAGGTAACTAAAAAAAAATTCCACCATTATTCTGAAACACAAGTAGTTACATCAAATCTTTTGTACACAGCAGACGTTAGGTATATAGAACAGATTTAATAGAGGAACATTATGAAAAGAGACTATAGTCTCCATTTGTTTTGTTGCACAGCCAAACCAATTAAATGATACAGTTGACTAAAGCCATTCTTTTTATACATCTTCTCAATATTTTTGCTTTAATGCCAAGGGGCCACTGGTAAGTGCTCACACAACTGTCATTCATGCACATACAACACCAAAATACATTGAAACTTTTTTTTAAAATTTGCAACATATTTAATTTTAAAGAAGTGACATAGTTAGTATTACATCACCATAAAGACTATACTGCAAAATTGGAATGGGTATAATGCTTAGGCCAAGATAGATAAGAATTAGTTTTGAATGCTTCATATACATTATGCAGAAAATATTGAAAAGAACATTGAACAATGTCTTCCACATTTGCACAAACAATCTCTGTGAACCTACTGTCACTTTCTCCCACCAATTTCACAACAATGAATTACTAAAATTCACAAAATTGTATATACCTGACATCTTTCCCAACAGTCATTGAAGCAATCACTTTCTTCACTGCTTCTTTCTTCTTTTCCTTCTTGTCACTGTTGAGTTCTGCTTTGAGTTCAAAAATTTCTCCTACAGTTCAAAAAATCAGGGTAGAATTTAAGAACAGAAGATTTTACTATAACTATAGTGAAATGGTGCTTTGTGACTCTATCCATTTCCTAGAAATATGTACTTATAATTCCACATCGGAGATTTACAGAAATTCACCAGTGCATCACAGTAAGTAAAATATATTTAATGACTTCCAACATCAAATTAGGATGTCTGCTTGCTTCTATTCAGAGTGTAAGCCAAGAATTTTTTGTTTCAGTCTCAGAAAATTGACAATTTTTTTGTTACAATTCACCATTAAAAAGTCCACCTCTGCCTATCACTGACTACGATTCCTATTCCTCCATTTTCAATTACTAAGAGTTGGGTTTCCCATTACACAACTCAACCCAAGTTTTAAACTTTGTGAGAATATCAATACACCACTAAGAGGAAGCCTTACACTTGCATCTGCACCAACTTTAGTACTAATATTGCTGTGACTGTTACAACAGACACACATGAATGCCTCCCCTTGAATTCCACCTGGGCATTCAAGGGTAAGATTCAAGGGGTGCAGAATAAACATGTTCCTACAAAGAAAAAGGGTGAGGCTGCCAAATCTAGAGCCCCCTGGATGTCAAGGAGAGTACAGGGTAAGATAAGGCAGAAAAGGAAAGCTTATGTCAGACAATGAGAACACAATACCACAGAAAGCCTAGAGGAGTATAAAAAGTGCAGGGGTGAGATTAAAAAGGAAAATTAGGAAAGCAAAGAGAGGGCATGAAAAAATATTGGCATGTAAAATCAAGGAAAACACAAAGATGTTTTATAAATACATTAAGAGCAAGAGGATAACATAGGCAAGAGTAGAGCCTATTAGAGACCAAAAGGTTACCTATATGTGGAGGCGGAAGATGTTGGTAGGAATACTTTGCGTCTGTCTTCACAAAAGAGAGGGACAATGCAGACATTGTAGTTAAGGAGGAGAAGAGTGAAGTATTGGATGGGATAAACTTAGGAGAGGAAGTATTAAGGGGATCAGCATCTTTGAAAGTAGATAAATCACCAGGGCCGGATGAAATGTATCCCAGGCTGTTAAAAGAAGTAAGGGAGGAAATAGCAGAGGCTCTGACCATCATTTTCCAATCCTCACTGGATACAGGCATGGTGCCGGAAGATTGGAGGACTGCTAACGTTGTACCATTGTTTAAAAAAGCGAGGGATATACTGAGTAATTACAGGCCAGTCAGTCTAACCTCGGTGGTGGGTATATTACTGGAATCAATTCTGAGGGACAGGATAAACTGTCACTTAGAAAAGCACAAAGTAATCAAGGACAGTCAGCATGGATTTGTTAAGGGAAGGTTGTGCCTGACTAACTTGATTGAATTTTTTGAGGAGGTAACCAGGAGGGTCGATGAGGTAGTGCATTTGATGTAGTCTACATGGATTTTAGCAAGGCTTTTGACAAGGTCCCACATGGCAGACTGGTCAAAAAAGTACACGCCCATGGGATCCAAGGAAAAGTGGCAAGTTGGATCCAAAATTAGCTCTGTGGCAGGAAGCAAAGGATAATGATCGACGGATGTTTTTGTGACTGGAAGGCTGTTTCCAGTGGGGTTCCACAGGGCTCAGGACTAGATCCCTTGCTTTTTGTGATATATATTAATAATTTGGACTTCAATGTAGGGGCCATGATTAATAAGTATGCAGATGATACAAAAATTGGCCACATAGTTGAAAGTGAGGAGGAAAGCTGACGACTGCAGGAAGATATCAATGGACTGGTCAGGTGGGCAGAAAAATGTGAGGTAATGCATTTGGGGAGAGCAAACAAGGCAAGAGAGTACACATAAATGGGAGGATACTGAGAGGTATAGAGGAAGTGAGGGTCCTTGGAGTGCATGTCCACACATCCCTGAAGACAGCAGGCCAGGTAGATAAGGTGGTTAAAAAGGCATATGGAATATTTTCCTTTATTAGCCGAGGCATAGAATAAGAGAGCAGGGAGGTTATGCTGGAACTGTATAAAACATTGGTTAGGCCACAGCTTGAGTACAGTTCTAGTCACCACATTACAGGAAGGATGTAACTGTACTAGAGAAGGTACAGAGGAGATTTACAAGAATGTTGCCAGGACTGGAGAATTTTAGCTATGAGGAAAGATTGGATAGGCTGGGGTTGTTCTCTTTAGAACAGAGGAGGCTGACGGGTGACTTAATTGAGGTGTACAAAATTATGAGGGGCCTAGATAGAGTGGGTAGGAAGGACCCATTTCCCTTAGCAGAGCGGTCAATAACCAGGGGGCATAGATTTAAAGTAATTGGTAGAAGGATTAGAGGGGAGCTGAGGAAAAATTTTTTCACCCAGAGGGTAGGTAAGGGTCTGGTCCTCACTGCCTGAAAGGGTGGTACAGGCAGAAACTCTCAACTCATTTAAAAAGTATCTGGATATGCCACAACCTACAAAGCTATGGACCAAGTGCTGGAAAGTGGGATTAGGCTGGGTGGCTCATTTTCGGCCGGCGCGGACACGATGGGCCGAATGGCTGCCTTGCGTGTTGTAAATTTTCTATGATTCTATGAATCACTGGAATCCCAGAGCTGCAAGAACTAGGCCACTAGAATAGATGAAAACTTCAACTTTCTTATGCAGCAGGAGCAGATCATCCCAGCTAAACCTGGACACCCATTTATGTAATAATATCTCCAATTTTGCAATTATCAGAGAGTTGCCTTCTAATTAACCCAGAAACTGTTAGCAACCTTGTAGATCTGCTTGTTGAACAAGATACACGAGGCAGCACTGCAGTTTATTTAAATGTTCAATAATGAGGACTAGGTCCTTCATTTTTAAAGAAAAAAATCAAAACAAACTGCGAGAGAAAAATCAGTCTGATGTACACAGGAAAAGAAAAATCTCCAAATATGACATTACAGAGCAATTATAGCAGGTGTACTTTCAATAGGGGCAGGGGGCTTGTTTTGCCACATTTTGAATAAATATTGCAGGTTCCTTGACTCCATGGTTATCTCTTAAAGCAGCCAAGTATTTCCTAATCCTACAGGAATTACCCAAACTTGCCCTATCTGTAAAGGCCAAAAATTTAGTTGCAACTGATGTGTAATATTAATGATGAATTCCTGTCAGAGTAGCAGTACAGGCTCAGTTGCTGTATGCACATCCAAACCAATTAAATGATACAGCTGACTAAAGCCATTCTACATATACAGCTTAATATTTTTGCTTTAATGCCAAGGGGCCACTGGTAAGTATCTCTTCTTTTTCTCATTACTCTCAACCAATTGACCATACAACAACAACTTACATTTATATAAGCATCTTTAATGCAGAAAAATGCCCAAGGCGCTTCACTGAGGCATGACCAAAAAATGGAACCAAGACAAAGGAGGAGATATTAGGAGGAGTGACCAAAAGCTTGGTAAAATAGGTGGGCTTTAAGAAGGACCTTGAAGGAAGAGATATTTCAGGTGGGAATTCCAGACAGTGGGGCTTAGACGGCTGAAGGCACGGCTGCCAATGATGGTGTGAAGGTTACAAAAGGGTATTCAGAGGAACAAACTTCAGATTGGGGGGGGGTTGTAGGGTCAGAGGAGGTTACAGAGATATGGAGGAGGAAGGTGATGAAAAGATTTAAACACTAGGTTGAGAATTTTAACCTTGAGGTGTTGGGGGACCAGGAGCCAATGTCGGTCAACAAGAACAGGGTGAGCTGGACTTGGTGCAGGATAAGATACGAGTAGCAGAGTTTTGGATCAGCTGAAGTTTACAGAGGGTGAAGAATGGGAGGCCGCCAGAAGAGCATTGGAATAGTTGAGTCTGGAAGTGAAAAAGGCGAGGATGAGAGTTTCAACAGAAGATGGGCTGAGGCAGGGGTGGAGGCATAAGATGTTATGGAGGTGAAAGTAGGCAGTCTTTGTAATGGAGAGTATATGGAGTCCAAAGATCAGCTCGGAATCAAATATGACACCAAGATTGCGAACAGTCTGCTTCAACCTAAGACAATGGCCAAGGAGGGAGATAGAATCAGTGTCGAGGGCCGAAGACAATGGCTTCAGTCATTCCAAATTTAACTGGAGGAAATTGCAGCACAATTCTTAACGGAATGACTTTTCTTGTGCTGGTATTAGGTTTTGCGATTTTCACATTCAAAGCCCCAAATGAAATTTGTATGTTAAAGCATAGGATTGACAGGTTGACTGCTCTACAAATATTTGCAGGAACAATTTTTCCATCTTCCCCACCCCACTGTCCTTTCTTCTTAATTTTGGAACAAGGTGTCTAAGGCTACCAGCACGTCTTTATCCCCTTACACAATGAGGCTTGTCCTGGAGTGAACCCAGAAGTGATTCAATTCCAATATGATCTTTGAATGGACCAAAAGAAAGTTTACAAAATCTTAATGCTATGGCCGAAGTTTTCATCAGAATCATAGCACAAGTTTGCGACCAGGGCATATCTTTTGATTTGTCCCACTCAGATATTCATAACACGAATGTCAGAAACCTGTGTGTCCTTGGCTGACTGTGCATGGATGAGTTGACATCTACTGCAATACAAACATTACAGGCCTTGAACATACCAGTGCCTTTAGATAAATACAAATATAGCTAAAGGACGTGCGCTGGAGAAGGCATCAATGTCACTACAACCTTGTAACCAACTTACAGTAGACAAATCTCACACTTGGGGGAAAAATGCAATAACAGAACTGGAATTTGCAAACATAACAGCATTGAGTACACTATAGTTAAATCCAACAATCTAATTACAGTGTTAAAAGTTCAGTTCAAGTTTCACATTGTAAACTCATTTCTGTGCTCTTTAATATCCTACACAACTAATTATGGTGAGGACGTTCATTTTAAGTACATTAGGAAAAATTGCCACTGCATTGGAGCTCATGTCAAAACTACTTATTCAAAACACTTTCATCAAATTCTGCTCATTGTAATGGAGTACAAATAAAAGTTTCTATGGAAATATTTTAAATAAACACACCAAAATATCAGGGGGCAGGCACTTAACCTTTTAGTTATCTTAGCAAGTTTACTTGATTAGAACACTTACAATGTAAAATGTGGCACAAACAAGAGGAACTGGCATGCAGTAACCTTATCTCTATTGACCATACACTGAAAATCCAATGCTGTCACAGCAGCCTGTTTGAAACTTTAGATACATCTGTTCTAGCAATACTGCTGGATAAAGGAGGTGGAGAAAGACAATGTCAATCCATTAAAAATACATTTTATTATTTATATGTCATGTTATTTATACATCATATGTCATAAGTCAGAAGGTTGTGCGTTCAAGTCCCACTCCAGAAATTTGAGCATAAAAGCTAGGCTGACACTCCAGTGCAATACTAAGGGCGTGTTGCACTGTCTTTCAGAAATGACGTTAAGCTGAGGCCCCGTCCACCCTCTCAGGTGTATGTAAAAGATCCCATGGTACTATTTCAAAGAGCAGGGAACATCGCGGAATTGTGTGAACCCTTTGGCTGGATTTTTCCTTGTAGTATGATTTATATCTCATCCATCATCATTAAAAAAAGATTATCTGGTCATTATCTCATTGCTGTTTGTGGGAGCTTGCTGTGCACTAATTGGCTGCCGCACTTCCTACTTTACAACAGTGACTACACTTCAAAAAAGTACTTAATTGGCTTTAAAGCACTTTGGAATGTCCTGAGGACGTGAAAGATGCTATGTAAATGCATAGTCGCAAGACACAAGAATTAACATTAAACTCCACAATTTGTGTGTCAGAATAGAGGAATTTCTTTCATTTTACAAGTTTTCTTGACATGAAGATTTACAGTAATAACTCAATACAGCACATTATTTGAAACCCTACATTTTCAAAGACCATCCCTAGGTGGAGTGTTTCCATCTCATTTTAATATGTCAACTGATAAATTAAGGCATGGCTTTAAATTAAAACCTGTTTTTACATTCAAAAGTGACATTTGCAATCACTTGCAAGAGGACAACTGAACAGATCTTACATTGCCAAACATCACAAGAGCTAGAGGGGCTGTTGGAAGTATTCTGACTCATAAGAACTATTAGGACTGAATTTTTGGGTGAATGAGAGATTAGAGACATTCAGGTCCAAATACAATGCTTACTCAATTTTCCACTGAAGGTTTTCTTGGTCCCTTCAATGGGCAGATTGCAGAGGTTCTCATTGCTCACAATTAGGCTGTGTATTCCTACACTCTAGTGGAAAATTGCAGTGCCTGTAGGTTAAGGGCGGGTGGCCATGCTTTGGAAAATGACTGAGACCTTCATGCTCCCCCTCCAGCTTGTGCATTATAAAGTTTCAGGAAATACAGACCCATTTGTGAACAAGCAAAAGATCTTCATTATATGGTGCTGCACCTTGCACAACTTCGCAACATAAAATATTTCCCTCCACTTTCATTGAATAAGAATGACTATTTTAGTTTCTTCTGTTTTTTTTATATATCTATAGCAGAGTTCTCTTTTAACCTTTGTCACTGTGCACATTATCCCTTTTTCCTAAACTATTGTTGCCTTGTGATGTTTTTATATACAAAAAAGGTAAATAGTTACTTTAAAAAGTGATCGAGACAAAGATCCCTTCCTTTCAGTTTTGGCATAGTGTATTTTGTATGCAGAACACTGTTAAGCTACAAACGGAAATAAAGCTCCACCAGGAATGCTGTTACGTAAACTAATGTCGACATGAACATGAGCCTCAAAGCTAGATTTACATAAACAGGTAACTGTAAAAATAAATACAATTCCAAAAATCCTCCTTGGATGCAACACCAGATTCACATCATATGGATGACTGATTTCAGTTGTCAGTGTGGATTGGGCAGAAAATCTATCTTTCAGTGCAACAACTGACCTGTGACAGCAATTTTGTACTACCACAGCCACGTACAGAATTTTACACTGCCTAACTGTTCCACGCCTCAAATTGTCACAGTTAAGTGTCAGATCTCCACTTTTAAAATATTGGAACACTGTCCTATGATAACATACTCAGCGCCAGCTTATGCTCCCTTTATGGAGCAGTCTCATCTAGAAATCAATGTAAAACCACTCTTAAAAATGCATTTCAAAATCCCAACCACTGTTCTGATTAATAAGATCCAAAAATTTCCAAATCACTTTTGCATGCAGCATGCACATTAAAATCAATGAATAAATAAATAAAACATCTTATTCATAAAATGTCAAAAAGCAATTGAGCTGCAGCTGAATTCTGTATGGGTCTCACCTAGCATGTGTATTTAATTTCAAATTGCAGATACTACGCTTACTCAAAAAAAATGTAAACTATACTGCGTATGTTAAACAACAAATTCAAGATCAGGTGAAAGTCACTTGTAAGTGTGGTTAAAAAACAATGAACTTCTATATCAAGGTCAAGTCTCTATGGATTTGACTAACTGAAAAGAATTAAAATTTCTCAGAGGAAAATCTCAAGTTTACTGAAAATCCAATAAAACTATTAAACTGAGAGGGCAAGTTAGTGCTCCAATGTAAAATGTTTACTGAATGACCTAACTCAGTTCATATTCTTGAAAGGAAGGAGAGGGGGAATCAAGTTTAGTAACATCCCAAAATTAGGTTTTTGACACATTGTAACAAAGGAATTGCTAGACAAAAAAAGAACAAGGTCCATCTAGTTCACCTTCTACCATCCTGATAGTGGCATGATACAACAATAATGAAGTTGTTGACTAATCATGGCAATCAATCACTAATAATTAGTCTACAACAGACTGAGACACGAGGAGAGGAAAACCCACCAGCACTGGAAAGCTATTCCTCCCAAGAAAGCTACGCTTACCATATGTCATATCTCAAATGACATATACTGTATCCACAATGTTATTTTTTGAAAGAAATCTATCTAATTTGTATTTGAATTAATACTATCTGCTTCCACTGTCTACCTTGGGAGCCTGTTTAATAGATTTACCACTTGCTCACTGAAACAATGTTTCCACAGATTAGTTTTGAATTTACTCCCCTTCAAGAGCAGGTTGTGTCATCTGGTTCTACTGTTCTGGACAAGGTGAAACAGCTTGTCATGGTCTGCAATATCTAGTCCCTTTAGAATCCTAAAAGCAGCAATCATATCACCTCTCAACCTTCTCTTTTCCAGTGAGAACGTGCTCAATTTACATAATCGCTCCTCATAATCCAATCCATCCATCCCCTCAATCGGCTGTAATATCCTATTTGTACTGTGGCAACCAGAACTGTACAGAGTATTCTAAGTACCAACGATTACCTCACTATTTTGGATCAATATCGACCTTTTAATATATCCCAACATCTGATTTGCTTTACTCATCGCCACAAAGCATTGTTGATAGGTTGAATTTACTGTCAATCAGGACCCCAGATCTCGCTCATTTTCCATGTACATTATTTTCTTTTCATTTAAGTAATAGCCACTTCATGGATTTTGCATTCCTCTGCATTGAATTTAATCTGCCACCCATCTTGCCAATTCCCATATATATTCAAATCCTCCTGTAGCTTATCCTGTTCGGCTTTGGAGTCTGCCACCTTCATTAGCTTTATCATCTACCAGCCTTTCCAGAGGAACTGTATCAAAAGCCTTACTGAAATCTAAGTACACCACATCCACTGCCTTACACCCATCAAGCTCCTTTGTCACACCCTCAAAGAAAAGATGACATTTCTATATACAGGTAACTGAGCATTTCCTTTCTTTAAAAAGTACACATTTTCTTACAAAGATGGCAAATGTGATGCTCAACACTTATTTTAATGTTACAGTTTAGACAGATAAACATTTTACAAAGTACCTGCAAACACGCATGAACAGTAAGTATAATTTTAATGTAATCTCGGCCAACCAGTTCTATTGGCCTTAATTCGGAACCTTATACCTATCTATTTAAAGCATACCCAAAACACCTAGGTGTTTCCAAAATAATTCTACCATGCCAGTAACATCTGGGGATATACAGCAATTCAAAAAACTAAAGTCACCTTTGCATCAATACTTGAACTAGATAATATGCAAAAGCTTGGTTTGTACCCCCTTGAGTTCAGAAGGTTGAAATTTAAAATTAAAATTTAAAATCTTAAAATTAGAGCTGGGCCATTTAGGAGTGAAATCAGGAAGCACAATGGCATACAAACGGTAGTGGAAATCTGGAACACTCTCCCCCAAAAGGCTGTGGATGCCAGGTCAAATGAATTTTAAGACTGAGATCGATAGATTTTTGTTGAGTAGGGGTATCAAGGAATCTAGCAAAGGCAGGTAATTTTTAAAAAATTCATTCATGGAATGTGGGCATCACTGGCAAGGCCAGTATTTATTGCCCATCCCTAATAATGGAATTGAGATATAGATCAGCCATGATCTAATCAAATGACAGAACAGGCTCAAGGGGCTGAATGTTCCTATGTTCCTAAGATTGAACCACCAGGTGTGCATGTAGCAGGGATTTTACCATGCCAGGAACTGTGTTGGCACAAGATGGAGCCAACTCCTAAAACTTCCAATACATACACATTCTGTCATGAAGTTTTTTTCCCCCTTTTCAAGTGTAAAAATACTTGTACTTAATGAGAGAAACACTGCTCATCTGGGTTTTTTTTCTTGCAATGAGGAAAGGGACCAACTGGAATCTGAATATTCTGAATGAAGTGTGGGTACACCAGGGTAACATACTACTGCGATTGACTCATCAACCCGTGTTAAACCAACACCACTTTTTTTTAAAAAAAGTATTTCTTAAGTATTAAACAAGTTGCAAAGCTGTGTTAGTTTACTTGTGATTCATAATACTTTAACTATTTTATAGTTGTTACAATTTTAAAAAGTTGCTACCTTTCTTAGTTGTAGTAAAGTACTTAGAATCCGTCATGGTGATCCTGGGACAGGTTTCCTAAAAAGAAAAAAAAAGTCGTTGATTTTTCTGCTGAACCAGCAACACAGACATTCCAAACAGGAAAAACAAAGTTACTGATTAATCAGTTTTGACGTATAATGCCCCCATACCAAAACTAATCCTGCAAATGTACATCCTTTTAGCAGTTTACAGCAATTTCATCAAAAAATATGCATCAAATTTTTTTTAAATTCATTCATGGGATGCGGGCGTCGCTGGCAAAGCCAACATTTATTGCCCATCCCTAATTGCCCTCGAGAAGGTGGTGGTGAGCCACCTCCTTGAACTGCTGCAGTCCAAGTGGTGAAGGTTCTCCCACGGTTCTGTTAGAAAGGGAGTTCTAGGATTTTGACCCAGCGACTATGAAGGAACGGCGATATATTTCCAAGTCAGGATGGTGTGTGACTTGGAGGGGAACGTGCAGGTGGTGTTGTTCTTATGTGCCTGCTGCCCTTGTCCTTCTAGGTGGTAGAGGTCACGGCTTTGGGAGGTGCTGTCGAAGAAGCCCTGGCGAATTGCTGCAGTGCATCCTGTGGATGGCACACACTGCAGCAACAGTGCGCCAGTGGTGAAGGGAATGAATGTTTAGGGTGGTGGATGGGGTGCCAATCAAGCGGGTTGCTTTGTCCTGGATGGTGTCGAGCTTCTTGAGTGTTGTTGGAGCTGCACTCATCCAGGCAAGTGGAGAGTATTCCATCACACTCCTGACTTGTGGCTTGCAGATGGTGGAAAGGCTTTGGGGAGTAAGGAGGTGAGTCACTCGCCGCAGAATACCCAGCCTCTGACCTGCTCTTGTAGCCAGTCTTGTGGCTTGTCCAGTTAAATTTCTGGTCAATGGTGACCCCCAGGATGTTGTTGGTGGGGGATTCGGCGATGGTAATGCCGTTGAATGTCATGGGGAGGTGGTTAGACTCTCTCTTGTTGGAGATGGTCATTGCCTGGCACGAATGTTACTTGCCACTTATCAGCCCAAGCCTGGATGTTGTCCAGGTCTTGCTGCATGCGGGCATGGACTGCTTCATTATCTGAGGGGTTGCAAATGGAACTGAACACTGTGCAATCATCAGCGAACATCCCCATTTCTGACCTTATGATGGAGGGGAGGTCATTGATGAAGCAGCTGAAGATGGTTGGGCTTAGGACACTGCCTTGAGGAACTCCTGCAGCAATATCCTGGGGCTGAGATGATTGGCCTCCAACAACCACTACCATCTTCCTTTGTGCTAGGTATGACTCCAGCCACTGGAGAGTTTTCCCCCGATTCCCATTGACTTCAATTTTACTAGGGCTCCTTGGTGCCACACTCGGTCAAATGCTGCCTTGATGTCAAGGGCAGTCACTCTCACCTCACCTCTGGAATTCAGCTCTTTTGTCCATGTTTGGACCAAGGCTGGCATAATTGAAATGCTTTATTCCTTGATCCAGTAACTTAATTTTGAACATTAAAAATCTACACAATGCGTTTTGTTTAATTTGCTTGTAGACATCAATATTCATAAAGCAGCACTGACTTTTAATGTAATACAGTAAGAGTGAGGGGGAAGATCCAGTTGTCATGGTCCATATTGGAACCAATGACATAGGAAAGAACAGGGAGCAGGCCCTGCTGTGGGATTATGAGGAGTTAGGAACTAAATTTAAAAAAAAGGACCTCACAGATGGTAATTTCAGGATTACTACCCAAGCCACGTGCTAATTGGCATGGGAATAGACAGATCAGAAAGGTGCATGCGTGGCTGAAAGAGTGGTATGGGAAGGAAGGGGTTCATTTCATGGGACACTGGCACCAGTACTGGGACAGGAAGGAGCTGTACTGCTGGGCTAGGCTGCACCTGAATCAGAATGGCACCAAGGTACTAGCGGAAAGGATAAATAGGGATGTAGATAAGACTTTGAGCTAATAAGACAGGAGTGGAGGGTGGATCTGGTAGTCGTAATAGTAGCCTGAAGATAAAAGAAATAGGAGATGAGAGTAAAGGTCAGGCCAAGGAAAGGAATAAGAGTAGCATAAATAGTCAGGAAATAGATAAATTTATAGAACACAAGTATAAAATAACTTAAAAAGAGGCAAGATTAATAAATAAAAATTAAATTCCATGTATAGTAATGTACACAGCATCTGAAACAAAATGGGGGAACTGGAAGCAATAATTCGTCGAGAAGAGCCAAATGTAGTTGGGATAACTGAAAAATGGCTGCATAAAGAACAGGATTGGCAGTTAAATATTGCAGGATATAACGTATTTAGAAAGGATATGGAAGGAAGATGGGGAGATGGGGTAGTTGTACTAATTAGAGATAACAATGACAGTAGAAAAAAAGAACATAACTAACATTAAGATAGAAACAGAATCCACGTGGACTGAGATAAAGGAGAAGGAGGGATCGATCACGCTAGTAGGGGCATACTGCAGACCACCCAATAGTGGAAGGGAAGTGGAGGGAGAAATATGTAGGCAAATCTATGAAATGAGTAAACAAAAAAGAATAATCATGGGAGATTTCAACTACCCCCAAATAAACTGTCAAGAAGAGGTAGTGAAAGGGAAAAAGGGAGTGGAGTTTTCACAGTGTGTACAAGACTCCTTTCTTACCCAGTACACAAGAAACCCGAGTGAGGAATCACTGCTGGATCTAGTAATGGGAAATGAACTAGAGCAGATAAGAGAAGTAAGCATAGGGGAGCATCTAGGCAATAATGAGCAGAAAATAATAAGGTTTAAGATAATGATTGAGAGAAATATAAGACTAGACAAGACCAAAGCAATAAAGTGGAAAAAAAACTAATTATGAGATGACAATGATGGAACCAGAGAAGTTAAACTGGGAAAAAAAATTGACAGAGATAGAAGAGCAGTGGGATATTTTTAAAAAGGTGATCAAGAGAGTTCAGGAGTAGTATATTCTGCTAAAAAAAACAAGAATAAACTAGCCAATAATGAGACACCATAGATGAATAAAGGGATAAGGATGAAATTGAAATTAAAGGAAATGCACATAGTCAATAAAGGAGGATGACAAAAGAGAAAATGAAGGAAGTCAAAAAAATAAGGAAGGCAAAGAGGAATTACGAAATGAAATTATCCAAGAAGTAAAGTATTCTACGGACACATTAATAACAAAAGGAAAATTAAGATAGAGATAGGGCTACAAAGGGATGCACAAGATAAACTCACAGGTAACGTCAGTGAAATGGTAGAAATATTGAATAGTTACTTTGCCTCAGTTTTTACCACGGAGGCTAACAAGGTGGATATGGCATTAGAAGAGATGATCAAAAAGGATATTAAGATATTTTAGATAGGCGGGAGAAGATTAAAATCCTGGGTCTGGATAGATTGCATCCACGCATACTCAAAGAAGCTAAGGAAGAGATAGCAGAGGTACCAGTAATATAAATACATAAATTTAAAAATTCAACATAACAGGGAATAGTGCCAGAGGACTGGTAGACAGCCAACATTATCTCTATATTCAAAAAGGGAGATAGAACAAATCCAGGGAACTATAGACCAGTTAGCTTAATGTTGATGGTAGGAAAGATATTGGAATCTTTACTCAAAGATGTAATAGAAAAACCATCTAGAAACCGAAAATATAATAATGAATAGTCAGCATGGATTTCAAAAGGGACCATCATGCTTAACCAACCTTATTGAATTTTTTGAATTAACAGAAAGAATAGACAAGGGTAATGCAATGGGTGTAATATACATGGACTTTCAAAAGGCCTTTAATAAGGCACCGCAGAGTAGACTCATGACTAGGGTCAGGGCATGTGGAGTCAGGGGACAAGTAACAGAATGGACAGCAAACTAGCTATAAAACAGAAAGTAGGGGTTAAAGGTAGTTACTCAGACTGATGGAAGGTGTTCCAACGGGATAGGTGCTAGTACCACTGTTGTTCACCATTTACACAAACTATTTGGACTCGGAAATCGGAAGTACAATATCACCTGCTCCTTGGAAAAGAGTCTAAATGCAGTAGAGGCAAGGGATCTAGAGTACAGATTCACAAATTAAAAGTAGCAACGCAGGTTATCAAAGCCATTGAAAGGGCAAACAAAGCAATTGAGTCTATTTTTAGAAGAACAGAATTGAAAACCAGAAGTTATGTTAGACCTATATAGAACCTTGGTCAGAGCACACTTCAAGAGTGCTGTGCATAGTTCTGGTCTCCATTTTACAAAAAGGAGCACTGGAGTAAGTGCAAAAAAGATTTACAAGGATGTTACCAGAACTAAGAGGGTACAACTATCAGGAAAGACTCAACAGGCTGGTGCTCTTTTCTCTAGAAAAGAGAATACTGAGAGGTGACCTAATAGAGGTCTATAAAATTATGAAAGGGTTCACTAGGGTAGGCATATGGGGAAGTCCAAAACTAGGAGCCATAAATATAAGATACTAATAAATCCAATAAGGAATTCAGGAGAAGCTTCTTTACTCAGAGTGGTGAGAATGTGGAACACTATCACATGGAATGGTTGAAGTGAATAGCATAAATGCATTTAAGAGGAAGCTAGATAAGTACATGAGGGAGAAAGGGATAGAAGAATATGTTGATAGGGTAAGATGAAGTAAGGTAGGAGGAGGCTCACATGGAGCATAGACACCATCACAGACCCCAGCGTAGACCTGTTGGGCCAAATGGCCTGTTTCAGTGTTGTAAAATTCTATGTAATTAAACATTGCATTTCTATAGAATCATACAGCACAGAAGGGGGACACTCAGTCCATTGTGCCTGTGCCAGCTCTTTGAAACAGCTACCCAAATAGTCCCACTCCCCTGCTCTTTCCCCATAGTGGTGCAATTTGTTTGTATGGCACAAAGCACAAAATGCATGAATATTTTTTACTTTTCATTCACTCACCAAAAAGAGGGATTAAAGATATTAAAGTGGGACACAGCCAATTTCAGTGCTTTAACCAAGGATGAGATCTCAAGAATGCATAACAGATTAGCAACCATTTAAAGTTGGGGCATGTTTTGAAACTATTATAATAAAGATTGAGTTTTTTTTTAAAAGGCAGAACAATTAAAGCAAATTCAAAGACAAAAGAGAGGAGGGGTGTTGTTGCGCTACAGATACCAGTTGAATCTAATACCCAAGAGTCAAGTAGCAGACCAGAATTTTCTGGTCACTATTTGGCCAAGGAAAACGGAGCTCATCTCACGCATGTATGTGTATAACTCCATTTTCTCTTTGCCTGAATATCAGTTGAATGTCAATGATAATGGACCTTTGCCTATCAGCAGTTACCCCCACCCGTCACTCAGTCATGAACACACTCGACGATATTTGCCTTCATAACAGTGACTGTACTTCAAAGTCATTCGTTGTATGAAGAGCTTTCAGACGTTTCAAGAAAAATGCAAGTTTTTTCCCCCCCCCCCTCAAAGCGGGTCTCTCTCTGGTTTTAGTTATCAAAATCAGGGAGCTTTCAGGAGTGAGCTTTATAATCTATCAGAGGAGGAGAGAGGGGGGGGGGGAGGGGGTCCTGATCAATGACCATTTAAACGCACGGAATTGCGTTTAATTTTAGAGTAACACACTTGAAAAGAGAGGCTACATTTTATACTAAAACGAGCACGGCTTGTCAACTCTGTCTGGTGCAAAGGGGGGGGGGGGGGGCGGGTCTGAGTCTCTCCACCTGCTCGGGCAAAACTGAGCGCCCCTCGGCCGGGGTGAGGGGGTCCGTGCGGGGAGTGTCCGTCCGGGAGCACCAGGCCCGCGGTACCCGGCACGAAGCGGCTCGGGAGTCGCAGCTCCCGGTGGGTGCGAAGCCCCTCGGTCGGTGGGTCGGTCGGTCGGTGCAGCGACTCTAAACCTCGGGCCTCCCCGCCGCCGGGTAACAATCATCTGATCCCAACTTCCGGCTCCGGCCGCTTCCGCTTAAGAGAGGAGGAGGGGGGGGGGAAAAAACTTTAACGCCGGTCCGAGAGACCCTTAAATAAAGGCGGAGGCCACTCACCCCCCTTCAGTCGGTTTAAATGAGTCCAGGAGCGGGTGAATCGCTGGTCCAGAGGCCGCGCCGGATCGACTCCCTCTCCCCCACTCGCTCCAAGATGTCCGCCCGTCGCTAAGCTCTGCTGCGCTGTCACTGGCGAACCCGGAAGTAAATCGAGGTCACCTTCCGGCCAGCCCACCAGTCCTTGGCCCTTGTCCCCTCCACAAGGTGCAATGCAGGGTGCATGCACCAAGAGTCAATGGTTAGCAGAGATTATAGAGGGCAGTAAACCTGTTGCCACTCATTTCTGAATAACTACCCTCATGCTTTTACAAAAAAAAAACAGAACAAATTAAATCAAATTTGTGACAACCCAAGCTTCTGAGGCCAAAAGCAGACCTGGTCAATTTGGCTATGCATTGCCCTTCTCAGCATTGACTGAAGTCGACGCTCTTTTAAATGTTTTCCTCCAGTTGGTAGGCATATGCTTACAACAACTGAAAAAACAGGATTTCAACACCAAAATTATTTTAATTTACGTTATGCATTTCAGTTGATTGCAAGAATTTTAAGGAGTTCTTTCAAATTTGCTCTCTTTCCCCTTCCGAGGGCCATGACTCATGCTAGAGTACAGTTTCAGGGGCCTCAGCAGCTCTCCACAATCTCACCCAAGTGGCTATTCCTCCGTGTTTGAGTGGCATTGGGCAATCTAGCATCACGGCTGAGCACAATGCCTTCCTCTCTTAAAATATACGCTTCTGTTGACATCCAGCAGGATGATAATCAGGAATTGGAAACCTCAATGATTTTATTCCCTTTTGCACGGAAATATAAGGCCAATTGTAGCAGCCTCAATGCTACCACCACAGCTGAGCTCAGCTAACGAAGAAAGAAAGAGCTTGTGTTTATAAAGCAGCTTTCATGACCTCAGGACATCCCAAAACACTTCACAGCCAATGAAGTATTTTTGATGTATAATCACTTGTAATGTAGGTAAACTTAGGAATCAAAATTGAGTCCTTCCTGGTCTGTATGACTCAGTACTCCACAAGGCAATGTATTCTCCCACATAGCCAATGGAGGAACCTTACATTATATTTCTATAACGATCTATTTAATGCTAGAAATATACTGAGGAAGAGAAAGTTTCTGACCTATTTAGTATAAAATTGTATTTTTATTGAAGAAACATATTTTTGTGGAAGGGAAAAGTTACTGCTACCCAGTTGATAGAGTGCTCAAGAAGATTAGTTACACAATACTGTGGTGCAATTTCACTTGTACTCGCTTTGGTTTTCCAGATTCATCTTATTTTTATAAATCATGCAGTTATGTGCTATTATTTGTAAATGGAAAAGCAATATAAAAAGAGAAGAACAGAAAGAATTAGGACAGGAGTCCAAAGGCATAGTCGAAGAGAAAGATTTTGAGGTTTTTGAAACAGGGAGGTAACTGGCAAGACAGCGGGAATTAGGCAAGCAGTTCAAGAGGACAGGAACTAGGTGGCTGAATGAGTTACCACCAGTGGTGGACCAGGGACAAGGAGTATCTCAATGTTAGAGAAGCAGAGGGTGCATGCATGCTGTAAGGCTCAAGGAGATCACTAAGGTGGGTACAGCAAGACATGGAGAAATTTAAAAGCAAGGATGGGAATTTTGAAGGGGAGCTAGTGGCATTTGGAAAGGATGTTGGTGGTGGGAGCCTGGGACTTTGTGGAGATGAGGAAGCATGCTGTAGCATTTTGAATGAGTTGTAACCTATGGAAGGTTGAGATGAGGCCGTCAGCTAGGAGATTTTTAGAACAGTCAAGCCTCAAGATGTAAAGCACAGACTAGAGTTTCAGCAGTGTAGTGGAGAGGTAATTGTGGAGGTGGGAGAAAGCACTCTTTGTAATGGAGATGTGGAGATGATGCTGAGTTTGAGGCCAGCAGCATTCCAAGACTCCAGACCTCTTCACCCCGTCTGAAGTGATGGCTGGGATTTTGATGGCATACAGGCCACAGGCATGTAAGTGCTGATGACAGCTGAAGGTGGCTACACTTTTGCTGGCATTAGGCTGGAGATTTTGACTCATCCATGTCTTGATACCTTTCCAGAGCATTTTCTGGCTCCAGGCTAACATTCTGCTTGAAGTATCCCAGCCAGGCAATAGATACCAGTAAGGTATGGTGGCCTTTAAGGGTTTTGAGTTCCTGCCACCAAAATGCAGTACACTTAATATCATTTCTGATAAATGCCTACCCTTGATATTTTATTAATGAAGATACAAAGGTGGGTCTGGAGATTTCTTATTTTTTCCTGTGATTAGTGAGAAACACATGGAGTGTATTGGAGATATATTACACAGGGTGCCTCTGATATTCTAGGCACAGTTTAAGTTGTGAACATAAAACATTTTATTTCCAGGACTTTTGAAAAAAGAACTGCCATCAAATAAGGAACTTCAAGTACTTCTAGTGTCATTTGAAGTGTTACTACAGCTGATGACACTGAATGATTCATTAAGACAGAGTAGAAATCTAGATACAACAATGTTGGTACAGAACACGTGAGAACAATAGCGGAAGATTTCCTCTGTGTGCTAAGTATAAAAATAAATGAGCACATTTATAAAGGATACATTTACAAGTTTACTACACAGAATAAATCTTTCCCTGTTGTTTATTTACACTAGTTTCTTTTCTGGCTCAAATAGTTGAATGCATCTTGGCAAAGATGGTGGTACTATATTCATATAAAATTTCTTTTTGTTGGTTTGATTTTGGGAATTAATCTTAGGCATATTTGATGCCTTCGCATCATCGTTCTCAGCCATGAGGTTGTTTGGTTCATTAACCATAGTCACCTTCAATGCTGTTTTGCATCAATGGACAGATAGCTGAATCTCTGCCAATTTTGATTCACCAGATATAGACTGCACTGCTAACCATAATATACCCTGCTCAACATTTCAGCATAGAACCACAAAAGTGGCCCACAGGGTCACAGGTAAGTTTTTAATGTTCACTTAAGACTTCTATTGTAATTTGACTCTTTGAAAAACTCTATTATTACAATTACATTCAAAGGACACCTTTTGAGAAATATTTTTAAGTCTGTAACCAATAGTAATAATATTCTGCTCAACAACTCCATATATAGAGAACATTCAATGGCAAGCTGTTAAATACCAATTTTATGCCACACAAGGGGGACTGAGTAACTTGCATAGGTCTCTCACAATAAATTCAACATTCTATGATTTATAATTGAGTATTCTGCTTATACTACAAGTAGCTTATCCTACAAGTGTGGTATCAATTATGATGTGGAAAGCTTCATTTGATTTTATCACTATATACATTTTATCTGGGCTGTATTGATTTATAACATGTCTTATGTGAAACATTATATCATTGTTGCGTGGGATTGCTGGAAAAGACATCAGCATGATTTATACCAACTGGTCTGGAAAGGTGCAAAAATCTAAAGAGTTCAATACGATAATAAATCTTAAAATCGCTGATGTTATATAATACCGACTGTACAGAAATCTTTAGCTGCAGTACCACAATCTGTCAGAGGAGGGGGCCAGTCTGCGCAGAAAACAGGAAGAAGTGTTTGCTCTGCATTTTTGACCCAAATACAGTTTTCCTGGGTGGAAATTTTGATTCACCCTCTGACTTCTATTTCCCATTGCACATTTCATTAGCGCTATGACAAAATGCTCCTTGAACTAGTTGAGTATGTGATCTGCATTATATACTCTGCTAATTATTGCTTATCATGCAACACTTGAATGCTGAATATATCTCTAGCTGTAAAGCAGTAGATTATTGAACAAACGCTGTCAAGAGAATCATATTTTGCGCAGTGGTGATGTATGAGGACCGGGATTTTGGCTGCTGTATTATTATTTCTCTTTTAAATAGCCACGGTGCATTTTTTGTTGCTTGTGTATTAAATGTTACCAAATATTGCTTTTAAATTTTTGTAATTCAGAAATGATTTGTCCTGCAACATTAGCTATCATTTAATCTTAGATAATGGCATTGCAGATGTAAGTTTAGGCTTACATTATTATTTTGTAAAAAAGAAATATGAATTTATATCGTGAATTTCAACACCCCCAGAGATTGAAGTTCTAAGACTGAAAATATTTTATGGAACTGTTATTAGGCAGTCCTTTTAATTTTGTAATGTGACTGTAATATAGCCTCACGACTTCTAATACATTATTAATTCTTTAAAAACTGCTAAATGCAGCTCATCCTACCACCCTCCAGATCAACTGGAAGAATATAAATAACGGTGATCCCGTCGACTATCATGTCTTGTCGTTGTTACAGTTCTTGTTATCATTATTATCATTACTGCTACCTTGATCTGGGACAGCATCAGGCTGCAGGTGACTGGCAACATAGTTATAGTCTGCTTAGGCCAGCCACCTGCACAACATATCCGGCCCGTGAGCAACAGTGTTACAACTACAATTCATTCTCTGTTGATTTTTATTTGACAGATCGTTAGCATCAGAATCACAATATTGACAACTGTGATGATTATAAGTGATTCTATCATCTACAATGGTAAATTAATGAATGCAGTTGCTTTCAATTTCTTTAAAGAATCTAGGTACAGTGCAGTGTCCTTGCAGGAAATTACGACGAGATCATTACTGGGAATGTTCCTGTCACTACAAAGCAGCATGTGTGTTGGCAAGAAGCGTTAATTGTAATTGAGTGTTAAATCAGCAGAAATGGTTCAGCTGGCTGGCAAATATCTCCACCAGTACTTTTCCAAATGAGCCAAAGAGCTTCAAACAGCTCAATAGCAAACCTAAGTCTTTGCTTGCGGTATAGACATCTTCAGCACAGGTTTTGCTAGTGTCCAGTTTTATATGCCAATTTGCTGTATCAATGGAAAAAGCACACTGCTGAATGAATCACTTTATTGAAAGAAATGTAAAATTAATAGGGAAAAGTACTTTCTGGGTGGAAATTTATTGAGATATTAATAAGCAATCTTGCAGATCATTTTTATTCTATATGTATTCTCCCAAGAGGACACTAATCTTTTATTGAATGACTAACAGTTTAAATATTTATCACACAACACGTGATTGCTGAATATAGCTCTAGCTGTAAAGCAGTAGATGGTCCATCATTGAACAAGAAAAGCATATTTTGCACAGTGGTGATATTTAAGGACTGGGAGTTTGGCTGCTCTCATATATTTCTTTTTAAATAGCTATCAAACAGAGGTGATTTTGATCCTGTCTGGGCTGAATCTGAATTAAGGTGCCAGAGGTGTGTCTTCTTTTGAAGTAGGACTAGTTCAGCTCTATCAATAATCATTAATTTACTCAGAGCATTGATATTGGAAAGATTTTTTGGAACACAATGCAAATTTTTTTTGGCAAAGGTGCATGGAGACAACCTGTCGCCAAATCCCTACCAAAGCCACACTGTAGCTGGCCAGAAGCAGATGCATAATAACAGCACAAGGTAACTTGCCCAGAGGTGCGTGCCTGTTCCCTCACCGTCATTGGTGTGCAACATTCTCTTTTCCTCCCTGACAGCATAGCTGAGTGAGAACTTGCTGTAAGAGTTTAACACTTCAAAGAATGCAGATTTTTATTGCAATGCTGTGCACTTTGTCTGCCTCTACAGCATTTTGTTGAAGTTCAGAGAATTTAAACTAAATTTGTTAACCATCTGCCAAAATGTAACTTGAATACATGGCTTCTAGACTGAACAAGGTTCCTACTGAATAAGAAGAAACTCCATTTATGTAACTCTATTTTAAGGATTAAACATACATGAATTATATATGCTGGCTATTTTCCAATTGCACTGCTCATGGGTAGTCTAAGTTCTGGAGCACTGTGTTATGTTTAATGTAGTCCCATTGCAAGTTGGATTTTGCTGCAGGGAACAGAGCACACCAAGGATTTTAGAAGTGGAACCAGAGAGTAACATGCAGAATTTTAAAAATAACACCAGTGGACCTCAACAGATGGAAGAGTTAGAACTAATAAATATATATATAAAAAAATCTAAATATATCAATTTGTACAATTGTACAAAATCACACATGTAAGAGATAAATATATGATATAAATTAATCATGTATTTTCAATATATGTTATAAAATATATGATTTAATTAAAAAACTTGTCAATCTCCCATGGAATTGCACGCAGAGGGGTAGATTTTAAACTGATGCTTTGATGTCAAGGGCAGTAACTCTTACTTCACCTCTGGAATTCAGTTCTCATGGCCATGTTTGGACCAAGGCTGTAACAAAGTCTGGAGTCCAGTAGTCCTGGCAGAACACAAACTGAACTTTTGGTTACCAGGGTATTGGTAAGTGGCGCTTGATAGCACTATGGATGACTCTTTCCATCACTTTGCTGATTATTGAGGCTGATAGGGTGGCAATTGGCCAGGTTGGATTTGTCCTGCATATATTGTGGACAGGTCGTACCTGGGCAACTTTCCATATTATCGGGTAGATGCCAGTTTTGTAACTGCACTAGAACAACTTGGCTAGAGGTGTGGCTGTTTCTTCAGCAGTACGGGCAGCATGTTGTCATGACCCGCAGCCTTTGCTGTGCACAGCGCACTCAGCAGTTTCTTGATAATACATTAAGTGAATCGAATGATGGTGCACTCACCATTTCTCAGACCTCATATCTCTGAATTCCGTCAGTCAGAAAATTCATCTCTATATCTTCTACAGCTTGAACCAAATTGGCTTTTACAGATTTATTTTTACCCAGATAAACAAATGGAAGTTATTTATCAAGTTTTGTTACGGAATTGCAAGTATTCAGAGCATTTACTAACGTACAGTTGGATAAACGGGTCAGTTCACTTCAACCTACAATTATGCAGTGCCTACCATGTAACAAAACATCCCAAGGTGTGTTACAAGAGGAGCTGTAGACATGGAGCAGGATGTAAAAGAAGTTATAAAGCATGGTTGAAGAGAGTTCTCTTTAAGGAAATGGGCTGGTTTCAGTCTTCAATATTAAGTTAAATAAAAGTCTGCTTCATCCAGGAATTAATGTTAGAAAGCATAGCTTGTTCAACTCTGAAGAATGGTCAGGAAACCTAATAGTTATGAAGTTCTGTTTGTGCTGACGGTTGAAAGAATGAAAATACTGGGTGCCATTTGACATTAATCCCTATCCTCCTCACAAGGAGAAATTTTTAAAAAACTGAAGTTACTCAATTTTGGACTTAATGCTGTTAACAGAGTGAAAATATACAGATTTTAACTCAGGTTTATTTAGACAATACAATGATTATTTGATTTCAGAATGAAATATGAATGTATTTATTTGTTTGTGTTTTGTGCAAAAGTTGTCTGTCACTGGCTCAATCAAGAAATATACTAGGTTGCTGATCATATAGAATACATATTTAATGTCTTCCCTTACATTACAAAAATGTGGCTTAATTAAAAATATAAATTCAGCATTTCATTAATATCCATTGAAACTGAAACACTGAGACAATGTAGGAGAACCAATGGACGGATACTTTTCGTGGCTGAACCAGAACAAAATACTATTGTACAATGAGCGTGTTACGATAAGCATGAGTATGGAGCATCCCCACCCAAGAGAAAAGGGTAAAATTCTATATTGAAGAGAGAATAAAATAAATACAATATGTGGAACAACAGCCTAAGGCTTGAAATTGTTAGTTTGGGAGATTTCTATTAAAAATAATTACATATACACTAATTATTTTGGGATCAAACATGACAAACTTGGACATCTGGAAGGATTTCAGTTTGGCAATTTAACCTCACGTAAACAAAAATAGAAACAAATAAATCACAGGCATGTCACTTTGCCATTTAATTCAGAACAGCTTAGAATCGGTTTGGAATATCAGTCTGTAGGGATTACACAAACATCAAAGGCATTTAAGGAACCCTGTAAACATTCACCTCAGACAGTATGTGCGGACTGGATGCAATGTCCTTTAGGGAAGGAAACCTGCTGTCCTTACCCGGTCTGGCCTATATGTGACTCCAGACCCACAGCAATGTGGTTGATTCTTAATTGCCCTCTGAAATGGCCTAGCAAGCCACTCAGTTGTACAATCTCGCTACAGAAAGTCATAATAAGAATAAAACCAGACAGACCACCCGGCATCGGACCACTAGGCACCAGATACGACAAAGGCAAACCAAGCCCAGTCGACCTTTCAAAATCCTCTTCACTAACATCTGAGGAATTGTGCCAAAATTGGGAGGACTGTCCCACAGACTAGTCAAGCAACAGCCTGACATAGCCATACGCACAGAAACATACCTTTCAGCCAACATCCCAGACTCTTCCATCACCATCCCTGGGTATGTCCTGTCCCACTGGCAGGACAGACCAACCAGAAGTTGTGGTACAGTGACATACAGTCAGGAGGGAGTGGTCCTGGGAGACCTCAACATTGATTCCAGACCCCATGAAATCTCATGGCATCAGGTCAAACAAGGAAACCTCCTGCTGATTACCCCCTACCGCCCTCCCTCAGCTGATGAATCAGTCCTCCTCCGTGTTGGAGGAAGCACTGAGGGTAGCAAAGGCACAGAATGTACACTGGATGGGGGACTTCAACGTCCATCACCAAGAGTGGCTCGGTAGCACCACTACTGACCGAACTGGCCGAGTCCTGAAGGACATGGCTGCCAGACTGGGCCTGCACAGGTGGTGAGCGAACCAACACGAGGGAAAAACCGACTTGACCTCGTCCTCACCAATCTACCTGTCGCAGATGCATCTGGCCATGACAGTATTGGTAGGAGTGACCACCGCACCGTCCTTGTGGAGACGAATTTCCGTCTTTGCACTGAGGACACCATCCAACGTGTTGTGTGGCATTATCACCGTGCTAAATGGGATAGATTCAGAACAGATCTAGCAGCTCAAAACTGGGCATCCATGAGGCGCTGTGGGCCACCAGCAGCAAGAGAACTGTATTCCAGCACAATCTGTAACCTCATGGCCCGGCATATTCCTCACTCTACCATTACCAACAAGCCAGGGGATCAACCCTGGTTCAATGAGGAGTGTAGAAGAGCATGTCAGGAGCAGCACCAGGCGTACCTAAAAATGAGGTGCCAACCTGGTGAAGCTACAATACAAGACTACATGCATGCTAAGCAGCGGAAGCAACATGCTATAAACAGAGCTAAGCGATTCCACAACCAACGGATCAGATCAAAGCTCTGCAGTCCTGCCACATCCAGTCGTGAATGGTGATGGACAATTAAACAACTAACAGGAGGAGGAGGCTCTGTAAACATCCACATCCTCAATGATGGCGGAGTCCAGCACGTGAGTGCAAAAGACAAGGCTGACGCGTTTGTAACCATCTTCAGCCAGAAGTGCCGAGTGGATGATCCATCTCGGCCTCCTCCCCATATCCCCACCATCACAGAAGCCAGTCTTCAGCCAATTCGATTCACTCCACGTGATATCAAGAAACGGCTGAGTGCACTGGATACAGCAAAGGCTGTGGGCCCCGACAACATCCCGACTGTAGTGCTGAAGACTTGTGCTGCAGAATTAGCCGTGCCTCTAGCCAAACTGTTCCAGTACAGCTACAACACTGGCATCTACCCGACAATGTGGAAAATTGCCCAGGTATGTCCTATCCACAAAAAGCAGGACAAATCCAATCCGGCCAATTACCGCCCCATCACTCTGGTCTCAATCAGCAGCAAAGTGATGGAAGGTGTCGTCGACAGTGCTATCAAGCGGCACTTACCCACCAATAACCTGCTCACCGATGCTCAGTTTGGGTTCCGCCAGGACCACTCGGCTCCAGACCTCATTACAGCCTTGGTCCAAACATAGACAAAAGAGCTGAATTCCAGAGGTGAGGGGAGAGTGACTGCACTTGACATCAAGGCAGCATTTGACCGAGCGTGGCACCAAGGAGCCCTGGTAAAACTGAAGTCAATGGGAATCAGGGGAAAATCTCTCCAGTGGCTGGAGTCATACCTAGCACAAAGGAAGATGGTAGTGGTTGTTGGAGGCCAATCATCTCAGCCCCAGGACATTGCTGCAGGTGTTCCTGAGGGCAGTGTCCTTGGCCCAACCATCTTCAGCTGCTTCATCAATGACCTCCCCTCCATCATAAGGTCAGAAATGGGGATGTTCCCTGATGATTGCACAGTGTTCCATTCGCAACCCCTCAGATAATGAAGCAGTCCGTGCCCGCATGCAGCAAGACAACATCCAGGCTTGGGCTGATAAGTGGCAAGTAACATTTGCGCCAGACAAGTGCCAGGCAATGACCATCTCTAAGAAGAGAGAGTCTAACCACCTCCCCTTGACATTCAACGGCATTACCATCGCCGAATTCTCCACCATCAACATCCTGGGGGTCACCATTGACCAGAAACTTAACTAGACCAGCCACATAAATTCTGTGCCTACAAGAGCAGCGAGTATTCTGCAGCGAGTAACTCACCTCCTGACTCCCCAAAGCCTTTCCACCATATACAAGGCACAGGTCAGGAATGTGATGGAATACTCTCCACTTGCCTGGAGGAGTGCAGCTCCAACAACACTCAAGAAGCTCGACACCATCCAGGACAAAGCAGCCCACTTGATTGGCACCCCATCCACCACCCTAAACATTCATTCCCTTCACCACTGGCGCATTGAGGCTGCAGCGTGTACCATCCACAGGATGCACTGCAGGAACTCGCCAAGGCTCCTTCGACAGTACCACCTAGAAGGACAAGAGCAGCAGACACATGGGAACAACATCACCTGCACGTTCCCCTCCAAGTCACACACCATCCCGACTTGAAAATATATCGTCGCTCCTTCATCATCGCTGGGTGAAAATCCTGGAACTCCCTTCCTAACAGCACTGAGGGAGAACCTTCACCACACGGACTGCAGCAGTTCAAGGCGGCGGCTCACCACCACCTTCTCAAGGGCAATTAGGGATGGGCAATAAATGCTGGCCTTGCCAGCGACGCCCACATCCCATGAACGAAAAAAAAAGAGCTATCAGGCAAGGTGATCTCCTTTCAGCACATTCACTCCCCAGATTTCCCTTTGCAGGTCTTGCAGCGACCAGGTGTGTTAGAGTTTTGCTGTGAACCCCACCCCCCACTAAGTCTCTGCGAGTAAATTACATTGGTAACTTTAAGGTGGGGGGGGGGCGGTGGTGGAGGGAGGCAAAGCATCATCCTGTAAAATCAGGTTTACTCCAAAATAAACTGAAAAAATATTTTATGTCATCAAAAAATATTGGCAGCACCTATAAGGGATAGTACTTATCTTAAATGTCATTTTCCTTTAATGGCTTATGCATCAACAGATAAATCGTATTAAAACATTTCTACAGTTGAATTTTGTCTTGTTCTTTGTCTACTCATCATTAACTTGTTACATAGGAAATGGCAGTGTGCACATAGGCCTGTCAAAGGATAATAAATACTTTTGCTGTTTGATGGTCAACTTTTGCTACCTGATGATAAAGTGCCAGTGTCCCCTTTCCAAAAAAGATTTAACCTTATTAAATATAAATTTACATTTCCATGTCATAACTGTTGAAGTGTTTCTAAGGTTTCCTTAAAATAGAAATGGATTTGTTTAAATGGCCTTGAAATCAAACAAATGACAGAATGTTTCATTATTTAATTTGATCTTGGTCAGCAGTCATCTTATTTTTGAGTTCCCAATATTTTTTGCAGTCAAGAGTTGTAACAGTAATTCTGGTTTGTTGCACGGTGTTGGTAATCTTTTCTTGGGAGAGGTCATGGATCAGTCCAAATTCTTGCTCTCTTACCTTAAAAAGTAAGGACTTATTGTATTGCCTAAATATCTTCTACTGCACAAGGAAACTGTACATTACCTCTTTGGCACAAAGCAATCTGAAAATGTGAAAGTTCATAAGTCAAATAAGTTATCTGTACTGTCCATTAAAAAAATGCACACTGAAATTAGAATGGATCTGAAAATTAAATATTCATGAGATAAATTATTAATTGCAAATATGGATTAAAAATAAGGCATACATTTAGATACTATGCAATAACATAGTAGTATTAGTAGTATCTTGCTTTAAGCAGTTCTCTGGATTTTTGGTTGACTTTCTTCTTCAAGGTCCTCTTCAGATACCCGTTTGCCAGTGGAAAGTTCTACATGATCATTGATTTGTGTGACAGGATACAGCTGTACATGTGTTGGAGAAGAGGACTCAATATTTGAAATGGCTGACTCGCTGTCTAAATGGACCTCCACAATTTCAAGTGTTGTCAGACCTGCAGATCCATTTGATGAATTATCATTAGGCTCAATGAAGGATATGACATTTCCAGAACTGAGGTCCATTTCAGATGCTGCAATCACATCTTGTGATGACGTCATAATCTCATGCTCAGAGGTCATGATTTCATGTGCTGATGTCACTATACTGGTGGGTAGGGTCAGTCTAATGCTGCGATTCCTGGGAGACAAAGTCGTAGTGTCTACTAATGCTCCTTTGGTTGTACTCTCAGCTCCATCAGTGCAATCACTTGTAGAGTCCTGAATAGAATCAGAGCTACCATTAGCTTGATGATTTAACTTGTTGTACTCCTTCCGTAGCAGTTCCATCTGCATCTGTAAGAGTTCCCTGTGCTGCATCTCCATCTGTTCAATCTAAAAACAAAGTAACAATTACTTCTAACCACAAGTTTTTTTTGATACACCAATTGCTCAGTGTATTACATCCAACCAGTCATCAACTTGTATTACAAAATTTAATCACACAAATAATTTAAGCCTTTAATCTCATTTGGGCTTTTGTAATAAAATCATGCAATCATCGTGATGTGGTGATTCTGTCAATTATTAGGAGTTTTAATGTACACCTGTCCAAAAATTTTTTGCATTTTAAACAGATAGCAAAATATACAGTAAAAGCAAAATTATATGTTCAATAATACCTAGGAGGGACTTACACGATAGTAACACTATTCATGAGTTTGATGGCATCAAATGTTTTTCCACTTTTCATCCTTAATATTATTCTGCAGTCTTGGGCAGGCATAGTGTGTTTTAAATGTATAGTAAAACTGCCTGCTCAAAAAAGTTGTGACTTACTGCCATCACTGTGAGTCATTCAAACCTCTGTGACACACCTCCTAAGGGTTACTCAATACGTGCATTGCAGAGGCTGGGGAGTAGGTTGATTCCTGGTCGGAGAATAACTGGTGTCATAGGAAGTAGTAGAAAGGGGGAGGGAGAGGGGGAGAAAAGAAGACAACTGCCATAACACCGTGAATGTCACTGATGAGATAACTCACTCTGGCATTCAGCTGTCTACAGCAATGAGCTATCTCACGGGGTGCTTGGGCTGATGTGCACTGCTAATTGTTGGCCAATTTTTTGTGTCAGTGTTTGATCTGGTCAGTTCAATGATGCAATGAAGTTACATTACAATGGTCAGTCACTTGATTGGCCGAGAAGTGGATTTTGGAGGTATTAGCCAGTAGAGACTGATTTAAAATTAGACAAGCTGTTTCAAATAGAAGAATAGAGCAGCCTCAGCAAAATGAGTCAACACTTGAAGAAAAGTTAAAATAGAATACCTGAGTTCACAAAGTTCAGGATTCTAAAATAATAAGGGAAAATAAGTAGCAACAAATAAATTCTTTGAACAGAATCGTGAATAAAGATCAAGAGTTTGAACTTTTTGTCTAAAGGAGTTTGGAAAGAAGTTTTAGCTCTCCTGATGGCTATGTATATAATCACCAGTATGGTATTAAGGGATACAGACGAGGAAGATCAGTAGTTCAATCCTTGATCGTGCTAAATTAGAATTGGCCTCGGCATCCCTGGGCTATGGGGGGAGATCTCACACACACACATGTTGGATTATCTTGACTCAGCATCTGATGATGTATATACTTTAGGATTAGGTTTGTCAAATTATACCAAAGGAAACCGGACAGATTTCTGTTTTATGATACAAGCTTGAATCCTGGGTGTGACTTTTTTGGGGGAGGAGAGGACAAGAATATTACTAAGATGCATACTAAAAGAAAGTTCGGGTAACAGTGGAGACATTCTAGCTCCAGGATATTATTAAGCGAATAATTTAAGTTGCTATGAAATGTATGGGGCACTCTAACCACTCATGTTGACATACTTTGTAAATTCATGATGACCTCCTAATGAAACATTTGCTGTGCACAAATCAGTGTTAGATGTTCCATTACAGTAGCCCATCTTTGCCATCAATATTTATTATTGGGATAATTCCTTCCTTATCCTTTTAACAGATTTGAAAAGCTAGAGACAGTAATACATCTGAGAATTAACTTAATTTATTATTGTTTCAAAACATTCATCTTAAATCTTCATACAGAATTGTGCACATTTAGCCCTACGTCTAAAACCATCTGTACAGGGAACTTCTAGGGGGAAATCGCTAGAATGGCTTATCCAAGCCTATTTACGTTACGTGATCTTGAAGGTAGGCAAAAGCTCCTACTGAGTGAAACGTTGTATCTCTTTTCATACTATTTTCTTTTATGGCCTAATTCCTGCTGGATTCAAAAGCTACAGGATGTTTTATGACTCGTAGCTCTTTGATCAGATTGCTAGACAGGGTGGGGGGCCTCATGTCTTGTCATACCCTACCGTTGCTTCCTATCATTGCTTTTCCCGAGCTACAACTTTGTTTTATAAACTTTGATGTTATGCTCTATAGCAACAGGAACACACTGCCTTTTATATTGCAGCAATCTCTTCTATTGCACTCCCCCCAAGCTGTGATCAAAAGCCTGTGTTTTAAAAGCCTATCTTTACAGTACAGTGCCTTTGGTCCTGCAATTCATCCTCTCCAATATTATCAGCCTCATTGAGGGGAAAAGACAGGATTTGCAAGAACACAGTTTAAACCAATTCTGCTATATTAGCTGTTCTGTCTTTGTTCTGCATTAGAATAATGTAAAAACATATCTATATTCTTACATTTATCTGTTGGATTTTTCATGATTCAGAACAGAGCAATCTGGTTGATTTCTCTACTTTGATCTATCATAAAATGTATTACATGCCTGCATAAGTAATGACAGTCTATTTTCTTAAATCAGGTTTGAGAATCTTAAACTTTACATTATGTACCTTGGAGTAGTGTGTTCCCCATTCTTTGAAGGAGGAAGACTACACTAAAGGTATGCAATCCAAGCAAATAGGCCATTATCCACTGGGACACTGTCCCTTTAAGATTTCTCAGCCTCACAGTAGGCTTTATGCATTTTAGGTCAGGGAGAGAAAAAAACAAACCTTTGTATTTTGAAAATGAATTACATGAGGAAGACAATATCAAAGATGGATAATTTAACACTCTTCCTTACTTGATCATCCTCCACATATAAATGAATGATGCCTTAATTTTGAGACCAGTTTGGAGCACAGAACGGCTAAAACAAAAGTAATATCTTAGTTTGTTAACCAAGACAATAATGGTTCACAAATGCACGTAAGCTACATCTACCTTGCATACAGCCAATTGAAACCATTCTCACATTGGCCCTTGAGGTGGCTACAACACCAGCAGAAGAGTCTTTACCTTTTCTGATCAATCTCTAAAAGCTAAAGTATAACACAATGAAATACATTTACTATCTATTTAATCATACAATGCTTGCTAATGGGTTTACAAAATGTTTTGTTACCAATTGAGAGCTGCTAAGACTAATGATAGCCTTGATTCTGCTACTATAAAAAGCCAAGGCTCAACAAACCAATAAAATACTCTCTTTTCATGGTCAAAGTACGTGATGCTGGGTAAAACTTAATTAAGATCAATGAAACTGAAAATATTTTAAGCAAAAACCTTGAATGTGATCTTAGGACTGCCACATCCAAGTGCCAAATAATATGGACTAGGTGAACTACCAGGCCATGAAATTCACCTGGTTTTGGAATAATAAGAGCTAGAAGTATGACAGTTTTCAAAGCAAGGAATTTAAGATTACACAGTGGGGTCAATTTTTGTCTTCACCACCGACAGTAATCTGGCAGGGCAAATCGCATGCCATTTATAGAACCCACCTGATTTTCATTCATTTGATATCAATGGAATGAAAATCAGATGGGCTTAAAGAGCATGTATTCTGCCTGCCACATTACCTTCCAGGCAATGAAGATGAAAATCTACCCCATTATTGTGGATTCATTTGAGTGAAAAAAAAATCAGATCCCAAGGGGATGAAGGGGTTAAGCTTACAGATAAATCTTGTAAACTTGGGCACTATCAGATGTTCTCCCACTGAACATCCCAAGAGAGGGTAGTAAGATGTAAGAAGAGTCAACGGAACCTTAAGAGGTGAGGCGATAAGACTTTGAGTAAGCAAGGACAGTAACTAAAGGTGGCTAATCAGGATATCACATCACAGAGGGTTGAAGGAGTTATCATTTTCATTTATCACTGCCGATTTTAAAAATTGTTGTTTTCTGCATGTTAAGAGCGTGCACCGCAAAAGGAAGGAAATCTTGCAGGAACCTGTTCCTCTCAAAAGCCAAGCTGAAGTGTAGGCTTTGAGAGGGGCATGGCATATCTGATCGTCCATTCATAACAATAACTCTTGGCTCTGTGGGATCATTACAGCTGTCCAAGCTGAGCTCCAGGAAGTCAGAAAGACTAAAGTTTCTTGGTCAGGCAGAAATGACAATAATTAAATCATCTCAGATCTTACAGACAATCCTCAGAATATGAGGAAATGCAAACAACATTTTTTATCATAGGAGACAGACTGCTGGAGGCATCATCCGATTGTCTTGACTCAGAAGATTTGGGCTTAGAGACTATCATGAGATCTAGGTCTGATTAATCCCACCAATTAAAATAATGTTGAGTGTTTGAGATGGAGGGTCCATTCATGAGGGTGTACTTTGGCCCTGCTTAAGCGTACACTTGAATATTTTATCTGCAAGTTCCTGAGCTTACAGCATGCTGAAGTTCTGTCAACGCCAATTCCAGATAAATATGTTGTCTCTGCAATGAGCAGAAACGGACCAGTTTAAGCAGCACACTGCTGTTGTGCGATGGACCAAAGTCTCATTTTCTGCACAGGGCCAAGTACATTATTTACAGTTCAAGACAATTTCTGTGGCATGTATCTGCAATTAGGACCACACAGAGAATCATACAACACAGAAGGAGGCCATTCAGCCCATTGTACCTGTGCCAACTTTTTGAAAGAGCTATCCAATTAGTCCCTATTCCCATGCTCTTTCCCCATAGCCCTGCAAATGTTTTCCTTTTCAAGTATATACCTAATTCCCTTTTGAAAGTTACTAAATCTGCTTCCATCACCCTTTCAGGCAGTGCATTCCAGATCATAACATAAGGAACAGGAGCAGGAGTAGGCCATTCAGCCCCTTGAGCCTGCTGTGCCATTCAATAAGATCATGGCTGATCTTCTACTTCAACCCCACCTTCCCGCCCTATCCCCATATCCCTTAGTATCCAAAAATCTATCGACCTCATTCTTGAATATACTCAACGACTGAACATCCACAGCCCTCTGGGGTAGAGAATTCCAACCCTCTGAGTGAAGAAATTTTTCCTTATCTCGGTCCTAAATGGCTGACCTCTTATCTTGAGACCATGACCCCTAGTTCTAGACTTTTCAGCCAGGGGAAACAACATCTATCCTGTCAAGCCCTCTCAGAATTTTATACGTTTCAATGAGATCACCTCTCATTCTTCTAAACTCCAGAGAGTATAGGCCCATTCTACTCAATCTCTCCCCACAGGACAACCCTCTCATCCCAGGAATTGATCTAGTGAACCTTCGTTGCACTGCCTCTATGGCAAGTATATCCTTCCTTAGGTAAGGAGAACAGAACTGTACAAAGCACTCCAGGTGTGGTCTCACCAGAACTCTATATAATTGCAGCAAGACGTTCTTACTCTTATACTCCAACCCACTAGCAATAAAGGCTAACATACCATTTGCCTTCCTAATTGCTTGCTGTACCTGCATGTTAACTTTCTGTGAATCGTGTACAAGGGCACCCAAATCCCGCTGAAAAACCAACATTTCTTAGTCTCTCACATTTTTAAAAATTTCTGCTTTTCTAATTTTCCTGCCAAAGTGGATAATTTCACATTTCCCCACATTATACTCCATCTGCCACCTTCTTGCCCACTCACTTAACCTATCTACATCCCTTTGCAGCCTCTTTGCATCCTCCTCACAGCTTACTTTCCTACATAGCTTTGTATCGTCAGCAAACTTGGATACATTACACTCAGTGCCCCCATTTAAGTCATTGATATATATTGTAAACAGCTGAGGGCCAAGCACTGATCCTTACAGCACCCCACTAGTTACAACCTGCCAGCCTGAAAATGACCTGTTTATTCCTACTCTGTTTTCTGTCCATTAACCAATCCTCATTCCATGCTATTACCCCCAATCCCATGAGCCCTAATCTTGTGTAACAACCTCTTGTGTGGCACCTTATTGAATGCCTTTTGAAAATCCAGATATACTACATCCGCTGGTTCCCCCTTATCTACACTGCTAATTACACCCTCAAAAAACTCTAATCGATTTGTCAAACATGATTTCCCTTGCATAAAACCGTGCTGACTCAGAAAATCATAATATGATTAGGCAAAGTGCCCTGTTACTACGTCCTTAATAATAGATTCTAGCATTTTCCCTACTACTGATGTCAGGCTAACTGGCCTGTAGTTCCCTGTTTTCTCTCTCCCTCCTTTCTTGAATAGCGGGTTTACATTTGCTACCTTCCAATCTACGGAGACCATTCTAGAATCTAGGGAATTCAAAACCAATGCATCCACCTCTTTGAAAACCCTAGGATGTAGGCCATTAGTTCGAGGGGAATTGCTGACATTTAGTCCCTTTCTCGGTCATCCATTGCTGATTTCTAAAACCCTCCCAATCCTCAGGCTTACTACTCTTTTTGGCAACATTGTACGCCTCTTCTTTTAATCTAATACTATCTTTAACTTCTCTAGTTAGACACGGTTGGATCACTTTTCCTGTGGAGATTTTATTCCTCAAGGGAATGTATATTCGCCGAGAATTATTTCTTTAAATGTTCGCCATTGCTTATCTACCATCATATCTTTTAATCTAATTTCCCAATCAAACTTAGCCAGCTCGCCCCTCATAGCTACATAATTGGCCTTGTTTAAATTTAAGACCCTAGTTTCGGACTTAACTGCATCACTCTCAAACTCTATGAAATTCTATCATATTATGAACACTCTTCTCCAGAGGATCCTTTATTATAAGATTACTAATTAATCTTGTCTCATTACACAATGCTAGATCTAAAATAGCCTGTTCTAGTTGATTCCTCGACATATTGTTCTAGAAAACTGTCTCGAATACATTCCATGAACAAACTACCTTTGCCAATTTGGTTTGCCCAGTCTATATGAAGATTAAAGTCCCCCATGATTATTGCATTACCCTTGTTACATGCTCCTCGAATTTCCTGATTTATTCTCTGTTCAACACTATAACTGTTAGGGGGCCTATAAACTATTCCAAACAGTGCTTTCTGTCCCTTGTTATTTCTTAGCTCCGCCCATACTGATTTTACATCCTGATTTTTTGAGTTAAGATCCTTTCTCACCACTGCCTTTATTTCATCCTTTATTATTAGGGCTACACCCCCTCCTTTTCCATTTTGCCTATCTTTTCTAAAAGTCAAGTACCCTGGAATATTTAGTTCCCTTGGTCACCCTGCAACCACGTCTCTGTAACGGCTACCACATCAAACCCATTTATCTCTATTTGTGCTATTAATTCATCTATCTTTATCTGAATGCACAAAGCATTCATAACCAGTGCCTTTAATTTTAACTTTTTTTTCCCTGATGTGACCTTAGTCACTAATACCCTATTACCTTTGTTAAATTCTTTGTCCCTTCCTGACACACACTGCTTGTTTTTACCCAAATTGCTACTCTGCTTTACAGCCTTGACTTTTCTCTTTAGACTTATAAATTTACCTTTACCTGAACCCTCTCCCCCTCTTATTAGTTTGAAGCCCTGTCCACCGTCCTGGTTATTTGATTCGCTAGGACACTGGTCCCAGCCCATTTTAAGTGGAGCCTGTCCCAACGGAACAGCTCCCTCTTTCCTCAGTACTGGTGCCAGTGCCCCATGAATTGAAACCCCTGCTTCCCACACCACTCTTTCAGCTACTCATATAACCATCTAATGTTTGTCCCTATGCCAATTTGCACGTGGCTCAGATATTAATCCAGAGATTACCACCTTTGAGGTTCTGCTATTTAACTTGGACCCCCAGCTTCTCAAATTCCCTCGGCAGAACCTCATTCCTAGTTCTACCTTCTTGGTTCCTAGATGGACCATGACAACTGGATCCTCCCCCTCCAAGTTCTTCTCCAGCCACAAGGAGATGTTCTTAACCCTGGCACTGGGCAACTTACTGTGTGAAAAAAATTCTCCTCATCTCCCCTCTGGCTCTTTTGCCAATTATCTTAAATCTGTGTCCTCTGGTTACCGACCTCCTTGCCAATGGAAACAATTTCTCCTGGTCATAGACCCTTGAAGTTGGGTGCCTCAGCAGATGACGGAAGTATCCATTGCTAGAATAAGAGATGGTCCAGAATTTGCAGGGACTATCCACTCAGATCATTTGGCTTTGGAGACACAATCAGTATAATGCACAAATCATAATTTCCTGAGACTATCCAGAATGCTTCAGGAACTCAGGAGAAAGCTCAGCTGCAATGGTTTCAAGGAGTTTTGCATCTGTTATCACGAAGTTGATTGTATCCATCTTCCCCAAGACCTGAGAATATCGTTGTGCGTAAACTCTGGACCAGAGAGGGTGGAAAATTTGACATAACATTGTGTCACTCCATGACTAAGGCAAGACGTCTACACCTGGAAATGTCTAGAACTAAATCACCACTGACACACATACAATGCTGGTTACATATTTCTTAATTCATAAGGAATCTGAGTTTTCCTGGGATATTCGTAGTTTGGAGAGGAATATTGATAAGTCAATTTCCTAAAGGCATACATGACAGTGCTATAATTAAACAAAAGTAATGTGAACATTTTGGGCGCTGTTATCAAGCTAAATGAGAAACTTTATCTGTAGTTTATGCCTTCTACATTTTTCCTGAATTAATTGACAGGAAAATGTTGTATGTTTCAAGGCCTCTAACTCTATTTTGAGTCAGAAAGCTGTTTTCCACTTGTAGATGAATTACAGTCGAACCTCGATTGTCCACAGTAATGGAAGTTAATTGCTAGATAATGAGTTGAAAAAGTTTTCACCAGAAAAGCTGCCACTATGTGAGGAACATAAGAACATAAGAAATAGGAGCAGGAGTAGGCCATATGGCCACTCAAGACTGCTCCGCCATTCAATAAGATCCCGGCTGATCTTCGGACTCAACTCCACTTTCCCGCCCGATTCTCATATCCCCTGATTCCAAAAATCCATCAATCTCAGCCTTGAACATACTCAACGACTCAGCATTCACAGCCCTCTGGGTAGAGAATTCCAAACATTCACAACCCTGAGTGCAGAAATTCCTCCTCATCTCAGTCTTAAATGGCCGACCCCTTATCCTGAGACTATGCACCCTAGTTATAGGCTCTCCAGCCAGGGGAAACAACCTCTCAGCATCTACCCTGTCAAGCCCCCTCAAAATCTTTTTGTTTCAATGAAATCACCTCTCATTCTTCTAAACTCCAGACAGTATAAGCCCATTCTACTCAATCTCTCCTCATAGGACAACCCTCTCATCCCAGGAATTAATTTAGTGAACCTTTGTTGCACCACCTCTAAGGCAAGCATATCCTTCCTTAGATAAGGAGACCAAAACTATACGCAGTATTCCAGTTGAGGTCTCACCAAAGCCTTATAAAACTGTAGCAAGACTTCCTTACTCTTGTACTCCAACCCCCTTGCAATAAAGGCCAACATACCATTTGTCTTCCTAATTGCTTGCTGTATCTGCATGCTAACTTTGTGATTTTTGTACGAGGACACCCAAATCCCTCTGAACACCAACATTTAATAGTTTCTCACCATTTAAAAAATATTCAGTTTTTCTATTTTTCCTACCAAAATTAATAATCTCACATTTCCCCACATTATACTCCATCTGCCACCTTCTTGCCCACTCACTTAACCTGTCCATATCCCTTTACAGACTCTTTGTGTCCTCCTCACAGCTTACTTTCCCACCTACCTTTGTATCGTCAGCAAACTTGGAAACATTACACTTGGTCCCTTCATCCAAGTCATTAATATGGATTTTAAATAGCGGAGGCCCAAGCACTGATACTTGCGGCACTCCACTAGTTACAGCCTGCCAACCTGAAAATGATCCGTTTATCCCTACTCTTTGTTTTCTGTCCATTAACCAATCCTCTATCCATGCGAATACGTTACCCCCAACTCCATGAGCCCTTATCTTGCGTAACAGCCTTTTACGTGGCACCTTATGGAATGCCTTTTGAAAATCCAAATATACGACATCCACTGGTTCCCCTTTATCTACTCTGCTAGTTACATCCTCAAAAAATGCAGGATACGGTAGCATAGTGGTTATGTTACTAGACGAATAATCCAGAGGCCTAGACGAATAATCCGGAGTCATAGAATCATAGAAGTTACAACATGGAAACAGGCCCTTCGGCCCAACGTGTCCATGTCGCCCAGTTTATACCACTAAGCTAGTCCCAGTTGCCTGCACTTGGCCCATATCCCTCTATACCCATCTTACCCATGTAACTGTCCAAATGCTTTTTAAAAGACAAAATTGTACCCGCCTCTACTACTGCCTCTGGCAGCTCGTTCCAGACACTCACCACCCTTTGAGTGAAAAAATTGCCCCTCTGGACCCTTTTGTATCTCTCCCCTCTCACCTTAAATCTATGCCCCCTCGTTATAGACTCCCCTACCTTTGGGAAAAGATTTTGACTATCGACCTTATCTATGCCCCTCATTATTTTATAGACTTCTATAAGATCACCCCTTAACCTCCTACTCTCCAGGGAAAAAAGTCCCAGTCTGTCTAACCTCTCCCTGTAAGTCAAACCATCAAGTCCCGGTAGCATCCTAGTAAATCTTTTCTGCACTCTTTCTAGTTTAATAATATCCTTTCTATAATAGGGTGACCAGAACTGTACACAGTACTCCAAGTGTGGCCTCACCAATGCCCTGTACAACTTCAACAAGACATCCCAACTCCTGCATTCAATGTTCTGACCAATGAAACCAAGCATGCCGAATGCCTTCTTTACCACCCTATCCACCTGTGACTCCACTTTCAAGGAGCTATGAATCTGTACTCCTAGATCTCTTTGTTCTATAACTCTCCCCAACGCCCTACCATTAACGGAGTAGGTCCTGGCCCGATTCGATCTACCAAAATGCATCACCTCACATTTATCTAAATTAAACTCCATCTGCCATTCATCGGCCCACTGGCCCAATTGATCAAGATCCCGTTGCAATCCTAGATAACCTTCTTCACTGTCCACAATGCCACCAATCTTGGTGTCATCTGCAAACTTACTAACCATGCCTCCTAAATTCTCATCCAAATCATTAATATAAATAACAAATAACAGCGGACCCAGCACCGATCCCTGAGGCACACCGCTGGACACAGGCATCCAGTTTGAAAAACAACCCTCTACAACCACCCTCTGTCTTCTGTCGTCAAGCCAATTTTGTATCCAATTGGCTACCTCACCTTGGATCCCATGAGATTTAACCTTATGTAACAACCTACCATGCGGTACCTTGTCAAATGCTTTGCTGAAGTCCATGTAGACCACGTCTACTGCACAGCCCTCATCTATCTTCTTGGTTACCCCTTCAAAAAACTCAATCAAATTCGTGAGACATGATTTCAAATCCCGCCACGGCAGCTGGGAAATTTAAATTCAATTAATTAAATAAAATCTGGAACAAAAAAAAACTAGTACCAGTAATGGTGGCCATGAAACTACCGGATCGTCATAAAAATCCATCTGCTTCACTAATGCCATTTAGGGAAGGAAACCTGCTGTCCTTACCCGGTCTGGCCTATATGTGACTCCAGACCCACAGCAATGTGGTTGATTCTTAATCGCCCTCTGAAATGGCCTAGCAAGCCACTCAGTTGTAAAATCTCGCTTAAAAAAAGTCATAATAAGAATAAAACAGAACAGACCACTAAGCACGGGATACGACAAAGGCAAACCAAGCCCAGTCGACCCTGCAAAGTCCTCATCACTAACATCTGGGGACTTGAGCCAAAATTGGGATGGCTGTCCCACAGACTAGTCAAACAACAACCTGACATAGCCATACTCACAGAAACATACCTTTCAGCCAACGTCCCAGACTCTTCCATCACCATCCCTGGGTATGTCCTGTCCCACTGGCAGGACAGACCAACCAGAAGTGGCGGTACAGTGATATACATTCAGGAGGGTGTGGCCCTGGGAATCCTCAACATTGACTCCAGACCCCATGGAATCTCATGGCACCAGGTCAAACATGGGCAAGGAAACCTCCTGCTGATTACCACCTACCGTCCTCCCTCAGCTGATGAATCCGTCCTCTTCCATGTTGAGCACCACATGGAGGAAGCACTGAGGGTAGCCAGAGCACAGAATGTACTTCAATGTCCATTACCAAGAGTGGCTCGGTAGCACCACTACTGGCCGAGTCCTGAAGGACATAGCTGCCAGATGGGGGCCTGCGACAGGTGGTGAGCGAACCAACATGAGGGAAAAACCTACTTGACTTCATCCTCACCAATCTACCTGTCGCAGATGCATCTGTCCATGACAGTATTGGTAGGAGTGACCACCGCACAGTCCGAGTGTGGCACCAAGGAGCCCTAGTAAAATTGAACTCAATGGGAATCAGGGAGAAAACTCTCCAGTGGCTGGAGTCATACCTAGCACAAACGAAGATGGTAGTGGTTAATGGAGGCCAATCATCTCAGCCCCAGGACATTGCTGCAGGAGTTCCTCAGGGCAGTGTCCTAGGCCCAACCATCTTCAGCTGCTTCATCAGTGACCTTCCCTCAATCATAAGGTCAGAAATGGGGATGTTCACTGATGATTGCATAGTGTTCAGTTCCATTCGCAACCCCTCAGATAATGCAGCAGTCAGTGCCCACATGCAGCAAGACCTGGACAACATCCAGGCTTGGGCTGATAAGTGGCAAGTAACATTCGCACCAGACAAGTGCCAGGCAATGACCATCTCCAACAAGAGAGAGAGTCTAACCACCTCCCCTTGATATTCAACGGCATTACCATCGCCAAATCCCCCACCATCAACATCCTGTAGGTCACCATTGACCAGAAACTTAACTGGACCAGCTATATAAATACTGTGGCCACAAGAACAGGTCAGAGGCTGTGTATTCTGCGGTGAGTGACTCACCTCCTGACTCCCCAAAGCCTTTCCACCATCTACAAGGCACAAGTCAGGAGTGTGATGGAATGCTCTCCACTTGCCTGGATGAGTGCAGCTCCAACAACACTCAAGAAGCTCAACAGCATCCAGGACAAAGCAGCCCGCTTGATTGGCACCCCATCCACCACCCTAAACATTCATTCCCTTCACCACTGGCGCACTGTGGCTGCAATGTGTATCAACCACAGGATGCACTGCAGCAACTCGACAAGGCTTCTTCGACAGCACCTCCCAAACCTGCGACCTCTACCAACTAGAAGGACAAAGGCAGCAGGCACACGGGAACACCACCTGCACGTTCCCCTCCAAGTCACACACCATCCCGACTTGGAAATATATCACTGTTCCTTCATCGTTGCTGGGCCAAAATCCTGGAACTCCCTTCCTAACAGAACTGTGGGAGAACCTTCACCACACGGACTGCAGCGGTTCAAGAAGGCGGCTCACCACCACCTTCTCAAGGGCAATTAGGGATGAGCAATAAATGCTGGCCTCGCCAGCGATGCCCACATCCCATGAACGAATAAAAAAAAAACTCAATAAATTTGTCACATTCGATCTCCCTTGCAGACTCTGCCTAATTATATTATGATTTTCTAAGTGCCCTGTTAACACTTCCTTAATAATGGATTCCAGCATTTTCCCGACAACTGATGTCAGGCTAACTGGCCTGTAATTCCCTGTTTTTTCTCTCCCTCCTTTCTTGAATGGGGGGGGTTACATTTGCTGTCTTCCAATCCCCTGGGACCATTCTAGAATCTAGGGAATTTTTGAAGATCATCCACTATCTCTGCAGCCACCTCTTTTAGAACCTAGGACGTTGGCCATCAGGTCCAGGGGATTTATCGGCTTTTTAGTCCCATTAGTTTCTCCAGTACTTTTTCTCTACTGATATTAATTACTTTAAGTTCCTTACTCTTATTAACCCCTTGGTTCCCCACTATTGCTGGCATGCTTTTTGTGTCTTCTACTGTCAAGACAAATACAAAATATTTGTTTAACGTCTCTGCCATTTCCTTATTCCCCATTACAATTTCTCCTGTCTCAGCCTCTAAGAGACCAACGTTTACCTTTGCTACTCTCTTCTTTTTCACATACTTGTAGAAGCTCTTACAATCCGTTTTTATATTTCTTGCTAGCTTACTTTCATATTCTATTTTCTCCCTTTTTATCAATTTTTGGGTCATCGTTTGATGGTTTCTAAAACTCTCCCCATCCTCGGGCTTACTATTCTTCACAACATTATAATCCTCTTCTTTTAATCTAATACTATCCTTATCTTCTTTAGTTAGCCACGGATGAATCGCTTTTTCCGTGGAGTTTTTATTTCTCCATGGTATATATATTTGTTGAGAATATTGAAATATTTATTTCAATGTTTGCCATTGCTTACCTACAGTCATACCTTAGCCAACTCGCCCCTCATACCTATGTAATTGGCTTTATTTAAGTTTAAGACTCTAGTCTCTAGGAGACCTAGAGCGGGAGGAGAGTCTGAGAGTCTGAGGCAAGTCATGGCAGCAGAGCTCGCACCCGTGATATGCTCCTCCTGCACTATGTGGGAAGTCATGGACACTGCCAGTGTCTCTGGCGACCATGTGTGCAGGAAGTGTGTCCAGCTGCAGCTACTGGCTAACCGCATTTCGGAGCTGGAGCTGCGGGTGAATTCACTGTGGAGCATCCGCGATGCTGAGACTATCGTGGATAGCACATTCAGTGAGGTGGTCACACCGCAGGTAAAGATTATGCAGGCAGAAAGGAAATGGGTGATCGCCAGGCAGAGTAAAAGGACGAGGCAGGTAGAGCAGGAGTCCCCTGGGGCCATCTCCCTCTCAAACAGATATTCTGCTTTAGATACTGTTGGGGGAGATGGCTTATCAGGGGAAAGCAGCAAGAGCCAGGTTCGGGGCACCACGGGTGGCTCTGCTGCACAGGAGGGGAGGAAGAAGAGTGGCAGCGCTATAGTGATAGGGGATTCGATTGTAAGGGGAACAGATAGGCGTTTCTGCAGCCGCAAACATGACTCCAGGATGGTATGTTGCCTCCCTGGTGCTAGGGTCAAGGATGTCACGGAGCGGCTGCAGGGCATTCTGGAGGGGGAGGGTGAACAGCCAGTAGTCGTGGTCCATATTGGTACCAACGACATAGGTAAAAAAAGGGATGGGGTCCTGCAAGGTGAATTTAAGGAGTTAGGAGGTAAATTAAAAAGCAGGACTTCAAAGGTAGTGATCTCAGGATTACTACCGGTGCCACGTGCTAGTGAGTATAGGAACAGAAGAATAGACAGGATGAATGCGTGGCTGCAGAGATGGTGTAGGAGGGAGGGATTTAGATTCCTGGGACATTGGGACCGGTTCTGGGGAAGGTGGGACCTGTACAAGCGTGACGGGTTACACCCGAGCAGGACTGGGACCAATGTCCTCGCGGGGGTGTTTGCTAGTGCTGTTGGGGAAGGTTTAAACTAGAGTGGCAGGGGGATGGGAACCTGAGCGGGGAGTCAGAAGGGAATAAAGTTGAGAGCAGCAAGAGAGGGGAAGACCCAGGGGAAATCTACAATACAAATAGTACAAACAGTTGTTCAAGAACAAGTGAAAGGGAAAAGCGTAGAGCAGTGGAAAGAAAGTGTACTTTAGGCACGACTGATAAAATAAAAAATAGAAGGCATAAGGCGATTAACCCGGCATCAAAGCTGTGGCAGGGGGTTGGGAACCTGAGCAGGGAGACAGAGGAAAGCGTGTCAGGAAGGGACAGAAGGTATGGAGTAAAAGGTAAAGTGTTAAAAAAGGAAAAAGCAGGAACTAAGTGTCACAAAACATATTTGAAAGTTCTTTATCTGAATGCACGTAGCATTCGTAACAAAATGGACGAGTTAACGGCACAAATAACTACGTATGGGTATGATCTTGTGGCCATTGCAGAAACATGGCTGCAGGGTGACAACGACTGGGAATTAAATATGCCAGGGTATTTAACAATCAGGAAGGACAGGCAGGAAGGAAGGGGAGGTGGGGTGGCTATGTTAATAAAGGAAGGAATCACTGTAGTACAGAGAAATGATATTGGGACAAAGGATCAGGAGAATGAAACAGTTTGGGTAGAGTTAAGGAATAATAAGGGGATAAAAACACTAGTGGGCGTAGTATATAGACCTCGTAATAGTTGCAACTCTGCTGGAAGAAGTATTAATCAGGAAATAGTCGGGGCATGTAATAAGGGAACAGCTGTAATTATGGGGGATTTTAACTATCATATTAACTGGACAAATCAAATTGGGCAGAGCAGTCTTGAGGAAGAGTTTATTGAGTGTATTAGGGATGGATTTCTTGAGCAGTATGTAACTGATCCTACAAGGGGGCAAGCAACCTTGGACCTGGTCCTGTGTAATGAGCCAGGATTAATTAATAATGTCCTAGTTAAGGATCCCCTTGGAATGAGTGACCATAACATGGTTACATTCCATATCCAATTAGAGGGTGAGAAGGTTGGTTCTCAAACAAGCGTACTGAGCTTGAATAAAGGAGACTATGATGGTATGAGAGTGGAATTGATTAAAGTGGACTGGGAAAATAGATTAAAGGGTAAGACGGTAAATGAAAAGTGGTGTTCATTTAAGGAGCTGTTTTACAACTTTCAAAAAAAATATATTCCACTGAGGAAAAAAGGGTGTAAAAGAAATGACAGCCATCCATGGCTAAGTAAAGAAATTAAGGATAGTATCCGACTAAAAACAAGGACATATAAGGTAGCCAAACTTAGTGGGAGGATAGAAGATTGGGAAGTCTTCAAAAGACAGCAAAAAGTAACGAAAGGATTGATTAAGAAAGGGAAGATAGATGATGAAAATAAATTAGCAAAAAATATAAAAACAGATAGCAGGAGTTTCTATAGTTATATAAAAAGAAAAAGGGTGGCTAAGGCAAACGTAGGTCCCTTAGAGGATGAGACCGGGAAATTAACGGTGGGAAACATGGAGATGGCAAAAATGCTGAACAAATATATTGTTTCAGTCTTTACGGTAGAGGACACTAATATCCCAGCACTGGACAAACCAGGGGCTCTGGGGGGGGGGGGGGGGGGGGGGAGGAGCTAAGTACAATTAAAATTACTAAGGAATTGGTACTCAGTAAATTAATGGGACTCAAGGCGGATAAATCCCCTGGACCTGATGGCTTATATCCTAGGGTCTTGAGGGAAGTGGCAGTAGGGATTGTGGATGCTTTGGTAATCATTTTCCAAAATTCTCTGGACTCGGCAAAGGTCCCGGCAGATTGGAAAACTGCTAATGTAACACCCTTATTTAAAAAGGGTAGTAGGCAGAAGGCTGGAAATTATAGACCAGTTAGCCTAACATCTGTGGTGGATAAAATTTTGGAGTCTATTATTAAGGAGACAGTAGCGGAACATTTGGATAAACATAATTTAATAGGACAAAGTCAGCATGGCTTTACGAAGGGGAAGTCATGTCTGACAAATTTGCTTGAGTTCTTTGAGGATATAACGTACAGGGTGGATAAAGGGGAACCAGTGGACGTAGTGTATTTAGACTTCCAGAAGGCATTCAACAAGGTGCCACATAAAAGATTATTGCTCAAGATAAAGAATCACTGGATTGGGGGTAATATTCTGGCATGGGTGGAGGATTGGTTATCGAACAGGAAGCAGAGAGTTGGGATAGATGGTTCATTCTCAGACTGGCAACCAGTGGCCAGTGGTGTTCCGCAGGGATCGGTGCTGGGTCCCCAGCTCTTTACAATCTATATTAATGAGTGTAACATATCAAAGTTTGCAGATGATACAAAGATGGGAGGGAAAGTAGAGAGTGAGGAGGACATAAAAAACCTACAAGGGGATATAGACAGGCTGGGTGAGTGGGCGGAGATTTGGCAGATGCAGTACAATATTGGAAAATGTGAGGTTATGCACTTTGGCAGGAAAAATCAGAGAGCAAGTTATTATCTTAATGGCGAGAAACTGGAAAGTACTGCAGTACAAAGGGATCTGGGGGTCCTCGTGCAAGAAAATCAAAAAGTTAGTATGCAGGTGCAGCAGGTGATCAAGAAGGCCAACGGAATGTTGGCTTTTATTGCTAGGGGGATAGAATATAAAAACAGGGAGGTATTGCTGCAGTTATATAAGGTATTGGTGAGACCGCACCTGGAATACTGCATACAGTTTTGGTCTCCGTACTTAAGAAAAGACATACTTGCTCTCGAGGCAGTACAAAGAAGGTTCACTTGGTTAATCCCGGGGATGAGGGGGCGGACATATGAGGAGAGGTTGAGTAGATTGGGACTCTACTCGTTGGAGTTCAGAAGAATGAGAGGCGATCTTATTGAAACATATAAGATTGTGAAGGGGCTTGATCGGGTGGATGCGGTGAGGATGTTCCCAAGGATGGGTGAAACTAGAACTAGGGGGCATAATCTTAGAATAAGGGGCTGCTCTTTCAAAACTGAGATGAGGAGAAACTTCTTCACTCAGAGGGTAGTAGGTCTGTGGAATTTGCTGCCCCAGGAAGCTGTGGAAGCTACATCATTAAATAAATTTAAAACAGAAATAGACAGTTTCCTAGAAGTAAAGGGAATTAGGGGTTACAGGGAGAGGGCAGGAAATTGGACATGAATTTAGATTTGAGGTTAGGATCAGATCAGCCATGATCTTATTGAATGGCGGAGCAGGCTCGAGGGGCCGATTGGCCTACTCCTGCTCCTATTTCTTATGTTCTTATGTTTCGGACTTAAGTACGTCACTCTCAAACTCAATGTGAAGTTCTATCATATTCTATCATGATCACTCTTCTCCAGAAGATCCTTTACTGTGAGATTGCTAATTAATCATAGCTCATGAAACAATACAAGATCAAAAATAGCCTGTTCCCTGGTTGGCTCCATGACGTATTGTTCTAGAAAACTGTCTCGAATACCTTCCATGAACTCATCTTCCAGACTGCCTTTGCCAATTTGATTTGTCCAGTCTATATGAAGATTCAAGTCCCCCATGATTATTGCATTACAGAAAGAACTAAGATGCGATTTGGGGACATAAACATCACAGGCTGGGTAGCTCACACATTGGAAAGTTAAAAAAAAGACTTAAAGATGGAGTATCTCTCTGGTTTCTCCAATTTTGATCGATTCTTTATTAGTACTTGTAGGATAAATGAATGAATAAAGGAGAATGTAGAATTAACATGTTCTAAATCTAAATTGATCCTTGATTTTCTAAGCTTGTAGTGCTACTTTTGCATTGATGCAAAGCAATCTTCAGTGTGCATCAATGCAAGAGGTAGAATAACTTTGGAGTCAGGTCCAGGTCTGACTGCTGAATGCATCCTCTTTAGGAGGCCGTCTCACATTGGTTTGCATTCTGATGAACTGCCTGGATACTTTTATAAACTTATTTTGTAATGTTTTAATGCTAGGAGAACGCAGATAATATATAACATTAAAAATTAGCCACCCAGAGAGCATACACAGAAATCCTTTTGGCTGACCTCAGTGTGGACCACAGTGGATAATAAAACTCCACAGAATGCAGACTGCATTCCACAGATACTGGTCTGAGACCAGCAGCAGCAGTAGAAGTGAAACCTTAGGTGATGACATTATTAGATGTAATATTTATATACATAGACAATACAAACACAAAAAAGATAAAATATTTCATCATCACCATTTGATTTATTTTGTCCTCAATATCTTCAGAACATTTATATTGCTTTAGTTCTTCTGCCATTTGCCAATTGGCCTCCATAAGACCTGCAATCTAAAACAAATTACATTAACAGTTTTTCAGTAAGTTACATAAATCTTTTTTGCACATTAGAGTGAATTAGAAACTAACTCAAGGCACAGCGATCCATTTTGTTTAACTATTAACTTATTGCCATTGCTACTGAAGCTAGAATAGAAAGAACAGAGAAGAGAAAAGAAAAATACAGGCTGCAATCACAAATCAAAAACGGGGCCCGTTTGTTTTTATCATTAATGACCTACTAACAAAATCAGTATTACCAATTTGATGTTTTTGGCCTTTTTTTAAAATTGGCCACTCATAATATGAGATCAAGTCTTGCCATTTTGAAGCCTGCAAAATTTATTAAACTTCTGGGCATCCTCAGTTCACCTCCCCTGTGTCCTTCTGTTCTCAATCTATAGCATGCCTGCAGTACTGCACTGCAGAAAAGAGATTTGTCAACCTCTCATCTTAAGTTTTGTAATTATTTTGCTGTTCATTGTTGAAAAGGTAAAAAGTAAGAAATAATTTTGCTTTTTTTTTTAATCATCTTATCTAGGATGAAATAATAATCAGCAGAAATACAAAAATCAGACATTATATTGACTATTTGAAATTCCTGCATTATGTGTACTAAGCAATAGTTTTGAAGTTGATATCATTTTGACATCCATAAACACATTCTTTTCCTACGGTGTTGATTAAAGGCTGAGTGACTCCAAGGCCCATATTCACATACTAAGTACGCAAACTTTAAAAAATATTATAACAGGATTTATATAATGGGACATCTGGAGTGAACTGTGCTTCTTACTGCTGAGTGCTGGGTCAAAAACCACTGATCACAATATGTAAATAAAGAAACCTTCACTTATTTTTCTCTTTCAGGTTCTGACTAATTTGTTATGCTGATCTAGCATTTTCTGTTTCTGATTTCCAAAATGCATCTTCTTTCTTCTTGTATATATTACAAATAAATAAAAGAACTTGTGCAGGTATTTGTAAAAACTGACCCAGATCTACATCTCCCCTGACAGTTAAATAAAGTCGGTAACATTTGCTCCATGTCTGTGAGCATTGCCAAAAATTCTGAGAATGTCATACTTAGAAATCGATTAGCACTCACTGATGATTGTTGTGCTACACACCTGGTCCTTTAGCTGTTGGATTTCCATTTGTAGCCTGCGCTCGGTTTCTACTTTCTCTACCCGAAGCTGCTGATTCTGCTGGTGCAGTTCGAGTAACTGTTTTTCTATTAGCAGATTCTGATCCAAAGCTTCATCACTCTGAAAGATTCAGGCAGAAATATATACTTATGTCCAATTTGTAAAAAGCACATAATATGGAGGGCTGGAAGAAAGTTGTGATCTTGGATTTTGTGACTTTACCAAAATCTGTAAGGTCTGCTCCAGTACAGATTTTGGTAGAACACCAATTAACTACCAACCAGAAGCCAGTATGCAAATGATAGAATACTTGCCTCCTCTCTCCCCCTTCTCTCACACTCCCAGGTAAGTATATTCAAGATGAAAAGTTGTCATCTCTGTACTGCAGACTGATTCAGGGTATCTGATGCAAAATGCTGATATCCTTTTGATTGTGAAAGATGTAAGGAATAGAGATAAAGGGCGTTAAATTGGGTCGTGTAGCACCCGTTGTTTCGGCGCTACACAGCCTCTCCGACATCCAAGATGGCGTCTTGGACGTGCACACACGTTTCCTGCGTGACGTGCGCCAGACGCCATCTAGGTATAAGAGTTAGCGAAGGAGCAGATAAGAAACACTGGAATCATGTAAATAGGGAGAAAATGGCTTCCAATCAGTGTGCAATGCTGATTTAAAGTGATAGACACCATTTTGGGACTTAACGCTCAACTCAATGCACAGTCTTAACCCCAACCATCTGAACGTGTCTTAGAGTGCTTGGAGAACCCCCCACCGGTGCTATTTAAAAGGACCATGCAGGATTTACATGTTAGTGGCTGGATTATTGCCTCAGGCTGCCAAGACATTTGTAACTGTTTTCGGAGGTCTCCCAGACTTTAATACTAGGACGCGGGGACATAGCCTAACATTTAGAGCCAGGACGTGCAGGAGTGAAGTTAGGAAATGCTTCTACACGCAAAGGGTGGGAGACGCTTGGAACGCTCTTCTGCAGATAGCAGTTGATGCTAGCTCACTTGTGAATGTTAAATCTGAGATTGATAAGATTTCTGTGAACCAAGGGTATTAAGGGATTATTGGGCTAAGACGGGTATATGGAGTTAGGTCACAGGTCCACCATGATCTCAATGAATGGTGGAACAGGCTCGAGGGGCTAAATGCCACTGCCAATTGCTGCCTCTTGATATGCGTCACCTTCTCCTGCAAGAAAGCAGGACGTGTGCCTGGGTGATGTGCCTGTCATGGTTGACTAGCTGCCAGTGTGTGTGGCCTGTGAGCTGTGGGTGGGCGGCTTGAAACAGTGGTAATGTGCAAGAGTGAGAAGAAGCAACTGATTGGAAGAGTTGAGTACTGATGGAAAGAGTTTATTGGTATGTGGGGGATGGGGGGGTGTAGTGCGCGGTGCAGTTGGTCGGAGACGCCACTTGACAGTTGACCTCAATCACCTTGACCACTCATATCAAAGCACTGAACTTCTTCCTGCACTGCATCCATGTTCATGATGTTGTGCGCCTGGCATTGACTTCTTCGTCCCGCGCTGCCTCCCATTATCTTTTGACTATACATCAGGAGGGCCTCTTGCCGCCCCCCGCAGATATAGGATGTCCCTCCTTCTATCCACCTCTTGCACCCAAGGTCTCTAGTGCGTCAGCAGAGAACCTCGTGCACGCACTCTCGCAGGCCTGGTACCAACTCAGATCGGCAGATTGGTGAGTTCTGGCATGCAGATTGGAGGATGTGGGATTTAGTAGTGCGCAACCTTTATTCAATGTTTTAACATAACTCATCAGTGTGTAAACATAGGGATGGGATCTGCATCTGTGTTTTACATGTGCGATGTCTGATCTCTGTTCAGACTCCATGCAGACAGTAGACTGTTATTTTCAGCAAATAACAGGGATAAGCTACCTTTAAGAGATTTCTAAGAAACATCCTCCCTTTAAGAGATGGCGCTGCCTCTGGAGGTGGAAAGTGCGAATTGCATTCATTCATGGAAAAGAACGCTGATTGCAGGTAAGTGCTCCCTTGGGACCAAACTTGCGTCTTGCCTGCCCAGGGTCTGTCGGGCGCGGGGTCGCGCTAATATCGCCTAGAACGGACCCTTATCCAATTTTTCCCCCATAATTCCAAAATCATTCATTTACTGACAAATACACTATCAGATTATATAATCATGACCAGATATACAAACATTAAAAAAGTAAAATAAAGATTATAATTTAAGGGGCAATTAAGTTTGGTCTGACTTAAACATTTATAAAACAGAGCAGCAGACGCAGGCATTTTAGTGATAATGTGTCTTGGCCTGAAAGAGTGGTATCATTGATCATAAACCAAGGCTCCTCAGGTAGGAGAACAGTGATGGAGATTTAATCACTTTCTCATTATGAAACAAAACATTAATACTATGGCTCACATTTCTATCAAACCAAAAGAAGTAGGAATGTATACATGTCTGCACTACAAGGACACCATTCTGTCCCGGTTAATATTGGAATTCAGGTATATAGGGGGTAATTTTAAACCCCCCAGAACGGATGGGTGGGCTAAGATTTCTAAAATGGGAAACCCGACCACAACCTGCCTCCAATATGGTTTTAACGGAGGCGGGTTGGGGGGGGGGCGGGTGACTAACCTGCTCTCCAGGGGAGGGTCCCTAATTTAAATATTTTAATAAGGTTGGTTGCCTCAAATTTTAGCTGTGTTTCAGATTTAACACCTGCAGGCCGGATTTCCTAGGCCTCGGAAAACCCAGTAGCTGAAGGGAGACGAGAATGGCTGAATCCAACCAGTAAGCACCTTTCCAGCACTGCTTGTGGGCCAGGAGGAGCAACAGTGCACCACCGTTCCCCCTCCACCCCTGGCCCACCAAGCAAACCTGTTAACCTCTCTGCGATTAGACCCCCCGCGATTGGGCCCCCGATCTCTCCGACCCCCCCATCCAGGCAACCCCCCATCCATCACATCCCACCTACAATTTTTCCGACCCACCTCTCCGGCACAACTGATCTCTCCAGGCACCACACCCCCCAACCCATCCCTCCAGACCTACCCTCCCCCCTTCCCCTCCCCAACCCAACCCACGATCTCTCCCTCCCTCCCTCTTTCTGCTCCACGGCTGCAGCCTTCTGCCACAGGTCTTCCCACCCGACAACCAGCTAGCCTCTCAATCTGGCTGGCTGTGGCCAGGAAACAGAGTCCAAAAATTTAAATCAGGTCCGGTAGAACCTCCGGGAAACACGTATTTCTGGGTTACCTGGCCGCTACATCTGCTCCCCACTCTCCCGCCGCCTCCCCATAAATATCGGGGCCATAGGCTCTGTGGTGTGCTAATCTTCAAACACAATGGGGATGGTTTTAGGAGGCAAATGCAGGGAGGGCTCCGAAAATCGTGCAAATCCTGTTAGCAATTAAAGCCGGCGGGATGACAGTTAACGAGCCAAATGTACCTCATTGAGGTACTTAAGGCACGTTACCTGTGACAGATGAAAGGATTAGAAAGATTTTTAAACTTACCTGGGCAGCTTGCCCACCGCTTCTGATTCACACCTGGTAAAACCAGATGTGAAGGGCCGGATCAGGGAACAAGAAACAAAATAAATAAAATAAATAAAATGAAGTGAAAACACTAAATGCACCTACCTTTGAAACCTGCTCCGATGTCCCCCTCTTCACCCTCCGGATGTTCCCCTCTCCCCTCCCCTCCCCTCCCCCGATCTTCCCCTCTCTCCCCCTGCCCTTCCAGTCCAGTGCCAGATCTTCCATTCTCACCACCCCCGGTCTTCCATTCAAGCGCCTGATGACGTCTGGCTCTCTCTGTTTCCCGCCCCCCCCCTCGCGTTGCAGCTCCTGATGTCAATCAGGCTAGCTGCCAGGCGCGAAACCTGGAGAGGACGTTAACCTCTATCAGTCAACGTGCGATCGCGTAGGAAACGGTAAGTTTGGTTCATGCGGGTTTGCCACGCTCCAATCGCCTCCCCACCCCCCCCCCGCTAATATCGGGGCCAATGAGTAGTAGGATGCAGCTGTGCATCTGTGAGTAGTCACACTGTGAGTTCCTGATTTCAACCGTGCTGTTGGGTGAGGCATGAAATCGAAGCTAATCACTTTCCCATTGAGGGAGGGATTGGGGGCTGGTCATGCACGCCTATCTTCTGGGTAAACAGGGTCTGACACAGGGTGATCAAAATTGAAGGGTGTAAAAATTGGGAAGGTGGTGGGGGGGGGGGCGGGGGGGGGGGAGAGGAGAATTGAAAAGATTAATTCAGGTGTACAAATTTGTAACTATCCAGTTTACCGTTGGAAAATAATCCATTATATTTCTCATGGTTACTTAAAAATTAATTGCATTTTATTTGAATGTTGACTGTGGTGCTAGGGTTGCTTTAAAAGCAAAGGGCATTTAGACTGTTATGTAGGACTGCCGCATTCGAGCAAAGCATAATAGCAATGCATCATCGCAGTCTACGCATTAAAAAGCCATAACTCACAGGGAAATGCAGCAGCAGTCTAGACTGCTGCACTATCAGACTCCATTTAATCCAGGTCTACTCTTACAGCACAATGAAATGTTATCTGCCTTAAATAATGTCCATGCTGACTCATTCTGGTTTTAAACCAGGCAGTGAGTGAATGTCAAAGCCTTACATCAGAAGGTGACTGATTATCCCTCTCTTATTGGTGGAACTGTTCCAGAAAAGTGCTCAGAACAATTACTTCAAATACAGAAGGATCCTAACACATTTCTTAAATTTATGGATGGCAGATGCAAGGCCACTTTCCTCAATCTTCTTCCATCTAAAATTTGCAGAAATTTCCATAATTTCAAAGGCAGTCCATTTACTGCTTCTGGCAAGAAATAATTAATAAGTAACCATCACTCTGTGAGCATCACTGTGAGGATATCTGTTGCAACTTAGCTGCCTGAACCAAAAGCAGGGAAATTCTAAGGGTAGCACACTGCAAACCTGAGTTACAAAAGGTCACCACTGCTAATACAGGTTTTAGTGGCTCTCAAAGGAAAGAGACATACAGCGGTATTTTAAACATAATATTGTTCATGCATATTTGCTAACCAACTGCTTTTAGAGCAGATGACCAACCGTTTACTGAAATAGCTTTTCAGGCTCTGACTGACTCTCACGCTATAAAGTCTCCTCTATAGGGATTATTCTGCCATGCGGAGTTTTCTGTATGAGGGTGACAGCCACTCCCCCCACCACTATTCCCCAGTCTCCCGACTCCTTAGTCCTTCACCAACTCCTGATTGTTCCCAGCACATCATCTGGTTCCGGCTGTCTGTGGCGATGTTTTTTTGGGGGGGAGGGGGGGTGGTGGTGGTGCGATATGAGGCTGGTGACGTCATGGAGTGTATTTGGGGGTGGGGGGAATCTAAAGCGCGAAGGTCTCCTGCGCCCGGGAGATCCATGTGCCATTCCAGGAAACTCCCGGGCCACTCATTGAGCCATTAGGAGAGCGTCAAAATAAATCTGAACACCATCTTCATCAATCCAACTGAAAATCTGGCCCATTTGCTAAATCAGACTATAAAGTTATGATAAACATAAAGTATATGCATTTGAACTAGATTGATTTCTGTGATGAGAGGATTGTCCTATGAGGAGAGATTGAGTAGAATAGGCCTATATTCTCCAGAGTTTAGAAGAATGAGAGGTGATCTCATTGAAACCTATAGAGGGCTTGACAGGGTAGATGCTGAGAGGCTGTTTCCCGTGGCTGGTAAGTCTAAAACCAAGGGTCATCGTCTCAAAATAAGGGGTCAGCCATTTATGACTGAGATGAGGAAAACTTTCTTCACTCAGAGGGTTGTGAATCTTTGGAATTATCTACCACTGTGGATGCTCACTCGTTGAGTGTATTCAAGACTGAGATTGATAGTTTGATTGAGATTGGACTCTAAGGGAGTCAAGGGATATGGGGATAGGACAGGAAAGTGGAGTTGAGGTAGAAGATCAGCCATGATCTTATTGAATGGTGCAGCAGGCTCGAGAGGCCGTAGAGCCTACTCCTATTTCTTATGTTCTTATGAATTATACCTGATCTGTAATTAGGTTTGTAGTATCATTGTACACAAGCTCTCCATTTTCTCCATCTGGGTCCATAAGTACCAGAGTCTGATGTCCCACTGCTGATGTAGAACCCATAGTCTCTTCTGCAGCATCTGTGATGCCATTGGTCCGACTACTGTCCTTTTAAAAAGAAAATAAAAAACAATGGATATTTTGAATGTTATTATTCTAAATAAGACTAAGACGTTGAGTTGCATTTTTTTGAATGTCTACTTAGGGGATTTTATGTCATGGTAGTTTTTTTAACTTTTAAGTTCTTAGCTAATATACATTGTGTTAACTTAATAGTTGCAAAACTGAAACACCCAATAATAAAATGTGACATAGATGTCCATTATAATTCACCAACCAGATTGAGGTAATCAGCATGTAATTGGAATGATTTTAAAGATGAGATTTTATTATAGCCAATGGCCACTCTATTTTTAATATTATGTTTGCTTTTACGTTAATTTTGTTCCACATATGCACAGCTATTAGTAAAGCAGTTATTTTTTAAAACCTGAATTGCACAGGAAAAAGTCGTGACATTGCAAGTATGAAAAATTAACAGGAATTCGGTTTAGATGTTTAAAAGGTTTTGACTGAGAAAACATTCTTTGTTTGGAGACCCAGTTGTAAAACAATGACAGTCAGGGGAATGAAAACTCACTTCTCCCCCAGCAAAAAAAATACATAAGATAAAGCTAAGAATGAAAACTAGTACAAGCCATTAAAAAGTAGTATACTATATATTTGTTAGTTAGTGTGCTCTTCTTTAAAAAAACACTAATCTGCGGTCGTGAATATCTACCTCAAGGAGGTAAACAAACAGCTGTAATTACCAGATATTGATTATATATGACTCCTTTTCTAATTTCCAAATTTCAATTATTTTTAGACATAGTATGCATATTAGAATTTTTTTCAGACCAATGTATGTCACACAACCCTCAAATTTATTCCTGCAGTGTATTGCAGAACATACAAAAAGATTTTTACTAGGTTACACCAAATCAGTGAAAATAAGAGATTTATCTTAGTACTTACTTTGATGTTTCTAGATTTTTTCTTTACTGTATGTGTTTGACAACAGCAGTTAAATTTGGTAGATATATTCATTCAGGACAAATGCCAATATCAAGATGCTAATTAGTTTTCCCATTTTAAAAATAAAATCTTAAAAATAAAGGCAACCCCAAGTTTTGCAGTCAAAAAATTCCACTGTTGACACTCATCATCTCGGCTCACACAAGAAGAATACCCACTTGGCCACTAACGTCTCTGAAACTCCAAGCAGGAATGAGTATCTTCAGGAGTGGAGGGGAGAAAATTGGACAAAGAAAATAAAGACAGCATTCACATAATTGCAGCATTTTACAGTCTTATTTCATTGATGAAAAACTGTTCAGCAAGTCATTAAACCTTTCTATGCTCAGGAATGATGTGGCCTTTCTCATTCAAGAAATGAAACAATGACAAATGAAAAAATTAAGGGCTGGATGAATTATGGATGTGTATGCAATCTCAAGCAAAACTACTTGTGCTCGTACAAACTCAAAACCAAACCCTCATACTCTACATCTGCAATTATTTGAACAATTTTTTACAGTATACACAAGACACTTTTCTCCTCTCATTTTGTCATAAAAATAGCTCCGGCCCATGAGGATGAGCTTTTGGTGCAAGTGGGAAGGAAAGCAGATTAACTTGGGGGACCTAGGAGAAGCACTCCTGCTCCTCCTGGCCCACAAGCAGTGCTGGAAAGACACTCAGCTGTTGAATCCGGCCGTTCTCGCATCCTTCAGCTGCCAGGTTTCCTGAGCCCCGGGAAACCCAGCCCGCAGCCGTTAAATTTAAAAGAGAGGTCACATTTGAGGAACACAGCCTCATTAAAATATTTCAATTAGGGTTCCACCTCTGGAGAGCAAGTTAGTTGCCCAACCCGCCTCCGTTAAAACTGGAAGTTGGACGTGGGTTGGGGTCAGTTTTCCCATTTTTAAGCCCCGCGCCTTCCCGCCCGTCCTGGGGGCTTAAAAGCCCCCGAGTCCCACATAGTGTTGTCTTCATGTTTTCAGCTTTATAACTGTTCATGCACTTACTAAAACAAGGAAGCGGCCTTGTGCATCATAGCAGAATTGCAGTATGCCAATCTTAATGTTTCCAGGTTTTATTGGGTTATTTTGGGAATTTGTCTTCGGAGAGCCAATTGTTTTGGTCTGAATTTAAACTCAGAAACATTAGAGATAGATGATTTATTAAGCCAATAAACAAAGTAATTAATGCATGCTATGGTACAATATTCAATAAACATTAATTGAAAAATATTTTGGTGAAACATCTGCTGTTGAAACTCTCTTCCATGCATTTGTCACCTCCTGACTTGACTGTTTCATTGCTATCCTGGCTGGTCTCGACACTCTAAACTGCAGCCCATCCAAAACTCTGATGCTTGTATCCTAACCTTCACCAAGTCCCGCTCACCCATTACCCGTCCTCACTGACCTACATTGGCTCCTGGTCACCCAATGCCTCAAATTTAAAATTCTCATCCTCAAATTTAAATCCCTTCATGGCATCACTCCTGCCCATTTCTGTAATCTCCTCCAGCCGTACAACCCTACCAGAACTCTCAGTTCCTACGGCTCTGGCCACTTGTGCATCACCCTCCCTTCGCCCCACCACTGGCAGCCGTGCCTTCAGCTGTTTAGGCCAAGCTCTGGAAATCCCTCCTTAAACCCCTCCATCGTTCTGCCTCCGTCTCCTCCTTTAAAAGCCTCCTTAAAACCCATCTCTTTGACCAAGCTTTTGGTCACCGCTCCCAATATCTGCTTCTTTAGCTCAGTATACATTTTTGTGGATACAAAACACTGGAGTTCATTTCTAGAGGGATAGAATTGAAAAGCAGAGAAGTTATGTTAAACGTATAGAACCTTGGTTAGAACACATGGGAGTACTGTGAACAGTTCTGGTCTCCACATTGTAAAAAGGATATAGAGGCACAGGAGAAGGTGCAAAAAGGATTTATTAGGTATAACCTCTCCGTTCTGGTATCATCCTATCAGGAAAGATTGAACAGGCTGAGGCTCTTTTCTCTAGAAAAGACAGGATTGAGGGGTGACCTGATAGAGGTCTTTAAGATTTAATGGGGTAGACATAGAGAAGATGTTTCCACTTGCAGGGGAGACCAGGACTAGGAGCCATGAATATAAGATAGTCACTAATAAATCCAATAGGGAATTCAGGAGAAACTTCTTTATCCAGAGAGTGTTTAGAATGTTGAACTCGCTACCACAAGGAGTAGTTGAGGCGACCAGCATAGATGCATTTAAGGGGAAGCTAGATAAACACATGAGGGAGAAAGGAACAGAAGGATATGTTGTTGAGTTAGTTGAAGAAGGGTGGGAGGAGGCTCGTGTGGAGCATGGACTTGTCGGGCCGAATGGCCTGTTTCTGTGCTGTACGTTCTATGTAATTACTGTGAAGCATCTTGGGACATTTTTTACATTAAAAGCACTATATAAATGCTAGTTGTTGTTGCTGATGTCACTAACAATTTTTCTAAATATTGCATTTCTGTTGGAACTATGTATGTGAACATCAGGTGAGAACAACATCAGTGTTGGCTGTGAATTCACCTGTGATTGAATAGCCTGCCAACACTTACTGTAACAAAGGCCACTTGAATGAAGTACTAGAGTGCGATATTCACCCACGAAAACATACTTCAGTGAGGAGTAATGCGTTCAGGGAGGAGAGTAGGGGAATGGAGAAAATTGCTGAGAGATATAAATATACATGACATTTAGTTGTGTTTTCACTGCAGGCGAAGTCTAATGCTGGCGTTTTCTACACATGACGCAGGATGAGGTTCTGCTCTCAGGTCTCCTCTTGTGAGGTTACTGTAATATTGACTAATAGAGTAATAGTTGATATTTGTTGTGGGGCTGAAAATTAATTATGAATGCTTAAAGAATATTTGTTAAAATAATGATAGTTAGGACTTTACTTTTACATTTAAAGATTAAATGCCAGCTCTCCTTGCATATTTTGAATAGAATTCCTTCAATAAATGAACAGATTATGTTGGAGTATATGTATTTTTGCTTTTGTAGGTTTTACTGAAGCCAAGGCAGAACGACTAATGCAAGAATTGTGGTTAGGAAAAATTGCAGCAATATGGGTAACTGAAGTGGGTCTTTCTGAAATCCTTCACTCAGAATAAAAACATCTTAAAGCTAACAAACAGGAAGCAGAAGCTTCTTTCTTTGCTAACAAACAGGAAGGCATTCCAGCAGAGACAGGTGTGATGAAAGATAGTTAACTACTGCCTATACTTTCAGACAATGGAACAGGACGTTGGTGAGGTCAGAGCCCTAGAATCGTTTATGTTCGGCAATCTGTTCGATAACCGAAAGGTCATAAAATGTCCAGCAAAGTTAAACTTGATGACCTTAGGGTCACAAGCTGAAACTTGCTGACAAGTGAATTGTAGAACAATCTGAAACTTGCTGACAAGTGAATTACAGAAGTCACAAACATGACCAATGAAATGGGTATATAAAAAAGAGGGAAAAGCTCTTGAAATGTGTCACTTCGGGAGAATAAGCGATGCATCCAAAACCAGCCGAGTGTCCCAAGCGTGAGTATGCAGTTAACTGCTTAATTACAGCTTGTATTAGAATAGGTCTGATAGACTCTTGTTAACTGTCTATTAATGTGTCTAATTAAGTTTGCATGGACTTTTAACTAAGTAATATGTTTAACTGACATATCATGAGTTAGGAACATAGGAACAAAAGTAGACCATTCAGGCCCTCAAGCCTATTCAGTCATTCAATGAGGTCATGGCTGATCTGTATCCTAACTCCATCCATCCTTAGCTCCATATCCCTTAATACCCTTGGCTAGCAAAAGTTTATCAAGCTCAGATTTAAAAATTATTAATTGAGCTAGCATTTACTGCTTTTTGTGGGAGAGAATGCCACACTTCTACCATTCCTTGCGTGAAGAAGTGTTTTCTAATTTTTCTCCTGAATGGCCTGGCTCTGATTTTAAGGTTATGTCCCCTCGTCCTAGACTCCCCCACCAGCAGAAAAAGTTTCTCTCCATCTATCCTATCAATTCCTTTCAAAATCCTAAAAACCCCAATCAAATCACCCTTTAACCATCCATATTCCAGGGAATACAAGCCTAGTTTATGTAATCTCTCCTCGTAATCTAACCCTTGGAGCCCTGGTAATTAGAACCGGAATCTAACAGATTAGCAAAGTTTGATATTTTAGAAGAGACACTAAATTATTCAATGGTGTAAAAAAGTCTAGCATTTCATTTGCAAATGCATCTATATTTAATGAATGATGTGTTCAATATTAATTTTATATGTATGATTTGTTGACATACCTTTCCAGCCTGTCCAGTAATATTATCACTTTTTTCTGTGGCGAGGGTGGTGGTTGATGTGGTAATGACTGTTTCTGTAACAATAGGACTAATTGATGCGATATCCATTGTACCACCAGAGGTAACTTGGCTGCCTCCATAAGCTTTATGATGAGCTTCTGCACTCTGCTCATAATACTGTCGGTTATTTACCTCCTAAAAAAAAAAGGGTGAAGGAGGCTTTTAATGAGATTGCAAACCATATACTATAAATCTGAAATTGGTAATAGTTTTCAAATACAGTATTTGATTATAAATTAGTTCACAAGTTGAATAATTGGATTCTTAAAAAAATGTTTATAAAATTAATACCCATAAATATCTAGAACTGCCTGCCATTACCCTTTTCTGGGCTTTAGCTGGGGCAGCGCTGGATCTACCAGTTATCCACCCTTACAGGACAAGCATCCAGATGTTTCATGCTACATTAGGTCAAAAAAGTAAAAGCCCATGGGATCAAAGGGAAAGTGGCTAGTTGGATCCAAAATTGGCTCAGCAGCAGGAAGCAAAGGGTAATGGTTGACAGGTGTTTTTGTGACTGGAAGGCTGTTTCCAGTGGGGTTCCGCAAGGCTCAGTACTAAGTCCCTTGCTTTTTGTGGTATATATTAATGATTTGGACTGGAGTGTGGGGGGCTTGATCAAGATATTTGCAGATGATACAAAAATTGGCTGTGTGGTTGACAGTGAGGAGGAAAGCTGTAGACTGCAGGAAGCTATCAGTGGACTGGTCAGGTGGGCAGAAAAGTGGCAAATGGAATTCATTCCAGAGAAGTGTGAGGTAATGCATTTGGGGAGGGCAAATAAGGCAAGGGAGTACACAATAAATAAGACGATACTGAGGGGTGTAGAGAAACAAAGGGACCTTGGAGTGCATGTCCACAGATCCCTGAAGCTAGCAGGACAGGTAGATAAGGTGGTTAAAAAGGCAAACAGGATACTTTCCTTTATTAGCCGAGGCATAGAATATAAGAGCAGGGAGGTTATGCTAGAACTGTAGAAAACATTGGTTAGGCCACAGCTTAGGTACTGCGTACAGTTCTGGTCACCACATTATAGGAAAGATGTGATTGCACTAGAAAGAGTACACAGGAGATTTACGAGGATGTTGCCAGGGCTGGAGAATTTTAGCTATGAGAAAAGATTGGATAGGCTGGGGTTGTTTCCTATGGAACAAAGGAGGCCGAGAGGAGATTTAATTGAGGCATATAAAATTATGACGGGTCTGGATAGAGTGGATAGGGAGGACCTATTTCCCTAAGCAGAGAGGTCAGTGACCAGTGGGCATAGATTTTAAGTAATTGGTAGAAGGATTAGAGGAGAGCCGAGGAGAAATGTTTTAACCCAGGGGGCGGTGGAGGTCTGGAACTCACTGCCTGAAAAAGGTAGTAGAGGCAGAAACCCGCAACTCATTTAAAAAGTACTTGGATATGCACTCGAAGTGCCGTAACCTATAGGGCTATGGACCAAGTGCTGGAAAGTGGGATTAAGCTAGATAGCTCTTTTTCGGCCGGCACGGACATGATGGGCCGAATAGCCTCCTTCTGTGCCATAACTTTCTATGGTTCTATGATTATTCTGCCTTTTTTACCTGCGTATATTATAATATGTTGCATTGATAGTGACTACCCTGTTGTATCTGTTAAATGCCTCCTATTCCCTTATACACAATACCACTTTTTTGGCGAAGTATGTTGATGTACCTTTCATTTCTTTCTTTTTAAAAATGTGACAAATGTAAGGGTTTTAATAAAGAAATTGACAGTGGTTTAAATGTGCACAGCCCCAGCCAGAGAAGAGCGCCCCCTACAGCCACAGTGTGATATTCCAATTCCCATCCTGAAGCCTTTTGAGTGAGATTGCCAACTTTATGTCAGTTTTCTGCTGTAACCCATTGGGAAGTGGATTTAAACTGCTCAATCTAATTTCACATGTGATCTATACAGCCCAGACTGCATTCCAGAAGTTAAAGGCCAATGTGCTAACTCACTAGACTATTCAGCCCCCTAATAAGATGGATTTTTTGACAATACGACTAGACATAGTTCGGAATGTTCTGCTTTCATATCATTCCTTTAGAGTGGTTCCACACTGAAAATCGGATGTAGCAAATGAGCACATGTAGGAGCTGGTACCCTGACCCACCTGCTGTAATTAGAAAAATTACTAATGCAAATTAGATATACATTATGTCTCATGTCCTAATAATTTTTTAAAAATTGTATTTTCTGCTTTTCCCCTTTCTTTTCTTCCTACTCCCAGGACTGTGCCAGTGACATGTGAGGTGCACCAACATAGGCTGTGGTGAATCTAAACAGAGAGCTGATTAGAAACCAGTAACTCATTAGGTGGTGAATCCAATGCCTGATCCACATTCAATCAGAGTAATATAGCACCTAATTAATTACATGTATTATTTTTAATCTACAGAATGTGGCACTGCATTAAACACCAAATATTAAACACCTATGGGGTGTTAAGCTCTGGAGCTTTTAAAGAAATTAAAATATATTTTTGATACCCTGTTGAAAAAAACTGTCCAATAAAAGTTTTTAAAATAAGTTTTGTAACTTGTTCTCCCCCATCCAATCATCTCAACCAATAACCTTTAAAACACCATACAGTTTGCTACTGATGATCAAATCTGAGCGATTAGAAAGTAATTAAATATTCAAGATGTGAGAAACGTAAATCCCACTGCATTAAAAAAAATCTACTGTGGTTGATAAATCAGCGTTCTTAATTGTCATTAGCCTGTAAACAACCTAGAATCACAATTTTAAAATTTGCCACTCAGTGGAGACTATATGTACCGAAGAAATGCAACAATTCTAATCATGTAAACCTCATGCAACAATATATCTTTGTGCTCTTTCTAATTTACCAATTTCCAATTAAAGCAGGGTTCTGCTTTAAATCATAATCACTGAATATAGAGTTTTGCAAATGTCACTAACTGTTTCTAGCATATAAAAACAACTGGTGGAGCAGAAAGGGTAATACAGAGTGGCAGACTTCAGTTAACTTGCAATTAACTTGCTGGACTAAATTAATTTAAAGCAAAAATTAATGCATTGTTAAATAATAGACAATAAAAAACATTACAAATTTATACACAGGTTATCAACTGTTGTTCTGATACTGATTTTGTACAGCACCCATTAGCAAAGAGTTGTACTAATCTCATAATATCTAATGATTGGAAATATTATCCCTACTAGTAATCAGCCGGTGGCAATTAACAGGTATATAGCAAAAATTAAATGGGTCTCTTCAAAGGAAATGGACAGTGGCCCAACATTTTCATCTTTTCTGCTCTTTCCTTACTTGTATTTTTCCCTTCATGCTCATATCAAGAATCAAAGTAGTCTGGAAATACTGAAATGTAGTACTGCTCCAATAGAGAGAGCTGCATCTTGGAAATGGGAAATAAAAAGGTGACAATGTCCATCTCTCTTTCCCCTTCCCACCCCCAAATAATAAATATGAATTTAACATCAAAAATGCACAAATATTTTGACCTGGTAGTTGCAGGCTACAGTTACAGGTCTGAATCTGAGCTTCAGCTGACATTCGTCAAAGTTACCTGCTGTCACTCAGTAAGTTCCATCAGTAGGGGCTGCTCGGTGAAACACAGCAACAGACAAAAGATAGGAAAATACCATAGAAATTATTTTAAAAAAAAACTCCACTTGTAACTTGCATTTTCTTGAAAACTAATTTTATACTGAAATGAGGCAAACATCAATACAAAAATACTTACATGCTATACTGTATTTAACCATTGTTTGTCCCTCCCCAATAACTGCTATGTAATATCACTGCCAAATAAATGTCCTTCACTCCAAAACATCCCTGACTTGCAGAAGATTTAGTATCACTGGAGGTAAATAAATTACAGCAGTTCTAAAAATGTATTCATTGCAGACAGGATTTAATTTCTAAAAGGAATTAGACACATCGTTATGGACTATTGTACAAAAAGGAAAATAATACAGGAGTGGGGTCATTATACTAAAAGCAGATTCATGGAAGAAAGCTATCTAACAATCCACAGGACACATTTTAATCTTGTTATTAGCTAGCGGCACTCTCATCTCCTAAAGAAATGCAACAGCTAACTTGTCGTTATAACTTATTGAAATGGCTCATGAAGATTTTATTTTTTTCCTCACTGCAGGATTCCTTGAAGGGAAAATCTAGGAGATGTATCTTTTGTTCAAAACTGGCAAATGACGTTTAACTTAGAAAAGTGCAGTGTTATGCGTGTGGGCGGATCAAATGCTTAACATGCATACACCTTCAGGGAAAAGAACTAAAGCTGACGGTGAAAGAGTCTTGGCATTCTAGTGCATCACTAATGGTTCAAGACCAATGCCGTATAGCTAGTGCGAATAGGATGCTAGGGTGTATTTATAGGACAATTAACCATAAAACAAACCATACTATTTTTGTCTTTGTACAAGACTTTGGCTAGGCCTCATTTAGAATACGGTGTCCAATTTTGGTCTCCTCACATGGTGGATGACATTGAGGGTTTGGAAAAGGTTCAGAGGAGGGCCACAAGATTAATTCCCAGTCTAAAGCATCTAAGTTATCTAGATAGGCTCAAAGAGCTGGGTTTCTATACTTTAGAGAAGTGTAGACTTACGGGTGATTTGATCGAGGTTTATAAAATGATGACGGGACTCGATTGTGTTTGTGTAGACCAATTGTTTCAACTGAATAGGTGAGGGAGGTCAAAGGATCATGCTTACAAGTTATGTAAGGGCAGAATCAGGTTAGATGTTAGGAAGTGGTTCTTTTCCCAGAGAATAGTGCTCCTGTGGAACAGGTTGCCGGCTTATGCGATGAACGCTGATTCGCTGAATTCCTTGAAGTGCGAGCTAGACCTGTCTCTGGCTGGGTCGGAAATCTCCTTGTACAAGAGGTAGGCACCTGGTAATGTTAATCAGGGCCAGAGTGGTCTCCTGGACTCGTTTTGATCTCCTATGGGGGTCGGAGAGGAATTTTCCAGATTTTTCTCCCCCTGGAGTTTTATCTGTTTTTTCAGCTCTCCCAAGAGATTACATGGCTTCTGGGTGGGGGAGTGTACGTAGTGTATGCATTGTGATGCACAAGGCAGCACAACTGTATGGGACAGGCTGAATGGACCAGTATATACTTTCCCGTCAGTCATATTTCATATGTTCGTAAATGACCCCCTCAATTTATAGAAGAAAATAACAGAAGAATTTTGACTTTCTTTTAAAATGCCAGTTTACTTATTGGCATTTACATGGAGACCTCTGAGCCTGGTCTCACTCCCTGCTAGGCTTGAATTGGAGGGGGTCACCCTGGAGTAATTCCACTTTGAATTGAAGGCCCCATAGCTTTATAGTAGCCCAAGAGCCACTCCAGAACACCACAATGGGCTGGGAAACACCCCCACGAGCACTAGTAGGAGACTCGACCCAACGGTCTCCAAGGTGGTAAAAAAATTTGACCATCTTCAAAAAACCAAGAGAGGGGAATACTTTGAACAAAAAATATTCCTTTACTCTTTTCTTCCTCTCTAATGAAATTTCCTATGTCACACAAAGCACAATAATTATCACTACAGAAACCTTGCCCATCAGCATTGACCAAAGTAACACCACTTTATAGGCACTTATGTGGGGAGGGAGGGGAAGGAAGAGAAAGAGAGCGAGATAGTCTCACACACCTACAGAAAGGATACAAGTGAATGTGACTTGGATCTTGTTAATTTTTTCTATAAATAGCAGTTAAATGATTAGATGTTTCACATATTGATGAAAGTAGCTAACACTTACAGTGCCACATTTACTCATCCACAGCATTTTTGGGTTGCATGGGTTTTACAGTTAAAGTACACTAGACTTAGCACAGAGACTAAAGGCAATTTTATGCTGTAGATATGCACAATGAAAGCAGCACTCAGAGACCCATGATCTCAATGTCATTTTCCTGTTTTTTTCTTTACCAACGTACTACTGGTCCCTGTTCTAATTCTATGCCACATTTATAATGATGATGAGGAGATGCCGGTGATGGACTGGGGTGTACAAATGTAAGGAATCTTACAACACCAGGTTATAGTCCAACAGTTTTATTTGAAAATCACAAGCTTTCAGAGGCTTTCTCCTTCGTCAGGTGAGTGTCAGATTCCTTGAAAATTACCGCATATATAGTCACAGAACAATGCCTGGTGATTACATATAATCTTTCCAACTGCCCGTTATCAAGGCAATCAAAGGAATTGAATAGTGTTCAAACAGAAAAACATTAGATACCAGACTACTGAATATACAAACGGCCAGAACCAAAGACAGGGAGGGAGAGAGAGAGAGAAACATCCGAAAGGAAGAGAAAGAGAGAGAGAGAATGACCAGTTGTATTAAAAACAGATAACTTTTTTTTCGCTGGTGCGGTTACGTGTAGCGCGACATGAACCCAAGATCCCGGTTGAGGCTGTCCTCATGGGTGCGGAACTAGGCTATCAATTTCTGCTCGACAATTTTGCGTTGTCTTGTGTCTCGAAGGCCGCCTTGGAGAACGATTACCCGAAGATCGGTGGCTGAATGTCCTTGACTGCTGAAGTGTTCCCCGACTGGGAGGGAACCCTCCTGTCTGGCGATTGTTGCGCGGTGTTCGTTCATCCGCGTGGGAGACTTCTACTGCCTCCCAAAGATACACAAAGCCAACACACCCGGACGTCCTATCGTATCAGGCAACAGAACCCTGTGTGAGAACCTCTCTGGATACGTCGAGGGCATTCTGAAACCCATCGTACAGGGAACCCCCAGCTTCTGTCGCGACACTACAGACTTCCTACAAAAACTCAGTACCCACGGACCAGTTGAACCAGGAACACTTCTCACCACGACGGACGTCTCGGCACTCTACACCAGTATCCCCCACGATGACGGCATCGCTGCAACAGCCTCAGTACTCAACACCAACAACAGCCAATCTCCAGACGCCATCCTACAACTCATCCGCTTCATCCTGGATCACAATGTCTTCACCTTCGACAACCAGTTCTTTACCCAAACACACGGAACAGCCATGGGGACCAAATTCGCACCCCAATACGCCAACATTTTCATGCACAAGTTCGAGCGCGACTTCTTCACTGCACAGGACCTCCAACCAACGCTATACACCAGATACATCGACGACATTTTCTTCCTATGGACCCACGGCGAAGAATCACTGAAGAGACTACACAATAACATCAACAAGTTCCATCCCACCATCAAACTCACCATGGACTACTCCTCAGAATCGGTTTCTTTCTTGGACACACAAATCTCCATCAAAGACAGGCACCTCAGCACCTCCCTCTACCGCAAGCCCATGGACAAGCTCACGATGCTCCACTTTTCCAGCTTCCACCCTAACCACGTCAAAGAGGCCATCCCCTATGGATAGGCCCTGCGAATCCACAGGATCTGCTCAGACGAGGAGGAACGCGATGGACACCTACAGACGCTGAAAGACGCCCTCGTAAGAACGGGATAGGACGCTCGACTCGTCGATCGACACTTCCGACGGGCCACAGCGAAAAATCGCATAGACCTCCTCAGAAGACTAACACGGGACGCAACCAACAGAGTACCCTTCGTCGTCCAGTACTTCCCCGGAGCGGAGAAACTGCGCCATGTTCTCCGCAGCCTTCAACATGTCATCGATGACGACGAACACCTCGCTAAGGCCATCCCCACGCCTCCACTACTCGCCTTCAAACAGCCACCCAACCTCAAACAGACCATTGTTCGCAGCAAATTACCCAGCTTTCAGGAGAACAGCGTCCACGACACCACATAGCCCTGCAACGGCAACCTCTGCAAGACATGCCAGATCATCGACACAGATACCACCATCACACGAGAGGACACCACCCACCAGGTACATGGTTCATACTCCTGTGACTCGGCCAACGTTGTCTACCTCATACGTTGCAGGAAAGGATGCCCCGGAGCATGGTACATTGGCGAGACCATGCAAACACTGCGACAACAGATGAATGGACACCGCGCAACAATCGCCAGACAGAAGGGTTCCCTCCCAGTCGGGGAACACTTCAGCAGTCAAGGACATTCAGCCACCAATCTTCGGGTAAGCGTTCTCCAAGGCGGCCTTCGAGACACAAGACAACGCAAAATCGTCGAGCAGAAATTGATAGCCAAGTTCCGCACCCATGAGGGCAGCCTCAACCAGGATCTTGGCTACACGTAACCCCACCAGCGAAAAAAAAGTTATCTGTTTTTAATACAACTGGTCATTCTCTCTCTTTCTCTTCCTTTCGGATGTTTCTCTCTCTCTCCCTGTCTTTGGTTCTGGCCGTTTGTATATTCAGTAGTCTGGTATCTAATGTTTTTCTGTCTGAACACTATTCAATTCCTTTGATTGCCTTGATAACGGGCAGTTGGAAAGATTATATGTAATCACCAGGCATTGTTCTGTGACTATATATGCGGTAATTTTCAAGGAATCCGACACTCACCTGACGAAGGAGAAAGCCTCCGAAAGCTTGTGATTTTCAAATAAAACTGTTGGACTATAACCTGGTGTTGTAAGATTCCTTACCTTTATAATGAGATTGGACCTTTGGCCATGGATGTATTCACCTACCGTCACTGACACTATTGATATAAAACAACATTTAAACCATATGTTATTCTAAACTTAGTATCTGTCACTCAAGAGTAGAGAACACAGGAGGGATAGCTAAATGAAACATATGTTCCAATACCACAAAACTATTAACAGAGTCATTTAACAAACAGCAAATTAATGCACGATTAAATAAAGCTGCATTGTTACAGCTTTGTGTTTTAATTAATTGTCATCTAACATTTAATTTATTTTAATGTTTAAATATTTTAAAGAGTTGAAACTAATCATGTAAATATATTGTAGACAGAATAAATGACAAATGTAAACTTCTATTTCTTGATCACATACTGCTGTAACAATGTGAAAATACATTTTTATGTAATTTAACAAAATTTGTTATCCTAGCTTCGTAAAAATCAGTTGAAAAAAGAAACAAACTTGAAACCCAATAGTCAATTAAAACAGTCAATCTGATCCAAATAGGAAAATTGAAGTGAAGCAGCTGTTACCAGCAACTGAGCTAGCTGCATTCTATAGCATCCACTTCCCAGTTAGTTATCAACAAATGCGTTGAATTTATTCTAGCGATAGCAATCCAAAATCTCAATTAGTGCAGCATAACATATTGTAAAACTGTCTGAAAATGTGAATTTAAAAAAAAATATATCTACAAAGGTAAAATACTGGAAATACGTAAAAATACTGGTGAAACCTTGCGAAAACTGAAATTAATCTTTGTGCCTTTGATTCTACTTATATGAAATTGATATCGTTCTGTCTGCAGGTTTGATCTGATCATACAGATAGCAATGCAGTGTCACGTATGGGAGTGGTTTCAGACTGATTAAATAGCAAAGATTACCTATAGCAAATGGGCAAGTTCAACCAAAACACCTGCATTGGCTGCATACTGCCCCTTCCCTGCAGATCCAAGTCTTACAAATAAAATTAAGCAAGTGCCTGCAGATTCCAATAAAACACTATGGGGTAGATTTTAACTTTCAGCCGGTCAACCTGCAGAGGGAGTCAGCGTCCGCCCAGTCTGGCGATGAAGAGCCAGCCGTGACTTTGAGGCCTGGGCTTCATTTGAATGTGACTGTCGAACTGCGGACGGCAATTGGGCATCCTGAGGCAGCTCCTCGGTTTTGTGTCACGGGATCGTCAGCTGACTGGGATGCCGGCAGCAGCTGCAGCTAGGTCCTGAGAGCGTGGCGGGAGGTGAGGCCGAGGGAGATGGGCAGTATTTTTACTTACCTTTTCAGGGCCTCTTTGGCTCTATTGCCAGTGAATTTCCTCGCGGGATCCGCTGGACTTGGTCACGTTGGGTCCCTGCCGATTTCAGGAGTCCCTGCTTCCCTGGCTCAGTAGGGACCTGATGTATCACTGGAGGTCAAGGCAACCAGCCCCCCAGCCCAAAAGTGGGCAAGAGCTTCATGGGGCAGGCAGGCACGATGATGTGCCGTGATAGCCAGGATGTCTGCCAGTCCCATGTATATTTGGCGCCCTCCTGTTGAGCCAGCAAACTCCAGCAGAGTTAGTGATGGACGACACTGATGGGCGCAATCCTGACATAAATAACTGTGCATTTCCGGGGCCTATATAACCACAAATCTCAATTTAGCTACTGAAACAAAAGAAAGAACTTGCACTTGTGCCTTTCAGGTCCTTCGGACATCCCAAAACACTTCACAGCCAAAGAAATACTTTTGAAATGCAGTCACTGTTGTAATGTAGGGAAATATGGCAGCCATGAGATAAATGACTGGATAATCTGTTTTTGGCAGTGTAATTTAAGGGATAAATGTTGTCCAGGACAGCAGGAGAGCTCCCCTGCTCTTCATCAAATAGTGCCATGGAATCTTTTATGCCCACACAAAAGGGCAGATGGGGCCTCAGTTTAATGTCTCATCTGAAAGACAACACCTCCGACAATGCAACACTCCCTCAGTTCTACACTGAAGTGTCAGCCTAAATTGTGTATTCAAGTCTCTGGAGTGGGGCTTGAACCAACGATCTTCTGACTCAGAGGCAAGAGTGGGACCATTGAACCAATGTTGACACCTATTACTTTGATTGCCAATGCGCTCAAGTATCTGATCATACTGAACTCACCTGTGTAATTTGAATTTGGAAAGTGGTATGAGGGTTGCGGAAATGAGTCTTATAATGCTTAACAGCTTCATCACGTCTATTGAAACCGTTTCGGCAGCGGTAGCAGTGCCAGTGTGCGCCTTTAAATTTCTTTTCTCCTTTGATAGTTCCAACGATGTCACAGTGGTTACAGCAGCGAAGAATCTTTAAACCTAGTAAATATGAAAAGGGACAGTTTTAAGCACCCATTAGGAAGCCCTACATAAACTTCAGTGGTATTCGAAGTGAATCATTGAGGTAGGCATGAATTTGTAAATAAATAATTATTTATTCCAGGAACTGGGCAACATAGTCATTTGGATATTGTCCTTCCATTACTTGAAGCTGGGTTTGGTTCCAGCCTGGGTGAATGGGAAGAAAGCCTTGCCACTTTGCTCGTGACAACCTTCTCATGTTAAGTGAGACTGATCACTATTAAGCTGGTTCTTAGTGAGGGGAGCACCACAGCCACAAAATTATCTACAGTTCAGCACAGAGAGGCAATATCATTCAGAAAGGTCGTAAAACTGGCTAGTTTGGGAAATGAAAACCTTCATAGTAATGTTATGCGGGTTCTCTTCCGACATTGGGGGTTAAAGTATGTTGTTGAGGTTGACCGGAAGGAGCTTTATTCATACACCTGGCATGTGCTGTAACTAACCCAGGAGTGCTTGGGGCAGACTAGATGTCAAAAGTGAAAAGTTTTGCATTCCTCAGTAACAGATCTCATCTTGTTATTAACACCATTTTGTAATTATATTTTTGTCCACAGTTTTTATGTCTTTCCCCTTCCCTGTAAAGGAGATCTGTATAGTGACAACATTTTGCCAAAAGTAGGACCACCGTTGATAAACTGGTGTCACTATACAGATTCCCCTTATAGGGTGAAACCCAGATAAAGGAAACTTAAATATATACACCAAGTAAACCAGGTAACATATGGTACTGGTGCTGCCTCACCAAATTGTAGGAAGTGTGTTCATCCCAGAGATTTTCCTAGCTGTGAGCTCTTAATCTCAGTTGGGCTCTCAGAAGTCTTAGGTAAACACCTAACAGCTGACTCAACAGCAGCAATCCCAGCCACCTAAAAGCAGGTAGTTTCTAGATTTCATTGATCAGACAACAGAGGTTGGTATGAAGAATGGGAAGTTCTAAAACTGGAGAAAAATGATAAAATGGGGTAAAACAAAAAAAAAGCAGGATATTGTGGCTGACCTGAATTTGAAAATCAAGCCAAACGTACATTTCAATTCAGCTTTTTGAATTTTTTGTCTCAAACTGGGACAGCACAATCAGCTATACTATGACTAGACTATTTATTGCATAATAAAATACCATTACCACTGTAAAAGCTGCCCTGGGCAACATTTTGTATCCCATATAATCTTACTACTGCATTCCTAACATTGTCTTTTCAAAGTTTGTTTTTGTTGCATCCTTAAACCCAATACTCTTCTGGGAATTTGAATAATTCATAAATTACACAGGTTCTGTCAGCAATCATTTTAGGTACAAGAATGAAATGACTACTTAATGCTAATCAAATAGGAGAACATGCAAAGAAAAGCTGCATGCAAATTTTTCAGACTTAAAGCAGCCTTTACACAGTAATGGAAATCTTCTACAGTCTCTAGAAAATCTTAAAATATGCATCAACCAGACCATTACTGCTGACTTAAAATGCTGTAAAAGGAATTCCTCTTTGATTTCCATGTGTGCATAATGCAAAGTGATGGGCCATTGCAGTGCTCTTTTGGCAAAGAGAGCAACAATTTAAAATCTGCAGTGCTGCAAGATCACTGCTTTTTAGCAGTACTGTCTGCAACTTCGCATATATGTTTTGTATATTTAGGGCAAGAATGAGCTATAACAGGACTAAATGCTGTACAATTCTAAAATAAAAACAGAAAATGCTGGAAATACTCAGCAAGTCATTATTCTGCTTTGATGAAACATAGAAATTTACAGCTCAGGGGCATCCATTCCGTCTATTATGTCTATTCTGGCTCTTTGCCAGAGCAATACAAAACTGATCACAATGTATCCAGTTCTCTCCCCATAACTGTCCTCTGCTTCAAGTGTACTCCTCCACTTAAAAGATACTGTACAATGATCTCTGCCTCAACTAGTTCCTGTGGCAAATAATTCCATCCTCTACATAAAGACATTTCTAACCTCTCTCCTTACTCTCAGTGCCAATTTTAAATTGATGACCCCCTTGTCAGTGACCCCCCAATTCAAGGAAATAATCTTTCTTTAGTCAGCTTATCAGTGCCGTTACTAAATTTTAAAACCTCCATTAAGTTTCTTCTTAGCCTTCTCTACTCCATTGAAAATAGCCCCTGTATCTCAAGTCTTTCCTTATAACTGTAGTTTCTCATCCCCAAGTATCTTCCTGGCAAATCTAGTCTATATATGCTCTTATGGCTTTAGTGCCTTTCTATAACAAGGAGCCTAAAACTGCACACAGTGCTTTAACTGTGACCTAACCATTGCCGTGTACAAATTTACCATAAACTCTTTGCCCCTATTTGTGAAATCCAAAAAGCCATCAACCTTTTTTTAATCTACCTGCATTCACACTTTCAAGGAACTGTATATTTTCACATCTAGGTGCTTCTGTTGCTCCACACCCTTCAGCATCTTTCAATTCAGTGCACATTCCCATTCCTTGTTTTTTTCCTCCCAAACTGCAATACCCCACCCCTCTCTATATTAAATTGCATCGATCACCTGTTTAATTTTTTGACTAATTTATGTTTTTCTAAAGTTATTTTTATTAGTTTTCTATGTTACTTTTGAGTTTCAGTTTAGTTTTAATCTCTCTACTTATCTATGGAACACTATCCTTTGGTGCATCCTCTTTTTGCCTTAAGAATATATTTATTTTGTACCCTCTCCATCTCATATTTAAAGATTCCCCACTGCTGATCCATCCCCCATTTGCTAACTTTTCTGCCCAGCTAACGAAATAACCTGTTGGTACTTATATACAAAATGGCATACATGCAACTAATATTTAGCCAGAATATTAAACATTCAGACTGATCATGTGCCTTACATTTTTCCAACACAAGAACGATCTGCACATATATTAACATATTTACTAGAATAGTAACATGAAGCTTTGATTACTGTTGAAAGTCAACAGAATAAAATATAAAGATATATCTTGAGATCTTTAGAATTATGTTTAGTGAAACTCCAGCAGCTAGCACTTTTTGAAAGTTACTTTTACTTTCATTATATAAACAGAACAAAGTATTATGAATGATAATAACCATCACTGAAGCTCAATAATAAACTGAAAGTTGTACAAGACCAAACATAGAATTAACAGCATAGCAACATGCCATTCGGCCCAACAGGTCAATGCCAGTGTTTATGCTCCACACGAGCCTCCTCCCACCTTCCTTTATCTCACTATCAACATATCTTTCTATTCCTTTCTCCCTCATACACTTATTTAGCTTCCCCTTAAATGCATCTATGCTATTCGCCTCAACCACTCCATGTGGTAGAGAATTCCATATTCTCACCACTCTGAGTAAAGAAGTTTCTCCTGAATTCCTTACTGGATATATTAGTGACTATCTTATATTTATGGAAAGGGGGGCAGGGGGAATATAAATACAGAGGAAGAATGACACACAAATGCAGATAAGGACAGAAGAACAGAGTCAAAAGATACAGAAGAGGTAATTCCATACCATCAGCAGGGAATCCATGCTAAAAGGGAGCACAGGTTATAGAGTTATAACATGATAGTCCTGACTTTTGACCTGCATTCCTTGCTGGGAGAGCAGAATTACCCCAAGGATTTATCTGAGCCAGACACTGGGTTACATTCTATCCTGTTGTTCCTTCTATAGTTTATATCTCCTTGTTCCTTCTATGAATTTTTATTATCTGAAATCTTGGGGGAAATTTTAACCCCCCTCCCTGCCCCACGATGGGCAGGAGAGGGTCAGGGGATTAAAAGCGGTAAAAATATGAAACTCGACTCCAACCCACTGTGAATGCGTCCACTTACGGTTTTACCGCAGTGGTTTGGGGGGCGGCCCAGTAACCCTCTGGAGAGACGGGTTAGTGATTTTAATATGTTAATGAGCTAGCGTTCTGCATATTTTGGCAGCCATTTGAATGTAACGGCTGTGGGCCGTGTTTCCCAGGGCTCAGGAAACCAGAAGCTGAAGGGAGGCGAGAACTGCCAGATCCAGCAGGCAAATGCTTTTCCAGCACTGCTTGTGGGCCAGAAGGAGCAGGAGTGCTTCTTCCTGGCCCCTCAAGCAAACCTCCTTGTGCGATCTCTAACCCCCTCCCCCCAACCACCTCTCCTCCCACGATCTCTCTCTCTCTCTCTCCCACCACACTCCCCACAAGCTCAATCTCTCTCCAACCACCAAAACCCCCACGATCTGTACCCCCACGCCCTCTTGCTGCCACGTTCTGAGCACCCACAACCCCCGATCTTCACGATTGCCAGGACTGCCCCCAAGGGTCCCCAGCTCCCGCCTACTACAGCAGGTTTTCACACCAGTCAGCCAGCCAAGCTCTCACTCTGGCTAGCTCGAATTAAAAAGCTACGCCAGATTGAATTAAAAAAATTATAACCAGGTCCTGCTGTTAAAACCGCCTTCCCAGTATTTCCAGGTTTCCCGGCCAGTGACATGCGCCCCCGTTCCCTCCCTGCAAATATCAAGGCCCTTATCTCTGAAAACCAGATTACTGCAGTAATCATGTTACATTATATTACTAGTCAATGCAGAGCTACGCTGAACAGAATTAATATCCAAATGGTCTTTTTCTACAACCTTGAATCTCAAACGGGACCAACTCAAATTGCAGCTGTGTGCCGAAGTTCAATTTTCATCACCGACTGGAAACTCACTTCCACAAGGAAGAAATTTTAAGCGAGTTTTATCATCTTGAAAACAAAGCCCTTTGATGTCAAACAACTAGGACAATGTTTTTTGCAATTCATCAATAGCAACCTTTCTAAATTCATCATTTAAGATTCATTTATGGAAAATAAACAGTAGGATAATCTTTCTGGGAAAATTGAACATTTAGGTACTGTAGCTAAAGCAGTGATAACAAATTTGTAGCATTTTGGTTGATGAACTCTTTTGAACTTGTCCTTCTGTCACTGCAATAGAAATTGTGAGTTCATTTGTCTCATTTCCTCTCAGTTTTCTTTCTAGACTAGGAATAACTCCTGGGCCATTATTCCAGTCTTCCTTTGGGTTCAGCAGTAAAATAAGCACTTTATAATAAAGGTTTTGATTTAATATAACCATGCTACTATAGTCTTCAACTACCAAAATAAAATGAACAATTCTTGGAAATAAAACACCTTGTATACAAGCAGGTACCATGGGTGAGTATTGCAATTAAGAAAATAGAATATGTTGGTTTACATCGATTTAAATTTATTTTTGAACACTGCTCAAGAATGTTCTTCTTATTTCACCTCCCTCTTTTGAGCCAATAACCTTGACAGCAAATCATGTGACATTACCAAGTGTCATGGTGAGTGACTTTTTTTTTTATTCGTTCATGGGATGTGGGCGTCGCTGGCGAGGCTGGCATTTATTGCCCATCCCTAATTGCCCTTGAGAAGGTGGTGGTGAGCCGCCTTCTTGAACCGCTGCAGTCCTTGTGGTGACGGTTCTCCCACTGTGCTGTTAGGAAGGGAGTTCCAGGATTTTGACCCAGCGACGATGAAGGAACGGCGATATATTTCCAAGTCGGGATGGTGTGTGACTTGGAGGGGAACGTGCAGGTGGTGTTTTTCCCATGTGCCTGCTGCTCTTGTCCTTCTAGCTGGTAGAGGTCGTGGGTTTGGGAGGTGCTGTCGAAGAAGCCTTGGCGAGTTGCTGCAGTGCATCCTGTGGATGGTACACACTGCAGCCACTGTGCGCCGATGGTGAAGGGAGTGAATGTTTAGGGTGGTGGATGGGGTGCCAATCAAGTGGGCTGCTTTATCTTGGATGGTGTCGAGCTTCTTGAGTGTTGTTGGAGCTGCACTCATCCAAGCAAGTGGAGAGTATTCCATCACACTCCTGACTTGTGCCTTGTAGATGGTGGAAAGGCTTTGGGGAGTCAGGAGGTGAGTCACTCGCCGCAGAATACCCAGCCTCTGACCTGCTCTTGTAGCCACAGTATTTATATGGCTGGTCCAGTTAAGTTTCTGGTCAATGGTGACCCCCAGGATGTTGATGGTGGGGGATTCGGCGATGGTAATGCCGTTGAATGTCAGGGGGAGGTGGTTAGACTGTCTCTTGTTGGAGGTGGTCATTGCCTGGCACTTATCTGGTGCGAATGTTACTTGCCACTTATCAGCCCAAGCCTGGATGTTGTCCAGGTCTTGCTGCATGCGGGCTCGGACTGCTTCATTATTTGAGGGGTTGCGAATGGAACTGAACACTGTGCAGTCATCAGCGAACATCCCCATTTCTGATCTTATGATGGAGGGAAGGTCATTGATGAAGCAGCTGAAGATGGTTGGGCCTAGGACACTGCACTGAGGAACTCCTGCAGCAATGTCCTGGGGCTGAGATGATTGGCCTCCAACAACCACTACCATCTTCCTTTGTGCTAGGTATGACTCCAGCCACTGGAGAGTTTTCCCCCTGATTCCCATTGACTTCAATTTTACTGGGGCTCCTTGGTGCCACACTCGGTCAAATGCTGCCTTGAAGTCAAGGGCAGTCACTCTCACCTCACCTGTGACTCAACTGTGAAGTACACCCAGCAGTACAATTACAGATTTTGTCCTTCCAAATTCGAGTTGTGCCTGGAGAGAGGTTTTCGCGCTCTTTAATTCTAGACCCATGCACTGGTGGTATTGATGGGAGCAATTTCACAGTGTTGCAGTGTCTTGGCTTAAGTAGTTTTACATATAGCATATTGGCATTAATACTCTAAATAAACCTGGTGACATTATGACCCTGCTTCATTTGTCAAAAATACAGCCACTACTACAATTGTACATAATGAATAATTTTCATTAGGACTAGAAAAAACTTGTAATTTATACACCTCGTTATATGGTTCTCTTCAAAACTGTTCAGTACATTGAAATAAATCAATCATTGCATGACTGCCATTTCACTTGTATCTTTTTACTTTGAAAGATATTTCTTAGAATCATAGAATATTACAGCACAGAAATAGGCCACTGGCCCATCCAGTCTGCACCAGTAATTTTTTTTTCTACGAGTCAAAGTCAAATCCCATTCTCTTTCTCACTCACCATATTCTTTAGAAATCTCCTTTTTCAAACAACTATCTAATTCCCTTAAATAAAAATTCAGAGACTCTGCTTGAACAGTTTGTGTGGCAGAAAATTCCACATTCTAATCACCCTTGGCACAAATATTTTTTTTTAATGTCCCTTTAATTCTATGATTCTTATTTTCAGTCCACAGTACATCATTCCTATAAACAAGCCAAACACTACCTGCAGTCAAGATGGCAGGTGACCTTCTTGAAGTCTGCCACCAATGTCACTCTCTAAGTTGGCTATGGTCCACAGGAAGGTGGCTGACCTCTGCTAGACAGCTTCCTACAGCAGCTCAGCTGCAAATGGGAACTGAACTGTGTGGGAGAAATAAAAAATGCATCACCCTCTCCATGGTACTGTGCAGTCATGCTGCCTCAAACTTCTAAAATTTAGTCAGAAAATTATTAATCATAAATCATACATTATAAATTATGCATTTTAAACGTTATAGAAAATTAACAATACCATTATTTGGGTACCACAATGGATTGGAACAATATCCTTCAAAACTGCCGATCATGAAGTACCAATTGACAATAAAGTAATAGATTCACTCAAAGGATGTAAAGGTGGCTGATGTGGGAAATGAAAATGTTGCACTGTGATTTGAGTTTCTTGTGACTTGAGTTTCGGCATTTTTCTGTTAATCCTTGGTCCAGCTATCTTCATTTATGCCTCATCAGCAGCTGCAGTGCAAAATGTGACTTCAATAGAGCCAAGATACTGTATTACAGCTGAATGTGACACTAAAAACAGCTTTCTCCTACATTAGAAAATTTATGTGGAACTGATAGTCAAATAAAATGGTGTTGCTGAAGCTGTTCTCAGCATCTAAATTCTCAGTTTGGATTCTTCCATCCCCTTTGCCTTAAGTTAGGGAAACCAATAGACAAGAAAGCAAGTTTCCACATCAGAAACATCTCAAAGTGTCAAACCTCCTCCTCCTCTCCTCAAAAAAACAGACCAAGAACATTTGTTTTTTTACGTCTGTTCTATGTTTTTTATGTTCAATTACATGCCAATTTGGAAGACAAAAACCAGGTAACAAGATCACATCTCAGCTCATCCATCCCGAAAGACCCTAAGGTCCTGTCACTGCAACATCCAATTGGTTCCTTAAATGATTGTAGGATTTTCACCGCCACTACTTTCTGATTCCATGTGTTGATCATTCTTTGTGTGAAGAAAACCTTGCTGATATCAGTCCTAAATTTGCCTCCTTTTAGTTTAAACTCCCTTGTTCTACTCTCAACTTAATTTGAAGTAATTTTCCAATTTACCTTTTCCTGACAGCTCAAAATCTTGCAGCCCTGTATACGATCATCTGTTACATGTGTTCCTTCAAGATTGAACATCCTAAGTTTCTCCAGTCTTTTCTCATAACTGAGAACCCCCCCCACAAAAAAGACTGGAGATCAGCCTCATCTCTGCACTGCCTCCAGTGTTTGCACAGCTCCCTTGTGTCGCGTTGACCAGAACCGGACACAGTACTCAAGGAGTGGTCTGACCAGAATACTATATAGGTTTGATTACAACTTTCTTTGACTTGTAGTCTACTGTTTTGGCTATATTGTTCAAAATTCTATTGACTTTATTGATTGCTGCTCTTCACTGGTTGGATATTTTGAGCGCCAGGTCTACTAAGACTCCCAAGTCTCTTTCAATGTTTAACAAATCTCCTCTCTAGTCTCCTTCAGCATTCTGGGATCTCTGCAATCTTTATGATTTCACTCTGTGTTGTAGTGCTTGAGATAAATAAAAATAGTCTAGCTGTTTGAAGTTTTCATCTCTACACAAAAGTACCGTAGAACATTTCATAACAACGCTTTTTCCTTTCTCCAATTTTCTCCCCTTACCCCATCTCTCCTGAAAGTGGTGACTCAGATTGGGCTATGATTTTAAAAGCAACGATGGCCCTTTGCTTAAGTGGGCAATCTCCACACATGAGCCGAGCACAGTTCTGTCCTCAACCAACTTCCACACAAGTTCACTTGTAGTAGGTGTTATTAGATAGCAAACAATACGAGAAACCATGGCTGATTTTAACCCTCCATAAGCCAAGGACACTAAGACCAACTGGCATATCCCTGGCTGAAATTGTTTAACTCATTATAAGCCAGGGATTAAACCCTTGGAATATTCTTTGTCCATGTGCCTCATAATAATACTATGCAATGCATTTACACAGTGGGTGAACAGGTAAGCCATTTGTAGGTTAGTTGCTTTATGACAGAATTCTGATTACTAGATGTCAGCTTGGCTCAGTTAGTAGCACTCGTCTCAGGATCAGAATAGTACTCCAGCACTATGTCAGACTCATGGAACGTATCAAACAACAACAATGGGATATTCATTCAAGATATGCACAAAATTTCCAGGCACTTTAACAGCGAAACTGTCAGCAGCAGCACTCAATGTTCCACAAATGATTAAACAGAATGTTGCAGGAGAAATCTTCAAAACAATTACATGAGTTTTAGTGGGTGAATACCTGACAAAACAAATTCTGATAATGGACCGCCAACACGGATTCAGGGCAGGAAAGTTCTACTTAACTAACTTTTTGCCGTTCTTTTTCATAAAAGATGTCTTACTACCATTGAAGTCAAGGAAATGCAGTGAATGGTAAATACCCCTACTTTGATTTTTTTTTAAAAAAGGGTTTGAGAAGATCCTCATTAGAGATGAGTGGCCTAGGTAACAGCCAAGGAATAGGAAGTAGAGTGCTGGATAGAAAATTGGCTTAAAACAGGATACAGCTGTGTCTTAATCAGTAATACGATGGAATGGAAGTAAAATTGGGGTACCAGAGGAGTCTTTCTTGGGGCCTTCACTATTTTTAATGGCATGGATGAGAGTAATGAGAGCAGGATCTCAAAGTTTGTAGAGGATATCAAAGTTGAAGTGAGAGCAAATAATGAAAAATAAGGTTATATAGTGAGGAACAGTACTTTCAAAAACTAGATGGCAATTTAAAAATGACAGAAATAGAGATAGAGAATTCAGGAAGGACAATCTCACACAACAGGTAGTGTATTAAATAATTTACCACGAAAAGCCATCGAAACAAATAGTATAGGTAGGTCTACAGAGAACCAGATAGGTTTTAGGGAAAAAAGGGATAAAAGGATATGATGAGAAACAGAAAAGTGGGGTTCACATTCAACAAAAAAGGAGAAATATTGGGCCAAGTAGTCTATTCCTGTTCCAAAATTTTAAAGAGACACTGATTGCTTTCCAAAGCTGGTCAGAGAGGTTTCACTCTTGTACCTAGTCCCCTGAAAGTTTTGTTTTTAAAAAAAACCTTCAAGGTGAAGATATTGTAGAAAGCTATTAAAAGTTGCACTGTGGAATATTTCACATTATAAAAAGTGAACAGGGTTGTCAGAAATAATCGATTAGCCTTGCTAAAAATAGAAGGAAAGTTATACAACAAACCATAGAAACTGTACCAGATCTTTACTTCTGCTTGTTCCTAAATACTGGTTTATTCCCACAAAAGTGCATCCTGTCCACATATTTTTGACAAAGCAATTTCTTTTTTAGTGACAGCTCAATGCAAATCCATTTGACACCTCAGTTTATACAAATTGAATACTTAAGACAATAGATATGCTGTTTTGACACTTGGACCTAGAAATTCCATCACACTGCACCCATTTACAGGCGTAAAAGGGGCGCCTAAAAGTCCAATATGGCGGGCTGCGTGCACGCACTCGTTCCAGGCCGGAAGTGCACCGTCCGCCATATTGGATCGTGCTCAATAGGCGTCCAGAGCACACGCCGGAAGTATTAAAAACGGTCATAACAACATTTAAATAAGAGTCCTATGCTTGTTGTAGGACCCTTTTGTGAAATTGGTATGCCCTAATGTCCGACTTGCCACATGTTAAACTCACTCAGCAAATCATAGCGCTAACAGGCAGCAAGGATCCTGCAGCAGCTCTATTTAAAGGGCTCATCCCCTCCATACATGGCAGCAGTGTGAGCAGCCACAGAAGCTGTCAGCAGAGGCTCCATCATGGTGGGCGCCACTGTCGTGTTCATGGAGCTGACCACTCGCTCCATGTTCGACAGAATGGTCTCCATAAGCTGCGTGAAGCCCCAACACAAGTTAGGCCTAGACTCCTCCATGCTCTGAGCCAATCAGCTTGGAGGAGTCTAGTTCCAACTTGTGTCGGGACTTCGTGCAGAGCATGGAGACCATTCTGTTGAACATGGAGAGAGTGGTCAGTTAGGGCAACTAGCATTTCCTGGTGTACGCCCATCAGACTTCTTCGGTAGACTGGGCCCTTGAAGTCAGCACCTGCAGCAGAGCTAGTACATGATATCAACCTCTGGCAAGCTGTAACCTGCGTGCGGAAATGAGAGTTGCAATAGTGGTGAGAATAGGAGGTGCAGAGTGTGTGAGTAGGAGTAGAATGAGGTGAATTGAAGTGTGGTGCAGTGATTATAAGAGTGATAGGGAAAGGGGGAGGGGAGTATTATGAGTTGTGTAGGTGTGAGGAGAGAATAATTGATGTGAGGAGAGAATTATTAATGTGAGGAGTAAAATTATTACCGTGAGAACTTTGGTGGGGTCATTGAACTTTTTTCTGCATTGCAGTCATGTCCTGGGAGCTAAGCCCATGGCACTGACCTCCTCAGCAACCTCTTCTCACTGGTGGCAGAGGAGTTGCCTGGAGGGCCTTCTGCTCCTCGGTGAGGGGGGAGGCGGGGTGGAGACAGGATCTCCCTCCTCCTGTCGACAGCCTGGACTAGGGCCTCCAAAGCTGCATCTGAGAACTTGCATGTCCTCTCCACATGTCTTCCAGCTATTTTAGACCTTTCACAGCGTTACCCTGTTATCAGCAGCCAGTGCACTTCCCCTTTAAGAGGTGCTGGCTGCCTTTAAGTGGCATGTCAAGCCCAATTTCCTGCCCTCCCAAACAGGCGTGCAGCCGATAAGTAGCGTGGGTTGAGCTGGCTGCACACCTGGTAATGAGCGGGCAGCACCAATTTCGCGTGGCCCCTATGGCCACATGAACAGACGCGTGCAGCACATGCCCTGTCCCGTGTGCCCGTTTTCAGGCCCGATCGAATTTGTAGGCCTTTGTATTTTTTCCCACATAATTGTTGACTTTTATTTAGACTGTAGTTCTTTCTTTGCCACTCTCACACATGTCCCATGGGTGGGTATGGAGCAGCACTGCCAGAGGCGTAGGAGCAAATTACCTAGATGAACGATGGTGTGTGGCTTGCAACAGACCAGAATGAACAGGAGAAAATAATAACGTAAAATGAAATTTTAAGGAGTTATGAATTTTTTTTTAAGATTCCAACAGTTCTTGAAACATACCATCTATCATCCTAAATATAGGTACAATGCACATCTATTCAAGGTCTCTAGCAAACAGCTTTTAAAATGATGAACATCATAAGTTACAAGAAAATTCATGGAAATCCATAACTATATTAATTAAGTTAGTCCACATAGTGATGAGTGGAGAAGGGGCTCAGCAAACCTTCAACATGACTGCACCCTAATGCATTTGTGGACTTAGACTGGCAACAAGGTCAAAGACAATACATGTGCAATGAAATTCTGGTATACACAATTAAGTACACTGTTGTGTGCCTTGGTTTTGAAAATGGTACTACTAAGCAAAACATAGCACGATGTGGAAGACAAAGTTCTCCTCCAGTCTTAATGTGAATCTAATTTCTCCTCCTGGATCTAGCTGAATGCTTTATTTTTTATTTGAAACAGTGACTGAACTTTTATCTCTATAGTCACAATTTAAAATTTAATTTCAAGCTGTGGTAGCACTTCATCCCACAGTTCTGTGAGTTTCATTGTGAAACTGTCTATAAATTCAACAATGGATCGGCTAGTGAAAAGTTTATTAAAAAATTAAATATATGGAAATATGCACAGAGAAATCTCAATACTGGAAATTACCAGTGAAGAATTATCTGTACAATATTTCATTTGAACTGGAGATGCTCCACTGTGAGTCTTACGTAAACAGACCACCGTTGATCTTTATAAGCCCCAGTACTAACAGTAAGTTGCAGCGGCATCATGCCAAACGTCGATGTAAATGCTGGTTTCAACAGAAAATGACAGCATCAATGGCCTTAAAAAAAAAGTATCCTGACCAACTAAGTTTTTTGAAACAACTCATTTTATTTGATAATTGGGAAAACTGGCTTCATGGGATTGCTGAGGCCAGTAGTGCAAAGGAACAGATTTAAACACTTATTGCTGCAGTGTTGTCACCAGGCCAGATGTAACATATTATATACCAGTATGCTCTAGGAAGAATCACATTTAAGCCATTATGCTTCTTGTGTGACACTCATAATTCATCACCTCAAATTGCACTTAGCAGAATGAGTGACAGAGGTATAATTATTAATAATTCGTCCTAGTATTATAGAACTCTCAAATGCTGTCTGCAGACATAAACCAAGTTTAAAAAAGCAACATTTACAATTGTATTGCTTGGGTGTTTTTTCCACAGTTCAAGTGAACGTAGTACAAGAATTTTTTGCTTGACCAAACATAAAATCAGGATGTGTCTTTGGTCACACACATATAATGCGGCACTCGGTGCACGTTTGTGGACCATGAGCACTTAAAAGTCCATTAGGAATCTCAGCCGTGGAAATCATTCTGTCGGACAATTTCTGTTCATTTGTCTAATAAACAGTCTGTGTTAAGATTGCTGTTAGGGTATCTGAATGTCCTTCACTTACTGAAAGCAGCATCCTAATTAATTAAAAAGTTGTGAATGAAGCAATTAACAGTTTTACAAAATCTATTTGTGAATACTTCACTTTGCATGACAGAAATTAAATTATATTCAATTATTCTGTGACATGCAAAGGGCTGTTGAAGCATGGAATGTTTTGCCACAGAGTGTGATTGAGGCACAGACCATTGCATCTTTTAAGAGAAAGATCGATAAATATTTGATGCAGAGGAAGAAGATGCAGGACTATGGGGTAAGTACCACCCAGTTAGGTTTTCCTTCAGGTAACCATCATCTTTAGAAACAAATTGATGTATTTCGCCAGTATTACTCTGAAGCAAAGTAGTGAGGGACTACCCTGGATGCAGTAGTCTCACGCTGCTTTAGTTTGACACCGCATAGCATCATGAAGAGGTCCAGTTGATCTCCTGAGCATGTTGTAAACCTCAACTTAAATTAGAGAGAGCAGGAATTCTCCCCTCTCGAATCGCTAAACATTTAAATTTCTAACATATGTCCAGGTATGCGCTGAGCTCTCTCCTGGACAGGCCAGTTAAAGTTCCAGACAGACAGGAGCCGAGCAACCTAAGCTGGAAACTAAATTGTTAATATAGACCAGTGGAAATGCACACAAAGACAGTGCAAGACTAGCATATCCCTGGTTTATCAGTCTGATCAGGTACAAAATTCACAGTAATATATTAGATTATATTTAAAGCTTACATAAATTGTAAGTTAAAATGTCAGAAACAATGGTGCTGTAAATTTAGAAGAAAACTATTTTATTTCAACATTGTAGTGTGACAACTGACATTCAACTTTATATCAAATTCAGTTTTATAGTAAAATTATTACAGGCTTTAAGATGAACTAATCGAGGCAAATTTACAACTATAATCAACCATAAATAAAATATTTAACAGAGCGTACGGAACAGCCTTGAATTTTCAAAATGTGCAAGTTTGGTACTATATACTTTCTTTTTACAGTGGAAACTCAATTATCCACCGTAATAGAAGGGCCCCATCTCCCCCGAGGTTCTACTGTACAGTATTTTAATTACCTATACAATATTTTGCTTGCATCTTATACTGCTATCCGTACATGCATTTAATTGCATGTAGTCACTCTCTTAGATCTGATGCAGTCAGATTTTTATGACCAGTTTTTATCACCCATGCCTGACTCGATCTAGTCTTCTGATTTATTTGCAAAAAATAAATCAAAGTTCCACTAAAATGGACATTGGGTAGAGCTTCGCTGCTGAATGTCAAAACGTGTAACAAAAGAAATACAAGAAACCATAAAACATTTGCTTCGTATTTTTTTATATATCTGCTACCATTACACTCTGCAAGATCATATACTTTTCCCTGCCCAAGAAAGCAAGCAAGCAACTTGCTGCCAGATCTCTGTCAGTGCTATTCTGCAATTGAAGAGAAGGATCAAAGTGATTCTATACTTTATCAATACGTGAATGTAGTTGGTTTCGAGGTTTGAGTCAGTCTGAAACCACAAGCCACGAGGTAATGGTGAGTCATCCGCCACATACACATATATTACACAGCTGCAGTGTGGAGGCCTGCTATTCAGATAGCACAAGATCTCTCTGAAAGACCATCAGTAACTTCAGATTCTCTCACTGCATGTTTGCTACTTGTCTCTTTTTTAAATCATTTTGCTCAATATATCTATATGGTTTTACAGACTCCTTCAGAGATCTACTTCTTTGTAATGTGCTGAGACTGGAAGCACTAATTGCTCCACAGGAGTAAGTTGTAAAACAGGTGAAATGGTTTGTGGGTCAGAACATGGCTTCCATTATGTTTCATTACATGTCTTTTCTCTTCATAGATGCTGGCGGACCTTCTGTATATTTCCAGCATTTTCCATTATTATTTATGATATCTAACTATCCAGTGCCAGGCTTGTGTAAGAGTCTGTTTTAATTTACCCCTTTCAACACTTTTCAGAGGAAATAATGCAACAACAGAGAAAAAAAAATCTGTGGGATCTAAAGCATCAACGTGGAGTTTGCCTTACCTGCAAAATCAAGCCCTTTATCAACATGTTTAACTCTGTAATGTGCTCTCAAGATGACAGGATCCTGGTAGGCTTCAGTCACACTACAAAAGGGACAGTGCATGTGGCCACCTTTAGAATTAGCAGAACATTTCTCATCCTGGCAGAGAACTGGATTGTAGTTATGCTCTGTTCCTTTAACCCTCACTGATGGATGAGTCTGCATACAAAATCAAAGTAGAAAACATAATTAGACAAATGTAATGCAAATACCCTCTCCAAAGAACCATTCGGCTATCATTACAAGATTTTAGATGTTACAGTATCATGCGGAGATGGGCAGTGTTACGGAGATGGAAGTATGCAGTCTTGGTGATTGAGAGGATATGGGGTTAGAAGCGCAGCTTCAGATCAAATAGGATGCTGAAGTGGCGAACAATCGGCTTTAACCTGAGACAGTGGCCGGGGAAGGGGCTGGAATTGGAGGCAAGAAATGGGAGTTGTTATGCAAAGACGATAGATTCGGTCTTACCAACGTTTAACTTGAAAAATTTGCGGCTTGTCCAGGACTGGATGGTAGACAAGCTGGTCGACAACACAGAGGCAGTGGAGGGGTTGAGAGAGGTGATAGTGACGTAAAGCTGGTTGTCGTCAGTGTACGTGTGGAAGCTGGCCGCATGTCTTCAGATCTTGTTGCAGAGGGACAGCATGTAGCTGAGAAGAGGAGGAAGCCAAGGAGAGATTCTTGGGGGACTCCAGAGGTAACAGTGTGGGGGTGAAAAGAGAAGCCATTGCTGGAGATGCGCTGGCTACGATTGGATAGGAGAGGGTGGAACCAACCAAGAGCAGTCCCACTCAGCTGGTCAATGGAGGAGAGGCTCTGGAGGCAGGTGATGTGCTCAACCATGATCATGGGCTACAGAAAGGTCAAGAAGGACAAGGAGGGATAGTGCAACACAGTCAGTCATAGAGGGTCTCATTTCTGATTTTGATTCAGGCCGTTTGAGTGCTGCGGCAGGGGTGAAAACCTGATTGGAAAGATTCAAACACGGAACTGCGGGAAAGATGAGCATGGATTTGGTTGGTGACAACATGGTCAAGGACTTTGGAGAGGAAAGGGAGGTCAGAGATGGGGCGGTTTGTAAGGACAGAGGGGTTGAGGGTGGGATATTTGAACAAATATGAACAAATGACGGGAAAGGGAAGGTGACGGTACCTGAGAAGAAACCATTTATAATGTCAGCGAGCATGGGGAGTAAGGGAAGTTGCGTGGTCAGCAGTTTAGTGGGAAGAGAGTCGAGAGAGCAGGAGGTGGGTCTCATGGACAAAAGCTTGGAGAGGACATGAGGGGAGATAGGAGAGAGTTAGAGAAAGATATAGGTTCAGGGCTAGGGCAGGCAAGGTTGGTGGGGGGGGGGGGGGGGTGCTGCTGCTGGTGTAGCAGAGGCAGCTGAATGGATGGTCTAAATCTTAGTGACAAGGAAGTCCATGAGCTCCTCGCACTTGTTGGATGTGGGGGCAGGAGAGAGGTTAAGGAAATAGTCTGTAGTGGAGAAAAGAAGCTGGAAGTGATCCTTTCATTCGAGCACGAGCACGATCCTAGAGTAATGAGTGATTTTGGCAGGGGAGAGGAAGGCCCCATAGTGCTTGATGCCAGATACATTACACTTCTTATGGTATAAAAAACATCCTAAATTTGCTGTAGTTGAAAGTATGTCACACATACTTTCTGGATGTTTGTTAATTTTGTTAGAGTAAAAATATGACATGGTCTACATGGACTAATGAACAGCTATATTACATATAAACATAGTAGATTATTGCTAAAATATCAAATTAATTTTTGATATATTAAACACTTCAAACATACATATGATAAAAATTACACATGCAATTCAGAAGAAAAATGTTTTAATTAAATGTACTGCATAAAACTGAATTTAAAAAAACCTCTATTTATCACCTAAATACATCCCCGTACATAGCCTTCACCTCCATATAAAGGCACCTTACAGGGTCCTCGGTTAGTCATGGAAATTCATTGATTCATTTCTCAAAGTAATTACACATCTCCATGGTGCCACCTACAAGGACCTCTATGGCTTAAGTAGTAAACTGGGCTTTCCAAACACATCATCCATTTTAAATGTTTCATTTTTTGACCCTCCACAGCTGGATTAACTGTTCATCACTTACACCAGTTAGCCCACTTGTTAGTTAATTGAGAAGTGCAAAAACAGCATTATTACAAGTACACTGTGGTTGTTCATTTTGTTGCCGTTCTTAACAAAATTAGGTTTCTAAAAATTGCCTGCAGAAAGTTGCATGAGCTCACAATGCTGACTGACAGTTGAGTGTTAGTGATTTCTTACCAAAAGACAAAAATATTTCTCTAAAAGATTAATTGTTCACTCTGAACAGAAAACAAAACATAATGGTGTGATAAATATCAGTTTCTATTATATATGAAAAATTATATAACCTGAATTGCAAGCGTAATTCTAAAAAAAAAGACATTTTAATTTTGATAGTTTAAAATACAAAAATTCAGGAAATCCTGGAGGAAATTGCATATTTTCAGAACACTAGTTTAGACAACAAATGAACAGATTCAAAAAGAAAATGGGCCAGAATTTAATGTAGCCGGTGAACGAACGACGCCCGCCATTCATTAGACTTGCCCTTGCCCATATACTTTCCATGAGACTTTGTACAGCGAGTTGCTGTAAATTAGAAATCAAAACATTGTGGCGCCCTCTACAGGGCATCTGGGACCTGTGTGAACAGGGCAAGCAGCTGTGTATCTCCTTAACCAGTCAGATTGAAGAATTGCTAATGAGCAGGGCAGAATGAACCAGGAAGTGTCAATTAGAATAGTGAATTCAATGTCAAATCAGTGCAGAAAGCAAAATAAAGAGAGAAGGAAAGAAAGATTGGATTAAGAGAAAGAGAAAAAAGACAGAAAGAAAAAGTAAAAAAAATGCATTTAACTATTTTTTTTAAATCTCCAACAACAATTAAAACATAAAGGAATGAGACTCCACACTTGTAAAAATAAATTTTTAGTGCCAGCGAGGTTGTTTAACATTAATCACACCGTTAAAAAGGGTACTCAGACTGAAAAGACAAGCCCTTACTTTCTGTGGTGAGTTTAGTTTGTATCTACCATGCAAATACAGGAACTTCACACCATTCAATGTAAATGAATGGTGAGTCAGACAGCGAGATGCCGTTTTTGCAAAGCTGATGGCGGAACGGTGCACCTCAAACAGCAACTTTTGGATTTTCACGTTTAACTGCGAACGTGCCCTCGCCTGAAGTTGCTGTCTCATTTGGGTATAACAGTGAACACGGTTTGCCTCACTGGTATTTTAACAGTAAATTCTGGCCCATTATGTTTTCATCATTAAGCAATGTACTGGAAGTGTAACTATTGCCTGGCTAAGTTTCAGCTCGACTTAGTCAATAGCTCCCCCATTACTGAGTCAGCAGGTTGTGGGTTGAAGCCCAACATTCCTCCATCAATCAACACCATCAATAACAGGTCAACAGGTCATTCATCTAATTTTCTATTTAAGAAACTTTGTTGTCTTCAAATTGGCTGCCATGTTTTCCTGCATACCAACAGTGACTGTGCTTCAAAAGTAATTAATTGGTTGTGAAGCACTTGGGACATGGGACATAGAACATGATAAAAAGCAATACAAGTGCAGCATATTTTTCCCCTTAATGTTATTCAAAAATCTTGTTCCAGTTCTAGTAAGTGCAGTTGCAAGTTCAATTCTCCCAGGCCAAAAACTACAGTTCACTTCACTGAACAAATACAAATTATGGCTGGCTATTCCATCAAATATTCCATAAACTGACAAAATCATACAGATTTCCTTTATATAAAAATAAAAAGCATAAAAATCTGCTGCCATTTTGTGACAGTCTGATACAAAATTTGGCAACGTAGTAAATGACGAGCAGGATAATAGCAAACTTCAGGAGGATATAGACAGAATGGTAAAATGGGCAGACACATGGCAGATGCAATTTAATGCAGATAAGTGTGAAGTGATGCACTTTGGGAGGAACAACATGGAGAGGCAGTATAATCTAAATGGTCAAAAGCAAAATACAGCGGATGCTGGAAGTCTGAAATAAAAACAGAAAATGCTGGAAACACTCAACAAGTCAGGCAGCATCTGTGGAGAAAGGAACAGTTAACGTTTCAGTTCGAAGACTTTTCGTCAGAACTCAAAGAAGTTAAAGATTTAACAATTTTTAAGTAAGTACACTCCTTAAAAACTGTTAAATCTTTAACGTCTTCCAGTCTTTGTAGAACCAAAAAGCATCTGCTTAATAGGTGTACAGGAAAGCCAAGAAATGGAAAAGCCACTGAAGAGAAAATGAATACAATGGTGGAAGCACCTATAGTCTTCTCAATCTTGTACCTGCAACTGCAATAGTTACAGGGTCAGCAGGCAACAATTATGTGGGTGTGGAGAAAGCTGGCCATCATTCTCCATGAGGCCTGCCAATATCTCAGAAGGACAGCTTATACTGCTGATTTGGGAGCTTCCTGCCAGCTGAAACATAGCCAGCTCTCTATGAACAAGAAACTGAGAAATTTTGGAATTGAGAAACAAGTACAGCAAAACTAGCTTGATGGAACAGAATATCAAAATTAAGAAATGTCTTCAGCATTTTGAGTGCCACGAAACAGTAGGCTGCAGTCGTATGTTGTTGATTTTCTGAAAAAGTGAGCTCCTGATGTCAGCCATCAAGTGTCTATTCTGCCCACATCTCCTAAATTACCTGCTTGCCTTTTCTCTAAAAGAATACCTAGAGAGAGGTGGAAGAAACTAAAAGAGTAAATGAAAATAAGACTACCCCCTAAACTGAAAAACAAACTATGGAATGCAATCTATAAAGCTTTATTGCACTTTAATTTTCATTACCAGTTAGATAATTAACCAGTCACTCAAGTACTTGGCTAATGAATTTTATAACTTGGAGGCCATGGGGTCAAATAAGCATGTGTCAAAGTTTCCAAAGGATGTATTTACGAATTTAAAAGGACAAACTCAAGTTATAGACATCCTTCTCACTAGTGCTGCTAATCCTTGGATGTCCCTGCCCCACGTTTTCTATACCGGGAAAAAAATATGGACAAACCAGAAAGCTTAAAAGCCACGTGGGTAGCAATTCTAAAGGTTTCTCTTTACTACTCTATTGAGAACTTATTTCCCTTTGAATCTACTGTCAGTTCCAATGTACTTCCAGAGTAGATACCTCCAACAGATTAAGACAAAATCTTGAGATAGCTGAAACAACTTGGGCTTTACATTTGTTTTTGGAATGTTTCATCAGAATTGTATGTATTTGAGATGTCCCTTCCATCTCTGCAAACTTATGTCATTTTTCTTTCTGAACAAACAATTGATAGAAATGCTTACCCGTCATCAATTATCTGCCTTTTCTGCAATTCATTTCTACCACTCTCCAAATTGCTCCGCACAACCACCAGTGCTGCAAAAACCATATCAGAGTAAAAGAAGAAAGATCTTGCATTTATGTAGCGCCCTTCATGATCTCAGGATGTTCCAAGTCACTTTACAGCCAATTAAGTACTTTTGAAGTGTAGTCACTGTTGTAATGTAGGGAAACGCAGCAGCCAATTTGCACACAGCTGGGTCCCACAAACAGCATTAAGATAATGACCAGATAATCTATTTTTTTTTTAAGAAGTGGTGTTGGTTGAGGGGTAAACATTGGCCAGGACACTGGGAAGAACACCCCTGCTTTTCTTCGAATAGTGCCATGGGGTCTTTTACATCCAACTGAGAGAGCAGACAGGGTCTCGGTTTAACGTCTCATCTGAAAGACGGCACCTCTGACAATGCAGCGCTCCCTCAATACTGCACTGGAGTTCAGTCTAGATTTTGCGCTCAAGTCTCTGGAGTGGGACTTAAAACCACAACCTGCTGACTCGGAGGCGAGAGTGCTACCAACTGAGCCACAGCTAACACTGTGTACTATACTGACTGCACCAAGGTTCAACTAAGGACAGTCAGTTTAGTTATTCATTAGGCTACATGTTTTTTACATCTCAATTTTGACTTGGATGAACTCTCTGGTTGTAAAATAAGAAAGAACTTGCATTTATAATGGCACCTTTAGGACGTCCTACAGCACATTACAGCCAATGCATAGTGTTATTACAGTTACTTTGTAGGCAAATGCTGCAGCCAAATTAGTGTACAGCAAGGTCCCACAAACAGCAAATGAATGAATGACAGATAATCTGTTTTAGGTGGCACTGGTCGAAGGATAAACATTGGCCAGAACATCAGAGGAAACTCCCTTGCTCTTCTTCAAATACTACCATGGGATCTTTTACGCCCACCTGATAGGGAAGATGGGGCCATTTGGTTTAACGTTTTATCTGAAAAATAGCACCTCTATCAACACACTTCTCCCGGAGTACTGTACTAAAGTGTCAGCCTAAATTATGTGCTCAAGTTCTGGAGTGGGGCTTTAACACATGACTTTCTGACTCCGAGGCGAGAGTACTATCATTGAGCCAAGGCTGAATTAAGTTCTAGTATGTACTGCAAAATACTTCCATTATTAACATGTTAACTTTTGATGCTTTATTATCTTGCTATCTGTTATGGTATTTTGATATCTGACATGTTGAGGTCCCTAGTTATTCAATTCTTTCCTTGATAGTTATTTTTGAGGTTGTCAATGGCAGGATAAAACACAATTGTACCCCATCATATAATTTAAAGTTAAACCCTGTTAATTATCTGGAAATATTTAATATTAAGGAGAAATGAATAAAAGCCAATTTCTGGTACTTAGAGTGTTAATATACCTCATAATTTAAAAAAAATTAAAAACCATGATTTTTATGTAACACTCCATTTGTGAGACATCAATAGACCAACGTTCCTAGTTTGTCCTTCATTCCACTCCCCATTAGGAAAAAAAAATCCATGCTTAATCATCTATCTTAGTGCTTAATATTGCAGAGCGAAATAGTCAAAATAAATCATACAAAACTGCTACAGCATGCATTAAGAAAATCTGTGCCTGCCACACCCTTCAACAGCTTGTATGGAGAACACTGCACTGTGATCAAGGTTGCAAAATCCATTACTGCAGCAAACACTTGCTGCATCAGCAGGAGTGCAAATGATCAATAATACACTCCCATGATAGTTACATTGTGCCAGAACTACAAAAGATGCAGCCAATGCATAAAAAAACTGCAGCAATCCAGTGAGATTTGATCTTTCCTTATATCATGTTAGCACAGTGAACAGAATTATTATCTAATATCTATGCTATCTACATTGCTAGCTTTGACCTTGAAAGCTAAAAATCATCACTACTTTCCTACTGCTTAAATTCAGTGTAAACACTTATCTATGCACCTAATTTTAATAACAACTTGCATTTATATAGTACCTTTAACATAGTGGAACGTCCCAAGGCATTTCACAGGTGCCTTATCAAACAAAATTTGACATCGGGACACATAAGGCGATATTAGGACAGGTGACTAAAAGCTTGGTCAAAGAGGTAGGTTCCAGGGAGCATCTTAAAAGGATGAGAGAGAGGTAGAGAGAAGGGAGGGAATTTCAGAGTTTAGGACCTAGGCAGCTGAAGGCACATCCGCCAATGATGGAGCAATAAAAACTGGGGATGCGCAAGAGGCCAGAATTGGAGGAGCGCAGAGATTTCGGAGGGTTGTAGCACTGGAGGAGGTTACAGACATAGGATGGGGCAACGCCATGGAGGGATTTGGAAACGAGAATTTTAAAATTGAGGCGTTGCCGGACTGGGAGCCAATGTAGGTCAGCGAGCACAGGGGTGGTGGATGAACGGGACGGTGCAAGTTAGGAGAGTTTTGGATGAGCTCAAGTTTAAGGTGGGTACAAGGTGGGAGATTGGCTAGAAGAGCATTGCAATAGTCGAGTCTAGAGGTAACAAAAACATAGATGAGGGTTTCAGCAGCAGATAGGCTGAGACAAGAGCAGAGACAGGCAATGTTATGGGGGTGGAAGTAGGCAGTCTTGGTGATGGAGAGGATATGGGGTTTGAAGCTCAGATCAGGGTCAAATAGGACACCAAGGTTGCAAATAGTATGGGTCAGTCTCAGACACTGGCCAATGAGAAGATGGAGTCGGTGGCTAGGGAACTGAGTTTGTGGTGGGAACCGAAATCAATGGCTTCAGTTTTTCCAATATTTAATTGGAGGAAATTTCTGCTCATCCAATACTGGATATCAGACAATCAGCATGACAAATCAGAGGCAGTAGAAGAGTTGAGAGAGGTGGCGTTGAGGTAGAGTTGTATGTCATCAGTGTACATGGGGAATCTGACAGTTGATAATAGTTCATTAATTTGGAACTAAGGTTATCCAAACTATCCTCTCAATCTAAAACTTTTGCATTGTACTTTGGGGGCAAATTACTTCCACAAAATGCATAGGAAAATTATATATCAGTATATAGGTGATTTACTCCTGGTGAACTTTGTATATTACTACCTCCCCGATAATAAATTAACTTTGTGGATTTTTTAATTTTAGCCTTAAGTTGAATTTTTGTTGTTAGAGTTTCTCATTCATTAATATTTTCTTTTTTCTGCCTGACAAGCCCCTAGCCAATTGGAGAAAAAGAAAAATTAGGAGGAAACCCTTACACAACACAAGAAAACCCAGGGGAAGAAAAGTTATATGTTCAGTAGCTTGCAGAGAGTTACTGAATTAAAATACAGTGCAATTCTATTTCTAACAAATCTTGTTTGCCTCAAAAAAAGTAGCAATATAATTGTGCATATAGATAATTTGCTAAGAAAACAGCAACAGGGATCCATTTAAGGGAAAGGAAAAAACCTGCATTTACATAGCAGCTTTCGTGACCTCAGATTTACAACCAATGAAGTACTTTTGAAGTGTAGTCACTGATGTAATGTAGGGAAACATGGCAGCCAATTTGTGCACAGCAAGATCCCACAAACAGCAATGCGATTCATGACCAGATAATCTGTTTTAGTGATGTTGGTTGAGAGATTCACATCAGCCAGGCCACCAGGAGAACAGCCCTGCTCTTCTTCGAATAGTGCCATGGGATCTTTAACATCCACCCGAGAGGGTCAACGGCGCCTCAGTTTAACGTCTCATCCAAAAGACAGCACTTCTGACACTCCCTGAAGTGTCAGCTAGATTATGTGCTCAACTCTGGAGTGCAACTTGAACCCACGACCTTCCAACTCAGAGGGAAGAGTGCTACCACTGAGCGAAGGCTGACAGTGTATTATAAGCTTGCTGACACAAACTAGTGGATGTACAGGCTGGTGCCAGTCTCTGCAATTTAAAACAACAGTGTATCTGAAAATTTCGGTGCATGTCAGATCCCAAAGCTTAAAGGGTTACAAGTTAGTTTATTCAAATACAGTTATGCAGAACCACAGATAGCCAAATATCATTTGTAGTTTTCTCAGCCTTTTCTTGGTTCATAGTTCTTTATAAATCTTTGATTTTTTTTCTCTCATTTTCCATCTACCACAAGTTCCTTCTATCTTTCATTTTAAAAATTCTAGCAACAGATACAAAATCCTACGACACAGTCCAGTAATACTCTAATGAACACTCCACTGCACAGCACTCCTATTTGCTCTCAGCTGCCAAGTGAAATCTGCAAGTTACAAAGTAAAGGATGCCCGAACAGTGCTCAATTTGTTTTACCCACTTTTCAGCCAGAAATTTTTTTTTTTTTTTTTTAAAGTTCATGCCAAACACATCCATCAACTGCATCTACAACCAGAACAGGCAGTGGACACCAAACAAGACACAAAGAATTTAGAAAGGGTGGGGAGAGGAAAGACAGAGGGCATGAGGGAAAAGATGTATTTTTAGGAGGCTTGGAAGGTTAATGTGAAGTCACAAATAAGAGAGTTACAACTTAAAATAAACAATTTAGATTCAAGATACAAGTTAAAGCTGCCCAGCCCCAGAACCGTTCCGCAGCTACGCAGCCCCAGAACCGTTCCGCAACTGCCCAGCCCCAGAAACGTTTCAGAGATGCCCGGCCCGAGAACCCAAGAGCAGAGTTCTCTGCATGCACTTAAATAAACAGATACAGAGTTTCACCCAGTCCTGACTAGACAATGGCATGTCCGATGCATTTTGACCATTAAAGATACAAATTCCTCCGTGGCACAAAAACTGTGCAACCGAAACAGGTCCTTCAAGTTTCATGTACCTAAATAGAAGGCATATCTTTAATACATTAAAATGCTTATGGGCATGTCTACTGACAATGGTGGAGTCAATAGCGCTTTCTAACCCCAACACTGTAATCCCAACCACTAATCCTAAACCGTGCAGTGTCAATAATGTGACGCGTGGTTAGGTGTGGTGCCAACAGTCATTGTGACATCACCGTTGATACAGGTCGGCTGTGTTGTCAATAATCACTTAAGATACATGGGTGATGCAAAAAAAATCATTCCATTTCATGCCAACAAATATGACCCACACAATTAAAAATCAGATGAGATTAAGATATCAAGACAAGCCCTCCGACTAGTATTTTATCCACTTGGATTACAGCATTCGGATTCCAGAACTCTGACAGTTTATTTTTGTTACGGTGGATTAAGGGAGTCATTGTGACAAAACAGTCACTAACTGTAACTAAGTTACATGAGTTTTTTTATATAATTATAATTTAAACTTTTTAAATATGTTTCTTCTCAAAATGTTTAACATGCAGTATACTAAACTGCAAATTTTGAACCCTAGAGTATTCATAGCAAAATGAACTCTACATATTCCATAGCACCCTGTGCTTATTTCATTGGCTTCTACACTTCAGGATTCCTAAATTTAAATTGCTTAAATTTTACAGAAGAATGTTTTTTTCATATTTTTGTTAGAGGTTCAAAAATGTTCAGTTTAGAGAATACTGTAAACTAAATCTATGAATCCACATTTTTTAAACTTATCTTCATTTTTTAATTGTATAAAGTTATAAATGGAAGATTCTGTTTGTGCATAATTCTAAAATTGCCAAAGCAAAGTGGTACTGTACTCAGCTTTATGGTAACTGGACTGTGTCAATATCCAACAACTGTATGCATGACTGATACTAGTACAGTGCATTCGTTTTTGTGTGTATTACATGGTATAAAAGCATAGTTCAGTTAGTCATAATCACAAAATTAATACCAGTGGTTGCTAAGAATGCGGAAAGGCTTGGAGAATTTGCACTAGAGTCTTAATGGGCATGACTGAGCTTTCCTATGTCCTTGGGCATACTTCAAAAACTCTAGAAAATAATTTGCAATCAAGGAGTGATATACACAACTGGTATAATCTCCTTTCATACTAATAACTAATTTGTGATTTGTTGACTTACAAAATGTAATATACACGTACATAAAAGAGAAACTAGCACCGTTCACCAGTATCCTCTTGCATTTTTGTTATGAAAATGCACAAAAATCCAATAAATTATTTACCTTTATTATTACACAGACGCTTTGAGAGGACTTGTATTGTCTCTCACTTCTATCATCTCAATATTTTCAGCAAAATTAACTCAGCCTTTCAGATTGCTGAGAGTGGGGAGAAGCGGTTGATCAAAAGCAATTTCGTTATCCATCTGGCCGGTAGAGCGGATTATTTAGCACAAACTGAACCTGTAAACACACCACTGCTCTCTAAATCTTTAACCCCAGCAGTCCTGTATAGGCACAAACTGCATAACAGGTTACGACTCTGGGTTAGAAGAATGGCCTGTGTCGGCATCTCTTCATTTACATTCACCCGTCTTGTCAACCACATCGTTTCATTAAAAAAAGTCTATTTCTGTAAATATAACAAACCCACTGAAGGTGGAAGGGATAACCGCCATTTTAGGAAAGCATCCGAAACACCACATAAAGCGCCGGCCTGTTTCACTGTCAGCCTGCAGCAGGTACAGTACTCACAATGAAAGCTGTCATATCCCTCTTCAAATTCTAACCGGTCCCCCGCTCGACAATTTGGCGGTTTATTGGTTAAAATGTCAGCATCACAACAACCAACTTGGTTTTTTGTGTGCTCGTCATCAGTTGCAACCCGACGGCGAACACTGATTACGTCACCTTCGGGCGGCCACGAAAATGCTGGAATTCGACTTCGGGTCCAGCAGCGAAAATAGCCGACGCCGTGTTCGGCTCTCACGGAAATACACGAAGTTCGCACCAAGGTGCGCTCTGTCACACAGTGAGCTGTGCCAGCTCGGCGCGGCATCCAGGAGGCTGCAACTTCGAACAGAATCCTTTTTTTGTCGACTGACCGAGGTTTATGTTAAACCATTTTGAAGACAGTGGTAGCCTGCACTCAATCACAAATATATATTTGTAAATGCATTTAAAGAATCTAAATCGATCAAGGATTATTTTGAACGCATATATCCTGATGATATGCAACGTTATTGTATAACAATTGTATTGAAGTTTTGTCACATTAAGCGAGCTGTTATATGATACAAAGGAAAGGAAAACAAACTACTTTATTACACGATATTTAGCGTCACAGATAATACTATTGCACGTTACCTGCTGGAAGATGTTATTTTAATTGTTTCATTGCACTGACACAAAGGGTTCAGCTTTCACAGAAAGTTTCTTGTTTTGTACTTGCCACGAAAATGGGTTTTACAATTCCATAATTTTAAAGGAAGTCTGTAGATCAGTCAGAAAGTCTAATCTAACACTTGCCATTCTTCGTGCTTAACTTAATTTAAAATTCCATTAACCTTGAAATGAATAAAAGACAATCTGACTCTTCAGCCTGAAGACCAAAAAGATCTTGTGTATTTGAATCGTTGAAAATCTAAATTGCCAAGAACGTTACATTAAGGAGTTTCTTTTCTTTGGAACCACAATATTCTCTCTGCGCGTTTAGATACGACTAACCAAAACTTTCCTGTCATATTTAGCAATGGCGGTCTTTAAAACAGGATGGTACATTAAAACCGTTCTAAAGAGCTAAATTCGATTTTAGTGTTTGATTGTAAACATAAAACCTAAAGATTGAGAGGATAGAAGTCAAACAAAGTATTTGGCCAGCTTTTCGTTTTTGTCGTTATATTTCGATATTGATTGACACTTATAATAGTTGACCCGGAGCTAAAAACTTTGCTAAAATTAGTTGGGTATTACAGGGAACTCTGCAAACAGCGAGCTTTGGACATGTTTTGCGGTTGAATTGAAATCTTTGGTTTCCTGGAGTTAAATTTATTGATTTGACTTTTTCTAAGGTGGACTCAAATCTAAACTACAGGATGTGCAACTGACATTAATCAACGGAGATCGGGTTATTCAGGACATCCCTTTGAAACCAAACATTTTCTCAGGCATCAATTGGTTCATGATATATTTAAATCAATCCAGACGGATTTTATTTGGCGGTGATGATTTGATAAAAGAGATAATTTCATTTCCAGATGAATTGACACACACGAAACTATAATATGTGGAAAATTGGAACAACCGCGACAGCATTCATCAAAGCACAGATTCATTCGTGGGCTTTAACCAGATCCTGATTTTGTTGTGAAACTAACATGGGTTGACCAAAAGATGCTGTTTTTGGGTAAATCGTTTATTGGATTTGACTCTTTAGTAAGGGGTAAGGTTGCATTGTGCAGGGACTATACTTCGTACTGTTTTTCACATTTGTGCGGGCGCATAGCATACATGCTGATTAAAGGAACAGTAACTGTAATATCTATGATAGCATATTAAAAACGTCTGCAGGCACTTCCTGTCTACAGATCCTTACTTACTGTTGCCACCTTATGTCACGTTTTTCTATCAACATTTTGCCATTATATTTATAATCAAAACTACCTTTGTTCACTTGTTACACACCCTGTTTTTTTATTCGTTCATGGGATGTGGGCGTCGCTGGCAAGGCCAGCATTTAGTGCCCATCCCTAATTGCCCCGAGAAGGTGGTGGTGAGCCGCCTTCTTGAACCGCTGCAGTCCGTGTGGTGAAGGTTCTCCTACAGTGCTGTTAGGTAGGGAGTTCCAGGATTTTGACCCAGCGACGATGGAGGAACAGCAATATATTTCCAAGCCGGGATGGTGTGTGACTTGGAGGGGAACGTGCAGGTAGTGTTGTTCCCATGTGCCTGCTGCCCTTGTCCTTCTAGGTGGTAGAGGTCGCAGGTTTGGGAGGTACTGACCAAGAAGCCTTGGCAGGATGCAGTGCATCCTGTGGATGGTACATGGTGCGCCGATGGTGAAGAGAGTGAATGTTTAGGGTGGTGGATGGGGTGCCAATCAAATGGGCTGCTTTGTCCTGGATGGTGTTGAGCTTCTTGAGTGTTGTTGGAGCTGCATTCACCTGGGCAAGTAGACAGTATTCCATCTCATTCCTGACTTGTGCCTTGTAAATGGTGGAAAGGCTTTGGGGAGTCAGGAGGTGAGTCACTCGCCGCAGAATACCCAGCCTCTGACCTGCTCTTGTAGCCACAGTATTTACGTGACTGGTCCAGTTAAGTTTCTGGTCAATGGTGACCCCCAGGATGATGATGGTGGGGAATTCGGCAATGGTATGCCGTTGAATGTCAAGGGGAAGTAGTTAGTCTCTCTCTTTTTGGAGATGGTCATTGCCTGGCATTTGTCTGGCGCAAATGTTACTTGCCACTTATCAGCCCAAGCCTGGATGTTGTCCAGGTCTTGCTGCATGCGGACACGGACTGCTTCATCATCTGTGGGGTTGTGAATGGAACTGAACACTGTGCAATCATCAGCAAACATCCCCATTTCTGACCTTATGATGGAGGGAAGGTCATTTTTGAAGCAGCTGAAGATGGTTGGGCCTAGGACACTGCCCTGAGGAACTCCTGCAGCAATGTCCTGGGGCTGAGATGATTGGCCTCCAACAACCACTACCATCTTCCTTTGTGCTAGGTATGACTCCATCCACTGGAGAGTTTTCGCCCTGATTCCCTTTGACTTCAATTTTACTAGGGCTCCTTGTTGTCACACTCGGTCAAATGCTACCTTGATGTCAAGGGCAGTCACTCTCACCTCACCAGTGGTAGCATGTAATGCCTTGTTTTTGCCTCTTCCAGCTTCAGAACCTCCTATGCTCCAACCAACAATGTAGGAAAGTGTACCATAACAGGCTAAATGGGTTCGAATAGACATAAAGCATGGTGGAATAGTTAGCATAAAATGTGAAGGATCAATGGGTGTATGTGCAGAGTAGCACAAAGAATTAGAATCCAAGGAGGCTGAGATAAAACAGAACAAGGACAGTTAGTGTAAAGTGCAGTACAGTTAGCAATTGGGGAATGATTCAGCAGATTTGAGGACGGGTATATAGATAAGCACTGGAGCTCCCTTATCTCACAGAGTTTCGTGTTGAAACCAGTCTCGCGACAGACAGAAAAATATTTATGGATGATTTGGAGCATAATATCAAAAATTCACTGACAGCACAAAAATAGTATTCTGGGTTTTATAAGTGGTGGCATCGAGTACAAGGCCAAAGAGGTGATGACAAATCTGTGCACAATTAGAGTATTGTGTGCAGTTTAAGGTGCTCCATCATAGAAAGGACCTGAAACCAATATATAGTGTACAGCATAGTTTAACCAGTAAATCAGGGATGAGAAACTAAAGTTATGATGAGAGATGAGATACGGTGGCTATTTTTTACTGGGGCAGAGGAAACTAAGATATTTAATAGAGACTTTTAAAATTATGAAAGTTTTTGATAGGGTGAATAGGGAAAGATTGTTTCCTTTTGTTCAGGAGTCAGTGGTGAGGAGCCATCAATTTAAAATAGTCACTGAGAGGTTAGGAGAAATTTCTTTATGCAACATGTTGTTACAACATGATTTTTCCATATGCAATTGTTGAATTGTTGAAGTAGAGACCATTGGACCTCCTGGTAAAAGTGGATAAACATTTGAAGCAGAGGAAGGTACAGGCTATGGGATTACTTTTCAGATTATTCTCGCAAAGTGTTGACACAGACACAATGAGCCAAATGGCTTCTTTTTGTTCTGTGACGTTCTATGGTTATATGTAACACATAATGTAATATTCTGTTTTCAACATGGAGCTTTGTGTGACATGGCCTTTAAGAACACAAGGTCTCATCTAAGGTCAATTGGAGGACAATTGTTTTTCTGTAGTTTTTTCTAAATCTCTGGCTCTCTCAAGATCTAAACAGGAAATGATTGGCTACCTTTCTCTTTTTTCATTCTTGTTTTACATCTGTAACAAAATCTAGAGCTTTGAGCCATGACATCTGAAGAGAGACACGGTAAATCAGAGATTATAGTCTCTCTCTTACCTATCTTTATGTCTTCCCATTCCTGTCCATCTCCCTGGTCTCTCTTTTGCCTCTCCTTAATTGTTTTGTTTTTGGTTCTGTGTCTATCAACTTTTTTCTTTTTGGGTAGGAAATGAGCCAAAGTTTCCAGTGGTGGATGTGGGGAAACTGCAGCCTGCAAACCTCTGCTCCTGGCTGTGGCTGTGGCATTGGCTCCTAATGCATCCTGCCTGGCCCTGCCTTGCCCCTCTCTCTCACTGCTTCTGTAGCCACCATCTGTCCTTGGGAGTGAGAAACACCTCTACTCATGGTATTGCTAACTATGTGGAGCTCCAGAGACAGTGGGGATGGGAAGATGGGAGGAAGTCATCTTTTTTATTGGACCAGAGGGGAGAGGAGAGGAGAGATTGCAGAGGGCAGCCTCTCTCTCCCCCCCCCCCACTCTCCCTCTTTTTCCTCTACTTCCTCTTTCCCTCCCTTCCTTCCTACTCCTCTCTTTCTTTTATCCTTCCCATTCCTCCCCTCCCTCTTTCCCCCTTTTCTCCTCCCCCTCTACCTCCTCCTCACCCCTAGTATCTGTGTGAATTCATCATTAGCCTGAAATGGAAGCTTTGAGAATTTGGTCTCCAATTTCTTTCAAACAAAGAAACTCAAATCCTTACAGGACGAGAGGACACACCTTCTGCCCTGCTGATTGCACAGGTTGCATGCTGGGAAATTCTACAAACTGCACATGCTCAGAATGCACAGATGTGATTGAAAGCCCTCTCCTAACTGTTGTGAGATAAAAATATCCAGTCAAAGCCTACATTTTGTTTGGAGAGGCTGAGGCCTTCAAAGAAAAACTTTAATGAAGACATTAAAAGACACAAAAGAGGTTTCAGCGTGTAAATGTAATCATTTTATTGTGAAATATGTAATTTTTTGGATCTTTTGTTTTCTTTACATCCCTATTTGAGATATTTAAAATTTCAGTTACTGAGAAAAGATGATGAAAAAAATTCAGAAAGCATTTTTGAATGATTTGTGGGATCCCGATGTGGCAGTGAGAGTGACAAGTTTACATAGGCAAAACCAATTATAAATGTGGACATAGGAAATTATAACAGAAACAAGTTGACACAAAAATGTGACATAAGCAAAACAACAGAAAGTCAATTTGTGCAGACACGAAATGTATACAGATGTAAGATTTTTAATATATCAAAGGTACATATCTCTATAGAGACATATTAATGTGCTGGTGACATCTAATGGCAATATGCAAGTATTGTACTTGTCTTTATTTTGGCAGGATAGGCAGGATTCGCCATTGGGTAAATACATCTTAGTAGATAATTAGGAATTATCCTAGTAAAAAGGGAATTGGATATATACTTGAAAAGGAAAAATTTGCAAGGCTATGGGGAAAGAGAATAGGCATGGGACTAATTGGAAAGCTCTTTCAAAGAGCTAGCACCGGCACGAAGGGCTGAATTGCCCCCTTCTGTGCTGTATGATTATATGAATTACATGATGCTGAGCTATACAGAGCAGGAAGGTCCCAAGTTTGACCTCTACTCGGTACTGTTAACTGATTTCATCAAGAGCAGTAGCAATGGTGCTAAAATTGGGCATGTCACACTTGACTAGGGAGGGGGAAATTTAGCCACTGCTCCTGCGTTAATAGTTATTCTATGACCTGTTCTGTTAAGTGCATGGGTATCGACAGGCAGGGTCCTGATGCCACCACCAACCGTCAACAATCACTTTGAAAGCTCACACATGAAGGATGTTTGTCCTATTCTCTGCTTCTTTGGGTCAGCGTCCATTTTCCCCATACCTCTCTTTCAAGCGTCTTGGGATGCTTTTCTACGTTATTTGCGCCACATAAATGAAAATTGTTGACACATCAGTAGGCGCAATCTGTAGTCTCTTATACATATATAAAGGGAACGTGTCATCGGCAGATAATCGTTAAATTAAAGCTTTTTTTGTTTTTCAATGGATGGGAGAATTGACTTATGACCTTACATTGAGACAATGAGGGGACGGATTTTCATTGTGAAAAATAAATCTACTAGCCCACTTTATAATGCTTACTTTTAACTATACAACGCTTTAAAATTAATTGCACTCCAAAGCAAGATTTATATCCAACATGAAGGATTAATGTTAAGAGCTCGATTCACTTCTTAATCGTTGGCAGCAACTCCCAGTCAACTGACATGACTCACTCTGTACAATTATGCTGGCTGATCAGACAGTTACTAGATCCCTCTCCGCTTTTCATCTATTTGTAATTAAAAATAAACGTATACTTAGGTGTTTGTTTTAACAAGGCTTGATATATTTAATGGGATAGCTTGACACACCCTTACAATATTTATGACTTTACAATAAAGGTCACACCGTCGTAAAACACGACACTGCGGAAGGCGCTGTCCTGCAAGTATAGTGCTGAAATAACGTTCTGTTTCACAAGAATATATCCAAAACTTTCATGTGTGTCGGGGGTTACCTTTTGTATATATAACAGTAAAATAACCAAAATACAAAACATCCAAGCAAATATCGCCCCATCGCAGTTTGCATAATAATGTTTAAGAAATCTGAGATCTCCCAACCGAACAGTATAAACTTTTGCACGCACTAGTAAATGTGTGTAAACGTAGATACGTTATACAAACTATTTTACAATAGTTTAAACGTAATGTTGGACTTTGTAATACGTTTTTCTTTAAAACGTGAATAATTAATGATGATGCGGAGTTTAACCAAACATCAGGGCAAAACGCAAAATAACGGGGAACTAACTACTCATCACCAGCAATGCCGTGAAACCTGTCCGAGTTTTACTTACATGTTTTCATATCAGCATTTTATGTTATAAAGTTAAATGATGATCACAATCGTGAATATCCAGACCCAATTGCTCCTTCACGATTTAATTATATACAACAGGGAGGAGAAAAACAGAATTTTACTCTAAATAAACTGTGGATATTTAGGTACCTTTATCCGTAAGTAGAAGTATCTCTGTAATCTGATCTGGTTAAAATGGTTATATTTCGACATTGAATAAATCGGGGTGGGGGGGGGAAGAGACATCTTCAGCAGATTGGCGAGTGAGACGTGGCTGGAGCAGGTTCCTGCCAAGTTAGCACATTCTGCGGTGTATAAAAGGCGCAGCCTCCTCCCTCCCCACTGCAGTGCAACTGTTCCCTTCGCACGATGAGTTACAGTCTGGATACAATGCTCGGCACCAGCTCTTACCGCAGGGTGTTGGGGGACTCGCCTCGGCCTGTGTCCCGCTCTGCAGGCTCCTTAGCAAGTAGCGGCTTCCATTCACAGACATGGTCCCGGAGTCCCAGCACAATCACCTCCTACAAACGGGTTACTCCAGGCCTGACAGCCAGCTTCGGCTCTCAGATCACTGCCTCCTCCGAGAGCCTGGAATCCGGGGTCATCAATGGGGACATTAGAACGCGCAACGAGAAGGAGCTGCTTCAGACCCTGAACGATCGTTTCGCCACTTACATCGACAAAGTAAGGAACCTGGAGCTTCAGAACAAGAATCTGGAGGCAGAGGCTGCATCCTTGAGGCAACAGCAAGCGGGCAGATCGGCCATCGGAGAGCTGTACGAGAGAGAAATCAAGGATCTGCGCAATACGGTCGTGCAGATCAGCAATGACAAGGCGCAGTTACAGCTGGAGCAGGAACACCTGGAGGAGGACATCCAACACATCAAGCAGAGGTACGACGATGAGAACAGGATAAAGGAAGAGATCGAAGCCAATGTCAGGGCTCTGAACAAATATATCGAGGATGCAGGCTTGATGAAACTAGATCTGGATAAGAAGCTCCAGTTCCTCACTGAGGAGGCATCTTACATGAAGGCGAATCACGACGAGGAAGTTAGAGATTTGCTCAACCAAATCCAGGGCTCTCAGATAACTTTAGAAGTGAGGGATTCCCTCAAGTCTGATATTACGGCTGCTCTCCGAGAGATCCGGGCGCAGATGGAAGGTCATGCAGTCAAGACTACAAACCAGACCGATGAAGTGTTTAAAGTGAAACTGGAAAAACTGAACCAAGCCGCCAAGGTCAACACAGACGCCATCCACGCAGCCCAGGATGAAATCTTAGAATATCGTAGACATCTGCAGTCCAAGAATACCGAACTGGAGACCCTGAAAGGGACCAAAGACTCACTGGAGAGGCAAAGGTTCGAGATGGAGGACAGGCATAATGCAGACGTTTCCAGCTACCAGGTAGTCTTTGGATAAAATTATCTTAGTGACCCAACTTATTTTCCCAATAGACAAAATAAAGGGTTTAGGGAGAGGAAGGTTTTAAACATCCAAATTAAATTTCAGTTTAACTTTTAAAACTGACCTTGAGAGGGCAACGGATTTAGGTTGTTTAATATCAAAGTTGTGTTAGTATAACTAAGTTTTATATCTTATATGGATCAACGTTTTTCTATGGTTTCTTCCTTAAATTCCCAATTCCATATGTTAATATACCAGTGCAATCTGATTACGGATTTTACATAATTGAAAGGTTTATAAATGTACGTAACCATTTCTGTAAAACATTTAATATTACAGGAAGCAGTTCAGCAACTTGAAAGCGAATTGAGAAACACAAAATGGGAAATGGCCGCACAACTCAGGGAGTACCAAGACTTACTCAATGTTAAAATGGCTTTGGACATTGAAATTGCGGCTTACAGGTAAGGGTGTGGATGTCAAACTGCAGAGTACGTTGCGAAAGCGGGTCTGAGAGCATACGGTCTAAATGTCAGCGGAATGGGGAAATAAGCTAATATCTCACAATATCTTTATAGATAATCCTGCACTAAATTATGCAATAATTATAATAGTATTTTGAAGCGAAAATATCCATGGAGAACCAATGTTGCATAATGGTTGCTAGTTTTTTCAGTTTTTGGAAACGTAAGCCGGAAACATAATAAAAGGAAAACAATAAAAAGGAACAAAATCATTTAATTGGAATTTGGATATTAATAGTGTTGAATAAAAACAAAAATGCTAGAAATACACAGCAGATGAGGTAGAATCTCAAAAAGATAGAGTAAGGTTGGGATATGTATCTTGATTACAATTTTTTTTTCTTTCAGAAGCTGTGTTTCTCGCATTTTCAGTTTTTACTTCAGAAGTCTTTCTTTTTAACTCTAATGAGTAAACAGTGTAAACAGCTGTACCTCACAACCACCTCCCTCGACCTCTCTACTGTCTCTTATTTGTCACACTGCTTGTCCAACATCCTTTTTTAAAATTCGTTCATGGGATGTGGGCGTCGCTGGTGAGGCCGGCATTTATTGCCCATCCCTAATTGCCCTTGAGAAGGTGGTGGTGAGCCGCCTTCTTGAACCACTGCAGTCCGTGTGGTGACGTTTCTCCCACAGTGCTGTTAGGAAGGGAGTTCCAGGATTTTGACCCAGCGACAATGAAAGAATGGAGATATATTTCCAAGTCGGGATGGTGTGTGACTTGGATAAGCAAAAATTTCCTCCAACTAAATATTGGGAAGACCGAAGCCATTGTCTTTGGTCCCCGCCGCAAATTCCATTCCCTAGCCACCGACTCCATCCCTCTCCCTACCCATTGTCTGAGGCTGAACCAGACCATTTGCAACCTTGGTGTCCTATTCAACCCTGAGATGAGCTCCCGACCATATTCGCTCCATCACCAAGACCATCAACTTCCACCTCCGTAACAATGCCCATCTCCGCCCCTGCTTCAGCTCATCTGCTGCTGAAACCCTCATCCATGCCTTTGTTACCTCCAGACTGGACAATTCCAATGCTCTTCTGACTGGCCTCCCATCTTCCACCCTCCATAAACTTGAGCTCATCCAAAACTCTGCTGCTTTTATCCTAACTTGCACCAAGTTCCGTTCTCCCATCACCCCTGTGCTCGCTGACCTACATTGGCTCCCGGTCTGGGAATGCCTTAATTTTAAAATTCTCATCCTTGTTTTCAAATCCCTCCATGGCCTTGCCCCTCCTTACCTCTGTAACTTCCTTCAGCCCTACAACCTTCCGAGATCTCTGTGCTCCTCCAATTCTTGCCTCTTGTGCACCCCTGATTTTAATCGGTCCACCATTGGCAGCCGTGTCTTCAGCTGCCTAGGCCCTAAGCTCTGGAATTCCCTCCCTAAACCTCTCTACCTCTCTCTCCTCCTTTAAGATGCTCCTTAAAACCTACCTCTTTGACCAAGCTTTTGGTCACGTGTTCTAATACAGTCCCTATGTGGGACATTTTGCTACGCTAAAGGTGCTATATAAATGCAAGTTGTTGTTGTTGTTGATGCCACAAAGAACATAATGGTAACATTGCAGGCAACACCTATTGTTATTGATAATTAGTGTTGTTATTTTATTTTGTAAAGAAAACTCCTGGAAGGCGAAGAATCAAGATTTATTGGGACAAGTCCCTATCCTTATATAGAAGTTCCTACAGTGCCAAGCCATATTAAAGCCAAGTCTGAAGAAAAAGCCAAACCAGCTGACAAAGAAAAAGAAAGAGTGATTGCAGTGGAACAAATGGATGAAATGACAATAGCAACTGAAGAAACCGAAGAAGCAGAAAAAGCTGGAGAAGGAAAAGAAGAGGAGGAAGAAGCTGAAGAGGAAGATGAAAAGGCAGAAGCTGAAGAAGCAGCAGAGGAAGAGGCTGAAAAAGCAGAGGGCAAAGGTGATCAAGAAACTAAAGCTGATGAAGAAGCTGTGAAAGAAGAAGACACAAAGACTGAAAAAGCTGAGGAAGAAGATAAAGCAAAATCAACTGTAGAAGAGAAAGCCAAAGAAAAAATAAAAGCAGAGGAAGAGGATGTGAAAAAGGAGGGAAATGAGCAACCAAAGGAAAAGCAAGATCAGGAACCTACCAAAGACCAAAAAGAACCAGTGAAAAAGGTGGATGAAACAAAACCAGTTGAAACTAAAACAAAAGATATGAAAACAGAGGAGGAAGAAAGCCCAGAAAAGGAGCCAGAGGCTAAAGAAACAGCAAAGATAGAAAAGAAGAAGGAGCCTGAGGAACCCTCCAAACCAGAATCTAAATCCGATGAGGATGAAAAGCAAAAGGAATCAAAACCAGAGCCCAAAACTGAGGAAAAGAAAGATGCAAAACCAGAGCCCAAAGTTGAAGAAAAGAAAGATGCAAAACCAGAGCCCAAAGTTGAAGAAAAGAAAGATACAAAACCAGAGCCCAAGGTTGAAGAAAAGAAAGATGCAAAACCAGAGCCCAAAGTTGAAGAAAAGAAAGATGCAAAACCAGAGCCCAAAGTTGAAGAAAAGAAAGATGCAAAACCAGAGCCCAAAGTTGAAGAAAAGAAAGATGCAAAACCAGAGCCCAAAACGGAAGAAAAGAAAGTTGCAAAACCCGAGCCCAAAACTGAGGAAAAGAAAGATGCAAAACCAGAGCCCAAAACGGAAGAAAAGAAAGTTGCAAAACCCGAGCCCAAAACTGAGGAAAAGAAAGTTGCAAAACCCGAGCCCAAAACTGAGGAAAAGAAAGATGCAAAACCAGAGCCCAAAACGGAAGAAAAGAAAGTTGCAAAACCCGAGCCCAAAACTGAGGAAAAGAAAGATGCAAAACCAGAGCCCAAAACTGAAGAAAAGAAAGATACAAAACCCGAGCCCAAGGTTGAAGAAAAGAAAGATACAAAACCCGAGCCCAAGGTTGAAGAAAAGAAAGATACAAAACCAGAGCCCAAAGTTGAAGAAAAGAAAGATACAAAACCCGAGCCCAAAACTGAGGAAAAGAAAGATACAAAACCCGAGCCCAAGGTTGAAGAAAAGAAAGATACAAAACCAGAGCCCAAAGTTGAAGAAAAGAAAGATACAAAACCAGAGCCCAAGGTTGAAGAAAAGAAAGATACAAAACCAGAGCCCAAAGATGAACCTGAAGAAAAGAAAGGCTCTTCTATACCAGAGCCTAAGCCTCAAGAGAAGATTGAAAAAACAGAACCATCAAAAGAAGAATCAAAGAAAAGTGCAGAATTAGAGCCGGCTAAACCAGATTCCACAACAGCAGAGAAGGAGCCTGAAAAAACAACAGAAGTTAAAGAAAAAGTAACAGGTCAAACAAAAGAGAGTAAAAAAGAAACAAAGGATGAGACAACAGAAACAGTGAAAAAATCAGAAGTAAAGAAATCTGCCCCAGAGTCTACAAAAGGTCAAAAGGAAGAGGAAGCAGAAAAAGAACAAATTAGTAAAGAGTCTAAAAAGACATCCAAAGTTAAAGAAGAAACACAAGTTAAGGATATCAAAGAGGGGAAATTAGAGAAGTCTTCCAGTACTAAAGAAGAGGCCAAGACAACAGACAAAACTAAAAAAGCAGAGGAATAAAAGGTATAAAGAATGATTTTGTGGGGGGAAAAAAATCACCAAAGAAATACTGCAGCAAGGAACTAAGTGATTAATGTAGAAAAACTGCCAAGATAATATTGTACCTTGTTATGATACAAGGGGCTGGTAAGCAATAGGTGTTCACAAAAGAGACAGACAAATGCATTGTGGTAACTTATATAGCAGAATGTGATGTATGCAGAATGCTAAGCCCATACACTTGAAGAGTGTGAATCATTATCCTGCCTCAGTAATAAGTGCATTTAAAATGACTTACCATATGAGATATATATATATCTCACTTAATGATAAAAAGTATTTGCTGACTTATATTAATCAAATAACAAACCAGTCATGAATCAATGGTAAAAAACCACATCCTCAATCTAAAATGTGCACCAAAACAAATACTGTCAAATACTTACAATGTGCAATATATAAATAAAGAGCTTAACAGATACAATGTGCCTCTGAAGTATATATCAATACTACTGCAAATTGACATGATTAAAATATATGTATAATGACATCTAATTATTAATGATTGCATTTTTTTGAATAAAACAGCAACTTTGTTATAGGAACATTATACCTTCTCAAGATCTGTCATTTGTTTCAGTGTTTATGTGTAATAGTTCACACTTTTGTCAGAAGTAGTATTTTCTGGAAAAAATGTTAGGCAAAGCATCAAAGTACCACCTGGGAATCAGATTCAGCATTGGACAAATTAATGCACAGCATTGAGGGGAGGGAGAAGAGGAAAGAGACAAATTGGTAATGCGTAGAAAAGACAGAGGACTGAAAATTTAAGGGAAAATAATTATCTTTGTTGGGCTAAACATATATCTATATAATATATTAAAATCTTGAATTGGTAAGTTGTCACACTCCAGTCCATTGAAATTATTGGGTAACACTTTAAGAATAATAGTAATGCCTGCTATTCTTACTTCCTCCAGGTAGTGTTGCAACCTCCAAAAAAAAATCAATGAGAAGAAGGCCTGTAATTTTAATTTGGTCCAGAGGTGGCAGTCTAACCTCTCTCAGCCTGGTACAACAAATGTAGCTGAAATATATTCAATTTCCTCTGATTAACCCTGAGTAAGGTCATAGGAGTTGACTAGTTTATCAAACAATTAAACAAAATATGTAGCATTCCAGCTAAATAGCAATGCTAAAATAAATTGATTTCACTGGCATTTTGAATATATCTATAAGTATATAGAGTTGATTGTAGCAGCCATCTGAATCTAAAATAAATATTATGGAGATCAGGATATGTTTGGAGAACAAGGAAGCTATTAAGTTAAAATATCACATCCTGAATATGACTGAAATAAAAATGTACTGCCTGTGGCTCCTCAAAAGGAGCAGTGGGTAAATGCACCTTGTGATGTGGCACTGAGGTATGCAAAACAAAAAAGATCCCAGGTTTGAGGTCTGTTCTGTGTTGTGGGATGCTATAATTGGCCTCAGTATCCACAGGCTAAGGAAGGGAAAAGGCTAGAGTTCCTGCTCCCAACTGCTATTCAGTTACCTCTACTGTAAGTGAATGATGGCTGAGAACAGGACTGGATTTGGTTGTGATGGCCTACAGTTGAATAACTGCCAATACTTACTATACAGTCTCATATTTAGGGAATAACATCTTAGGCAAAGTCCAAAGGGCTGTTGGTACTTATGGAACCAAATCCCAGAAAGAGAAAGAGAAAAAAAAATTGTGATCACCAATGGTTTTCAATTTTTATAATTTAATTTAAACCAATCTTTTTTCAATTTCACAGAGTTTAAAATTAACAAACTATTAATTTTACGATATACTTGATATAAATAAATCTCACACTACGAGGTCAAGTTAGCTTATTTGAGATCTGTGAAACTGGTGAGAAAACTAATATTTTCAATTTAAGAGCAACAGAGTAATAAGTAGGGTTTAAAACAGCATTGTGTTTGATGAGACTAAGCACCAAGCATCACTTACAATGCAAGAATAGTAGGCTGAAGGAAAGAGAATAACTAAAAAGACTAGATTAATGGCATCATTGTTATTATCACCAAATAAAGCTTCAGCCACCAACAGATCATTGATAGAATGATCTACACTGGGGGACAATGAGACCCCAGTGATGAGTATGTGCATTTGAAAATTAAATTAATGGTCCCAGAGATTTAAATAATCTTTTTCTCTGCCAATTTTTCTCCTCTACTTTTGTGAAGGTCCTTGCTGGGGTATTGGTCTACAGGCATTGGCACAATATTGGTAACGCAACCAAGGGACCACTATTCATGTGTGGACTTTAACAGTGAGTATTGGCAGACTATTCTACAGCAAGGTATCACAGCCAAGCACAATCCTACCTTCTCTGTAGCTCTGGCTGAGATCGCCTAACTCAGCAAAGACCAGGGATTGGAACCTGGGACCTTCTTGGTCTGTGTGACTCATCCAATGTATAAATCCACTGTGCTCCACCAGATGAGGGATCAGTAGTACTAGGGTACAGAATACTTTTCCACTTTAGACAACAAATGTTATCAACTACTTCCAGGTCAACCATAGCATAGGGAAACGCATAGTAAAGTTTTACTTAATCTGTCCCAACATGACTTCAAACTCAGAGGAGTACCACCTACTACCAGAGGATTATCCCATATCCAAATCTTGCTTGCTTTTCTGAGAGTGAGATTTCCAATTTGTTCCCAATTTTCTGCTGTTGGTACCTACCTATCCTGTTTCCGGCTCAACAGATTTAGAGACCTGAAAATTTCACGTAGATCCTAACAGCCAGGATAGTACAAATGATATAAAAATATTTTCACTAACTGGGGTCATTCTCTGAAAAACAAGCTTACCAGCATTACATAACTAAAGGACTTACTCAAGTGGTTTATATAATAGCAAGGTTAGTATGTTGATTGCAAAATGCACAATAAGGTAAATGATCCCGAATACTGTTGACAACACAGTAGTTTACTGATTGCCCTTAAAATCCAAAGGGGATTTTCAGATCCAGTTTCTCTTCACTGAACATATCTGTAGAAACATAAAAGGAAGCAATTAATGTGTATCTGTAATGTCCTTTACCAGCAATCCATACCCAAAGAATAGGGGCAGAACGGAATATTTAGCAGAGATAACCCCATTTTTAGTTCAGAGATGAAGATATAGCTCTTATCAATCTGAATGTATCGGAAGTGCAGAAAACAATGGATGACACTTGGCTTAAGATAGCACTTCTTCTTCCCAAATTGCATTTTCTTAAAGGCACAGTCTAAGAAGACTGTGGAAATGCATTCACAAGGAACTGAGTTTGGATGGTAAAAATAATTTTATTTTGCACCTCTATAGCCAATGAAAAAGACAAACTTTCATCCCATCAGTCAGGGATGATTTCAAACCAATATTCCAGAAGTCCAAAGGCAATGTTCTAACTCACTACTCTTTCCAGTTCCCAGTTTCCAGTTTTAAGCAAACCCCACATTTGTGAAATAATGTATGAATGGTATGTAAAACAAAGGAACAATTAAACACAAAAATTAAAAGATTACCTTAAATGTTTTAGCAAGAATTGTAGGATGATTCTGAATGATCCATTGCTATGATGAGGTTGTTCCATCATTTAGACATCATAATTTAGAACCCATTCCTGCACAAGGAAATCAAATTCCAGATGTATGCAATTATCTGCACTTGAACAATAGTAAAAGTAAAATGAATATACATCCAAAAGCATCCAAGTTGCTGCTACATCAGACATTCATGTTCCAGGCACACTAGAACACTTGAAAATGGTAAGAAGGTGGATCTAATCTTTTATAGCTTGTAAGATCTCAGTTAAATATATACCTAACTTGCAAAACAGCAATCTATTTGAATGTGTCATCCTCTACAGAAGCACTGATGCATTTCTTAGCTTGAATGCAACCAGTTGTTGTCCTCACTTTTAAATTTACTGGTTCAGGTTTAATAATCAAACCACCTCCATAAGGTTAGATACTCCACATACTTTTCCAGGTTAATCAGTTCCTTGATTTTTGCTCATTTAAAATTGCTATGATGGTCATGGTATTCAGTATACATTTTTTATTTGTTCTTGGGATGTGAGCAACACTGGCAAGGCCGTATTTATTGCCCGTCTCTAGTTGCTCTGAAAAGGTGAAGGTGGGGCTTCTTCTTCCACTGCAGTCCTTGTGGTGATGGTGCTCCCACAATGATGTCAGGTAGCTAACTCCAGGATCTTGACATAGCGATGATGAAAGAATGGTGGTATCTATTCAAGTTAGGATGGTGTGTGACTTGAAGGGGAAATTGGAGGTTATGGTATTCCCATTACATTGTAGCTCTTGACCTTTTTGGTGGCAGACGTTATAGGCTGGGAAGTGCTGTCAAAATAGGCTTGCCAAGTTGCTGCAGTTCATCCTGTGGATAGTACATACTGTAGCCACAGTGTATCAGTGGTGGAGGGGGTAGACATTGAATTCAGTGGCAGGATTGTCAATCAAGCAGACTACTTTGTCCTGGATGGTGTCAAGCTTGAGTGTTGTTGCATGTTGTGGCTACACTATCTCGGTGAGTGGTGAGTACTTCATCACACTCCTGACTTAAACCTGCAGATAGTGGAGGGGCATTGAGGGAACAGGAGGTGAGCCACTTGTCAGAGTATTCAGTCGCTGCTCTTGTAGTCACATTGTTGATGTGACTAGTCCAATTAAGCTTGTGGTCAATGGTGACCTCCAGGATGTTGATGGTTGGGGACTCAATGATAATGGTGCCATTGTAGGGCAGGGGGTGATGATTGGGCCTTTTCTCGTTGGAGATGTATATTTTGACAGCTAAAAAATCGTAGTTGTATATATTTGTGAAGCCAACATGTCTCCTCTCAGTTACAGTCTGTTTGTCATAAAACACTCAACAAACTTTAATTACCTTTCACAAAGATTGCTAAGAAAAACTATGCGCCGATACACCAAAGGCAGAGATTTATATATATATATATATTATATATGCATCATACTTCAGATGTCACACTTCAGTGTCAAAAGTAGAGCAAAAAAAAAAGAAAAAGCTGGCATTTTTTCTGCCCTTGATAACTAGGCCTTTCCAAGTGCAGGAGCCAGGATTTGCTAACAGTGCAAATTTATATAACATACATCAAGAATGCATTTCCTGTCTGTACAGAAACTCTACCAGGATAGAAAATTCCTGACACTGAATGTGTGCAGACTCTTAATTGTTCGTACTAATCATGCTTAAAAAAAGCTAAGGTTCTGGCCTGCATGAAGACATCCAGTGTGCTCTTAACAGCAATTACACTTTGTGGCCTTAATGGAACATTTCGCCCCAGCATCAGAACAATATATTGTGCATTACATTGCATAGCACTCTTGCTTATATAAAACAGCATATTATCTGACTTAATACGAGCAACGCCCACATTGAAACAGTGAAAATAATAAGATTTTTTAAAAAATAAATCCTCAAAACAAGGTAAAGCATGAATTCTTTTTCTGCGGTAACTGTGAAAAATCAGAAACCATTAATGTCATTGAACATTTTTCTCATATATAAAAGCCTTGGAGACATGCATTATGCTCAGGCCACTTTGACATGTTTATTGCAAATGGAATATAGATTTACCTTTAGCTGTAATTGTAGCCATAGTAACCATTTGAAGGGACAAGATATGTTGATATGCCAATGTATCGGAATTCCAAGGATTTTAGTCAGAAGACTTCCTGTAAATCAGCTTGCTTTGTTATGAAACAAATCAATTAAAGGTGCTTGGAAGCACAGGTGAATGGATTTGTATCTAACATTATTAATAGGTCCAGGAAACCATCATTTTAATTTGATAACTTTGTTCACTTGTAATATGATATCTAACTGTCAATCACTTTTCATGCTTCTGAGATCATGATGGAGTAGAGTTGTAACCACAAAAATAATTTCTACTTGCTGGTTCTTCCTGTTTTACAGTGCTGTACTGCAGCCCATGTGGAGATGAGCATATGAAAGCTCCACATACATTTTGTGTTATGGGCATTAATCCAGGTTCAGTGCTATTAGGAATGCTTCATATCTTTTATGATTTTGTAAACCAAGCAGTTGTAAGTTAAATGTTGAATTCTAGTAGAATCTACTGTATTGATCTTTTGCTACTGTTTAAGTTTTCCTTTTAACAAACCTGCATCATAGATAATAACCTAAGCCATATGGTCTGATCGAGGGATTATTCTTCCATTATTTGTAGACCAGGAGGACCAGTGACCAAATTACAGTACCAAGTATATATATATATGTAAATTCTGGAAGGACTGTACTATTATTCAAGTCTGGAGGAAAGTTCTGATTAAAAGTCCTGACATCGAATATGTTTACTTATAGAGAATATTTTTATTAAGACTTGTTGCAGAGATAAAGGAAAGATACACATTATTTTAATTTTTAAAAAGTTTTATATATTTCTTGGCCTCCACTATAAAAACCCGTACACTGAACAAATTGTATTCAAATGTATTTGTTTGTCTACCTGCAGTGGGTAAGGAAACCACTATCTTCCAGGAACTTGTCAACAAATACTTTGCAGTTTTTGAGCTGATATTAATTCAAATCCTTTCAGTGACGATATGAACCCCTCTCATACCTCCATAACCCAGCACTTCTTGTTATAACTGGGAATCCTCAAACCCACCAAAAACAATCCCATTGGAGATCTGCTAGGTTACATATAAACCAATATCCTTTACACTTCGGTACATATGCAAAGCAATCTAAAAAAATTAAGAGAAGGAAATTTTAATTTGATAACTTAAATCATTAATGTCATAGAACATTAGTCATTTCCAATCTACAAACAAAGTTCCCTAGCAACAGAAAATACCCAATTAACTCCAGGAGACACACTTAAAAAAATTGTTAAGAAAGACAAGGAAAGCCAATAATTTCCAATCTACAAACAAGTTTTCCCAGCAAACAGAAAATACCTAATTGACCTCAGAATTCAGTAAGTCCCCAACAACAATTGGTCTCATGATATTATAATTAACCTTGTGGCCTAAAGGGATAGCCCTAAAGTAGAATAATAAATTGTGTATTACATGGTATTGTGCTCCTATTCTTATAAAACAGCCTGTCATCTGATTTACCATGAACAATATGTATATTACACATAAATGCATTAATACCATTAATTTGTCACTAGTAGATGAACCAACCAAGTTCCACATTTTTGTATATGGTTTCAGTGTCAGATATCATCTTATAAACTGGGAGTAAAAACTATAAATCTACAAACCACGCACCATACAAGTACAGTGTAAATTAAAGATGATCAGCATTTGAAAAGGAACAGAACAAGGCAAGGGAGAAGGGAAAAAACACAGCCACAAACACAAGAAGATCTTTCCATCTTGGCAATGCCTGGTTCAACACAGGTTTCCCTAGAAACCAATGAACAAGCAATTACTATAAATTAGTAAAATAGAATAAGCTTTGTGAAATATAATCACTAAATATATTTTATCACTGCACAATTGATGTACAACCATTATAATGAGGACATTTCACAGTTAGTTTGGAGTGAACATTTATTGTAAGATTGATGATTTGGTTACTCTTCATGTTCAAGCACCAACATTCTGCAATCATAATTTCCATTATACAAAAGTGAAGCTTCCACTGATCCCCTAACCCCAAAGTCATACTTCAGGTACTAGATTTTAATAATAACTGAATTTGCAAAGTTATTAAAATGGCACAAAACACAGATGAAGAGATTGCCAGAATTTACCTCAGCATAATGCTCATGGCACTGGATTATTTGCAGTGACCCGTCAATTCCATCTGCATGGGTGTTTAATGGTGCAAAAATGGAGTCTTCAATGACATAATAAAGTACTATTCAACTTATACTTCTAATGTATATTTTGCATGAGTTTTCTTTCATCACAATTGACTACTAAATTGAAATTGAACTTCTAAAAATGGTGCATAGATTTCAAAATGTATTTTTTCATGCAGAAAAAAAACAAAGATATTGAATTCAAAGTAACAGTACGATAGACACAAAGTATTCGGACATAAGTTATGTGTATGCTTGTTCATTACAATTTCAGATATGGGTTTAAAGATTGGGATATCTATTTTTTTTTGTTTCTGGGACTGAAAAGAGGGTATTTGCTATTTTGCAGAGGCAGAATGGATGCAACTGCCTTGGGATATATAAGTAGTGCAACAACATTTTGACACAAATTATGTCTCATGTTTATAGAACAAAAAATAAAGCTTTTCAAACAAAACTAAAAAGAGTAATAATCACCTTTACATCTTCTACAATCTATGTTTGTTCAGTGTTGCAGTTTTTACCATACACTGGGAAATAATCAGTATTAAGAGCTTGATTACCTTGGATGTAAAACAGATTTGTAACATTGTCAGATTCTGCTTAGTCAGTTGGCATTCTACCAAAGTATGCAAATGAGTTTTTTGTGCTGCAGTGCAGATACCACTAATGGTTATTTTTACTCAAGAGTTATATCCCTGGAGAAAACAAATAAAGGGAATGCAGCAAAATACAATGATGAATGCACCTGAAGGCACACAGAAATGAACAAACTTGCTTTCTTTGTATCCGCATATAATCTTGATTCCAAGTGTTTCTGTTCGTCCAAAATGTATTAATAGAAATTATACTACATTCTAAAGGAGATGCAATTTTGCAATTCCAAGCACTACTGATTTTCCCTCAAGGACCTTTAAAAAATGCTCACTATGCGAATTGCAGTAACTTATGAGGCTTGGATTTCTCGTATATATATGTGCCACTCTACAATGTGTCAGTTCCTTTTAAAATGATGACAAGGAGTTTTGAAGACATTTTTGTTGCCAACTTTGTCCCCTGTTCTCTAGACATTGGCATCTTGCCAAGTATGGTTCCATGTGTTTGAATTTTGACAATGAATGTTATTAGGCTATTGAACTATGGGCGCTATCACAGACAAGCTCAATTATTCCTCCCCCCACTTTCCACACACATTTTTAGCAAGAGTTGTTGATTAGAGTAGGAACCCTATCTGATTTTCCTCTTCCTAACCCCAGTTGCTAAGGTCAATTGTAGTACTTCTACCATCCCTCCTGCTGCTATCAGCTGACTCAGCACAAACCAGGCATTGAACCAGGGACCATTTTTGAGCTGTATGGCTCAGCTGTATACTGGATAAAACCACTGAGCCAACAGGGGAGCTAAGTCTGTAGGAATTTTGAGGCTCTTTCAGGCATATCTGTCACATAATATAAAAAGCATTGTATTTAAAATATACTTACTAAGAGCACTTCTCTGGTTTAACCCCTTGATGTTTAAGAACTGGGTCAAGTAGCTGGTCTTAGCTGGCACAGTGATATTGGCGCCTCAAGTATCACTACCGGGCTAGGGACAGGACAAATCTGCCTGGATTCCCAATCAGTGATTCTTGCTGGAAGGTATGTGCGTGCACGTAGACATATGTATGTTTGTGAGGTGATGAATCTGGCTTGACTGTGGTGCCCTTCATCACCATTTTGCTTCACAAAATGATTAGCAAGCGCCTAAGGAACTGTACTCCGGCACAATGGCTTCAGGACATACAGGGAGAATAGTGGACGGAAAATTAAAAGAAAACTCAAGAAAGGCTATGAGGTTCTATACTTGCATATAAATACAAGTTCCTTCTTCCTTAGATTATTTTACATCATATAACAATGTAACAGAAATACATTCAAAACAGAGTTAATAATCACTTCTAGAACTGTGAGACAGTATTGTCCAAGATTACATGCAATACAAATAACAAATATGACATATGATATGAGTTTGATGGATTGTGTTGACCAATTTGAGATGCAGGCTACAAATGGAAACAGATTCAGATTAATACTGCAAATGTACGCCTAATAAGACTACACCGGAGCATAAAAAACCAGTGTGCTTACACTGTAACGTAAAAATGCCCTCTTCTTCCGTGATAGATCGGATGGTTCCAGCGTTGTCCCATCTGTCAAATCTCTCTACAGCACAATGTCAAATTAATCATTCACCACTCCTAATTCTACTAATAATACTCTCGTTCACTGGGTTGTAAAGAGAACAGACAGAATGTTTTGCATGCTCTTCATAATCTACGTATATAAAAATGAGATTATTTTTCTTGACTTTGACACACAGCGGCATGAAAGGGTTGTATCACACCTCTTCCAAATAAGTCACCCAACTTGCTCTGATCATTTTAACAATCAATGAGGTCTTTTAGTTTCAACATCATTGAAAGTTCACAAAACTTCTTTTAATCTAAAGTTAGGTATTTAGGGGCTATTTAGAGCAATATAATGCCACTATTGACACATCAGGGAGGCGGAGTATCCGGACAGTTTATTCCAGACCTCGGTCACACCTCTTAGAGAGGTACAGGATCAAAAAGGTTGGTGTGACCAATAGTGTACCCAGGTGAGATAGAGAACGAGGATCCGCAGAAACTGATCCTATCCAACAGGTACAATGTACTTGCCACCTGTGAGGATAAGGATAAAGACTGTCAGAAGGACAGCCAGAATGCTGACCATGACACCCAGGAGCAGGAGGCTGTCCAAAGTGGGGAGGAGGAGGAGGAGGAGGAGGAGCAGTGTGATGTGGTAGTTGTAGGGGATTCACTAATTAGGGAGACAGATAGTATCCTTTGTAAACAGGATTGAGAATCCCACATGGTATGTTGCCTACCTGGTGCCAGGGTGAGGGACATCTTGAACCGGCTTGAAAGGATTTTTGAGAGGGATGGGGAGGATCCAGTCATTGTTGGGACCAACAACATAGGAAAGAGTGGGTAAGAGGTTCAGAGAGTACCAGGAGCTAGGAGCTAAATTTAAAAAAAAGACCTCAAGGGTTATAATCTCTGAATTATAACCCAAGCCACGTGCAAATTGGTGTAGGGATAAGCAGATTAGGGAGGTGAACATGTGGCTGAAGGAGTGGTGTGGGAAAGAGGGGTTCCATTTCATGGGACACTGGCACCAGTACTGGGACAGGAAGGAAAAGTACCATTGGGACGGGCTCCACCTGAACAGGGCTGGTACCAGGGTCCTACCGGAAAGGATAAATAGGGCGGTCACAAGGACTTTAAACTAGTAAATGGGGCAGGGGGGAGGACTCAGTTGGAAAAGGTAGTATAAATAATAATTCTAAAACAAATGAAAAGGAAGAAAGTAGAGTGATAGTCAGAAATTATGCTTTAGGCACTACAGGTAAAGGCAAAACTAAAAGATGTAAAGTAACTAAATTAGGAGAGAGAAATAAGAAATGTGTGAGAAAAGCAACATTACAGCAGGATGACAGGTTAGGGTGTGTGGCCCAAATAAGCATTCTTTATACAAATGCACAGAGTATAAGGAACAAATTGAATGAATTGCAGGCGCAAATTCAACTTAGAGGGTACGACATAATAGCCATTACTGAGATATGGCTGCAAGACGGTCAGGACTGGGAACTGGATACACCAGGTTATAAGGTCTATAGGAAGGATAGGGAAACTGGTAGAGGGGGAGGAGTAGCCTTAGTGATTAAAGATGAAATTACTTCAATGATAAGAGAGGATATAACGAGAGGTAAGCTGGCAGCGGAGACTTTATGGGTAGAATTAAGAAATAGAAAAGGATTTAAGACTGTAGTGGGAGTTGTGTATAGGCCCCCTGGTAGCAGCTGTGAAGTGGCAGAATGTATAAATGCAGAGATTAGACAAGCACGTAGCAAAGGCAGAGTTGTTTTAATGGGAGATTTTAACTTTCATATTGATTTGGATAAGCAGACGAGCTCATGTCAGAAAGGTAGTAAATTTCTTGAGTGTGTTCAGGACAGCTTTCTGCAACAATATGTCCTAGAACCAACAAGGGGGCAGGCCATATTAGATTTAATAATGAGTAATGAGTCAGATTTATTTAACAAGAGCAATTGTTTCAGCCTGTTCTTGCCCCACGGAACTTATTTCTTCCTATCTTGACTCTATTTTTTCTCCCCTTGTCCAATCTCTTTCAACCTACATCCGCGACTCTGCCGATGCCCTCCGCCATTTTAACAGTTTCCAGTTCCCTGGCCCTAACCGTTTCCTTTTCACCATGGACATCCATTCCCTCTACATCTCCATCCCCCACCAGGACAGCCTGCGGGCCCTCCGCTTCTTTCTTAAATGGAGGCCCAACCAGTCCCCATCCACCAGCACTCTTCTCTGCTTGGATGAACTTGTTCTTACATTGGACAAGTTCTCCTTTGACTCCACTCACTTTCTCCAAATAAAAGGTGTCGCTATGGGAACCTGAATGGAACCTAGCTATGCCTGCTTTTTTGTGGGCTACGTGGAACATTCCTTGTTCCAGTCCTACTCAGGTCCCGTCCCTCACCTCTTTTTCTGGTACATTGATGACTGTAGCGGTGCCGTTTCCTGCTCTCGCCCCAAAATGCAAAATTTCATCAATTTTGCTTCCAATTTCAACCCTTCTCTCGTCTTCACATGGTCCATCGCTGACTCTTCCCTTCCCTTCCTCGACTTCTCTATCTCCATTTCTGGGGATAGGCTGTCAACCAATATCTATTATGAGCCAATCGACTCCCACAGCTACCTTGATTACACTTCCCCCCACCCCGCTTACTGTAAGGACTCTATTTGCTTCTCCCAGTTTCTCCGTCTCATCAGTTCTGACGATGCCACCTTCCACACCAGTGCTTCTGATATGTCTTCCTTTTTCCTCAACCGAGGATTCCCCTCCACTGTAATTGACAGGGCCCTCGACCGTGTCCATCCTATTTCCCGTACTTCTGCCCTCATCTCTTCCCCTCCCTCCCAGAACCAATGATAGGGTCCCCCTTGTCCTCATCTTCCACCCCACCAGCCTTCATATTCAATTTATCATCCTCCACTATTTCCACCAGCGCAATCCCACCACCAAACACATCTTCCCCTTCCCTACCCTTTCAGCATTCCGCAGGGACTGCTCCTTCCGCAACACCCTAGTCCACTCTTCCATCACCTCCAACACCCGCTCTCCTCCCCACGGCACCTTCCCATGCAAGCGCAGGAGATGCAACACATGCCCTTTCACTTCCTCCCTTCTCACAGTCCAGGGCTCCAAACACTCCTTTCCAGGTGAAACAGTGATTTACTTGTCCTTCTTTCAATTTAGTATACTGTATTCGCTGCTCACGATGCGGTCTCCTCTACATTGGGGAGACCAAATGCAGACTGAGTGATCGCTTTGCTGAACACCTCCGCTCAATCTGCAAGCGTGACCCTGACCTGCCTGTCGCTTGCCATTTTAATTCTCCATCCCACTCCATGCCCTCGGCCTCTTACACTGTTCCAATGAAGCTCAATGGAAGCTCGAGAAACAGCACCTCATCTTTCGATTAGGCACTTAACAACCTTCTGGACTCAACATTGATTTCAATAACTTCAGATCATAACCACTGCTCCCATTTTCTCAGGTGCTGGTAATAGTTCTGCTGTTGCCATTTAAAGCTCCTCCAGACCCATCTTTTATTTCTTTACTTGTTCCATTACCATCCTTCTTGCCTTGCACCATCATACCTTTTGTCATTTAATCACTCCTGCCCTCCACACTATCAGAGACCTTGGGCTCAAATTTAGCAGGCCTGCGGGTTCCCAGCGGGTGGTCCTCCGGGAGCGTGGAAAACGCGGACGGCTAATTGTGTGCGTCCCCCACGCGATCGCGGGATAATTGGACCCATTAAGCCCTGCTTCCGGGTTCTGCGCTCCCCAGCTGCGTGCCGGCCGGCTGCGCATGCGCAGTACCGTCGACGCGATGTAGGAGCTCCAGTTAAAGGGGCAGTCTCCCAAAGCCCCTCCTGCTGCAAGCAAGAGGTCTGGGAGAATGGCTCAACAAAGGGGAAAGGCTGCGCCCCGTTTTTCAGATCTGGCACTGCAGCTGATGCTGGAGGGCGTGAGGAGGAGGAGGGAAACACTCTTCCCAGAAGATGGGTGCAAGTTCCCTGCCGCCGCAACCAGGAAGGCATGGGCAGAGGTGGCGGCGGAGGTGAGCAGCAGGGGCAACACCCCAAGGACTTGGGAGCAGTGCCGCAAGCGCTTCAATGACCTGACTAGGTCTGGCAAGGTGAGTACACCAACGCACCCTCCCACATCCCGTCCCCACCATCACGCCAAGCAGATCACAACCCCCTCCTGCACAGCCACCACTGCGCTCCATCAGCAATCCTCACAGCCACTCATTCACCATCCTCGCCGTGCACGCAAGTACCCACCGTCCCTGATCCCACCCGAACACTACCACACACCCCAATCCCCATGCAATGGGATGGGCACGTGGCCCACGCTTCCTCCCATCCGTTCCGCGCCACGCTCAACCCAACCACACCGATGCTCGATGCGTCTCACGATGCAAGACGCACCCACTCACACATCTGTGTTTTGCCTTCACAGGAGAAGAGAAGCAAGAACAATAGGGAAAGGGCACGCACCGGAGGTGGGCCGCCGCAAGTGGTGGAGCTCACCGACGCAGAGGTGGAGGCGCTCGACCTCGCCCGCACGCGACATTGCCTGTCGGTGGCCGATGGCGAGTGTGTCGCTGCCGAAACGGCCGGTAAGGGAAAGCTGACACTCAACACCCATGATCGCGAGTTACCGTCTCATCACCTGCCATCAGGCGCACTGTCAAGTTGGTCCACATGCCTCAAAGTGCCCTCTGTTCTCTTGCAGGTCCGTCTTTGGGTCAAGCGAGCGTGGAGGGCGATTCCTCAGAGGACATGGCGGTCTCTGAGGGTGCATCGTCACATCAGAGCCAACCATCCACCAGCGCAGAGACACGCACCTCGGTGGGTCCCCCTCGCCAACTAGTTGGGGTAGCACTTGGTGAGTCACTGCGTACGAGTGAGCATGAGCAGACCCTGGTGGCAGGGGCAGCCGCGGAGGGTCCGCGACGGAGGGAGCACTCATCTCCAGGCTCTGCTCAGCCGGACCCAGATGCTGAACCCAGGGGGCCACCAGTGAAAAGGAGAGTCGTCGAGGGCCACCAGCTAATTGCTGAGGTACTGGCAGAGGTGCCGCGCGCATTGTCCACAATAGCGCAGGCGATGGAGGAGTCCACCTCCTGCATGTGGGCATTGGTGGCGCAGGCACAGGAGGGTATCGGCGACACAGTGTCGCGGGTAGGTGCGGGACTGTCTGCGGTGGAGGACAGGCTGGCCTCCCTCGAGCGTCACGCACAGCTCCAGATCGAGTCCATGCAGGCCCTGACAACGTCTGTACGGATTCAGGGTGAGCAACATTCCGACGCCACCAACAGGCTGAGGGATACACTAGGGGTGGCCTTGCAAGGCCTCACACATGCCATCCAAACTGCCGTCCAGCAGGGTGGAAGGGGTGATGTGGGCCGAGGCCAAGAGAGGGATGATGGTGACCGGGGACATGGAAGCGGGGACGCCTCTCAAGGCGTCCCCACGTCCCACCTGTCGCCCACCTCTCAACCAGTACCCGCAATGGTGCCTCCTCTCCAGGTGGCCGAGTCTGCCCCTGCCCCGGTGCAGGAGGAGCAGTCTGTGGAGGTGCCCTCACGGGCACCGAAACCCAGGGGCCGTCCGCCAAAAGCATCTACCCGGTCAAGGCAAGAAGACGAGCAACCTGCCACTACCTCTGCTGGAGCCACAGGGGTAGCACCACGTAGGGGTTCCCGGAGAAGAATTGCAAAGGCCTTACAATCACAAAGGGAATACACCAGGGTGTTTATTATTTTGTACTTTGTTTCTTATATAATGTCACATTCCAGATATTAAATAGTCTATTCTCACCACTCCTGCCACCTCTCGTCCATTCTTCCGCGGCTTGTGCAATAGTTGCGTTCCGTGGAGGCCATCATGACGGCGAACACCTGCTGCCACCCATTGGGCACACTGCTGTGGGTGCAGCATTACTGGCAGCACTCTTCAGTGGAGGGGGCTGGTATGGCCGCTCGCATGTGCAGGTGAGGAGATGCGAGCGCCTCGCAGTGTCTGACTCTAGGAGAACCGTTGACGTATGAGTGCGTCCCTGGCCCGGCGACCATCCCGGTGAGTCGCGGCTCGGCGCATGGGTCGTCCAACATCCTCTGGCGCGTCCTCCTCCTCCGCCTCCTCCGCATCCTCCTCCTCCTCCTCCTCGCCCTCGCCTTCCGCAATGTGGGTGGCGGGTGTGGATGGGGCCTCCTCCAGCGGCACCCCCCTCTGTTGGGCCATGTTGTGCAGGGCACAGCAGACAACTATGATTCGTCCCACTCTGAATGGTGTGTATTGGAGCGCTCCCCCAGAACGATCAAGGCACCTGAAGCGCATCTTGAGAAGCCCTATGGTCTGCTCAATTGTAGACCTGGTAGCAGTGTGGCTGTCATTGTACCGACGCTCCGGCTCGGTGATGGGGTTCCTCAGAGGTGTCATGAGCCACGTGTGGAGGGGATACCCCTTGTCGCCGAGGAGCCAGCCGTTGCCGGCGTTGGGTGCCTGCAGGATGGGCGGGACGGCGGACTCCCTGAGGACGAAGGCATCGTGGCAGCTGCCGGGGTATCTGGCGCACACGTGTAGGAATCTCTGGTGGTGGTCACAGATGAGCTGGGCGTTCATGGAGTGATACCCCTTCCTGTTGATGAACAGCCCTGGCTCATGCGGAGGTGCCCGTATTGCGATGTGGGTGCAGTCGATTACACCCTGCACCCGTGAGAAGCCGGCCATGGCATGGAATCCAACCGCCTTCTCCATCTGGCTGCGCTCGTCCATGGCGAAGTTGATGTAGTGGGAGGCCCTGCGGAACAACCCATCGGTGACCTGCCTTATGCACTTGTGTGCAGAGGACTGACAGACCCCGGTGATGTCCCCGGTGGCACCCTGGAAGGAACCGGATGCGAAGAAGTTGAGGGCAGTGGTGACTTTGACGGCGACAGGTAAGAAGATGCTGCTTGGTCCATCAGGGAGCAGCTCGTCGTTAAGGGGGCCCCACCTCTCCGAGGCGGACGGCGTGGACTGCGAGGCTGCTGGGGCTGGTCATCCTGTTCGTCCTCCGACGATGTCAACGCACCACCCATCTGGCAGGTGTTGGTGTGAGGGGTTGTGCAGGGTAGGTGGGTGGGTCCTCAGACTGGGGCTGCGGTTTCGTGTCGGTCTGTCCACTGGCTTGGCGGGGGTTGGTGGAGGGCAGGGGTTGCCCTATGTGACGCGGTGGCCTCCTGCGTGGGTGAGGGCTCTCCCCCGTGGAGCGCACCTTGGCACCTGCCACAGGCTGCTGGCTGCAACACGCCTGGTTTGAAGGGTACTGTTTCCCCCAGTGTGGGAAACTGACTGCGTTGAACCTAAAATCCCACACTTCCTCTTTTGACAGCTGCTTCAGCTCATTAACTGACCACAACGAGCAAGTTAAGTGCTCTCAAGTGGAACCCCGCTGGCTTTAATTGCCTGCGGGATTCCCACCAGCGGGGCTTTCGCGCGCAGCCCCGCACGTCAGCGCGGTACCCGGAAGTGGCCGGGATTTCGTCCGAATCCGGTCACGTGATCGGAGATCGGGATTTTCGGGGCCCCCCCGCTGGAAACCCGACCCTAAAATCGAGCCCCTTCCCTTTTGTTCTCCCCCCCCCCTTTCCCTGGCTCTGTACTTGCTGAAAAACAATCTTCAACTTTTTCCAGTTCTGCCGAAGGGTCATCGACCTGAAACGTTAACTCTGTTTCTTTCTCCACAGATGCTGCCTGACTTGCTGAGTATTTCCAGCATATTCAGTTTTTATTTCAGATTTCCAGCATCTGCTTTTGTATTTTGCTTTTGATTTAGTTAACAGCCTAACGGTGAGTGAACATTTATCTAATAGTGATCATAATATGATCAAGTTGTGTATGAAAGGAAGAAATCTAAATTTAGGTAAGGCCAACTTCAACGGGATGAGAAAGAGGCTGTCCACAGTAAACCGGACAAATCTGTTAGTGGGTAAAACGACAGAAGATCAGTGGGGGATGTTCAAAAAATAATTTAACGTGATACAGAACCAGTTTATACGCCTAAGGGGCAAAAGTTCTACTTGCCAAAAAAAAACATGGACGACAAAAGAGGTAAGGGACAACATAAAACTAAAATAAAAAACATACTAAAATGCAAAAAATATCAGAGATCCTGGCAACTGGGAGAAATACAAAGAACAGCAAAGGGTGACAAAACATAGTAAGCTACAAAAAGGGAGTATGAAAAGAAACTTGCAAGAGATATCAAAATCAACACAAACATTTGTTACTATTATTTTAGGAAAAAGAGGACGATCAAGAGCAATGTGGGCCCCTTAAAAACTGATAATGGTGATATTGTAAATGAAAATAAGGAAATGGCAGACATATTAAATAATTACTTTGCATCAGTAAAGGAAGAGGATAGGATGTCGGACACCCAAAGGAAACTAATTTTGAATCAGGGACGGGGACTCACCATAATTAATGTAAGCAAATTAACAGTAACGAAGAAAATAAGAGTGACAAATCCCCAGGATCAGATGGTTTCCATCCCAGGGTTTTAAGGGATGTGGGTGAGAACATTGCAGAAGCCCTAACTATAATCTTCCAAAGTTCTCTTGATTCAGGAACCATTCCTTTAGATTGGAAAATTGCACAAGTCACTCTGTTATTTAAGAAAGTTGAGAGGGGGAAACCAGGGAATTATAAACCAGTTAGCCTAACATCTGTTGTCTGGAAATTACTAGCGTCTATAATTAAGGATAGACTGAATGAAGACCTTGAAAATTTTCAGCTGATCAGAGAGAGCAAACATGGATTTATAAAAGGGAGGGGACGCCTGACAAACCTGATAGAATTTTTTGAAGAGGTGACTAAAGTAGTGGACAGGGGAATGTCCATGGATGCTGTTTATGTGGACTTCCAGAAGGCATTCGATAAAGTCCCTCATAAGAGACTGATAGCTAAAGTTGGAGCACGTGGAATTGAGGGCAAATTATTGACTTGGTTAGGAAATTGGCTGAGCGGCAGGAGACTGAGTAGGCATAACGGGCAGGGACTCAAATTGGCAGGATGTGACTGGTGGTGTCCCACAGGGATCTGTGTTGGAGCCTCAACTGTTCACTGTATTTATTAACAACTTAGATGACAGGATAAAGAGCCACATATCCAAGTTTGCCGATGACATAAAGAAAGGCAGCACTGTAAGCAGTGTAGATGGAAGCATAAAATTACAGAGCGATAGTAATAGATTAGGTGAATGGACAAAACTGTGGCAAATGTTTTCAATGTAGGCAAGTGTGAGGTCATCCAATCAGAGTACTTTTTAAATGGTGAAAAGCTCAAAACAGTGGAGGTCCAAAGAGACTTAGGGGTCCATGTAAATAGATCATTAAAATGTCATGGACAGGTACTGAAAATAATCAAAAAGGCTAATGGAATGTTGGCCTTTATATCTAGAGGACTAGAATATAAGGGATTAGAGGTTATGCTATCCCTATACAAAGCCCTGGTTAGACCACACCTGGAGTACTGTGTTCAGTTCTGGGCACAGCTCTGCCCTCTGCAGCTCCATCCCTGATAATGGCAAAATACAAACTGAATCAGACTAATATAAACATTTATTAAGCCCTATTTTGGTGAATTAGAATTAAAGATCTACATGCCAAACTTTTGTTACCACCCTTTTCCACTTTACATATGAGCGTGACTAATACAGTATGGCAAGTAGCACTACATTAATTAAAATGTACGTCAGAGGGAAAGAAAGATCAAAGTTGATGGGATTGATGATAAATAAAAATTTCCTTTACACCAAGTTTGGAGTTGTTGCTGTCCATTGAAAACTTTTAAATTGAGATTGAAGGAGCTTTATGTCATATTTTGGCACGACTTATAAAAACAATAATTCAACCACAAATGTTGATTATGTTCAGATTCATACAAACCTATTTGAAAAAAAAAGCCACCAGAGGATTCCAGAAAAAACAATTACATGGTTCAGTGAGTAAATGCAGCACATGGTGCATGGGCTATATGAACCAAGAAGGTGTCAATGCCTGGTCTGTGTTAAATTAGCTGTGCTTACCTGGGGTAGGGACAATACAATTGAAATCAGTGTTCCTGGACAAAGGAAGAAAATAAAAATCAGCTGATGCTTGTACTCCTAATGAGGAATCCCCCTTCTTGCCTGTATGCATACAGGCCCTTTATTGTATCTCCCAATGCTGCAATGGGACAGGACCACTATTTTGCAGGTCTGTGGGCTGAAAACACTAAAGCAACATATTATTGCTCATTTGCAGCCGGACCCTATTTCTCATGCAGTGGGTCAGCTGAGTTAAGAAATTTATTATTCCAATATTATAACAGTGGATAAGTTAGCAAAAGAAAATTAAGATCCCTTAATGATGTAAATGGGGTTGAAACTGAAGATGAATTAAAAATAGTTAACATATTAGAATACTTCCAAAAATATTCACTGGAAAATATACTATTTTGCCACCCTACATAGGATATTCTATAACTAAAGTTACAACTTTGGCATCAATTGCAATGGAGGTCCTGGGCAGGACAAGGACAGCTGATTGATTGATGAATACAAGAAATATCTCACTGGACTGAAAATAGAATATTTTCAAAAAAGGCAACAAAATAAATGTAGGTAACCATATTACTCTAATGTCAGTAATCAGCAAAATAGTGGAATTGATTAGAAATAATCTTGAGGATTATTTATATGAAAATAACCTGGCAGCTTTCAGTTTTAGAAAAGGCAACTTCCTTAATTGTTTTTTTTTAAGGAGTAGCATCTCAAGTAGGCATTGCTAAGTTCTATAATATAGTACATCTAGAAAGCCTTTGATAAAGTTTTACATGAAAGCTTAAGGCAGTGAGTTTCCTAGCTAAGACTTGGAGGTGGAAAAGGAATGACTAAGGGATGAAGCAGCAGGTACAAGCTAGGGGAGTGATGTCGGACTGGGGAGATATACTGAGTGAAATTGCATAGGGATCAATACTGTTTCTAATTTAAATAAACAACCTGGATTCCGAAACACAATGAAAGTTGATCAGATTTGTAAATAAAACTAAACTGGTAGGGGCAATAAATGCAATGATGCGGGATTTATAAAAAATTTGCAAGTGGTCAGAATTATGGTGGATGAATTTCAATAGAGCGAAGTCTAAGGTGCTACAAAATAAGACAAGAAAAAAGGGCGATATGTTTCCTCAATGAATGATGTGGAGATGCCGGTGATGGACTGGGGTTGACAATTGTAAACAATTTTACAACACCAAGTTATAGTCCAGCAATTTTATTTTAAATTCACAAGCTTTCGGAGGCTTCCTCCTTCGTCAGGTGAACATGTGAAAATGAAATCCTCGAAATGAAATCGCATTTATAATTCACAGAACAATGCTTGGTGAGTACAGACAGTTTTTTCAACTGCCCGTTGCCAAGGCAATCAGTGTGCAGACAGACAGGTGTTACCTGCCAGGTCTCACAGAATATACAAATCACCAAAAAAAAAGAACAACAAACAAAAAAAAAACAGAGATAGAGAGGTAGAAACATAGAAAAGACAGCAACTGACCCGTTATATTAAAAACAGATAACATTTGTTCGCTGGTGGGGTAACGTGTAGCGTGACATGAACCCAAGATCCCGGTTGAGGCCGTCCTCATGGGTGCGGAACTTGGCTATCAATTTCTGCTCGACGATTTTGCGTTGTCGTGTGTCTCGAGTATGCTTACCCGAAGGTCGGTGGATTTTTTTGTTTGTTTTTTTTTGTTTGTTTCTCTGCTTTTTTTTTGTTTGTTGTTCTTTTTTTTGGTGATTTGTATATTCTGAGAGACCTGGCAGGTAACACCTGTCTGTCTGCACACTGATTGCCTTGGCAACGGGCAGTTGAAAAAACTGTCTGTACTCACCAAGCATTGTTCTGTGAATTATAAATGCGATTTCATTTTCACATTGTTCACCTGACGAAGGAGGAAGCCTCCGAAAGCTTGTGAATTTAAAATAAAATTGCTGGACTATAACTTGGTGTTGTAAAATTGTCCTCAATGAATGGTATTGGACTAGTTAGGAAAGGGGTTGAAAGATACTCAACACTTATATCTGCCTAAGCTAGAGACCTAAATTCCCACTGCCATTATTTGGAAACTTACAGATTTAGAAAAGTTAACAGATGTAATGAAACAATCTTTCAGGTAGAGGGGCTGGGAATGAAGACATCATAATACTTAGAAATCTGGGAGAATTGAGAGCTATGGAAGCTTATACTGATGACGTTACTTATGAGAAGACATACATCAAAATTGGAGGAGGTTCAAACAGTATAAATGGATGAAATGATTTCGCCGAGCCTATGGCTTCCTGAACAATACAATTTTGCACAGTTGATTAGGTTTTAATGCCGGTTTAAAACATTCCTAATTCATTAAGGCATTGCTCCTTAAGGCCAATATTTACCCTGCCCATACAATACCCATGATAGACCACACACTATGAAAATTTAAAGATGTGGGATAGCATTAGAAACAGTATCACAGATTTCTGGTGGTTGCCTGTTCATAGGGTGCATCAGAATAAAATGTCAAAGCAAAATCCTTAAAAGACAGGTTATAGGTTATGGATGGAAGGTGCTCGTTTTGCAGACAACAGATGGCTCATTGTAGAAACCTGATGTGGTGTTCTATTCAGAGGGGAGAATGACAATGGCTGATATGACAGTTCAAAGATAAATATGTCTCTTTATAGCGATGACTAAAACTGTGGGTGTAGGGGGAGAGAAAGAGAAAAAAGATCATGACCTTCTTGTGGCTGTTTCAATTCTGACTTTTGCAACTTCAGACATTAGCTATCTCCCCCATTTTGTCCTTTTCTCCCATTCACCTCCATTTTGGATTTGTTTTCTTATACATCTTTTCACTACCATACTTAGCTATTCCATGATCTTTTGTTGGGATGTCCTGAGGATGTGAAAGGTGCTATACAAGTGCAATTTGTTTGTTTCTTTCAGCCATTCTGACAAAGGTTCTACATCCACAATGGCAACTTGTCTTTTCTCTTCAGATGCCCATAGACCTGCTGTATATTTCCAGTATTTCTTGTTTTTATTTCAGACTTTCAGTTTCTTTCTTTTTATTTGTACTTTCATTACTGTGTTCAGTTCTGGTCACCGAGGCACAATGGAAACATTTAATTGTTAGAAGTGGTGCAGGGGAAGCCATGAAGTTGATTGCTAGTGTCAAAAGTGTGTTCAGGAAAGGTTAGAAAAACTTAAAGACTTTTCAATTTTGGAAAGAACCATAATGAGAAGTGACCTACAAAATACTAAATGCAATGGAAAAGATCAATATGAACAAAAGGCATAGGTATAAAGTGGTAAAAGACAAGTTCAGGACTGATGCCAGGAAGCAGTTCTTCCTGCAGTAATTAACACCTAGGATGATCTTCTAGGTAGGGTAGTGAAGGCAAAAACTGGAATCATTCAAGAGGCAGATTCTGCGATGGAAGGAATATAAGCTTCTACGGGAAGATAAACTAGATGGGAAAATGGCCTCGCTCATCTGTATTTATCTGTGATTCCCAAATCATTCAAATAAAAATTAACCTGTATCCACATTGGAAATGAAGCTACATTATTGATTACAGCTTCCTGAAGACATTTTTTGTCTTTTCTTAAATGAAGTAGTTCTCAGTCTTCAAATGCAGATTTTAAATCCATGGAGTGTGTGATTCCAATCAGTGATTTTATTCCATAAAATTGTCGTTTTACAACGTAGGCAGCATTTCATATGAGCTTTAATTCTGTTCAGAGTTTAACTGTATCGTTTTGAAACAAGTGAGAATGCTTTAAGTCAAAGTGCACTATTAAAATAATTTTCTCACTACACTCGCAATAGTTGTGGGGAATGTAATCATTTTAATGAGATAACTCTTCTGCTCTGAATTACAAGACAATAAAGGCTAATTAGTTTGTTGCTAGTCATGTGACAAAAATGTGAAATTCAATGCTGTACAGATCTTTACTCTTCAATGATAAAAGTACACATTAAAAAATCAGCAGCTCAAAATGGTCATTTGAAATTTAGACTCAAACATGCTGACTTTAATTCAGTTTCAATGACAATTGAAACAGATATTGTACAACAAATGCTAACGTATCTTCAAAAATAGCTCATATTAAAATTAAGTTGCAAACATATTCAATCTTGGGAGTCAAAAAACAGATCCTGCAACAAAATATGGTTTCATTAATTTTATTTACCCCAATGCACAAACCTCAGAGCTGTAATACTGATGGTTGTAATTCTAATCCAATTCTAAATTCTAATCCAAATTGCAGTGAAAGGTCCATCATACAGTTAATAGCTGCACTAGGCTGCCGCATGCAGCAGCTTCATTCAATTACTGCTGAGTCACCGATGTGTGAAGAATCCCTGTGGATGATTGTATTTGAAAGGCTTGATTCGATTAGGACCTCTGAAGGGGGAAGAAGGAAAGGGTCAAAATATAAGGATTTCAGAGTACTTGGGACTTCAGCAACTGACAAAACGAGATTCAGTTTAAAGTAAAATGGTTAAGTTAAACTTAATTCAATACTTGCACATAACAGCACTTCTTCTCTAACTTGATTAAATGCTTTTGGTATTCCTGAAGCCTTTTTTGTTCCCTCTCCAATCTTCCCCCCCCCCTTTTTTCTGAAGGTCCATGGGCTGCAACAGTCCTCTGGGGCCTCATTCAAGTGGCCATATTTTTTCTTATATGAGCTTAGACAACAAATACCAGCAGATTATTCAACTGTGGAGAACATCACAGCAAAGCCTGTCCCCATGTACTTTGCAGCGGAGGTCAATGGTTAGCGATTAGGAATGGAAACACACGTTCCCTGCCCTAGCCGAGGGGGCTGAGGCCAAATGAGCCTAACTGTTTCCCCAACTGGGATTAGCTAAACTTGATTGGAAATCAAATCTAGGTCCTTCAAGTCTGCATAGTTTAGTACCACACATGGTGCATTTACCTAATTAGTAAACAGGTTAGTTTTTCCTGAAGGCCCTGATACAGCTCAGGTTTGGTACTGCACATTTTGCATAAATACAATGCAGCACATTAACTATCACAAGCTATGACACATAATGTAAAACAAATATACTACTGCAAAACACAGAAAAAGTTATTTACACCAAATGTAACAAAAATGTGCAAAATTTCTGCAAAAATATGAAAAATTGACATTATTATTTAAATGTTGCTTTGCAAGCTACTGCAATGCTGACTTGTTCTTGCATCAGAATTAATCCATGCTTAACAAGTTTACACAGTGATTTGATGAGCTATACAGACTAGGAAGGGTCCAGAATCAATCCTCAGTCTGTGCCGAGTGAGTTAATCTCAGTTGGGGTAGTAGTCAGAGGCTAGAACTGCCCTGAGCAATTCTGGGATAAGGAGGCAAAAATCAGCTAGGTTTCCTGCTCCTGATTGTTATTCAGTGACTGCTGCTGGAAGTGTGTACGTGTGAGTGCAGGTGAGGACAGGATTAATCTTGGCTTTGACAGTCGTGATTTGAGTTCACACATAAATATTGGCCACTTGGATGTGGTACCAGAGGCTGATAAGCACTCTTAATATTGTGCTCTAAGTAGGAGTCAATGCCTTCACAAGTGGAGAGGAGAAAATTGATGCGGAACTTTTTTTCACGACATGTCCTAAACTGATGTGCTAGCTGAACATCTGACGGAGGATATTCTTTTATGTAGGATATTTTCAAACAAATTACCTAACAAGGCGCAGACACATCTTCTCTCGTGGGAATTCCTTAGGCCCCTCCACACTGTTATCATGAGTCTCTGTTTCCAGATACACATCCAGACACATGCATAAACGCTGGATCTGATTGGTCAGCAGCTGATGGCCTGGTTTGGGACCCAGCAACTCCTTGAAACATACATTAACTTCACCTTCTATAGCCTGAAAGAAACAATCCATACACAAATGGTCAAAGTGAACACAGTCAACCCCCCACCTCCCAGTTTAGATAGAATCATATTATAGTTGAGATAGTGATCATTAATACATGTATGAACATTTCACACTGGGCAAGGCACACTGCTTTAATTCATCCCATTCAGTAAATCTTCTTGAAATGGTTATCTTACAAGGGCCAGTTTCTAGTTCTGATGAAGGGTCTACACCCAAAATGTTTTTTTCTCTTTAGATGCTGAGAATACCGTGTATTTGCATCACTTCCTGTTTTTACTGCTGTGACTGGCCTCATTATCACCCCCACCCCATGCCTACGGCATCTGCTGCCAGCAGTGTCCCTTGCATTGTATTACTGGCTCACTAGGAAAATGTGCAACTCAACAGTGGTGCAATCCTTCCTTCTCCCCATCCCACAGAAATATATGTGGAAAAAGCACCTGGAAAGTAAGGCCCCATCATCTGACCCTGCTCCACACAACTCTTCACATGAATTTTCTAACACTGCAGCCACTTGTACGCACTCCCCCATGACACTAGTCCCCCACTACCAGCTGCTGGCATGAATCACCTCGTCTCCTTCCTTGCTCAATCTCAAGCTCTCAGCAACAACCTCATCCCTGCTAATATGTAATATTGATTAATTGTGTACAACTGATTAACAATTGCAGCATATTTGACTGCAACTATCAGGCAAACTAAATCATAGCATGACTAAACAAAATATATAAATCTTAGAACAATTTAACAAAGGCTTCAAAAATTTGCTTGTATTTTCATCGTGACAATGGCTAAAAAGATGGCCATGCCATGCTCATAATGGAGTTTTGGGCCTCTAAAGTTTAGCTCAAGCACCAAAAATACTCGAGTCTGGATCTATCTACCATTTGACATCTGCTTTTGGGTAAAAGTGAAGATCTAAATTAGTTTCTTCCCCCTAGCCATTCATCAACAGCAGAGTTTGCTTTCAGAAACGTGCAGTTGCCATAAATTTTAATGATGACGCTGCATTTTAGTTTCAGGGAATTGTCCTGTCCGCAGAATCCACTCTGAACGCTGTAGTAATGTTTCTGTATCAAAACTTAACTGCATTGTTCTACGTGTTTTCTTTCATAATATCTGGCAATAGAGATTTCAAAAAATTTGCATTTTTGAAGAAAGGAGTATGCTTTGAAAGCTGCAAGGATAAATAGAACAAAATATTAGATTTCCCTGCTGCTGCTCACAGTAAGTTGGAGGATATGCTGTTTTATAATAACAGGAACAATATACCATGAAGCACACAATGTATTCATATATATGTAAAACACAATTGATTTCCTTTGGTGTTGTTCATGGACAACAATTGGAAAAATATTTTGTCTTCCGGAATCACACTCTCTACTTACCCCCATATTCTAATTCTTTCTGCTGCTCTCACTGTCTTTATTTCTCTCCCTCCCTTTCTGTATGCCTCTCGCGGTTTGTCTTTCTTTGAGGCATTCTATGTCTCTCACACATTTTCTCTCTGTTCTTTTTCTGTATGTTTCAACAGCAACTTGCATTTATATAGCGCCTTTTACATCGAAAAACCTCCCCAAGCACTTCACATTGGAGTAATCAGACACAAAATGGACACCGAAGAACGACCAAAGTCTTGGTCAAAAAGGTGGGTTTAAAGGTCAAAGGAGGAAAGGGAAGTGGAGAGGCAAAGGGGTTTAAGGGAGGGAATTGCTGGGTGTGGGGGCAAGATGGCTGAAGGCGCGGCCGCCAATGGTGGGACGAAGGGAGGGGTGTGGATGCATAAGAAGGCCGGAGTCGGAGGACCGAAGAGTTCCGACGAGTTGTAGGGTTAGAGGATGTTAGAGATATGGAGGGGCGAGGCCATTGATGGATTTGCACACAAGGATGCGAGTTTTAAAAGCGAGGTGTTGAAGGACTGGGAGGCAATGTAGTTCGGTGAGCAAAGGGGTGATGGGTGAGTGGGACCTGATGCGGGATAGGATACGAGCAGCAGAATTTGGGATGAGCTGAGGTTTAGAGAGAGTGGAGGATGGGAGGTTGGCCAGAAGAGGATTGGAATAGTTAAATCTTGAGGTGACAAAGGCATGGATGAGGGTTTCAGCAGCAGATGGGCTGATGCAGGGGAGGAATCAGACGATGTTATGGAGACGGAAGTAGGTGGGTCTTTGTGATGGAGAGGATATGGGGTCAGAAGCTCAGCTCAGGTTGAATACGATGCCGAGTTTGTGAATAGTCTGGTTCAAACTGTGACGGCGGCCAGGGAGAGGGATGGAATTTGTGGTATGGGTATAGAGTTTGTGGCGGGGCTTTGGTCTTCCAAATGCGGGGGTCAGCAGAGAGGCAGTGAAGCGGTCGAGAGAGGTGGTGGAGAAGAAGTAGAGATAAGTGTCGTCAGCTGACCCCATGTCTTCAGATGATGTGGCCAAGGGGCGGGGCGGGTAGAGAAACCATTTCAGGAGATGCTCTAGCTGCGATTGGATAAGTAAAAAATGAAATCCCACTGAGATGAACAATGGAGGAGAGGCGTTGAAGGAGGACGGATTGGTTGATTGTGTCAAAGGCTCCAGGCAGGCCGAGGAGGACGAATAGGAAAATGTACCACGATCAGTCACAGAGGATGTCATTTGTGGCTATGATTAGGGTTGTTTCGGTGCTGTGGCAGGGGCAGAAACCTGATCAGAAAGATTCAAACATGGAGCTGCGGGAAGGATTGGATTTGGGAAGCAACATGTTCAAGGACTTGGAGAGGAAAGGGAGGTTGGAGATGGAGTGGTAGTTTGAGGGGGGTGGTGATGAGGGTGGTTTTGAAAGGGACGCGGACAGTAACCGAGGAGAGAACCATTTACAGTACCAGCTAACACGGGGGTTGGGAACGAAGTTGGGTGGTCAGAAGTTTAGTGGAAATGGGATCAAGGAAGCAAGGAGGTGTATCTCATGGACAAGATGAGTTTGGAGAGGACATAAGAGGAGATAAGAGAGAAGCTAGAGTAAGATAAGGGATCAGGGCTAGGGTTGGGGGTAGCTTTGGCTTGGTGGGCAAGGGAAAGGGAGGGAAATATGGCAGAGGCACCTGAATGGATGATCTCAATCTTAGTGACAAAGAAGTCCACGAGCAAATTGTACTTGTTGTTAGGGTGAGAGAGGAGGGGGTAGGGGAAAGGGATTTAAGGAGATAGTTGGTAGTGGCGAAAGAAGCCGGAGGGTTATCTTTGTTCCCCACGACTTTATTTCAAAAATAAAGTCAAGATGCATAAACTTCCAGCCACATAATTGACAGCTTCCTAATTTTCATAGGCAGCCAGCTGAGGGTTGCATGCTTGGAGCCTAGGAAATATCAGCAGGAAACTTCAGCTAAACACTGCCAGCACTGGGAACTTAGTAGAACTCCAGTCCCAAAGGGTTAGGCCTCTGCAAATAAATATTGTTATAAAGATTTCTAAGATAAAATAGGCACATTCATGGCTCAGGTCAGTGATTTCTTGAAAAATTATTTATGTGATATAAATTTTATATGATTCAGTGGCTTGAAAAGCAACATGGTTGTCAAAAAAAATTGGACCAAAATATTTTGAGTGGTTTGATTGCTAGTCACGTGGTACTTGCTGGTTTGTGAACAATAGTTTTTAAAAAATGAGCAATTTGATTGCTTAGTTTTAGGTTCATCACTTGGGTGATTGACAATCTTTGCTTCCTGTTTGGTAAATGGAATTGCTTTTGATTGGTTCAAATTAACTAAATTTGAACTAATCTGCAAACTTAACAGATAATGGCTATGTGAACATATCATGTTCTTTTTTGCCCCACAAATGCATGACGCTTTAGAGATGTGACATAATAAACGCAAAGTAGACACAAGACGTTTAATTATAGATAGTTGGACTACTCTGATAACTAAATTACTGCATATTCATATTAAAAATATTTTCCAGATAACTGTATGTGGTGCAAATTCACGTAGTTCTTGACCATTGAATGATATGCAGTTTTGAAAACGTGCAATGACATTGTAGAATGGTACCAACATGGATCATTTAAATTACATAAACTTATAAATAAAAGCTTTAGAAGTTCAATTAAGTCAAGTGTGAAGCAGCATCAGAACAAAACGTCAACTGATTTCAGGAACATTGGGAAAATACAGTAAAAATAAAGAAAATACACATTGAGATTTTATATGGGACAGTATTCAGGTGACAGATGAAAGTTATATTGAAAATGTGAACTCCATATAATGTATGCTATTAAGACTAGTAAAATAACAGTTAGTGGTTTAACACATTACCTTTAGGTTATCATCATTACGGCTTGATTTTTCTCCTTTCCAATTTAAACAGACGCTGAAGACAGGGGGGATGGTAGAATAACCAGGATTCAACACTATAGCCACATGGAGCTTAGCTAAGTGTAAAAAATTAACATTTACATTATGTACAGAAGTCGCTTTAATCAAAGACAAACTCACTATTCACTGTAACTTGCAATCCATTACTCTTGCACTTTATAGTGCTAGTGATACAATTATAGTCTGTTACAATTTGGGGTTTTTAATAGAACCATTTTCTCTCAATATTTTAACAGTGGTCACTGTATTAGCCCTTACCCCTTATGAACCAGAAGCTGTAACTTTCTGATAATCTGGTTTTAGCAGAGGTGAGTAACCTGAGCATTAATAAGGACTTGATTTGCAGCAATCTTGATTAGCAGTATTTTTACTATATGCTACCAAATATTTCTCAAGTTGTTAGATATTAAACACAGGCTGGAGTTTATCCAGGCTAAAGCAACATATTTGTTTACAATGAAATAATGACAGGAAGTACAAAAATTTGGCAATGCTAAACATACAATATATTTGATCTTACACAATGAAAATATCTGTAATGTGTCAATCACTCTTTGTAAGAATGATTTGTGAAGAAATAAGAGTTTCTGATGGTTTACTAAATCAAGTCCTGCTTTATGGCAAGATAAATTCTGTACGGCAAGAGTGAAATAGATTAAAGTATAAATTATTTGGAGTACGGAGGAGTCACCGAGGATGCGCGTTAGCTCCTTTTAGCATCATACTTTGTAACGATAGCTGTATTTATGACTAAGCATTTTATTCCCTCCAAGATTGTTTGTTTGATTAAACCTAAAGCTTTCTGATTTATTTTTGACTCAAAAAAGCACATATTTGCTTGCATTTCACCTGATTTTTTGGCCCAGATTCAGGACTGAAAAAAAAACACTTATTTACAAACCACTTTGGATTCCATATTAAACTATGGATCTAACTTCACTACAGCAGCTGTATTTCTTAGCATGTATTACGGTCTCAATTAAATGTTGTGGTATAGTTCAATGTAGGGGCGAAGTTTCATTTAAAACCGTGAAGCAATTGTGAGGTTATCATTGCAAAGGGACACTATCATTACGACATGCCCCATAAACAGTTTATTTTGGAATTCTAAAGCAGTTATTGGGAATGAACTGATATCCAAATTATACCAGATTATCTAAATCATGACTTTTACATTTATATAAAACTATACTGCAAGAATGTTCAGTGTGTATTTGGTCAAAAGTGTAACCGTCATTATGTGACCACAATGAAGGCTTAGAACCGGTTTTACAGGAACTTGGTTCCTACCTGTTCCTCTTTCTATCAAAGCTGAAAAGAAGAGATCAGTCTCTTGAGCCACGTCTGCTTCTATGATGTGCTTGGTAAAAGGCAAAGCCTAAGAGAGGAATCAAGAGATTAATTCTTCAGCTTCTAACCTCAGAAGAACAGGTTCAGTAAGACTACATACAGTACTTATATACAACTTGATTTCTTAAATTGTTTGAACAGTAACAATGAAAAGAGGTACAGCTGGATTGAGTTGTGCAGAAGCACTCACAACATGAATGTGAAAACATAGATTGAATACAAGATAAAAAATTGATGTGTTGAAAACTACAGTATAAACCAGACGTTTTTGTACCACTGTTACATCAGGCTATTTTCTCCCTTGGCCTTTAGACCCTGCCTTCACCACACTTAAAGAGATGAATAGGAGTTTTGTTCCTAGACCTCTGCCTCTGCTGTTAGGAGGTCCTCAGTCACCAGCCTTTGAAAAAAGCAAGAAAATCAATGTGACAGATCATAATGAAGTATGAATATTACAACTGAGGACCTAGTAACTCTGAGGGAAGAGCATTGTCCTCAGTGGTGTCTATAACCAAGAACACTCACCCCCATAGCTAAAGCAGTACTTGCTGCCATGAGAGAAACAGTAGGAACATTAAGGGGAAGAAATGGTGGAAATAATGTAGATACAAAACGCACACATACCACATAGTCTTCATATGAAACTGCATTCCATTTGATCAATCTAGATATAATCTTCACTGGGAAAAGATGCTGACATTCACTGGATATTGGCACAATACTGTGTTCTGTAAAAGAGCAATAATTTATCAGCACTTGAATATCCAAAATAGCAAAATCTTGCCTCTGAATCACAATAAATTTATGAAATAAAATAAAACCAGGCAAACACAAATATATTAACAGTTTTCAGATTTTCTCAAAATCCTCAATAAGCATCAACATACAGTGTTCAGTTGACTTTTGGATATTTGTATTCCAGTAGGAAAACAGTATCAATGCATTTCAGATTATTAATCTTAACATTCAAAACGTAAAAACTGAAGTATGGGCACAAAAGATTTTCAAATCTTTTCCATCACCTTCTACAGCTAGGAGCCTGTCAATTTGGAACAGTAGTAAATGATTCCACAATCAGCTCCAGCCCCGTTTCACTGTTCTGCAGTTAGTTTTCCCATTGAAAACAGTTCATAACAAAAGTTCTCAGTGGACATGGGACGTGTGAAAGTAACATGACCCACCTTGTGCCATTACCCTTCGTCCCACACCCACCGAGATCCGTTAACAAGATTCCTAATTTATCAGGAAATCAAAAATACAATTACTACCCAGACAATTCCTCTTGGCTGTGCAGGTAATTGGAATCTCCTTGACTCCCTGTAATAAACACAACAATTCAGACACTAAGCATTGATGGTTTTGTGACTCTCATGTAATTCGCAACACCATCACATTCACATTTCCCAGCTAGATAAAACTGTTTTGATCTCCTTCACTGGACATTTTCAGCATGCAGAAACTCTTTGAATTCTTAAAAGTTTACTGAAATTGAAAGCATTAATTTTTTTATATTACAAATATCACACTCCCTAGGAATATTATTTTTAAGTCATGCAACAGAAATATCCCAGGGAAAACAACTGCTTTGCTGCTGTTGTGCATGCACTTTCTTGAAGCTAGTTTAGAGAGGCACTACTGAAGGTCCAGAGCAGTTTGCTTGACTGCAAATGTTGCATGGCCTGGGATTAACAGGGAAGGAAAAAAAAAGGACTGTACGCTGAATGAAGCAGAACAAGTCCAGAGAAGACAGTAGTAGGAAATGGAATGTGAATACTTGAGTCCCAGCTAAGAAAACACAGCACATGGGTGAGTAAATGGAAAATACAAATAGAACAAGTGAAGACCTAATTGTGGGAGGGAAATGGAAGAGGAAATCTGTAGACAGATCAGGGATATTGCCTGTCAGAATGGAGAGCTATGCATAAAACATGCCTCCAGAGGGTGCCATAGAGGCAATCTTGTTTATCTTACTTTCATGCTGGGGACCAAAATGGACAATTGTTAGACAAGCACATCAAGTGATCTTCACTGGACTAATTACTAATGGTGAACACCAGGCTAGAATTAAGTATGATCATTGTCAGTTGGTGCATTTCATGGCTGATAATTCAGATGAGTCCACTGCTCCGTCCAGAGGCACATCAATAGATAAGGGTAGACTACTGTGACCTTGGCACAGCAGTGCAATGCACCGGAACACCAATGAATCATGCCACAGTAGCCGGGACATAGGTTTGATCCCTCATACTGCTGGAGTTGCTGGTCTAATACATGCAACCGTGAAGTGCTGAACAGAAGCAACAGAATAATACAACTCAAAAAAACAAACAAGGAACAATGGAGAAAATAATCCCCTGGGTTTCACATGTCTCTTACAGGTTGTCCCGGAGTAGCACTACCAGAGGTCTGTGAGCAGGACACCCTCCCGGTTAGACTGCAGGACATGTGCAGTCAGAAAACCGGGGGGAAAAAAGACACAGAATTTCTACCCAAAAAGGAAAAGGTAGAGAACTCTACATAATGACAACTTTCATCCCCCTCTGCTGTGGCACCACTCTACCTGATCAGTACAAAGACCTCATTTTAGATTAGAAGCTTGAAAAAGGAAACCATATACTGACACTCACCAAGAGAAGCAAACTGCTTCTGCAGAGCCAGTCGGGACTGTAACCTCACACGCAGCAGTTTTATTGTAGTTTCCATGTGACTGGCACTCAAAGAATTGTCAGCCACCACAAATTTCTGTTGCAAGAGTGGAAATAAAAAAGTTTACAAAAACTTAATGCACAACAATCATGCAATATATTCCAAAAACCTACTTTTGCAGAATAATTTTCAACATTCACAAATTTATAATGGCAACATAACAGTAGTCACACAGAAAACTGCCAGATTGCCAAAAAAACCCAACTGGTTTACTAATGTCCTTCAGGGAAGGAAACCTGCTATAACTTCCGGCTTACATGTGACCAGTCCCTGTTAATGCCCTCAGGACAACTAGGGATGGGCAATAAATACTGCCCTGCCAGTGGCAAATATAGTAACATAGGGCCAGTAGGCCATTCAGCCCTTGAGTCTTTTGCACCTTTTAATCAGATCATGGCGAGACCGCAACTCCATTTACCCGCCTTTGCTTCATATCCCTTGATACCCTTCCTTACGAAAAATCTATCGATCTCAGTGTTGAAAATTTCAATTGATCCAGCATCCACAGCATTTTGGGGAAGAGAATTCCTGATTTCCACTACTCTTGTGTGACACTGGCTTGAGTGGAGCATAAACACTGGCATGGGCCTGTTGGGCTGAATGGCCTGTTTCTGTGTTGTACATTCTATATAATTCTACGTAAAAGTACTTCCTGATTACACTCCTAAGTGGCCTAGCTCTGATATTAAGATTGTGCCCTTTTGTTCTGGATTCCCCACCAGAGGAAATAGTTTCTCTGTATCTACCCTATCGAATCCCATCATTATTTTAAACACCTCAATTAGATCACCCCTCAACCTTCTAAACTCAAGGGAATACAAGTCAAGTTTATGTAACCTGTCTTCATAATTTAATCTTTTAAGCCCTTGTATCATTCTGGTGAATCTAATTTGTACCCCCTCCAAGGACAATATATACTTCCTGAGGTGCTACGCCCAAAACTGAACACAGTACTCCAGATGGCATCTCTGACCAAGGCACTGTACAGCTGAAGCATAATTTCCTCCCCTTTGTATTCCAGTCCCCTTGAGATAAAGGCTACCATTCCATTAGCCTTTTTGATTACCTTTTGTACCTGTACTTCAGGTACTAGCTCTTAGTGATTTGTGTACATAGACACCCAAATCCCTTTGCTCCTCCATTGTTCCGAGTCTCTCCCCATTAAGGAAATATGATTTGTCTTTCTCGAGTCCAAACCTCACACTGCTCCAGATTTTAACTTTAACTGCCGAAGTTTTGCACACTTACTTAACCTGTCTATGTCCCATTGCGACTTCACGCTCCCATCTACATAACTTACTATGCCTCCTAACTAGGTGTTGTCTGCAAACATGAATATACAACTCTCTATTCCTTGATGCAAGTCATTGATATATATGATGAAAAGCTGAGGCCTCACTACAGATCCCTGGGACACACTACATGCCATATCCCTCCAGTTTGGGCACATTCCCTTTATCCCTACTCTAATTTCCACCTCCCAACCAATTACCACATCCCAGGAATAAATAAATAAGAATGGTACTATATATAATTGAATTACTACAACAAAATAATTTGCTGGATAAGAAATGGAAATTTTACTATTCAGACAATTTCACAGTAGTGTGCTTACTTTACTACAAAGTTTCAATCACACAAGTCATCCTGAGAATATCTGCTTGCATATAATTTATGTTGGCAAATAAACCTTGATCACTAATAATTATACAGCCCTCCCTCATTTAGCAGTCATGCATTCTGCTCATTGTGTTGTGGAGATCCCTATAATTAATGTCCCATATCAAACAGTAAAAAGTCAAAAGCCAAGATCCATTGTACCTCAATGCAGAGGTGATGTCCCAGTCTTTACTTATTATCTAAGAGAGCTGGTACAACACCCCACTGGACACTACTAAAATAGTTTTAATGTAAAATTCCTCATTGGCAGATAGGCAAATTATAGTCAATGATAGAACACAGGTTATTTACTGTTTCCTAATAGTGAATCCAAAGAAAAAAAATCTCCACAATAATTATATCGTTAGATAGAACATGGTCTTTCTACTTGGTCTCTCTTCCCTCTCACACCAAAATAAATCCCCACCATGTGTACTACACTGTGTTTTAACTTAACCCAAGTAAAATCTTGGAATGTTGCTCACTTAACGCCACTAACATTTTAAAGAGCACCTCTCTAAATTCCAATGACTCACATGTGGCTGATCCTTTGGAAAATGCAGTCCTCCAAGCTTTTGAACCCAAACATAAGGGTGTCCCAGCTCGCCAATGTAGTCACTGAAAGTTAAGATTCTAGGAAAAATAAAAACAGTTTTAAAAATCAATATATCGAGGTATTGGGGTATATTTTAACGGGGAGCCAAGAAGAGGGCGGGGAATTCCTGACGGGAAACTTGGAAGCATGGGTTTCCCGGACGTCCATACGATTTTGACGTAAGGACATCTTTCATTTTTTTCCTCTAGGTTTCTCGCCCGTCAGGCCAGCCAGATTTACAGGTTAGCCGTCAGTCGGACGGGAGAGCAGCCAGGAAGCGGATGCCAGCAGTTAAGTCTTAGATTGGGGGGAGAGGGGGCGGTCATGGGGAAGGGGAGGGGGCGGTCATCACGGGCTCAGTCATGGTGGGGGCGGGGGGGGGGGGTGGTTGGAGATCGTGGGGAGGTGTTGGAGATCTTGGGGGTGGGGTGGTTGCAGATCGTGGGGAGGCTGCAGATCGTGGGGAGTCGGAGACCGTGGGGGGGGGGGGGGCCGTCTCTGTATTCCGTCCAAGCATCGTGCTGTGGTGATCAAAACTGGAGATAGTTCTCAGCCACATTTGCACCAGAGCACTGTATAGTCTTGCCACGACATCCTCCAACTCATACATAACTGATTTACCAATATAAGCATTCAACTTGCTCTACAGATTGCTGCCAAACAGTGAATATATTAAGTGCCAAGTATGGAGCTTTCAACTTCACACTAGCTCATCAGATTGCTTCTGTTGCCTATTTTTTCTTCCAATGTACAGCATCTTACATTTATTTGAATTGAATTTCATCTATTACTAATTCACCAACTTAGATGTTATCTAGCTAATTTTGTAACTCCTTGTCTCATCAGACTCGACTGCCCATTAGTTGTGTATTGTCAGTGAATTTGACCAATTTGCATCAAGTTCTTTATAAGTTTGGGTGGCCTCAATTAATTTCTTAAAACAAGCATTCATAGTACAAACTGCCCCCAGCGTGGAGCTGTGATCATGCTCAGGGTGCAGGCTGCATACTATACTTGCTGAGTGCACTTGGGATGCTGTGGTTGAACACTGAATGAATCCTGCTCAGCATCACAAATACAGTCACCAAGCACAATAATTCAGAAAAAAGAACACTTGAATATTACACATCTCCAACAAATTTGTGATATTGAGATGCTGTTTTAATTGATGTACTGTAGCTTATGGCTGGGAAAGATAATGAAAGAAAGCACTTACCCAACTTTATCAAACTGATACTGATTAGCAGGATTTGGAGTCTTCTTGCCGTGGTCGCCAGGGTACAGACAACTCAGTAATGAGGCTGGAGACAATAGATCTCTGCATTTGTAAAAGATTTTAAGAAAATACACATGAGAGTGAAACTATCACGAAAATTGCATATTAGATGTGAACAGTAATCAAAATCTTTATCTAAAATATTGGCCCAGAATTTACTGGAGTGGGGTATCTCGCAGCGTGCCCTTCAGCTTGAAATTTTTTTGCGCCGCAAACTGCTGGATGTGTTAATTGATAATGGCGAGGCCATCTGTGACCACGGTGAATAATGGGACCAACAGTCTATTTCCTTAACCAATGAAAATTAAGGTTAGAGAAAGAAACAGAGGAGCAACGGGAAAGGGAATAGGGTGAATTAGAGTCAAATTAGATACAGAAAGAGAAATAAAGAGGGAAATAAAAACTGGATTAAAAGAGAGAGAAAAAAGAGACAGAAAGTAAAAGTAAGAATAAAAATGCAGAAATTTTAACTTTTAAAACCTCTAGGGACAATTTACTAACCAAGGAGTGAGACTCCACAGTTCCAATTGTTCCCTTTCTGGGCCTCAGAGATTGAGTGGCATTGCAGGAACATAAATCTAGCCATTAAAAAGGTCCTTACATTGTTAAATACTATTTCTAATTTTCTGTGGCGAGTTTAATTCGGAGGTACGGCGCAAATCCAGCAACTTCCTGAAACTCATGGGGAGACTGATGACGAGATCCAGTTTTTGCGCGGCTAACGGCGGAGCGTCGCATATTGACCAGCAATTTGTGGTGATTCACAACTCATGGAGTATCGCTTCCTCACCACAAATTGCTGTTTTTTTAATGCACTAATAATGGTCGAGCGCCATGAACTCACCATTATTTTCCCAGCAAATTCTGGGCCATCATTTTCTTTACAATTAGGACATAGATCCAAGGCAAGACAGATATTCCCATGTATCGTGAGAGCCTATTAAAATTAAATCAGAACGATGGTGGCAGTGCCCTCACATTTTAAGAATTGTGTTGGTCACCATGCTGCTTGGGACAAGTTCCTGCCAGCTGTCCAGTAAATGCTCAAACCCATACTTATTTAATGATCAATCAGTGACTATTGTCCTCAAGGGGGCAGTAAGTGGGATCTCTTTCAAGGTCAAGTTAGTTCCAAGATAACATGCCTGACAACAGGAGATTGGAGCTGAGTTGATCCTCTGTGACAAACTCAGTATTCTGATATCTAAGGCAGGTAGGTCTGTAGTATTCCAGAGTACTGCTAATTATAGACCAGCCAGGCTCAGCTCATTGATGTCACTGGGAGCTGGCACTCCTCCCACTCAGCTCTGGACATTTTTGCAAGCCAATGCTGTAACCAAGCCCACTTAAGTCAACGCAGGTACAGTATTTAGGTTTCACTCTCCTCAGCCCTTACCCGGCACTGATAGCTATGGACATTTCAGTAGCTGTGGTCACTTTAGTCTTGACAGTCATTATATTGAGGTTCATCAAATAGAAGAAGTAGAGGTGAAGGACACTGCCATCTGCCAAAAGAGGAAAATAACTGAAGATCAAAAACAAACTATAAACCTGATCAATGTGTGTTTCAGCACACACTTGGGGAAACCAGGAATGCTTAGAAAAATATTTTGGAACACAAGCAGGGTTGTAATATTACCATCTGAAAACGTCCAACACCACATTTGTTCACTAATAATTGACATTTCACTGAAGATTTCAATTCCAGCATTAGGCAATAATCAGGCATACATTAAGACGTTAATGTACAAAAAATTACAGTATCCACAAATAATGGAAAACCTACAAAGTTTTTTAAATTTATGATTTGTTGCATATTGTGCCAATTTCATTACAATACCAGAGGAATCCAAATGTTTGAAAAAGGTGTGATCTGATGCTACAAGTAATTTTGAGCACAGCATTTATCCAGTACATGAAGCTTTGATGTAGTCCTACACTTAGCAATAAACACACACACACACAAATTTCTGTTTGAAGATAACAGCACACTAGAAAGCTATGGAGATAGCACATCTAAAGACAAAATGGTAATTTTGATTTTACATAACCTATTTTGCCATTGGTATTTGCACAATTGGTTTCTGTGACTTTGAATAATATAAAGGGAGTGCAGGCCTTGTTGTCAGTAATGTTATTTTTGATGAAGGGTGGAGTCAGTTCTTACCTTTGTATTTCAGGTCTAGAAAAACAGACAGAGGGTGCCTTTTTAACATTTCCCTGCGTTTATCATCCAGCTGTAGGCCAAGAGTTGGGCGGCGACGTTTCTGGAAAACAGATCAATAGTTTAGCCAATGATTCATACTGCCAGTTGATTTAAAAAATATTTAAGTACCAACTGCAATTACGTGGTTTGTACACTTGCTGCAAGAGCGACTCAAGATTTAAGGAAAGTGTCATAACACAAAAATAAAATTTATAACTAGGCACGAGAAAAGAGGCCAATCATTCCTTAATATCTTTCGTCAGTATTTATGCTTGGTTATACCATAAGCAAATTTACCCTTTCCCTCCATGAGGATGTTTTTCATGGCACATTAATAACCAGTGAATAATTTTTTCAGAGATCACTTTACAAGTATGTTTCAGTATGCAAATATTTTGCTTTAGAAGACAATCTTGACATCTATACTCATCCTTTAACAAATCAGTCACAAAGAAGTGTATTCATTTTAAAATGACTTTTAGAATATTTTTGCTTAGATACAGTGAATGCTGATGATGACATAAGAACAACTTGCTTGGTGGAGCTGCCAAGTCTGATTGTCTGAGGGAGCTGAGTTATCAGTAGAGACAGTCAATTTAAACAGGTGTAGCAATCATATAATTTTAACAGTGCATAGTAACTCAGCTTCGTCACAGTGCCAAGTGCAGCAATTCTCTAGGGTAGTACTGCTTACAGATGCAATTAGCAAATTCTGAACAAAAATACTCAAAAAGACATGAAACATTGAAATTGCAACAAAAATGATTTCTCAAGATCATTCATAATCATCATAATATGCACTTGGGTAAAGAAAGTACATGGGAAGACTGCTTCATGTACAGTTTTACATAAAATAATCATGCCATTTCTAAAGTATTTTGTTGGGGGTGGGTGAAAAAAATGACAATTATAGATGACTACAAAAATGATACTAATAGCAAGACTCCCTCTTTAACCTTCCCTCCATCAGCACATAGCCTTCAACCACTACCAAAATTATATATGAATACATAAAACAGAACTTTAAAAAAAACTGACTCCCACCTCCTTGCATATTAAAATTCAGCACTGTGTAAAATATAACATTTTTAAAAATCTCCATGTGGCTACTTGCTATAAAAATAATCTGTGTTTCTGTTACAATTTTGGGTTTTTAATAGAACTATCTCAGCACCAATTCTCCTTATTGGATCTTTTCTCCCATGATCCAGAAACTTTTGCTTTTATATATTATGTACTTGCATAGATGCATATTTAGGGATTAAAAACCAACTAGAAACTGACTGATTACAGATCGAAGAAAAGTTATTCGACCCAGTGCTGAGCTTCTGACAGTATATTCTCACCTTCACAAAAACCACCTGCTTCCACCTCTATAACTTTGCTTGCCTTCGCCCCTACCTCAGCCCATCGGCCACTGAAACCCTCATCCATGCCTCTGTCACTTTCAGACTTGACCATTCCAATGCTTTGCTGGCTGGCCTCCCATCCTTTAGCCTCTGCAACCTTCAGCTCATCGAAAACTCTGCTGCCTATATCCTATCCTCTACCAAGTCCCGCTCATCTATCACCCTGGTCTGCTGACCTATGTTGGCTCCTGGTCCCCCAACAACTCAAATTTAAAATTGTCATCTTCGTCTCATCACTCCTCCTTATCTAGAACCCCCACCGACCTCCACATTCCTCTGACTCTGGCCTCTTTCCTTCGTCTCACCAATGGAGGCTATGCCTTCAGCCACTTAGGCCTCACCCTCTAGAATTCCCTCCCTAAACCTCTCCACCCTGAAGGCCCTTCTTAAAAGCCACCTCTTTGACCAAGCTTTTAGCCATCCCTGCTAATATCTCCTTCAGCCCTGTTCCACTTTTTATATATTAGGTTTACAAGCACAGGGTTTGCTTAGTTCGCACAGAAATTAATTGATGATCGTTGCATGGTAAAAATGTTATATACACCGAGAATTCATAAGCCATGCATTGAAGCGATTATATTCACTGAGAACTGTAGTAAAACTTTTACTGAATCATGTGGCCAGGATCTCAAGTTTACATTTTGAAGAGGCAAAACACATTTGGAGACATCCACTGCAACTAAGCAGGGTAATTTTGATCACACAAAAAAAGTAATCATTTATACTTTTAAAGTTCCAGTTCCTAATGAAGAATAAAAGTTGCCAGCTGGAACAATAACCACTCTTTTCTCTAAGATGGTAACCAACTTGCTTTGCATTTCCAGCATTTTCTGGTTTAGTCATTGCTGGACAATGAAGCAGAATTTTTGATTTTGTTTAGGAATGTACCAATGCCACCAAACATCCACTGAATAGATGAATTTCAGCTAAGATGTCAGTTACTTACAGTTGTTGTCTGTTCTTCCTCAGCGTCTGAGTCACTTTCATCATCTGCACAAAAAGGCAAAGAAACTAAGAACCAAGGAAAAAGAAAATTGACAATCTTACACAGTCCTAATTAACTGAAATAAGCTGGACCCTGGCTGATTTTCCCCTCTCTAATCTGGGGCACTAAGATGAATTGTAGTGCCAATACAACAGCCACCGACAAAGATCAGATTGGGAATCGTACCTAGGACCTTCCTGGTCTGTATGGCTTGGTTAATTAACAGACGGAGCCATTGGGAAAGCCAGGATGAACACACAAAAAAAACCATTTGATTAAAATTAACTTTTACTTTAATTACCAAAGTAAAATTCCACATGGCCCCAATTTCCACCCTCTATAAGATTATTACCTTGGGAATCCTCTGGTGGCCTTGCAAGTGCCTTGGCTTCTTCCACATCCCCATCAATAGCTACTGTAAGATTCTTATCTGGCAAAAAAAAATATTAATTTGATTTATATAGTCACAGATAGGGATGTTTAAAATAAAGATATTTATACAAGTTTTACCACTTTCTTGTAATGACCACTTTCATTTACAGTTCAATTGTGCACGATAGTTGGAAAGAAATGTGGCTCATGTTTTCCTTGTTGACAGTATTTTACAGGGATTGGTCTTTATGTAACAAAGAGCTGCTGCGTCAGATTTCTATCCAAATTTAATCTAAGTCTAGTAAAGCACCAAGAAACGGCACCAATTGTCTTCTGCAAGAAGTGCTGATATGTAATTTTCAGTCCACATACAATTCTATCTATGGCAGAAATGTGTTTCTACAAATATCTGTCTTGTAGCCTAGAGCTATCATAAATATAAATAAGTCATACTACTTTTGATAGGATGACACTTGTATAAATTGATCATTTTTGTTCAGATAAAACACCAGCTTATTACCTCTTCAACCTCTCGTTGATATTGATTAAAACTGTCAATGTACTTTATAATCAGTGCAGGAAAACAGCGCAAGTGCAGCAATTAGCATTTATTTACACAGTGATACAGCAATACTGTGGCATACCTTTACTCAAGGCAAAAGATTCAAAATCTACACTGATGGAACAATATGGCAATAAACTGCTTTAGCCAGACTTAGGTCAGGTAACAGCTGAATTGTTGTGTTGGCACTATCTCAAAATCAGTGTTTCTAAGTATTCTTTTAAAATAATGAATGAGAAAGACATAAGACAGACAAAGACCAACACAAAATAAGTCATACTACTTTTGATAGGATGACACTTGTATAAATTGATCATTTTTGTTCAGATAAAACACCAGCTTATAAAAGCTAATTTTGAGGGGATGAGAATGGAACTAGGGAAGGTAAATTGGAAAAAAAAATTGACAAAGAGATAGAACAGCAGTGGGAAATATTTAAAACGGTGAACAATAGAGTTCAGCAGAAATATAATCCTCTAAAAAGCAAGAACAAACTAGCCAATAATGAAACAACGTGGATGAATAAAGAGATAATGGTAAAATTGAAATTAAAGAAAAAGGCATAATCTAAGTACATAGACAATAAAAGGAGAGGATGACAAAAGGGAATACAGAGAGGTTAGGAAAGAAGTCAAAAAAACAATTGAGAAAACAAAGAGGGGCTACGAAATTAAATTATCAAGGAATATAAAAAAGTAAAGTATTCTACAGACACATTAATGACAATTTACAATGATGATCTGGACTCTGAAATCAGATGTTCAATTTCAAAATTTGCAGACAAAACCAAATTGTGGGGCGTATAGTTAACACAAAGGAAGAATGCGTCAAAATGAAAAGACATTAATAAACTTGCAGAATGGGTGTGTAATTGGCAAATGAATTTCAATATAAGTGTTAGGTGGTGCATTTTGGTAGGACGAATAAAGAGGCCACATATTGCTTGGTTAATAACAGTCTAAATGGGTACAGGAGCAAAGCAATAGCAGGATACAGATACACAAATCACTAAAAAATCAGCGACACAGATTAATAAGGCCATAAAAAAGGCAAACCTAGCACTGGGGTTCATTTCTCAAAGGATAGAACTGAAAAGCAGAGAAGTTATGTTAAACTTGTATAGAATCTTGGTTGGACCACACGTGGAGTACTGTGCACAGTTCTGGTCTCCATATTATAAAAAGGATATAGAGGTATTGGAGAAGGTGCAAAAAAGATTCACAAGGATGAGTTCAGAACTGAGAGGATATACTTATCGGGAAAGGCTGAACAGGGTGGGGGACCTGATAGGGGTCTTTAAGATAATGAAAGGGTTTGATAGGGCAGACATAGAGAAAATGTTTCCACTTGTGGGGAGTCCAAAACTAGGGGCCATAAATATAAGATAGTCACTGATAAATCCAACAGGGAATTCAGGAGAAACTTCTTCACCCAAAGAGTGGCAAGAATGTGGAAAGCACTACCACAAGGAGTAGTTTTTTTTAAATTCGTTCGTGGGATGTGGGCGTCGCTGGAAAGGCCAGCATTTATTGCACATCTCTAATTGCCCTTGAGAAGGTGGTGGTGAGCTGCCTTCTTGAACCGCTTTAAGAAGTTGAGGCAAATAGCATAGAAGCATTTAAGGGGAAGCTAGATAAGTACACGAGGGAGAAAGGAATACAAGGACATGCTGATAGGGTTAGATGAAGCAGGGAGGGAGGAGGCTCATGTGGAGCATAAACGCCGGTGTAGACCAGTTGGGCCGAATGGCCTGTTCCTGTGCTGTAGACTTGCTGCAACTTTATTGCTCCATTCCCTAGAATAACAGTGTTTGGGGCCTATACAAACAGATTAAACTCACTGAATGTATAAGCAGGAAACTTAATCTCTCCCTTCACATTACAGAATGCAACCTGAAGTAGAAAGACAATTCCAACAGGCCCCACGCTAATTAAAATCTGTACAGAGCAACTAAGGAGGCACCAGCTCATCTTACAGTTTAGAAAATGCTGGTCAATTACTGTATATCCACAAATTTTAATCATCCATTGCATCCAGATTTTTTGAAAATCCCAAATTGTGTAAGAACCAGAAATGAATATACGGATTTTAAAATGTAATTAGCTCCCTGAATTATATGAAAGTAGAATTTATAAAACAAAGAAAATATGAATTGGTTAACACTGAAATGATTCATCACAAATGTTATACTGTGATCAGTATTACTTCTTACTCCAGTATACTATTCTGCTAAGTTTATCAATTAGATTGAGACGTACAGTTAGTTGTGACTACAATCAAGGGTGTGGGAATTACACAGAAAAATAATTAAGTTGTAGTACATTTTAAAATGCTAGAAAATGTGTAAAAAACAGGGTGTACTTGTTGTTTGGGGATGTACTGATTTAATGATCAGAATAGGCTGTCGCATTTAAAGAAAAAAAACATTAACATCTGCTAAATACTTCAGACATCATGAAGTAACCCAATTTAAAATCTTTACTGTGAAGATGAAAATCTTTAGACACTGTGCAAAAAGTACTTGTTTTCTTCTAACTTTCACAGATGTGACACATTTTTCAAAACCCACATTCTGAACATGCTATGCTTATATGCTCAATATTTGTATTAAAGGGTAACTGACAGGGATAGTGCATTGCAGAGCAGTGTGAGGAGGAAGAGAAATACATACAATCCACAAATTTGTTTGCCATGCAGTAGTATTGCAAATCTATGAAATTATATTTCAGTGCCCCTTATCAATTTTATTAAAATTATAACACAATCCCACACATTTTTCAAATGATGAGTTGCCGATAATGGCCAGGTTATCAGGTGCACCACCAAATTCTGATGAGGAATCCAGTCATCAGGAAGAAAACAACATTTCTTTCTTGTATCAGAGTTTAGCATACTTACAATGGCACTAAAGTCAGAAACGGTGCTGTCTGTAATCATCCACCCACATTCAAAAACAAAAATGAAGCTATAAAATAAAAGCCTGCCCAAATCAAAACTGGACATAACTAAATTTGCAACTTTGACTATGTGAATCTAAAGTGCTTTAAATATTCTTTGCATGGTTCTTAATGAATGATCTCAAACATCTATATTTACAAAAAAAACAATTACCCAGGAAAACATTAACTTTCATTTCTGTGCTAGTAGTGAACATAATAGATCAAACAACCATACAGAATACAAAAATGGCAGAAATATAATCCACCGATGCTCATCAATTCTATGTATTAAGCTCTGGTTGGGCACCCCAAGCCAAAAAAACACAAACAATGCATAGAAGGGTTTGATATTTTCTATTTTCAGCAATGAGGCAGCTGGCTCATATTTTCAATATGACAATTGCATAGTTATTGTTTTAGGATTTTGTGGAGTTTTTTTTTCATTTTGAGACTGTATACACATCTGAAACTTATTTTGATTTTGCTTGAAATCTGTATCAACTGTTCCAGAAAAATTAACATAACAAAACTCACTTGTGTTTAGTTAAAAAAAACCACATCCAATTCACATCTTAGTAAAATTACTTCCGAGTTGTTTATTCTACCACTACAAGAATTAATGTATTAGGATGTTAGCAGACAAACTGTAGATTGAAAATCAGAATTAGTACATTTAAGGAAAAAGTTAATGCAATCATTGAGCCAGGTCAAATTCTGCTTGGTTGAGGTACTTAAGCATTTTCACTCTGGTGATAACTAGGAATAAATTTAAAATACAAGCAGATAGTCTCAGTTAAAATACAAATATTAGAACTGCCTATATGTGCACACTGAGAAATTACCACAGTCTAAGTGAACAGTTGCTGCTTTTATCCTACTGAAAGATATCTACATCAGTTATGCTCTTCTAGTGTAATGTGCCAAAATTTTCCTAAGATAGGCTTATGTAGAGCTTATGTAGTAAAAATTAATATATATTACAAGTCACAAACTTTGTATATGTAATTTGAATGAATGGAAGTCAAATGCAAATACATTAATTCCACAGGATGAAAGCATGTCATTCTTATTCAAATTTTCTAGTAATTGAGGCAGCTCACTGAAGAGATTTTCTTCATTTTTAGAATATTTTCAAAATGTGAAAGCAAACATCTCTTTTATTACACCTTTAGTAAGAATCGGCCACAAATGCCACGTTCTCATCTGTAATTTGTTTGCTCAAAAATCTTAATCTGGATTTAAACTATCACTGTTTATTGGGTGATACTGTCTGTTAGGAGTTATAATATAAGTAGCACAGTTTTAAATGCAAAAAATTCCAATAAATATTCAAATCCCAATACTCACCCCGCCCATAGGGCTGGGAGGCCTTGTTCATCTGGGCTAATGGGGCATCCACCACCACAGCCAGAAGAGGGTTACAAAAAAAAGGGTTGCGAAAGAGAGACATGGCGTCAGTAAAAGAAATCAGAGCAGCAACAAAGCTGAAATTAATTCAGTAATTTATCTCATATGCTGCATTAAAAACTAAACAGAAGTATCTACTTGTTAATTGGCAGATTAGGAAACCAACAGTAAAACGATCAAAGCTATTACAGTAGTTGGAATGCGTATCCCCTTTCTGCTTCAAAAATGCCACCCACAGTATAAACACTATTAAAATATACAAGAGATGAGGTAGGAAGCCACAAAAAGTATGCCACATTTTCCAAATGATTTCTTATTTGAAACAATTTTTAAAAATTTGGCAACAGAAGTGCTGCACAGAAATGAAAGGATAGAAAATATCAACAATAGTAAAAAATATGTATGAAGAAGCACTGAAGAATAATACTGTAACAGTTTCAAAAATCAAAGAAATTTTTTAAAATACATTTGCTAATGCAATAGTTGCATTAAGACCAGAAAGGAAAGTTTAGAATTGTCACCTCACAAATTTGAATAAATTTTGTATGCAATAATTTTAGCAGATTATAGAAACAAAAACAAATGCATCGCTAATGTGAACTTTATGCATGGCAATGCACTCAATCGTTATACATTTTACTTACCACAAGCTTGCCCATAAGCATTTGCCTGCACGTACAGCACATACAATGGAGGAGGCAGGTGTCTAGCAATTTCATACTGTTTATGAGCTTGGTCAAAGGGCATAGAAAGATACTCCTGGACTGGTAAAGATGCCTAACAAAGCAGTAAAATAAACACAGTCAGTGGACTTTTAAATTTCAAGAGCTCTACAGGATAAAACCAAACCGCACATTGTTTATTCATAGCATTAGTCACACCACCATTTAAAACTGACCTTGATTTAAACTCACTCTGAAGAAAGAAAACATATATGCTAATTATGCACACTCCCAATGACTCAATGGTGTAAATGCACTGCATAGTAATGTACGAAGCCACACAGAACAGGATGGGCCCTTTTGTGATCCACCAGCACGATGGGCCGAATGGCTTCCTTCTGTACTGTATCATTCTATGATTCTATGATCTGTGCCAATTTCTGTTGTAGTACTAGAGTTAGCCTCAATGACCAGACCCAGAAGGAGGAAAAGAAAAATCTGCTGACACCAGAGAGGATCCGAAGCCCCCACTTGAAAAAAACAATACTGTAAATTCTACTTAATTCTATATGCATACATGAGGGAGAAGGGAATAGTGGGATGGGGGGGGGGGCAGAGTGGGAAAAGGTATTTAAAGTGGGAGGAGGCTTATGTGGAGTATAAACACCAGCATAGACCATATGGCCCGTTTCTGTGCTGTAGATTCTATGTAGTTCTATATTCCTATAAAATTGGACAGCACTTTTTTTTAAATCGCATGCCTGCATGATGTTGTTGAGCCTTGGGTGAAGGCTGCTCAAATATTCCCTTCTGATTTTTATTTTCTCTTGGTTAGCTAGCGATTCTTAAAATAGCCTGCTGATATTCACTGTCTAGACTTACACATGAGCAGTGGTCACTTGAATGAGGTACTAGAGGGCTGCACACCTCAGCAGAACTATACCTCTGCATGGGTTACTACCTTCAGGAGAGGAAGAGATAATTGGAGAACAAAATTCGAATACTACATAAAAAACATGTGTAATGTGCTATGAGAGTAACTGGAATAGTTGCTACATTATGTGAATGAATAAAATGGACGACAGCCCTCTGCTGGAAGGTTGGATGTATGATAGTATACATGTGTTCAATGCAACTGTCAGCACAGGTGAAGAATATATATTCTTGCATTAATATTCAAATAATATAAATGGTCAAAGAAATGGCAATTTATTTTTGGATATTCTAACACTATTAATATTCAAGTAGTGACAAGAGAATGGCGCATGAATCTATAAGATATTCTCAACCAGAATTTCCTAAAGCTTGCTTCATTCAATGGAGAGTTTAGTTAGCTTCGGCCAGGACACAAGATGGAACACTAATGGGTGGTGGAGAGGAAAGAGAGAGGAAAAGTAGTTTTTTTCTCTTGGATGATGGGTAGGAGAGAGTGAGAGAAGAGACAGAGACAGAGACAGAGACAGAGGGATACAATTATCTGGGCAGATTTTTGTTAGTGCCAAATAAGAAATTTGGTCGACTTTATTCTGAATAAGTAACTGAAAGTTTTTGGTAAACATATTTCAGTTTGACAAGGATCCTTTAAGTAGATGACCCCAGTTACCAACACTGGATTTACCATTCCTTCTGTCGAGAGTCTGTGAATCTGTGATATAATTAAATCTTGTGCTGATATTTCAGAGGGACTGGTTGACACAGCACACTGTCCTGTCTGTCTGGGAGTCTAACTTGAATCCAGTCTAGACTGATGGGATGGAAGTCTCCTTTGGTAGGTGTAAAGGCTATATGTGAAATAACTTTACATAGTCTCACCCCAGGTCTTAGAGGGCACATGTCCATAGCACAAAACTGCCCAGAATTATACATGTGATATGCAATCTCACTCAAATTAGGAAGGCTGGCGTGGGAGGTGGAAAAGTTCACACAGGCACGGTTGTGGTTAAGGTACATTGTTGGGAATAGAGACGCATATGCCCATGTTGCATCTGATCTGGGACTGTTCGATGAAGACACTGGGTGACAAAAGTAGAAATGATCTATTCTCTACCCATCACCCTTAACTTCAATAAGCACAAAAATTCCCTCTCAAAAATCATAAACTTACAAGATACCATTCGGGTATTTGATTTTCAGACTGGATGGTGCTTGCAATGATCATATCAATAACACTGCAGATGCCATGCTTTGCAATAAGCAATCTTTTCCCATTATTATTAGTTTAAACAGGTATAAATAAACTGCATGCAGCAGTTTGTCTCAGTAGGGGTAAAGGTGGTACACACCCTGGAGTGGATCACATCTGTATCATGATACAAAAAAATGTGCTTTTTAACCATTACTGTACAGTCAAAATAAAATTTTCTTATAAAACTGAACTGCATTTTTCTACATACCTGCATAATATTGTTAAGTCTTGGCTGAAGGCTGCTTAAATATTCCTTTTTGATTTCAATGTCTTTCATAATTTTCTCTTTGTTTGCTAGTGATTCTTTATATTTTTCTGCCAACCTACGAATAAAAATGAGTTTCAAACTCAATTATGTATGTGAAAGTTTTTAGTGCACTGAGACAGAAAACATTACTACATAACTGCTCCCTACCTTTTACGTTGTTCAAGTTCCCAATCCAAACGGGACAGAGTCTGCTGATGAGGATCATTCAAGGTGAAAGTAGGCTTACTAATATCCAATGGGGCCTCTTTATAGAACTCATCCACATTCACCAAATCAATCTCTTCATGTTTAGATCTAAATGACAACAAAGAGGAGAAATTAGAAACATCCATGAGACATTATATCAAGATGGTAGATTTGCAGATCTGCATTTTTACTGAAGTTAAGCAGAGTTGGAGTGAATTCAAACATATGGAGAGCCGAATTCAGTCCAGTATTTCAGTTGAGGGGCCCATCTGACATGAAATATAAGGGTGGAGGTGCAGTGGCTCGTGCAGCTCATCTACACCTTTGGATTACTATATATCCATTCCCTCCAACATTGGCATACCGTGACTGCAGTGTGTACTATCGACAGGATGCACTGCAGCAAATCGCCAAGGCTTCTTTGGCAGCACCTCCCAAATCTGCGACCATCACCACCTAAGACAAGGGTAGCAGGTGGAAGGGAACACCATCACCTCCAAGTCACACACCATCCTGACTTGGACATGTATCACTGTTCCTTCATTGTCGCTGGGTCAAAATCTTGGCACTCCCTACCTAACAGCATTGCGGGAGCACCTTCACCACATGGACTACAACGGTTCAAGACAACGTCTCACCACCACCTTCTCACGGGCAACTAGGGATGGGCAATAAATTCTGGCCTTGCCAGCGACACCGGAGAATGAATAAAAATAAACTTATCGACATGCTTTTTTGAGCGAGTGTTTCCGATGTTAAAATGAAGGCAGTGTGGCAACTCCTGGGAAAGCATGCTACGTGTTGCTGGTTGCAAATGAGTTGGACATTGAGAGAGTGGAATTCTTTCCTGTTGATATATGTGATGGCATTGATTAAGGGAGCACATATGGTCACGTGGGTGCAATCTATGACTCCTTGGACCCTGGCAAATTCTGTGACTCTAAAATTGCAGTGTCCTGTCAGTGTTGTCCATGGGGGAGTGGATGACTGACTTGCTCTAGCAAACAATGCATCTGCAACTTGCTTAATGCATCTGTGCACAGCTGACTGGCTAATGTTACTGATGTCCTAAGTGGCTGCCTGGAATGACCCAGCTGCATAAAAGTTCAGGGCAGTGCGATGCTAGTTCTGGAGGTGGGCTGCAGGTCAGGATAAAGCATGTGTTATAACTCACTAATGGCTTCCTTTGAATAGCAGTGTGCGCAAGCATTGTTCAGGGTCAAGTGGAGGTAGGAGTGCCCTGTTCTGTACATAAGCGAGTAAGGGTACTGGTGGATTGATGCCATGTACCTCCTGACCTGTCTGACCATCCACTGTTACTCCTCTGCTTCTTTTCCCAAAATAACAAAGATACAGGGGTGTTGCCAGTGGGAAACTCATTGTGTCCGTTTTAGAATGGGGTAAGTAACGCAAAATGGGAGCTCCACAGAAGAAGGCACAAAGGGAAATGGTAAAGGTATTGTCAGCAGAGGACAAAAAAGTGATCCAAATAGGCAGTGAAATAAGCTTTCTGTAACTCCTTCTGAAGTACCTGCTAGGCCCTTTAAATCAACTTCTGCCTTTTCTTTAGCCCCTAGCAATATGCGATACCTGTATTATATGGGTGCCACTAGTGCTGAGTGCAAGTTAAGGTCAAAGTTCAAGCCAGGGACCTTCCTGAGCGACACGCTAAACTACTCTGAGCCATCGGGGAACAGTATACCATTTTTGTGTATCTGCTAAAACAAATGTAAATTTTGTTCTCTTAACTTTAACCATCCTTGATTTTGCATGGTCTTTAGATAATTAGTGGGTAACAAATCAGACCTCACGAATCACTTGAAAGAAATTATGGCAATTAGTGCTGACTCCACAGTAAATTTTGGCAAGAAAGATTTTGTCTTGACCAATAAATCTTCACACACTCCAGCAACTATGATTCTTCTATGAAAACTTCTATGATTCTATAGGCAATTGGGACTAGCTTAGTGGTATAAACTGGGCGACATGGACATGTTGGGCCGAAGGGCCTGTTTCCATGTTGTAAACTTTTATGATTCTATCTTCGATAACTAACTGGGAAGTCTCCACTGTGGCAATATTAAACTAAAAATGCAAATGTACATTATAAGATTTAACTCCAGTTGCAGCACGATGCACAGAGGTGTTGAACCTTAGTAAGTTGTCACCTTACGTTCCATGACTGCTAATGTACAATGCCAAGTAGTACAAATGTACATTCTGTCCGTCCAAACTTAAGGAACATTTTAGACTACACTGTGCTAGGGTGAAGTACTGGTGGACAAATTCAAGATGATGAACAGTATGAAATAAGAAGTGGATTACCACAACATTGAAGAGGATTGTTGTCAAATCACTAAGTCTAGTGACTGTTGTAGCTTTCTGTCTAATTGTACTTACTTACCTTCTCTTTTAAATGTGTCGCCTAGATTTGACAAGCATCACTAAAACATATCATTCATTTCATGTAGCTGTAAAAAGAACAAAGGTAAGAATAACAAACTTTGTTAGCAAACCTCTCCTTTTAAAAAGGGAAACTTACTTGAACTCTAAGCACTTTGTGATTTCCTTTTGAAGATGCATCACCTCATATAGAAGATTCTGAAGTTGAAGGTGAAGAGCATCCACCTTCTGTTTGGCCTGAAAAACAACAGCTGGAGTCTCTTGTATCCAAAGTATACAATTAAAATCAATTTCTTTACACTACTACTTCAAAAAAACTGAAAAACAATTCTCAATTAACAATATGCAAAGTTAGATTGGCATATCAGAACTAATTCATGCCAGACAGAAACAGACCAATAAGAGTAGACTGTAGTTCAGTAACAATATTGGTAACTACTTTGATCTGTTAAAGGCAAATCTATTGAATTAACATTCCAGTTTGAACTAATTATTACTGGGGGGGGGGGTGGGGGGGGGAATCATTGTTTCTGTACAATTGCACTCTACCCCACAAAGAATTGAGCAAAATCTCCCAGGTTAATCAACTGAGTAAATTTAAATAAATGAATGAAGGATAAAGAAAATCTGATTGAGAATATCAAAGAGATGGATCCCATTTTAATATTATTTCTTTTGGAGTTGGCGGTGGTGGCAATGGAGAGGGGAGGGAAGAAAGAGAGTTAATTTTTTTTTTGTCTGCAAGCCAGCCTTAATTTGGTAATCTCCAAAAGCGAAAATGGATCCCAACCCCCTCCCACCACCCCAACTTTTGATGCGTGTGGTACTTACCTCGTGGGTTTGATCCCGACCCTTTTTTAACCTGATATGAGCCAAACGGTTTAATTTCTTTAGAGTCATGAAGTGAATACAGCTTTGGATTCGCCGTTCATCAATCTCTGCTGACTGTAAGGGAAAAAAGAATTAGAAGCTGTACAAACAAACCAAACACAATTAAATGTGATAATGATGTGTTGTAAAACATGTACTTAGCACATGGAATGGGGAGAAGTTATACTCATGCTTCTCCTGCTTTACACAGACCAAGTCATTACACTTTATTTTACATAATATATTTTTGAAGAGGAAAGCACTGATATGGCTGAACAGGCCTTTGTAAAACAATATCTGTACATCAACTTTTCCATTGCGCAGGGAGACCATTACCTATTTATACAAACGTTGCACATAAATTCGAGACACGATGATCTATACTGAATACATAACAATCCTCAGTATGGAGTTCGGAACGAAGAAAGACTTGCATTTATATAGCCCCTTTCACAACCTCAGGATGTCCCAAATTGCTTTACAACCAATAAAGTACTTTTGTAGTCTCTGTTGTAATGTAGGAAACACGGCAGCCAATTTACGCACAGCAAGGTCCCACAAACAGCAATGTGATAATGATCAGATAACCTGTTTTAGTGAGGGATAAATATTGGCTAGGATACATACTCTCTCCTTAGTTTAATCTGCTATTCATATCAGAGACAGGTTTCAAGTGGAGGCTTTCAATTAGCTGCTGAGAAAAATCGTTAGCTTTTTGTTTGCCAGGTCTGAGAGCCTTCTGCTGGCATTATTACAAATTAAGTACACAGTGGCAAGGCCAATTCACTTGATTTCAATTTTAATTTCCCCATGAGATGTAACATTCGTTATCCATGTGAATAGATTACAAAGCATCATGAACAGATGGCAATAAACTCCAAAAAATGCAACTCATAAGAACATAAGCAAAGTCAAGGAATAAGAAAGGCCACTTGGCCCACTAAAGCTCATCCCTCTTGTACATTAACTCTCCTATTGTGGCATCCAATTACATTGTGAACCACCCCAATGTTTTTGTCCCTACTAACCCGCCCAGCATATTATTCCACAATTTGAGGATTTTTCCTGCTATTGATTTTAAATTATTTTTGATTAATTTTTATTTACATCCTCTGCAAACAGTCCCTGAAAGACTGAGCTTGGCACAGTTGGCAGCACTCTTGCATCCAAGTCAAAAGGTTGTAGGTTCAAACCCCACTCTTGGGCTTGAGCACATAAATCAAGGCCGAACTTCAGGGTAGTATTAGGGTGTTCTGCATTGTTTGAGGTGCCATTCTTTGGATAAGATGTTAAACCAAGGCCTAGTTTTCCCACATCAGTGGTTCAGATTAAAGAACCCATGGCACTATTTGAAGAGTAGGGTGTTCTCCTAGTGTCCTGGCCAACATTCCTCCCTCTCATCAACCAAAACCTGTATCTTTACTTTCTGCTGTCTTTGGGTTAGTGTGTCCCACAGGTAACAATTAGCCACTAGAGAATACCTAAGATGTTCGCCACATTTTTCTATCACTCCAGACAGTAGAAAACCATATCCTGCTAAATCATTGTTCAGATTTATTTACAGATAAAACAGTACACAGAAGCAAACTACTATACAGTACTATAATCAAACTCACACTCCATACACATTTCTTCTTACAACTTTTCTCAGCAGGGTCTTAGAAAAAGTCTTTGGTGTTGCATACCTAATCCTCTTACTTTCTTGTCTTCCTCGTTGTTGCTCATAGCTTTACAGCTAGTCTAGTTTTAACACCCAATACCATGTTAGTAGTCTAAAATAATTTCTATCACCAAGATGAATTCACATTAAGTCACCCTGTTGAAGATCCCATGAAAATAATTAAGGGGCTGTGTTCTGGGCAACCAGACATGGATGTACGATATATTTAGGACAGCTAGCCACATTGAATTAAGTTGATGAAGGTTAACCGTAATGTAGACAGTCATATGTATAGGCCCTCCATTGATTGACTTCTCAACAGTGCAAAGGTGGCTGCTGCCAATTTTAATAGAGTTCCATTATTTTACCTTTTACTGATATTAGAATAAAGACCTTTAGTTCCCTGAATCAGCTTTGTCACCCTTTTTAAACATAGGTATTGTATTTGCCCAGTAATTTCTCTGTGATGGTTGCCAATGACTCACAAATTTTCTCCCTGGCCTCCTTCAGTACACCCCAAGGTTATACATTATCTTGTTCGACTCATATCTCTCTAACTTATCAAATACCTGTGCAATGTCAGCTTCAGAGTCTTTTACAATATTGGTTGCACTATAGAAACTGGACAGCAAATGAGTATTAATCTAAGTGTCAGCTTGGATCAGCATGTAGCACTTTCACCTGAGTTACAGGTCATGGATTCAAGCCCCACCACTGACTGATTAACAGAAATATTCCTTAAGACCTTCTCGGGTGCTCTGCCAGCTCAGTCCCCCGACGAACATTTTGCAGGGATCGTGCTGCGAGTCTGCACTGAGCACCGAGTTGGCTTGGTTTGCGTCCGCCTCCAGTAATTTAGGTGAGCACATGCACTGCAGTATTAAGGAAGTACTGCATTGTCGGAGGTGTCACCTTTTGGATGGGACATTAAACCAAAGTCCTGCCAACCTGTTTAGGTGGATATGAAAGATATCATGGCACTATTTGAAGAAGAGCAGAGTTCTCCCTGCCCTGGTTAGCCTTTCTCCCTCAACCAGCACCATGGTAAACAGGTTATCTGATTATTCATTTACAGTGTGGGGGTCCTTTATGCATTTTCCGATATGACAACAATGATTCCATGTTTAAAGTAATTCATTAATTGTAAAGCACTTTGGGACATTCAAGATGCTTTGTAAATCCAAGTTTGCTTTTTCTATCTGATGAAAATTTCTCGGAAATACTCAATTTACTATTTCAACTTTCTTTTCTTTAATTTCACTGAAATTTTATCTTTCCGAGTTCTAACTTCATCTCTAAATACTATTTTACTATTATGTAACTTAAAGAACTTCTTAGTATTGTGCTTGGGGCCTCTTTGCATCTCCAACATCCCTTTAGCCTGTTTTAGAAAATGCCTATACTCTTTCCAGAGATCTCTGCTCCTTTTTCTCTGTAGATTTTGTATCTTTTTTTTTACTGTTTACTTGAGTTATTCATACATTTGGAAAATTGCTTGTTTAACTTTACTTACTTTTCTTCGAGATATATATTTTATATATAAAATTGAATATTACACACATACATTTTGTATACACACACATTCAGCTTGCATACTTAGCATTACAGTTTTAGAAGTGTTCCATTTGTCCTTAAAATCGATATTTTTTCAACAATAATTCCTAGTTAGTTTCTTTTAACTCATCCCTAACTTCTCTGAAGTTTGCCTTTTTAATTTCATATTTATGCTTTGTCCTGGTCTTTATTATTGCTGACTGTAAGATAATTTTAAATTTGATAATGCGGTAACTACATTCTAGAGCTTCTACTATTTCTATATCCAGGTCTGCATGAGAGTTACCTGAGTAGTGTCTGACATATTGGACCAAAAATCAATCTTTTACCACATTTACTCATTCTGATTCTCACTTTCATTAAGAAATTCCAAGCGTATACTGGGTTGATTAAAGTTGTCCTTATTAGATTGTCTTTACATACCCTTTTATCTTATTCTACATGTTGTCATCATCCTTATCTTGCTTAGGGGTCTGTGGCACACCATTATTGTTAATTCTGTCCTTTGCCAGTCAACTCAAACCAGATTATTTCAATTTATATCTTCCTCTGGAATATTAATTCACCTTCCTTAATTGCTAAATTCTCTTGAGCATATAATGCTCCTCCTCCTCTCTCATCCTTTATATCGTAAACAATTTTACAACACCAAGTTATAGTCCAGCAATTTTATTTTAAATTCACAAGCTTTCGGAGGCTTCCCCCTCCTTTATATCCTTTCAGAACATCCCATGCAGGAATCCATTTCTATCTAACATGGTACTGTGTTACTGTTTTAAAAAACATAATTTCATTGCCCTAGCTTTTCACTTGGGGAAGCAGGCACCAATGCCACTCCTTGGTTGAAAAGTGTGCTTGAGGGTTCTGGAAGAGAACTGCATGGACAATTTTATTTTCCCTTGGTGCAACTGACACTGGGACTCAAACACACTACACTAGTCAAGGGTCCAGGGCTGTACAGCTACAGACAGTAGGCATACATCTCCACAGATCTTCAAATTCCTTGTGATTTTTTAAAAACTCAACCTTATATAAATGTAGTTCTGCTTACAGCATCTTTTCCTCCTTTACTCTTCAGTTCATGAATCTCAGCCATCAGTCTTTGAAGATCCTCACACGTTTTCTTGTACAGATCATAGTCTTTAGCAGGGTCTCGAGTGTCCACTTCCACTTCTTCACTGTAAGATTTACTCTCCTAAAATAAACACTTGTTTCAATATTTCATACATATAAAAAAAGCTATTAATAGTGACTGATAACTGGCGCAGATGAACATGGAAGTAATTTAATTGGTATATTGACACTAGCTTACAGGAACTACTAAGTGTGAAGGGTCTGAACTACTGTCAGGAGGATTTTTTGGGTAATTTCTCAATCCTGATCAACTCTGGGTGCTTCATGCTCCTGTTGATCCAGCTTTAAGCCAGTTCATCTGATGTCACCAGCACTTTGCAGACGGAAGTTATATTTTTTTAAATTAAAAATGAAACACTAGGGGTGGGGATTTATCCACGTTAGCTTCATCTTTTAAAGGGGAACTGATGCTGAGATTCGCACTTTAAGTAACCCAGACACATCAACAGCAATTTCCAGCCCATAACACCAATAAATTTAAATATTTGCTCTCTTTAACATCCTCAAATCCTATTAGACTTTAGCACATGATACCTACGTCGGAGTTCTTTGGGCACTGACGGCCTTCTGCTGTTGCTACAGGTTCTTGTGGTCTGTTTGGTGAAATGTAGCTCAATGTGTTTAACAGGAGACACTGAGCCCGGCCCAGGCCTCGCTGCCACCCACACCTCCATTCATATTGTCCACGACCCTCGCCGGATCCAGCTACCCACCTGGTCGCCATCACCCCGAGTCTTTCTGGGCTCCTTCTCCACCGCCCCGCCATCACTCCGAATCACTTTGGTTTTCCTTTTCTTCGCCGAATCCGTGGACATTTCAGCTTCTCGGCTCCAACAATTCGAGCAATGACCCGGAGACGTTTCTGGCTCCGGCGGAAAGGGATGGAAACGCCGTCTTTCACCTGTGGGGGGCGCTGTTACCGCAGGGACGGGAGGCTTTTTGCTCCTCCCCGCCTGCCGAGGGCGCTGTTACCGCAGAGACGGGAGAAGACTTCCCCGCCTGCCGAGGGCGCTGTTACCACACAGATGGGAGGAGTCGTCCCCGCCTGCTGAGGGCGCTGTTACCGCAGAGACGGGAGAAGACTTCCCCGCCTGCCGAGGGCGCTGTTACCGTGGAGACGGGAGGAGTCCTCCCCGCCTGCCGAGGGCGCTGTTACCGTGGAGACGGGAGGAGTCCTCCCCGCCTGCCGAGGGCGCTGTTACCGTGGAGACGGGAGGAGTCCTCCCCGCCTGCCGAGGGCGCTGTTACCGTGGAGACGGGAGGAGTCCTCCCCGCCTGCCGAGGGCGCTGTTACCGTGGAGACGGGAGGAGTCCTCCCCGCCTGCCGAGGGCGCTGTTACCGTGGAGACGGGAGGAGTCCTCCCCGCCTGCCGAGGGCGCTGTTACCGTGGAGACGGGAGGAGTCCTCCCCGCCTGCCGAGGGCGCTTGAGTTTAAGAAATAAGTGAACTTTAACATGCTGAAGAAAAGATCATAGATATATTTGTGATTATAGACAGTTTCTTTCAGCACTGCATTTTGCTCTTGTCTTGATAAAGTAATAGTTTTGACACTGAGAAATTAGGTTTGTGTAGTTTCGGCCTTTGGATCACACTCACAGGGAGCATGAGTTACTTTTTCGGTACAAATTCAAAAGCTCTGGCACACGGCAGGATGAAGTGTGTTGAAAATAACTAGAGGAACTAACTGCGTTCAATTTTTATTGGGTCATATTTCCAATAGCAGCCCAAACTTGGAAAGTAGTATCTACAAGCTATTCCTTTCCAAACAAAATACCTGCCAAGGCATCTTCCTGTTGAATTGAGTAATTTGGATGCTAAATGAGTTAAAAGTCTTGGATTTACATACTTTTTTACTTTTCAAATTTGTCTTCCTTCCAGACACCTTGACAGCGTTGCTGGAAAGAAAGGGACCATGGATTCCAAATGCCGCCCATGCTTTTTGTGATTATTTTGCACAAAGTGCGGTTGAAGTAGGGTGAAGCAGATTATGTTAGTTGTTTGATCTCCCCTGAGATCAATTCCACATACATGTTTAGATGATATAGTAACAAGCTGTGAATTGACTGTAAAAGAGGAGGTAGTTGAGATACTGGATGGACTAAAAATTGATAAATAGCAGGTACTAGAGGAGGATAGTAATAGACTTCAAGAGGACATAGACAGACTGGTGGAATGGACGGACACATGGCAGATGAAATTTAACGTAGAGAAGTGCGAAGTGATACCTTTTAGCAGGAAGAATGAGGAGAGGCAATAAAACTAAATGGTACAATTCTAAAGAGGGTGCAGGAACAGAGAGACCTGGGGGTATATGTGCACAAATCTTTGAAGGTGGCAGGACAGGTTGAGAAGGTGGTTAAAAAGGCATATGGGATCTTGGGCTTTATAAATAAAGGCATAGAGTACAAAAGCAAGGAAGGTATGTTGAACCTTTATAAAACACTGGCCCCAGCTGGAGTATTGTGTCCAATTCTGGGCACCACACTTTAGGAAGGATGTGAAGGCCTTAGGGAGGGTGCAGAAAAGATTTACTAGAATGGTTCCAGGGATGAGGATTTCAGTTACTTGGATAGACTGGTGAAGCTGGGGTTGTTCTCCTTAGAGAAGAGAAGGTTAGGAGATTTGATAGAAGTGTTCAAAATCATGAAGGGTTTAGATAAAGTAAATAAAGAGAAACTGCTCCCATTGGCGGAATGGTTTTGAACCAGAGGACACAGATTTAAGGTGATTGGCAAAAGAACCAAAGGCGCTATAAGGAAAAACCTTTTTATGCAGCGAGTAGTTATGATCTGCCTAAAAGGGTGGTGGAAGCAGATTCAATCATGGCTTTCAAAAAGGAATTGGATAAATACTTGAAAGGAAAAAATTTGCAGGGGAAAGAGCGGGGGAATGGGACTAACTGGATTGCTCTTACAAAGAGCCAGGCTCGATAGGCCGATTGGCCTCCTGTGCTGTAACTATTCTATGATTCTATAATTCTATGAACTCCCTCCAACCTAGTTTGAGTGACAGGCAGGCCTGAGCAAACTCGACTTGACGGGAGTCCAGCACAAAACATGAACTATTGAGCAACCTAAATGCTTAACCAACAGCCTGCTTTTTAATAAAACAAAAACTATAAATTAATTTTCTATTTCAATAACCTTGAATAGTATTAAATATTTTGGGGTGTTACGGATAAGATTGTTCTTTTACTGCTAGGAATGGGGTTTGAATAAGTTGAAACTAAAGAAACTAAAGAAAGAAAGACTTACATTTATATAGCGCATGTCACAACCTCAGGACATCCCAAAGTGCATTAGAGCCAATGAAGTACTTTTTGAAGTGTAGTCAATGTTGTAACCTGGCAGTGAATTTGTGCACAGCAAGATCCCACAAACAGCAATGAATTAATGACTAGATAATCTGTTTTTAGTGATGTTGGTTGAGGGATAAATATTGGCCAGGATACCTTTGAATGTTTCCTCCCTGAGAATAAAGTGTCCAAAGTGAAATTAATTTGGGTAGTTTCAGTGGAGCTCCTAATAATGACTAGTTCACAGTGTGAAATTGCTTTAATTGGACAATGTTGTTCAAAAAGGCCATACAAGGATTGCTGAAATGGGAAAGGGAAATTTCTTGCTGCTGAAGAAGTTAGTAGGGGCTAAGGTGCATTGCTGACTGGGGAAGACCAAAGAGAGTTCTGAGTTTACCTAGCCTGTGCAGTGACTATCTGATCTGGGAGTGCTCAGTGTTGATACTAGATGCAAACATGGGAAATGTTTCCCTCCCAGTACATATTACCTTGATGCCCACAAAATACATTTAAAATAAAATGTTGTTCTGGAAAAAACCTGATACTGAGTCTGGCTTAATGCTGCAAAAATATAAGAGATGAAAAACTCAAAAGCATTAATATGTTTGTCAGACTCTTTAGAAGGAAGTTTGAGGATTAATCTGATGCCCGGGAGAACCAGTGTGGCTTTGTGTCACAGCTGAAGACTCCAAAAAAGTAAGTTTTTTATCTGCAGCCCCAATGGGGCTCAAGGGACTTCAGGCAGAGCAGATGTGGGCCACTCCACCTTGCAAGATGGGACTGTGCCCTGGTCATACAAACGACGCTGTTCACCGGGATTTGGGAGGAAATCTTTGACCTGGGGCTGAGGCTGGGGTGGTATTGGCCAGGATACCTTTGAATGTTTCTTCTCTGACAATAAAGTGTCTACTTGTGCCAGTAGAGCGGGATCCCGGGTATTTCGAGGCAACACTTTTTTTTGTCTGAGCAATGCCGTGGGAAATCAACTAATAGTAATTCTCATAAAAGTGTCAGAAAAACATTGGAATTCATTCAAAGTGACTTTAAAAGGGCAGTATATTTTACTATTTGGCTTCAGAATCAAATGGGAGGAGAAGAAGATACAAAAAATAAAAATGTAACCTGGATGTTAACTAGTCAAAAAGGTGTGTGATTTAACCACCTATGAATACACTTAGCCTGCCATTAAAACAAAATGAATATTGAGACACGCTAATGTCATAAACTACAAGACGAAAGCTTGAATAGTTCATAAATGCACCAGATGGGTCAGTGGAGATCTGGAGTAATAATTAAATCACGTACAGTTTTCCAATATGCAAGTGTGTTTTTACATCAATAAAATTGATGTATACATGGAAGAATTCAAATAAACTGGACTAGTACGTTCTGGGTAGGACTAGTCTGGTCCATAATGAGTGGGATTAAGTACACATTATTATTGCATAAGGTCTGCGAAGTGCAAAAACCATCAGATGCTATAGTCCATTCATTGAGAATAATGAGGAAGGAGGAACACAGTCAAACTGATCTGGCCTGGACTTTCCATGTCTCCACCCCCCCACCCCAGTTTGGGTGCAATTCTGGTAGGGCGGGACTTCTGTTGCTCTGCTGACCCATATGGGCAACAACGGGGAGTTGGGGTGGAGACTTGCTGCAGCACGCTTTTGGGGCTAATGACAGCGGGAGAAAGGGGCCATGTTCAAAAAGAAATTATATCTTTTCAAAAATTCTACTTTTATCAATAGAGCCTGTGTATAGGAATGCTCCGAAAGTGCTTTCAGAGGCCTCTTTTCAGTTCTTGACCCGGGTGGCCTGGTGATCTATGAACATTGGACCCTGGGACCCAACAGACAGCTGCAGAGTCCAGCATTCCAACTGGACAAATGCGGAAGGCTTGGAGTAGGTGGAGACACAGCAGAGTGAATCCCCGAGTGGCTTTTTGCCTCCGCCCGCTGCAGATCCACCAATAGATTGGACGGTGGTGGTGGGGGGAGTCAAAAAGTCAAACCCTTTATCTCTTTCCCTTAGCTAGGCATGGGAAAGAACGTTAATAACAATTGTGAAGAACAGGACACCTTAACATCCCCAGATGAACAATTTATCTAAATAATGAGCATTGTAAATTAATTGCAGTTCTCAAATAGTGTTTTTTCTTTCACCTCTATACCCCTCTATTTCATCCTACAGTAAAGTTTACCAGCTATCAATGGTTTACCTTAATGCATCTTCAGTCAGCCTATTTGCCTGTTCCCAGCCTTAACAGATAGGGCTGCAAAAATAAATGAGATGAGAAATGTTCATTTTTGCAGTTTAGATCTGAAAGGCAAAAAAACACCACAGCCACTCTGATGTCATGCATATTTCATCAACTACAGCATCAGAAATGTACAAGAGGCAGTGTAATCTGCAATCCAGTCAGATTCTGCATCTCAGATTCAGATACTTGGTTTGGAGCCCAATTTTGCCTTTCCTTGCTCACGTGGCAAGTTGTTAGTCTTGTCACAAGTTGGTTGTTGGATACAGTATCCGGTGACGGTTCAGTGACCAGCTGATGTGGGAGAAAGAAAATTGTCTAGGGTTCTATTGTTAATCATTCTTTTATGTCCCGACCTGCCAGTTGCAGAAAGGTCAGGGTAAGGAATATGTGATTGTCTGCTTGTCCTTTCAGCCAGAGCCCATACTACACAACTCAACAGTCTTTGAAGGGAAGAAAATGGAGATTGAATACATTTAAAAATGGTAAAAAATTGCAAAGAACGATTTTTGTGACTATAATGGCACAAAACTTTTGTATTTTGAAGCTGAAAAACATTCAGTACTCATAGGCGTCCAGTAGTGCCCACATGAAATAAATGTAGCAACTTCAAAGCCTTTTAAGTGATTTTGTTTGTTATAGTGGCCTGTCTATGTGCACATTGAAATGAAAAATGTCTAGTTTGCTGTACATTTTTGAGAAATGATATTGCCTTAATAAAACAAAATCTCAGAAGCTGGAACACCACTTGTGTAGCAATATATTGTCACATTAACAGCAGACACCCACTTATAAGGCTTGATTCCGAAAAAAAACAAGTGATTGGATTTTAAATGCATCTGTCATGCAATATTTGGCATGTAGGCTATTTTTAATAAAAGATAAACATGCAAGACTTTACTTTGTGAGAGTCATTTCTCAATTTAAACCCATAGGAACTGAGTCTCATCAGCTGTAACCTGCAGAGGGCATCAGCATGCTGAGGCTAAGCTTACTAGAAATGTAGGATGGGTAATAGTCATATCATGTATCAGGTATCAACCATTTTAGGTACTAAAAGATAACTGAGTTTTCTGTTTTACCAATGACAAGTGTAAGGAAGTCTTGCTACAGTTGTACAGGGCTTTGGTGAGACCACACCTGGAATACTGTGTACAGTTTTGGTCTCTTTATCGAAGGTAGGATATATTTGTCTTAGAGGCGGTGCAATGAAGGTTTACTAGATTCATTCCTGGAATGAGAGGGTTATCCTATGAGGAGAGATTGAGTGGAATGGGCTTATATTCTCTGAAGTTTGGAAGAATGATAGGTGATCTCGTTGAAACATATAAGATCCTGAGGGGGCTTGACAGGGTAGATGCTAAGAGGTTGTTTCCCCTGGCTGGAGAGTCAAAAACCCCAGGGGACATAGTCTCAAGATAAGGGGTTGGCCATTTAAGACTGAGATGAGGAGGAATTTATGCACTAAGAGGGCTGTGAATCTTTGGAATTCTCTACCCCAGAGGGCTGTGGATGCTCAGTCGTTGAGTATATTCAAGGCTGAGATAAATAGATTTTTGGACTCTAGGGGAATCAAGGGATATGGGGATCGGGCGGGAGAATGGAGTTGAGGTGGAAGATCAGCCATGATCCTATTGAATGACGGAGCAGGCTCGAGGGGCTGTATGGCCTACTCCTGCTCCTATTTCTTATGTTCTTATTAATTCAAGACAATCAGTGAGTGATGCACATTAAAAAAGGGGGAAGATAATTCACAGCTATCTTGTAATGTACGGACTTATCATCCCTTAAATCAGTTTAAACAAACTTCTTTTAAATGGATCTTGGTAATTGTGACTGATCAGATAAGAGTCCTTGGAGGATAATACATTTCGTACATCTGCTGATACTTTGTCAGATCTCTTGCACGAGAATGCTGTTTCTCAAGACAATGTGACATGTATGCCCTCCCACCAGCCTCCTCAGATGCTTACATATGTGGGAATAAGCAGCCAGGGTGAGTGTGACCTTCAGCAGCACAGGCCATGCATCTTTCAGCAGGTACCTTAGGAGCTTCTGCTATTCCAAGATGAGGGCTACCTCATGTGATTACATAGAAATACGTAGAAGTTGCAACACGGAAAAAAGCCATTCAGCCCAACCAGTCCATGTCAGTATTTAACTTCCACATAAGCAAATAGTCCTAATTACATTTACCCACCTTCCACCTCTTTTTCTTCATCCACCTATCCAATCTTATCTTAAATGTTCACTTAACTTCTGCCTCAACACTTTATTGTTTGTAGGCAGTTGTAATGTGTGTCCCTGATGGGGTGGGTGAGGATGCGATGGGCAGGGATCCACTTTATCTGAAGTTGCCCTTTATGAGTTGATCCAATATCTGGCTGGAATCAGGCATTCCTGATTGTGCTCTTTCTCTTACAGGACCTCAGACTGCTGTCCATGCTGTTAGGGTCACATTCCTCATCTCCCTCCAGGTCCATTAGATTAATTTATTTTCTGATGACAACATTGCATGCAGCAGGGCACAACGATCTTGGAGTCTCTGGCGGGACTATATTGGAGTGCACCTCCGGCTCTGTTAAAGTGCCTGAAATGAGCCTTTAAAATGCTTGTGGCTTCTCATTGTATTGGTACTCTTTGGGGGTTCTCAGGTTCCCTAATGAGATCATAAGCTACTGCTGCAGAGGGTAGTCCTTGTCCCTGCCATCAACCAGACCTGTGCCTTAGACCTGTGAAGAGATTTGGGATTCTTGACTGTAATAGGTGAAGAAATCAAGACAACTCCCTAGGCAGCCAGCACCGATATGCATAATTATGTGTCCTGGCGTCAGATACCAGCTGCGGTGGCTCAGGTGGATGTAGATTTCAGGTCCGGGGCAAGCAGCTGGTATAACTCAGTTACGGTCTCCTGTGGGAAGTGTAGCCTCCGATGATCTATTATAGTCAGGTCATTGAAATGCAGGGAATACACTTACGTCCTTCATGGGTGTGTGGTCATTACACAATAACCAAAGGATTGTTGGGTTGCATCCAACTATCCCATCCACAACACATTTTAGCAATCCATCCCCCTCACCTCAGCCTCCCAGATCTCTAGTTCATTTTCTTCTTAGCTCCTTGGAACTCAGTTTCCACCTCCCCTCACCCCTTTGGAGCTCTGCTTCCCCTTCTTCTCTGCCCTTAGCCTTTTGGATCTCCACTTTTACAGTCTTGGATCTCTGCTCACCTCTCCCCTCAAACCCTCAGATTCTTAGATCTCCTGTTACCCCTTTATCCCCTCTCCTCAGTTCTTTGAATCCAAAGTTTTCCATTTCCCCTCCTCTTGGCTTCTTGGGCCCCATTTTCCCCATTCTCTCAGTCTGTCTGATCTCTAGTTTCTCCCTTTCCTTATACTCTCAGACCCCTCCAACAGACCACATTCTATTGGCCAGGTGTGGTCCTAATATCCTGGGTTTGTTGGTGAAGGAGAGTTAGGACAAAATAAATCTACAGTCCTCGCGGGGGTGTTTGCTAATTGGGGAAGGTTTAAACTAGAGTGGCAGGGGGATGGGAACCTGAGCGGGGAGTCAGAAGGGAGTAAATTTGAGGTCAGCAAGAGAGGGGAAGACCCAGGGGAAATTTACAATACAAATAGTACAAACAGTTGTTCAAGAATAAGTGAAAGGGAAAAGCGTAGAGCAGCAGAAAGAAAGTGTACTTTAGGCACTACAGATAAAGTGAAAACTAGAAGGTGTAAGGTGATTAACCCAGCATCAATGCTGAAGGTCAGGCTAGGGTGTGTGGCCCAATTAAGAGTTCTATATACAAATGTACAGAGTATAAGGAATAAATTAAATTAACTACAGGTTCAAATTCAAATAGGAGGGTATGACATGATAGCTATTACTGAGACATGGCTGCAGGATGGTCAGAATTGGGAACTAAATATACCAGGTTATAAGGTCTACAGGAGAGATAGGGAAAATGGAAGAGGGGGAGGAGTAGCCTTAGTGATTAGAGATGAAATCACTTCAATGATAAAGGGGGATATAATGAGCGGTAAGCAGCCAACAGAGACCTTATGGGTTGAATTGAGAAATAGGAAAGGATCTAAGACTATAGTGGGAGTTGTGTATAGGACCTCTGGCAGCAGCTCTGAAGTGCTAGATTGTATAAATGCAGAGTTTAGACAAGCGTGTAACAAAGGCATGGTGGTCTTAATGGGGGACTTTAACCTTCACATAGATTGGGAAAAGCAGACTAGCAACTGTCAGAAAGGTAGTGAATTTCTTGAGTGTGTCCGGAATAGTTTTCTACAGCAGTATGTCCTAGAGGCAACAAGGGGGCAAGCCATACTAGATTTAGTAATGAGTAATGAACCAGATTTAGTTAACAGCTTAACTGCGCGCGAACATCGATCCAATAGCGATCATAACATGATCGAGTTCAAGGTAGTGTTTGAAAGGGAAAAAAGTGAATCAGCTGCTAAGATTCTAGACTTGGGTAAGGCCAACTTGGGATGAGACAGAGACTGTCCACAGTAAACTGGGCAAATCTGTTAATGGATAAAACAACTGATGATCAGTGGGAAATGTTCAAAGAAACATTTAACGTGATACAGAATCGGTTTATACCCCTGAGGGGCAAGAACTCTACTTGCCAAAGAAAACAGCCACGGACAATTAAAGAGATAAGGGACAGTATAAGACGTAGGGAAAGGGCATACAAAAAGGCAAAAAATGGCACAGATCCTAGCAAATGGGAAAGATACAAAGGTCAACAAAGGGTCACAAAACAGATGGTAAGAGCTACAAAAAGAGAGTATGAAAAAAAACTTGCAAGGGATATCAAAACCAATACGAAGAACTTTTATAGTTATATTAGGAAAAAGAGCGTGGTCAGGAGCAGTGTTGGCCCCTTAAAAACTGAAAGTGGGGATATTGTCATTGACAATGGGGAAATGGCAGACATGTTGAACAATTACTTTGCGTCAGTATTTACAGTAGAAAAAGAGGATAGCATGCCGGAAATCCCAAGAAAACTAATATTGAATCAGGGACAGGGACTCAATAAAATTAACATAGGTAAAGCAACAGTAATGAAGAAAATAACAGCACTAAAGAGTGACAAATCCCCAGGACCAGATGGTTTCCATCCCAGGGTTTTAAAGGAAATAGGTGAGCACATTGCAGATGCCCTAACTATAATCTTTGAAAGTTCTCTAGATTCAGGAACTGTCCCGCTAGATTGGAAAATTGCACATGTCACTTCGCTTTTTAAGAAAGGAGAGAGAGGGAAACCAGGGAATTATAGACCAGTTAGCCTAACATCTGTTGTGGGGGAAATGCTGGAGTCTATAATTAAGGATAGAGTGACTGAACACCTCGAGAATTTTCAGTTAATCAGAGAGAGCCAGCATGAATTTGTGAAAGGTAGGTCATGCCTGACAAACCTGATTGAATTTTTTGTACAGGTGACTAAAGTAGTGGACAGGGGAATGTCAATGGATGTTATTTATATGGACTTCCAGAAGGCATTTGATAAGGTCCCACATAAGAGTCTGTTAGCTAAGATAGAAGCCGATGTAATCGAGGGAAAAGTATGGACTTGGTTAGGAAGTTGGCTGAACGAAAGGCGACAGAGAGTAGGGATAATGGGTAGGTACACACATTGGCAGGATGTGACTAGTGGAGTCCCGCAGGGATCTGTCTTGGGGCCTCCATTATTCACAATATTTATTAATGACTTAGATGAAAGCATAGAAAGTCTCATATCTAAGTTTGCCGATGACACAAAGATTGGTGGCATTGTAAGCAGTGTAGATGAAAACATAAAATTACAAAGCGATATTGATAGATTAGGTGAATGGGCAAAACTGTGGCAGATGGAATTCAATGTAGGCAAATGTGAGGTCATCCACTTTGGATCAAAAAAGGATAGAACAGGGTACTTTCCAAATAGTAAAAAGTTATAAACAGTGGATGTCCAAAGGGACTTAGGGGTTCAGGTACATAGATCATTGAAGTGTCATGAACAGGTGCAGAAAATAATCAATAAGGCTAATGGAATGCTGGCCTTTATATCTAGAGCACTAGAGTACAAGGGGGCAGAAGTTATGCTGCAGCTATACAAAACCCTGGTTAGACCACACCTGGAGTATTGTGAGCAGTTCTGGGCACCGCACCTTCGGAAGGACATATTGGCCTTGGAGGGAGTGCAGTGTTGGTTTACTAGAATGATACCCGGACTTCAAGGGTTAAGTTACGAGGAGCGATTACACAAATTGGGGTTGTATTCTCTAGAGTTTAGAAGGTTAAGGGGTGATCTGATCGAAGTTTAAAAGATATTAAGGGGAACAGACAGGGTGGATAGAGAGAAACTATTTCCGCTGGTTGGGGATTCTAGGAGTAGGGGGCACAGTCTAAAAATTAGAGCCAGACCTTTCAGGAGTGAGATTAGAAAACACTTCGACACACAAAGGGTGGTAGAAGTTTGGAACTCTCTTCTGCAAACGGCAATTGATACTAACTCAATTGCTAAATTTAAATCTGAGATAGATAGCTTTTTGGCAACCAAAGATATTAAGGGATATGGGCCAGAGGCGGGTATATGGAGTTAGATCACAGATCAGCCATGGTGGAGCAGGCACGAGGGGCTGAATGGCCTACTCCTGTTCCTATGTTTCCTATGTTCCAATGTTTCTACAATTTCTGTACTGCAATGTAGTTGGTAAATTGATCACCAGGGGGAGACAGCACCATTGGATTCTAGTCAAGCTGTCTTATAAATTTAAACAGCTGGACTGAGCATGAGTGCCATTAAACATGATTGTGGAGAAGCCTGTAATCAAAATCAGAAGGGCCTGAATTAGAGTGGCTCTTCAGATAAGGCCTTGTATAAACTTAAGGTAACATTGATCCAGAATTTCCTGCAACGGCAAGATCAGCAGTATGCAGTAAATTTTGCCATTTTGCACACTGCTGATCTCGCCGTTGCTTACTTACTCCAAAATTTCCTGGATTTCTCATTAGAATAGGGCCACAGCGAATATAGCGGCGAATCAGAAGCAGTGCTTCCAGTGGCCAATGCTTTCCATTAGACGCGTGCATTCTGAGCAACGTGATGCTGAGCTTTTTGTCTGACTGATCTCAACATTCAAGGGAGCAAACCTCTACTGATTTATGTTTCATAAATGTGTAACTCGTACATGCATCAAAAAATAGCTTTCCTTCTGAAGAGAAAAGGCAATAACATGGCTATTGTATAAAAAATTCAACCTTGATGAAATATTAATCAGAACTTGTGCTATTCCATCAATTTTGTGAGCTGTAGTACTGAAACTTTAGATACTTTGAAATGCCCTTAGATTTTTAGGTTGTCACCTCGATGTGACTTGCAATGTTGGGTTTCACTTGCTTCTTGCTGCTTACTGTTAAATAAGGTCCCATTGAAAAATAAATGTAACTACTGCAGTATAAGACTATTAACCTCACAGAAGAAAATGCACTCAGTATAAGCTGCTCTACATCTTGTCATGTCTGTACTACTTGATGAAGGATGCTGTCCTCATGGAGTTACAAGCCATCACATTGAAGCCATTCTGGTATGCCTCAACAGTCACTGAGCTTTGCTTGATGACCTTGGGTGTCAGAAATTTGATCAGCTCGCTGAGCTGGAAGAACTCAGCCTCTCTTGGCAGCCTATCCTTCTCCGGGAAGTGGTCGAGCAGGACCAGCTGCTTGTCTCTTAGATAATCCAAGACATACCTGAAGAGCTTCATCTGACAGCTTCATGGTCACTTTTATTCTCTGGATTCAAATTCTCAAACTGCCATAGTGGGATTTGAACTCACGTTCTCTGGGTTTTTAGTCCAGGCTCTGGTTTACTAGATCAGTAACATAATCACTACACTACCATAGCCTCACATTTGGAAAATTTGTTCAATATTTCAACGGCAATTTTAATTTGAGGTCTAACAATAAAGTATTGAAATTAGATCTGATCATCATGTTTAAAGGAAATCAATCTTGGTGCAATAACACCAAGGACCCACAAGCAACATTATTTTACAGTCTAAATTGCAGCGGTGATAAAAGTAGCTTTAATTCCCCTCCAAGTCACACACCATCCCGACTTGGAAATATATCGCCGTTCCTTCATCGTCGCTGGGTCAAAATCCTGGAACTCCCTTCCTAACAGCACTGTGGGAGAACCTTCACCACACGGACTGCAGCGGTTCAAGAAGGCGGCTCACCACCACCTTCTCAAGGGCAATTAGGGATGGGCAATAAATGCCAGCCTCGCCAGCGACGCCCACATCCCATGAATGAATTAAAAAAAAATTCAGAAAATTCATTGCGGTGGATGGAGGGGCAGAGCTATGATAATTAATTTCTCAATGTTCTGGTGTCGGTAATGACAGAGCGGTGCAAAAGTCCAAGGAAATTATGTTGTGGTGTAAGTAATAGAGTAATTCACTAATGCCATAATTTCCTGAGACTTTTGCACCGTAAAATGGGCCCTACAACGTAGATGCATCATTACAATGGCGCAAGTTTCCAGGAAATTCTGGGCCGATCATATTTACCACAAATTTCTATTGCATCATCTGATGTTCAAAACATTGATTCTCTCCCACTTCTGTTAACCTCTTGGGTCTTCATATCCTCCTCCCCATAAGTTTTCAGATCTCTGGTTCTCCTCCTCCCGCAGCCTCCTGCATCTGCAGTTCCTCCATCATCTCAGCCTCTCAGATTTCCAGTCATCTCTCCCTTCAGCTTCATATTTCAAATCTCTTGAGTGTCTTAGTTCTCAGGCTCCCCCTCTCAGCCTCTCAAATTTCCAAATCCTCCCCCCCCCCTCAGGCTCACATATTTCCTGGTCGCTCTCTCCTTCAGCCACCCAGACCTTGAGTCCCCCCTTTCCTCAGCCTCCAGAGCTTGGAGTTTGCCCCTCCCTCAGCCTTTTACTTCTCTAGTTGCTCTCCTCCCTGAACTTGTAATTTCTGACTGCTGAGCCATGTTCTAGTGGCTTGGCTCAGTCCTAATGTGTGGAGTTGTAAGTGAAGGAAAGTTTGGATGAAATGAATTCATACTTTACTGATTTTTTTCGTATTGCTGTGCAGTGGGTAATTAATCAGCAGGGGGAGCCAATACTCCATTATGTTCCCGTTACACTGGGGTCAAGATTCCTTGACCCTTCCGACAGTATGTTATCCCTTAGTAAGCCAGCACTGCAGAGGCGGTGAGGTTGGGATCTGTGGAAATGTTGGGAATCTGTTGGGAATGCCTGCGACTTCAGCCTTGCAGAAGGCCATTATGAGCAGTACCACCCTCTTCCTGGGCAGGTTGGGGAATTCATGCCAGGAAAATCAGTTATTTTCTTGTGAGTGGAATGTGGCCCCTTTACAAAGGGATCTGCTCGGGGCTGAGATAGAATGTTTCCAAGGATATCCAGGTAGCCCCTGGCCCAGCCAATGAAGCTTTTTATGGGTGCCCAAAATGTACCCCTAGTAGCGTGGTATGCTAATGAGATGCTGTTCCCACTGACCTCGCATACTCTAGCAGGGTTAGTGGCAGAGGTCACCAACAACAACAACTTGCATTTATATAGCGCCTTTAATGTTGCAAAAGTGTCCCAGGGCATTGCACAGGAGCGCTATCAAACACAATTTGACACCGAGCCACATAAGGAGAAATTAGGACAGGTGGCCAAAAGCTTGGTCAAAGAAGTAGGTTTTAAGGAACGTCTTAAGGGAGGAGAGAGAGTTGGAGAGGTTTAGGCAGCCCTGGGTAATTGTTGAGATCATGTCCCCGCATTGCTCATGTAAACTGCCCCAAAATGTCCGGCGCAGTTTACTTGAATAATTATGCTTAGCTGCAATGCAGCTTTGTGCAGGGAGCAAGCCCAATGGACAAGTGGAATTTCTAGCTATCAGGTCAAAATGAAAGGAATGTGTACACTTAAAGGTAAGCACTTGCATATAGAGATAAGTACTTATTTCAGCTTTATAAAGTTTCAAAATCAAATTAAGATATTTGTCAGTCTTGATCAAGGCTATGGTTGGAGGGGGAGAAATTTCAGAGATAAATGAAGCAAAAGGAGGCACAAAACTAATTCTGTGGGCAAGTGAATGGATATTACAGCACCAACCCTCCTAATTCAGGGATGGTTAACTTGATGTGTAGCTGCATGAAGTGGGTGCAAGGAGGGATGCCCAATTTGGCATTTTAGGGAACCTTCCCCAGAGCATACCTGGGCACCATTCCAAATCAGATGTGGTAAGCAAGCACTGTGAGTACAGACAGAGGGTTCCCTCCCAGTCGGGGAACACTTCAGCAGTCAAGGACATTCAGCCACCGATCTTTGGGTAAGCGTTCTCCAAGGCGGCCTTCGAGACACACTACAACGCAAAATCGTCGAGCAGAAATTGATAGCCAAGTTCCGCACCCATGAGGACGGCCTCAACCGGGATCTTGGGTTCATGTCACGCTACATGTAACCCCACCAGCAAAAGAAAGTTATCTGTTTTTAATACAACTGGTCATTCTCTCTCTTTCTCTGCCTTTCGGGTGTTTCTCTCTCTCTCTCTCGCTCTGTCTTTGTGTTATGACCGCTTGTGTATTCAGTAGTCTGGGATGTAATGTTTCTCTAACTGAACACCATCCACGCCTTTGATTGCTTTGATTATATCTATGCCGAGGTGTGATAACAGGCAGTTGGAAAGATTATCTGTAATCACCAGGCATTGTTCTCTGACTATATATGCTGTGCATTTACGGAATCCTACGCTTACCTGACGAAGGAGGAAAGCTCCGAAAGCTTGTGATTCCAAATAAAGCTGTTGGACTATAACCTGGTGTTGTAAGACTCCTTACATTTGTCCACCCCAGTCCATCACCGGCATCTCCACATCATGTGAATACACCTGCAGCGCCCGAAAGCTGGTGCTGTGTGGCTGAATTTCTGGGTCAATGGCTTTGGTTTTCCCATTGTTTAGCTGGAGGAAATTGTAGCTGATCCAAGACTGGTTGTTGGACAAGCAATCTGGCAGTGGAAGGGTCGAGAGTGATGGTGGAGAGGTAGAGCTTGGTATCATTACAACAGTCATTACACTTCAAAAGTACTTCATTGGCTGAAAAGCGCTTTGGGACATCCTGAGGTCATGAAAGGAATAGTATAAATGCAAGTTCTTCCTTTCTTTCTTATCAGCATAAAAGTGGAAGCTGAACCCATGTCCATGGAGGATATCACCAAGCAGCTCCATGTAGACGATGAAGTGGAGGGGGCCAAGGATCGGTAATGGCTCAGGGGTGGGAAAATATGCCATTGATGAAGATACTCTGGCTGCGATCAGATAGGTAAGAGTGGAACAAGCTAGGGCAGTCCCACTGAGTTGGACAACAGATGAGAGGTTTTTGGACGAGATTGTTTTAGTTGTGGTTGACCATGTCAGAGGCTGCAGAGAAATCCAGGACGATGAAGACCGATAATACGCTATGGTCTCAGACACAGAGGATGTCCTTTGTGAGTTTGATTAGGGCTGTTTTGGTGCTCCGGCAGGGGTGTAAATCTGATTGAGAGAGATTCAAACAGGGAGTTGTGGGAAAAATGGGCATGGATTTGGGAAGTGACAACACGCCCAGAAGCTTTGGAGAAGAAAATAAAATTGGAGATGGCCGTTAGTTTGGAAGAACAGAGCGGTCAAGGGTGGGATTTTTGAGGAGGAAGTGATGAATGCAGTTTCACACCATTCATTACTTTTTGAAATGCAGTGACTGTTATGTAGGAAAAAGTGCCAGCTGTACTACAACAGTGACATTCTACAAACAGCAATGTGATGAATTTTATTGTCTTTTTTGGTGGTGTTGACTGAGGGAGGAGTGTTGGCTTTGACTTCTGGAGAATGCATTGCTCTTTGAATAGCACCATGGGATCTTTAATGTCCACTTGTACCATTGGAACAAGTAGACCGGACTTTGATTTAACAACTCATTCGAAGGACTGAGAGGTTCATTTCAGAGATGAATACCTTCATCTCTGATGTCCATAGCTACACCTTAGTCCATCATGGAGGAAATGTTAACAAATACGGGATTACCAATTATAAACTATTGCTACAGTCTGTGTGTATTGTAATCTATTATGATGCTTTAGCAGATGACACATGCAGCATGGTTGTGGTGGTGGTGGTAGTTTCAGAAAGCATGGGACTTGCATGGACAGTAGTTTATCGTTTGCAGAGGTTTGGGATTAATATTTACTGCAGTGAAGAGCTGCAATGTTTTGGCATCTGAAAAAAGCTAGATAGCTGAGTTTGAGGCAGCTGCCTGTAGGCTACCCATTTCCTTATACTGGAAAGTACAGCTCAGTCAAATTACGTTTGCTGTGACATTTGGTAGATATTGTACCTTTAGGATGAAAGATGATTTATTGCAGTGGGAAAGCTATTCTCAGAGGTTGTGGTGTTTGAAGTATGAGTAAAAGTTTGTTTCATCCCCACCCTCTCAAGTCACAAAGAGCAGCTCATTTTATCTATTGGGTGCTAAGGTACCTTTGTGCTTGTTTTTACATTTAATCTGAATCTACCAATTCCAGGTTTAAGCACTCAATTTTCTTTGTTCCTCCATGGGACTAAGCACGACTCACATTGTAATTTGTGTTTAAACATTTTGTGGCCTTGAAGTCTACTCTGCTCATATTCTCCTTTCCTATCACCTGGTTGGTGTGTTTTTCTTCACAGTGACTCAGAGCTTCCTGCAAGGAGTGTCTGTTATAGTTAGTCAAACTGTTCTTTGCTGCAGGATGGTGTTTTTGATGTTCACTTCATTATTTCATGAAAAGAATTGGAAATGCCTTATGTAACAGTGGGGGAGGGTAGTGTTACATCTGTGATTCCTCACTCAGCCATCAGAGGGCATCCTTCACCTTGAGGGAAGAGAGATTAGATGCCCAGTCATCCTGAACATCTCTTGTCTCCTAACAACAGGCTAAAGAAGAGAATGGAAAGAGGTGAACAAATTGGTGCATTCCAGCCTCCCATTGAGGAATCACAAATATGCTGAAGGAGGTGGACGCAAATAGATAATAGAGTGCAAAATGAATTGAAAAGTATTATTGAAATAATCTTGGGTGATTGTTGTAATTCCTCCATCTCTCATTTGAACTGTCTGAGAGAAATTATAAAGTCTGAAGCTGTCTCCATAAACAATACCAGCAGACCTCCCATGGCGTTGCTCAGAGGACACATTGTTTCATAAGGAACATTATAGTATGTAAAGGGCAATTTTCTGACTTTATGCTCTCGCTGGGAATGCAGATCAAAATTTATGCATGTGTGCTTGCACCCAAGTTTCCAATATGTGCTCCCAGTGGGCACGGCTCCCCTCTGGGAGTGTGAAGTCGCAAAATTGCTCCTATAATGTATAATATGCATTAAGACCAGCTATGTGAAAACTGGCCTTTTAACTGGCGTAGTTCTGAATCTAAGTTTATGTCACCTTGAGATGTTCCTGATTTGACCCTGTTAATTCTCTTCATTATTTTAAACACCTCAATCAGATCACCCCTTAACCTCCTCATCTTTGGCGAATATAACCAATTTAACCAAATTTATCATAATTCTATCTCTTCATCCCAGAAATCATCTTGGAGAATCATCACTGGACTTCCTCCAAGGAAAGTATGTCATTTTTTTGTGAGGCTTTTCTCACAGCACAAAGTCTTGTAGGATGGGAGCACAATTTACTGAATTGGAGTGGAGCTTTGCGTACCTGATTCATGCTGCTCCTGATTTCCCCCCACAATTTGGAATATGTTTTTAGAGGCTTTGCTGTTGTCCACCATGAGCCTCATCATACCTCTCAAAACCCTACAAATGCATGGTAATAGGTCCGATGCTGACTTTCACTATTTGGGAGAGGTTTTTAAAATGAGTGTTTTAGAGGGCTGGCCTTTAGAAGTTGGCTTCTAAAAGGGATGTTAGACTTTTCCAACTTGGTTTGAACTTTTTTTTTGCTTATTACTTAGTTTTTTTTTGCATTTTCTTTGGTGCTTTATATTTTGCTATTGTTAACGTATGATTTATCACATTGCAAGATTTGTATTCATAACTCCTTTTTCTACAACAGTCTTGTTTCCAGCTGCTATTTCACTTGCAGCAAGTAGCATAGTCAGGATGGGAGTTCCTTGGGGGCTTTCAATGGCACTTTTAGATTTGGAGGAGGAAGAGGAGTTCCTGAGACGACAAGGAGCACGGGTTCAGCTACAGCTCAGACATTGGGGATGATTTAGACCGCCTTCGCCAGGCGGTAACGGCCTCATAATTGAGTTGATAGCCTCACCGCCCCATTAACTTTTAGATTTGGAGGAGGAAGAGGAGTTCCTGAGAAGAGAAGGAGCACAGGTGCAGCTACACGGGTAAAGCTGTGCGCACTCCGATCAGTTCTACGGGTGATGGAACCAAAGAGGCCCGCAAAAGGTAAATGTCAGATTATTTTTGTGGGCCCTGGAGGAGCAGTCCTGACTTGGACATACAACACCATTCCTTCATTGTTGCTGCGTAAGAATCCTGTAATTCGCTATATAACACCATCACCGCAAGGACTGCAGCAATTAGAGAAGGGGCCACCATCACCTTTTCAGGGCAACAGGACCTTCAAAGCAGCTGCCATCAAAAAGCAGATTTTTCAACACATTTCTGCCAATCTGTATTTCCATTGACTGCTATGCTTTAAATTTCCTATAGATACAGCCAAAAGCAACAGCTTTTCTGGATTTTCTGCACCCCCCCCACAAACAATCAGTATGCTCCCTACACTCCAACAAATGGCACTGGAGGCATATTTAGGTTAATATAATGAACTGTGATCTCAATGTTACTTCTGTAAGAATTGTAAAATTGATCCTTGTATTCCCATCATTATTACATCCAAAGTGAACTACCTCACACTTAGTTACATTAAACTGTATCTGCCACTGCTCCATCACTAGCTTAATAAATCTATAAGCTCTTTTTCAATTTTGTGTGTCTTGATAATTCACCTTGTGTCCTAGCTTATTGTTATCTGCAAACTTGAATACACTCCCCTCTATTCCAAAATCTAGGTCATTTATATATGGCGGGAGAAACTTGTAGCCCCAACACTGGTCCCTAGGACACACCACTTGTCACTGCCTGCCGATACAAGAGAAGCCCTTTATTCCAAATTCTCTGCCTCTTACCTCCCTACCAATTTCCTGTCCATGCCACGAGGTTGTCTTCAATTTCAAGCAGATCAATTTTAGCTGATAATCTCTCGTGCAACATTTTATGAAATGCCTTTTGAAAATTCCTGTGCCTGGCATTCATTGATCCTTCTCTATCTATAACCTCAGTGATTCTATCAAAGACTCTATTAGGTTTACATTGGTTTTCCACTGTGTCAGAAACATTCTCCTGGGCATCTGGTCTCCCACTATTTGAGTCACTACTCCTGATTCTCTGGCCTAGCCATTTCATCACAGTAAGGAAATTGAAGTGTGGTCTGGAAGGCTAGGCTAGATGGAACAATGGCCATCTCCTGCCAAAAAAATTATTAATTTGTTAATTAATAATTAATTAATCAATTAATTAATTAATCTCTCATCATAGTTGTATTGTGCTCAACAGCCTCATCATCCATTTATGCATGGACAAGGGGTAGGATTCAATTTTCAATTGCAATTTCCTCTGTCTTAACCCTGCTGTCCTCACACTTCTTTCCTCTTTTCCTCCATTGGTACCCATCCATTGTCTCCTTCATCAATGTTGCCTTTGACAAACCTCTCCATTATCTCTTCCTAGAGTTCTCTTCTAGAGATCTGCCAGTGTTTCTCTCTAGACCACGTGACTAACACTCTGACTGTATAATTCTTTAGGATGTTGCCTCAGCACTCTACGTGTATTACTTTCTAGACTGCAGCCTCTCTATACTCTGGCCGTGTTACTCTAAAAGCCATGGTTTCTCAATACTCGGGCTGCTGCCTATCTGTACTTCAGCTGTGATGTTCTTTGGGATATGGCCTCAGTAGACTGACTGTTTTACTCACTAGGCCACAGTCTCTCACTATTCTGGCTGTATTATATACCTCAGTGGCCTGTAAAAATTGTTCAATTTCAAGAAATCAGCTGAAAATGGGCACATTTCTCACAATTACTGTGGTAAAGCAAAACACTGCAATGAAAATCCCATCAGACCTCTGATGGAAACATAATTAAAATTCATATTCTGCATAGACTGTTTATTTTCATTTCACACTAATTCACAACAATCTCTTATAATTTGCAACAAATCAATTTCTATAAAACTCAGATAATCAACTTATTTTGTTCTGATTTATTTAATGTATAAATACTTTGTTTATATTCAGAAAAATCAGATTTTTGTTTTTATTTTAGTGAAAGGGTTTGAGTAGGGTTCTGACCATAATGATTTTGAAAAGACAGTTACAGCCAGTTAGGTAACAGAAATCAGATTTGTTTGTGCCAGAGATCACTGCCTCAGTGAAACCAGGATTCTTCTCATGCTCAGTGTACTATTTGTTGCTGCTTTGTAATCAGCTCCTCTATGCATTGTTGGGTACTGTGATATAATATACTGGTAAATAATGCACTATGATACAGTGTTTGGTTTCCGTCATTCTCGGGATATGCGCCCATGGAATTAAAGGGACAGTGGCAGCGTGGATATAATATTGGCTAAGGGACAGGAAGCAGAGAGTCGTGGTGAATGGTTGTTTTTCAGACTGGAGGGAAGTATATAGTGGTGTTCCCCAGGGGTCAGTATTAGGACCACTGCTCTTTTTGATATATATTAATGACCTGGACTTGGGTATAGAGGGTATAATTTCAAAGCTTGCAGATGCCACAAAATTCAGAAATGTAGTAAACAACGCAGTGGATAGTAACAGACTTCAGGAGGACATAGACAGACTGGTGAAATGGGCAGACACATAGCAGATGAAATTTAATGCAGAGAAGTGTTAAGTGATACATTTTTGTAGGAAGAATGAGGAGAGGCAATATAAACTAAATGGTACAATTTTAAAGGGGGTGCAGGAACAGAGAGACCTGGGGTTATATGTACACAAATCTTTGAAGGTGGTAGGATAAGTTGAGAACGCTGTTAAAAAAGCATATGAGATCCTGGGCTTTATTAATAGAGGCATAGAGTACAAAAGCAAGGAAGCTATGCTAAACCATTATAAAACACTGGTTAGGCCTCAGCTGGAGAATTATGTTCAATTCTGGCACCACACTTTAGGAAGGATGTCAAGGCCTTAGAGAGGGTGCAGAAGAGATTTGCGAGAATGATACCAGGGATGAGGGACTTCAATTATGTGGAGAGACTTGAGAGGCTGGGGTTGTTCTCCTTGGAACAGAGAAGGTTAAGGGGAGATTTGATAGAGGTGTTCAAAATAATGAGCGGCTTTGATAGAGTAAATAAGGAGAAACTGTTTCCAGTGGCAGAAGGTTCGGTAACCAGAGGACACAGATTTATGGTGATTGGCAAAAGAGCCAGAGGCGACATGAGGAAACATTTTTTTAAGCAGCGAGTTGTAATGATCTGGATGCACTGCCTGAAAGGGTTGTGGCAGCAGATTCAATAGTAACTTTCAAAAGGGATTTGGATAAATAGTTGAAGGGAAAAAATTTACAGGGCTATGGGGAAAGAGCAGGGCAATAGGACTAATTGGATTGCTCTTTCAACAAGCCAGCACAGGCATGATGGGCCGAATGGCCTCCTCCTGTGCTGTACCCACTATGATACTATTTCGTAGCAGTGAGTGCAGTGCTCTCTGCAATTGTGCCAGGCCAAGCTCTCAGGTTTCTCTAGGTCATCATTAACTATTCATAACGAGCTCCCACCCCGGATTGGTCCTATCTGAGGAAGCTCGCTACCAGTGGGTTAGTGGGGTCTGTAGAATAATGCACAGCAACAGATCATAGAGTCTGCAGCTACTACTTAAATTATCTATTTCTGTTGCTGGACAGAGGAGAAGAAAGGTCACCATTCAATTTCTGAGGCATGTTTGGAGGTACTTGTGGAAGAAGTGCAGCAAAGTAAGATCGCACAATTCAGCGTTCCAGGGCAACCTCCTCACAGCAGAAATATCCAGGCTGCTTGGCAGAAGGGCATCACAAAATACAAAACATCCTGATGGCATAATGGCAGATGAGGAAAAAAGGTCAGTAGCCTCAAGAATTCTACCAAGTTTAAGCTTTATTGCACTACATCAAGTAGCTAGGAAAAATATGCAGGCCACTAACAACTTCCTCTCACCTTGCTATACCCTGACTGAGGATGCATGTTAAGCCCTCATAAAATTGTTCTCTCCAAACTCCACATGCATGCCCATAGTGCAGCAGAGCACATTTCATTACTTCCACTTCCGATCATAACTGTTTCATGGTGCTTTTCAGACACCATTCTAATATCTTCTATTTCTACAGATTCCCAAAGAAAAAAATTACAGCATCTCACAGCACTCAGCATTGGCTAGCTAGTTTAAGGTGAACATAAGAACATAAGAACATAAGAAATAGGAGCAGGAGTAGGCCAATTGGCCCCTCGAGCCTGCTCCGCCATTCAATAAGATCATGGCTGATCTGATCCTAACCTCAAATCTAAATTCATGTCCAATTTCCTGCCCACTCCCCGTAACCCCTAATTCCCTTTACTTCTAGGAAACTGTCTATTTCTGTTTTAAATTTATTTAATGATGTAGCTTCCACAGCTTCCTGGGGCAGCAAATTCCACAGACCTACTACCCTCTGAGTGAAGAAGTTTCTCCTCATCTCAGTTTTGAAAGAGCAGCCCCTTATTCTAAGATTATGCCCCCTAGTTCTAGTTTCACCCATCCTTGGGAACAACCTTACCGCATCCACCCGATCAAACTCCTTCACAATCTTATATGTTTCAATAAGATCGCCTCTCATTCTTCTGAACTCCAATGAATAGAGTCCCAATCTACTCAACCTCTCCTCATATGTCCACCCCCTCATCCCCGGGATTAACCGAGTGAACCTTCTTTGTACTGCCTCGAGAGCAAGTATGTCTTTTCTTAAGTATGGACACCAAAACTGTATGCAGTATTCCAGGTGCGGTCTCACCAATACCTTATATAACTGCAGCAATACCTCCCTGTTTTTATATTCTATCCCCCTAGCAATAAAAGCCAACATTCCGTTGGCCTTCTTGATCACCTGCTGCACCTGCATACTAACTTTTTGATTTTCTTGCACTAGGACCCCCAGATCCCTTTGTACTGCAGTACTTTCCAGTTTCTCGCCATTAAGATAATAACTTGCTCTCTGATTTTTCCTGCCAAAGTGCATAACCTCACATTTTCCAATATTGTACTGCATCTGCCAAATCTCTGCCCACTCACCCAGCCTGTCTATATCCCCTTGTAGGTTTTTTATGTCCTCCTCACTCTCTACTTTCCCTCCCATCTTTGTATCATCTGCAAACTTTGATATGTTACACTTGGTCCCCTCCTCCAAATCGTTAATATAGATTGTAAAGAGTTGGGGACCCAACACCGACCCCTGCGGAACATCACTGGTTATGGTTGCCAGTCCGAGAATGAACCATTTATCACAACTCTCTGCTTCCTGTTAGATAACCAATCCTCCACCCATGCCAGAATATTACCCCCAATCCAGTGCACTGTTGTGAATCAGAGAGCATGAGTGAGCAGGAGCAGGTAGTGGAAACAAAGCAGGAGCAGGAACTTCTTGGCCAAAGGGCCAGCATGTGCTTTTCATCGGCTGTAAAGCCCTGCAATCTGGATGTCACAGGGCCTACACTTAAAAGAAGAACACTATCAGCGCACCAATATTAGAGAATGTGCCAAGCGGCCTGCAAGGTTAGAGGACAAATGTAGAGGGGTCCACTACCCACATCTATGCACTTGTTTATCAACTGTTGTTCACGCTGAAGCTTGTGGCAACTCCGTGGGTCCCTAGTGGTGGAGACCCTAAGCCCAGTTGTAGTAGCCCTTATGAATGCTCAGACTGCTGCTAGAGAAGCATTGGGCTCCAATCCACGCCTTTTCTAGTGTAAACATGTTTGGAGTTCAGATTGAAATAACCGTGAGCCAGGGCTGGACTGATTTTATTGCAATGCAAAGGTCCATTCCCACACAGATCAATTAGTATGATAAGGCAGTGCCCTGCTGCAGGGGCATGATTGGAATAGGCAAGCCTGAGGATGCAGCTACTCCACTCGAAGGGGGTCATTTTAACTATAGGCAATGGTGTAAAATATGCAATGTCGAATTAGCCGCCCATTATACATCACACCCGATTTTCTTTTCCAATGAAGTCAGTGGAAGGGAAAATCAGGCAGGGTGTATAATGGGTGGCTAATTCGATATCGCCCATAAGATTACCCCCAAACAATAGATGTTCCAGAAATAATAAGGGTCATTGATTAATGAATCATTGTGGATGTGACAGAGATCAGTTGTAGGGTTATCTCATGAATCAACACAAGGAGGCAGAGGGGCCACCTCCATCTCAAGAGGTTCCCACTGATACCCAGCGGCCAGCTATTTTACTTACTCCTGCCACTGGAGGAAGACCTTGAAGGAGCAGCAGGCTAGGTTCTAAAGCAAATAAAATACCCTGTCATCAGGAGGAAGAGGCAAATTAAAGCTCAAGCATGCACATAAATCATCTATAGATTATTATATTTGTATGTACTTTATTTCAGCTATGTTAACGATTTTTTTTTGGATGTGTAGAATAAAGTAATAGCAAATGAAAGGAATGGGATCCGTGGTAGTCGAGATAGTGCAAAGGCCAATGTTGATGAGAGATGCATTTGGCCACTGTAATGTGTACATGTGGAGGGGATAGTTCATGCATTGAGCAGATGAGACTCTTGCTCATGACAGCCTGCCAAATAGCTCATAATGCCTGGAAAGGTGGCTCAGCAGAGAATTCTTCGGATTCCTCAGGGGTGATTTTAACCACACGCACCTGACGGAAACCAGGCAGGTAGACTGTTAAAATTGCCCAGGTTACTAACCTGCTGGAAAGCCACCAGGATCCCGCCACTGCAATTTTAACTTGCTCTCCTGCTGGCTTTACCTGGGTGTGGGGATGGATGCTGGCACTATTGGAAGGGATGGCTTTCAAGTATATTGTGATTGATGCACAGAACTTTTGATTGTAAGCAAGCAATCTGCTTGGTGGCATCAATCAGGCAGGACTGCAGCTAGTGAGATAATCCGATCATGATGTAAGTAATAATTTCAAGACTGATGCTACAAGGGGAGATGCTTTCTAATCAAGGTGTTTAGTGTTAATTTGAATTTGTGTTGAGTATATTGCCCCTGCAAACAGCTGTTTTACAGCTTCTGGCTGTATCGCTCACTTCAAATAAATTCTCCAACTATAACTCAGTTGAAACACAAAGTTGGACTCTGCATTATTTAAAATAACACAATTTCTATAACTTAATAAATCAAAATTCAGCCATGTGATTTTTTTAATGAGAAATTGTTACATGACTAAAAACTGAATTACAGCAGTAGCTGTCTCCCCCAATCACAGCCCGCTCTCTAATTAAATTGACATATTCCTCTCAGCACCAAATGCCTATTCAATGTTTGGCTTGAGCTTGCTGAAGGTTTCTGTCCCAGACCACCTCCTTGTTTCCTTTATTTGCTGCTTGTCCTTGAAATTACGTCAATTTGCATTTAACTTATTCGCCCTCCTCACCAAGTCATGCCATGACTACTGAAAAATTATATTCAGGACATTGGACCGAACTGTTGGAACATAATTCCCTCTAATCAGAAAATGCATGCAGCAGCATTCAATGATATGATTATGTTTTTATGATAGAAAGCGCATTTCATATCCTCAGGTTGTCTTCAAGCACTTCACAGCTAATGAATTACTTTTGAAGAGCAGTCACCATTTTGTAGGCAAATGCGGCAGTCAATTTATGCACAGCAAGGTCCCATACACAGAAATGAGAAAAATAACCAGTTAATCTCTTTGGGTGGTGTTGGTTGAAGATGAACTCCCTAACTTTCTTCAGAAAAATGCCAAGGAATCTTTAATGTCCAACTGAACAGACAGATTTTTAAAATTTTTTTTATTCGTTCACGGGATGTGGGCGTCGCTGGCAAGGCCGGCATTTATTGCCCATCCCTAATTGCCCTCGAGAAGGTGGTGGTGAGCCGCCTTCTTGAACCGCTGCAGTCCGTGTGGTGACGGTTCTCCCACAGTGCTGTTAGGAAGGGAGTTCCAGGATTTTGACCCAGCGACAATGAAGGAACGGCGATATATTTCCAAGTCGGGATGGTGTGTGACTTGGAGGGGAACGTGCAGGTGGTGTTGTTCCCATGCGCCTGCTGCCCTTGTCCTTCTAGGTGGTAGAGGTCGCGGGTTTGGGAGGTGCTGTCGAAGAAGTCTTGGCGAGTTGCTGCAGTGCATCCTGTGGATGGTGCACACTGCAGCCACAGTGCGCCGGTGGTGAAGGGAGTGAATGTTTAGGGTGATGGATGGGGTGCCAATCAAGCGGGCTGCTTTATCTTGGATGGTGTCGAGCTTCTTGAGTGTTGTTGGAGCTGCACTCATCCAGGCAAGTGGAGAGTATTCCGTCACACTCCTGACTTGTGCCTTGTAGATGGTGGAAAGGCTTTGGGGAGTCAGGAGGTGAGTCACTCGCCGCAGAATACCCAGCCTCTGACCTGCTCTCGTAGCCACGGTATTTATATGGCTGGTCCAGTTAAGTTTCTGGTCAATGGTGACCCCCAGGATGTTGATGGTGGGGGATTCGGCGATGGTAATGCCGTTGAATGTCAAGGGGAGGTGGTTAGACTCTCTCTTGTTGGAGATGGTCATTGCCTGGCACTTATCTGGCGCGAATGTTACTTGCCACTTATGAGCCCAAGCCTGGATGTTGTCCAGGTCTTGCTGCATGCAGGCTCGGACTGCTTCATTATCTGAGGGGTTGCGAATGGAACTGAACACTGTGCAGTCATCAGCGAACATCCCCATTTCTGACCTTATGATGGAGGGAAGGTCATTGATGAAGCAGCTGAAGATGGTTGGGCCGAGGACACTGCCCTGAGGAACTCCTGCAGCAATGCCCTGGGGCTGAGATGATTGGCCTCCAACAACCACTACCATCTTCCTTTGTGCTAGGTATGACTCCAGCCACTGGAGAGTTTTCTCCCTGATTCCCATTGACTTCAATTTTACTAGGGCTCCTTGATGCCACACTCGGTCAAATGCTGCCTTGATGTCAAGGGCAGTCACTCTCACCTCACCTCTGGAATTCAGCTCTTTTGTCCATGTTTGGACCAAGGCTGTAATGAGGTCTGGAGCCGAGTGGTCCTGGCGGAACCCAAACTGAGCATCGGTGAGCAGGTTATTGGTGAGTAAGTGCCGCTTGATAGCACTGTCGACGACACCTTCCATCACTTTGCTGATGATTGAGAATAGACTGATGGGGCAGTAATTGGCCGGATTGGATTTGTCCTGCTTTTTGTGGACAGGACATACCTGGGCAATTTTCCACATTGTCGGGTGGATGCCAGTGTTGTAGCTGTACTGGAACAGCTTGGCTAGAGGCGCAGCTAGTTCTGGAGCACAACTCTTCAGCACTACAGCTGGGATGTTGTCGGGGCCCATAGCCTTTGCTGTATCCAGTGCACTCAGCCGTTTCTTGATATCACGTGGAGTGAATCGAATTGGCCGAAGACTGGCTTCCGTGATGGTGGGGATATCGGGAGGAGGCTGAGATGGATTATCCACTCGGCACTTCTGGCTGAAGATGGTTGCAAACGCTTCAGCCTTGTCTTTTGCACTCACGTGCTGGACTCCGCCATCATTGAGAATGGGGATGTTTGCAGAGCCTCCTCCTCCCGTTAGTTGTTTAATTGTCCACCACCATTCACGACTGGATGTGGCAGGACTGCAGAGCTTTGATCTGATCCGTTGGTTGTGGAATTGCTTAGCTCTGTCTATAGCATGTTGCTTCCGCTGTTTAGCATGCATGTAGTCCTGAGTTGTAGCTTCACCAGGTTGGCACCTCATTTTTAGGTGCGCCTGGTGCTGCTCCTGGCATGCTCTTCTACACTCCTCATTGAACCAGGGTTGATCCCCTGGCTTGTTGGTAATGGTAGAGTGAGGAATATGCCGGGCCATGAGGTTACAGATTGTGCTGGAATACAATTCTGCTGCTGCTGATGGCCCACAGCGCCTCATGGATGCCCAGGTTTGAGCTGCTAGATCTGTTCTGAATCTATCCCATTTAGCACGGTGGTAGTGCCACACAACACGTTGGATGGTGTCCTCAGTGCGAAGACGGGACTTCATCTCCACGAGGACTGTGCGGTGGTCACTCCTACCAATACTGTCATGGACAGATGCATTTGCGACAGGTAGATTGGTGAGGACGAGGTCAAGTAAGTTTTTCCCTCGTGTTGGTTCGCTCACCACCTGCCGCAGGCCCAGTCTAGCAGCTATGTCCTTCAGGACTCGGCCAGCTCGGTCAGTAGTGGTGCTACTGAGCCACTCTTGGTGATGGACATTGAAGTCCCCCACCCAGAGTACATTTTGTGCCCTTGCTACCCTCAGTGCTTCCTCCAAGTGGTGTTCAACATGGAGGAGGACTGATTCATCAGCTGAGGGAGGACAGTAGGTGGTAATCAGCAGGAGGTTTCCTTGCCCATGTTTGACCTGATGCCATGAGATTTCATGGGGTCCAGAGTCAATGTTGAGGACTCCCAGGGCCACTCCCTCCTGACTGTATATCACTGTACCACCACCTCTGGTGGGTCTGTCCTGCCGGTGGGACAGGACATACCCAGGGATGGTGATGGAAGAGTCTGGGACGTTGGCTGAAAGATATGATTCTGTGAGTATGGCTATGTCAGGCTGTTGCTTGACTAGTCTGTGGGACAGCTCTCCCAATTTTGGCACAAGTCCCCAGATGTTAGTAAGGAGGACCTTGCAGGGTCGACTGGGCTTGGTGTTTTGCCGTTGTCGTGTCCGGTGCCTAGTGGTCCGATGCCGGGTGGTCCGTCCGGTTTTATTCTTATTATGACTTTTCGTCGTGAGATTTTACAACTGAGTGGCTTGCTCGGCCATTTCAGAGGGCAATTAAGAATCAACCACATTGCTGTGGGTCTGGAGTCACATATAGGCCAGACCGGGTAAGGGCGGCAGGCTTCCTTCCCTAAAGGACATTAGTGAACCAGATGGGTTTTTACGACAATCCGGTAGTTTCATGGCCATCATTACTGATACTAGTATTTTAATTCCAGATTTTTATTTAATTAATTGAATTTAATTAATTAATTGAATTTAAATTCGCCAGCTGCCGTGGCGGGATTTGAACTCATGACTCTGGATTTTAGTCCAGGCCTCTGGATTACTAGCCCAGTAACATAACCACTATGCTACCGTACCCTTAATGGGGCCTTAATTTAATGTCTCCTCTGATAGATGGCACCTCCAACCATCTCAGATCTTCGTTGAAATGTCAGCCTTGATTATTTGCTTACAGCCTGAGTGGGTCTTAAACTTACGACCGTCTGACTTAAGAGTTGAGAGTGCTACCAGTGTGCCAAACTGACACTTAAATGTTGTACATGAAACTTGTTAACCTTACTTAAAGGTGAAACTTTCCAAATATCCTCTTTCTGACACTTGATTTACTAAGGAATTGTTAGAGTACACAAGTCATGGGAGGAAAAGTATATATTTTTTCTGTGCCAGAGGCTTGGGGAAAGTTTCGTGTCCTGGGATGAAGGGTTACATGGCCTTTGTTTTCCCTCATTTGAGTGGAGGGGATTGTCCATTCACTCAGTTTTGGTTTTATTTTAATTGCTCAGTGGTGATATTAAAAGGTCCTGAAACATTTGCTCACAGACCTTGCCGTGCAAAAACAGTAGGTTGTATTACTGTGTTGTATTTAGGGTCTGGTTCCTGGGTTCAGCTGCAGGAAACGGGTCAGTGAGTTGGAGCTTTGTGGTTAGCTCAAAAAAGTCTATTGTCAAATAAGTCATCAAATCATAGAACTTTATAGCACAGAAGGAGGCCATTTGGCCCATCGTGCCTGTGCCGGCTCTTTGAAAGAGCTACCAAATAGTCCCACTCCTCTGCTCTTGCCTCACAGCCCAAATATTTTATTTTCCTATCGGTATCTTTATTCCAAATAACCGTCTATTTTCCAGAATCTGGATTAAAATCAGAACCCTTTCTATGCTGAGAGATGGGAATGTCCAAATGATGTGTATGGAGGTGATATCACACTGATGATTGTTGTATCTGCAGAGGGTGTACGTGGTACATAATAGCACAAGGTCTGTGTGTGTCCAAATGGATCTGGAACAGGTCAACACTGGTTAAAAACAAATCACATTGAATAAAATTGATTTTACTTTGAGTAGCAGCAGAAAGGATTCACAAAGTCTGTGCTATCTCACAGATGCGTTGATTTTGGTACAGGGTGGGGTGGCTGGTTGGGTGGTGTCAGCCAGCTGACTGATACGTATGGAAATCCATCATCATAGTTAAGAATCTTCAACTCAAACTATTTAGAAATCCACACAAGTAAAGTTTTTGTTTGCCTAATGGCATTTGCCTCTTTCCTATGATTAGGTAACCAGTGATGCACACATTACTGTAGATGAGATCCAACCAGCACCGTATTCAGTAACAACACAACTTCTTTAGATTTGTCGTTTATCCCTCTGCTGAAGGCAATTCAGCTCCTTATTTGTTTTTTTATATAACTGAGTAAATGTATTGGGTTTAAGTTTCTCTTTTCTCACCCAAACCTGCAGACCCTTGAGGAGAAAAAAATTTACATTTACAAAAACTAACTGAAATTTGTAGGGTGAAGTTACACTGAAATGTATTAAGTGTAGACATTTGAGAGTAGTAAAACCAAGCCCACAGCACTGAGCTGGATGTGATGGGACAGTGCTCATATTGCATTGTTGCTACAAACAGATCATGAATGCAACAGTAACATTAGGATACCACAGAAAGCATTCTCTTGGAGGATTCTAATAAAACTGTAATGAACTTTGTGAACAATGCCAGTAAAGCACCTTGTTTATCTAATGAAAGATGAAATATCTTTACAGCAATTTTGTAACGCCAGGAGTTGATGCTGTAATTACAGAGAAGGAGAAGCAAAACTGTAATTTACAGGGGAGGAGAGGCGATGATGTAGTTACAGGGGGAAGAGAGTCAATGCTGTAATTATAGAGGAGCAGAGGCAATGTTGTAATTACAGGGGAGGAGAGGAACAGAGACAATGGTATAATTAGTGGGGAGGAAAGGCAATGGTGTAATTACGGGGGAGGAGAGGAGCAGAGACAATGGTATAATTATTGGGGAGGAGAGGAACAGAGGCAATGGTATAATTATAGGGGAGGAGAGGCAATGGTGTAAATACAGGGGAGGAGAGGAACAGATACAATGGTATAATTACGGGGGAGGAGAGGAGCAGAGACAATGGTATAATTACAGGGGAGGAGAGGCAATGGTGTAATTACAGGGGAGGAGGGGAGCAGAGGCAATGGTGTAATTATAGGGGAGGAGAGGCAATGGTGTAAATACAGGGGAGGAGAGGAACAGAGACAATGGTATAATTACGGGGGAGGAGAGGAGCAGAGACAATGGTATAATTACAGGGGAGGAGAGGCAATGGTATGATTACAGGGGAGGAGGGGCAATGCTGTAATTACAGGGGAGGAGAGGAACAGAGGCAATGGTGTAATTACAGGGGAGGAGGGGAGCAGAGGCAATGGTATAATTACAGGGGAGGAGAGGCAATGGTATAATTACAGGGGAGGAGAGGCAATGGTGTAATTACAGGGGAGGAGGGGAGCAGAGGCAATGGTGTAATTACTGGGGAGGAGAGGCAATGGTGTAATTACAGGGGAGGAGGGGAGCAGAGGCAATGGTGTAATTACAGGGGAGGAGAGGCAATGGTATGATTACAGGGGAGGAGGGGCAATGCTGTAATTACAGGGGAGGAGAGGAACAGAGGCAATGGTGTAATTACAGGGGAGGAGAGGAACAGAGGCAATGGTGTAATTACAGGGGAGGAGAGGAACAGAGACAATGGTATAATTACTGGGGAGGAGAGGCAATGGTGTAATTACAGGGGAGGAGAGGAACAGAGACAATGGTTTAATTACTGGGGAGGAGAGGCAATGGTGTAATTACAGGGGAGGAGAGGAACAGAGACAATGGTTTAATTACTGGGGAGGAGAGGCAATGGTGTAATTACAGGGGAGGAGAGGAACAGAGGCAATGGTTTAATTACTGGGGAGGAGAGGCAATGGTTTAATTACTGGGGAGGAGAGGCAATGGTGTAATTACAGGGGAGGAGGGGAGCAGAGGCAATGGTGTAATTACAGGGGAGGAGAGGAACAGAGGCAATGGTTTAATTACAGGGGCAGAGAGGCAATGGTTTAATTACTGGGGAGGAGAGGCAATGGTGTAATTACAGGGGAGGAGAGGAGCAGAGGCAATGGTGTAATTACAGGGGAGGAGAGGCAATGGTGTAATTACAGGGGAGGAGGGGAGCAGAGGCAATGGTTTAATTACAGGGGAGGAGAGGTAATGGTTTAATTACAGGGGAGGAGAGGCAATGGTGTAATTACAGGGGAGGAGAGGAGCAGAGACAAAGTTCTAATTACAGGGGAGGAGAGATTATAGTTTAATTACAGGGGAGGAGGAGAGGCATTCGTGTGATGATGAGAGAAGAATAGCAGAGGCGATGATGCATTACAAAAAAGCAGAGGCTGCGGAAGGTGCTGGGAGAGGACTGTCATTAATTATTGAAGAGACTCATGTCATTGTATAAATACAGAGCTGTTTTAATAGAATCTCTGACACTTGCAGTCAGGATGAGCTGAGAGGAGATGTTTCCAGTATACCGTTAAAGGAAATTTAGAATGAAGCTGGACTGTTCGTGCCCTTACTCAATCACCTGGCAGAGCTACCAATTGCCAAATAAATAAAATAGGTTGAACCAATGCCACGCACTTGATTCTGTCACAATTTGTTCACAAGAAATTTGGGTGAGAAAGAATCAGTTCAGTAACTCATAGATAACTGGGGCAAACATCGACAAAGCATTGAAACACATGCTGATGCTTTCTGTAGTTTGTGACTTTTCAATCTTAAATTGAGTAATGGTTAAGGTTATTTTGGAAAACATCAGTATATAATCACAGATTCTGCCACCAACAATGTGTTATGATTTAAGCTTTCAAAGTATAATTTTCTCTTTCAACAAATGCACACGGCTTTACTTGCATGGGTCTCGAGTACCATCTCTCATCCATAGTTGCTGGCACCTGTTATGTGTGGCCTTCTCCCGCAAGGAGATAAAGAAAGAAAGAGAGAACTTGCATTTATATAGCGTCTTTCACAACCTCAGAATGTCCCAAAGTGCTTTACAGCCGATGAAGTACATTTCACGTGTAGTCACTGTTGTAATGTGGGAAACGTGGTAGCCAATTTGCGCACAGCAAGGTCCCACAAACCGCAATGTGATAATGACCAGGTAATCTGTTTTAGTGATGTTGTTGAGGGGTAAATATTGGCCAGGACACTGGGAAGAACTCCTTTGCTTTTCTTCGAAATAGTGCCATGGGATCTTTTACATCCACCTGAGAGGGCAGATGGGGCCTCAGTTTAACGTCTCATCTGAAAGATGGAAAAGGGAATCTGTTGAAATGAGGAATATGAAAGATGTGTGTCACCCATTGCAGCCCTGCTGCTCCTTATGTGAGTCTCTTGGGAATGCAGCATTTGGGTGACTTGTATGAGTAGTACGCTTGCTCTTTGCATCTTACCAAATTTCATGGGCAACGGGGCAGATGCATTGGTGTGGCAGAAATACAGAGTGGGCAGCAAAAATATAGGCATGCTCAGTGCATTGCATTTGGGAAGTTAAACAGTTGCCAGACATTCTCCCTCTATGATGCTAAACCAAACTGATAGTTGAAGTGCAATGTTACCTTATTATGCAAACCAGCTAACCCCATATTGCGACACAAGGTCAGCTCTTAGCGCTTATAGACGTGTGCAGTGCTCAAATAGTGGTATTCTGTCGCCACAATGTTGAGATTGTATTATATGCCCCATAGCTGATCTACCACTGACTGTGATACCAGAGGAATCTACAGGTGCAACTTCAGGATGCAGTGAGAGAGAACGGAACAAAGAAGTTGAATGCTGAGCTGCCACAGGAAATACTCACCATAACCAACATCTACAATCACTCTGCTCTCTGAGCCACAATCTCCAGAGAGAAGATCCACAGTTAGAGCCATTGTAGTGATGTGCATTTTGTTCATGAATAAACTTTTTGCTGTAACTACTATGTTTTGTATTATGTCAAAACAAATCAATGTTTGTGCAATATATGCATGTTACAGCTGTAACTTTGCAATGTTTCCTGGGTGTTACATGAAGCATTGTTAATTGTAATTTTGATATTTTTATTAGATAGCAGTTGAATTTGTATTATGTGTATTAAGCTGTTTGATGTATAGAACCAATGGTAGCCATTTTCTTCGGTATTGTATATAATAAAGGGTGTACCTACAAAGTATTAATGTTACAATATGTATATTATTTAGAAATCGCGTTAAGTTGTCATGCTCAATACAATTTTTTCCAAAAATTGTGCCAGCTATTACTGCTTTACTTATGCATGGTCTCATTGTTTCAGTTTCCCGTTGGATGCATTTTACAGCCAGCGGAATTGTTATCGCTGATACAGAATGGTGGAATGAAGGTCGGGAAATTGGGCAGAGGTCTATATTGCCAGATCCATATTTAAATTGAGCAGCACTTAATCTCATTCTGTGAAAATGCTTTTGTTTAATATTGAAATTTAATCTAAAGAAGGCGGCTGCTGGTTCCTCCATCTATTTGTAAGGAATCTTGCCCATATAAAGTGGATAATGAAAGGCCAAGCACATTCTGGCCATTGAGGAAGTGAGTTGTTAAAGCTTAAACTGCAGGATTTCTGATAGGTGGATTTTTGATGGGCGTTTCTCGTTTGTGCTTTCTGGAGCAGGAATAGAAGGTAATTAACAACACTGTGGGAGAACCTTCACCACACGGACTGCAGCGGTTCAAGAAGGTGGATCACCACCACCTTCTCAAGGGCAATTGGGGATGGGCAATAAACGCTGGCCTGGCCAGCAACGCACACATCCCACGAACGAATAAAAAAAAAGGCAGGCACACTTGTACCACAGCTCTGTGTACTGATTTAGAGACATCAAACTGGAATGTCTGAAGGTAGCCATGTTTACAGGCTCTGCTCACTATGGGTGCACTGATGGAATTGCACCATCCGCTAGAATCTGACGTGCAGGTAACTATCAATACAGGGATGGCTGGGCCAGTGTCAGTTTATGGCCACCACAGCCCTGAGATTATACACCTCAGGGTATTCCAAGCAACCACAGGGACCATCAGTTCCATCAGTCAATCCGCAGTTCTCAGATGTCTAAATCAGGTTACTGATGCACATGTTCATCGCTTTCCCCTTGGAAAACCAGATGCTGGGGGAGAGGGTCCTGCAATTTTTCCACACCAGAATTCCCCAAAACTTAGGGTATTACTGATGGCATCCATGTAGCTATCCAGATCCTGATGCACAAACCCTTTGCTTTCATGAACTGTGAGGGGTTCCACTCCATCAGTATGGAGGTGAGATCAGTGATCAACAACACAGGATCAGGTAGGTAAATGCCCACTTCCCAGCAGCTGTCATGGTTTCTTCATTTTAAGACAATCCTCTGTACGTGGGCTGTTTGAAGGAGAAGGCAGACTGCAAGAATGACTCACAGGCAACAGAAGTTACCCTCTTTAGCCATGGTTAATGCTTCAACCAAAAACATCAGCTGAATGAAGATACAATTCAATGTGTACAGCCACCAGGGTAACTATTGAGTGTATTAATCAGCACAATGAAGCAGACGTTCCTGCTGAAATAGCTTTTCAGCCAGAAAGAGTTATACACCAGGCTCTCACCTAAGTGTCCGAACCACCCAATGCACTAACAGTCCTGGCCACATGCGCACAATGTAGTGTCCTAATACACCTTCACCAACATTGCCCACTGCATTAAATCAGCTACCAAAGATGCTCATTCTTTGATCTGATGATACTTTATTCTGCACCACCAGAAGACACAGCTGAAATGAAGTGCAACCAAATTTAATATCTGCCTCAATACGTGCGTATGTGCCTAGTGCATTTTACCCCTCCCCTAAATGTCCCAGACCTTCAAAACTCCTCCCCAGTACTTGTATTGCATGACCACTCCCTTGTCACCACATTCAGTGGGCCATCCTCCCAATACTACCGAACCCCACAATACCCCAATCCCCCCAATGCTTTTACATGCCTCTTACTTGCCAGTAACCTGGAATATCTTCCCTACCATCTTGCTGTGGACTCTGGACTCTTCTACTTTAAAAAAACAAGGTATTGAATTGAGTAGATAGGCAAACATAATAGTACGGTTACTAATTTATAATTTCCATGAAAAGGTGGACATAATTGTCGTTTGAACGTGAAAATACAGCAGACATTCCTGTAACGCTTTGCAATAAAAACCAATTTCACTTCATAAATCAGTGGACCTGTTAATATATTACACATTACAAAGCGTAAAACAACGTACCTGCCAACACACCGTGAGCAACATCATGGGAGATCCACTGGTATTTTATACATCTATCCTGTTTAATCCGTTATGCTTTACAATGAGGTTCAATTGTGATGTTATTAATTAGAATCAAAATACATGGGTTGCCAAACTAGGTGATGGAGCGAGAGAAAATTGCAACGTTTAATAATTAAATAGGTAAAAGGAAATCAATTTCCATCAAAATAGATTTTAATTGACATTTTGAAACACAATAGTTCATTAATCTAGCTACAATTACCAATAAATATTGGAACTAAATAATCAGATCCATTCACAAATATATAGAAAATTAAATATTGGCATGCAATGTGCATGTATTAATGTAAGCGTTTGATTTGTAAAAGCAATCAACAGCCGTGAAGCACTAAATGTTGCCCGCAGTTAACAGCCTTGTTTGTGATATCATTGCTTGTTGTAGTTGGTCTTGTGCAGATTCTATAGATAATTTTATGTTAGGTCAATGCCTTAAAAGTCTTCCATCGGTTTTGCTTTAAGTCTGTTGCTGTAGTTTTTCATCATCCGCAGTGGGACTCAGGAGGGCAGCTGCGATGTCCTACCTCAGTGTTGCGTCACACTGCAGCCTTGCCCAATTCTTTCACTCATCCGAGTAATTAAAAATATTCCAAGCTGTCACGATTACAACTTTCATTTTATCCATGTTACAGCTAAGGCCTGAGTATGGGAGAAATAAAGGCGAAAGAGAAAAAACGAAATGGGAGACAAGGCCAACAAAATCAAAATAATGCAGCAGCCGTTTTTTAAAAATATAAAAAATACTTTTACTCAGCTATTGTGATTAGGGCCAAAGAAACACAATTTGGAAGGAGGCAGAAATCTAAACAAAGAGTATAACAAATGATGAGAACACAACCAGCTAGTAGCCACAGATTCACCTTTTGTTAAACAGCACTATCATGACCAGAGGTGCCTTCTGGGCCAATCTCACCCAGTCAGAAAGTGGTTCTTTCAGAATCATTCTCCTCCCCTACGCCCCCCTACTCCCTTTGTGGCTCTTCTCCTCTGGTCAGCGTACAGGCCTAACCATGGGACTCAGGAACCATAGTTGATGCTAACATCCCTAACTGATTGCATTACATTATTTTCTGCTTTTTTCATGCCTGATTTTGTTAGGTTACCCTGTTCAAAATCATAGATATGAATCATTTCATGCATCCACTTAGAGAGACAGGTATGAGGGGAGTCCTTCCTGGGGTACAGAATTATTCTATCTTATGTGAGTAAGCTTAAAAGGTTTTTGTAGACTGCTATGCAAATAGGTCTGGTCTTCTAACAAGGGATTGGCCTAAACTGTACAGGGTAGATTTCAAAGTCATTAGTTTAGCCTCAAAGGGATTAACCTTAGAAAAACCTACAGAAGCTTTGATGAAGGGTTTCATCTGAAATAGCCTTTCCTTCAGGATCATGCTTCCTTTTGTGGATCTTATTTCCCGTCCAGAGTACAGGCCTGGCCAGGGGAAGCATTAGCCATGGTTTTCGAATATTGACTAAATTGCTGTGTATTTCAGCATTTTGTGTTTTTATTTCTGATTTCTGACATTGGTAGTTTTTCTTCTTACTCACACAGAAAGTGTCGGGAAGGACATTCAGTTCCATTGCATCTCCAGAATATTAGGGAGACCTTTGTATACATCTCAGTCAAATGATTGACACAAAAGTAACAACCATTCCAAATTATAAATGTGCAGTGTGATTTCAGTTAATTGCTAATTACATTTATCACTTGTGAACTTGAATGAGAGACTTTGTGTTTATAGAGTAGCTTTTCATTTCTCTCAGGAACATTCCAAAGCACTTTACATATAATGAATTACTCTGAAGTCCAGTTGTTAAAGTAAACATGGCAACCATTTTGCACAAAGGCCAAGAAGTTCAAAAATATTTTTTCTCGGGATGTGGGCGATGCTGGCGAGGCCACATTTTTATTGTCTATCTTTGTTGCCCTAAGCAGGTTCTTGAACCACTTAAGTTCTTGTGGTGTGAGTGCTCCCATGATGAAGTTAGGTTGGGAATTGATCCAATGATGAAGGAACCACAATATATATCCAAGTCAGGATGGTGTGTGACTTGGAGGGAAATTTAGAGGCGATGGTGCTCCTGTGATAATGCTGCTCTTTTCTTGTAGTAGAGGTTGTGGGGAGGGAGGTGTGGTCGAAGGAAGCTTGGCGAGTTGCTGCAGTGCATCCTGTAGATACTACGTACTGTGGCCACAATGCACCGTGGGGTAGGAGATGGATATTGTGTCCATTGAAAGAGGCAACGATCAAGTGAACTGCTCTAATGGTGTCGAACTTCTTGAGTGCTGTTGTGGCTGCACCAATCCAGACAAGTGGTAAGTATTCCATCACACTCTTGACCTGAGCCTAGGCTGACACTCCAGTGCGTACCGAGACACAGTGTTGTCAGAGGTATCATCCTATGAATGATGTGCTAAAACCAAGGTCCCGTCTGCCTGTTCCAGTGATTCAGCTGGATTTAAAAGTCTCTATTTTCCAATTAGGAATTCATCGTTTTTTACTCTATGGCACAGCTCACCCATTGTAGCTGAGAGAAAGAGCAAGATGTCCCCTTAAATTTGTGAGATTGGGGGAGTTCCGCCCACCAAGCTGTCAATCAAAGCCACCACTCTGATTGAAAGACCTCCCCTTTGATGCAGGAGCACGAGGCTTCCAACTGTTTGTCGTAGCTTAGCTCCTCACTGTGCAAGTATGATGAGATGGCATCGAGCCCCTTGGGTGTCACAAGGGGACCATTTTATCACAATAATGTGAAATACTTGCGATTACACACAATTCCCCCCTTATGTTTCCAGTTAACATCCTAAATTACTATGGTAACCAGTTTGAATTCAGTCTGTTATCTTATTATTGAGACAAAATGCTGAATTTAACAATACAGAAATTAGGTTAAAAAATCCAGTTCAGGCAACACAGATCTAGACCAAATTGTTACAGTCCACTTACTGCTTGGATATGATTCGGGGAAATGTCCACCAAGCAGGTTTGGAAGCAATAGATGTTCATTTCCAAGTTTCCTAAAGTTAAATAAAAAGTTGGCAGCTTACAGTCAAATTTGCAGATATCCTGCTGCTTTTTTTTTCGCTACAAGGTTTCCAGTCCTCCAGGGACCACCTTTCAGTTGCTTTATGAATAATGGAAAATGTTCCCCTGGAAGAAGAATTATCCAAAGAGCACTTGGTGGGGCTGTTGAGCTGTAGACTACATGATTGTTTCCCCCCCACCCCGTTCTCAAAATAACCTGATTTGACAGATCCAGGCTTCTGTTTCTTTTGTTGATGGACTCCGGAGTAGGGAGAGAACTCAGACTGCAGCACTCACCGACTCCGACATGCTCATACACGGTAAGGCATTCCATGGGCAGACTGAGTGAGAGGGGAAGGAGGTCTCTCTGCTGTTTTCATATCGTACGAGACTCTTGCTATTTGATTGTGGAAGGCATCACGGTTGAGCCGACCCTGTTTTCACGTGACATCCACATGCGCATACTCTTTAAAAAGGGATCACTGTATGGCAATCAGGAGTGAGAACCCTGCCTGGTTTTCTTCCCTATCCCTGTCCCAGAGAGTACTGAAGCCAATTGTGTAATACCCTACTTTTTAATGCTGGTATCACTGGTTACTGACATGTGGGTCTCATGCAGTCGACCACAACTCTAAAGTAAATCTGCTGGATTCATTAAAACTAGTGGCTGGAAAGACCCAATTAAAAAAAAATATAGGCCTTCCTGGATGTCAGCCTTAGTACATCCAGCAAGTTTACTCTCGGGGTGCTGTTAGCTGAACTAGATCTCTGTTGGTGATGGCAGCACTAGCATGGGATTTTACCCAGTATAAAAACATCAGTATGAGTAATAGTGTAAAAATGGCCCATCTAATGTGATAGCTACTTTTCTTGCAGCAGAATATCAGTAGCTTGAGGACTCTGGAGAATTTTCTCCACAGCCTCTGTCTTTACTTAAAAATCACACATAGCAGCTCACAAGCAGTGCAAAAAAAGTCCTTGGAACTGAAGAGAGATGCATGAGAAAGTGTTTGGGCTGAGAAGGCAACGCACAATTGCTGTGCACTCACAGAGTCCCAATGTGCTGTACCTGGTGCTACTGTGTACCAATGGGCTACTAATGTGCTACACTTGACGGCACTAGGAGGTGCCAATATATCATGCCCATTGCCTTTTGTGTACCAGTAGGGTACTAATGTGCTGCACCCAGTGTCCTTGTGTACCCACAGACTACTAATGTAGTTACCCAGTGCCACTATGTACTTGGACTGCAGTCTTTATTCTATCCAGTGCTTTTATACTGCAGTGTGGGTCCTGAGAGAACAATGTCACTGAGCCACTCTCCCAATTTCTTGTGTGCATGCGCAGACTGGCTGTGATGGGTTGGCCAGTGTGCATGTATGCGCGCAAAGTGTTGACATCGGGACGTCACTACCAGTAAACACGCTGCTGTCGCCAGAACAGTGTGTTTACTGTTGGCAGTTGGAAAACCCAGTAAAGGGTTGACCTCCTGTTGACTGACAGTTTCCATGCAAATGTGCACATAATCATAGGTTTTGACTCTGAAGACACCACAGCCCTTACTGTCACTACTAGAAGGGAAGGCTTATTGTATATTCATTATTTAGCAATCAGGACTAGTCTGTGGGGATGTACTGCCACATGTGTCAGCGAGTCCATCTGGGAGTTGGGACAATGACTTCACCAAAGACGTATGGGGGCGAATGCTGCCTTGCTGACCTGCACAGTGTATATACAGGATTACACATAACCAGCAAGGCCACACTAGTAGTTGTGCAATTAAAAAAACAAATTTCAGCAAAGGCTGCAATAAACATTTTAATTGGTAAGAAATTTCTGAAAGTGATCCATGTTAAATGGGATATTTGAATTTGATGACATCCACCCAGACCGGGCAAGCCACTCATTGATTAAATCAGAAACAAATATGAATTTTAATAATAAAAAAACTTATTTTAATTTACTTCAAGTAGCTTCAATGAGACAGACAAGATTGTTGATACTGAATGGTTGATTTTCTGTTTTGCCTTAGCCACCTTCAATTTGAAAACCTAAATGGTTGTTACACTGTTTATTAATCTCACTTGAGTCAATTGGGTAACAAATTGAAAAAGTGCCTGACAATAACTCTTCAATGGAAGCACACGGTGGAAGACCGACACTGGCATTAGAACTTTGTTTGCCTTTCAATGTAACAACTCAGGTATGGAAGTCATAGTTGGTGTGTTAAAGATGACTGGATCATTTAAAGGATAGGGCGGGTATAAATCTCTGTTACCGCTTTATCATATACTAAAAGTCTTGTGCACTTCCCATGTAACACTTACTGCCTGTAACACTTCTACTGTCACACTATTTCCTTCATTCCTGCCTGTCATGTTTTTTTTGTCACAATTAAACACACCAGTCATGATTTTATTGCAGCATGGGATCAGTCCATGCGAGGGGCCTGGGTGAGGACCAAGCTCGCATGTCGAGGCCCAGAGAGATTCTAACTCCCAGGCCTCATTTTCATATCCAGGCCCCAACTCTCGCCCGAACTTGGTAGAGCACTTCTGCTCCTCTTGGCCCACAAGGAAACTAAAAAAACATTTTAAAACTTATTCTGCTGGGCTTCTTCCGGTCCTTGATCCCGCTCCCTGCAGGTTTAGCCTGGCAGGGAAGCCACCGCTGCTCTCCTGCTCTGGCCTCTGGTTAAAGTAGCAGATCGGAGCCCAATGACATCGTTGGAGCCCGATCTGCATGTTTAAAGAGGGCTTTGCTGGCTTGGGGCGGGCGTCCATGCTGCCTGCAATTTAAAATGACAGTCAGCCCTATCAGGGGGAAAAGGCGTGGGTAAGCCTGCCGCTCCATTTTAACTCCCCCCCACCCCTGCCTGGTATCCACCAGATCATCGACACAGATACCATCATCACACGAGATGACACCACCCACCAGGTGCATGGTTCATACTCCTGTGACTCAGCCAACGTTGTCTACCTCATACGTTGCAGGAAAGGATGCCCCAGAGCATGGTACATTGGCGAGACCATGCAGACGCTGCGACAACGGATGAACGGACACCGCGCAACAATCGCCAAACAGGAGGGTTCCCTCCCAGTCGGGGAACACTTCAGCAGTCATGGACATTCATCCACCGACCTTCGGGTAAGCGTACTCCAAGGCGGCCTTCGAGACACACGACAACGCAAAATCGTCGAGCAGAAATTGATAGCCAAGTTCCGCACCCATGAGGACGGCCTCAACCGGGATCTTGGGTTCATGTCACGCTACACGTTACCCCACCAGCGAACAAATGTTATCTGTTTTTAATATAATGGGTCAATTGCTGGCTCTCTCTGCCTTCCGGATGTTTCTGCCTCTCTCTGTGTTTTTTTTTCTCTGTTTTTTTTCCCTGTTTGTTTTTTTGTTGAATGTGTATTCGGAGGTTCTGCAGGTAACACCTCTCTGTCTGAACACGGTGATTGCCTTGGCAACGGGCAGTTGCAGGGGCAGTCTGTAAACACCATGTATTATTGTTCAATATGTATAAATGCGTAGGCTTCAAGGAGATCTTGAAACATTTGCCTGAGGAAGGAGAAAATCTCCGAAAGCTTGTGAATTTAAAATAAAATTGCTGGACTATAACTTGGTGTTGTAAAATTGTTTACAATTGTCAACCCCAGTCCATCACCGGCATCTCCACATCATGGTATCCACCAGATTGGGGGTGGGGGGAGGATGTGGGGAGTTAAAACCGGGTCCACCGATTCATTTTACTTACCTCTGACTGAGTCCTCCAGGCTTTGATTCCAAGGTAGTTGTCATTGTTACACATCTACCTCTGAGACTTTCCAGCTCTGTCTCCAAGATAGGTTGTGTTGTTCTACACAGCACCACCCATGTCAGAACTGGCATCATCTGGTCTCTGGCCCAATATTGTCTATGTGCTTTCCCCTCTCCCCTACATAACGACATATTTGAATATTTGAATGAACATCTAATAGTAATTCAGGCCATTGATTCAATGCAAATACGCATATTATCATATAATTTAAACCTGAAGGTATCACTAACACACATTCCCAGCCAGCTCTCCCACCGGAAATAGGCAGGAACCTCATTATTCAATGCAAATCCTATAAGATTGCCAGGATCCTGGTGCCATTTTGGTACAGTTAAATGCAGCATCCCCACTGAGTGCTGGAACTGCCGACTACATGAGTGAAAAATGGACAGAGCCTTTAAAAGTATCGCTGGGAACAATAAAAAATAATTTACTTGGCACTTTTTGGGCAGCAGAATGAGCTAATTGCTCTTCCTGCCCCTGACTGCTAATCCTAACCCCCCCTTCAATAACGCTATGTGGCACCTCCTCCCAGTTGGCCCGGCCCTCTTTTTTAATCCCTTGCTGCAGACCTGCGCTCCATGAATAATCCACCAGATTTCCTGCCAGCCAAAGCGGTGAACTGCCTATCAGCACTTGGAATCCGCTGGCAGCACTCCAGTTGAATGCAAGTAAAGCCCGACCATCAAAATAGTTCAGGCTCTTTGCTGGCGACAATGGGAGAGCATGGTGATCGCTCTGCCCACCGCCTGTCCGATATACACTAAAGATATAATTGTCTTTGTAAAGTAGTGAGCACTCTTCACCTCCAAACTATTCACTCACCTCACCTTGTTGTTTTGGCAGTCCTGCTTAACCATTCCATTTTTAACAAATGGTCCCATCTGAAACATTAACCTGTCTTTACTTCTTTCGATGCTGACTGACTTGTTGTGTATTTCCAACACTATCTGGTTTATTAGAAGTTATCAGCACTCAGTTTTTCTTATTGCTTGCAAACAGGGGACTGTGGGAGAGGAGGCTCCAAATCCAAATGAAATCTTGTGATATTGATTTGTCTTTGTTGTACTCTTCATCATTTTGGAACAATAAAATATGCTGGATTTTGCTCTTCTCACAGATTGACTGCTTCAACAAAACAGAATCCTAAGGCAAGCTGCCGTAGCATCACCAGTAATGATATAAGCAGAACTCAAACCACGGTCTGTCAGCTGGTCTGCATTTGATTCAATTACCCCCCTCTGAAACAGTGTGAAATGTATATAACCTATACACAAGCAACATTATTTCAATTTACAAGTGTGAAACTTCACACCCTATACTCGGTGACCCCTTAGGGAGAGAGCTCACATCTTCTGGCCATTCTGGTGTAAATCTTTGTGATGCTGCCATAGCAACACCTTCTTCCTCTGCAGTATCATCTCTTCTGAGAGTTAATTTCAAAATTCACATTCTAGAAAGGAAAGTGCTTGAAGATCTTCCCACGTATTGGTCTGTTCAGCTTTTTCTTTAGGATGGAAAATAAGGAATGCTGATTGGAATGCAAAACACCTCACAAGGCGTGTTGAGGATTTTGGAAACTGTTTTTTGTGAGTGAATGACGGACAACTATGCAGATGCAGATTGAGAAATCAAGGTGAAATTATGCTGATGGTGATGGGTCATTGGTTGTGATTCACACTAATAGTGATGGGTCACTGTGCAGTTCATAGTTATAATGATGGTTCACCCTGTGTAATTCAGACTGAAAGTGACTGGCTGTAAGAAGCACCAGAAATAAGGTACTGGAATTAGAGGTATGTGCAACTAATAAGATTATTGATATTATTGACCTCTCATAAACATATAGCTGACAGCAGAGGGTGGCCAAGGGCTGGAACTAACAGAGTATAATGTGTTTTCCCTGGATGGTGATGAGAAAGGCCCTCCCAGTGCGGTCCTTCCAACACGCACGGAACCTGAGCGCCACCGCAAGCTGCCCTCAAGGCTATGGCAGGGAGGAGACCGTCTTCCACCTCCTGATGGGCTTCCCCTTTGCGCAGAGGGTGTGGAGAGAGATGCTTTGGTATCTGTCCCGGTTCATCCCAGACAGTTCGGTAACACAGGACGCGGTGCTCTATGGACTGTTCCCTGGGATGCACACTGAGACAGATATCATCTGTGGCTGGAAGAGCATCAACTCAGTGAAGGAGGCCCTTTAGTCCGCCCGAAACATGCTGGTCTTCCAGTTGAAGGAGCAGTCCACGACCGAGTGTTGCCGACTGACACGCTCCAAGGACCAGGAGTACGTGCTGCAGGCCGCATTGAGGCGAGGTGCAACCTACGCAGAGGCTTTATGGGGAAAGGCCACCGTTTGGAGCCCTCCCGCCTTTGTTTACCGAGGGGCTGGAATCAGGGAAAACCCCCCTCGGGTAGAATGTGAAATGAAAAATGAATGTAACACAATGTACTGTATCTGTAACCTGTAATGACTGTAATGCAATGAGGCACCCTAGGGTGCCATGAACTGTATGTATAATGTATGGTGCGTAACTGTACTGATTGTACTGGGACCATTGCAAATTGTATGACCTGTATTGTATTGTTTGAAGCATGACTTGAATTGCATTGTATGTTGCTTTACAAATTTTATGAATAAAGTTTATTTTGAAATATAAAAAAAGTGTTTTCCAAAGATAGGCCCACAAAGAAAGGTAGAAGAGTTGCATTATTGATGAGAACTAATGTAGCAGCTACAGAATGGGTAGATATACGAGCAGAAGATTAAAACAATATAGATAGAACACAGTGATAATAAGGGTGGCAAATTATTAATTGGTAACCACTTTAGACCACCAGCACAAGGTGAGTAGGTGAATGGGGAGCAGTTTGGGCAGATAAAGAGGGCAGCAGAATATAGTAATATACTAATCATGGGGGAATTCAACATTCCGCAGGTTGAATGGACAAATTGGACAAACTGAAGGGAGGAGTGAGAATACAAATTCACTGAGGCAGTTAGGGATTGTTTCCTCGCACAACATGTGAGGCAGGCTATAGAGCAGATGCTGTTTGATTTGATGCTAACAATCCTCCAGGGCTGGCCAGTAGCCTGGAGGTTGGCGAGCACCTGGAATACAGAGATCACTGAATCGTCAGTTTTGATATTGCTGTCAAAGCTAAGGTCCAACATAACAAGATGGTGATACAAGACATTGGAAGAACAGATTTTGGATCTGTGGAGAAGAGACTTGGTGGAAAAAAATTAGGAGACCATACTTAGAAGTAACAGAAGAGAATGGAATGAATGTTTTTAAGGCTATTATACAGGATGAGGAATAAATGTATATTCCATTTAAAAAGGGAAAAGCATAGCAAGATCCAGACCAAAGTCATTTAACAAGGAACTTAGAAGGAACCATAAAAGCAACAGGAAATATGAAAAGAAATGAAAAAATAAGGAGAATTGGGATTCATACAGAAGGTAACTGAGGAGAGCTAAAGAAAGTATTAGAACAATTGAGAGAGAGAGAGAGAGAGAGAGAGATTGCTGAGGTCAGCAAATGGGATCCCTAAATGTTTTACAATGGGCAGGATTTTAACTGTGAAAAATAGGTGGGTTGGGGGCAGGGGTGCATTGAAATTTGCAACAATTTCAGACCCGCCTCCAACCCCACCCATTTCCGGTTTTCACCGGGGCGGGATGAGGGTTGGGAAACCAACCCGCTCTCAGGAGGTGGGTTGGTCACTAAAACCAACAGCTCGTGGGCCCGGAGGAGCAGGAGTGCTTCCCACAGGCCCAACAAGCCTACCTGGACCGACCCCCACAATGATCACGGACCCCCCGACCTACGATCGTGGACCCCCCCCCCCCAATGATCGCGGACCCCCTGCGAGGATCCCCAATCCCAAATCCCCCTCCTTGGTGACTGACCTCCCCCCCAGTGTCTGACACCCGATAACTGATCTCCCCCCTCCCATGACTGACTCCCTGGTGACTGACCTCCAATGACTGACCTCCACCCCCATGACTGACCCCACCCACAGTGACCCCCATGCCACCTGTACCCCCATGTTCACCGATGCCCCGTGCCCACCCACCCCTCCATGCCCAGCAGTGCCCCATGCCCACCCATGCCCCATGCCCACCAATGTTCCCATGCCCACCTGATGCCCTCGTACTCACTCATGCCTCCCATGCCCCCATGCCACCCCCTCCCCCCTCCAATCCATACCAATCTAAGACTTATTTGAACACTTACCCTTTCACGTCCTCTTCCTTGCTCTGCTCCCGTCCGACTGAGAACAGCCTGACAATCAGGCCAGCCTGTCGGGTGGGAAACTGACAAAAAAAATAAAAGATGTCCTTACGTCAAAATCGTAAGGACGTCCGGGAAACCCGTACTTCCGGGTTTTCCGTCCGTGATTCGAGCCCCCCCCTTCCCGGCTCCGGGTCAAAGTCCTGGCCAATTACTTTTAACAGTAGAAGGTAGGTTGAAGAAAGGTGGGTCAATTTAAAGGATAAATTGAGTAAAACTGTTACAAATGGAGATGGGGTAGATATGTTGGGGTAGATTTTTAACTTGCCAATAGAAATGAAAATTGGACGGTTTCTATAATGGATGTGTGATCCACAATGCCAGTTTTATGCCTAGGCAACAAGTTGAAAATTAGATCTATAAAATTATAAAAGATACCGGAGGATGGCAAATGTAGTTAAAATAGTCAAAAAAGGAGAAAGGTATAAACCTGGAAACTATAAGAAACTATAAGAATCTACGGGATGCTGTAAATCAGCATTTAAAGAGAACAGGCATCACAGGAAGCAGTCAGCATGATTTTAGAAGTAATAGGTTATGCCGTACAAACTTAATGAAATTCTTTGAAGAAGTAACTAAGGCAGTGAATGAGAGTAATTCATTACATGTAGCTTACTTGGGTTTTCAAAAGGCATTCAATAAAGTTCCTCGTGTGAGGCTGGTATGGAAAGTCAAGGCTGATAGAAATCAATGATAAATTGTATAGATAGATAGATTATTGACTTAACAATAGAAGACAGGGCGTGCTGATAAATGGATAATGTCTTTGAATAGAAAAAGTAATCAGTGGTGTTCCACAGGGATCTGTTTTGGGACCCATGCTGTTCATAATATTTGTGAATCATATGGTACCGGTGTCTTTAGTAGTAATTTTAAATTTGCTGGTGACACCGGGCCATGTGGGCAGAAAGGAGATTGATTATCTTCAGGGAAATTTGTGCCATTTCTGTAGATGGGCCAAGATGTTATAGATCGATTTTTGTAGGGCAATGCATAGAGGAAGAAATAATTGTAAATATTATGTATATAATATGAAAGGTTAGGTGGTAAGAATCATGGATTGGGCAAAGCTCAACCCTACTGTGGGAATACCACTATAAGGGAAGGATGGCTCACCCAAAGCAATTGTAAACAACAAATAACTAATTAAAGTAATTAGACTTAACAAAATTAAGCCAGAAGGATAAAATCAGGGCAAATCAAAACAAAAGTTCCATGTGATGTCCACTTACTACAGAAATCATCCAGTTAACTGGTAGACACGTTATGGCATCCAAATGTTACCCTGGCATGAACTATGGATTAAAACATAGGCAAGCTGTCATTACCTCCCTCCAGATGTTAATCACTCTTTACATGAAGATGTTTTTTCTGACATCAGTGCTGAACTTGCTATTTATCAGTTAGTGCCAATGTCCCTTTATCCTGCAGTTGTATTGTAACTTGAAATAGTGTTCTGATTTTAAGGTCCTTTCTTATTCACCTCTTAATCAAAATACTTGGCGTCCTATTTGACCCTGAGATGAGCTTCCGGCCACATATCTGCTCCACCACCAAGACTGCCGACTTCTGCCTCTCTAACATTGTCCATTTCTGCCCCTGCTTCAGCTCATCTGCTGCTGAAACTCTCATCCATACCTTTGTTACTTCTAGACTTGACTATTCCAATGCTCTCCTGGCTGGCCTCCCATCTTCCATCCTGCATAAACTTGAGCTCATCCAAAACTCTGCCCGTATCCTAACTTGCATCAAGTCCCGTTCCACCCCTATGCTCGTTGACCTTCATTGGCGCCCGGTCCAGGAACACCTCAATTTTAAAATTCTCATCCTTGTTTTCAAATCCCTCTTTGGCCTCGCCCCTCCCTATCTCTGTAACCTCCTCCAGCCCTACAACCCTCTGAGATCTCTGCGCTCCTCCAATTCTTGCCTCATGCACATCCCTGATTTTAATCGCTCCACCACTGGCGGCCGTGCTTTCAGTTCCTCGGCCCTAAGCTCTGGAATTCCCTCCCTAAACCTCTCTGCCTCGCTACCTCTCTCTCCTCCTTTAAGATGCTCCTTAAATCCTACCTCTTTGACCAAGCTTTTGGTCACCTGTCCTAACATCTCCTTATGTGGCTTGGTATCAAATTTTGTTTGAAAATGGCTCCTGTGAAGCATCTTGGGACGTTTTACTACATTAAAGGCGCTATATAAATGCAAGTTGTTGTTGTTCTACTCTGATATGAGGGCTCAGCCTCATGGACCTTTTGCCTTGAGCCAGATGCTCCTCTGAACTGTGCTGGTAACATAGGGCAAAATTCAGCTGCAAAGGGATCCAGGTCTCAATCATATTAGGTGCATGATTAACTGTGTGTCCTGTTGAGCATGCTGTTTCTCAGCTGATGTCTCATTTCTCATTTTTCAGTTTTTCTCTAATTGAATGCCGAGCTGGGGGCCTCCGTGCAAATACATTGTTATTGATCCTTTTCACCCTCTGCCTCTGATGTTACACTTCTGCAGCGTATTACCAGCAGGGGTGTTGCTGTCTTACTGCAGCTGAATCCAAATGAGGTAGTCAATAAGTTCCACAGTGTGTTCCACTGTAGGAAATGTTATTCAGTTTGTCATATGTACATTTGCACAGTTTTCAGTGGTTTCACCAGATTTTGAAAATTAAAGATAGTGTGAATTTTTCAGCACACGCCCTAGACACTGTCCAATACCACTTACAACGTCCACTTGTAAAAGGGGCAGTCGCTTATATGAGCCAAAAAAAGCAATAACTGTTATCTATTTACATTAATGTCAATTTCAAAGCTGGCTATAGCGTCTTAAGTGCTCCGTTTATTTCGGACAGGAACAGTCGTGCTTACTCATTAGTTCGCAGCTCGCTAAGGTGCCTTGATTTTAATTAAGGAGCCTCTAGAGGGGCAGTCTTCAATAAAGTATATTCTTTTGAAAAAACAACTTTTAATTTTCATCCCATTGAAATTGTGGTCAAAAATTTGAAACTAATGAAGGGCATACATATTGCTCAAAGCTCAAAGCATTAAAAGCGACTGTGATTTATTGCTGCGGGTACAAAACAGTGCTGGGTAATCTTTGCAAAGACTCCGTAAAAGCTTGTATAAAACAACTTTCCACCATCTACAAGGCACAAGTCAGGAGTGTGATGGAATATTCTCCACTTGCCTGGATGACTGCAGCTCCAACAACATCAAGAATCTCAGCACCATTTAGGACAAAGCAGCCCGCTTGATTGGCACCCCATCCACCATCTTAAACATTCACTCCCTCCACCACTGACACACCGTGGCTGCAGTGGGTACCATCCACAAGATGCAATGCAACAACTCGCCAAGGCTTCTTCGACAGCACCTCCCAAACCCGCGACCTCTACCATCTAGAAGGACAAAGGCAGCAGGCGCATGGGAACACCACCACCTGCACGTTCCCCTCCAAGTCACACACCATCCCGACTTGGAAATATATTGCCGTTCCTTCATCGTCGCTGGGTCAAAATCCTGGAACTCCCTTCCTAACAGCACTGTGGGAGAACCTTCGCCACACGGACTGCAGCGGTTCAAGAAGGCGGCTCACCACCACCTTCTCAAGGGCAATTAGGGATGGGCAATAAATGCTGGCCTTGCCAGCGCGCCCACATCCCACGAATGAATAAAAAAAAACTGCACATATTAAGGGTTGATTAATTGGTTATTCTCGCATAAAATCTTCTACATGAAATCTTTTAAACACTTTATTGATAATTTATCATACCGACAGGTCTCGTGTTAGTCAGGCATTCACCTTTTTACTCCTAATCAAATTGTTGGTTATTTGTGCTTGGAAAAAACTACTGATCAGTTAATGTTATTTCTCTTACTTTCTGCCCACCTACGGAGGCAGTAAAAAAGTTTAAAGACTTTTTGGCAAATGTTTAGGTTAATAACAGTGTTGATCTAGAGTGTGTACGGCCATCAATGCTATTCATGTAATGCTTTTTAATTTAATTAATGCTGCCGCCTTATAATGCTGCTGCGTATAGTGGGCAAATCGTGTTCGGACAAACACGGCCACTGTAGGTGGTGGGGATCGTATATTAAGGCTGAGTCTGGTCTGAAATCATATGCAAATAGGCAGTTGTCTCGCATCAGAAGGTAGTTCAGGAAAACCCTCATGTTAACTTGATACATTCATTACTACTATGGAAGGCACCCATTGTTTTCCTGTAACCCAGTGTTTAGCTTTAAAGTCTAAATGAAGGAAACATATACTCATATACAGGGCAGATTTATAAATGCTATTTTATTTCATTAAGTTTCAGTTTAACATAAGTGTGAGATATGTAATTTAGGGTGTATTCACACACCATCTTTAACGCATTATGAAACTAATGGTTTCAGATCTGAATTTCAGAACTCAGATCACAGTGTAAACATGGCCTACATTCTCCACTATTAATCTGTAACTATTAATCTTCTCAACTACATTCTCCACTATTAATCTGTAACTATTAATCTTCTCAACTGTTCCCTCACCTCCATCTAGGCCCCAGTAAAACCTTTACTCTCTCCTATCCTGGTCCTTCCTTCTGGTATGGTCCCATCCTGGTCCTTCCCTCTGGTATGGTCCCCATCTTCACTGGTCAAAATCCTGGAACTTCCTACCTAACACCAACGTGGGAGTATCGTCACCACACGGACAGCAATGGTTCAAGGAGAAGGCCCACCAGCACCACCTTCTCAAGGGCAACTGAGGATGGGCAATAATTGCTGGCATATGCTTACATCCAGAGAATTAATATTTTTTTAAGAAGTTCAACGAGGATCAAAGAAAATTAAATCTGTATCGCTCACTAATGCAAATACCCACTAGATTTAAAACATAAAAAAATGCTTGCTAGCAAACAGGGTTGGGGGGTGGGGGGCGGGTGGTGGTGTTTCCCCCATTTACTCTTTGAAGCTAAACACTGGGATACAGGAAAATAATAGGTGCCTTCCATAGTAGTAACAAATGTATCAAGTTAACGTGAGGGTTTTCCTGAACTACCTTCTGATGCGAGACAACTGCCTATTTGCATGTGTTGCCAAGCACTTTACTTTAATCAGATAGATTTTAGGACAAAGCCAGCAGTATGTGGTAAGTGGTTTCTACTTGCTTTGCAATCAAAACATAATTTTATAGGAATAATGACTTGGACATGATCCTTTCTATACTAGACTGTAATGTGTATTTTCAGCAACCGGAGGAAAGCAGCTAATCAGTGGACAAAATTAAAGTCACCCCTCAGTTGGACATTAAAAATAAATAAACTTTTTTATGATTCATATTGCGCCAAACCCCTACTTTTCACATGAACTTCACCTTTGGCTACATTGAAAAGTTCTGCACAAAAGGCTATTAGTTAAACTAAAGCTGTGGGGATTCAGTGTAACACTTGGGAATGGATTAGAAATTGATTGAACAGTAGAGGAGTAATGTCAGGTGGGAAAAGTACTGAGTGGTTGATCCAAGGTTTGATATTGGGACCACCACTGTTTCTAATTTACATCAATGATTTTGATGCAGAAACTCAATGAAATTGGTTAAATTTGCAGATGACACCAAACTAGGAGACAATGAAATTGAAGGAAGCAGCCCAGAAATTACAGAGTGAGTTAAACAAAATACGTGAGTGGGGTGAACAGTGACATATGAAATTTAATGCAGATGGATATAAAGTATTGCATATAGGAAGGAAAAATGGGCAACATACGTAACTCATGAGTGGTGTTGAAATAGGTAAGGATGAAGTTGAAAGAAACCTAGGAGCCTTAGTAGACTCAAAGCTTAAGATGTCCAACGAATGCAGAGCAGCAATCAACAAAGCCAATAAAATTTTGAATTTCATGAACAAAACAGTCAGAGGAAGTTGTGATCAAACTGTACATTGCTCTGGTCAGACCACACCAGTTCTGGTCAACAAGAGGTATTCAAGTGCTGGAGGCAGCGCAGAGGACAGCCACAAAGCTGCTCCCTAATGTCAAGGGTCTAAGCATGAGGAAAGAGCACTGAGACTTGGGCTTTTCAGCCTGGAAACGATGATGTGATCTTATATAAGATAGTGGATGGTATGGAAAGAATTAATCCAGAATACTACATTAAATTAAACTATGGGAGTAGGATAAGGGCACACAAATTCAAACTAGTAAAATTTTAGCACTAATCTCTGGATGTTCTTCTTCACACAGAGAGTGATCAACACTTGGAATGGACTTCTGGACAGAATGGTGAAGGCGAAAACCCTGAAATCATTTAATAAACAATTAGATTCAGCAATGGGGGGAATGTAGGGTCATCCTGGATGGATGAATTAAGATCAGCCAAATAGCCTTCCTCACCTGTAAGTATCTTACGATCTTGTAATATAAACCCACTCCCACTCTGTGCTGGATAAAAGCTCGCCCTCATCCTAAGTTGGATAAAATGCTGAACTCATCCATTGGTGGAAATAATGCAACCGTCACACTGTGCTCAATATAAGCCCAAACTTGTCCTGTGCCAGATATAACTCCAACCTTACTTTGTGCTGGATATGGCCCCAGCCTTATCCCTTGACACCTATGACCCCAACATCATCCTGTGCCACATATGGCTCTGACCTCATCCAATGCTGGATATGGCCCCGACCTCAATCTGTGCTAGATATGACTCTGACCCGTTCTGGATACAAACCTGCCCTTAGCCTTGTGCTGAATACTAATCTGATATTGGCCCATCTACTTGTTGAGGGTATGTATTGGTCATGCCGGTATCGTTATGATGTGAATTGGCTATGTCCATGTCATTATAACATGAACTGGTTGCGCCCATGTTGTCGTAGTCTTTACTTACACTTTAGGATGTAACTAATGTCTCTCCATTGGTATCATGTAGAGTTTTACTGCTGAGGGACATAGTAGAATCCATTGGCTGTAGTTGAGGGAATGACCCGATAGCAGCTGAGGGGTTAAATACAACTATGATGGGAATGAGATTTTGATATTAAAACTGCAAAACAAATGTTATTTAAAAGGTTGAGTCACACTGAGTGGAATCTTTTGTGCAGCTTTATTTCAGTTTATGTTTGTTTAGAGGCCAATAAAAGGAGCGCAATGCAGCACCGTCTGCATTTATTTCCAGATAATTAGATTGTACCGGTTGCTCTAACTTACAGGAACTGATGTACAGACTCTGGAGACCTGCCTCCAAAGCCACTGTACCGGATGAATAGTCTAATTCATTGTACATATAAAAGAACAACAAATACTTAACTGTGAGGGGTAAAAGGCCAATTGCTACAGAACTGTGAGAAAGGTAAAAGATCAGTTACTATGGCAACTGCAGAAGGATGGTGTACCCCCCTCCCATCTTAGATTGTGTGAAGTTATTTCTTAGTTTAAGAATGTAATTCAATAGTAAATAGCTGAACCATTCCAGAGAGATTAAGTTCAATAAGGAAAAGATTTATCAGAAAAGGAATCTGGACAGAGGCCAAGAACAAATGAAACCGGAACATCAAAATAATGGATTGGAAAGTGAAGGAGAGCATGGTCTTAGGTGCAATGAGGAGGTGGATGAGTCAGTCTGCAATACACCAGGGTTTTCACTGTGCAAGAGGTCATGGCCAGTGTATAAAAGATCAAAAACAGATTGACAAAAAAAAAACAGATTAACATGCTTGCTTTGTTGATAAGGGAATCAAAACTGAATGGAGCAACAGTCAATGGGGGTAATTTTGACTTTTTGTGATGGTGTGAAACGAATGATAGCGAATTGGCAGCCTGTTTTACATCTCTCCCGAATCTCTATAACCCATTTTACACTATCGCTCAAAGTCAAGATGACCCCCAATATCTCAACATCTACCCATTACTGGCAGGCGTCAGCTATTAATAGCCGTCCTGTTAAATGATGAGGGTTTTTCATTACTTCTGGATCCTACTACCATTTACCTCAATGCCAGAAGCCAGTTACTGAAAGTTTAAAAATGCTGTGAGGGTTATGTGAAGTGGCCCATGGAAGTCATGCTTAACCTTTACAAATCACTGGTTAGGCCTCAGCTGGAGTATTGTATACAATTCTGGGCACCACACTTTAGGAAGGATATCAAGGCCTTGGACAGGGTACAGAGGAGGTTTACCAGGATGATAGAGGGATGAGGGACTTCAGTTATGTGGAGAGACTGGAGAAGCTGGGATTGTTTTTGTTAGAGCAGAGAAGGTTAAGGGAAGATCTAATAGAGGTATTCAAAATTATGAGGGGTTTTGATAGAGCAAATAGGGAGAAATTGTTTCCTCTGGCAAGTGGGTCAATAACCAAAGATCATAGATTTAAAATAATTGCCAAAAGAACTAGAGGGGAAATGAGGAGAAATGTTTTCACACAGAGGGTTGTAAAGATCTGGAATGCAACACCTGAAAGGGTGGTGGAAGCAGATTCCATAGGAACTTTCAAAAGGCAATTGAACATTTCTTGAAGAGGACTAATTTGCAGGGTTATGGGGAAAAAGCTGGGGTGTAGGACTAAATTGGACAGCACTTTCAAAGAGTTGGCACATTCTTGACAGGCTGAATGGCCTCCTTCTGTGTTTCAAGATTCTATGCCTTTATGTTCTCTTTCTGTAGCGTTCTGTCAAAAGTGCTGCACCATGGTATCATGCAATTAGTGTAGGTAATTGGTAAAAATTTAAGATTGTTTCATAATTCTAATAGAATTAGAACAATAAAAGCAGGAATGAGGAAGAGTGCTAACAAAGTGACTAAACATTGAGGGAGCTGATGATGAGCAGATTTGTGTTATATCCAGTTACAGGCTGTGAGCAGGATCTGTATTACATTCAGTCACAAATTCAGATCAAATTATTAGCATGTTAACTGCAGTGAAGAAGGAGAAATCTGAAAATAAATGTGATGTTATCATTTAAAGATTCCTCTATGACACCCTTGTTCACTTTTCTATCTCTTTCATCCCACCACTTTTCTGCTTTCCAGAAGACTGTTCCATTTGCAGCTTCCTTGTTCACTCTTCCACCAACCTCCATTCTCCATGATATAACATGAGATGATGTCCATTGGCAAGTATCAATTATCTGGGAATTCCTGTGCCAGAAGAGTTGGGGACGGAGCACCAGATTCTGACATTGGCCTCTTGGGAGGAGAAACTGGGAAGATGCATAGAGATCCCCTATCCCCTATGCTCTTTTTGAAAGAGTTGGAGTATCCAACCCTACTCTTTGTGTACAGACCTATTTTACCCCATCCTTTTAGTTATGTAGAGAGTGTTGTGTCCTACCCTGCTATTCACAATCAGAGATTGAGAACGTCACCTTTCTCCATATGGAGATAGATGGAGAACCCTATCCTCGTCTGTACGTAAAGAGCTGGAGTCCAAAGATCTCTGAAATTGATTAAAATTTCCTTGCAGAGTTTAATGTAATGAGGATTGCTCCGTGTCTGGTTTGTTGTCCTGCAGAAGATATGTTAATTTCACAGCTCCTGAAGGAGCAGCAGTTTTAATAAAAAGCTGACATTTCTCTCACGGCCAGTAATGAAACTGGCCATGATCACCCCCCAGAGAGGGAGAAGACTTATTGGTATTACTAATTATGAGGGTAGCTTAGCATGTGTGCTGAGGCTGTGTGCTGCTCCGCCTGTGTACCACTGAACCTGTATAGTGAAACTGGCAACTACTCATGTGTTTGTTTTACGCCAGTTTTTATGCTGATAAGATTCAGGAAATTTTGGGATAGGTTTCTGTCTGAAAAAAACATTGTAAGCCGGGTGTAAGTTTCAGCCTAAGTACTGAATAAGTGTGATCCAGGAAATTCCGGGCCATTGTATAATTTTTGATAGGAATATTAGCAGATGAATACTTAATGTATTTATATGATATTCCTCTATGCATTCTTTTAATGGAGGCACTAACCCTTTGTTTGTTAAAGGGTTAACACATCCATTAAATTCATGGACGGACAAATATCATAGGGGTTACCCTTATGTAACACAGACTTTATGAACACACAATGGATAGCATACATTATGGGTATATTTTCTAGCCCGCAGGATTGTTCCTGCCAGTGCAATTCGGGCAAAGGGCAACAGGAAATTGACGGCACAAAATCCTGCCTGGTCCCTGCTGGACAGCTACCACATACATAGGAATTGCTTTTCAAAAAAAGACCAAGATCCAGCTAATTTGCCTTCTACCATTTTGGTAGTGGCATGATACAATAATAATGGAGTTGTTGACTTACCATGGCAATCAATCTCTATCAATTAGCCAACAACAGGCCCAGACATGAGGTGAAGCAAACCTGCTAGTGCTGGAAACTTTTGGGAACCATAGGCCCAAAGTTACCTGGTCCTTCTGAATCAACATTTTTTGCTTCCACTGTCTCTCCAGAGAGCCTGTTCCATAGACTGAAATAATGGCCTAGAAATGATGTCCCAGGCAACTCGCCAGTGGAAACCCCTGGAATTTCGGACCACGTAAATGGCCCGCAGGTAGGTCTTGAAGAGGGGGGTGGAAGCGATTAGAAGGGAGGAGAGGAACTGGGAGAGGGTGGATTGGGCGATTGGTTGATCAGACAACTGGGAGGGGTGTTGATTGGGACAATGGGAGAGGGGCGGGGGCGTAATCAGGCATCGGGATGAGGGAGTCGATCGGGGTGGGGGGGTGGGGGTGACGAGTGGAGGTTTTCCCGAATGCAGCCGGCCCGGTGCCAGCTCTGTTTAGGGCAACCCAATTTTGCACTGGGGTCCTCAAACAGGGGCCTATCCGCTGTTTCAGGCATGGGCCCTAGACGCCTATTTTCTGCCTATATCAATATGGCGGGCGACATTCTTCCAGTTCGTTATGAACATATGCTTCCTATCCACCATATTGGAAGCTTAGGCGCCATTTAGCACCTGAAAAACAGACTCAGTGCCATGGAATTTCTAGGCCAATGTTTTTGCTGATTAGTTTTGAATTTAACCCACTTCAAGCGCAGACCAAGTCCTCTAGTTCTACTGCCCTGGACAAAATGAAACCACTTGTCACAGTCTACATTATCTGGTCCCTATAGGATTCTAAAAGCAGTGATCATATCACCTCTTAACCTTTTCCAGTGAGAACATACCCAATTTATGTAATAGCTTCTTATAAAATAATCCGTCCATCCCCATAATCACTGTTTTGGCTCAATATTGACCTTTTAATACATCCCAACATCTGATTTGCTTTACTCACTGCCACCGAGCATTGTTGTGATTGTTCAATTTATTGTCAGTCTGGATCCCCAGGTCTCTTACATTGTCCATAGACATTATTTTTGTTCTAATTAAGTAATAGTCCCTTCCTGAATTTTATATCCCTAAGTGAAGCACTTTGCATTTCTCTACATTGATTTTAATCTGCCTTCTGTCTGCCCAATTCCCAAGTATATTCAAATCCTCCTGTAGCTTGGTGTATTCAGCTTTGCTGTTTACCACCTTCATTCGCTTGGTATCATATGCAAATTTAGCCACTGCAATTCTGGCAACCTAGCTCCAGATCACTGATAAAGATATTGGGCCAGGAATTGCTTTTAAAATAATGGTGAGCCTAACAGCGTTCACCGTTATTAAAGGCGAAATGGAAGAGCAAGTTCTGGTGACCGCACATGCACAGTCAAACACAGGAATCCGGAACGTGCTCTTCCTGGTTCACTGGTGATCTGAAAGCTTCGCATTAAAGGGACCTCGCTGGCTGTAATCAATGGACCAGTGTGAACTTGCTCCCCTGTCCAACTTACCTCGCCACAAAACAGGTACGTTGAGTTTTTTTAGGTCTAAACTAAGTTTTAACAGCGTGGTATTAATGACTGCCAAACAACCTCTGTGGCACTGGAAATTTAATTTTAAAAATGTGGAGTCTCATTCATTGTGATTTTAATAGTTGTTGGATATGTAAGAATTTTTTTTTTACTTTTTCTTTCTATCTCTTTTATCTCTGTCTTTTAATTCGATATTTCTTACCCTCTCTTTATTTTGCTTTCTCTAACTGTTTTTACAATTGATTTTACTGCTGTAGCTTGAACTTCCTGGTTTTGACTCATTGTAGTTTGCACTTCCTGGTTTTGACCCGTTATAGTTTGCACTTTCTGGTTTTGACCCGTTATAGTTTGCACTTCCTGGTTTTGACCCGTTATAGTTTGCACTTTCTGGTTTTGACCCGTTATAGTTTGCACTTCCTGGTTTTGACTCTTCGCGGCTGGTCAAGGTTGCTGTAATCTGATTGGTTGAGGGGAGAGATCGATCCTTTCGCTTCTGACATAGGTCCTAGTTTCCCAGGAGTTAACGCTGAACAGTTTTCGGCTCACTATTCAAGGCCGCACAAAAGCCCGCAGTAAGTTTGTATGTGAGTATAAATCTATGGAGCGGCGAGCGCCGTTCGTTTGCCGCTCGGAGCAATTTACGAGCTATTAAACAAATGAGGTCCCAAAACAGACCCCCGTGAGTCTCCATTGGTAACATTCTCCCAGGCTGCTGACAATCCCTGTCCCAGGACCCACTGGGTTCTATGAGTCAATCAATTACTTATCGATTGTAAACTTTTCCGCTGATTCCTGCTTTCTTTATTTTTAGTACCATCCTTACCCGAGGACTTACTGAAATCCAAGTTCATCGCATTCACTGCCTTAACCTTATCAAGCTCATACGTCACACCCTCAAAGTAAACCTGTAAATTAGTTTGACAAGACCTCCCCTTCATTAACCCATATTAGCTATCGTTTATGATTTTATTTCTATCCAATGCCCCATGATCTTATCTTTAATAAGGGTTTCCATAACTTTACCCACAATGGACGACAAATTCACTGGTCCATAGATTCCTGGGTCACTTTTATTACCTTTTTTAATAATGGGGTAACATCTGCCTTTCTCCAGTCCTCAGGCACCTCTCTAGTATTCAGTGATTTCTGGAAGATTTGTGCCAGCGTTCCTGCACTTCACCCCCTTAGTTCTTTAAGGATCCTTGGATGCACTTTATTGGGCCCCCGAGGTTTATCTATTAATTTTGTACAGCTGTTCGGCAACCATGCTGCTAATAATGTGAATAGTGTCACAACTTACCTCTGCAACATCCTTTAGTTTCCTTTCCAGATCAAATAAGTTACCTGTCTCCTCCATGATAAAAAATGAGGCCATCTGCTACTTGGGCTCAATGCCTGTGTGGACTGTTGTTGCACATTTAGTGTGAGAGGTTAATTGTCATATTTAAATCAGCCCATAATATGTCAATTGGCGTGCCAGGTATTTCCCATCATTTATAATGGGATCCTGCTCTGTGCTCAGCCCATGAATCTACACTGGGCGTAACGAGAAGATATGTGCATAAAAGAGCTCTTAAAGCAGAAGAGGCATTTACAATTAATATTTTTCAATGGATTTCACTGGTTTTTTTGGAAATCAGTGGGCTGGATTTTGCTCTAAAGGTAATGGTGAGCCTAACAGGGCTCACTGTTATTTCAGTGCAATTCGGACAGCAACTTCCGGCGATTGCACATGTGCAGTTAAACGTGGAAATCCGGAAGTTCCTCCACCAGATGCCCTGCTCCTCCAGAAGCTTCACGGGAAGGAGATCTTGCCGGTTGACTCATGGTCAAATGACTGCAACAGTGCGAAGTTCCTCTACTGCCCTGGTGGAAATGAACTAATCTCGCCAGAAAAAGGTACGTCAAGTTTTTTAAGTGTAAGCAACCTTTTAACGGCGTGGTAGGTCTTAATGACTGCAAAACAACCTCTCTGGCACTGAAAATTTGCTTTTACAGGTGTGGAGTCTCATTCCTTCACATTTTAATTGTTGTTGGACATTTAAAAAAAATAGAGTTTAATAAGTCGCCTCCTGGATCGGCGTTTGGATTCAATGAGGATTGCCCCCTGTCTGGTTTGTTGTCCTGCGGAAGATGTGTTAATATTACAGCTCCTGAAGGAGCGGCAGTTTTAATAAAAAGGTGCCATTTCTCTCACTGGCCATGAAACTGGTAATGAAACTGGCCATGATCGTCCCCCAGAGAGGGAGAGAAGAAACTTTGAAGGAGCATTTGTGAATTATTGCGATTACTAATTCTGAGGGTGGTTTAGCATGTGTGCTGCTCCACCTGTGTACCACTGAGCCTGTATAATGAAACTGCCAATTGATCATATGCTTGTTTTACGCTAGTTTTTATGTTCCACCCTATGCTGATAAGAGTCTTGGGAAATTTTGGCATAAGTGCGATCCAGGAAATACTGGGCCATTGTATAACACACACTATAGGGCAGAAATTTTTGATGGGTATATTAGCAGACGAATGCTTAATGTATTTATGTGATATTCCTCTATGCATTCTTTTGATAGAGGTACTAAGTCATTGTTTGTTAAAGGGTTTATACAACCATTAAATTCATAGACAGACAAATGTCATACTAAATGCATTAATTGCTCATCTGCTAATATTACCAATGGTAATTTCTACCCTTATGTAACACAGACTATGTGGCACACGATAGATAGCATTCATTATGGGTATGTTTTCTAGCCCACAGGTTTGTTCCTGCCAGTGCAATTTGGGCAAAGGGACAACAGGAAATTTGATGGCACAAAATGCTGCCTGGTCCCTACTGGACACCTGCCACTTACATAGGAATTGCTTTCAGGAAAACCACCACACGTTCCCCTCACCCCCTGCCCCTCGATTGACCCTCTCATCCCGTTGCCCTGATCACCCCACCCCCTCCCAATGTCCTGATCGACTCCTCTCCCGGTGGCCCGATTAACCCCACTCCCGTTCACCCAATCGACCCTCTCCCAGTTCCCCTCCTCCCATCTGATCGCTTCCACACCCCTCTTTAAGACCTACCTGCAGGCCATTTACGTGGTCCGAAATTCCAGAGGTCTTCACTGGCGAGCTGCCTGGGGACATCATTTCTAGGCCATTATTTCAGTTAAGGAGTGGTAAATCTCTGGAACAGGCTCCCTAGGGAGACAGTGGAAGCAAAAAATGTTGATTCATTCAAAATGCAAATTAGATAGATTTAGGTCTGGGGAAAATGAAGTGGGCAGGTGGAGCATGTTTCAGTGGGGGAGCATTTGGGGAACAGTGATCATAGTATCATTAGGTTTAGAATAGTTATGGATATAGTTATGGCACTACCACTGTGCTAAATGGGTTAGATTCAGAACAGATCTAGCAGCTCAAAACTGGGCATCCATGAGGCGCTGTGGGCCATCAGCAGAAGCAGAATTGTATTCCAGCACAATCTGTAACCTCATAGCCCGGCATATTCCTCACTCTACCATTACCAACAAGCCAGGGGATCAACCCTGGTTCAATGAGGAGTGCAGAAGAGCATGCCAGGAGCAGCACAGGCGTACCTAAAAATGAGGTGCCAACCAGGTGAAGCTACAACTCAGGACTACATGCATGCTAAACAGCGGAAGCAACATGCTATAGACAGAGCTAAGCGATTCCACAACCAACGGATCAGATCAAAGCTCTGCAGTCCTGCCACATCCAGTCGTGAATGGTGGTGGACAGTTAAACAACTAACGGGAGGAGGAGGCTCTGTAAACATCTCCATCCTCAATGATGGCAGAGTCTAGCACGTGCTGAAGTGTTTGCAACCATCTTCAGCCAGAAGTGCCGAGTGGATGATCCATCTCGGCCTCCTCCTGATGTCCCCACCATCACAGAAGCCAGTCTCCAGCCAATTCGATTCACTCCACGTGATATCAAGAAACGGCTGAGTGCACTGGATACAGCAAAGGCTATGGGTCCCGACAACATCCCGGCTGTAGTGCTGAAGAGTTGTGCTCCAGAACTAGCCGTGCCTCTAGCCAAGCTGTTCCAGTACAGCTACAACACTGGCATCTACCTGACAATGTGGAAAATTGCCCAGGTATGTCCTGTCCACAAAAAGCAGGACAAATCCAATCCAGCCAATTACCGCCCCATCAGTCCACTCTCAATCATCAGCAAAGTGATGGAAGGTGTCATCGACAGGCTATCAAGCAGCACTTACTCACCAATAACCTGCTCACTGATGCTCAGTTTGGGTTCCGCCAGGACCACTCGGCTCCAGACCTCATTACAGCCTTGGTCCAAACATGGACAAAAGAGCTGAATTCCAGAGGTGAGGTGAGAGTGACTGCCCTTGACATCAAGGCAGCATTTGACCGAGTGTGGCACCAAGGAGCCCAAGTAAAATTGAAGTCAATGGGAATCAGGGGAAAACTCTCCAGTGGCTGGAGTCATACCGAGCACAAATGAAGATGGTAGTGATTGTTGGAGGCCAATCATCTCAGCCCCAGGGCATTGCTGCAGGAGTTCCTCAAGGCAGTGTCCTAGGCCCAATCATCTTCAGCTGCTTCATCAATGACCTTTCCTCCATCATAAGGTCAGAAATGGGGATGTTCGCTGATGACTGCACAGTGTTCAGTTCCATTCGCAACCTTTCAAATAATGAAGCAGTTCGAGCCCACATGCAGCAAGACCTGGACAACATCCAGGCTTGGGCTGATAAGTGGCAAGTAACATTCGCGCCAGACAAGTGCCAGGCAATGACCATCTCCAACAAGAGAGAGTCTAACCACCTCCCCTTGACATTCAACGGCATTACCATCGCCGAATCCCCCACTATCAATATCCTGGGGGTCACCATTGACCAGAAACTTAACTGGACCAGCCATATAAATACTGTGGCTACAAGAGCAGGTCAGAGGCTGGGTATTTTGCGGCGAGTGACTCACCTCTTCACTCCCCAAAGCCTTTCCACCATCTACAAGGCACAAGTCAGGAGTGTGATGGAATACTCTCCACTTGCTTGGATGAGTGCAGCTCCAACAACACTCAAGAAGCTTGACACCATCCAGGACAAAGCAGCCTGCTTGATTGGAACCCCATTCACCACCCTAAACATTCACTCCCTTCACCACCGGCGCACAGTGGCTGCAATGTGTACCATCCACAGGATGTACTGCAGCAACTCGCCAAGGCTTCTTCGCCAGCACTTCCCAAACCCGCGACCTCTACTGCCTAGAAGGACAAGAGCAGCAGGTACATCGGAACAACACCACCTGCATGTTCCCCTCCAAGTCATACACCATCCCGACTTGGAAATATATCGCCGTTCCTTCATTGTCGCTGGCTCAAAATCCTGGAACTCCCTTCCTAACAGCACTGTGGGAAAACCTTCACCACACGGACTGCAGCGGTTCAAGAAGGCGGCTCACCACCACCTTCTCAAGGGCAATTAGGGATGGGCAATAAATGCCGGCCTTGCCAGCGATGCCCACATCCCATGAACGAATAAAAAAAAAGGATAACGAACAATCAAATGTAAAATTCTTAACTGGAGGAGGGCAAATTTCAGTGAGTTAAAAAAGGATCTTGCCCAGGTTGATTGGTATCAAAAATTCATAGGCAAAACAGTAATTGACCAATGGGAGGCAAAACAGTAATTGAACAATGGGAGGCCTTCAAGGAGGAGTTGGTTCAAGTGCAGAGTAAACACATTCCTACGAGGGGGAAAGGAAGGGCATCCAAAGCTGGAGCTCCCTGTATAACTAAAGATATAGAGAATAAAATGAAACAGGAAATGGAGGTTTATGACGAATGTAAGGTTCATAATACAGTAGAGAACCAGGCTAAATACAAAAAGTACAGAGGAGATCTAAAGAAAGGGAATAAGAGGGGCAAAGAGGGAGAGTATGAGAATAGACTAGTGGCTAACATAAAAGGGAACCCAAAAGTCTTTTATAAACATTTTAATAATAAAATGGTAGTCAAATGAAGGGTGGGACTGATTAGGGGCAGAAAAGGAGATCTTCTTGTGGAGGCAGAAGGTATATACTAAATTAATACATCGCATCCGTCTTCACTAGAGAAGAGGGTGCTGCTATTGTAGCAGTAAAGGGGGAGGTAGTGGTGATATTGGATAGGATAAAAATAGATAAAGAGGAGATACTTAAAAGATTGGCAGTACTTAAAGTAGAAAAGTCATCCGGTCCAGATGGGTTGCATCCTAGGTTACTGAGGAAAATAAGGGTGGACATTGCGGAAGTTTTGGCCACAATCTTCCAATTCTCCTTCGATATGGGGATGGTGCTGGAGGACTGGACGATTGCAAATGTCACACCCCTGTTCAAAAAAGGGGAGAGCAATAAATGCAGCAATTGCAGGCCAGTCAGCCTAACGTCGGTGGTCGGGAAACTTTTAGAGACAATAATCCGTGACAAAATTAATTGGCACTTGGAAAAGTATGGGCTAATAAATGAAAGTCAGCACAGAATTCTTAAAGGAAAATTGTGTTTGACTAACTTGATTTAGTTCTTTGATGTAGTAATGGAGAAAGTTCTTGAGGTAGTGCGGTTGATGTTGTGTATATGGACTTTCAAAAGGTGTTTGATAAAGTATCACATAATAGACTTGTTGACAAAATTAAAGCCTATGGGATTAAAGGGGCAGTGGCATTGCGGATACAAAATTGACTAAGGGACAGAAAGCAGAGAGTAGTGGCGAATGGTTGTTTTTCAGACTGGAGGGAAGTATACAGTGGTGTTCCTCAGGGGTCAGTATCGGGACCACTGCTCTTTTTGATATATATTAATGACCTGGACTTGGGTATGGAGGGAATATGTTCAAAGTTTGCAGATGACATGAAACTCGGAAATGTAGTCAACAATGTGGATGATAGTAACATACTTCAGGAGGACATAGGTGAAATAAGCAGACACGTGGCAGATGAAATTTAATGTAGAGAAATGTGATGCGATGCATTTTGGTAGGAAGAATGAGGAGAGGCAAAATAAACCAAATGGTACAATTTTAAAGGGGATGCAGGAACAGAGAGACGTGGAGGTGCACATACACAAATCTTTGAAGGTGGCAGGACAAGTTGAGAAGGCTGTTAAAAAAACATATGAGATCGTGGACTTTATTAATAGATTCTAAACAATTTTACAACACCAAGTTATAGTCCAGCAATTTTATTTTAAATTCACAAGCTTTCGGAGGCTACCTCCTTCCTCAGGTGAACGATGTGGCATAGAGTACAAAAGCGAGGAAGTTATGCTGAGCCTTTATAAAACACTGGTTAGGCCTCAGCTGGAGTATTGTGTGCAATTCTGGGCACCATACTTTCGGAAGGATGTCAAGGCCTTAGAGAGGATGCAGAAGAGATTTACTAGAATGGTACCAGAGATGAGGGACTTCAGTTATGTGGAGAGGCTGGAGAAGCTGGGGTTGTTCTCCTTAGAACAGAAAAGGTTAAGGGGAGATTTGATAGAAGCGTTCAAAATCTTGAACAGTTTTGATAGAGTAAATAAGGAGAAACCATTTCCAGTGGCAGAAGGGTTGGTAACCACAGGAAACAGATTTAAGGTGATCGGCAAAAGAACCAGAGGTGACACGAGGAAACATTTTTTTACGAAGCGAGTTGTTATGATCTGGAATGCACTGCCTGGTGGTGGAAGCAGATTCATTAGTAACTTTCAAAAGGGAATTGGATAAATACTTGAAGGGAAAAAAATTACAATGAAATGTTGTTTGCAAAATCCCTGAGAATCCCACACTAATTGAAGAATTGACAGTTCAGCAGAGTAGGAAAATGCTTACAGCAGGCATGAAAAGTGCTATTGCAATACAAATGACTCGTGTGGACAATCTTATTCAGGAAGCAATCTCTGTCAATAAGCAGGCCTTGTGATGTCTGAATCCCCAGGTGCTGCAGCAGAGCCAGTCACCATATCAGACCTCTGCACTTGAGTAGCCAACACTAGTTGCTCCATCTTATCTGTGCACTAAGACTGACACTGTGCTCTCTCATCAACCTCACTATCTCGATTCTCTTGACATATGTGCAGCTGTGGTGGTACTTGTCAGAAATGGTGATATCCCCCACTCCCTCGCTGCTTTCCCTGTCAATTATTCCAATGTGGCCTCCGCGAATGGGGTCAGTTGGCTTACATTGTAAGACCCCTTATCATCGTGGGTCTGCTCAGGCAGTTAAAGATCAGCTTGCCCTGCAAGTAACAGAATAGTATTAATATTTTGAAAGTACATACAGCACTGACAGTGTATTGTAGCTACACAGTTTCTGTGACATACGGAAAGCTTCAGTTCGAAATGCATTATTCTGTTAGGGTAACCGGCAAGTATTCATGGTATGAACTCCCTTTTGGAATTGTTGCTGTGCGCAGATTGGCATAAACATTTCCATGTTGTATCTTTTCCTATACGGAAGCATCCCAATTTATTCTAATCATCCATTGCCTTAGGCAGTATTGACCTAGTTAACATCCTCATACTGGTTTGCATAGAGGAGGAGGACAAGATGAGAAGTTTGCTGTGTGCCGAATTACGGCAGATGCTTGTCCTGCATATTATTATTAGTCTTGACTTACCTCAGCAGGTTTTTTGAGATCTGCCAGCTTCTTTTCACATCCTGACAAGTCCTGCAGGTTCTGGCGACATTGTTGACTTGCTCTGTATTTCCCTTAGTGCCTGCTGTTCCAGATGTTTTGCGAGGCAATGGATGGAGGATGGCCATCTGTCTTGTATATTCTTTCCTTCCTTACAGAAAATCTTCCAGCACCTGGCTGTCAAAATGACACTTTCTTTATCTCCTATATCTCCACGGTGCACCTAAATTGCTGATTAAATAGCGGAACTGGGCTGACACGCACTATTTCAAGAGTTTAGCTGGCTGTTTAGCACCGTTAAAAGGTTCTGGCCAGGATTACTGCTGCTTGTGCTTCATTGTATGCCCCATTGTGCACTTGTTATATTGCAGACAAATAAATCAGTAAAATCGTAGATTCATGAGTATGCTTAATAATGCTGAACCAGTTTAAGCAATGTTCAGCTAAACCTTAAATACCACATAAACAGTGATTTCTAGCCCTATATACTGTAAATCACACACACTATTTTACACACATTCTACAACCTAGAAATTACTGTCTGCAGAGATAAAAGGCCTGATTCTCCAATTGGGCACTTCTGTTGAGAAGTTAAGGGCCCATGACCCCTGATTTTCTGACCATTTAGATAAATATATCGATAGAAGAACTGCCTTTTGAAGGCAGTTCTTCTATCAATATATTAACATCTGATAATACGTACAGGAAATGACCCTTTTCTTTTGGAATAATTTTTAGGAAAATTTATTATAAGGGGCAGGTTCCCATCTTGGGAAACGTACAAAAGAAAGAGCATTTTCCAGACCTTAACACCTCATCTCACAAGGTGTTAAATCTATTAAAACTCGGTTGGTCTATTTACTTGAAAAGAAATGGCTCTAACATGAAAGAAACCCTAGTTATGACAAAGGCATTGAAACTCCATGACTGAACTGGAATTTGTATCACCCTGCTACAAGAGGGTTGATTTTTCTGAATGCAGAGCTTCACTTGCCCAGCGCACATATTGGGAAATAGCAGGCACTCTCCATTCAATTTTCTGTCCATTAAAATGAATGGACAAAAATAATTGGCCAAACTTCCAATACATGCTTCTAGTGGGCAACGCTCCCTTCTAGTAAAGCAGACAAATTTTTCTCTAAGATCTCACCTTGAAGGCTTCCTGAGAGATAAACCTGACTGTTTCATCCAAAAGTCCTGCTGCCTATCAAACTCTGTAAGAATGTCATTCTAAGAAGTGAATATTAGGCATATTACATATTGTGGAGCTGTGTTATACAGGCTACTTGGTAAACCTGGGCACTTTAATCCAGATAAGGCATGTATAAGGACGCAAGTTTCATGTCATAGGAGACTTGGTTTGTGTATAGAAACTGTCATCTAGCTTTAAATGCAAGACAATAATGTTGGGGAGAAAAGCCCAAAAGTCAGCAAGATCTTAGATTTGAAGAAATATTAGTGAGCATAACACGCAACAATTATAAATGGGTATTAAAGGGAGTTAGGCCTGACAAACTCGTGTCCCTGAAAAACATTGACGAAGTTAACAAGTGCAGTGCTGCCATGACAAGACCAGATGAAGCAACCATTGGCGTGACTGAAGAATTCAGCACAGGAAAATGTATCCCTGAAGCGAATGAGGAGGTTTTTATGCTAAGTCTTGAAACCTATGCAGTAGTGACCAGCCAGCCGATGTAGTAGCGGTCAGTCATTCAGTATAACAGTTGAGCTGCCTCTGGATACTTTTCCTTGTGCCCAACTTAAAAATTGGCTCTGGTGAGCTTTCGCTCCTTATTAGCTGTTATATGGCCTTATGCATAAAGTAATCTGGGCTAGCAGGCCTAAGGGTGAACAAAGAAGTCCATGTTAAGGTATGCACTGGAAATGGTGTAGGAATCCCACCATGCAATCTTGGGGGGAAATTTTCTGCTTGGGAGTCAAACGGGCGCAATATTGGTGGTGCGCCCGCAGCTTCCGCTCAATGAAGCAGTCAAGAAGCCCAAACCATTTTCCGGTTCAGGCCTCATTAACAGGCTGCTGCTGGCCAGTTTCCTGTGGCAAAAAATAAATCGACCGGTTGTAGCACACAGCTGGTCGGTAAGTACGGCCTGTTGGAGGACGGGGCTGTGGGGGGCGGGGAGGTGGGGTGGGGGGTGCTATCGGGAAGAATGGGCCAGCAGCAGCCAGAAGATTTTTGGGGGGACTGGAGGACCACTCCTGGTTATCCTGGCCCCACAAAAACCTTAAAAAAGAACAAAAGAAAAACCTTTTCGAGAGGCCGCCAGAGGTCCCTTTGAGGACCGCAGGCTAGACCTCTAAATGCCTGAAGAAAGTGGGACTTTCTCAGTCCCACTTTCTCTGCCCATTTCTCTACTAAAGTTGCTATAGGGGTCCTACAACAGGCATAGGACCCCAGTTTGCGTATTTAAACAGCTGCCTGCTTATTTTGGGCGGGAGTGCTTTGCACCCATTTAAATCCTGCCTAAAAATTGATTTAGGTGAGCAAATGGGTGCACAAGATCCCCACCAGATTTTCCTCTCACGACCACCCGTATTTCAGGTGAGAAATGGGTAGCCGGCAGCTAAAGTCCCCCTCCTGATCGCTCTATAGGAAATATTACTGCTGACAGACCAGAACTCTTAGATTAAAAGCTATGAATCAAGTTTATCAAGAAGTAAGATTAACACAAACAGCAGTTTTTCAGTGAATTATAATAGTTCACATAATTTATAGTGTATCTTTGAAACAATAAATGTCAAGATTCTTTAGCAGTTCTTTGCAGGTTTTTAAACAACGTGAGCTGCACGATGATGGATGGATGAAAATTTTTTACATGAGAAATGAGCCCGAGTTCTTTATTAGTCTTACAATGAGAAGGCAAATGAAAAGCAAGTGCTATAACCCTGTATTATCTTTCACTTTTCCTTTGATAAGTTATGAGGACATGTTACATAAAATTGGTTTGTATTCCCTTGAGTTTAGAAGGATGACGGGTGATCTAATCAAGGTGTTTAAAATGAGAAAGGGATTTGTTAGGGTCGATACAGAGAAACTATTTCCTTCCGTGGGAGAATCCAGAAGAAGGGGGCATAACCTTAAAATTAGAGTGAAGCCATTTAGGAGTGAAATCAGAAAGCATTTTTTCACACAAAGGGTAGTGGAAATCTGTCACACTCTTCCCCCAAAAGCCTGTGGATGCTGGGCCAGTTGAAATGTTCAAGGCTGAGATTAATAGACTTTTGTTAGGTAAGGGTATCAAGGCTGCTCTTCCTGCTGCTGTAGAAAATCATTTTACAAAAATCAATAAGGCATTGAATTAGTTAAAAATTGATTCAAAAATATATAATTTGGAGGTTCTTGAGATCTAAAATGGAAAAGTCCCTAATCTGTCACAATAGTAGTAACCAGTGTAGTAGTGACCAGTCATGCAGTGTAGTAGGTTTTTAAAAAATTTGTTCTTAGGACGTGGGGGATGCTGGCAAGGCTAAATTTATTGCCCATCCCTAATTGCAGTCAGATGGTGATGGGCCCTCTCCTTGAATTGCTGCAGTCCTTGTAGTGATAGTGCTCCCACAATGGTGTTTGGTAGGAAATTCCAGGATTTTGATCCAGCGACAATGGAGGCTTCAGCACTACATCTGGGGTGCTGTCAGGGCCTATAGCCTTTGCTGTGTCCAGTAAACTCAGTTGCTTCTTATTGTCACATGGAGTGATCCAAACTGGCTGGACACTGGCATCTATGGTGGCAGGGACCTTGGAAGGACGCCGAGTAAGATCACCCAATGCAGGCCAGTGGTGACGTTACTTTAATTCAGATAATGCTTCACTGCCTGTTGTAGTGAATGTTGGCTTCACTAGGAGTCCGTAACCCACTGCACAAAAAACAGCAGAGGTAGGAAGCAGCAGAGTGCCTTACAAGAGGGCATTAAGTTTGATAACCAACAGTGGAATCTGACAATTTGGGGGTGATTTTAAACCCCAAGAACGGGTGGGTGGGGGCGGATGGGAGTTGAAAATAGTTGTTTTTTGGGTCGCGACCGCAACCCGGCTTTATTTCCGGGTTTAACATCGACGTGTAAAAGTACAGGTTTCCCACTGGGAATGCAACGACTGAAAATTTTGTGGTTGCGACCCAAAAAAACCCAACTATTTTCAACTCCCACCCGCCCCAACCCATCAGTTCTTGGGGTTTAAAATCACCCCCCTTGTCTCCCAATTTATAAACAAATCTGGTCATTACACAACAGGACTGGGAGTGAGTGGGAAGGATTGGTGAAAACTCTCAATTCTCTTTGCCTCGGACTCGCTGGCTGTTTTGGTTGGCACTGTTCAATACACAGTTGATTCAGACATACATGCTTTAAAGATTGACCCAGGACCCTTAGCTCAGTTATTATCAGATTGAAGACAAGAACAATCTGGATCTATCCTGCTTATCAGGCAGTAGAGGTAAAACTGAACAATAGTTAACGAGGTTAGGCTATATAATAATGGCAGAGTTCAGCCAATGTAATTAGAGAGCTTGTGCCCTCAGTGCTGCCTTATTCACAGTAATAACACGAGCATGCAGCCATATTGACTGCTCAAGAAGTGCAGCCTTTCTGAAAATGATCCAGCAGGAAACGGTCTGGGCAGATTCTGTAACCTGTGTTTGTGTTTTATTAAACAGTTTTACCTCATAATGTCCATTTTCACAGTGTAAGCTTCTCGGCAGGTAATTGTGCACTTATCTGCACTGATTATTTAAATATATATTAATATTCTTAAATACCGGCTGTTCAAGAACCATGTAGGGGTAATGCTAAACAACCATAATTTTATTACCAGGTGGTCCCAAGCAGGTCTGGATTACCTTACTTCACTTTACAATTACAGGTTGAAGTATCAGCATACTACAGCGCAATGTTGTGGATGCCACCAAATGTCCACCAAAGTTATGGCGGAGGAGTAGGAGCAGCTAGGCCCAGCCTCACACTGCCGACTCCCACCCCGAGTTAAAATCGGGGCTCACATCTCCCTTTCTTTTTCTGACTATTTTAACTGAAGCTGTGGGGATGTACAGAAACTTCTTCCTCATATTGCAAAATTTAGTATCGTTTTCAAAGAAATCTATTTCTGAGGCAACATACTTTACACAAAGCACGTATAAGCCCAGACAGTATTTCCTTTGTACCACTTAGCAATTTCATTAATCTAATTATTGCTGCCTCCGGCTATTGCCTCAGGCTGAATCAAACTGTTCACAATCTCGGTGACTTCTTCAACTCTGACCTGAGCTTTCAACCCCATATCCTCTCCATCACAAAGACCGCCTATTTCCACCTCTGATACATTGCCTGACTTCACCCCTGCTGAAGCCGCTATACCGCTGGCACCCTCATCCATGCTTTTCTCACTTCCAGACTTGACTATTCCAATGCTCTCCTGGCCGGTTTCCCATCCTCCACCCTCAGTAAACTTCAGCTCATCAAAAGCTTTATTGACCATGTCCTATATTGCCCCAGTTCTTGCTCACCTATCACCTCTGACCTAGCTGACCTACATTGGCTCCTGGTGCCCCAACGCTTCAATTTAAAATTCTTATCCTTAAGTCTAAATCCTTTCATGGCGTCACGACTCTCTATCTCTGTAACCTCCTTCAGCCCTATAACCCCCCTAAACTATCCGTTCCTCTGACTTTGGCCTTTTGTACATCCCCCTTTCACCCCAGCACTGGCAGTCATGCCTTCAGCCGCCTAGGCTCTATGCTCTGGAATTGTCTCCCTAAACCCTTCCCCCTCTCCACCTTCCTCATCTCCTTAAATCCCACCTCTTTGACCAAGCTCTTGGTCACCTCTCCTAAGCATCCATTTTTGTCTGATTAAGCCTTTGTGAATTACCTTGGGATGTTTTTTTCCCTGTTAAAGACACAATTCAAATTCAAGCTGCTGTTGTTGATAGGGCCTGTGTTTAATGTCTTATTCAAAGAACGGCATCTCCAATAATGTAGCTCCCTCAGTACGATGCTAGAGTGTCAGCCTAGACTACATACTTAAGTTCTGACTGGTGCTTGAACCCCATAGCTTCTGCCTCAGAAGCAAGAGTGATGCTACCTGAGACAAGCTAACACCTGGTAAATAGATAGCTATTGATTCTTTCATATGCCCATGTTAGGTCAAAAATCTCTTTTTTTTCCCCTGTGCATATATTTGCTTCATTTTGCTTATTGCTTGTGAAGTGTAATCTCCTCGATGCCAGAATTCTTCCTGCAACAATGTACCACCAATGTCATACGGTGAAGCAACTGTTGACATGCAACTCTCCCTCAGGGTTATAAAGTTGGTGAACTGCTTAGTTCATTTTTAATTACCCGAAATGCTTACTGGTGAGCACTACTGGCAGATCCAAGTGGTTTTATTTTCTTTGTTAGGTTTGAGGTGATCAGAACGGTGTCCATTCGCAGAGGCACCTTGGTGATTACCTTAGCTCCTGATGAATCCATCACATATCCTATGAACTTTACATTAGTCTTTAAAATTTGACATTTAGTAGTAACTCCTTTGTTTTGAAGCTTCAGTCAGTGATCATGTTCTGCTTGGATCACTCTGTGTACCAAGATACCATACATTTGGTATACAATGCCTTCGAATCCTTCTAATAGCCATGACTTAAATCTCTCAGAATATTCTGCTGTGAAGAAATCCCAAGTGGAAGTTGAGGTGAAGCTTCTGCACAGTGAGGGAGAGAAAATTTCACAGAATCACAGCAGACCACTCTTGCCCCATTACTGGTAGTTATGGAAAGGGAAGGAGCTGTCTGCCTCTTGATTGCAGGCAAATCTAAAGAAGAGAAATAACAGGCAGGGAATTTTTGGAAAGGATTTGCTGAGTACGTCTGGGACAGCCACAGTTTGCATATGAATCTTGAACAGCGAGCGTTTAAATAGGCGCAATCGCACTGTACTCTGGAACTGTGCTGGTTTGGAATGAAGAACCAGCCAGAAGATAAATGGAATCTCTTGTTGCTAAAAGCAAGACTGCAGTTTGAGCTCCTGCTTAGGTTATACAGGCTCTGGCAAAGGGTCCCATCTGAAATGTTAATTGTCTTTTCTCTTTACAGGTGCTGATGGACCTACTGTGTATTTACAGTATTTTCTGTTTGTGTGTTTTTTTTTGTTTTTGCATTTGAGGAAAGTGTCTGATGCTGGCCAACATCTCTGGTAATTATAAGATCAAGTTTAGGGGGCAGCTTAAAGTTGGGGGTGGGAAAGTTTTAGAAGAGGTTGATGTGGGTGGGCTGCTTTGCCTGTTTATATCACAGAGGCTGAGGCGGTGTAAAGTCTGAACAGGTGTGTAGAGGAGCTTCTGTTTGTGTTTCAGTAGAGTCACTGTTGTTAGTCTTCACTTCATTGAGTTAATGTCAGGAGCCTGGACCCTGGCTCATTCTCAGAGCGAGTGAGATAAACAACTGATCTTTCATTGATCGTCCTGTTCCGTCTTAATTAGACCAAACACAGCCATGAATTGAAGCTGAATAATTACTGTTTCCATTGTTTAAAGAAGCCTGGTTCGAAGCAGCCATTCAATCAGGTATAATTTTCTTTCATTTAGAAATAATTAAGATTCATTCCTTTCTGTTTGTGAATATCATCTGCCAATCAAACTTAAAGATTGCTCTGTACTTTCTCTGTTCATATTCATGCCTTAGAATATACTGGCAAGGCAGCTCACACATGAAAACCCTGGTTTTTGGATTCTGATATCACTGTCCTTCTTGATGGGATGCATGAGAAATGAGATGACCTTCTCTAATACCAGAACCAAGTTTGGTTCCAGGCTGCATGGATATGGATTACTGAGCATCAATACAGGATCAGAAAACCAAAGGGTATTAAGGGTGTTATGAATAAATGCCACAACTTGAAGATAGGCATTTAGGTAATGCTAAAATGGCACTGCAAATGTTACAGCCTTTACTGTGCATGTGCAGATTTCATCCAGATGGCATAAGGTATGGTGAACTCTGTAATCAGAAGCCATATTTAGTCTTGTACTGAGACAGATCTAATTGTGTAAACATGTCACATGAAGATGGTTCTTAAAAAGGGCTTCACAACTTCTGCATAATGCATGCCATTACAGTACAGGAGAAATTATACAATATAAGCCTTGTGGAATAGACTTTCCAGTAGTGTCTAATTATGCCAGCTATTTTAGAAAAAGACGGCGTGCAGGACCTGCAATGGCACGGAAAAGGGACAGCAACACAAAGCCCCTGGCAGACTTTGAATAAAGGATACTAGTCTACATCAGCATGGAGATTATGGAAGGTACTCCTGTTGGTGGTGGGAGGGAGATACTCACCATCTGGTCCACATTTCAGGATTGTATGATCATTTTTCCACAGAAAATATTTAGCGGAAAAGGATTTGGAGATTTAAAACAGAGTTTGTTTTTTTTATAAGGAACTGAGACAATAAATGCTTAAAATTCTTTGGAGTTAAGCTTTGAACTTGTTTCCTCATAGACGGTAAAGCAAATTGTGCCTGTCTCAGTAATCAATAAACAGTTCATGCCCATTGTGTTTGGGAAGTGTTGGGGGGTGGGGGGTGGGCGTCCAGCAATTTTCCACGTTATTACTTTCAAAGGCAATGTTAAATTTGCAGTGTACTAATGTATTTCTAAATTCCCCTTCTGCTCTTCACAAAAGATGAAGCAGAAAGCAGTTGGGCACAGCAGGAGCACAGAGCACCCAGTGCCACCACTTGCACTAGCAGCTAGTGCCAACTCACAAACTAAATCTCAGAATTCATGAACGTGGAGGGGCAGGAGGAAGAACAGCTGCAAGGTGGGACAGAAGGTTCCCTTACTCAAGTGGTTCCAGGGGCATCAATGAAAAGAGAGTCACCGGAAAATCAAGTAGAGGAGCCTCCTGGCACTATTTCCTTGCCTCTCCCTTTCTGCAGTCTCCACCATCTGCTCTTTTATTATGTCTTATCCCACAATTGGTTAAGTATGCACAGGAAAAATTGTTAGTATATGATTCACAAAATCCTCAGCTGAAGCTGACAATGCCATTCCTTACAATCCGAAGAAGTACTTCAAGCTTTTTGTGCTACCCAAATGTAAAAGAAAAGGATGATTGTGACTTCTGAGGATCCATTGTGTTAAACAAATACATACTGATGCTTCATTCAATTGAATGTGTGGGCACTTAATTTATAAATTTGGCCCATTACAGATCAAATGCCTCTTTCCACTTGGGCAGCAAAGCTGTATTTGACACATTATGCAGTTTGATGAACTTCTGATTGCAGTCAAGTTAAAGGCTTGGCAAAGATGAACGTATGTGTGGCAAGTTCACAGTTGAGGCGTGATCAATGATCACATTACTTGTTAAAGTGCATGACTTTGTGAGTCAGTACTTTTGTGCAATATATTATAGAAGAAAGCAATGATGATTTATGTGGCCGACAGGTGATTTACAGTGTGTGTGCGCTCCCAGCATAATTCTGTCACGTGTATGCCTTACTGTGCAGAGAATTCATAAAACACAATAGCATCTCACGCACTTAATAATGAGCAGCAGCTCCATCAAGTCAGCAGATTATTGAGCGAGAGGACATGACTGTGAGGTTGTGTGAGTGTGAAAGTCAGATAGGAAATGACAACGGGGCAATCACCCCTTGAATAACCTGTTTCAGATAATGTGAACTGCAGGACTGTGGATATATGTCCCCATGTCTGCACAAGTATAGAAAACTTCAATTAAACTGTCATTGCTGTTCATAATGACAGTTTGATACAAGACTTTTTCTTTAACTGTACACACAGAGGAAATATACCTCTTAGAAACCTTAATTTCCTAGTTACGTCAGTCCAAATAGAAGTAGGACAGAGCACGATTTGCATTTCCTCACATGATGAGCGCTCACTCTGCTATAAATTCTAGGGTTAGCCTTGTTCAAATATTATCCAAGTTACAGGCATCAGCAACACCTCTGATTGGGAGCTTGCCTGTTTTTGGTAAGAAATAGCATACTGCCACAAGATTGAAAGGCCTGCAACAGCTTAAGGGGGTAGTTGTCATCAGTACCGTTTCTGTTCAGGGAATGAAAGTCTAAGATTGCCGAATGGCTCCCAGGTCTGCAGGAGGGCAGAGAGCTCCAGGTTCTCAGAAGCAATAGAAATACTGCTGCAGGAATTAAGGCAGAGGAGGGTGATACTCTTTGGCACTGGGTTTTACAGGGCCCCAAGGAGAGTTGTCTAGGGGTAATGCCTGAAGGTTGCCAGAATGCCAACTCCTCAAGACCCCAGTCATCCCACCCACTCAGCCAAGAAGTGCCAGAAAGTTTAATGACAGTACCAGCTCAGCCAAGGTAACAGAAGCCACCAACACCGTCCAAAATGCATTGCACTAATCATGTCTGTCAATTGCAGTGATATCTCCTTCATGCTATGCTAAAGAATTCTAATAGCTTACCATGAATGCCCACAAGGCTGAACTGATGCACCCAGTTTTCATCTGGATGTATTTCTTCACTCAGATCCTTACCTGCAAAAGCCTAACATGGAAATTAATTGCTTGCGGCATTCACCTGTCATCACGCCCATAAATGGTCTGCGTCCTGACACCTGGGTTTATTGCATGTCAGAGGAACAAAAAGTAACTCATACATTTTGCATTATTTTTCAAGGAGAAGACAGACTATAATGCTAAAAAGAGAGAGAAAGAGCTGTGACAGTTGGCAACCCAGTAAATTTCCAACTGTTCACCCCCAAAGAGGAACAAGTGCAACAAATCCTGGGTAGGGCAGCCATTCAGAGCATCAGAGATGACGAAGAAAGAGAGAATGTGCCACTTGCAGGTTCATGATTAATATTGGCTTCTCTATCATCTCACTCTATTGTGCCATTCATTTACTGTCAGCAAACCATTTCATGAAACCCTCATTTCAATCCTTCTACTGTAAGTTACATGTGAACTCAGCTCATCAAGAAAAACTTGTAACTTCCCTTTCCTGTTTCCTTCTCCAGGTGTTGCTGAGGAAGAACATACAAGCCCTGGGACATCAATTCAGAGCAGGTGCTGTTACTCACTCTATCCCTCCCAAGCACCCACTCACAGACATCCACTTTGGGGGAGTTAGAGATTAAGCCAGAGGGAAATGCACTGCGTGACACTGAGCACATGAGGAGGAGATGTAGGTGGTATATGCTGATGAAGATATTGCTATCTGGAGTGTCAGGTTGTGTAACCCCTTGATTGAAGAGTCTGGGGATTCAGGTCTCATGGGTTTGGTTTATAAAAGAATTATGCTTGCAGAGCAGGCATTGGGGCTGTGTCAGTGTGCTGCAGATGGTGGATTCAGTGGTGAAGTCCACAAGCAGCATGTGTACGTTATTGGAGGATGGCTTCATAACTCTACAGTCCACTTAGCAGCATGTGCCAGTCCAAAGCCATCTGCAGTGGATGCTTCCATCACATAAGCGGTAAGGGTATTTTGTGCTTTTTCTATGGACGCTCAGACAGTGCCATAGAAACCTGGAGTTTCGCTTCCAGCCTCAATGATTGTGGATGAGTAGCAGGCGAGACTCACACTGAGCATCACTGATCTCATTGGGACCATTAGGTCTGTTTTCCCGCAGATCAGTGGCCATGCTGAGCTAGTGCCCACTACTAATAGCATGGCAGGAATTGGGTACAAATAGTGGTCAGTTTTTCAGGATGACAGCACATGCAGGCCCTCTCGCTAGCCCCATTCAATACCTGCACTTGTGACAGAAAGGAGGCAGGACCATGCAGTATCCCAAGCGATGCTGCAACAGGTCAATCTCAGGACCTGTTGCTGTAAGATGAGGACAACTCTCTGTTCTAGGAAGCTCCTGCTGCAAAACAGCCAGCCGTGCCATGCATTTCTACTACTGAGATAGCACAAGGATTCTGTTATGAACTTATACTTCATACACTGGTGCCATGGGCATGTACAATGTTAGAAAGCAGTAGGCACTGCTTTAATTTCATTAAAATTGTGGTAGCACTAAAGGTGTTGTTTACAGACATTTGTTTTTCCAAATATTAGTAATTAGCTTTCATCAAGTGGCGCGAATGTGAACTTAGTGAGTTATGCACAGAGAAGGGTTTGCAGATGATAGCATTTTTGTGGAGGGAAGGAGGAAGATAGATACAGGACTGTTAATGTAGTGGGTAAGCATGAAGACCACCTGTATGACTGACATAGAACCATAGAATGGTTACAGCATGGAAGGAGGCCATTCAGCCCATTGAGCCCATGCCGGCTTTTTGTAAGAGCAATCCAGTTAGTCCCATTCCCCCGCTCTTTCCCCGTAGCCCTGCAAATTTTGTCCCTTCAAGTATTTATCCAATTCCTGTTTGAAAGCCATGATTGAATCTGCTTCCACCACCCTTTCAGGCAGCGCATTCCAGATCATAACTACTTGCTGCGTAAAAAAGTTTTTCCTCATGTCGCCTTTCGTTCTTTTGCCAATCATCTTAAATCTGTGTCCTCTGATTCTCGGCTCTTCCGCCAATGGGAACAATTTCTCTTTATTTACTTTATCTAAACCCTTCATGATTTTGAATACTTCTATCAAATCTCCTCTCAACCTTCTGAGCCCTAAGGAGAACAACCCCAGTTTCTCAGTCTATTCACATAACTGAAGTCCCTCATCCCTGGTACCATTCTGGTAAATCTTTTCTTCACCCTCTCTAACGCCTTCACATCCTTCCTAAAGTGCGGTGCCCAGAATTGGACACAATACTCCAGTTGTGGCCGAACCAGTATTTTATTAAGGTTCAACATACCTTCCTTGCTTTTGTACTCTATGCCTCTATTTATAAAGCCCAGGATCCCATATGCTTTTTTAACCGCTTTCTCAACCTGTCCTGCAACCTTCAAAGATTTGTGCACATATACCCCAGGTCTCTCTGTTCCTGCACCCTCTTTAGAATTGTACCATTTAGTTTGAATTGCCTCTCCTCGTTCTTCCTGCCAAAATGTATCACTTTGCACTTCTCTGCGTTAAATTTCAACTGCCATGTGTCCACCCATTCCTCCAGCCTGTCTATGTCCTCTTGAAGTCTATTACTATCCTCCTCACTGTTTACTACATTTCCAAGTTTTGTAACGTCTACAAATTTTGAAATTGTGCCCTGTACATCCAAGTCCAAGTCATTAATATATATCAATAAAAGCAGCGGTCCTAGTACTGACCCCTGGGGAACACTACTGTATACCTTCCTCCAGACAGAAAAACAACCATTCACCACTACTCTCTGTTTCCTGTCACTTAGCCAATTTCGTATCCATGCTGCCCCTTTTATTCCATGGGCTTCAATTTTGCTGACAAGCCTATTATATGGCATTTTATCAAATGCCTTTTGAAAGTCCACAATATCAATTGCATTGCCCTCATCAACCTCTCTGTTACCAGATCAAAAAACTCAATCAAGTTAGTTAAACACGATTAGCCTTTAACAAATCCATGCTGGCTTTCCTTTATTAATCCACACTTGTCCAAGAATGTCTCTTCCAGTTGGAAATGCAAAATCCTCTGCCTCTTCTTCAGGCTGCTTCTCCTCTGTGGCCTCCATGATGAGGTCTATTTGTAAGGCAAACTTGTGCAGCATGCAGCACATAACCATGATCCTTGCGATCCTGGTTGGACTATAATGCAGGATGCCCTCATATTGATCAGAGCATCTGAAATATAACCTGCCAATGGTGTGCTCAATTATTATTGCTTTAATGGATCTCATTATACCAGTGCTCAACTAGTGTCCTGGGATGCTGTATATGTGTCATGAGCTGTAGCTGCTGAGGATAGTCTTGATCTACCAGGAGCAACCTCCAGAGTTGACTGGGTCAAACAATGCTGGCATGGTGGACTGATTTACAATGAAGGCATCATGGCAACTCCCAGGGAAGTGAGCATTCTCTTGTGTAATGTGATGCTGCTGATCACAGATGAGCTCACATTAAGAGATAGGAATCCTTTCCTGCTGACGTAGGTAGCGGCAATGAGCAAGGGAGCACAAAGGGCCACATGGTACAATCTATAACTCATTGGACCTTCGGGAATACGGCAATTCTGCACAATTGCAGTGCTCTGTCATACTGCTGCCAATTATTCTTGGGAAAAGAGATGAATGCATCTGTGACTTGCTTAATGCTTCTGTGGACAGCTGATCGGCAAATGTTACTGATGCCCCAGTCGCAGCATGGAATAACCCTGCGGAATAAGGATTAAGGGCAGGGATGACCTTAACAGCCACTGGCAGTGTTGTGCCTGTGGGGAAGGTGGCTTGCAACATGGTGGCATAACTCAGTGATGGCTTTCTTTTTAAAGTTAAGCCTCTGCAGGCACAGTTTTTCTGACAAAGCAGGTATATTCTATTGTAGGGGTACCATTGGGCATGTCCTGTGTCCCTCTGGTGTTGCCTGACCAACCCACATCCATCCGTTACTCCTCCTCCTCTTCCAAAAAAATAGATTCTGGGGAATTCTCAATGGGAAACTCATTGTTCCCTGCCTGAAATGGTGCAGAGAAAATGGCAGCCTTCAACAAATGGTACAAAGGCAGATGTCAAAGTGTTGGCATCAGCAAAAAGATGCTCCATAAAAGAGTCTGATATAAGCTCTAAACTGATGCAGTAAACATTGATGGTACTCTCTTTAAATTCTCTTCCAAGCTCCCCTAGCATCCAGCAACCCTGGATGCCCATTTCACAAGGGCAAGAAGAGGAACCGACAGAAATGATGGAAAATGGGGTGTGTGGCTTAATTTTCACTCGTTTGCATGCAACTGTCCACACATGGGCTGACATTCCCTGTGGCTGCCAGAAGTGACAGCAGAATATGGGGAGGGCGAAAAAGTAGCCAGAAATTCAGAACAACGGAGCAATGTCCAATTTTCTGAACAGGTCCTCTTGATTTATGCTTCGAAATTGTGCAGACCTATTTGGAGGATCCAGTCAAGAATCACCTACAGGTCACATTGCGTTCTGTCTCTACTGCAGGAATCCTGGTTACCCAGATTGTCCTTGTACCTGATCATATGCAGAGCCTACAATGGTTTCAAGGTTTTTTCTTTACCAAACCTTGGGTGGGTGACGATGGTTATTTCAATTCTTGCCTGGCATGGTCAACTGTAATGTGATCAGAGCATGAACTGGTTAGAAACATAAGGCTTTCTCTCTATAAATCAGTCTCTTCCTGTTGATGCAGTTTTTTGTCTGATAAGATGCAGGAAGCTGTGAAGGTCAAATATTGATTGTATAGTTTGTGCTGGTACCCTCCAGTCATTAATGCCACAACTAGAATACCATCCACTGGGCTCTAAGATTAAAACTGCATATTCACATTCTCAGTCTGTATATTTGCCTTTTGTTCAATCAGCATCAGGCAGCTGGGATCAGGAGTACAGCTAAAATAAAGCCTTCCATTTGTAGATGCCTGTTGCAGAAGACAACCTGTGTTTCTAGAATACTAATCCCGAGCAGAACCAAAAAGCTTCAGTCTGCAGGAAGCCTGTGATGTTCTAGCACAGGGCAGTGGTCTGTGGCTGAGTTTCTACTGTACTGTTCGTTAGAATCCTTTTAAAATTATTCCTTCTTCATGTTTTTCCATGGCAACTGGCAATTCCAGTGATTGGCTGAGTGAAAGTGTCCTCTCCAGGGTGTAACAGCTTCACAATCTCTGACACATCACTTCCTCTGGCATCTCCTCCACTCTACAGGGTGCCCATCAGTATAATACAACCCTCTCCGCAGGTCGTCAGTCATGGTAACATATCCTTCTTTGCAGGGTGTCCTCTTTGCAGTATACCATCTCGGTAACATGTCCATCTTTGCATGATGTCCATCACTATACATGTACTAGCCTACAGGGTGTCTGTCACTGTGATGTGTATGCTTTTCAGGGTGTCCATCATTGTTCCCTATCCTTTTCTGCAGGGTGTCCATCACTGTAACATGTTTCTCACTACAGAGTGTCCATTACTGTTACAAAGCCCCCTCTCCGCAGGGTGACTTTCGCTGTAGGACACCCCTGTCTGCAGAGTGTCCATAACTGCAATAAAAACAGAAAATACTGGAAATGCACAGCAGGTCAGACAGCATTTGTAAAAGAGAAAACACAAGTTATGACATTTCGGGTATGTGAAGCCTTCGTCTAAGGCTTAGAGAAAAACAGACATTTTAGTAATACTGGAAAAATAAAAGGAAGGAGGAGAGAAGGAGAGAACCAATGGATACACCAATCGTAGAGAGGGAGTTAATATGTTAAATGGCCTGCAAGGTGCTAAATCGAAAACGGTTAGGCGATATAAAAGGTAATCTGTGAGTCAATGCAGATGTGTGGGTTGGACAAAAGAATGTGCAAATAGTGGGGCAAGAGGGGGGGGTGGAATGAAAAGGCACGAGAAGTCCATGCACAACAAAAGACTAAGAAATAAAAAATAATAAAGCAAGAGGATTTTTTTTTTAAAAAGCAGTAGATGCAGCAGAAATGAAATTAAAATGGAAGATGCAAGCAAAACATGGATCAGCCAATCGTGAGAAGTGAAAGAGAACAGGCCTGCACCAAAGGCCCTGACCCACTCCCCCACAAAGTCACGCTCTGATGAAGGGTATATGATCCGAATGCTGGAATGCATAACTTTGTGTAGGATACTCCCACAGGCAGCATGTGTCTCTGTGACTCTCGAGGAATCCATGCAACTGTTTCCTTCATCAGACACGTGAAATTCCATTAGGAGTGCGACTGACAGATTATCTGTTAACCGCAGGACAGTTGGTTAGCTCTTTGCTTAGCGATGAAATCTTGTATCAAGGATTCTGCTGACTTCTGCACCATTTTGGACAGCCTACTATTGTGACAGCTCCTGGACTAGGGGTCTCTGGGGAGCTTTCATTATGTAGCTGTATATCTCTGACGATGCAGCAGACGGATGAAGATGTTCATGCTACGTGTTACACATCCAGCTGGATGGACCTAGTGCAGTTAGTCCCTATATAAATGATACTATTCATGGCATGGGCTGAAACCCAGTGATCAAAAATCCAATTAACAGCCTGTTACCTGTCAGGTTCAGCAGCCCAGTGTAATGCATGCCAAGGGAAATGAGACTCATTCACCCCAACTGTCTAATAACGCAAGCACATTGTCTTAGAGATCTGCAGCTCAAGAAGGGGCCCACCAGCACATGTGCAGCAAACAATCTCTAATTGTTCACTCCACAAACAGGATACCTCATACATCTTTGCTGGGATTTAGTGTAATTGATTCAGTTTGTTCCAGTATTTTCATTAGGAGAACAGCCACCTCCTGTTCACACCCCTGTAATCGTCAGGTTTCCCCCCCTTTCAAAAAGAGAACAATTAACAGTTACCAGTGGGTCACCAGATTTTCCAGTGTCCACAGTACTAACGTTCTCCTGAACGGGGCTTCCAGGGCGTCATAGCAGTCCAGCAGTCTGTTCTCCAGCAGATCACCAGAATTGCTGAGAACTGCCCTGGGAGAGTGGCAGAGGCACCATGGAAGATAAACCCGCTGTCCTCTTTCAGGATTTTAAAAATTCATTCATGGGATGTGGGCGTCGCTGGCTAGGCCAGCATTTATTGCCCATCCCTAGTTGCCCTTGAGAAGGTGGTGGTGAGCTGCCTTCTCGAACCGCTGCAGTCCGTGTGGTGAAGGTTCCCCCACAGCGATGTTAGGTGGGGAGTTCCAGGATTTTGACCCAGCGACGATGAAGAACAGCGATATATTTCCAAGTCGGGATGGTGTGTGACTTGGAGGGGAACGTGCAGGTGGTGGTGTTCCCATACGCTTGCTGCCCTTGTCCTTCTAAGTGGTAGAGGTCGCGGGCTTGGGAGGTGCTATAGAAGAAACCTTGGCGAGTTGCTGCAGTGCATCTTGTGGATGGTACACACTGCAGCCACAGTGCGCCGGTGGTGGAGGGAGTGAATGTTTAAGGTGGTGGATGGGGTGCCAATCAAGTGAGCTGCTTTGTCCTGGATGGTGTTGAGCTTCTTGAGTGTTGTTGGAGCTGCACTCATCTAGGCAAGTAGAGAGTATTCCATCACACTCCTGACTTGTGCCTTGTAGATGGTGGAAAGGCTTTAGGGAGTTAGGAAGTGAGTCATACACCGCAGAATACCCAACTTCTGACCTACTCTTGTAGCCACAGTGTTTATGTGATCGGTCAAGTTAAGTTTCTGGTCAATGGTGACCCCCAGGATGACATTCTTGCTCACACCTCTGGCACCCTGCCAGTGCCCTTGCTGTTGCCCGTCAGCCAGCCAGGCCAGACTGCTGCAGCCCAGGCCAAGATGGTGCAGTCTGAAGCCGGGCCCTCCTGGCCCAGAGCTGCTCGAGGTGGTTCTCCAAGGCCATCTGCACTTTCCGCCATTGAAGATCAGCAGCCTTCCACCACCCATGTTCCAGCCACTGGGGATGCACCTCGTAGGAGCACTAGGTAAAGTAAAGGCTCACAAAAGACAGGCACTAAAGGAATGCACAAGGGTGAATAGTATCATGTTGTTTGAATCATTTCATGTGTAAATCTATAAATGTGGATATGAATTTGTATATGGTGTTGGTTTTCATTTCTGTGATGAGCTGAGGAAGGAAGCAATGTGTAATCATGAGGAGGACGATTTGATGGTCATGTGGGAGAGGAAAGATAAGGAGTGTGGGACTGTTGGTGAATGGGGAGGTGTCGTTGAGGTTACTAGTATCGCTCATTAATCATCTGATCACGCAGAGCTCTGGCAGACAGGGCCTGTCAACTTGTTGCTTCCCTGCCTCTTCCTCCATTTCCTCCTTCTCCTCCTCCTCTTCCCCTGCCTCTGGCTCAGATTCTCGCCGGATAGGCGGTGGCAAGGGCTGTCCTCTCATAATGGCCAGATTGTGCAGCATGCAGCATACGACGTTAAATCTTGATACCCACTCAGCTGAGTACTGCAGGGCTCCTCCAGAGCGGACCAGGCAATGGAAGCGTTGCTTGAGGACTATGGTGTGTTCGAAGATGTCCGTGTGGCAACATGGCTCTCATTGTACGCCTGCTCTGTATGTGTGCGTACGTTCCGGACCGGAGCCACGAGCCACTTCATGAGGGGATTGCCCTTGTCGCCCACTAGCCAGCCTTTGACTTGCCATGCTGGTTGAAATATAGGTGGCACGTTGGACTGCCGCAAAATGAAGGCGTCATAATTACTGCCAGGATAATGGGCATTGACTGGCATGATGCGCTGCCTGTGGTTATACACCAGCTGCACATTGAAGGAGTGAAATCCTTTTCTGTTCATGAATATCGCTGAGTTCTGATGTGGAGCATGCACGGCAATGTGCGTGCAGTCAATTACAGCCTGCATTGGGGAAGCCTGCAATGCGAGCAAACCCTCGTGCTTGCTCATGCTGCTTGTCTCTGGTAAGATGGAACGAGATGGATCTGTTTTGGAGTGCGAACAGAGCCTCAGTGACCTTCCTTATATAGCAGTGTGCTGCAAATTGTGAGGTGTTGCTTATATCTCCAGCAGCAGCCTGAAAGAAGCCAGAGCCTTAAAATTAAGTGCCACGGTTACTTTGACAGCCACAGGCAATGCTGTCCTTGCACTGGTCTGAGGCTGCAGTTGTAATTGCAGCAGTTGACAAAATTCAGTCATGACCTCTTTAGTGAAGCGCTGGCTTCTTCAAATCTGTGTTGCACACTGATTTACGTCATAATTTCCATACACTACATGCTCCTGGCATTCGTTAGGTGCGCGCATGCGCAAACGCCTTTACCAAGATGGCGTCCAGTGCACTTCACGTCGGAAGTGTGCGTGCGCAGCTCAGACGACATTTTGGGGGTATAGGAGTCTACATAGTGCCTACAAAACGGGCGCTACATGGCCCAATTTTGCCCCCAACATTTCTAAATTTGACTAGCTACAGGAGCTTGTGGTGTAGAGAATCTGTATGGTTCAGTGTGACTTCTGACCACTTGTTTCTGATAGTTTGTATTCAACAATTGCAGGCTATCTGGTGCAATCACTGTGCACTGTGTGGAAGCTGTAGTGTGGGTGTCCTAGTCACCGTGCGGAGTAGAAATCCACAGCGACCAGCAGTCCCAGTTGCTGATATGGCAGAATCCATGGATAATATAAGTCATTGTGTATGGTAAAAACCACAGGGGATCTCAGTTCTTGTGCACGGGAGAAACTGTAGGGTCTTAGTCAATGTATACTTAGAAAGGGGAGAGTGCACTGGAATCTTAGTCACTGTACATGGCAAAAACTAAATTACAGGGGCCATAGTCAATTGATATGAGAGTAACCAGAGGTCATTTGAGTCATTGTAAGCAGAGAAATTAAGGGGCTCCAGCTGTGTATACAGAAGGGTCCCAATCATTGCACACAGTAGAATCTGCAGGTGCTCCCAAGTCATCATACAAAGTAAAAGCCATGATAGTTGATGGTTTGTGAGCAAGTCCATTCCATTATGCCTCCTCATTCAAACCCAGATAGTCTAACAGCAACTCAGACAATACAGTCATGGAACTGCGTGACTGGTTATTGTTAAGTTAGGAAGCTGCACATCTGTTTATCATAAGTTAGGCGTCATTATTGTTTAGTCAGGGAGATGTGTCTGTGGTTATTGGTGAGGAAAGGAACTGTGGTTATTGCTTTCTCAGCATTGTAGCTTTGTTTTCGCTGACACCTTGCTATGGACTGGATGATTATATTTTGAGGAGAGCTGATAGTGAAAAATGCTGGAGCTCTGTTCTGATATAAAGGGGAATTAAGGTTGCTCTGTACTTCAGGATTGTCCTTATTTATAAATCTGTCACTGCTAGTCGTACATTGAGTTTGCTGCTGTCATAGCTCAGTGTGAAGTATATAGAAAATTGACGGATGTTACATGCATCACTGGAGGGAGGCCAACCAATAAACTACAGTATTGTTCACAAAATCAGTGCCTTGCTTAGTACATGGCACCCTGCACTGTTGATGGTCTGACCGTATCAATGACCAGGCATTTCATACACACATGTAAAGATACAGAGACATAGATGCACAAAGGTGCACACTCGTACACACAGATACAGGGACATACAGTTTAGGGACAGATGTGTATACACGCGCCGCGCAGACACATACACAGATGTAGACATACAAACAGACCCCTTCTGTTTCCCCTGTGCTGTTGGTTTTATAAAGCAGTGCTGTGGATAGATGACTATGGTATCTGATAACAACAGTGTGAATAGTCATTGGTGATATCAAGATTGAGATCAGCAGTGCATCCAATCACTCAACCTTGTTCTTTCATGGCTTTTGCAGAAAGGTTTTCATATTGATTGCATCGTGCTACATTGTTTTGCTTTCATGTATGTGGCTGGTTTTCAAATGCTAACTCTGTGAGTGCATTTAGAGCTTTTATATAGGTAGGGGAAGGAGGAGGCAGAGATGGACATCAGCTGAGTGACAGCAGTAAAAGCAAATATTGAGATGAGTGAAAGGTTGAGGGAGGGTACTGAGAGATGAGGGGCAAGAGACAAGGGTGTGAGTGAGTGAAGGATGACAGCACGAGGCGAGGTGAAGGATAATGGAGTGAAGGTTCCTGGATGAGGATGTGAGAGGTGCAGGATGAGGGGATTGGGGGGGTGGGGGGGGTCAAGTGATGGGTAAGAGGCTATGGGATGAAGGAGTGAGGGCCAAGGAGGTGACAGATGATGGAATGACATTTGAGGTACTTGGGGTGATGGATGAGGGCCATGGCTCAGTAAGTGAAAGACAAAGTCTGAGGTAGTGACGGACAAGAATGCAACAGAGGAAGGTACAAAGGGCAAAAGGGCACCTTTGAGAGGTGAAGAGATGAGGGACTGTGGGACAAGGGATGAGAGGCATAAGATCTCTTATGTTTCTTGTTATCATAAAGCCAAGGATCCCATATGCTTTTTTAACAGCCTTCTCAACTTTTTCTGCCACCTTCAAAGATTTGTGTACGTACATTCCTCTGTTCCTGCACCCCCTTTAAAATTGTACCATTTAGTTTATATTGCCTCTCCTCATTCTTCCTACCAAAATGCATCACTTCACACTTCTCTGCGTTAAATTTCATCTGCCATGCGTCTGCTCATTTCATAAGGAGGGGTGTCAAGGCCTTAGAGAGGGTGCAGAGGAGATTTACTAGGATAGTACCAGGGATGTGGGACTTCGGTTATGTGGAGAGATTAGAGAAGCTTGGGTTGTTCTCCTTAGAGCAGAAAAGGTTAATGCGAGATTTAATAGAGGCATTCAAAATCATGAGGGGTTTTGATGGAGTAAACAAGGAGAAACTGTTTCCAGTGGCAGAAGGGTCAGTAACCAAAGGACACAGGTTTAAGGTAATTGGCAAAAGAACCAGAGGGGAGATGAGGAGAATTTTTTTTCCGCAGCAAGTTGTTGTGATCTGGAATGCACTGCCTGAAAGGGTGGTGGAAGCAGATTCAATAATAACTTTCAAAAGAGAATTGGATAAATACTTGAAGGGGAAAAATTTGCAGGGTTATGGAGAAAGGGCAGGGGAGTGGGACTAATTAGAGAGCTCTTTCAAAGAGCCGGCACAGGCAAGAATAGGCCAAATGGCCTCCTTCTGTGTTGTATCATTCTATGATTCTATGATCGTCAGTGCTGGGGTTTAACGGTGGGGGTCTTGTTTTTTCAAACTCATCTCTACAATGGGAAGGGCTGAGAACTGGGACTCGGAGGCTTGGCTGGAGCCTGGGTCTGCAGGCTAAGACTGAGGACAGAGCCTGGAGGGGGAGGCTGGGCTTGGGATTATTGCTCTGAGCTGGTATAAGGAGGCTGGGGCTGGTTCTGGTCTGGGAGGAGTGCAGAATCCGTCTTTGTTTCACTTGCTGTGACTGAGAATAGGTAAAATGATAAGTGAGGTTGATACGTGGCCATCTTACGTTAACACAACGTTTGTATTTCAAACCTGTGATTTTCAGCTTGAAAATAACCACGAGCAGAGCAGCCAGTCATTAACTTGATCTCCTGGAGTTAATTAGCATCAGGGCATGGGCCGTGCTTTCACGCTGACTTCAGCTCCAATTAAGTTTTAATTGGCTGCTCTTAACTGATAGCTGTGCAGATAATCAGAATGAGATGTCATTACAAAACGTGCTGCCTTGTTATTGGTTGTGCAGTTGATGGTGGGCTGGCAAAAAGCATCACTGTTTCTTGTCAGCAAGTCTGTCCAGTGTGTTCCCAAAGGCGGAGATACTCTCCAGTGTAAGTCCAGAATGTAAGGCTTTGTCTATCCAGTGTGCTTCAAGATCTAAGGCTTTATCTATCCAGTGTGTGACAAGGGATTGAGGCCCTGTCCAGTGTGTGTTCAGGGAATGACATTGTTGATTAGAACATAAGAAAAAAATCAAAGATGAGAAAAGGCCATTTGAGCTATTGAGCTCGCCCTTCCATATTCTAAATGGTAACATTTTAAAAGACGTAGAGGAGGAAAGAAACTTAGGGCTTCAGGTATTCAAATTTTTAAAAGTGGGACGATAAGTTGGTAAAACAGCAAATAAAAAAAAGCATGTGAGATGATAGGTTTTACAAATAGGGTCATAGGGTATCAAAACAAAGAGTTAATGTAATACCATTGCAAATCTTTGGCTAGGCCATGATTAGAACATGCCCAATTTTAGAAGGATATCAATGCCATGGAGAAAAGGCAGAAAAAAGTCACCAAAGTGATAGCAGGGAGGCTTTAGTTATGAGGAAAAACAAGAGAAACTGGGTCTCTTTTCACTTGAAAATAGAAGGTTAAGAGGAGATCTGATAAATGTATTCAAAATTGTGAAGGGCTTTGATAAGGTAAAAGGGAAAAACCATTTCCATTAGCCAGTGAGTCAGCAACTAAAGGACATAAATTTAAGGTTATCACCAAAAGAGCAAAGGGAGAGGCTAGGAGTTTTGTATTTATGCAGAGGGTTGCTAGGACATGGAATTTCCTACTAAAAGCAGTGGTGGAAGTAAATCAATGAGTGCTTTTAAAAGGGAGGTGTTAAATATTTGTAAAAGAAAAATGTAATAGGGCAGGGGAATGGCACTCACAGGATAGCTCATTGATAGCCGGTACAGGTGCGATGGACTGAATGGCCTCTTTTATGCGCTATAAAATTCTATGATTATATTTCAACTCAGAAACCTAGAAATTTTATTGCATCCAAAAAAGAGCACGCAGGGAGTGGGATGCACGCTGCACGTGACTTTTTACGTGGTCCAAGGGATTGTTGCTAGGACGACCTTATAATGTTTCACGAGTGCAGCCAAGGTTTCTTCACATCCTTATCCTTCTTTTCCCTTCTTACTTCTATCTCACCCTTCACACTCTGCATGACAAACTGCAGCTGCTTTCACCAGCCACTTCTTCCTCTGCTCTCCCTTCACAGTAAAAACTAACCCAAGTCTCTCTCTTTCATTTCAGGTGCTCAAAATGTGGAGAACTTCTCTTCCATTTCAGGAAGAGGAGGCCAGTCTCCCGTGCCTGTTTTGAGGTAAATTATGATGGGAGCGGCGGGAACTTGCCACCCCCTCGCCACCTTAACTCCTCGTGCACACTGTTCCCACCGGGTTGGCGGGGGGAGGGGGTTTAAAGTGAAGTGTAAATTCTCTCCTCAAAGGGAAATACCTCACTTACCTATGCCCAGAGAATCAAGGCAAAGGTTTACCGCATGTGTGCAAAGGGGTATTGAGGAGTTTAACTAGCTGAAACCACAAAGTTTACCAGCACAGTACATTAAAAAAGGTGATAAGTTTCGAGCTGCTTGCCCAGTCAGAACCATCCCATCACTGAAGCAATGGCTTGCAGAATTGTTTGGGACCAAGTGGGAATAATAACAGTGATGAGACTAACCCTATAGGTTTTATTAATCATGAATCAGGCTTTCATAAGGGGGCCTACAATCAGAAGTCGTGGCCCGATGACGCATTGGTGCTGCAATGCAATTTCAACTACTGATATTGGGGCGCCTGCATTGGGCCGCCCTCAACAGTTACACCATGGCAAGTGTCAATGAAGAGGCCAAGGTAAGTACTTCAATTACCATTTCTAATGATTCCTGTGGGCCAGGAAGAGCAGGAGTGCTCCCCCAGGCTCCACAAGGAGTCCTTGGGCTTCCCCAGCCTCAGCCTCGCCTCTCCCTCCCAGTGTCGGCACTCTCGGGGAACCTCCCCCCATCACGAACTTCATGCCGGGGAGTGTATAATAGTCTGCCAATCCGATATCACCTGGTTTACACCATCGCCAAAAGTTAAAATTACGCCCTCTGTCTCTCTCTTTCTCTGCTTTGATCTCTGTTTTTGCACCATCCTATATTTCACTCTCTCTCTCTCTTTCTCTGCATCTCTTTCCCTGTGTCTCCAAATGAACAGTGGAATATACAGCCCAGCAGTGAGGTACTTATTAACCATTAACCAGATATGGCCGTCACACATAATTACTATCATATGGATGACGCTAATTATTTTACACAGTGGAATTATAATCAGCGTTATATTAGAGATATGGTTAAATTGAAAGTTAAAATATTAAATTAAAATACAATAGGGATAGTAGAAAAAAAACAATATACCCAAGAAATATAAACAAACTTCTCATTATTGACACATATAATGAAGATAAAAAAAATACGAGGAAAAGAAATTCTTTAAAATGAAAGGATTTCATTAATAAACTTGTGTGACATCTCTGTGATATAATGTTATTGTATTAACATTCCCATTGTTAGGGAATAGCACAATGTCACGTAGAGGAGACAGAATATCAATAATAAAGTGAAGGGTCCACAAAATGTAATCATTAAAAGGAGAGAATTTAATTGAGTAAATTCCAGGATTGTTTAAATATTTTCTAACTATAAGCGCTACTTTATTTAGATTATAAGAACATAAGAAATAGGAGCAGGAGTAGGCCAATTGGCCCCTCGAGATTGTAAAGAGTTGGGGACCCAGCACCGACCCCTGCGGAACACCACTGGCCACTGGTTGCCAGTCCGAGAATGAACCATTTATCCCAACTCTCTGCTTCCTGTTAGATAACCAATCCTCCACCCATGCCAGAATATTACCCCCAATCCAGTGATTCTTTATCTTGAGCAATAATCTTTTATGTGGCACCTTGTCGAATGCCTTCTGGAAGTCTAAATACACTACGTCCACTGGTTCCCCTTTATCCACCCTGTACGTTATGTCCTCAAAGAACTCAAGCAAATTTGTCAGACATGACTTCCCCTTCGTAAAGCCATGCTGACTTTGTCCTATTAAATTATGTTTATCCAAATGTTCCGCTACTGTCTCCTTAATAATAGATTCCAAAATTTTACCCTGAAATTTTGATTGACTCATTCTTTCACAGCGCAGAGAATATTTCTAAATTATAAAACAATTATACATGAGAGTTAGAATATGATGCAGAAATATCAATAAGGATCTCTCAGCAGAACTGTGCACTGTTATAATATAAAAGATATAGCATTAAATTATTGTACACTGGCTAGAGCATTAAATCATTATATATTGGCTAGAGCATTAAATTATTATATATTGTCTAGAGCATTAAATTATTATACACTGGCTAGAGCATTAAATCATTACATATTGGCTAGAGCATTAATTTATTATACACTGGCTAGAGCATTAAATTATTATACAATGGCTCGGACGTTAAATTATTATATACTGTCTAGGGCATTCAAAGCAGCATGACACCAGTGTGATTCCAGTATGCCACTTTTTCTCAGAACTAAATTACAATGCACAATAATCTCAACACATAAACCTTTAGATAGGCTGCAGTTTCAAGGAACTCCTATCTCCCTTGCCTATCTGGATTTGCTTGGCTTTTGTTACCATAAGACTCAATTTCTCCAATGTTATCTTTGTTGATCTGCTATACCCCATCCATTATAAACTCTAACTTGTCCAAACTCGTATCTTGTCCCTTACTAAGTTCGACTAGTTCATCACTCCCATCCTCACTGACCTACATTATGTCATTATCCCCCATTATATTGAATTTAAAATCCTCATCCTCATCCTCAAAATTCTCCATGGCCTTGTATGTCTACAACCTCTCTGGCTTTACATCCCCTCCCACACTCATCTGGCTTCCGAATTTGGCCTTTTGTGCTTCTCTTATCTTCCCATTGGTAGAAGAACCTTCAGCCGCCTTGACCCTATTCTCTCCCTCCCTAAACCCCTCGGCCTCTCCACATCTTGTTTCACATTTTCTCATTTTGCATTCCTCTATTGCTTTTATCTCCAGACATTCTTTCTCCCCCCCTCTGTAAAGTACTTTGGGATGTTTTTCCACATTAAAGGTGCTGTATAAATATAAGTTATTGGTGGTTTTCTGAAACAAATACTAATATTACTGTAATAAAGCTACTCAAACATCTTGGACAGCTTTATTTCTGCTATATTAAGCTAATATCGCTAAAACAAATACCAGAAACACAATTTTGACTAAAATTAAAACATTTGAATACCTCCCATGAGCTATCCCTCTTGTTCCTTTATCCTAATATTATCCTTGTTCCATTATTTTTATTCATTCATTTTACTGTTAATTATCCATTCTACATTTATTTTATTAAGTCTATTTTGATCACTTTTAAAAGATTTAAATTCTTTTACTTGTGTTTATTTCTCTGCCTCCCTGCACCGTGTGTCCATTTTGGATGCTAGAGTTCCAACTAATGAAAAGCCAGTTTCTGTAAACTCACATGGTCGTGTTATAGATCCAATCAGGGTAGTCTTTGGTATAAAAATCATGTAGCATTGACAAAGTGTTGTCATCTTCCAGTTATGAGCAGTGGTGTGTAGCTTCCAGAGGATGATACCAGAACTGAAAGGTTATACTCATCAGGAAAGGATCAACAGGCTCGGGCTCTTTTCTCTAGAAAAGAGAAGGCTGAGGGGTTGACCTGATAGAGGTCTTTAAGATTACGAATGAGTTTGATAAGGTAGACGTAGAGAAGATGTTTCCACTCGTGGACTAGGGGCCATAAATATAAGATAGTCACTAATAAATCCAATAGGGAATTCAGGATAAACTTCTTTACCCAGAGAATGGTGAGATGGAATACTCTCTACTTGGAGTGCAGCTCCAACAACACTCAAGAAGCTCGACACCATCCAGGACAAAGCAGCCCACTTGATTGGCACCCCATCCACCACCCTAAACATTCACTCCCTTCACCACCGGTGCACAGTGGCTGCAGTGTGTACCATCCATAGGATGCACTGCAGCAACTCGCCAAGGCTTCTTCGACAGCACCTCCCAAATCGCGACCTCTACCACCTAGAAGGACAAGAGCAGCAGGTGCATCGGAACAACACCACCTGCACGTTCCCCTTCAAGTCACACACCATCCCGACTTGGAAATATATCGCCGTTCCTTCATTGTCGCTGGGTCAAAATCCTGGAACTCCCTTCCTAACAGCACTGTGGGAGAACCTTCACCACACGGACTGCAGCGGTTCAAGAAGGTGGCTCACCACCACCTTCTCAAGGGCAATTAGGGATGGGCAATAAATGCCGGCCTCGCCAGCGATGCCCACATCCCATGAACGAATAAAAAAAAAGATTGTGGAACTTGCTACCATAAGGAGGCAAATAGAATAGATGCATTTAAGAAGAAGCTGGATAAAAAGGAGAAAGGAATAGAAGGTTATGCTGATAGGGTTAGATGAAGAGGGGTTGGAGGAGGCTTGTGTGGAGCATTACCACCGGCATGGACCAGTTGGGCTGAATGGCTTGTTTCTGTGCTGTACATTCCATGTAAAATGTCATCGCACCATAATGCTGACTGTGCATTATCACCCCCCACCACTGACCGGGTTTCACCACTCCACACCACGGACTATGTATCATCACCCCACTGTGCCACATGAGCAAACAGCAACATAGAATGTGTGTACAGTAGTCTAGTGGTTCTGGTACTGGACTAGCAACCCAGAAGTCATGACTTCAAATCTCCTCATCGCAATGTAAAATTGAATTTAATAAATTTGACGTGTCATGGGCTAGCACCAAAAAACAACCATGAAAGCTTCAGATTGATGTAAAAACCTAACTGGTTTACTAAAGACCTTCAGGGATGGGAGTCTGCCACTTCTACATGTGACTCTCATCCTAGACTAGACTCTTAATGTCTTCTGAAGTCGGGTAACAAGAAGAAGAAAATCAGATGGATTTATTGGCAATGATCCAGACATCGTATCAGGATAAGATGAAGGCCTCAAGAACATGTGAGGGCTGACCCACAGACTAGTCAAGCAGCAGCATGATATAGTTGTAGTCACAGAATCATATTTATCAGACAATAATCCCAGACTCCACCATCAACATCCCTGGGTATAGGAACATAGGAACAGGAGTAGGCCATTCAGGCTCTCGTGCCTGCTCCGCCATTTGATAAGATCATGGCTGATCTCTGATCTAACTCCATATACCCGCCTTTGGCCCAAATCCCTTAATATCTTTGATTGCCAAAAAGCTATCTATCTCAGATTTAAATTTAGCAATTGAGCTAGTACCAATGCGCCCCCTACTCCTAGAATCCCCAACCAGCGGAAATAGTTTCTCTCTATCCACCCTATTCGTTCCCCTTAATATTTTATAAACTTCGATCAGATCACCCCTTAACCTTTGAAACTCTGGAGAATACAACCCCAATTTGTGTAATCTCTCCTTGTAACTTAACCCTTGAAGTCCGGGTATCATTCTAGTAAACCTACGCTGCACTCCCTCCAAGGCCAATATGTCCTTCCGAAGGTGCGGTGCCCAGAACTGCTCACAGTACTCCAGGTGTGGTCTAACCAGGGTTTTGTATAGCTGCAGCATAACTTCTGCCCCATAAAGGCCAGCATTCCATTAGCCTTATTGATTATTTTCTGCACCTGTTCATGACACTTCAATGATCTATGTACCTGAACCCCTAGGTCCCTTTGGACATCCACTGTTTTTAACTTTTTACCATTTAGAAAGTACCCTGTTCTATCCTTTTTTGATCCAAAGTGGATGACCTCACATTTGCCACAGTTTTGCCCATTCACCTAATCTATGAATATCGCTTTGTAATTTTATATTTTCATCTAAACTGCTTACAATACCACCAATCTTTGTGTCATCGGCAAACTTTGATATGAGACTTTCTATGCCTTCATCTAAGTCGTTAATAAATATTGTGAATAATTGAGGCCCCAAGACAGATCCCTGCGGGACTCCACTAGTCACATCCTGCCAATGTGAGTACCTACCCATTATCCCTACTCTCTGTCGCTCAGCCAACTTCCTAACCAAGTCCGTACTTTTCCCTCGATTCCATAGGCTTCCATCATAGCTAACTAGTATGTCCTGTCCCACCAGCAGGATAGATCCATCAGAGATGGGAGCACAGTGGAAGACAGACAAATGGGTGTGTCTCTGCACCCTAATGAAGTCTTACAGCCTCAGGTCAACAAGGTCAAGGAAAACCCCTGGTGATCGCCATCAACTGCCCTCCTTCAACTGATGAATTAGTACTTCTCCATGTTGAACATCACTTGGAGGAAGCTGTGAGGTAAGTAAGGGCACAGAATGTACTCTGTGTGGGGAACTTCAATGTTCACCACTAAGAGTGTTTCGCTGGTGCCACCACTGATCAAGCAGGTCAAGTCCTGAAGTGCTTAGCTGCCTAGACTGGGTCTGTGTTACGTGGTGAGGGAACCAGCTTGACCTTGTCGCAGACACGTCTGTCCATGATAGCATTGGTAGATGTGACACCACATAATCCTTGTGAAGACAAAGTCTCGTCTCCACCATGAGGACATTCTCCATCATGTAGTATGACACTACCGCTGCACTACATGGTACAGACAAGGGACAGATCTAGCAGCCCAAAACTGGACATCCATCAGGTGCTGTGGGCCATCACAATTTGGAACTTCATGGCCTAGCACAATGCTCACTCATTCCATCAAGTCAAGATATCAACCCTGGTTCAATGCAGAGTGTAGGAAAGTGTGCCAGAAGCAGCACCAGGCACAACTTACAATGATGTGTGAACCTACAGAAGCTACTACATGAGGCTGCCTGCATGCTAAACACCAAAAGCAGCAGGCTATAGACAGAGCTAGATGGTCATGCAACCAATGGAGCAGAGCTAAGCCCAGTAATCCTACCATATTCAGTTGAGAATGGTGGTGGACAACCAGGAAACTAACAGGAGGAGGAGGCTCCATTAACATCCCCATCCTCAACCATGGTGGAGCCCATCACTTGAGTGCAAGAGACATGGCTGAAGTGTTTGCAAATTCGGCCTCCTCCCATGATCCTCACCATTATAGATACCAGTGTCCAGCCAATTTTGTTCACTCCACATGACATTAAGAAGCATCTGAGTGCTCTGTAAGAATATGGTTTAAAGCCAAGAATAGTCAATATCCCATCTTGCATAGTTTGCATTAAGTCACCAAACATTTAGCAAGAGGGCGGTGTTAATAGGAAGGGGGCAAAGTCATGTCTCATTGTGTGTGAACGAAGACAGTTAGTAAAAGACAAAGGATATGCTAAAACTTCAGAATTAAACACCCAAAGGTCAAGAGATGGCCCTTTTCTAGAGGCTATAACGTCAGAAGGTGGTTTATACCAAAACAAGAGATGTGGTTGCTAAAGAATCCACATACTGTAAACAATAGACATTGCAGGAGCCATGTTCAAGGCTGACGTGGAACAAACTGTTTATGCAGCAGAGATAAGGGATAAGGTAGCCACGCTAACATGGTATAAACAACCCTTGGTGGTTTCTGAGAGTCAGTAAAGTGGGCTGGTTTATGACCATGAAATAAGACCAGTAGTGATTATGTGAAGAACAATGCAGCCGAGTAGTGTAAAGATAGGGCCTACTCCCTCCCAAAAGTTAGAGCTGTCAAGAGGGGATGGTCGGAAGTCCATTGCAATGGGCAGTCTGCAAAGGCCAGGTCTGATCTACCTGAATTTGTTGACAGATCAGGTTGTATTGATTGCTTGTCATTAATGTAAACTGTAGACAGTTGTATTATAACTATAATACTGTTGAATGTAATGTTGAAGACAGCTGTAGTGCAACTCTGCTGTAAGTCAATCTATTAAACTTGCTATTTTATAACCACTCAGGCTAGAATCAGGCGGAAGTTATTGTTGATGGATTAACAATCCATAGTTGCGACAGTAATGGGAGAAATCTGTTAACAGGCCCTGTCAACATTCTAGCGGTGAATGACAGGCCCTCTCAACATTCTAGTAGTGGTAAAGACCTGTGCACCAGAGCTAGTTGCTCCCCTAGCCAAGTTGTTCCAGTATCGCTATGACACTGGCATCTACCCGACAATGTGGAAGATTGCTCAGTTATGTCCTATCAACAAATAACAGGATAAATCTGACCCAGCCAATTACTGCCCTGTCAGCCTCCTTCGAATCATTAGTAAAATGATGGAAGAATCACAATAGCATTATCAAGTAACATCTTCTCACCAACATCTGCTTACTGATACTTGGTTCTGCCAGAATCACTTGGCTTCAGATTTCATCACAGCCTTGAATCAATCATGGACGCAAGGGTGGAATGCCAGGGAAGAGGTGAGGCTAGCTGTCCTCAACATTAAGGCAGCATTTGACTGAGTACAGCACCAAGAAGTCCTAGCAAAACTGAGGTCACTGTGGATCAGAGGGAAAACTGTCCATTGGCTGAGCATATCTAACATAAAGGAAGATGTTTCTGGTTGTCATAGGCCAGTTCTCACAGCTGCAGGACATCACGCTTGGAGTTCCTCAGGGAAATATCCTCGGCCCAACCATCTTCAGCTGCTTCATCAATGACCTACCCTTCATTGTAATATCAGGAGCGGATTTGTTTGCTAATGACTCCACAGAGTTCAACTCCATTCACAAGTCCCCCAATAATGAAGCAGCCCATGCCAGCCTACAGCAGGACCTGAATAACATCCAGGCTTGGGCTAACAAGTGGCAGGTAACATTTGTGCCACATAAATAATGACCACCTCTAATAAGAAAAAGCCCAGCCATCTCCCCTTGACTTTCAATGACCACAATTGCTGAGTCCATCACCAGCAACATCTTGGGGGTCACCATTGAACAGAAACTGAACTGGACCAGCCATATCAACACCATTGCCTGCTAGAGTAGGGCATAAGCTGAGTACTCTGTGACAAGTGGCTCACTACCTAACTCCTCAAAACCCATCCACCATCTACAAGGCTCAGTCAGGGGTGTGATGGAATACTCACCACCCGCCTGGATGGACATAGTGCAATAACACTCAAGAAGATTGACACCACCCAGAACAGAGCAATGATGCCACAGGATTCAATATCCACCCCTCCACCGGTTGCACGCTGTGGCTGAAGTATGCATGATATGGAGGACGCACTGCAGCAGTTCCCTCCCCTATGAACTCTACCACTGAGAAGTACAAGTGTAACAACGTCATGGGAATACCATTACCTCCAAGCTACCCTCCAAGTCACTTATCATCCTGACTTGTTCCTCCATTGTCACTGGATCAATATCCTGGAATTCCCTACATAACACCATTGTGGGAGCAACATCCCCATGAGGACTGCAACAATTTAAGGAGAAGGCCCACCACTACCTTCTCAAGGCAACTAGTGATAGGCAATAAATGCGGTGTTGCCAGCACTGTCCACATCCGAAGAACAAATGATAAAAGGTAACCCTTCTGCAGTTGAGTAGCAGAATTATTTAAAGTCTTGACCTTACTGTTCATGGAGAGGAACAGAGGGGATTATTTTTACAATACCTCAGGAATATTCAGTGTTTGAGCCTCCAGAATTATTCTTCTCACATCACCAGCCCATAACACAGAGCAGCTGTGGCCAACTGCAGTCCATATGTGATGATAAGAGTGAAATCTGATGTTTGTGAATTTCGTGTTGGCCGTTAAAGGATCCAGTTATCTCTACTGTCTCCTGAAAAATTTGTCAGAATTATAAAGCTGATTTTGTAACAATGTTAGCTTCTTTCCTTTGATCGTGGAAAGACAAGAAGTGGCAGGGCTCTTGTTAGCAGAACTTGTAGCTGAAGCTGGTAGCTTTCTCTGGCAGAAAATCTGAGCAACTGCCCATCAAACCCATTCCTAATCACTGTTTTAGAATGACATTTTGTGCACTAATATTGCTTAAACTTACCACAAAGGGAAAGCTCCCATTCAGTCCTATTCAATCTGATGCCAGTCCAGCCCTCCATCTCAATCTGATATAAGTCCAGCTCTCCTAGTTAGTCTGATATCAGTCCAGCTCTTTATCTCAATCTGATACTAGTCCAACCCTCTAACTCCATCTACTGCCAGTCCAACTCTCCACTTCAATCTAATATCAGTCCAACCCTGCTAGTTAACTTGGTGTCAGTCCAACCCAGTTCAGTTCAGTTTTCCGTTCAAAGTGTTCAATCTTCCACTGCTCAATGAGAAATTGAAAACTTGGGCCTTCTTTGAGTTTTTTCTTAAAGCAAAAAAAAAGCATTGCAGACCCAGGAATACTTCTTTTGACTCAACTGCTAATTGTAAAGCAAACTTCAGCTTTCAACTTGACTTTGTCTTCATCTCTGCCACCACAGTCACTTCACCCAAGAAAGTCCTGAAGTATTAGATGGTGATAGTCATGTGCAATCAATTTTCTGTCAGATAATGTGTATGCACCATCCTAAAATTATGTCAAAAGGGCCAAACAGTAATTAGTAACTAACAATTAAAAGACCCCAAATAACAAATTTTACATTGGGGCTGTCAGTTACAGCTGGATCTCTGCAGAAAGCTGAGTTTAATTCTGGTTGGTAAACAGCTGTTTGCCCTTAATAGGCAGTCCTTAGTTCCAGAGTTCTGATAATGAACTGTGGAGGAAATTAATAATTCATGAGCTGGAACTACAGTGACAAACACGAGCTCAATGCTACATTAAACAGAGCAAACGTTAGACATTTCCATAGTTTACAGAGCAGTCCTCTGTGTATCTAATTATTTATTACAAGGTACCCATTGAAGAGTTGTTTGCTCTTGAAACGTAGAAGTGATGTATTAATTAAGATTGGATAATATAAAGTAGCTGATACAAGCATGGACCATGGATGCTCTAATGTCTTCCAACTTTCCAGATGGCTCAGCTGGTTATGGTAGTGAGTAGCTGAACCATTCAGATTAGAAGTGTACAGGTTTGATCACAATACGTGCCAAGGTGGCTGATCTCCGTCTAGGGTGGCAATAGGGGTACTAGAAGTGATGTTGGTGCCCCTGGGCTAGGGAGGTGAAAATCAGCTAACCGATGACGCCTGCTGAAAATTGTTTATGCCTGGACATCGTTATGTAGATAAGAGTAGGCATGTAATGCCCATTGGATTCAAGTAGCTTGCTGATGTTCACTGTTGTTGCACATGCACAGTTAATACCTGAGGTGTCTACCAAATGTCAAACTGTGCCCAGCAAGAGCCAGTTCCTTTGGGGAAGGAAGAAGGGAGGGGTGAAAATACTTTTTTCATCTGAGTGTCATTTTTAAATTTTATTTTACGATGGCAAAAAAAAACCAGGGGCAACTAAAGTTTTCATTCGTCGTGTATGCAGGTGGAAGAGTGAACAGTTTGACCCGGGAACTGGAAATTTGGATTGGCAACAGATTCAGTTGGAGGAATGGATTGACTTCAGATCGAATTAGAAGGTTGGAGTGACATCAGATTGAGTTGGAGGTTAGTGTGACTGGAGGTAGAGACTGCAGCACACCATGAGTCTTGGCATGTGCCACAGTGGAGTATTTATCTCTGTCATTCATCCCCATCATTGTCCCCATCATTCCTCGCAGATCAGCAGAAATTAACTTTATGAGGGCAGGTTGCACAAACTTGGCTTGTGTTCCCTTGAGTATAGAGGTGTTTAAAATGTTAAAAGGATTTGATAGGGTAGATACGGAGAAATTATTTCCTCTGGTTGGGGGATCAAGAATGAGGGGACATAATCTTAAATTTAGAGCTAGGCCGCTCAGGAGTGAAATCAGGAAGCACTTTTTCACACAAAGGGTAGTACAAATCTCAAACTCTCTCCTCCAAAAGGTTGTGGATGTTGGGACAATTGGAGCTTTCAAGACTGAGATAGATAGATTTTTGTTAGGTAACGGTATCAAGGGATATGGAGCAAAGGCGGGTAAATGGTGTTGAGGTGCAGATGAGCCATGATCTAATTGAATAGTGGAGGAGGCTCGAGGGGCTGAATGGCCTACTCCTGTTCATAACATGAAATATGAACCAAATTCATGATTTTTTTTCAGCTTTTGTTTTTCGAAAAGTGAAAGTTTGAAGACTGTACAGGGAAAAGATTGTTTAAATATGTACGCGAGCTTGTAGATGGCATTAATAATGGATGTTTGCTGCAGGCTTTGAACTATCTGAGACTTCTTGCAATCGTGGCTAAGGAGTTAAATGGAGGTGACTTTTGAATTCTGTCGTGATTGTAATTTGTTCGTCAGGTTTTTACGCCACTCTCGATTGTTTTACTTTATACGACACATAAAGCATCGGCTCCCCAGAGATTTAAAAATCAGTTTAATTATCATTGTTTCTGGAAGCTGCTGGAATGTTTGTGAAGTGGCAGAGTCAGGACTGTTTCATCAACCCAGTCATATGATGGACCTTTCAGCTTCTTCTTCTAATCTCAGACTGGGGCTGAGATGACGAACACTGTGACGGCACTTGACATCCTTGAGATCAAAGGTGTCTCTCTGAGCCACTGCATGAGTTCGAAATGGGGGGGGGGGGGGGGTGGGGGGTGGGGGCGGAGAGTGCTGTTCTGACAAGCTCAAAACTCTTTTCATTTTCACAATCTGAAAGGATAGATGTGGGTCTAAATGCTCTGCTCTCCCAATCATTGACTCCATATCATTCAAATTTTCAACAGGAGAGCTCAGCTCCCTGGGATTATTTAACGGGAAATCATCAGACCTGCACCTTCAAGAAGACTGCTGGACAGCCACTGGTAGGTAAAAGGAATACAGGGGATGGATTAGAGATGATTACTTGGAGCTGTCTCTTTCCTTAGTCCTCGCTTCTTGTGATGAATTTCCCCTTGGTTAATTAGCTCTTCAACCCATTTCAGCTTTTAGATTCTGCCTTATTCAAGGCAGTCTCCTGCAGTATCACAACTATGAGAATTTGGTTTGTTTTCCTGTCCAATTTTCTGCTCCCTCTTACTAAAGGTGCTGAGTCTTGTTGGGATACAGGTCCATAGGTAGTAGCCTTCCTGGGTATAAGGGAATTGGGAACCAGTGCCAGGGCCAGTGCCAGCTCAAGTGTAACAGGAGTGTAGAAACTGTTGCTCATACACACATTTGCACCCTGGAAACTCCGTGCAGCAATTGTGCAGCTCTTTAAAAGCACTCCACAGACTCCCAGCAGCAGATCACTGTCCTATGTTCCTTTGTCACATCAAGGCTTGATTTTTTTTTCCAATGCTCTGCTAATTAGACTCACCATATATAAATTCCAACTATGTGCAGGATAGGATATAGGCCCCAAAACCCTGGACACGCATCACTCTGGGTCCCTGTCCTCCAGTATATTGACTTCAAAATCCTCCTCCTCATCTTCAAACCACTCCATTGCATCATTCCACTTTACCTAGCAATCTTACCCGGCACTATGTACCAACATGGCGACAGTGATCTGCAGCTGCCGGGGGTCTGTGGAGTGCTTTTAAAGCGTTGTGTAATTGTTGCATGGAGTTTCCTGGGTGTATGTTTGTGTATGAGCAACAGTTTCGACACTCACATTAATCATGAGCTGGCACTGGTACTGGCACTGGCTCCCAACTCCCTTATAAGAACATAAGAAATAGGAGCAGGAGTAGGCCAATCGGCCCCTCGAGCCTGCTCTGCCATTCAATAAGATCATGGCTGATCTGATCCTAACCTCAAATCTAAATTCATGTCCAATTTCCTGCCCGCTCCCCGTAACCCCTAATTCCCTTTACTTCTAGGAAACTGTCTATTTCTGTTTTAAATTTATTCAATGATGTAGCTTCCACAGCTTCCTGGGGCAGCAAATTCCACAGACCTACTACCCTCTGAGTGAAGAAGTTTCTCCTCATCTCAGTTTTGAAAGCGCAGCCCCTTATTCTAAGATTATGCCCCCTAGTTCTAGTTTCACCCATCCTTGGGAACATCCTCACCGCATCCACCCGATCAAGCCCCTTCACAATCTTATATGTTTCAATAAGATCGCCTCTCATTCTTCTGAACTCCAATGAGTAGAGTCCCAATCTACTCAACCTCTCCTCATATGTCCGCCCCCTCATCCCCGGGATTAACCGAGTGAACCTTCTTTGTACTGCCCCAGGACTGATCAACAGTGCAGAAAGAAGTGAAAAACTTCACGAGGTAGGCAAGGGTAGCAGGTCAGAACACTCTTCCTTTCCTTCTTGGGCACCACCACATACTTTGTCCTTTTAAAGCAACACTCACATGACTAACCCTTCACACTACATTCTGGGTAGGGTACCTACAACCCCCTTCCCCAACACACACCAAAAGCCTTACACAACCCCAACACACATTCCTCCATTCTAACATCCTCATGCCTCTGCATCTCTCACTTCACCGCTCCCATCACAATTACCACACATTCCTTAACTGACAGCTTTTCCTCACACGCACAAGCTCCCACCTCCTTAGTTTGCAATTAAATAAATGTTTGCTTTCAAATACACTGGGCACTTTTTGCGTGATTTATTATTTATGAACATTACATTAAGTCAGGAAATAGACCATGCAGCACTTTTGGACTTCTTCACACAACTAAAGATTCCTGGCAAGGTCCTGCTGGGTTAAAGAGATCTGCTTTGGTATCATCTGGTAGGTGTGCAAAAGTAGGTAACACTGAGGTGCTGCTGCTGCAGTCAATCAGTCGATGAAGACATCCTGCAGAATCTTTCCTCTGATGCCCCTTGCAATGGCAATTGAGGGCACAGCCTGGTTTGCGTCATGGAGGAGCTGGACCTCCTGGGAATTTAACCCCTTCCTAGTCACATACATCAGTGGCTGCATTGTTGCCGTCTTTAGTGCCACGTGCTTGCCATCGTGGCACCCTGCGTCCTGGGGAATCCAGCTATCTTCTAAAGGTTCCTGGCTCTGTGGTTCTGCTGCCTGGGGGTAATTTTGAAGTGGATAAATTCAGCTGCTCTGTGAAAGAGGTAATCCTGGATGCATGCCCTGACAGCTCCCTGGTTAATGTTGCACAGATCCCTTATGGCAGCCTGGAAAGATCTGGTGCCAAAACGTTGCGGGCGGTTGTCAGTTTAATTGCCATGGACAGAACGGTTGTGGCAGTGAAGCGAGTCTGCAAAACTTTGTGAAGAAATTGGCAAAGATGTCCAATGGAGAGACACAGCCATTGGATGCACAGGTCCTCAGAGAGTTCTTCATAGGGCTGGAGTGATCTGTACACACATTGGAAAAGGTCACACCTGATGGGCTTCTGTTTTCAGCCATGCTGCCTGATTTTCTTGTCCTGGAGTTGCTGCTACTGCAACTCTTCCTCCATTATGTCCGAAGTCAATCTGAGTGTGGGTTTAGAGGTGGGGGAAGTTGACGATCCCCAAGTTTTTTCCTGGGAAGAGAGGAAAGCACAACAATAAATGAAATGCAGGTGTCAGTGATTATAAAATGTGAAGGGAGGGGTTAAAAAAAGTTCCTCGGAAGTCTGCAATCAGTGTGTGGACTTGGTGCCCTCTCCAGCTCGCTATCTCCTCACTCACACTAGTCTGAGGTGCGAGGGAAGCTTTAAGACTTTTTCTTGGGTGTAATGTTACACCGATTGCAGGGATGGCATAAACTCAGCTATGTCGGCGTGACTATCCACCACTGAATTTTGTTTCCACTATCGCCCCATTTTTAAGCGCAAGACAAAAAATTGCCCCCATCTTCTCATAATAGTCTGAAATGTTTGAGAGCGTAGATGACGGTCCTGTCTTTGAATAAGTAATCAACTCTTCAAATTACTATTGTAACCAGCCTGGTTCCAGGCTGCTAGCCATTGTTGAGTGAAATATGCAATCTAGCATTACAGTAATATTATGGCCTCGAAATTTGGCTGCGCGAGTGCCAGATGGGCTCCTAAGCCTTGAATATTGTGGGTAGGAAGCACACGCTCATTATGAGCCAGAGTTATGTGCCACCAGCCATGTTGGTAAAGACTAAAAAAAATTGGCGTATGCAAATAAAGGTCCTAATGGCTGTTTAAAGCCCCCTCTACATTATTGGTTTGCCTTGAGGCTGCCGATGTTGGTTGTGCTCAGGAAAACCAGGTCTATATGTGGCTTAACAGGCGGTCCTTAAAACCAACAAGGTAAGATTTTCAAATATACTTATATTTGGAGCAGGAGTGCTCCTCCAGACCCCACATTCAATGTACGGGGGCCACTGCCAGATACCGCTCCCCCACGCCCCCGATTGACTGCGCTACCTTCCACGTGGCCATCATTACTCCTCCCCCCCTCCAACCCTGACAACCAATACCACTCATTCAGGTACTACCAGGAATGACTAAATGTCGCCTGGACCCAATATGGTGACCGCCGAACTTCCGGGATATTCAAATTCATCCCCGCTGCACTTATTTTGCGCTCCAAAATTGGGCACGATGCAACCCAATTTCTCCCCCAATATTTCCGGTCAAATACATGAAACTACACTTTAATGGCATGGTTGAGCACTCCTCAGATAGCATGAACAAAACATTCTGTTTTTTCCCATATTCTTCTGATGTCCTGGCGAGATGTTGAGGATGATATCGTACAGTTCATATTGCTCTATAGTTCCACGTGCTCACTCATTAGTGGGTACATGGGCTAGGCTGATACTTTAATGGAGCCAAGGGATAGAGAGACATCACTGAGGTTGTTAAGTGGTCCCCTTGTTGCAACCACAGAAATGAGAAAAAGCATTGCATTTGAAGGAAGGAGAAGCCTCTGCATTATACCCATAAACATTGATTTTTTTACAACAATTTATTAAATATTGAAATCAAGTAGAATTAACTTTCAGCCTACCATTGCTAAACATGCTAAAATTAATTGGATTTATTAAAGAAATTAATTAATAAGTAGTCTCATTTAAGCCTATGAAAAATCATACTTACATTGTAAATGTCCTTATAATTGCCACCTGTTTAGTTCTGGATCAAACGGTCCTACTTTTGAATGGGCAGTTTGGAAATTTCTAGAATGCTGGATACCATTTTTTAAAAACAGAAGTGACCTTTTGTACTAATTTCGGCATCTCTGTGTTAGTTATTAACATTTTCAAAGAATTTCAGCAGCATCAAAGCAATCCTCAGAGGTTGAAATTCTGCTGATTGTTAGCCATGAATGCATTGATCAGTGAACTAAAATTCCATCCTCTGCCTCATCCTTGTGCTCCCTCCACTGGCCTTCTAGCTGGTAGAAGATGGTAGCTTTAACAGTCTCGGGACTACCATGTGCAATTAAATGAGCCGATTGAATGAGGTATTCAAAATCATGAAGGCTCTAGACAGAGTAGATAGAGAGAAACTGTTCCCATTGGTGGAAGGGTCAAGAACCAGAGGACATAGATTTAAGGTGATTGACAAAAGAACCAAAGATGACGTGAGGAAAAACTTTTTTACACAGCGAGTGGTTAGGCTCTGGAATGCACTGCCCGAGGGGGTGGTGGAGGCAGATTCAATCATGGCCTTTAAAAGGGATCTGGATAAGTACTTGAAAGGAAAAAATTTGCAAGGCTACAGGGAAAGGGCGGGGGAGTGCGACTAGCTGGACTGCTCGCACATAGAACCGGTGTGGCCTCAATGGGCCGAATGGCCTCCTTCTGCGCTGTAACCTTTCTACGAGTCTACCTAAAGTCATTGCAATGACACATTAACAAATCTGATTCATAGCATTTATAACCCAATTCATAGTATTAACACACCTATTCATAGCATTTATACGCGCAATTCATAGCATTAACATGTCTGATTCACATTTATACAGCTGATTCATAACATTAACACGCATGATTCATAACATAAACGTGCCAGTTTTATAGTCCACCCACAATTGATTTTTCCCCATTAATGTGGATCTTTGCCTTTTTTATGCTGGTGTCCCATGAGGCTGTGAAGAAAGGCACCAGTAATCTGTGTGCGGTACTTGGTTTCACATTCAACAAACAGCAGAATCAATAGAAATATATTAAATCTGAATACAACATATTAATATCTGTGCTGGGTATAACACAATTACAGTGTAACTACTTCCAGAATTAGCATTTGCTGTCTCAAGCTTCAGTACAAAGGGAAATCAAATTAAATTACCAAAATATAAATGAACAATTTTATGAGGAAGAAAATTTTAAAATCCTGTTTTGTGATTGCCTCTAATTGAAGAGTTATTAAAGAGCTGTCTGGATAATGTTATCTTTCTGAGCTATATTCTACCACATTACCTCTGATGTGATGTCCCTCCATCTCTTTGAACATTGCTGTGAGATGGATGAATTCCAAGAGTGTTTCTGTCAGATTCCAGCAATACGACACACATTTCTCAACTCCCCATTTGAGGAGCTTCGGGAAGAATCTTACATGGACATCCGAGCCTCAAGTCACTAAAAGAATGGGGATCACTCCTCAGAGACGCTCACTGCATGGACATCTGCCTCCAGGGTCAGTCCCTGTGTGGAGATTCCTGTCACTGGATTGTGGCACTAACTTGATTGCAGTGCTCGCCATGATGACATCACGGTGGCCTAAAGAGGAGGGGTCTCACCAGTGTATGTAGCACTGTGCTCAAAAATGCTTTAGTGTTTAGCAGGCCCAATTGCAACTTGTTTATGATCCATTTAGGTTCCAAGACACTTGTTTGAGCCCTTGTTTCACAGTATGCACAGGAGTATCTAGTCTCTAATGTATAGGACTAAACTTTGCCCTTTGCAGGTGCTGCAACTTGGGTGGGGATCATGAAGGAACAACACTTTAACGCACTATACATCCGTATCCTGCCTACTTGCATTGGCCTTGTGGAGGAAAAAAAGAGACTGATTGCTCTTGCCCCTGACTGCACTCAAGGGTCTGCTCCGCACGTGGAGTCTGTTGTACATTTTCTGCTTCCAGTGGCACCTTCAGCATTGTGTTGTACTGGGATGATGCCTCCTAATCTGAGGATCTGTGCCGGGAGGAGCCCTACTCCTCCGAGAACCTCAGCCAGATCAGGCTCCTCGTGCTGTGAGGAATTCTTCTTCTCTTCCTCCGATGAGGTTTGATGGTTTGCTGCTGTCTTGATCCTGAAGCCATAGAATCATAGAAATCATAGAAAATTTATAGCACAGAAGGAGGTCATTCGGCCCATCGTGTCTGTGCCGGCTGAGCCACCCAGCCTAATCCCACTTTCCTGCATTTGGTCCGTAGCCCTGCAGGTCACGACTCTTCAGGTATTTTTGAAATGAATTGAGGGTTTCTGCCTCTACCACCCTCTCAGGCTGTGAGTTCCAGACCCCCACCATCCTCCGGGTGAAAACGTTTTTCTTCATTTCTGTTCTAATCCTTCTATCAATCACTTTAAATCTATGCCCCCTGGTTATTGACCCCTGCGCTATGGGAAAGAAGTCCTTCCTGTCCACTCTATCTAGGCCCCTCATAATTTTGTATACCTCAATCAAATCATCCCTCAGCCTCCTCTGTTTCAAGGAAAACAACCCCAGCCTATCCAATCTGTCATCATAGTTAAAATTCTCCAGTCCTGGCAACATCCTCGTAAATCTCCTCTGCACCCTCTAGTGCAATTACATCCTTTCTGTAATGTGGTGACCAGAAATGTGCGCAGTACTCAAGCTGTGGCCTAACAAGTGTTTTATACAGTTCCAGCATAACATCCCTGCTTTTATATTTTATGCCTCGGCTAATAAAGGAAAGCATTCCATATGCCTTCTTAGCCACCTTATCTACCTGTCCTGCTACCTTCAGGGATCTGTGGACATGTACTCCAAGTTCCCTCACTTCCTCTACACCTCTCAGTATCCTCCCATTTATTGTGTATTCCCTTGCCTTGTTTTCTCTCCCCAAATGCGTTACCTCACACTTCTCCGGATTGAACTCCATTTGCCACTTTTCTGCCCATTTGACCAGTCCGTTGATATCTTCCTGCAGTATACAGCTTTCCTCCTCACTATCAACTGCACGGCCTATCTTTGTGTTATCCGCAAGTTTCTTAATCATTCCCCCTACGTTTAAGTCCAAATCGTTAATGTATATCACAAAAAGCAAGGGCCCTGGTACTGAGCCCTGCGGCACCCCACTGGAAACAGCCTTCCAGTCACAAAAACACCCGTCGACCATTACCCTTTGCTTCCTGCCACTAAGCCAATTTTGGATCCTATTTGCCACATTCCCTTGGATCTCATGGGCCTTTACTTTTTTGACCAGTCTGCCATGTGGGACTTTTTCAAAAGCCTTGCTAAAATCCATGTAGACTACATCAATTGCGCTACCCTCATCGATCCTCCTTGTCACCTCCTTGAAGAATTCAATCAAGTTAGTCAGACACGACCTCCCCTTAACAAATCTGTGCTGACTGTCCTTGATTAGTCCGTGCCTTTCTAAGTGACGGTTTATCCTGTCCCTCCGAATTGATTCCAATAATTTGCCCCCCACTGAGGTTAGGCTGACTAGCCTGTAATTACTTGGTCTATCCTTCGCTCCCTTTTTAAACAACGGTACAACGTGGATGTTGAATTAATCATCTGTGGAGATATAAGAAGACAACAACATGCATTTATATAGCACCTTTAATGTAGTAAAATGTCCAAAAGCGCTTCACAGGAGCAATTCTTCAATCAAAATTTGACTCCAAGCCACGTAAGGAAAGTTAGGACAGGTGACCAAAAGCTTGGTACAAGAGGTAGGTTTTAAGGAGTGTCTTAAAGGAGGAGCAAGAGGGAGAGAGGTGGAGCGGTTTAGGGAGGGAATTCCAGAGCTTAGGATCTAGGCAGCTGAAGGCACGGCCGCCAATGGTGGAGCGATTAAAATCGGGGATGAGCAAGAGCCCAGAATAGGAGGAGCACAGAGATCTTGAAGGGTTGTAGGGCTGGAGGAGGATACAGAGTAAGAGAGGGGTGAGGCCATGGAGGATTTGAAAACAAGGATAAGAATTTTAAAATCGAGGTGTTCCCGGACCTGGAGTCAATGTAGGTCATGGAGCACAAGGATATGGGTGAATGGATCTTGGTGCGAGTTAGGACATGGGCAGCAGAGTTTTGGATGAGCTCAAGTTTATGGAGGGTGGAAGATGGGAGGCCGGCCAGGAGAGCATTGGAATAGTCAAGTCTAGAGGTAACAAAGGGTTTCAGCAGCAGATGAGCTGAGGCAGGGGCGGAGATGGGCATTGTTACAGAGATGGAAGTAGGCGGTATTGGTGATGGAGCTGATATGTGGTCGGAAGCTCATCTCATGGTCAAATAGGAGCTAAGGTTGCGAACGGTCTGGTTCAGCCTCAGACAGTGGCCAGGGAGAGGGATGGAGTCAGTGGCTAGGGAACAAAGTTTTTGGCCAAGACTGAAGACAACGGCTTCAGTCTTCCCAATATTTAGTTGGAGAAGGTCTTTGTTTATAAATACATTATAAGACTGCATGATAACAGTACTTTGATATAAGGCAATTTTGATCTCTTAAGAACAGTTGCATACATTTCAAAGACCACACTATATAATGCTAATTGTATTCAGAAATGTTTTTGATTGAAAATCAGCATTAATGTTTAAAAAATGAACAGGCTTTCAACATAATCATTCTTGACTTTTATTTTTCTTTATTATTTTATAAAGTTTGTCCTTTGTTTTAAAAAAGCCCCCCTCCCCCCTAATTTTCGGTCATGCATCTGTAACTCATAGACTTTAAATCTACATTTGAAAGGATTTGAACTCTTGTGGAGCGCTTGGGTGCTGTTCCCTTGTGGGTGGGAACTGCTCCGATTGCTGCACCGTGGCTTCTTGAATGAGTTTGTAAAGGTTTCCAGTGAGTTTCTAGCAACAGATCCTGAACGAGCTTCTCCATGGTGTTACACACAGTGACCAGAGGGATTCTCACCCCATGGTGGAGGCTGAAGGAACGGTGCACCGGACTGTTGCCTTTGAGACTGGCAATGGATGGTCCTTATTCTGTGTTATGAGAATGCTGAGAGCGACCCCTACCACCCTTCACCAGTCACTGAAATTGATGCACTCTTTCTTCTGTAATACACCCAGACTTCTTTTTTAAAAGGCCACCACTAATTGGTGAACCAGTAGCTGCCTATTCCCAATTGGCTTCTAATCCATTATTAACATTAATGATAATGTGCTAAAAAAATGATGTTATGAGTGGAAAAATTGGCAGATTGTGAGAGTTATCTGTCAAGATTGGTTAACTGATTTTGTGCAAGTTTTAGTCATTGCTAAACACAACAACAACAACAACAACCTGCATTGATATGGCGCCCTCACATAGAGCATCCCAGAGCATTTTACAAGGGGGAGAGGTAGACACCAGGCAGCAGACAGGTAAGATGGCGGAGTCAAAAGCACGATCGAAGAGACAGTTTTTAAGAGGCTTCCTCCCTCTGTGAAGTACACTGGTGCGTTTTCTTTTAAAGGTGTTATATAAATGCAGGTTGTCGTTGTTAAAGAAGGGAGAGAAGTAAAGGGGTTAAGTGCTTTGGCAATCAAAGGAACAAGGGTAGAAACTGAAGCACTGCCTGTGATAGTAGAGTGGAAGGAACTGGGGTAAGCAGCAATTCAAATTTGAAGGGTGTGGGCTGGATCATTCGGTTAAAGGTTTCTCAGATAATGCTGCGCCAGATCATGCAAGAATTTGAAAATGAGGATGAGGAACTTAAAAGCATTATTCTGGTGATAGGAAGCAGTTGAGCCTTGTAAGAACAAGAATGATGGGTGTGTGGGACACATAGGAACATAGGAACAGGAGTAGGCCATTCAGCCCCTTGTGCCTGCTCCGCCATTTGATAAGATCATGGCTGATCTGTGATCTAACTCCATATACCCGCCTTTGGCCCATATCCCTTAATACCTTTGGTTGCCATAAAGCTATCAGATCTTGGCTGTGGTGTTCTAGATTAACTAAAGTTTGTGGAAGGTGGAGGAGGGGAGGTCAGCAAAGAAAGCATTTGAAAAGTTGACCCTTGAGATGAACAAAGCATGGATTAGAATTTCAGTAGCAGCGGGAGAGAGGTAGGCACGCATGTTGACAGTGCACTGCAGGTGGAAAAATGAAGTGTGGCAAATGACAGATGTGAGATAACGAGTACAGCTTAAGATCAAGCAGAATGCCACTGCACCGCTTGGTTCACCCTGAGCAGACAGCCAGGTAGGCTGATTGAGCTGGAGCCAGAGGCATTTAAATGCTAGTGGGAGCCTGTGAATTTCATGGTTTCCTATTGGAGACATTTCAGTTTTCGATAGACCTTGAAGCGAGTATCTGAATGTCGTTTACCAACATCTTTTGTCTCTAATTTATGACAGTAGGTTTAGTTCCATAACTAGCATGAATTGAGACCTACCTCCTCAGCCCAATTCCAACCAAACTGCTCACCACTCAACATTCCTTCCTGGCCCATGCTAGCTGACATTGTAAATGGTTCCCTCGCCTCAGGCACTGTTCCCTTCCCTTTCAAAATGGCCAAAAAAAACCACCCTCAACCTCTCAGTCATTTAAAAAAATTTATTCGTTCATGGGATGTGGGCGTCACTGGCGAGGCCGGCATTTAATGCCCATCCCTAATTGCCTTTGAGAAGGTGGTGGTGAGCTGCCTTCTTGAATCGCTGCAGTCCGTTTGGTGAAGGTTCTCCCACAGTGCTGTTAGGAAGGGAGTTCCAGGATTTTGACCCAGCGACGATGAAGGAACGGCGATATATTTCCAAGTCGGGATGATGTGTGATTTGGAGGGGAATGTGCAGGTGGTGTTGTTCCCATGTACCTGCTGCTCTTGTCCTTCTAGGTGGTAGAGGTCACGGGTTTGGGAGGTGCTGTCGAAGAAGCCTTGGCATTGTGCAGCCATTGTGCGCCGGTGGACTATCATCCGATCTTCAACATCTCTTTTCTCTCCAAACTCTTTTAATGCGTTGTCGCTTCCCAAATCCATGTCCATCTCTCCTGTGCTGCATTATCCCTCCTTGTCCTCCTTGACCTCTCTGCAGCCTTTGACATAGTTGACCACACCATCTTCCTCCAACACCTCTCCTCTGTTGTCCAGCTCAGTGGGACTGCCCTCGGTGCGTTACTTATATATCCGATCATAGCTAAAGCATCTCCAGCAATGGCTTCTCTTCTCGACCCCACACCATTACCTCTAGAGTTCCCCAAGGATCTATCCATGACCCCCCTCCTCTTTTTCATCTACATGCTGCCCCTTGGATGGGGTCAGCTTCCACATATACGCTGATGACACAGAGGTCTTCCTTTCCACCACATCTGTTGACCTCTTCACTACCTCTGGCTGTCAGAATCCATGTCCAACATCCAGTCTTGGATGAGCTACAATTTTCTCCAGATAAACATTGGGTAGACCAAAATCATTGTCTTCAGCCACCACCACAAACTCTGTACCCTTGCCACTAACTCCATCTCCTGCACAGCCATTGTCTCAGGCTGAACCAGACTGTTCACAACCTCACTATCCTATTCGACCCTGAGCTGAGCTTTCAATCCTACATCCTCTCCCTCACAAATAGTGCCTACTCCTACCTCCAACAACATTGCTTGCCTCAGCTCATCTGCTGTTAAAACCATCAGCTGTACCGTTCTCACCTCCAGACTTTGCTTTCTAATACTAACCCGGCCAGCCTTGCAACCTCCACCCTCTGTAAACTTCAGCTTATCCAAAACTCTGCTACAAGTATGCTATCCTGCAACACGTACCCCTTGCCTATTACCCCTTTCCTCACTGTCCTACATTGGTTCCCTATCTCAAACATCTCAAATTTAAAGTTTGCATTCTTGTGTTTAAAACCTCCGTGGCCTCACCTATTCCTATCTCTGTAACTTTTCCAGTGCTATAATTCCCTTTGAACTCTCTATTCCTGACTCCAGTCTCTTGTGCATCCTCCCCTTCCTTTGCTCCACCAGTGGTGGCCAAGCCTTCAGCCATTTAGGCCCCATCTTCTGGCATTCCCTCCCTAAACGCCTCCCTCTCTCCTTCCTTAAGACCCTCCCTAAAACCCACCTCTTTGGCCAAGATTTGCTCACCCCTCCTAATTTCTTCTTCTTTGCCTCAGCCTCCTTTTCTTTCCTTATGACTCTATGAAGTGCTTTGGGACATCGATGTTGAAGGTGATAAAGTTTGAAGTAGATTTTGTTGTTGGACAAAGCTGCTTTAGTTCATCTTGATTCATATTCAGGTCCTCTGACTCTTTCATTTTAATGCATTCCTCATGGGATACTTTACCAAACTTCAAATGTGCACTTAAATTGCTTAAGAAACACACACATTATCCGTCAAAGGAAGAAACGAATGGCCCATGAATGGCATTTATTAGGCACCAACCACCTCGAGCACAGCTAGGAGCGGCCCAGGCAGCGTTGTTTAGCTGTTATTTCTGAGGTATGTTACAGCCTGATGAATTGTGGTCAAATCCCAGTGACTGTGCATCTATAAACCAGTTATTAAGATGCACAGCCAGCTGTCCCTGTCTTATAATGACTGGAAATGAGGTCAATGTCTTACAGCAATTTACAAAACGTTACTTGACTTTAATCCTTTTTGTTTACAGGGTTTTAAAGATTGCTACAGTTAATGTGTCTGGAAAACGATATAATGAAACTAGCTTCACTCTGGGTAGCAAAACAGCCGTGATCTTGTCTGGCAAACTATTGGAAGATATTTAAAACAGAGTAACAGGAAATCTAATGTTGAAGAGAATCCATAGAAGGGTGCGAGCTGGAGACTGAAAGAATTTGATCATACCATGGTGGTGCACATCGTCAGTAATCATACTGCGACAGTATTCATCGGCAGTAATTTATCATACAATGGTAGCATGTGCTGTCAGTAACCTATCATACCTTTGGTGTGTAATGCCCCAAATCGGTCATATATCAATTCCCAATGGGGACTGGTTTCTGTTGGGGACTGGCTCTTGATGGGGACTGGTTTCTGATGGCAGCTGACTGTTGATGGGAACTAATTCCTTATCTGGATTAGTACCTCTAAAGCCTGCCTCCTGCAGGGACTGGTACTTGATGGGTACTGATGATGGCTGCCGCTATCGGGTAATGGGGATCGACACCATCGGTGATTGGCTCTAATGATAACTCTTATCTGATCAAGAGAGATAAGTGGTGGTGATTACACCATGCTGGTGTAGTGTGAAAGTGGAGGTAGTGGAAGGGGCATTTTAATAAGTAACAAACGAGATAGATGTATCTGGAGCTGAAGCTAAAATCCACACTGAGGTTATGGTTTGTTATCTTTGAGAACTTAAAAATATTTAAGACAAGAACAAGACATTGGGAGAGTAGTGTGAAATGCCCTGTGACCTGTGGAGTTATCTGAAATGCTGCAATGTCTGTTCTCTGCCACTGGATCAAGCTGTAATATAGACCCTAGTGGCCAAATCGTGGTACAGTGGCATCAATACTGACCAGATTTTTGTAAAATTCTTAAAGGTCTGAATTTGTTGCTGCTACTGGATGTCGAAACACTTTAGCTGCAATCTTTTAGCTTTTCTTCTCACATGCAAGGAGGACCAATGGCTTTTTTTGCTAATCAAGCAATCTGTCCAACATCTCCATGTTTCAGAATGTAGTTTTGTGTTTTCCCTCCTTATTTGGGACTAAAAGGTTTCTTGATACCAAACACAAAATTTACTTGGATTGGCCTTGAGTGCAGACATTTAGCGAAGAAAAGAACTGGCCCATGGAGTTAATTTTATAGCTTGAGAGATGGATGATTTCTGGCTTTCAGCTCTTATACTGGGTCAATAATCTCATGTTATCTAGTTACCTGATGCCTCATTAAGTCCTTACTGGATCTACACATTCTTCTTCCTTCACTCCCACTGAACAATGGCTGTCGTTGAAGGCACAGCTACCCTGCTAATAGAAATCTCTATTAATTGATTTCTGTCAGTTTCTCCCATTAGTACGTCTGCTTTCTGTATATTTTGATGGAGAGGCTTTATCAGAACCAGTGCTGTAAGTCTCTGATTTGAGCAGTGTAGTGTTGATTAAAACACAAGCCTGGGAATGTTGGCATTAACCCTGAAGCCAGCTCTATTGGAGGGTTGCTGAGTAGTATTGATTTGAATGCTGTGTAGAAATTGCTATTCAAGGGAAGTGGGTTCTATGTGGTATAACGATGATTCCCTGCATTAACATCATTAATTTTGTTATTGCCATTATAATAGGTGTCAGCCATGGCTCAGTGTTAGTCCAGAGACCTGAGTACAATTCTAGTCTGACACTCCAGTGCACTACTGAGGGAGAGCTGCATTGTCGGAGGTACCGTCTTTCAGACGAGACGTTAAACTGAGGACCCGTCTGTACTGCCAGGTGGATGTAAAATATCCCATGGCACTATTTCGAAGAAGAGCAGGTGAGATCTCCCCAGTATCCTGGCCAATATTTATCCCTCAACCAACATCACTAAAACAGATTATCTGGTCATTATCTCATTGCTGTTTGTGGGACCGTGCTGTGCGCAAATTGGCTGCCACGTTTCCTGCATTACAACATTGACTACACTTCAAAAGTACTTATTTGGCTGTAAAGCGCTTTGGAATATCCTGAGGTCATGAAAGGCGCTATATAAATGCAAGTTTTTTCTTTCATTAGATACTTAACTGCACACTATAGTCTGACGTTGAAGTGCGATACATTGCCAGCCCTCATATTCAAATAGCGTTGCTGCGGAGGCTGCAGTCTACAGTTTACTTGAATGTTTACTAACAGATGAGCTGCTGTAACTTCAGCTAAAGCCTACAATTTTTTGGATGATATGAGGTTTGGATTCCGTGCTCCACGAGCATTGTAATTGACACAGGAGGATCATCCAAAGCAGGAAAAGGCCAGATAACATGGAAGGCATACTGCAAGGTGGTGACTGCCTGAGTCTTCCTGCTTTCTGTCATCACTTCTGTCACTTGTGGTGTGATGTGGTATTGTCTTGAGGGCCAGCGCCTGATCCATCACTGCTCTAGACACTACTGTTAAGTTCTCCATCACTAACTTCATTGATCTCTCTGAGAGGAGAACATCGCACACTTGTGAGGTTTGTGAATCCCTGCCTCAATACAGTTGCAACGTGCTCTCCCATTATGTTGAAGCTAGGCAAGGGAGAATTCTTTAGTTTTGAGACTACGGATTCTGTAGCAGTAATATTGATGCTCGATCTGTGCCAGTGACCTGCAACATCAAGGACTGCATTGCAGATGCCACAGGAGTTGCCGCTTGCTGCATGTCATACTGAAAGACAAAAGAAAGACTTGCATTTATATAGTGCCTTTCATGACCTCAGGACGTCCCAAAGAGCTTTACTGTCAATGAACTACTTTTGAAGTGTGGTCATTGTTGTAATGTAGGAAATGCGGCAGCCAATTTGTGCACAGCAAGGTCCCACAAGCAGCAATGACAATGACCAGATAATCTGTTTATAATCTGTACAGCAGTACAGACAACTGTTCATCCATGGCTATGCAGATCCAGGTAGTCAGGTAGTGGACTCTTCCATATTCCTCACTAGATCTTGAAGTGTATCATTATAAATGATCCTGCTCAGACAGCTGGAGCAGTCAACACATTTGCTCTGCTTCATCCATACACTATAGGCCGGATTTTGCTGCGAGCGGTGAACGGACGCGCCAGCCATTTGGACTTGCACTTGCCCATAGACTTTCTATGGGGTTTTGCATGAAAACTTACTGTCGGCCAAACATCCAAACAGCGCAGCACCTCCTACAGGGCATCTAGGATCTGTGAGAACAGGGCAAGTAACTATGTATCTTCTTAATCAATCAGATTGAAGAATCGTTAACGAGCAGCGCGGAGTCTGAACCAGGAAGTGTAAGTTAGAACAGTGAATTCAATATCAAATCAGGTACAGGAAGCGAAATAAAGAGAGGGAAAGAAACATTGGATTAAGAGAGAGAGAAAAAAAAATGTACAAGGCTATGGGGAAAGAGCAGGGGAATGGGGCTAATTGGATAGCTCTGTCAAAGAGCTGACACAGACATGATGGGCTGAATGGCCTCCTCCTGTGCTGTACCTACTATGATACTATGAAAAGAGTCAAAAAAAAGAAAAAAAAATTATTTACATTTTAAAAAAATCTCCAACAATCATTAAAATCTGAAGGAATGAGACTCCACGCTTGTAAAAGTTAATTTTCAGTGCCAGAGCAGTTGTTTGGCAGTAATTAAGACTTACCATGCTGTTAAAAAAGCACTTAGACTGGAATGGACAAGCTCTAACTTTTTTTGGCGAGTTTAGTCCATATCTAGGAGGTAAGTACAGGAACTTCACGCTGTTCAATACATTTGAATGAGGAGCTAGAAGGTGCGATACTGAGGGGGCTTGACATGGTAAATGCTGAGGGGTTGTTTCCCCTGGCTGGAGAGTCAAGAACTAGAGGGCATAGTTTCAGGATAAGGGGTCGGCTATTTGAAACTGAGATGAAGAGGAATTTCTTCACTCAGAGGGTAGTGAATCTTTGGAATTCTCCACCCCAGAGGGCTGTGGATGCTGAATTGTTGACTATATTCAAGGCTGAGATAGATAGATTTTTGGACTCTAGGGGAATCAAGGGAAATGGGGATCAGGCAGGAAAGTGGAGTTGAGTTTGAAGATCAGCCGTGATCTGATTGAATGGTGGAGCAGGCTCGAGGGGTCATATGGCTTACTCCTGCTCCTATTTCTTCTGTTCTTATGTTCTCATGAGATGTGGTTTTCGAGCAGCTTATGGAGGGACATCGCATCTCGGACAGCAACTTCTGGATTTCTGTGTTTAACTGTGCATGTACGGTTGCTGGAAGTTGCAGTCCAATTCGCACATAAACATCGGTGAGCGCTGTTAGCCTCACCGTTGTTTTCACAGCAAAATCCGGCCCTATGATTCACCTTGTGCTGCTTCCTCAAACTTTGCTATCTACATCACAAGGGATGTGTGCAGTTGTGTTGTTGCTTGGCAGTGATGGTTATAGTAGCTCAGAATGTTATGAGGTACTGATTTGCTCAGGGACAGTGGTTGTGGCAGTAGTTGTTCCCACTCCCATGAAAGCAGAGAACAAAAAGTTCAAATGCTGGTTCAGATAACCACTTTAACACTGCTTTCAATGCATGGGATTCCGTGCGATGCTACTCCAGATGAATGTGTGCCTGTGTGACAGTCACTCAGTTGGAACACATTACATGGCGTGAACATTATGGTATTAGACTTAAGCTCAGAGGATGCCTCCGACTTCACTGTCCCCTATTCCTCGATGCTGTCAAGGCCAATGATTTCATGAGTGACCTCTTCAAAAGGATTCAATGGTTTAAATTGCCTCTAGCCATCTTGTCCAGCAATCAGAAGAATAGTGCAGAGATTTTGAAAGTATATAGAACAGTGGCAATGTCAAACAGCTGCAAGGCTTCAGGGGCATTCTGCATGTTAGAAAATGAAGATGCATATTACTTATATGAAACCCCTTTAGGAATTGTTACTGTGAACACAGGTTGCCATTTGCACTTCCTAATTATAATTATAGCATATAACCTATTCTAATGAGGCATTCCTTTTCTTGGTTCTATTATGACGGGACAGCATCTAGGTAACCTACATTTATAACAACAACTTGCATTAATATAGCACCTTTAATATAGACAAACAAAAAAAAGTTGCGGCCTCCCCAGCCCCAGTCTCCCCCCTCTCTCGGAATTCTTCCCCACACCTGCCTTCATGCCGGTGGGCGGCCATGGGTTGCTTCCCGCCCACTTCCTGCCTGGAATGGGTGGAAAGTGGCCCTGTGGCATGTTAATGAGGCCTGGGAGTTAAAATTGCCTTTAAAGGTCTCTAATTTTCTCCAGTGAGTCTGTTTCGCACTTGCCCTGCCAGCCCGAAACCCATCCGGAGTTAAAATCGAACCCGATGAAAGGAGAGAAGGGAGAAAATCTCCATGAAGATGTCACCATGGAATTTGTGAAGCTGGTAGACGATTGGGACTTTATCATTAATGCCCAGTTTCTCAGCTTAACATCTCATCTAAATGACAGCACCTTTGATAATGTAGCCCTCGTATCAGTGCTTCATTGGAGTGTCAGTCTCAGCCTTCTCTATGTGTTCAATTCCTGGAGTGAGGCTTAAATCCACAATCTATTGACCCTATGGCAAGAGTACTTACCAACTGAGTCAAGCTGGACACTGCGATGGAGTGCATATTGTGTGAAAGGAGCAGGTTTGGTGGGCCTTTTCTTGTTCCAAGCTTTCTCATGTTATGTTTTTAACCATAATATCACAAGAAGGCGGCCAGCGGGCCAATTGATCTCACCCATCCGGAATACCAATAACAACAACTTGCACTTATATAGTACTTTTAATGTAGTGAAACATCCCAAAGCACTTCATAGAAGGGAATCTCTTACTGTATTCCTGTTAGTGTCTTGCTGGTTCTTAAATGAGTTCAGGCTCCTGACCTTGCCGCTCATTTTAGGTTGAGCATTTCTACAGTGCTAGCACCAAAGACGTTGAATGATTCTTCTGATTAGAAGAAAAATATCTGAAAAACCAAGCTATGGGATTGCAGAGAGTTCCCATTGCACATCTGTGGGAATCCATCGTTTTAAATAAATGTCGTTTTATTCTGAACTGTCTCCAGAATTGCTGCATAACCCGAGGCTAAGGAGAATCTCAGAGGAATTCCTCTTACAGAAAGCTCTGAATATTGCAAACCTGCTCAAGAGTGAGAACATTCAATTATTTTCCTTACATGACAAAGATTCCAGGAGCAGAGCGCATGAACCAAGACAGGCACGAAAACACCCTGACAAGAATCAGTTTTAATTTTTAAAGTTATAAATGGATCTTTCCTGTATATTTTTGCTTTTAAACATTTAATGCAGGAGATTCCACAAACTATTCAATGTTAAAATCCCCCCTAAAGATTGGAAACAGGCCTCTGCATCCAAAGCATGTTAAATTTTGCAACAGACGGGCAATGCCTGCAATGATTTTAGGAATGTCTGTAGTGGAAATCCATTTTATGGTGGTGAAATGCAGTCCTATCTGCTCTCATTGATGGCTGATGGTATTAACAGTACTGTCTCTGGAGGAAAAGTACAAATATTGGGAATGGTAGATTACTGCTAGTCGCCTCAACTACTCCTTGTAGTAGTGAGTTCCATATTCTAACCACTCTCTGGGTAAAGAAGTTTCTCCTGAATTCCCTATTGGATTTACTAGTGACTTTTATATTTATGGCCCCTAGTTCTGGTTTCCCTTGCAAGTGAAAACATCTTCTCCATGTCTACCCTATCAAACCCTTTCATAATCTTAAAGACCTCAATCAGGTCACCCCTCAGTCTTCTTTACTAGAGAAAAGAGCCCCAGCCTGCTTAATCTTTTCTGATAGGTACAATCTCTCAGTTCTGGTATCATCCTAGTAAATCTTTTTTGCACCTTCTTCAGTGCCTCTATATCCTTTTCATAACATGGAGACCAGAACTGTTCACAGTACTCCAAGTGTGGTCTAACCAAGCTTCTATTGGAGAAAGAATTGGAGAACAAACAGAGGGTCACCACCAAGATTGCACCAAAGGAGGATAATGACTGCCTGCTGTTACCCTTCCAATCGTATACATCGGTAAAGACCAACATAATTGGACTTGTCGGAGGAATAACGTAGGCCTAGGCAAACATTCATCACGGAGGCTGTCACAAAGTTGTGTCACATGCTGCAAACATATCTACACCACAATATCAGTCAATCTGCAGTGCACAGATGTATTAAACAGATGAATTGTTTGCACAACTTCATCACTTTCCACATGAACAATTGCTGCAGCATGAGAGGACACTGCATTTTTGCAAATTTCAAGGTTTTCCCAAGTCCACGACATCACGGATCCATGCAGTGTTACATGCTCCTGAATAACTGTGCATTCATGTACAGCTGCTCCCCCTTCCCTCTTCCCTTCATTACCATTCATTCCCTCCTTCAACTGGCATTTACTTACATACTCAGAGGTTTCATGTCATACACAGGGGTACTGTTTATATAACAGTTAATGACACAATGCTGACTTGCATGTCATGTCACAGCATCTGTAAATTATGCAATGTGCAGTACCACCACTGTCACTGAGCACAGCCACATCACAGTACAATGCCTTCTACATCATCAGATTTGCCAGAATCACTGTGGTAACTGTGCTGCCCAAGAAATTGCCAAATCTATAATGGTACCACTTGAAACACCATGGACTAAATATTCCTGGAAAGATAACGGCATGTAAATGACGGACACCATTAGTAATGTGCAAATTGGCCGGCAAATTCTGGGGATTAAGAGTTAGGTCGTGAGTTGTGAATCTTCAGAACTTGCTGGCACTGCCATTTGCCCCGTACAAACAGCATCTTGCCCTTAGCCTCCCCGTTATCTTTAAGAACTTGCTGGATTTGCACTTTAATTGCCCATTAAGCTCGCCGCAGAAAGCTAGGGCTCATAATTAGTAGCATAAGTACCCTTTTAATGATGTGATAATCATTATTGCAATGCCAATCAATCTCTCCAGCCCAGAAAGGGAACAATTTGAACCATTAAGTCTTATTCCTGCATATGGTAAATAGTTGTTAGAGATTTTAGAAATGTCAAATTTTACATTTTTTTCTTACTTTTTCTTTCTGTCTCTTTTTTCTCTCTTAATCCAATCTATCTTTCTCACTCTTTATTTGTCTTTCTGTACCTGATTTGACTCTAATTCACCAACTCCAATTCTTTCTCCTTCCATGTTGTTCCTATGTTTCTTTCTCGATCCTTGGTTAAGGAGATACACTTGGTCCCACCGTTCATTAAGGTCCCAGATGCCCCATTGCCCTTGCATTTCCAGCAAGTTGTGGCGCAAAAAAATTTCGAGCTGAAGGGTGCAGAAAAATGTCTAACCAATGGCGCACACCACAAGATGCCCTGCTCCATCAAGATTTGGCCCGTTGCTTACAAAGGCCAAGCTGTATTTGGCTGGTAACTCCACTCGTCTCTCCATTACCACATTATCTGACATTTAGCTCTGCTTTTTCCCAACTGACTAACTCGTGTATCTGTGACTACGCACGTATTCGGATTAGTGTTGCAAAGGTTAATGGTCTGATCTGTATAGAGCACGCAGTAGATGACAAGGTCACGCTATTGAGTGATAGAAAACAGCTCCCACTGAGCAAATAAATGGCAGCAGGTGACTGTGTGATCTACAACACCCCTGAAAACAATGACTGATAGCTTTTGTAGCAAAGGGCTTCTGATAATCTTGCCGCAGATTTTTTCTTCCAGCTGGATGTAAATGTTACAGTGAGGATGTGCACAGGTTACTAAAAAACCTACTACAGTTAACGCTAGAACAATGAACTCCTGATTTGAGTAAACTTTTCACTCCTGGCTGCAAAAGATTCTAAAAAGCATATGTCACTATAAGAAGACACAGTTTAGTCAGTATTCATGGTGAATTAAGTCACATCCGGTTCTGAAATGCTTGCAGTTTGTGTTTAAATGCGTACACCACCCTTTCAGAAGGGTTCAAATGAAGGGTTATGGAAAGATACACATATACAGTTCAATAAACACCAGCTGTTGTTTATAATAGTGCTAAAAGATGTCCAGCCAATTTTAGGTCTGAGTTCTTGTTAAAACTCGATCCAGTAAAAAAAGAACTTGCAGTAAAGGCTAAAAGTGAGTTGGGGATTGGAACATTTAGATCGTAATACAAGGAAGGATCTGTTTCAAGGGTAGGGTGGAGCACTACATCAGGTCTAATAAGCACATTCCCCCAGTAATAAGCCCATGAAGTAAAGTACATGTTCGTACTGCAGGAAAAATTTAAATTGAAGCTTGATAGAACTGAGGACTTAAAGATCATAAGGAAATAGATAAACCAGTGCAATGGGTGAAATCATTAGTAATTATTGATGAAAACAATGGTAAATTGCAAATTTGCTTATACCCAAGAGACCTAAACAGGTCTATTAAAAAGGGAATATTTGAAGCTTCCGACTGACAATGAAATTACTTTGCTAGTGTAAAATATTTTAACAAGTTAGAAATGTCCTCTGATTTCTGACAACTAAAATAGAATCAAACATGTTCCACATTATGTATGTTCAGTACTCTTTTGGGAGGCAGGGGGTACAGATTCTTTTGACTTCGCTTTGGCACTGCTTCATTCTGGAAATATATCACAAAACTATCCATATGATATGTGAGCATGTTGACAGTGTTAACACATCAATGAATGACAGAATAGTGTAGTTAGTCCAAAGAGGCCCATGCTGACAGACTTCAGAACATACTTCATAGTATGGTACAGCGCAAAAGGAGGCCATTTGGCCCAATGGGCCTGTGCCGGCTCTTTGAATGAGCTATCCAATTAGTCCCACTCCCCTGCTCTATCCCCACAGCCCTGTAAATGTTTTCCCTTTGAGTATTTATTCAATTCCCTTTTGAAAGTTACTATTGAATCTGCTTCCATCACCCTTTCAGGCAGTGCATTCCAGATTATAATAACTCGTTGCGTAAAAAAATGTTTCCTCCATGTCGCCTCTGGTTCTTTTGCCAATCACCTTAAATCTATATCCTCTGGTTACCGACCCTTCTGCCACTGGAAACAGATTCTCCTTATTTACTCTCGCAAAATCGTTCATGATTTTGAACACTTCCATCAAATCTCCTCTTAACCTTCTCTGCCCTAGGGAGAACAACTGCAGCTTCTCCGGTCTCTCCACATAACTGAAGTCTGGTACCATTCTAGTAAAGAACTTGAAGACTCTAGAATTCATTCTCTTTCCATGTTGTCCCTATGTTTCTTTCTCGATCCTTGGTTAAGGAGATCATAGGGGTGAAATCGGAAATGGACGGTGTTGCAAAACAGGTAGAATTGCTTTTGCCGCCCGCTATTGGACGCACTCGAGATTAGTGCTATCGAAGTCAATGAATATCAGTGGGGGGTATAACGGGCGACCGATGCGATCCTGCTTGGTTTGGGTTCCCGCCCATATCCAATTTCACCCCATAATCTACACATGTTGAGAAGGGGCAGTTTTGCATTATGTTTGCTTGTAAAAGGTTAATTTTGTGTATGGTTTCATCACTTATGTTGAAACAGATTACACATACTAATTGATCAGTTTGTAAAATCCTGGAATGATTGCCCTTTGAAAATATAAAGAATGGTGATCAATCTACAGAGAGATATACACTGGGCAGATTTATGGATATGATAAGTTATTTCTTTAATATTCTTTCTTTAATATTCAACTCGATAAAGGGTGTGCACAATGTACAACACCACTAGTAAAATTATGATAAATTGGAAAAATGCTGTCTCTACAGACATGGAATACTTAATGTGGTTTTTAGTGAAAGTGAACCAAACCAGCAAGGTTTCTTTCACACAGCAGACATCATTGCTCCATCACTGTTTCACTGGTGGAATATGCAAGAGCATTTTAGGCTGATTGAAAGATTAAGTGTTGCGCAATTTGGGTGGGGGGTCTGTTGATATGGTGGTATGGACCTCCATCCAATTTCTAGGTGCTTACTAGAAAACAATCCCAGCGGCCAGAAAATCTGAGTTACAAAGACATGATAAAAGGCTAAAGTTTATTGTCAGAACTATATGTGAATAATTATTGGTTTTAACAAGGCAAGGAGATTCTGTATAACACTGTATCACGCGACTACCAGGATGGTAGGAGGCGAACTAAATGGACCTTGGTCTTTTTTGTCTAGCAATTCCTATGTTCTTCTGTAAATCTCATGATCACAAAAAATGAACATAAATAAAAAACTGTTATACCTGCAAATGCCAACTTGCTATGTATTTCCAACATTTTTTAATTTTATGTTTTTTAGATGTTTGTGTTACAATTAATAGTAACCCCGAGTGGGCTGAGCCCCACGTGCTCACTCTAATATAGAAATCCTGACACAACCATGTACATCAACTGCCAATCCAAGTCTAATGTTGCTCTCTAATGTTGCTGGTAGTATCCAGAAGTGGAGTTAAAACCAATGGTTATGTTTGACCATATGGTGAGTTCCCAGCAATGGTAACTGTTTGGATGAGAAGCTAAATTGAGTTACTGCCTGTCTGTTCTAGTGGTTCATGTGGACATTAACGATCCCATGGCATTATTTGAAGAAGAGCAGAGACTTCTCCCTGGCATCCAAGCAAACATTCCTCCCTTAACCAAAACATGGCCTTACTGGTCATTCATCTCATTGCTGTTGGTAGGACATTGATGACCAAAGTCAGCTCGCATTTTCTTACGTAACGACAATCATTACACTCCAAAATTAATTCTAAGTGAAACATGTTCAGGCATTTCAACATGATAAGGCACTATATAAGTGCGAGTAGTATAATGACTTTATCCATCCTTAGCCTGAGTGCCAGTGCTAAGACCACAATTCCCAATTTTCCCGTCTTGTTAGTAATCCTAATGCAACTAGAAATCCAATGTTTTGAAGATGATCTGATGCCAGCTCCGTGGATACTCTCACTTGCTGTTAGAATCTTTACCTCATCAACTGACCATATGGTGGGTTGTGGTTACAAACCAGAACTGCATCACTAGACCATCACCCTGTGTTATCCTCTTTCTGACTGTTTCCAAAAATATGATCCTCCCACTAGGAGGACTGTAGGAAATTAATCTCCTATTAAATTCAGCATCACAGCATTTATGTCACTGTTAACGAACATTATTTATAATCAAACTCGTTAGAAATCCATTTTGGTTTGTGAGTGTGCACTGAGCCCATGGGCATTGCCGAGAAGGTTTCAGTCACACAGATGTTGGATGACAAACTCCTCTGAGCTATACCACTAATTGGCCACAATGAAAGAGAAAGCGGAACATCTGGAGATAGGAATGAGATACACTGTCAGAGCAAAGCAGAGTGTGCTCTGTATAGCATACAATGCCGGCACAATGCTATTGCCAGGGCAAAGCAGAATGAGCCGTTTGTGGCATTCAGTGTTGGCACAGTGCCAGGACAAAGCAGAGACCTTTGTTTGGTATTTGGTGTTAACCTTGGAGTGCCTGATACTGTCACTAAATAGTAAGTGGGCAGAAAAAAAACTGTCATTCCTTAGCTTGTTCAATTAAAAGAGAAAACATATGCCCCTGCTGTACAAATGAACTCCAGTTTCCCCGGTAATATTTAATGCCACAGCAATGTAATGCCTAATTTAAAACTCATTTTCTTTATAGCTGTAAACATGAGTCTGTTATGGCTTTGAAAAATGTCTGTGCTGCATCTGGGGATGAGGAAACAGCCGATGCCACATCAGCATAATTAGCATCTCTCTGAAAATGTGCAGGATGAATAGGAATAAGGTGTCAGAGCAGGAGCAGAACTCTCAGAACTGAACTCTCAGCACCTCAGCTGCAGGTTTATTAAAATGCTTTTCATCATAAACTTGAATATTGTGACTTAAACATTTCTAAATAAATAAAGAATATTCAGGCCCCTCTTAGCTGATTTAATTTTTCTAACAACAGTATTTATACGAGCTTTCCAATCCCCTTGGAGCTTGCTCAGTGGCCTTTACCTCATTTATGCTCCTAAATGGAAGCAGTTTTCAGACTATACCACTACACTCTTGCTTTATGAAACCTCAGACAATCTCTAAAAATGCTTTTCAGGTATGAAGAGAGCCAGACAACATTTGAGGATGGTCCTATGGTACAGTATATCCATGATTGTTTAATTTGCTGCCAATTTCTGCACAAGCCTATTCATCGTACACACTATGGTGACTGAAAACATATTTTACATTGAAGTGTACATGTTAATCGAGGCACAAATATGTGCCATCGAGAGTACCACATATTTGTATGCGTTGCAAGAGCTTCAGTGCTGTGATGCAGGATGTAAACAGCGGAGCTCAGACCCACAGGAGATTTAAGCTTGAAGGAGCCATGTCAGATAATGTTGCAGATATAACTGCACCAAGAAACTTTCTGACTAACAGTGACAGTTACATAAGAGCAAGGCAGATGTGTCTAAGATCAGAGTGATCGCGGACACAGTGGCCTAGAAATTTGCAATGCGATCCGCCGTGCCGAAACTGATGAGCAAGAGGCCCACGTGAAATTGGTCTTCTTGTGCATCAGGACAAGACTGGCGTGCTGGGGACAGCAGTAGTGCCCAAGAGGCAGTGCGCCAGTCGCGAAGAAGATGAAGATGGGCCTGTGAGGACGCCGGCACCGGACCTACCATGAGTCAGGATGGTCGGGGGTCGGCGGGGGGAGGTGATCGGGAGGGGGAGAGTGGTGGCCGGCAGAAGCCGCAGTTTTAATGTGGAGCCAGAAGGAGCAGTTTTGGCAGCACCTCCCAAACTCGCCACCTCCACCACCTAGAAGGACAAGGACAACTGGTACATGGGAACACACCATCCTGACTTTGACATATATCGCTGTTCCTTCATCGTCACTGGGTCTAAATTCTGGAACTCCCTACCTAACAGCATTGTGGGAACATCTTCACCACACGGACTGCAGCGGTTCAAGAAGAAGGCTCACCATCACCTTCTCAAGGGGCAACTAGAGATGGGCAATAAATGTGCCCTTGCCAGTGATGCTTATATCCTGAGAATGAATTAAAAAAAAACATACAGGTAAATAAAAAAATTGACACTTTCCATTTCCCTTTAAAGGCTGCTGTGTGCCTGATAAAACTGACCGTACGCATGCATGGCCAAGCTGCAATCAGTCGCAAACCAATTTCGGGAAAGGAGCCTGAAATAGTCATTAGTCCTACATCACCTCCCAATATCCTATGAGGTCTTACATTATTTCTTGATACAACAACAACAACAACAACAACAACAACGACGTCCTAAATCATCTCCTCATATCCTGCAGGGCCCTGGACAAACCCTCCCCAAGTTTCCTATCTAAACCCTTTCATGTGAGATTCTATGTCACCTCCTGATACCTTGCAAGGACTTACATCAGTGCCAGATATCCTGTGAGGTTTTACATCATTTTGCATCAACATCAATACAGCTTGAGTACAGAGCACAGTTCTGGTCACCACATTACAGGAAGGATGTAATTGCACTAGAGAGGGTACACAGGAGATTTATGAGGATGTTGCCAAGACTGGAGAATTTTAGCTATGAGGAAAGATTGGATAAGCTGGGGTTGTTTTCTTCGGAACAGAGGGGTGATTTAATTGAGGTGTACAAAATTATGAAGGGCCTCGATAGAATGGATAGGAAGGACCTATTTCCCTTAGCAGAAAGGTCAATAATCAGGGGGCATAGATTTAAGTGATTGGTAGAAGGATTAGAGGGGAGCTGAGGAATTTTTTTTTTTACCCAGAGCGTGGCGGAGGTCTGGAACTCACTACCTGAAAGGGTGGTAGAGGCAGAAACCCTCATCACATTTAAAAAGTACTTGGATGTGCACTTGAAGTGCCATAACCTACAGGCTACGGACCAAACGCTGAAAAGTGGGATTAGGCTGGCTCGGATGCAATGGGCCAAATGGCCTCCTTCTGTGCCATAAATTTTCTATGATTCTATGAATCTATATGCAATACCAAAGGAAGTGGTCACCATCAAAAAATGTAACCCAGCTCCACATATGTCAGGGACGACAGCACAATCCCAACCCATCTCTATGTAAACAATCTCAATCATCTGTTAGGGCCTGTGGCATAAACTCATTCTCTACCTTCATCTTCACTGGGTTTTGATATCAACTGTTTTGCTACGCGGTAATAGACTCCCGACCACTAAGATCATCCATATTCCTTTATTCTCATGATCAGCACATAGATCTTTATTGATCACTTGCATCCCCCCAGTCAATCCCAATAAGCTTAATTCTGATTACTGATTTCAATTTCTGAGCCAACAACTTACCCTCCCAAAAAAATCAGGGGCCCAATTCTGGTCCCTCAGCTGTGGTTGCTCACCTCCTGTCAGCTCAGTGCCTTGTCCCTCAGCACTGTTTTTCCACCCCCGGTCCTTCAACCCAAGTCAGTCACAGTTCCCTAACTCTGGTTCCTCAATCCTAATCCTTCAATTCTGGTCCCTTAATCTCGGTCTCTCATTCTGATGCTTTAGCTACAGTTCCCTAGATCTGGTCCCTCCAGCCCAATCCCTAAGCTGTGATCTCTTAGCTTTGAGTGCTCAATTCTGATGTTTAGCACTGCCTTTCCTGAGTTCTATCCATTTGGGAACCAGTATGAGACTGGATGAGACTTTCATTTTACCTGCCCGGGCTGGATATGAGTCCAGATGCTATAGTGAAATCCGTATTCTAAGACAATGCATTTTGTGACCCAATACCTGCACTTGTTCACATACAGTGAAGTTTTACTGACTCCCTCTGAGAAGGGAGTAGGACATGACAGTCATAATTCAACATTTAAATGATACATCAACAAAAAAAAAATCTAACCTTCTCGATGTTTCTGGATCTGATTGAAATGCAGCAAATATCAGGGTTCCTAGTTGTAGGAAAATAATCGTTTGAACTATAAAATTTACTTAATTAGTCACCAGGATTCTGGCCACATTTTTCAATAAAGAACCATTCCGATTTGAATAATTACACAATGACAACACAGGGCTCTGTGGAATATGAGAATATTAAATTGATTTATCCACAAACAGAAACAATTCACTGGGTTTAATTTACATAATTATTTTTAATTTAATTTCCCGGCTGTATCTGACACACGTGTGAAGCCTTCGTATATTTGTGTGCACTAGAATTTTCACAGCAGGACGTACGCTTCCTATTTCTTTACAACTAAAAATTCAGTCCTTAGAAGTGAGGTATCCCAAGGAGGCTGGAAATTGGTTTACATGAAATCTGCTGATTTTCAGCTCAATTGCATGCTGTGCGCAAGGCCACTGTTACTCACTACATGTGATGCAGATTGCTAACCCATTAATACAAAGAAAAATGTACATTTATATAACACCTTAGCATGGCTTTCTGAAGTGCTTCACATAGAATAAAGCGGCAACTGTTATGGCAATGGCAAAAGCAGCAGCCATTTTGCATATAGCGAAAAACTGCAAATAGCAATGAGATGACGGACCAACTAATCTGTTTCTGGTGATGTTCATTGAGACAGGAATGTTAATCAGGTTGCCGGGAGAACTCCTCAGTCTTCAAATGTGCCCTGGGATCTTTAACATTCACATGAACTGCTGGAACAGGCAGAGATGGCTGTAATAATAAAGGAAGTTTAATATAATTTTACCTTGCAAGGGAAACTCATTTTAAAATGGTCAGTCTACTGTCTCTCTGGGATGTCTCGATGAGATGTGTTTTTTCTATGTGCTTGGCTGCAATACAAATAGCCATTCTCACTGTTAGATTGATTAAGAAGACTTCATATTAAATATTCACCTAGGACCTCCGTCAATTAAATTCATCCTAGTGTGGTGAGGAGATTAATATGCAATTTTTGATTGTTGTCATGTGTTAAAATAGTCCAGTTGGGATGCAGGCAAATCACAGGGATGACACAAGCCTCCCAAGCTATTATCCTATTGTTTAAGGTTTGGGGCATGATCCTAGCTCGGAACCAGGAACCCAGCACGTGCGTAGACATTCGCGTGGGGAACCCGGAGGTCAGGTGAGTGCGTCGTAATCTGCAATCGCAACTTGATTGAAGGTAAGTATTTGTGCTTCCGGGTTTCCCATGTGCCAGGCAGCCAGGTTGATAGGCTGGCTGCCTGTTGGGAGGAAAAGAAGCCGCAAATTGGAGAGGAAGGAGGTAAGGAGAGATCATGGGCTGTGGAAGAAATCGGGGGGTGGGGTGCGGTGGTGGGGGGTGGGCGAACGTGGATGACATGGGCCTTGAGTAGATCAGGAGGGAAGAGGGGTCCACCATCTGGCAGTGGGAGTGGGGGGCGGGGTGTCGGCTAATCGTGGGGGTCCGATTGCGGCAGTTGAGCTTGTTGGGCCTGGATGAAGAACTCCTGCTCATCCTGGCCCACAAGCAGTGCATTAAAGGCTCTCACCTCATGGATCTCGCACGTCTCGCCTGCTTTCACCTGATGTGAATCAGAAGCGACGAGAAACCCAAACAGGTAAGGTTAAATTAATTTTCTATTTCTAATACACAAAAAATGAAGTGCTTCAACTATCGCAATGAGGTACATTGCCTTTTTAAGAATTGGCCCACCGGCTTTAATTGGGGTCGGGTCATCTGGGTTTCTGTTGTGCGCGCGCATCCAAATGTGCCTGGGTTAAACCCAGAAGTAGGTGCGTTGGAGCCTAGGTGCGGTCCCACTGAAGATTTCAACAATTTTTACAACCCACTCAGCCCAGCCCACTTGCGGGTTAAAATTACCCCCATGAAGACCGTTAACCTTTGGTTTGTTTGACTTCCTTAAAAGTATATGCTTTGACAGCAAAAGAGATTCTAGGGATAAGTGCCCCAGGGTTGGCTTTTAGTTCTGTGTCAATGCTCAATATCTGTTGAAGCATATCAAATTCTGCAAGCATTTTGGGGCTCATGTAATACCTCTACCTGAAAGACCCATCCTGAGGCTACATTCCATACACTAAGGAACAAGAGAAGGCTCACCTGCAGAAACTATCCATTCAACGAAAACGTAAGACAAGCTGAAAGTGGAATTTGTTGTGCTGTTGTTCTGTAATCACAGAAAGACTGGCACTTGAAACGCATAAATTAACCATTTGCAGACAGCTTCCAAAACTTTTATATGATTATTGTGTATTTTAATATTTTGCCCACATTTCTGTTTCTATGAATAATTTCCTACATTACAGCAGTGACTACACTTCAAAAGTACTTCATTAGATGTAAAGCACCTTGGGATGTCCTGAGGTTGTGAAAGGTGCTATATAAATGCAAGTCTTTCTTTTTTTTAATTGTAAATTAATCAGGATGGTAGGTTAGCTTGCATAAAGTGGACTAGTCTTATGATTTTTCCACATTCTGACTGATAGGAGGCGTTGTGGGCACTTCATGTACTATGCAGTAAGCAATTTATCATGATCAGGGTTAATTGTCAAACCTTAGCTACGCTAACTCAAATGTGCCAGAAAGTAAAAGAGTACTTCAGTTCATAAGAGGTACAATCTGCTCATGGAAATTGTAGTCAATCTGTTTATATGGGAAAACAGTGTTAGAAAAAGCCTGAATTGTAACAATTGACAGGAACTTGATTTAGCATTTCATCTGAAGGATGACAATGCAACACTCCTTCAGGAATGTGCTGGAGCATCAGCCTAGATTGGAGCTCAAGCCCTTAGTGGGATTTGAACCCACAATGTTCTGACTCAAAGACAGAAAAGAAAGGAAGATGTGTATTTCCCCAAATGCCCCAAATGGCTTCATAGCCAATTAATTACTTTTTGAAGTGTGGTTACTTTTTTCAGGCAAACATGGCTATATATATATATTTTTAAATCCCATGGTCACTATGCCACTTCATGATGCAGAGGTTGTATATATAACCAGCAGGGCAGAACACAACACATTTGTATTAACAGTGACTGGACGGCAACATTCTCAATGGAATGCAGGAACTAGGAGATCTAGGACAGCAGATACACAGATCTTTAAAAGCAGGATAACAAAACAAGGAGGTGATGATGAATCAATTGATTTGGTTCGAGTTTGCAGTTTTTCATGCCCCATTATAGAAAGGATTTTGGACCCTTGGAAAAGCTGGAATTCAGATTCATGATGATAATACTAGGAATGTGTTGATATAGTTATGAGGAGGTACTTGAAAAATGAGGGCTATATTCACTGGAGCAGAGCAGGTTAAAGGGAAATTCAATAAAAATGTTTGAAGTTCTGAGAGGATTAATAGTGAAAGGTTATCTCCACTGGTCAGTGAATTGGAACAAGATATCATAAATTTAGGTTTAGTACTGAAAGCAAAAAGGCAGAGTTTGAAAAGATTTCTTTCACCCAAAAGGTTATTAGAATATGTATTGCCACTTGTGATTATTAAATCCAAGTCTAATATGACTATCAAGAGGGAATTGGATGAATTTTTATGAACAAAAATATTACAGGGTATGGGGAAAGAGCAGAAAAATGGGATTAGAGTTGATAGTTTTGATGTAGAACAGCAATGGCATTGGCACAATAACAATCAGCCATATGCTGTGCTGAAATTTCTATGATTTGAACTCTCCCATTATAGCATCTGGCTGCATTTTGAGTCTGTATAATGCTTTTGTCTCTAAATCCTGTCTGAGAGATTATTCCCAATGAATAAAGATGTTTTTCCTGATGTTATAAATTTACTTTTCATGCATTTCCATTATGCCCTCCAGTCCTACTTTCTGCCTTACTTTGAAGACATTTTCTTGGTTTACCATATCTATCTATCTTACTACCATTTAATATCTTATAGAGCTCAGAGAGGACTCCTTAACCACCACCTTGCTAGATGGTAAAGCTCAAATTTCCTCCAATCTTTCCTCCTAGCTCATCACTCAGGATCAGTCTGATTGGTCTTCTGTGCATCTCGCTAAAGCATGTATATATTTTTTGTGGTACCCAATAGCATTGAACGCAATAGGGTAAACTCACTGGTTTTTGCACTTCCAGTGGACATCTGTATGTAAAGGGAGCTAGGGTTGGAAAATCGGCTCTACATTGTTGAAGCCCTATCCACTACCTGTGCTCCCTTCGATTGTGTAGAATTGAATTTGTCATTTGTATGCCCAGTTGCTTTGCCAATCTGAATCATTTCATTGCATCTTGTCTTTACTGCTATTTCAATTCTAGGGTCTGAAAATTGGATAAGCTTACATTTATTTTTGCTATTCAAATTAAAACAACAGGGACCAAGTGGGATTTCATGCAACACCTCCCTTAGTTTTATATTACCACTACACTTCTTACGAGTTCCCTATTTTTTCAGCAGTTTCTGATCCAATCACACACTGTACTCCTGTTTAATTAGAGGTCTTTCATGTGGAACTTTGTCAAAACTTCTTGAAAATCCAAATAAATGGACTCATAGTGAGTTCCTGTATCTACTTTGTAAAGTCGGCAAAGAAGTTTGCAAGTTGGATATTCCCCTTCTAAATTTATGCTGGCTGCTTCTTATTATTTTTGTACAGGTGCTCCTCCAGCTGCACCTTTGAATGGATTCCATGATTTTACTTCTTATTGCACTTAGACTAATGGGCTAGTAGCTCTGATCTGTCACTCTTTTTCAATATACATTTCTTTACTTTCAGTCCTGGAGAGCTCCCTAGCGCTCAATGATTCCTTCATGATTATAGCCAATTCTTAAAAATGTCCCCTGTCTCCTTTAATGTCCTGGGATAAGCCTTCTGGCCCAAGGATTTGTTAGTCTGAAGTCCCTTTAACTTATCAAATATCTCTGCCAACTTCCTTTAAGCTGCACTAGGATAATGGGCGCACCATATGATTTGGTAGCAAGTTAGTGTTATCATCTTTGGTGAACACTTCTAGAAAATATTATTTTATACTGTCGGCTTCAAAGTCCTACCCTGGTAACATATTTCACAACTCTACTATCTTTTGAGTGAAAAAGTTCCACCTGACTTTCCTTCTTACTCCTACTTCTTCATTCCCTGCTATTTGAACTTTTCACTGTAGGAAGCCCATTAAATGTTAGGATTAGTCCCTTCCAATTCCTGAAACATCAGGAAATTGGGCGCATGTAGAAATAATTTCACCCAGCCTCATTTTAATGTTCTAGTGAAGTTACCGCCTTTTTTGGGAGGAAACCAGAAATGCGCATGGAGTGCAAACTAGGCAGAAATCCAGCAGAATGGATCTCTGCCAAATTTCCCTCTCCATTAGACCTCATGAATTGATGCATGGGGTGTAATGGAGGTGAAAATTGCCTGCAATATTTCCTTTGCTGTAGAAAACTATTTTCAGAGAGGTGCATAATGGGGCAGAAATCGCTCCCAAAATAAAGGCGAGCTCAACAGAACTCACCATTGTTAGTGGCGAAATGGAGGAGCAAGTTCTGGCGTTCGCACATGCGCAGTGAAACGCGGAAATCTGGAACTTGCTCCTAATGGTTCGCTGGCGATATGACAGCTTTGAATTAAAGGAACATCCACCGCTGCAATCATTGAAATCACTGAACCAGCGCCAACTTGCTGCTGGAAACAGGTAAGTACGAGCTAAAGTACACTTTAAAAGTTAGGGCTGCTCTAAAGTGGCGATTGGGGCCTGTCCTGATGCCATTTAAGTTTCTTGCATATTAACGAAGCCTGGATGCAGCCTGAAGGAGCTTTTCAGCTGTTAGGGAATTGTTTAGAAGCCGTGTGTCAGAGTTTTCAATTTTTTTCAGATTTATGTGACTTCAAGAACCAGGGACTTGTTTAGAAGGTCTGAAAGTTTCCAATTTCTTTTCAGATTTAAGAGTCCTGGAAGTGTTTAAAGAGGCCTGTGTGGAGAAAATAGAATAGGTAGAACAAAACGCTTCCACCACTCTGGATCCCAGTGCTCTTTAATTTACTGCGCAGAATGTACTTGAGATGCAGGGAACAACAAAGAAGAGTTAGGTGCCATGCCCATAGGCTCATCAGGAGGAACTATTACCCACCCGAGAGAGTGTACCGGGAGAGGCTGTCCTTCGAGATGTTACTGAGAGAGATATGTGTGAGGAGACTTCGATTTAGCAAGGAGACAATCAGCCGCCTCTGTAAGATGTTACAAGAGGACCTTTGGCCATGCCCTACTTCCTGCAGGGCCTTGTCGGTGGCCATGAAGGAACCACAGCTCTCAAATTCTATGCGTGCGGGTCATTTCAGGCAGGCACCGGTATCATGTGCAACATCACCCAGAACGCTGTGAGAGTCTGAATTCAGCAGGTCACAGATGCCATATTCCACAGGGGTTTTGAGTTCATCAGCCTTGACATGTCCCCAGCACGGCAAAGGGAGAGGTCTACCGCATTCCACAGTGTAGGGGGCTGTGAACAGAACCAATGTGGCGTTGAAGGCACCCAATGATGTACCCATCACATATATCAACAGGAAAAGGGTTTCATTCCTTAAATGTGATGATCCTTTGCGATGCCGACCTGAGTGTAAATGCAGATCACGAGGGATGTGGTCATGATGCTTTCATCCTTCAACACTCAGCCTTGCATAATACCTTTACCGGAGTGCGGCAAGGATCTGGATGGATCTTAGGTGACAAGGGCTACCTGCTGAATCCATGGCTGGTGACACCCTACCGCAGGACCAATAATGTGGCATAGGAGAGGCATAACTGTGCACACGTGTGCTCGCGCCAAGTAGTGGAGAGGACAATAGAGGTGCTGAAATTACGCTTTCGTTGCTTGGACAGGTCGGGGGGGAACTTTGCACCTGTCAAAGTGTCAAGGATTGTGGTGGTCTGCTCCGCATTGCACAACTTTGCCCTGCGGGAAGGACTGACCTTTAATTAGGCAGACAAAGCAGCCCGCTTGATTGGCACCCCATCCACCACCCTAAACAGTCACTCTCTTCACCACTGGCGCATTGTGGCTGCAGTGTGTACCATCCACAGGATGCACTGCAGCAACTCGCCAAGGCTTCTTCGACAGCACCTCCCAAACCCACGACCTCTATCACTTAGAAGTACAAGGGCAGCAGGCACATAGGAACAACACCACCTGCACGTTCCCCTCCAAGTCACACACCATCCCGACTTGGAAATATATCGCCGTTCCTTCATCGTCGCTGGGTCAAAATCCTGGAACTCCCTTCCTAACAGCACTATGGGAGAACCTTCACCACGCGGACTGCAGCGGTTCAAGAAGGCGGCTCACCACCACCTTCTCAAGGGCAATTAGGGATGGGCAATAAATGCTGGCCTCGCCAGCGACGCCCACATCCCATGAACGAATAAAAAAAAGACAAGATTCCGCTGGAAATGGATGAGATGGAGGATGCCAACCCGGATGTCGCTGGGGCCATGGTTGGTGGCCCCCACCCCACCCGAGGAAACCATGGCTGCAGCGGGCAGGGCGGCGAGAGACCAGCTAGTGGCTGATGCTTTTAGACATTGGGCTGCAAAATTGCACAGAGCAGCATGGCATGGCTCTCCGCAGCTCCTGCCAATTAAAAGAACAAAGTAATTGCAGCGGGCTCTTACTTGATTTTGAAGTTTCGTGAGGTTGTGCACTGTCAATTCATCCTCTCAGCAACGTAAGCTGATTTGTATGGGACAGTCTGTGGGAATCGAAGACACGCGCACAGAATCTGTCAGGAAGAGAAGTCACATCCACAAGCAGGCAGACTTCATTCATTTAAAGCTACTATCCTGTATGTCATTGTAAATAAAAAATTAACATTTTTAAAATAAAAAGCCAAGCGAATAATTGAATTAAATTAAAGAGACGGAAGTTAAAAGTATTTTTTTTTAACTTTTTAATGTTTTTAACTTTTTTTAATGATCAAAAAATATTACAATAAGGAGTAATATGACATTCCACATTTTTAAAGTTTAATTTTTAGTTGTTTGATAGTCATTAAGAATCATCACGTTTTTAGAAAGTAGTGTAGACCTGGTATTTTTAAGCGTACTTTTTGGTGGCGTAAGTAGTTATGTTCCAGCTGGGCAGATGAGCAAGTTTGTGATTTTTCAGTGATTTCAATGATTGCAGCGTGCGATGCCCCTTTAATTCGCAGTTGACAAATCGCCAGCGAGCCAATAGGAGCAAGTTCACATGTTTGCACATGCGCACCCAAAAATCATGAACTTGCTTTATGATTTTTGGGTGCGCATGTGCAAACTTGTGAACTTGCTCCTTCGATTCGCTGTCGCAGACAGAGGATGCCGTTGAGGTACTCCGTTGTTTGGTGAGCAATTTCTGGACCATTGATGAAAGTGGCTAATTGCCTCCCCAACCACTCCCCAGGAAAGCAGACAACAGGACAAGCAAGATTGAAAGTGAAACCGTGAACTTTTATTGCAGCATCAAAAAATAAGTGCAAAACTTTCTTGTAAACATTTTGAGGTAGTTATTTATTGCTAAATTTTATTGTAAACACTGAGGTAGTTATTTATTGTAAACATTGATCTGTGTAGTGCAAAACTTTAAATAAAAATTGGGTCGATTTAGTCATTTTTTAGTTTGAAAACAGTTGTGATGTTAACATGATTTATATTAATAACATTTTTGAAACAATTACAAATGACTTCTGACTAAAATGAGTTTGTGCTTGTTTGTGTGAGAGAGACAAGTTGGGGGCTTGGAGACAGGGTTTGATTCACTAATTGCAATTTAACACCTCAAATCTCTGGAGTGAAGATGTCTAAAAGTACTTAGCAAGGCCCGTCTACAATGGGAACTGAGTTTTACGACCAGTTCACATTAGATTGAATCTTGACCACACTACCCATAAATAAGCTATTCACAATTCATTGCATTGTTAAAATTACGGATATTTAAATCTTAACTTTTAAATATCAAAAAATCTCTACACCAGCCGACCGCATCAAATCTTTTACAGCACTGTTCTGCTGTCTGTGGCATGGTGCCGTTAGCGCTCAGAGCCTGTGCCACCTCCTTCCACGCCAACATGCCAACTTTCTGTGGCGCCCTAGACTTCATGTTCCCCAGAAGCCGCTGATGCCTCGCTTGCACTTCATTGAGGAGTGTAGAGAGGTCTTCGTCACAAAATTAGTTATACCTCTTCTCGTTAATCTTTTGCTGTCCCATCTTTTTCTCTGTGAGAAAATGCAAAAACATTTCAAATGCCTTTTTAAAAACAGTTCATTTTATTTTGCACTCCTTTTTAAAGACTGTTTGTTTAAGCTTCCTTCGCTTTTTATAAACTTTATTTAACTTTAACTCTTTATGAAAAAAATTTTAAATTTTTATTTACAATTACATACAGAATACTGACTTTCAATGAGTGAAGTCTGCTTGCCTGTTTGAGCAATGCAAGCTGAATCTTAGGGCTTGACTTTTCCTCCTGACAGATTTTGTGGGCTTGTCATCTCCTCTCACAGACTTTTCCAGCTGTGGCAACTCACGCTGCTCAGAGGCTGGGTTGATAGCGCACAATTTTTTTAAAGTTCCAATTCAAGCAATTCGACACCACAGTAAATAATTTCGTTAATTTAGTTTGCAGGAGCGGCGGTGACCGTTGCCTCGCTGCTCTGCGTGATTTCTGGCCCAATATCTCCTCCGCTGTGGGATGGTGAGATAAACAATATCGTCTTAGCTGAGTCAGTTAACTTCATTGAGATGCATGATATCTCTTCTGCTCTGGGGCCTTTATCGTCAGCCCAGTTGTGTCATAAACTGCCTAAACTCATATAGTAAGGTGCTGGAGGATGTGGTCAGAGGTGAAACAGAGCTCACGGTGAGCTCCTCCACATCAGGCTTCATACACTAAGGACAGTGTTCACACACCCTCCCCATGGACAGAACTCATACACCTTCCAGATAGAAATCGTACATTTTGCAGACATAAGAACATAAGAACGTAAGAAATAGGAGCAGGAGTAGGCCAATCGGCCCCTCGAGCCTGCTCCGCCATTCAATAAGATCATGGCTGATCTGATCCTAACCTCAAATCTAAATTCATGTCCAATTTCCTGCCCGCTCCCCGTAACCCCTAATTCCCATATGAGACAATACTCATATACCCATAGACAAGGCTCCTACCATTTCCTGGATAGGCTTCGTACTCTTTCCAAACAGGCCTTGTACTCCTGCACATGGACAGAGTTCATATACACTCTGGGCAGGAATCGTACGATTTGTGGGCAGGGCTTATATACTCACGGATACGGCTTGTACCTTTTCCTGAACAGGCCTGATACTCCTCTCCAGATGGGACTCATACACCTACTCCCCCCTTCCCACCCCCCAACCCCCCAGCCCAACAGAGCTTATATACTGCTACCCTCATACATCCCAGTGTGTGCAGTTCACTGTACCCAAGTCGGAAAAGAAAAAAAGGAAACATTTGGACAGTATTTAAAGCAATTCTTGTGATGAGGGATGGAAGTGTAGAGTCAGAGAGAACTGCTGAAAGTGCAGCTCTGAAGATTTAACCTTAAACTTCACTCTAATCACAAGACAGCCCAACTCCATAAAAGCAGAAGCAATGGAGAAGTCCCAAGTGCTTAATTATAAACACGTTGTTATATTTAGCGCCAGCCAACGAGGAATAGTGTCCTGTTTTCCAGCATTGGCCAGGATCACTTGTCCCAACTTGCCCTCCTACTTCCCCTTTTGCTCCTCTGCAGAAAACTCCTTTCTGTTAATGGAATATATTTTCCTCTTTTACTAAAATTGGGTCATTTTGCAATATTTCTGATCATGTCTAACACCCATCAATCAAATTGGCAGCTACTCCCAGGTTTCCTTCTGCAGCTTGTGCGACACAAATCCATGAATTCCGTGCAGAATCTCATCAATTGGAATCAAACACCTGGTTTATTTTCAGTACGCATGCTCAAGGCAGTAGTTTCTCAGTTATGTGCTCATCTCGGCTGAGGATGGGCATTTGGGTTGGGGTGGTAATTGCAAACAGCACCTGATGCACTTCAGATTCAGGGGCAGTTGGATTTGGTTATGCTGGGTCTGATTGTGGGGGTAAGGTTGCCAATGGCAGAAGGGACCAAGTTGGCAATGGCAACAGGGCCAAGTCGAGCTAGGCCATGGAAGAAGTGGAGGCGGTTAAGTCAGAAACAGCAATGCAGCCAGCTTGGGAGTGGTGTGGGCAAGAGGGCAGGAGTGGCAGAAGGGGCCACATTCTGAGTGACAGTGTGATTACCATCTGCACATGCTTTCTGATGGTGATCTGTCCTTCCAGCTGCTAACACCTGCTCTCAATGGGAGTTCCAAACATAGTATTGCCCCTGCAGAATTCATCACAGATTGCTCTCCATTTTATTTTAACAAGACCGTACCAACTTATCAACCACTTAACAAGATATTTCTCCACTCTTTTGTTAACTGCTTGTCAACCCTTTAACAAAGTAACACCAATGACAGATTGACATTTATTTATGATTCAGACCAGCATTCCTCACCAGTTTACTTACAACTACAGAGAAACATCTATCCTATAGTGTACATCCGCATTCTGTAAGTTGCCAGGTTAAATTTCTAATGCAATTATTATAAATATTCAGATTAATGAATAATTGTGTTGCTACTTATAACTATTACAATAGGAAGATTAGCATCTTCTTCATTTTCTTCAGCTTCAGATTCAAACTGGACCTGCTCCATTTCATTGTCATCAGCACCAGAACGAGATGTGTTAAGATATTTCACTACTCTCTGCCTCTGAACTCTCTGCCTTCTCTGCTGACTGAGGATTTGCCACTGCACTGAATTGGTTTCCATCCAAAAGATTTTGAAGTTCTTTTCCATGCTTCTTGCTCTGCAATTTTTCTTTGCTTTTACTTTCCTTTTTCTACACCTGACTGGTAGACACACTTTGTATTTGACTGTTTAACATATTTACTAAGTACAGCCTGAATTCTGATTTTCTGCTTTCATTGGTAAAAGCTCACTATTCGAGATAATTTGCGAACACCTTCTGGCACCCTGATTGGCTAACTAAAAACACGCCATTGATAAACAACAAAGGCCTAGAATTTTCCAAAAATCCTGATTGGTTAGCTTGGGTTGGCGAGGATTAGTGAGTCATGGTGATGCCCTAGAGTCACCCAGTGCAAATCAGTTTGATAGTTTGTTTTTATTAAATTTATTGCTATTTTTTGAAAAGAAAAGAAGACTTGCATTTATATAGCGCCTTTCATGACCTCAGGGCATCCCAAAGCACTTTACAATCAAGGAAGGTTTTTTTGAAGTGTAGTCACTGTTGTAATATAGGAAAAGAAATAAGAAGTTAAAATTTATGGAAATCATCATAATAGTTCTATATTTTCCTAAAATTGATTATATTTGACCAATTAAAATTGCATAAATGAAGATTTTTAGCTTAGGCCAGTTTATAGAATCATAGAGTCATAGCAATTTACGGCACAGAAGGAGACGATTTGGCCCACCGTGTCTGTGCTGGCCGAAAAAGAACTATCCAGTCTAATCCCACTTTCCAGATCTTGGTCCGTAGCCTTGTTGGTTACGGTACCTTGAGTGCATATCCAAGTACCCTTTTAATGTGATGAGGGTTTCTGCCTCTACTACCCTTTCAGGCAGTGAGTTCCAGACCCCCACCACTCTCTGGTTGAAAAAATTTTGCCTCAACTTTCTTTTATTCGTTGATAGGACGTGGGCATCATTGGCAAGGCCAGCATTTATTGTCCATTCCTAATTGCCCTCGAGAAGGTGGTGATGAGCCGCCTTCTTCAACCGCTTCAGTCCGTGTGGTGAAGGTTCTCCCACAGTGCTGTTAGGAACGGAGTTCCAGGATTTTGACCCAGCGACGATGAAGGAACGGCAATATATTTCCAAGTCGCGATGGTGTGTGACTTGTAGGGGAACGTGCAGGTGGTGTTGTTCCCATGTGCCTGCTGCCCTTGTCCTTCTAGGTGGTAGAGGTCGCAGGTTTGGGAGGTGCTGTCGAAGAAGCCTGCTACCAATCACTTTAAATCTATGCCCCATGGTTATTGACCTCCCTGCTGAGGGAAATAGATCTTTCCTATCCACTCTATCTAGGCCCCTTATAATTTTATACACCTCAATCAAATCTCCCCTCAGCCTCCTCTGTTCCAAGGAAAACAACCCCAGCCTATCCAACCTTTCCTCATAGCTAAAATTCTTCAGTCCTGGCAACACCCTCGTAAATCTCCTCTGTACCTTCTCTAATGCAATCCTGTCTTTCCTGTAATGTGGTGACCAGAACTGCATGCAGTACTCTAGCTGTGGCCTAACTAGTGTTTTATACAGTTCTAGCATAACCTCCCTGCTCTTATATTCTATGCCTTGGCTAATAAAGGAAAGTATCCTGTATGCCTTCTTAACCACCTTATCAACCTGTCTTGCTACCTTCATGGGATCTGTGAACATGCACTCCAAGGTCCCTCTGTTCCTCTACACTTCTCAGTATCCTACAATTTGACATGTATTCCCTTGCCTTGTTTGTCCTCCCCAAATGCATTACCTCACACTTCTCTGGATTGAATTCCATTTGCCACTTTTCTGCTCACCTGACCAGTCCATTGACATCTTCCTGCAGTCTACAGCTTTCCTCCTCACTATCAACCACACGGCCAATTTTTGTATCATCTGCAAACTTCTTAATTATGCCGCCTACATTTAAGTCTAAATCATTGATATATACCACAAAAGGCAAGGGACCTAGTACTGAGCCCTTTGGAACCCCCACTGGAAACAGCCTTCCAGTCACAAAAACACCCGTCGACCATTGCCCTTTGCTTCCTGCCACTAAGCCAATTTTGTATCCAACTTGCCACTTTCCCTTGGATCCCATGGGCTTTTACTTTTTTGACCAGTCTGCCACATGGGACCTTCTCAAAAGCCTTGCTAAATCCATGTAGACTACATCAAATGCATTATCCTCATCGTCCCTCCTTGTTACCTCCTCAAAAAATTCAATCAAGTTAGTCAGACATGACCTTCCTGTAACAAATCCATGCTGACTGTCCTTGATTAATCTGTGCCTTTTAATGCTGTACCTCAGAATTTTTTCCAATAATTTGCCCACCACCAAGGTTAGGCTTACTGGCCTGTAATTACTCGGACTATCCCTTTCTCCCTTCTTAAACAACGGTACAACATTAGCAGTCCTCCAGTCTGCCGGCACCATGCCTGTAGCCAGAGAGGCTTGGAAAGTGATGGTCAGAGCCTCCGTTAGGTCCTCCCTTGCTTCTCTTAACAGCCTGGGATACATTTCATCCAGGCCTGGCGATTTATCTACTTTCAAATATGCTAAACTCCTTAATATTTCCTCTCTCACTATGTTTATCCCATCCAATATTTCACACTCCTCCTCCTCACAAAGTCTGCATCGTCTCCCTCTTTCGTGAAGACAGACGCAAAGTACTCATTAAGAACCATACCCACGTCTTCCGCCTCCACACACAGGTTACCTTTTTGGTCTCTAATAGGCCGTACTCTTCCCATAGTTATCCTCTTGCTCTTTATGTATTTATAAGACATCTTTGGGTTTTCCTTGATTTTACTTTCCAATATTTTTTCATGCCCCTTCTTTGCTTTCCTAATTTCCTTTTTAATTTCACCCCTGTACTTACTATACTCCTCTAGGCTTTACAGCCTGGGATACATTTCATCCAGGCCTGGCAATTTATCTACTTTCAAAAATGCTAAGGGTTCTCTGGGTGATTGGCAGTTATCGAAATTTTCTGAATGATTTGACGGTTATTGACACTTTCTGGCTAATTGGCGGTTATCGATCTCTTGGTAATTGGCAGTTATTGATGTACTCTGGGTGATTGGTGGTTATTGATGTTCTCTGGGTGATTGGTGGTTATCGACATTCTCTGGGTAATTGGTGGTTATTGATGTACTCTGGGTAAATGGCAGTTATTGATGTTCTCTGAGTGATTGGTGATTATCGATGTTCATTGGGTGATTGGCGGTTATCGATGTTCATTGGGTGATTGGTGATTATCGATGTTCTCTGGGTGATTGGTGATTATCGATGTTCTCTGGGTGATTGGTGATTATCGATGTTCTCTGGGTGATTGGTGATTATCGATGTTCTCTGGGTGATTGGCGTTATCGATGTTCTCTGGGTGATTGTTGGTTATCGATGTTCTCTGGGTGATTGGTGGTTACTGATGTTCTCTGGGTGATTGGCGTTATCGTTGTTCTCTGGGTAATTGGCGTTATCGATGTTCTCTGGGTGATTGTTGGTTATCGATGTTCTCTGGGTGATTGGTGGTTACTGATGTTCTCTGGGTGATTGGCGTTATCGATGTTCTCTGGGTGATTGGCGGTTATCGATGTTCTCTGGGTGATGGGTGATTATCGATGTTCTCTGGGTGATTGTTGGTTATCGATGTTCTCTGGATGATGGGTGATTATCGACGTTCTCTGGGTAATTGGTGGTTATCAATGTTCTCTGGGTGATTGGCGTTATCGATGTTCTCTGGGTGATTGGCGTTATCGATGTTCTCTGGGTGATGGGTGATTATCGATGTTCTCTGGGTGATTGGTGGTTATTGATGTTCTCTGGGTAATTGCGGTTATCGATGTTCTCTGGGTAATTGCGGTTATCGATATTCTCTGGGTGATTGGTGATTATCGATGTTCTCTGGGTGATTGGTGGTTATCGATGTTCTCTGGGTAATTGCGGTTATCGATGTTCTCTGGGTGATTGGCGATTATCGATGTTCTCTGGGTGATTGGTGGTTATCGATGTTCTCTGGGTGATTGGCGGTTATCGATGTTCTCTGGATGATTGGTGGTTATCGATGTTCTCTGGGTGATTGGCGGTTATCGATGTTCTCTGGGTGATTGTCGGTTATTGATGTTCTCTGGGTGATTGGCGGTTATCGATGTTCTCTGGGTGATTGGTGATTATCGATGTTCTCTGGGTAATTGCGGTTATCGATGTTCTCTGGGTGATTGGCGGTTATCGATGTTCTCTGGGTGATTGGTGGTTATCGATGTTCTCTGGGTGATTGGCGTTATCGATGTTCTCTGGGTGATTGGTGATTATCGATGTTCTCTGGGTGATTGGTGATTATCGATGTTCTCTGGGTGATTGGTGATTATCGATGTTCTCTGGGTAATTGGTGGTTATCAATGTTCTCTGGGTGATTGGTGATTATCGATGTTCTCTGGGTAATTGGTGGTTATCGATGTTCTCTGGGTGATTGTCGGTTATTTATGTTCTCTGGGTGTAATTGGCGGTTATCGATGTTCTCTGGGTGATTGGTGGTTATTTATGTTCTCTGGGTGACTGGCGATTATCGATGTTCTCTGGGTGATTGCGGTTATCGATGTTCTCTGGGTAATTGCGGTTATCGATGTTCTCTGGGTGATTGGAGATTATCGATGTTCTCTGGGTGATTGGTGATTATCAATGTTCTCTGGGTAATTGCGGTTATTGATGTTCTCTGGATGATTGGCGGTTATCTATGTTCCCTGGGTAATTGCAGTTATCAATGTTCTCTGGGTGATTGGTGGTTATCGATGTTCTCTGGGTAATTGCGGTTATCGATGTTCTCTGGATGATTGGTGGTTATCGATGTTCTCTGGGTAATTGCGGTTATCGATGTTCTCTGGATGATTGGTGGTTATCGATGTTCTCTGGGTAATTGCGGTTATCGATGTTCTCTGGATGATTGGTGATTATCGATGTTCTCTGGGTAATTGCGGTTATTGATGTTCTCTGGGTGTCTGGTAACTATCGATGAGTTTAGGCTAATATTTGTTAGAATAAAAAGTAATTTCATCGCAATATTACAATCAGCAGCCTGTTTTTCGTCTCTCCTGATTTTTATTTCCACTGACTTCAATGGAAATAAAAATTGTGAGAAATGTAAAACGGGCTGCCGATTCGCTATCACCCGTTTTACACTATTGCACAAAATCAAAATCTACCCCTCTGTGTGAGCGAGTTAGTGCAATAGGGAGCCTGCTTGAGGTAGCTCTCTTTTGGATTTGGTTCTTTTGACTGTCACAGACATTATTCAGGCAGTGGAATCGGCTAAACCACTAAGCAATAAGAACCATAGTGTGACAACTTTCAATCTGACTTAAAAACAGTGCAGGTACAGAACCAAGTACAGCTTCAAGTGTGTAAACTTCAGGGGTATTAGTGCTGAGCTTAATAACGTGGACTGGGAGCCTTACAGATCCCGGATAAATGGACCTCTTTCAAAACCATTATTAAGGGAAACATGCAGGACAAGTACATACTGAAGTGCAGTAAAGACAAAGTAAATAGAAAAGCTCTGAAATGGATCAAGAGGAAAATTAAATTGGTGATTAGGAAAAAAAAACCTTGCAGAACTTGTAGAGAGAGATCGCGAGAGAGAAAAAAAGGGTGTTGATTGGGCTAAATATAAGAAATGGGTCAAAGGCGAGATTGGAGTGCGAACAAAAAACTGGAAAGGAATATAGTGGATGCGGGAGGTAGTCAGGAAGATGTTATAACCTCGAGGGACCAATATATTGCTCAACTTGAGTTAACTTGCTAAATGACTGCTGCTTGAGATTTTTACCAGAGAGGATGCTAACAATATACCATCCAATATCCAGTGCATGTCGTGGGGGTGCTCACATTAGTGAAGTAATGGTTCTAAATAGGCAAAAGGAGTTCAAAACCAATAACTACCGTGGAATGGTGATGAATTATACTCTACATAGAATTACATAGAATCTACAGCACAGAAACAGGCCATTCAGCCCAAATGGTTTATGCCAGTGTTTACACTCCACACGAGCCTCCTCCCACTCTAATTATCTCTTCCTACCCTGCTCCTGTATCCCTCTATTCCCTCCTCCCTCATCAGTGCACTAATCCTCCCCTTTATTGTATCAATGCTATCTGTTTCAACCATGCCACTTGGCAGCAAGTTCTACATTCTCATTGTTCTCTGTGTAAAGAAATTCCTTGTAAATTCTTTATTTGATCTGTTAGCGTCTGTCTTATATTTATGCCCCCTTGTTCTGGACTCACCCACAAGTGGAAACAGTTTCTCCATATTAACCTTATCAAACCCCTGCATAATTTTTAAAGCTCTATCAACTCTCCTAGTCTTCTCTTTGCCTGCTCAATTTTTCCTGATAGTTGCAGTCTCTCAATTCTGGTAACTTTCTTATAAATCTTTTCTGCATTTGCTCCATTGCTTCAATATCCTTTTTGTAGTTTGGAGACCAGAGCTGAGTACAGTACTTCAAGTGTGGTCTATCCAAGGTTCTATATAAATTTAACATTACCTGCCTGCTTTTGTATTCCACTCCTCAAGAAATGAACCCCAGTACTTTGCTCACACTCTTTATGGACCTTTCATCTTGCGTTACTACTTTTGGTGATTTATGTATCCGTATTCCCAAGGTTAGGTAGAAGACACCACACACTGTCACTGAGCACAAGCAGTACGGAAGCAAACATTACGACACATTGTAGTCGTGCGATAAACTGGTTGCAACTTATTTTGAATGTAGTGTGGAGACTTATTTTCAGAAGGGACATATTAACATAGCAGGCTGTGGATTGATTGGCAGTGTTGATGATTAGGCAGGACGTTGTTGTTCATAGGGCCACATAGTGTTCAAGACCGTAGAGCTGTTCATGCAGGGCCACATTTACAGAGTTAAGTAAAAGTCCCGTCAGTCATTAGTTGATGCATCTGTCACCCTGGCTGCACATCTCCCTCAGCCAGTCTTCTTCATCCTCCATCAATGAGACCCTTCACTTTTTGAAAACCTGTCATCTGGTAAAAGTGCTGCACCCTATTGTGCGGTTGCATCTTTTTCATGGGGTAAGTGGTAAAAATGTTGCCCCTAGCATACAAGGCTTGTTACTTATTTTATGCACCTGTGCACTGAAGACTGACTCATTTGGCAACTGGCATCAGTGGTGGTTTGGAAAGATCTGCATCTCTAATCCCTGCATGAACTCTTTTTCCTATTCCTCTTCCATATCCAGCATTGCCATTGCAATGCCCAGAGGAATTCCCATGTTGAGCACCGGCATTGCTGTTAATGAAGCAGCAGCTGTTAGCAACAGTGCTGTGGGAAAGGGTATATGCAAACACCAGGAACAAGCAATGCAGCAACCACTGAATTTTAAATTCAATACTAAACCATCAATCACACCTTTAAGAATCCAACTGCTAAAGGCCACAGCAGAATTCCCAGCAGCACCAGTTTTATATGGATCAGCAGCACTGAAAGAGTAAAAAGATGAAAGAAGATTGATGATTTCAATATGGGACAGTGGGATTAGTTTTGGATTGTTCTAGCAAAAAGATGGCACAGATATGATGGGCTCCTCCTGTGCTCTAAACTTCCATGGTTCTATATCTGATTGCCTAAAATCACAAGGTATAATGAGGCTCCCACATCTTTTTTGTGAGACCTCCCAGAAATTTGCAGCTTGTGTATTTGGCACCCACCATCAGGTGTTCAGGCCTACTCACTCAATTCAGTGAGACATGCTCTCAGAATGTGCTAAATTTGCCGTGAAGAGACAAACAAGGATATTGTGCAGCACTGACTGTTATTTTGAGTGTACCTGTGAATACTGGGAGGTTCTGACAGATTGGGACTATGCAAATATAGTTACTATGCTCAGGAAAAGTGACAACTATAGATCCTTTAGTCTAACCTCAACAACTGGCAAAACTGGGTCTATGAGTCTGCTACTGGTCTAGACAAAACAGAATAAACGATGGGAGGTGGGACATTGACACTGGGCTCCGGCAATCTAAATTAAAAGACCAATATTACAGAAGCTTTTGTGTCTGAGCTTCACTAAAAACAATAGAGGATCAACAGAGGAGGCCCATCTTGGAACGGGCCAACTGAACAAATTGATTGAAATAAAATCAAATTCATTATTTATTGAGAGCTCTACAGGTTGAGTTTAGGGGGAGCACACAACTCTTGGAACAACATCTGGATTGTGTCTGGTAGAACAAAAACAAGGCGGCGGCAACAACAACAACAACAACAACAACGCACATTTATATAGCGCCTTTAATGTAGTAAAACATCATAAGATCAGAAATGGGGATGTTCGCTGATGATTGCACAGTGTTCAGTTCCATTCGCAATCCCTTAAATAATGAAACAGTCCGAGCCCGCATGCAGCAAGACCTGGACAACATCCAGGCTTGGGCTCATAAGTGGCAAGTAACATTCGCGTCAGACAAGTGCCAGACAATGACCATCTCCAACAAGGGAGAGTCTAACCACTTCCCCTTGACATTCAATGGCATTACCATCACCGAATCCCCCACCATCAACATCCTTGGGGTCACCATTGACCAGAAACTTAACTAGACCAGTCAGAGCAGGTCAGAGGCTGGGCATTCTGGGGCGAGTGACTCACCTCCTGACTCCCCAAAGCCTTTCCACCATCTACAAGGCACAAGTCAAGAGTGTGATGGAATACTCTCCACTTGCCTGGATGACTGCAGCTCCAACAACACTTAAGAAGCTCTACACCATCCAGGACAAAGCAGCTCGCTTGATTGGCACCCCATCCACCACCCTAAATATTCACTCCCTTCACCACCGGCGCACGGTGGCTGCAGTGTGTACCATCCACAGGATGCACTGCAGCAACTCGCCAAGGCTTCTTCGACAGCACCTCCCAAACCCACGACCTCTACCACCTAGAAGGACAAGAGCAGCAGGCACATGGGAACAACACACCTGCCGTTCCCCTCCAAGTCACACACCATCCCGACTTGGAAATATATCGCCGTTCCTTCATCGTCACTGGGTCAAAATCCTGGAACTCCGTTCCTAACAGCACTGTGGGAGAACCTTCACCACACGGACTGCAGCGGTTCAAGAAGGCGGCTCACCACCACCTTCTCAAGGGCAATTAGGGTTGGGCAATAAATGCTGGCCTCGTCAGCAACGCCCACATCCCATGAATGAATAAAAAAAACCTAGTAAATCCCAAGGTGCTTCACAGGAGCGTTATCAAACAAAATTTGATACCGAGCCACATAAGGAGATATTAGGACAGGCTTGGTCAAAGAGGTAGGTTTTAAGGAGCATCTTAAAGGAGGAGAGGCAGAGAGGTGGAGAGATTTAGGGAGGGAATTCCAGAACTTAGGGCCTAGGCAGCTGAAGGCAATGTCACTAATGGTGAAGCGATGAAAACTGGGGATGCGCAAGAGGCCAGAACTGGAGGCGTGCAGAGATCTCGGAGGGTTGTAGGGCTGGTGAAGGTTACAGAGATAGGGATATATAATATTATATATTATATGAGAATTTTAAAATTGAGGCGTTGCTGGACCAGACGTCAATGTCGGTCAGTGAGCACAGGGGTGATGGGTAAACGGGATTTGCTATAAAAAACAAAACTGCAGTAGCTCATACACAGGCTTACACATAACGCTGGCCTAAGTCACTGACACTGATGCACAAGGCACCAGGAGTCTAACACTCAATATCTAACCAGTTCAGCGGTATGCACTCCGATTGTGTAATTACCAGATTTTAATAGATTACGGAAACATCAATTATTCATCTGTTTATCCTTTACTAATTAACATGATCATCTTTACCTTGCTCTCAATTACCCTTAAACCTCACAAAATAATCCTTAACCTGTTGTAAAATCCTTGGGTAAATTTCCTGATTAGTTGCTGTGCACTGCGTAACAAACAGTCCAATTATATTCACGGAGGCCGCTTATCGTCAGTGGCTGTTATAGCCTAAAACACTCACTCCTCAGCACTGTCTCATGTGTTGGGTCTGTGCTCTGTGAGTGCATCTCAGGTGTGATAGAGTGCACTGTGTGTGATTTCTGTGTTCGTGTGATTAAGTGTGTCCAGCGTGCCTGTAATATCAGACACAATGGGGATGGAATTTCCTTGATCTGACCTATGCCAAAATTACACCGAAATTTACGCAGGTTTCAACACCGATCTTGCCAACAGCAAATTATGCCAGAATTTCCTGAGAATCTCAGTAGCATACGACAGGATGTAAAAACCAGCATAAAACAAGCACAAATCAGCCCTGTCACTGGGAGTGTGTTACGTATTACGTAAATTGAAACATTTTACAACTGAATTTGCCGAGGATCAGTAAAAGCACAGCAAATAAGGAGAAAATCAGATTTCATGCACCAGCTCTCCTTGATTCTCACTTCTTTCCTCACATGTACTCTGCTTTTTCTGGCTTGTGATCTGCTGCAAGTTATTTCCCCCCTCCCCAGACTTCCAGAAATTTTGTTGGAACATTAAATGAAACATCGATTGCATTGCCACTTTAGAGCGTGAGCTGATTATTCTGCTCTGTTGAAAACTGACGACCCTTTCATGTCAGCAGTGACTTTTGTTTCGTTTTAAATGAATGAATTTTCTGTCTGAGGCTGACAGTTGTTTTGTGGAAATGAAGACTTGCATAATATATATACCCAGAGATCTGTAAACCCAAAGAAACCGGAAACATATTTATAAACTAAATTAAGTGTAAAACATTCATTGAGGCACAACACAGAGACACAACAAATCTCTTTCAAATCATTTTGCTTGTTTTGAAGTGGCAAAATAAACAGCAATCGAATCTGCTTTTTCTGTTTGAAATTTTATTCAGATAATTAATTTGCACAAAACGCCAACGTACCACTGATTGTAAAATAACTTCCTCGCCACCAAATGAGCTCACTGATGCCCACCTAGCCATCCAACATCAGCAGCTATTTGATAAGAGATGCACAATCTATTCCTTGGTCCCTGAGGAGCCTAGGTCTTCATTGCTCAGTGTAAGTCTTAATCACAAATAACAGGACACGCTTTCCACTTCTTGCCTAATGGACAGACTAACGGGTTATGATTGGTACATTTTATTCTTTAATTGGGAAAATGTGGCCGTACTAGAAGTTACCAACGCCAAGAATTTGTATTCTATCCTTCTGGCTATGTCTCTCAAGATCTAGTTAGGTTTCTGTACTGTTGACATACACTGCACTGTTATTTACAGTCAGCTATCTTTCAATAATCTCAGATCTCTCTCCTGTGTTGTGTTATCTTGTGCAGGAAGACAAAAATTGAAAGATCAGAATGGGAATTGGGGTAAGGTTTAAGTAGCGAGTCTCAGGGGGCCAGGATCACAGTTACAGATAGATTGAAGATGTCCCGCTAAGTGGTCATCTAATATGTATGTGGTCTCCCTAATATAGAAGAGACCACACGGTGAGAAGCAAATAGCGTAAAATAGATGGGCAAAAGTACAAATAATTCACTGTTTCACACAGGATGAAGTATCTGGGTCCCTGGGAGAGAACAGTCAAATACAGATGGAAGGTGAGGACAAGACGACTTTCTTGTGATAGGAGGGAGAAGGTGTGAGGGTGGAGACAAATTGGGCAGTTGCAGTAGAGGGACCCTCTTCCACAGATGGGGGACAGCCTCAACTGAGGAAAAAGGACATTTTCAAAGGGCTGGTGCACGAAGTGAACTCATCAGGGCAGATACAAAGGAGATGGAGAAATTGGGAACATGGAATGGAGTCTTTAAAGGAAATGGGATGAGCAGAAGTATAGTCCAGGGGAGTCTGTTTTATTTTAATTGATGTCTATTGTCAGAAGTGGAGAAAGAGAAGTGCAGAAAGTGAAAAGTCACGGCAAATGATGGTTGGGAGGAATTTGGAAACATAGTCAATGAAATTCTCCAGCTTGGAGCAAGAGCAGGAAGCAGCACTCACACAGTCATCATTGAAATAAAGGAAGAAATCAGGAAGAGGGCTTAAGTCGTATTGGGCACAGAAAGTGTTCTACATATTCTTTGAACAGACTAGCTTAGTTATGACCCATGCAGGTTACTGTAGTGACATCTTTTATCTGGAGGAAATGAGTGAAGTTAAGAGATGTTTTCAGAGTAAGAAAAAGTTCAACCGAGAAGCGTAGGGTGGTAATGTGTGGAGACTGGTTGGTTCACTGTTCAAGGAGGAGGCCAAAAGTCTGGACATGATTCTGGTGAGGAATGTTGGTGGGATTTCACACACATGGTTAATAGGAGACAATTAGGGCTGGAGTGCCTGAAATCCTCAAAACAGCAGACAGCATTTGACAAGGTGGAGTCTGGAAAAATGGGAAGAAGATAAAGTCAATGGAACAGGAGCAAGGTGTAACAATGGTTCTATCTGTACAGTCCTGTTTATGAACCTTGAGGAGAAGGTTGATTTTCCACAGATCTTCCATGTTCTTTTTAGGAGAGTAAAGATTTTTCCGTACTGCGGGCAAATTCACTTGTTATTTGAGTTATTGTGCAACTGCTTCCTAGGATATTAGAAAGAACTGGAACACAAACAAATTCAAATCATGGTTTGAAATCGCAGTAATGGATAAGCACAGAATATGCCAGGAGATGACTCAATGATACCGGATACAATGCAGAGCCCAATCCTCTTGTACCTCCTCCCAATTTGTCATATGAGTCACTTTCATCCAATCAGCATGGCCTGCCACCAAGGAAACCAGCTGCATCTTTTTGAGTTTGGGAGCAAAACATTCTCAGAGCATCTTGATGTGTTATAAATCTTAAAAATAGTTTTATTGATGTTTCTCTTGTGTACTGTACAGTCAGATGCAGGAAACACCTTTCACTGTCAATCAAGAGAGGTTCAAAGTATTCAAGAAATATCTGTGAACATCAAGGGAGCATTTCTCGATTTAAACATGAAATTACGCTGTATAATATTATTGCAGGAATGCTTAATGTGTTCGCATCAAAATTCTCTTTCCGCTATTTTGAGAGAGGTGCAGAGCATTTCTTTTAAACTGTTTAATGCCTCAGTTAAAATAATGGGCAAAGGATTTTGATACGGAGGCATTTCAGCATCCGTATGATAATAATGCGCAGTGTAATTTGCAGGCTCAGATCTTCAAATGTTCAGTGTATTTGCTCAGAGATATTTTGGGCTCAAAGCTGATCTCGCTCTGGGCATTGCAAGAGATGATTAAGTAGAGCTCGACTATGCACAGAGCCTTTACCCAAGACTTGCTGCATGGGAAGAACAGCATGCTGCCTGCCTGGGTCTGCGGCACAGACCATCAAGAACACCTTGAAATAAAAAAGAATCAGAAATAATGCAGTCAGGCAACTGGAGTTACAGAGAGGGAGGGAGAGAATGATATAGGTACATTGTGAGTCAAAGAGATAGTGACACAGAAAGATGGGGGGTAATTTTAACCCCGCAGGATGGGCAGGTGCGGAGGCCGGTGGGGGGGTTAAAAAAAAGGGAAACCTGACCCCAACCCGCCTCCAACGCGCCCACTTCCGGTTTTAACGGAGGCGGGTTGGGGGCTGGGTGACTAACCAGCTCTCCGGAGGCAGGACCATCCTTAAAATATTTTAATGAGGCTGCATGGCTCAAATTTTACCTCTGTTTCACATTTAACTCCTGGGGGCCGTGTTTTCTGGGCCTCGGGAAACTTGGCAGCTAAAGGGAGGCGAGAACAGCGGGATGGAACAGGTAAATACCTTTCCAGCACAGCTTGCGGGCCAGGAGGAGCAGGAACTGGAGTGAGAGAGAGGGAGGGCGAGAATGATATAAATACATTGTGAGAAAAAGAGACAGTGACACAGAAAGTTGGGGGTAATTTTAACCCCGCAAGATGGGCTTTTCCCCAGCCCACCAAGCTAACCTGTAAACCACCCGGCAATTTGACCCCCCTCGATCGGCCGACCCTCCCCCCCCCCCCCCGCCCCCGTGATCAGACCCCGCCCCCCGATGTCTGGCTCACATAGCGCCCCCCCCCCCCACCCCCGATGTCCGACTCACTCCCCCAATTTCTGCCCCACGATCTCTCCCCCGATGTCCTACTCCCCCTCCCCCCTGACATCTGACTCACCTCCCTCCCTCCCTCCGCTCCCCGGCTGCGGCCTGGTGCTGCAGGCCAACCCACCTGACAGTCAGCCAGCCTCTCAATCTGGCTGGCTGCAGGCGGGAAACTGATTCAAAAGATTTAAATCAGGCCCTGCCGTTAAATGCGGCAGGACCTCCAGGAAACCCGTATTCCCGGGTTTCCCGGCCGCTAAACCCCTCCCCCCCCATTCCCTCCCTGCCTCCCCTTAAATATCGGGGCCATGGAGTCGAAGTGAGACAATGGGACAGCTACAAAGTTGGACAGAGAAAGTGAGATGAAGAGACAGAAATGGAGAGGCAATGGCACTAAGAAATAGGGACAGTGTGACACAAAGAGACAGAAAGTGTGACAGAGATAGAGTGAGACGAGAGTGAGACAAAGAGACAGAGGGAGAATTTTCTCATCCCAGCACTAAAGTGCCAGGACCTTGGAGGGACAATTACATCGCTCGCTAAAGTTGCGCTGAGCCCAGTCTTGTAGGATTTCCCAAGATTGTGCCCATTGCATATTCAAAGTGAATCCCTGGCCCAGATGGGCCTGGCACTGGGGTGGAAAATAGTGCGTAGCTGCAATCATTAAAGACCTTCCAGTGTACTTTCCTCTGTGAAGAAATGTCCATGTTGCCTGGCAGGAAGTGACTCTCTCTCCAGCATACAAAGAACATGGTGATAGATGAGGAAAATAATTAATAGCCTTCAGAAATTTGCTATGGTAAGATTGGTCAGTATTGTACTATGGAAAAGATAGATTGGTCCTATCACAGTGGCAGTGATGGTACTGCTGTTCTTTCAGTGCTGTGTGCACCCGCAGCACTGTTAGCCCACCTCCCACTGTAAAGGTAATTAAAATAATTTAGCAGCATGCATCCAATTATGTGCTGGGAGTGCACAGGCTGTTGTTTCACCTTAAAGCTATCCTGCTATGGAGGGTGGAGAAATGGCTTCAAACAGAATGAAGGAGAACTGCTCCTTTTGAAGATACGGCTTCGGAGGTCATACTGTAGGAGGTTCTCCAAAGAAGTGTGGAAAACGGTTTACTGCATAAAGGCATCAAACCCTGATCTGTACCGATTCTGTGATGGTTTATTGGGTAAAGGCATCGATCCCTGATCTGCGCTGAGAGTCCACTGGTTTAGTGACTGATCAGTTATGGTGCATATGATGGCCTCTAATCCTTTTCTGATGCAGATTCCAATTGCTGGGATTCTTGCACACCATCTAACAGTACAATGAACACAGCAATTCACCCTTAAGATCACAGCATCAGCCTTCATCAGCTGCTGGTCTAAGTTATTCTGTGGAACCTTTGCTTTTCTTTGTCCTCTTTATAGCAGGCAGATCATTAAGTAAAAACCAGCGGGGTAAACCAGTCAATTTTTAAGTGTCTGCTGTGCTCTCTCTTGGATACCTAAGCTGGCCGGTACTGCATGACTCCTCTGATCCTCAGAATTAGGACAGAAGACTTACGAAAGGAAATTCTGGAAAATGGTTTAAGAAGGTTTTTGAAAGAGAATATTTAAAGAATCATCTCAGGAGAAAAAGTGTTGACTCAGAGTTAGAAGTTTATTAAACGTTATGGGGCAGAAATGGCGCCCCCAAATGGTAAGTCTGGGGAGTGGGAGGGTTGCGTTCATGGAGGAGGGGAGCTCGGGTGGCGGCGGCTCAGATTATTTTTGTGCGGCGCCTTCTAGCCCCATAAAAGTTAAAAGTTAAAATTGAACCCTAGGGGTGTCATTCAGAAATATTCCCTTATCAATCTCTTATCAATCAGTATTTGACAATGTATCAATTGGGCAACAGCCAGAGTACTGAAGACTGTAGGTTTTCTGTTAGCAGAAGCTGAACATCTGCTGGAACTAACAATGCTTTTAAACCTTCATAGAATCATAGAATGGTACAGCATGGTAGGAGGCCATTCAGTCATTTGGCCCATTGTGCCTGTACATTAATATAGTTATTCTTTTTAATTCAATGTTGGATTACAAAGAATCCTGAAATAAGTTCAAAATAAAAACTGTTCTAAAGATAGAACAGTTAATGCTTTGCTTATTATCATTTGTTTACATGGATAGGCTGTGAAGGAGTTTTTTCATGAATAATGATTTATAGCACATGTAGATCGACAAAGGGCATACAGTGCCCATAATTATCTGGGTTTAGAATGTTCGCACAGCATTTATACTGACCTTAATTGCCATACAGAAGGTGCATAACTGAGACTATTCAGTTCATGCATTAGCTCAAGGAGGAAATGGACCAAAATAACAACAGATGGATTGCAATATTTGACTTATGGCACAACTGATATCTTTCAAGTTGTGGAGGAAGTGCATTTCCTTCAGTTTAAAAAGGACGGATATCACTCGCCTTCTCAACCATCTGTGCGTTTAATTTTTATTATTCATTTTCTTCCTACTATTTTCTACTTTTCTTTCTCGGTGCATATACAGAGATAAAGTTCATCTTTAGCATTCCTGCACACAGCTTTGCTCACCAGGGCCGATAAAGACACAGGACCAGAAATTCTCTGCGCCTGAATGGTGAGGCCCGAGGCTCCCCAGATATTGGGCCTCTGGCCTCATTATAACGGAGGTGACGCGGCATCGGAGTCCACTGTCGAAGAGTTGTGGAATATTCAGCCGCTGCTAGCCTCAGGCAAATGGGTCTGGGATCAGGGCCAGGGGCTGGTGGTCGGGTCAGGTCCAGGGCCAATTGGGGGTTGGCAGAGGAGGCTGGAGGGGAAGATCAGGGGTCAGGAGCGGTGATGATCGATGGGGGTTAAATGTGGGGCTGGGAGGAGCACTCCTGCTCGTCCTGGCTCCCCATTCAGGTGAGTAAATGTAAAAAAACTTACCTTGTAGATCGCAGGTGATACCAAGGTCTGGTTTCCCTGAGTGTAGCTGCCTCAGAAAAAAACAATCTTGCAGAGGATGCCTCAAACATGCGTTAGGCCCCTTATTTGCATATGCAAGAGGCCAATGCCTGCTTCAGGCTTGGGTAAAGGACTCCTTTTCCTTTCCCAATAGGACTGGTGGAGCACTTCTGGCTGTATTGGGGGCTTAGTAGGCCAGTTAGCGCCCAAAACGGGGGCACTGTGTGTTCCCTCAGTACTGCACTGAAATGTCACCCTGAGTTATGTGCTCAAGTCCTGCAGTGGGACCAGATACAATTTTGGGGTAATTTCAATCTAACCTGATGTGATCGGATCAGTGGCTCGTTTTACACACCACCCAATTTTACTTGGCCGATCTGATGATGGCAGTTTCCCATCAGGCAAGTTAGGTTAACAATTCCCTCCAAACTACAGGTCCCACTACACTGCATCTAAAATGTGACTTAAATCCTGATGCCAGAAGAGTGCTCCCTACTGCACCAGTGTGATGTTTCCACTGCTCACATCAGCCATCCTTGTGGCAGCTTGGTTCAGTTAGTGACACTCTTGCCTCTGAGTCAGATGGTTGTAGGCTCAAGTCACACTAGAGACGTGAACAAATAATCTAGGCTGACACTTTAATGGAGCACTGAGGGAGTGCCGCATTGTTGGAGATGCGGATTTTCAAATGAGACGCTAAAACTGGGCCCTGTCAGCGTATGGCACTATTTGAGAGGTCCCAGGGCACTATTATAAGAAGAGTGGTGACTTCTCCTGGTATCCTCCATCAACCAACACCACCAAAAACAAATTCCCTGGTCATTCATTCATTTGCTGTTAATGGGATGTTGCGTGCAAATTGGCTGCTGTATTCACCTACAAAACAACACTGACTACCGTCCAAAAGTAATCCATTTCCTGTAAGATGTTGTGAGAATATAATAAGGCATTATATAAATGTAAGTTGATTCTTATTTTATTTCAAGTGAGATTGATGATCTGTGCCAATTAATATTACTCCCAGAACCTGAAGATAATGATGATGAAGCAGGGGGAGGAAGAAACCTCCCTCCTCACAACACGAGGAAGGTGCACATGGAAGGAAAGACATGGAGCAAGCTAGCCAGGAGCCAGAGAAAGGAGGACACAATTTATAGCCTAGTGCTTTCAATGAATATAACTTGACAAACCAAATAAGGTCACTTGACATGTGTCTCCAACTCACAGAGTCCTTTACTGTCAGCTTTCTCTGCTGTGTTCATGACTGGTCTGGTATTCAGCCTAAATATGTAGGCCTGGATCCCTGGGCTGCTGTTAACTTAAAATCCCAGTAGGCAAATAGTAATCCCTCCATGACTCCAAGGCTTTTTATAATTTTGAATGCAGGAATTCCTGCACTCCAGTATGGAAGGATCCATTGCTGGGGAAGAGGAGGATTCAGGAAGTAACACGTGGTTTTCCTGATGCCCATGCCATGGCTTTTAAGGATCAAACAGCTCAGCATGGATCTCTTTGACTTGTTCCGCTAGGGCAACCAACAGCTTTTTCTGTTTGTGGCTTTCTGGCTTCCCAGGTTCCTGTTTATATGCTGATGGAGAAGTAGAAAGGACCTGGCAGGTTCACTATACTTGTCTAAATTTTCTTGTGATCTGCTAACCAGAATTGAACACTGTACTCCAAATGCAGTCTGACCAGTGCATTGTAAAGACCCAACATATACCGACATTCTTTAATTGCTTTGTAATATTGTCCAGGCATTGAAAGTGATGCGTCTTTTGTCTCTCCCAGGTCCGTTTTAAAGGCTACCCTTGTCTATTCAGTTCCATTCATTGTATATTGGATAACAACTCAATTATATTATGGGCCGTTAATGACTAGTGCTGCAATAGTGGCCACTCAGTAATATAAAGGGGCAGGTGGGAGAGCAGAGCAGCACCCGATCTTCACTTAGACTGCTGTGAGGGAATGTTTCCATTGCACATTGATCAGAGAATCCCTGAAGCACTCTTATATGAAAGTTGTTAATGAGAAAGTACAAAGGTTTTCCCCATGGGGAGATATTCTAAGTTGGATAACCTTAGGAAGGCTGGTACTTTCCAATCAAAGTTTCCTCCAAGCCTACTATTGAAACCAGAGTGCCTTTGAGGATTTTTGATCCATACACAGAATATTAACAAACGTTGCTCTGCCATCCTGCTGTGGGGCAATCAATAATCTACAGTAGCTTACAGATCAATATTCTGTTTATTGCCCAATCTATACAAGGGAAAGATGAGAAAATTACTTTAACTTCTCCTCTCCACATTATTTACTTGAGAGTTTAAACGAAAAGATTGAGAAATGTGCCCAAATTGTAACAGCACAGGTATTAACAGTGCTCCACATATGTGCTAGTGTCTCAGATAAAAAAAATGTGTCATGCAGAGAACATTGCTGCACTGGAGAAAGCTTGCGTCAGACATTTGAAATGTATTTTTTTGTATTTTGCAATCGCTTTTCCCGAACGTCTATATAATTGGGGTCAGGCAGAACTACCAGGCATCTCGCAATGTTCAAATCACACCCATGTCCTCCATTGTACTATGTCAACTGGTCATTAGTAATCTCTAAAAGGCTGATTGGGTTGGGGAGGAAATTGAACATTACACCTTCAGGAGTTTAGAGGGAAAAGAAAGAAAGTTTTAAATTTATATAGTGCCTTTCACGACCTCACGATGTACCAAAGCGCTTTGAAATACTTTTTGAACTGTAGTCACTGTTGTAATGTAGCAAATATGGCAACCAATTTGCACATAGCAAGCTCCCATAAACAGCAATATGATAATGACCAGATAATCTGTTTTAGATGTTGGTTGAGGGAAAATGGTGGCCAGGACATCAGGGATAATTCCCCTGCTCTTTTTCAAAGTAGTGCCATGAGATCTTTTAACATCTCATTGGAAAGACAGCACAGTTTCAGTACTGCACTGGAGTGGAGTGTCAGCCTGGATTATGCACTTAAGTCTCATGGAGTGGGACTTGAACCCACAACCTTCTGAGTCAGAGGCAAGAGTGCCACCAACTAAGCTGCACCTGATATGCAAGGAGGATGCACTCAATGATAATCTGAATCCAGAAAGGCCATCATTCAATAAGTCAAGCAGGACTTAAATGTCTCGGGTGATCTGGAGGAGTGCAGAGGAGTACTTCAGGATTAAACAGGATTGATGATGAAAGAGATGGACTGAGTGGTAGCCTCTCAAGAACGTTTAGGTGCTCGGAGAATGTAGGGCATTAATACCTTTGTGTGACCCAAGGGGCAGTCATGGACAGCTTTATGTTTGGAGCAGGAGTTAAGTTCAATTGTTGATGGGCCTGCTATATCCAGGAATGGAGGATTGGTCCTCTTCTGTTGTTCAAGACAAAATTCTGTGTTGGTATTAAAAGTTAGTTAAAAAACAGAACTGATAGTCTTTATAGCCTGATGCAGAGTATGTTAAATAAAATGATGAATGAGAACAGCTGGTTTCAGTGCTCCATGTGAATAGATTGATTTTGTATCTAGTACAGCTGCTGCCACGGACCTCAAACACCACTGCCTTGTATTATCCATCTGAGAGTCAAGAAAGCGTGTCAGCGCTAAAGCAATTAAATAACTTATAACTTATCGAGCTGCACACATTCCATCTGAAGCAGTGTGTATCTGTTCTTTTACTCAAAAGATTCAGTATTTAAAATTTTGAACAGAACACTTCCTTACACATTGAGTTTTTGATCTCAACTGGAGAAAGGCACTGACAGGGCTCTCATCATAACAAGCAATAAAGGATTTTCTCCTATGCCTTAGTAAATGTATCCAGTCAGTAGCAGAGCCATAGACACCAGGAGGATCCCAGATTCCATCCCTAGTCTGTGCTGAGTTAACTAATTTCAGCTGGAGAAAAAATATTGACCTCAGTGTTAGTACCAGCCAGGGGTCCTGTTCACAATCACTGTCCAGTGACCCCTGCTGGAATGTGTGAGCATTTGGACAACAGGTAAGGACAGGATTGGGTTCACTTGTGATCAAATAGTCTGCCGATATTCAATGTCAAAGCTCACTCGTCAATAATGGTCACTTGGGGTCATATCCCAGCCAGTCTGCACATTCAGGAGAGGAGAGAAGAAAAATGGAGCAACAAAAGAAAACAGCAGAGAGTTTGGGCTTCCCTGACAGGACCTTGCCAGTCCATGTCAAATAATTGTTGATTGGCAAGGGGGGGCTGAGTAGTCACCCTGGGGACAGGAGGTGGCCTGTTAATCAGGGAAGGTCGTAATATGAATCTGAAGTCAAGTTTGTATAATTTAATGAGATTGGGATCTCCTTCCAAGTTTTGCAGGAGGTGAGGGAGAGGACAGTGCTTCATCATCCAGCGAGCTCCATGAGCCCATTTCCTTTTCACCAGTTGCTAGCAGTGATATTACATAACAAAGCTTGAAGGCTGTGAAATAAACTTGTCCAAACAACACAAGAAGCATCTGCTGTAGTTTCCTGTGTACAGAGACTTAAAGAGCTCTGTCTAATCCTCTTGGTGAAGGGAGGGGAAGCGTAGCATAGAGCTGAGGGCACCACAAGTCTCGACTATTGTTCAGAGCTTCCAATGCTGCCTTGTATTAACCAGTTTGTTTGTGATCCTGAGGCCACTGTAAACATCAGAGACTTGTAACCAAGATGCTGAGTCGGTGGAGGGGTGCAAGATTTACCTCAAAACAGGCAGCACGTATGGAAATAATTTTAAATGCCTGCCACATCTTAAGTTTCACAATCTACATTCTGTTTCCTAAGGTTACAGGTCTTACCCTGTTCTGTGAAACTCTGCATTCTGCAAGTGTAGATGGAGTAAGGCTTCTCTCTGGGGACCTCTGTATCCAGACTATGAAAATGCAGATGCCAATTGCACCTCCACTACAAAACTGCTCATTACTGGAACGAAATCAGAAGTGCATTCACCAGCACAATATTTCCAACAGCTATATTGAGGGGTCGCTGCACCTCATCTATAAAGAAGGGGGAAAAAAGTGAAAACTTACGTTTACATCGCACCTTGTCGCGTCTCTCAAATGTTTCAAAGTGTCTATCTGACTTCTGTTTTTCTCAAACTTCAGTTGTAGTCTTTGACTTGTTTGACTCGTTTTGGCTTTTCCTGTTTAAACTTTGGTTTACAAAACCCTGCAGTTCTCATTTGTTACCCAACATCTACGAAAGGGATTTCCTTCAAACTTCTAAATCAGAATGTTAGAAAACAAGAGCTTTGCATCATACCACCACATCAGCTCTCAAATCACACTGTTCCTGAACTGCAGCAAATATAGTTATGTAGACTCACGTAGAGTTAGTGTAGACTACACAATAGACCCAGCTGAACAGCACTGGAGGAACTACAATTACCTGAATGTACCTGGGGTAGGGAGGAAATAAATCAGATAGGGTCCCTGTTTCTACGAACATAGGAACAGGAGTAGGCCAATCAGAACCTCAAACCTGTTCCACCGTTTTATTAGATCATGGCAGATCTGTATCTCAACTCTATATAACCGCCTTGTTTCCATAACCCTTAATATCCTTGCCTAACAAAAATCTATCAATCTTAATTTTAAAGTTTTTAATTGACCCAGCCTCAACAGCTTTTTGGGGGAAGAGAGTTCCAGATTTCCACTACCCTTTGTGTGAAGAAATGCCTCCTGACATAACTCTTGAATGGTCTAGCTCTAATTTAAAGGATATGCCCCCTTGTTCTGCTGTCACCCACCAGTGGAAATAGTTTCTCTCTATCTACCCTATCAATTCCTTTAATCATCTTAGACACCTCAATTAGATCACCCCTTAATCTTCTATACGCTGATCACCATCTAGTGATCCCTGTGGCAAATCCATGAATGGATGTCAGGTGAGGACAGGATCATGTTTGGTTGTGACGCACCCCCCCCTCGCAGTTGAATGAATAATCTGCTGACACTTATTGTCTAGGCTCACACATGAAGGAATGGGAATGTGGATGATTTTCCTGAAGCACGCACCCAGTAAGTCAGTGCCTTTAGAGAACACAGGCAAATAAAAAAATACACACAGTGGAGCCTCCTCCCGGGTGAGCAAATGGAATCCAGCTCCTGCTGGTGATGATCCAAAACTCTGATTGATGCCTCAATTGCAGTGAAGGTAAGACAAGGTGTAGTTAGTGATGTCTTGGGATCTGCGTTGGGATCTCTCATCTCCGTATACATAACTGGTCTGTTGAAAGAAGTCAGAGAGGACATAGGAGAGGCTCTGACCACAGTTTTTCAATCCTCCTAAACTGTGCCGTGGGACTGGAGAGTAGCCAATGTAATTTCTTTGCAAAATGAAAGCACCAACTAGTCTAAACAAATTTAGGCATCCAGCTCAGAAATGGACGCAGGCGTTTATTTCAGTTCATTTCAGGCCTAATAAAGGCTCCAACCGCTTTAGCAGTGGCCTGAATGCCCATGCAGATTGGGCACAGGCCTCTGCCCTGCTAAATTGGTTATCATGGTGCCCATTTCATGCCTAGGAAACAAGCGCAATTATGTTGAATTTAGACCCTGCCCCCCCATCCCGTGTCCATCTGTTCTGACGAGAGGTCATCGACCTGAAATGTTAATTCTGTTTCTCTCTCCACAGATGCTGCCTAACTTGCTGAGTGTTTCCAGCTTTTTCTGTTTTTATTTCAGATTTCCAGCATTCACAGTATTTTGCTTTGATTTAATGAAAGTGCAGGTTTGGCGCAGATGTACATCGGATGCTGTTGAAATTCAAAATATTGACTGCCATAGTTATATTAATAACATCCCTACCTTATGAATAAACAACTGAAAGGCACATTGCTGCAGTTTGTTGGGCACTGACTCCCTTTCTTGTCTAATTGAATGGAGTCTCTGAAGAATCAAATTCTGATATTTTGTTTAAGTTAGGGCCTCATTTCTCACTGTGGCTCAGTCTGCACTGAGTAATTGTGTTCAGATTACTTCAACATCTTACACTGTGCTGCTGACCCATCCCTAGCAACAAGTAATGTATGTGACCGCACTCAGTACAGATTGTTGTTCTGTTATCCATCATCATTCCCACTCTAGATCTCTGCACAATGCTCCGGCGTCTGTCAATGATCTCCTTCATCCTGCTGTGATTCATCAACCAGGCTTAATGCAGCAGTAAGCATTCTTCACTGTTGAGATATCGAGATATTGACTGAAATGTCATTGTTCGTCCTTGATTGAGACATAAAGCGAGAGGGAGGAATAAGGACGGCTGAGTAACGTGTGTCTCCTGCAACTTCCTCGATCACTTCTGCAAGGTTGTTTCAGACAAGGTACATCTGGCCAAGTGCAATGAATCCCAAGAAGGGAATTCTGTTGAAGGATTTCTACCTTCTTTTCTCCGATGCTGTGTATTTACACCATTTTCTGTTTTGATCTCAGAATGAAATAGCCACAAGGGAAAGGCAGTTGATCAGATTTAAGGTCAACCCCACCATCAACTCTGCATTTCTTCTGAATTTAAAGAGTGAACATTTGGAACTGGATTTTCAAGGATGAGGCTACTGAACAGTGAATAGGGTTGGATTCTGTAGGGAAATCCTGATTTTCCAGTGATTCTTGAACCTGGATAATAGTCAGTCAAAGAAAGTCACGCTCAGGGTAGTTTCATTAATCAAAGTAATTATTTAATGATTTAACAATTCATACAAACATCAGGCAATTCACCCAATACATACAACCTTAGAAACCAAAGGTTTTGTATCAAGGCCGACGAGCGATCAGCTCTTTTGTAGCTTTTGAAGTTTTTTCTTATTGGACGTCCTTCCTGTAGGCAAGCTTTGTTAGGCTCCACCTGACTCAAGACAAGTTTCGTTAGGCTCCACCAGACAGCTGGTTGGATGCCCTTCCTCTAAGCAGAGCTTTCTTTGACTGCAGTACCTGTTTTCATCGCAATGTCTTCTTTTTATGTTGTTTTTGACCAATAGGACGTAGGATTGGGGAACGTGTCATCTTTTTATCCAATTATTTCCTTGTTGCTAGGCTTGGTTCATTACCATACCTCAATGATGGTCAGTTAAAATCAATCAAAGCCAGGTACAATTATCTCAGACCATTGGAATGCGCAAGCTCCTTCTTATCTGTACACAGACTCATTTTATAACCCTGGTGTCTCCGACTCTAAATGCTTCAAAGATTTCTTAATTACTTGTTATCAGTTATTTTCACAAGCTAAAGGCCTGTTAGAAACTTCTGAATGCTCTTCAAATTCCTGCAGTTGTTCTGAAAAGTTTTCAACTTCCTGCAGTTGCTCTAAAAGCTTTTTAAATCCCACCACTTGCTGTGTATGTAGTTTTCAAATGTAATGTTTTAAAAATTAACCCTTTCCTTCAAATGCAGCACTGTTCAAGGGGTTTTTACCCCACAATTTGCAGGCTAGAGAGAGACATCGAGTAACACTACATGGACTTCACCATCTGTCCGTCAGCTATGTACATAGTCTCAAGATAAGTGGTTGGCCATTTAGGACTGAGATGAGGAAAAATTTCTGCTCCAGAGGGCTGTGGATGCCCAGTCGTTGAGTATATTCAAGACTGAGCTCAGTGGATATTTAGACACTAAGGGAATCAAGGGATATAGGGATAGGGCGGGAAAGTGGAGTTGAGGTAAAAGATCGGCCATGATCTTATTGCATGGCGGAGCAGGCTCGAGAGGCCGTATGGCCTACTCCTGCTCTTTTTTCTTATGTTCTTATGTACATGTCTCTAAACTACCTCAGTGTGTGGATGAAATTCAGATACCTCTCTGTGTACAATTGAGAGGTGAGATTCCTCAGTTTGCTATTATAATGAAAGCACTGAAGGGGCCTGCAGCATGACTTCTAGTGTTTACTAGAATCCCAATTCAAGGTCCCAACTGGACACTTACCCCCTACCCACACGTTGTGTTACCTGTCCCCACATCAGTAACTGTCATGGTTCCATTTGCCTCCATGGTTGCATGTTTAGGTTGAACCTGACAGTGCGCAACCTCAGTGCCCTGTTTGATCCTGAGCTGTGCATGAAACTCCATATCCTATCCCATGTGGCTCTCAAAAACAGCCCTGACGTAAGAAAACAAGTAGTTATACAGGCTTTGTAACTTAAACTGTCACTATACACGGTATTCCCTCACTTGTATTGGAGATAAAAACACACATACGTGAAAGCCTGAAAGAAAACATGCCAGGGTGAATATCAACCAGTAAAGCCTGATTGGCTGCATCCATCAAGATGATACCAATCATATTTGCAAGCATTGTCATATCCCCCTGACAACAACTCTGGCATCTTTCTACCAGATCAGCAGACAGACAGATGTAAAGCTGTGTAACAATTCCCTTTAATTGTCCCAATCTATAATATCTTAAAAGTCTTGTGTTCACTTCCTGTTTATCACACTTCCGTTGGTTTTATCATGCCTAGATCTCACTGTGTATCCTTACCTTTACAGTTACTTTTCAGTCCCCCCAACACTAGGTGTTGCTGCTACTCTCCTAAAATTGCATCTCCCAGGTTCATTCCTCTAGGCAGTATTGCAGGTAGGTTTACAGTGTTCCTTGCAGGTAAGCCTTTATCCTTTTATGTTGTCATGTTTTAATTCACTTTAATTTATTTGCCTGGGACCTCTACCAGCATTGTGGCCCTTGACCTCCTGTTGCACATCTTGCTTCTCCCGCTTAGGCAGGCTCTAACCTTAAAACACTCCTTCCACCCCATCATCTACCTTCTTCATCTCCCCCACTTTTGGCAGGCCTCTGGCCTTGCTCACGTGGCCTATGCCTGCTTGCATGTTGCTGCCTCAGATCCTGCTTCATCCCTGTTCTACTCCCGCTCCTTCTGTTTCTAATGGCCCGTTACAAAGATCATGGCCTTAATGCACTGACTTAGAACATATTCTGTGAAAATCACCTCATTTTGATAACCATCATTAGTGTTATCCCAGACTATCTCTGGATACTTAAGTCCTCAATTATTACAACCTCCAACTTCTTTAAACCTCTTTGAGTTGTCTCTGGTCTCTTCCTCCATTTCTTTCTCATTATTTAGTGGTCTATAATGGATACCTGGGCCTAGAAATTGTATTGCTCCTGAAAAACCGTTGCTATGCGGCTAAATTTCTAGGCCCTGATATCATTGCAGAGCCCTTATTATTTCTCAATTCAATGCAGATTCAGTCAAAACACCAACTTTGATAAACTCCTCTCTCACTAATTTTGTGATTGTGTCCATTTTTAATAATTCCACCCCTCTTTCCTTTTTGTCTACCAGTCTTGAAAATTCTACAGTCAAAAAAGTTGAGCTCCCAATCCTATTCCAGCTGGAACCAAATTTTTATGAAAGCTGTGATATCATGGGGCTGGCCAGGCAGGGAGGTTCTGTGAAATTCTGTGATCAAAAACTACTTCCCGTAATGGACAATTCCTCCCACTTACCATCTGTGATTTACTTAGGCAAAATCACACATTGGAGGATCCAAAAACAACACATTCCTTCTACTCAGGCAGAAATCTCATGTTCTGCCCCCCTTCCTTTCCGCTACCCCACCTAAGAAACAATGACCATACAAAGGGAAAATAGATTGGGCCAGAAATCGCTCCCGAAATAACGGAGGAGCTCAACAGCGCTCTCAGATTTTAGTGATGAATTGAAGGAGCAAGTTCCTGCATTTGCACGTGCACAGTGAAAGGCGGAACTTGCTCCTAGTGGTTTGCAGGTGATATGACAGCTTCAAATTAAAGGGCCATCTCACGCTGCAACCGGAGAAATGATTGAAAAAGCGCCAACTTGCTCATCTGCCCTGCTGAAAAGTAACTAATTATGCCACCAAACAGGTATGCTTAAAAATACCAGGTCTAAACTAAGTTTTAACAGCACGGTAAGTCTTAAAATGACTGCCAAACAACTAAAAATTAACTTTTAAAAATGTGGCGTCTCATTACTCCTTATTTTAATTTTTGGTCATTAAATTTTTTTTTTAATTAAAAATTACAATTTTTTTTACTTTTCCCTTCTGTCTCTTTAATTTGATTCAATTATTTCTTTGGCTTTTATAAAAAAAAGTAACATTTTTATTTATAATGACATACAGAATAGCTGCTATAAATGAATGAAGTCTGCTTGCCTGCTTGAGCAATGCAGGCTGAACCTGTGGCCCCTCAGAGGCTGGGTTGATAGCGCACATTTTGTTTAAAGTTCAAATTTAAGCAATTCGACGCCACGGAGCCGGCAGTAAGTATTTTTATTAATTTAATTTGTAGGGACTACGGTAAACGTTGCCTCGCCGCTCTGTGCGATTTCTGGCCCGATATCAATATTTATTCCCTTGTATATACAATAATAAACTGTTTTAATCCCTGTGCCTATGCTGCCCCTGGTAACATGATACCATGTGCTTGTTCTTTCTCAATCTCTGGTCTTAATGTCTTAGCGCTTCATCTCTCCCAGTAAAGTTCCTATTATGAGCCTATTTCTTTGTAATTGAACTTTATTCATGTTTTAAAACAACATCATATACAAAAGCTCGCAGCCACTTTTAGGGCTCGATATTAGGAGGGAGGCGGGTTGGCAGCGGGGGGTCGACTGGGCGCGTCACACATATCTGCAGTCCCAGAGGTTGCAGCCCCTGTCCACTGAAGGGAAATAGTCCTCAATTTCTGCTTACACTTTCCGCCAACAATGGGTATCTTTGCTGCGCAGGGCGAACAAATTGGAGGATCTTCTGGTGAATCAGCTCCTGTGGGTTTGGCAAAATCTGCAATGCACTAATCCAGGATGCTTGGCATCACTGGGCAAGGTCTCTCCAACTGCCTGCCCATGTTGGAGCTCTTGTATGCACTTGGGTCCCCATGGAATATGACCACATGATGTTTACTGGTCTGCTAGAATCTTCCATGAGCAGTGGGCACAGCAGGAGATTAAATGTTTTACTGACACAAATCAATCGTTATTTCAACTTATTTATTTTAATTTGGAGAGGCCATTGGTTTATTTTATTAGTGGTATCCTCCTTTTAGAGGATGCTTGTAGTTGGGCTTTACTCAAACCACCAATTACTGGTCCGTACAAAACAGAACACTTACGGAAGTAAAGAAACTCTTACAAAGAATTATAAAGAATGTACAGCATAGAAACAGGCCATTCGGCCCAATAGGTCCATGCCGGTATTTACGTTCCATGTGAGTCTCCTCCTACCCTTCTTCATCTAACTCTATCAACATGTCCTTCTATTCCCTTCTCCCTCATGTGTTTATCTAGCTTCCCCTTAAATGCATATATGCTAGTCATCTCAACTACTCTTTGTGGTAGCGAGTTCCACATTCTTACAACTCTCTGGGTGAAGAAATTTCTCCTGAATTCCCTATTGGATTTGTTAGTGACTATCTTATCTTTATGGCCCCTAGTTCTGGTCTTCCCCACAAGTGGAAACATCTTCTCCACGTCTACTCTATCAAACCCTTTCATAATCTTAAAGACCTCTATCAGGTCACCCCTCAGTCTTCCCTTTTCTAGAGAAAAGAGCCCCAGCCTATTCAATCTTTCCTGATAGGCATAACCTCTCATTTCTGATATCAGCCTAGTAAATCATTTTTGCACCTTCTCCAGTGCCTCTATAAATGTTCATACTATATCTTTAGATCTCCAGGTGCTCCTCTTTCCTTTCCCAAATATTTTCTCTCTTTCTCTTGTGCCCCCTTATTTATTTATGATTCATGTAGAGGCTGTTTTCACTGTATAGCTGCCAATATGTTTCTGTTTGCTCCCTCAGTCGCCACACACATATTAATTTACTGCATTCCTAGTATTTTTTGGTCCAATGTTTGAACAGCAGCCTCCCTGTGCACCCATATGGTGACTGTGATGGAACGCCGCCAGTAAAAGATACATGAATAACTTCAGACTCTCACCAGTAAACACTTTGTAGATAGCTATAGCTATTTTATCATTTAGAAGAGATCTCCAAAGTGTAGAAATTTTCTGTGTTCCTCTGCTGCACAAGTGTTTGTCTAAGACTGGGACAAGGATGTTCTTTAGAAAACCTGATGCAATTATATTTTCTCCAGGCACTCAGAGTCTGAGCCAGTTTTCCAGGAATACCTTCCTGATGACAAATGGAGCAATATCAACTTAAAAGCAGCATGCTTATACCCTCAAGCCTGTTTTAAACAAACTCATTTCCACAACAATTTAAACTTATCTGGGGCACTTGGGAGCAGGACACAATAGTGTACTCAAAGATAACACTCCTATACATTTACTCAATCTGCTTCATTGAAAAAAATATTTCAGCTCCCTTGTTTAGTTTACATAGAATTACATAGATTCTACAGCACAGAAACAGGCCATTCAGCCCAACTGGTCTATGCTGGTGTTTATGCTCCATATGAGCCTCCACCCACCTCTCTTCATCTAACCCTATCAGCATATCCTTCTATTCCTTTCTCTCTCATGTGTTTATCTAACTTCCCCTTAAATACATCTATGCTATTCGCCTCAGCTACTCCTTGTAATAGCGAGTTTCACATTCTTACCACTCTTTGGGTAAAGATGTTTTTCCTGAATTCCCTATTGGACTTATTAGTGACTATCTAGTCCATTCGACTCAACAGGTCCATGCCAGTGTTTACGCTCCATGTGAGTCTCCTCCCACCCTAGTGGCCCCTAGTTTTGGTCTCCCCTACAAGTGGAAGCATTTTTTTCTATGTCTACCCTATCAAACCCTTTCATAATCTTAAAGACCTCTATCAGGTCACCTCTCAGCTTTCTCTTTTCTAGAGAAAAGAGCTCCAGCCAGTTCAGCCTTTTCTAATAAGTATATTCTATCAGTTCTGGTATCATCCCTGTGAATCTTTTTTGTACCTTCTCAAATGCCTCTGTATCCGTTTTATAATATGGAGACCAGAACTGTGCACAATACTCCAAGTGTGATCTGCTCAAGGTTCGATAAGTTTAACATAACTTCTCTGTATTTCAATTCTATCCCTCTAGAAATGAACCCCTGTGCTTCGTTTGCTTTTTTTATGGCCTTATTAACCTGTATCGCTACTTTTAGTGATTTGTGAATCTGTACCCCGAGATCCCTTTGCTCCTCTACCCCATTTAGACTCTTATTATTCAAGCTTATGTGGCCTCCTTATTCTTCCTACCAAAATGTAACACCTCACACTTATCTATATTGAAATTCATTTGCCAATTACAGGCCCATTCTGCATATTTATTAATGTCTTCTTGTATTTTGTCATAGTCTTCCTCGGTATTTACTATAGCCCCCAATTTGGTGTTGTCTGTAAATTTTGAAATTGTACTTCCAATTCCCAAGTCTAAATCGTTTATGTAAATTGTGAACAACAGTGGTCCCAGCACCGATCCTTGTGGAACACCACATCCCATCTTTTGCCAGTCTTGAACACCTACGCTTAACTCCTACTCTCTGTTTTCTTTGCTGTAGCCAACTTGCTATCCATTCTGGTGCTACACCTTGGCCAGGAGAGAATTTGGGTAATCTACTCCCTTTAGCACTCAATTTTCAGCCAGCTGACCCTATCCCTGTGCCATGAGGCATAATTGCCTGAGAGGGGAAGGGTGACCTGCTCGAAGGCCTCTGCTACAGTTCATACGTATTTGGGTGCTTGGAAGTGAAATGGTGCAGCCTAAGAATGGCTCAGCTTCTTCTCTCCTCTGTATTTTGGGAGAGGCAATGTTATGGCTGATCCATGTGATGTTTTCTACATTCAGACACAATAAAGTAAATTTAACAGGGACCCACAATTTTCTGATCAGCGCTCACTGCATGTAAAGGCCCAGCATCAATAAGCAGCCTCGCAAAATTTACCCTAATAATGTAACGTGAATGTAAAGTTAAACAATCAAAGCACATCTTCAATAAATGGTTTATTCAGTCCTTCAACCCTTAATTACCATACAACAAAATGATGACATAACTGTACGAAATGGCATCTTCAATTAAGATGTCCATGTGTTTGAGATTTGGTTGAGGTCAAATTGATCATGGAGGTGAACATTTCCACAGTTGTCAGCACCATCAACCATTGAAGTATGTGTAGGATGAATTTTCTGGGCGACTAAACAAGATGCAATGGAAGAATAAGGAACGATGTACCTTTTGGTCACCTGACCTAATATCTCCTTAGTGGCTCGGTGTCATATTTTATATGATAACGCTCCTGTAGAGCGCCTTGGGAAGTTTTACCACATTAAAGGCATTATATAAATGCAAGTTGCTGTTGTTGATGTCAGAAAATGATTCAATGCTTTTAAGAAGGCTGCAAAGGAGAAGATTGTGCTTAACCACATAACTCAGACTGGCACCAGAGAGAACCTCACAATCTGAGACCATTAATACCCAAGAAAAAATCTCACATTCCGAGACCATGGATACTCAGAGAGTATCTCACATCCTGAGACCACTCTTACCCAAATAAGATCCCATGCCTTGATACCACTGATACTAGAAAGGTACTCACATGTCAAGACCACTGATACTTACAAAGGATCTCACACTCTGAGATTACTGATACCCAGAGAGGATCTGTCGCTCTGAGACCACTGATATCCAGATTTATAAATCAACATTCTGTGTGTATCGCATGTGTGAAGTGTGAGAATTTGTATGTTGTGCAAGCGGGATTTAACTATCAATTATGTTGGCATTAACAAGGTCAACAGCACTAATGCATGGGTACAACATTATAATGCTGAGCAGCCACTTCACACTGAAAGTAATTTTAGAATATTTAGTAAAGATGGGAAAGATCAATGCATGTATGCATGGAGAATAATGTCCAGCCTCCTATTCTCATCATCTCTCTGTATAGATCAGGTTGGACTAAGAAAATATTTGTCTGATAGACAATCCCTTTCATTTTAAGCCTTCAGCCTGTCTTGTTTCTCTCTCTTTTTTATATACTATTATGATTAATGCTTCTCTAAATGTTCTCATTACATTCCTCCTGAGCTCCAGACATAGTATTCTACATATTCTTTCTTCTCCCTACCTCCTTGCTAGTTGAAAACAAAATTCATTGCACTATAATTTATTCCTTCCGCAGGATTTCAAAACTGTGGAATGTCTTACATCCTTCAGTCTCCCCTTTCCTCCTACAATTTACAGGCTTTTAAAGCCCAAGCTTGGAGTCACAGAATCATACCTTCTTGATTCATCTTGTTCTTTCTGCTACCTCTTACAACCTTGGTAATCGCCTGCATTATGGACCTTGAGACTTTAAATAAGATTCTTAATAATATATATAAAATACAGGAATTCAAAGATCAGCAACTGCAATCGACACATTTCAAAGAAACAACTAACCAATATCTGTTACATTTTTTAAACTGTTTTCTATCTAGATTTTTTAAAAATTCAGTATCTCAGAGCACCTCTCAGGTCGAGCCTTCACTCCCTATGCCCCAGACACATTAGTCCAGATTACATAGAATTACATAGAGTTTACAGCACAGAAACAGGCCAGTCGGCCCAACAGGTCTATGCCAGTGTTTATGCTCCACACCATCCTCCTCCCACCTTACTGCATCTCACTCTATCAACATATCCTTCTATTCCTTTCTCCCTCATGTACTAATGTAGCTTCCCCATATCTATGTACATTTGTAGCATGCCCATAGACCAAACAGAGAACCCTCTTTACTTTATTATGTGATCTTCCTTGACTTTGGGAAGTGGCAAAACAACATTTCACTATGCTGCAAGTTAGGCTTTAACTGCTAAACAAATGTATTAGACAGTAAAAAATAAGCAGCTATGACACACTGTAGATTTTACAGTAGTTATTAAGTTTAAGTAACTCCTTAAGTAGAAAATAACAATTAGTTGTGATTGCTGTGCTAAATATTCTTACATGGTGGTTCCTTTTATTTCTCACCATCCACATAAGCTCCCAGGCCTGACTATCTTTCAAAGAGGGCTTCAGAAGGACTTCAATTTAAATCAAACAGGCTGAGAAATGTTTTTCAAAAATGACTGTGACCAAGCAATTTAAAAAAAATCTGTAAAACTCCAAAAGAGAATATATACTCTGACCAATCGCCTAAGATATATTTGAATTGAATGGCTCGGCCCATCCCTTGAACCTTGTAGAACCTGCCTGATTTTTATCCCAACTTTGCCCAGGTTTAAAACCTGAAAAATGGGTGATCGGCAAAGGAAAATCCAGTGGGGATCTTGGATGTCCATTTACCCTTTTCAGGTGGTCCTTTAAATGGGCGGACAGCACAATCGCCCAAAGCAGGAGGGAGGCTGTTTAAATATGCAAATTGGGGTCTTGTGCTGGTTGTAGGACCCCCAGTTGCAATTTTCAAGGAAATGGTCAGAACATGCAATTCGTATGCTAGTTCCAGCTTTTCTAGGTATTGAGTGGCCTAACCAGCGGTCTTCAGGAAACATAAGTTTTTTTTAAAAGGTTTTTCTGGGGCCAGGAAGTGCTCTTCCTAGCCCACAAAAATCCTCTGACCCACTGCTGGCCCATTCTTGCTCCACCACAAGTAACATTCGTGCCAGACAAGTGCCAAGCAATGACCATCTCCAACAAGAGAGAGTCTAACCACCTCCCCTTGACATTCAACAGCATTACCATCGCCGAATCCCCCACCATCAACATCCTGGGGGGTCTCCATTGACCAGAAATGTAACTGGACTAGCCACATAAATACTGTGGCTACAAGAGCAGGTCAGAGGCTGGGTATTCTGTGGCGAATGACTCACCTCCTGACTCCCCAAAGCCTTTCCAGCATCTATTAGGCACAAGTCAGGAGTGTGATGGAATGCTCTCCACTTACCTGGATGAGTGCAGCTCCAACAACACTCAAGAAGCTCGACACCATCCAGGACAAAGCAGCCCGCTTGATTGGCACCCCATCCACCACCGTAAACATTCACTCCCTCCACCACTGGCTTACTGTGGCTGCAGTGTGTACCACAAACAGGATGCACTGCAGCAACTTGCCAAGGCTTCTTCGACAGCACCTCCCAAACCCGTGGCCTCTGCCACCTAGAAGGACAAGGGTAGCAGGTGCATGGGAACATGACCACCTGCACTTTCCCCTCCAAGTCACACACCATCCTGTCTTGGAAATATATTGCCGTTCCTTCATCGTCGCTGGGTTAAAATCCTGGAACTCCCTACCTAACAGCACTGTGGGAGTACCTTCACCACACAGACTGCAGCGGTTCAAGAAGGCAGCTCACCACCACCTTCTCAAGGGCAATTAGGGATGGGCAATAAATGCTGGCCTTGCCAGCGATGCCCACATGCCATGAATGAATGAATAAAAAAACTACAGGATCCACTTCCCCCCACTCTCGTTCGGCAAGCTGCAGTGGAACACTTGTTTGGCGGCTGCAGCTTGTCGGCAAAATGCAGATGAAGCCTGAACCAGAAAATGGTTTTGGCCTCCCGATTGTGGCCTTGGGCGTGCATTGTGGGTGTATCGCCGATTTCACACCCATTTAGGGTTCGACTTGAAAATCACCTCCAATGATTCTAACTAAGACATCACCTACAATCAATACAACACCCATACCCACTACTAAGACCAGTGTAAGGAAAATTATAACATCATTAGCACAACCCACACCACATGCATCTCACTACCTGAGGCAGTGGAATAAGCAGATGCAAGTGCAATTAATATAAGCTGTGGTAGCAAAGCCCACAGGCACCATGATACAATGCCAGTCCGACTCACGTTTGAAGAAAGTCAGAGGCTCTGAGGAATTGCATTCAAAGTTGTATTGATCATGTTGTATATTGAATGTTTGTGCTAACTGGATAAATTAAATTGATCAGAAATTATAGTTTTTCTTTGGGAACAGTCCCATTGATGACAATCAGTGCTGCTGTGATGTTCTGTCCGTTTATTTACTTGAGCTTTTAGGCAGAATGTCCCTTGATTAGATATTCCCAGAGCATCACCTGCATGGGCAAGCTGCTGTGCTTTCTCCATTTCCCGAGCATGCAAAGACTCAAACATTGAGACTAATGACAGCTGGATTGTTGAATTATGCAAGAGATGGCAAATGATGAATAGCTTCTGCAATTTAGGAAGGGGCACTTCAGAGCCCCTTCCGATCTGTCCAGGCAACAAAATTAAAAATTGAGTGTACAACATGTGCTTTCAATGATTTGATTGTTTCTTAATTCTATCAATGCGGTGTAGGATTTGGGAAAATTAAGATTTGCCATCAAGTGTCAGGATGTGATGCCATATCGATGGTCCATCTGAAGCTCGCCACAAAGTTTGGCATCTCAAATAGCCCGAGCAGAATTTGGCTCAAAATGAAGGAGTTATGTGCTCATTTTATTCTCTTTACAAGCAGAATCTCCACTAAACTCATCTTTCTGGCAAATGGGGCAGCTCAATTGTTGGTTAGCACTCTCTGTGATTGTAGCACAGTACTTTCTGTGATTGTGTGGGCTGGGGTCTTAGAGGTCTCGGCTGTTGGACTTAATGGCCACATCTAGTATTACTAACCGTGAAGTGTGGGGCCAGTGTGGCACATGGGCCCTGAGTGTTACAACCAGATGGTATCCTGGTCTTTATTGTATGCTACCTCCTAGTGGTAATAAGATAATATAGCATAGTTTTAAAACAAAGCCTTGCATTTATTTAGCGTCTTTCACATCCTCTGGATGTCCCAAAGCACTTCCCAACCAATTAATTAATTTTTTTTGAAGTGTAGTAATTGTTGTTTTGTAGATAAATTTCAGGCCAAAGTATCTATCCATTGCTTTGTCAAATTAGGCTAGGCTCAACAGTATATGCAGGACCTGATATTCAAGGAATCACAGACCTATGAAGTTATAGTTTTAAAGGAGCAATGCTTGCTAAACAAATTGTTTTTGCTCATTTATCCCTTTCAGCTCCACAATGTATTACTAAAAATGCTGACTTGGGACCTCCTGCAATGTTCAAAACTCATGTTAAAGACATGAATTCAAACTGCATGGAAATGAATGAAATGAATGGATACGGGGCAAGAAATTTAGGACTGAGATGAGGAGAAATTTCTTCACTCAGAGGGTGGTGAACCTGTGGAATTCTCTACCACAGAAGGCTGTGGAGGCCAAGTCACTGAATACATTTAAGAAGGAGCTAGATAGATTTCTAGACACAAAAGGCATCAAGGGGTATGGGGAGAGAGCAGGAATATGGTATTGAGATAGAGGATCAGCCATGATCATATTGAATGGCAGAGCAGGCTCGAAGGGCCAAATGGCCTATTCCTGCTCCTATTTTCTATGTTTCTACGAATGATGTATTAGTGGGACCGGACACCAAAAGTTGTTGTAATGTGAGGTTCGCTGAGAATGTGGGTGCTGTGTGAGGAGTGACCTGTTTCTGTAACATCTACTTAAATCTACAGAGAAAAGAAATAACTTGTGATGCTAATGGGTTAAATAATGGCCAAATATAAGCAGAATTTATTTAGTAATTAAACACAAGAATGTTTATTGAAGTCCACATAACTACAGTTTCCATTAATAATGGATGAGAAGGCCAAAGTTACTTTTCAGGAAATTACATTTATTAAGATGTTTTTCAGGAATTTACAGGTTATTATAAGCAGCTTAGGTCTCACTATAAATATAAATGGGGCAAAGAGTGAGAGAGAGATGGGGTAAAACATGAAACGGAGTGAGAGAGGGGCAGGGTGAACAGTGAGAGAGAGAGACAGGGTAAAGTGAAAGAAAGAAAGAAACAGATGGAATTAAGAGTGAGAGACTGAAAGAGACAGGTAAAGAGTGAGAGACACAGAGAGAAACAGGATAGAGTGAGAGAAAGAAGGAGAGGCAGATTAAAGAGTGTGAGAGAGGAAGAGAGAGATGGGGTAAAGAGTGTGAGAGAGACAAAAAGGGTAATGTGAGAGAGAGAGAGACACACAGGGCCAAGAGTGAGCGAGGCACAGAGCTACGCAAGAAAGAGAGAGATGGGATAGAGAGAAAAGGGATGAATTGTGCAAGAGACAGGAATGGGATAAATGCGAGAGAGAAAGGGTAAGGAGTGAGAGAGAGAGATGGGGTAAAGAGTATAAGAGAGACAGACAGAGTGAGAGACAGAGTAAAGAGCAAGAGACAAAGTGAGATGGGGGAAAAAGTGAGCAAGATGGGTAACGATGTGTGGCACAGGGATGAGGCCAGAATGTAAAGGAATGAGAGTCCATTTCTAGGCTCTTTGCTAGTTGTTTAATCAATAACTCTCCAATTGCATCAGGTACAGCAGTATATCACTGGGCTTTAGAGTATGGAAAGTAGAGTATGATTGTCACTATTAATATTCATATATATCTGTTCAAGTAGCATAGAGTTATTCCAAAAGTTACTGTGGGGAGAGGTTCACGGCATCATGAGTACAAGACAGGTTCAGTTATCCTGCCTCTGGGAGCCCCACACTTCCCTCAAAGCATTGGCACTGCTGCCATGGTAACAGTTGGGATAGTTCCAACACTTGCACTGTGTGAGATTTACTTTGATTAAAGCTGAACCATAGTCAAAATCACTCTTAACAATGACTCCGGCTATTGGTTTGGAATATGATATGGAAATACAGCTTTTAATCACAAGAGGAAGAATTGGGCTGATTACTGCATACAGAGGTGTTGGTTGAGGGATAAATGTTGGGCCAGTACACCAGGAAAACTCCCCTGTTCTTCTTTGAATAATGCCGTGTGATCCTTTATGTTCACCTGAGAGGGCAGATGAAACCTCGGTTTAAAGTCTCATCCGAAAGACAGCACCTCCGACAGTGCAGCACTCCCTCAGTACTGAACTAGGAGTTTCAATTATACTGTATTCAACAGCAGGGAGCAGTGTAAATAGTCACATCACCAAAGAGATAGTCCATACGACAGGGGATAGAACATGAGTTAGTACCAACCTGTATTGCCTTGTGCCCCTGGCATCCACGGGCTCCCCTTCCAATTTTTGCTTCCACCTGCAGTATTCAAATGAGGCCTCGGGTTAAAATGGCCTGGGCCTCACACTGAACTCTCCATGGGGGTTTCCTTCATGCCTCACACCCTGCTCACCTCAAACATGTCCGAGTTGATGCGTGGATGTAAATTGTTTGCTCCTGTCATTGTCCATATTTGCATAAACTATTACATACATTGGTATAACTGTACAAATGTGAGTTGGTACATAATGAGACTGTTACTATTGCTTCCTTTCTTGAAACCCCTGCATAAATCCTCAATCCTATCCCAGACCTATCCTCACCCAAGATTTTTAACCCATAATCTTTTTCCAAAACTAAACACTAACCATCTCTTTTGACCTCCACCTTCCTGTTTTGTTTTAGGATGCTGTGTGGGACTCAGGATGCTATAACTAAATGTATTGGTGGCTGAAGTAAAAAAGGCGATTGCCTCTCACATTCTTTTGAGGAATCAAGTCATTCCAAGTAGCCTGAATGTAAAACAGCTCAAGTCAGCTCTAGCACAAGCGGGAAGAGCAGCACTGAAGCAAATATCAGACAGAGTCTTCTTGAGAGCTATGGGAATATACAAAATCATTTGTGATGTATACTTCAGACCCAACTGTGTTAACACAGAGCTAGAGAGGAACTGAAAGGGGTGGAGGGAAGAAACTAGCAGAACAGACGTCGATAATAAATTCAATAGGGAATTCAGGAAAAACTTCTTTACCCAGATAGTAGTTAGAATGTGGAACTCACTACCACAAGGAGTAGATGAGGCGACTAGCATAGATGCATTTAAGGGGAAGCTAGATAAACATATGAGGGAGAAAGGAATAGAAGGATATGTTGATGGGGTTAGATGAAGAAGGGTGGGAGGAGGCTCGCGTGGAGCATAATCACTGACATGGACCTGTTGGGCCGACTGGTCTGTTTCTGTGCCGTACATTCTATGTAATTCTTGTCTGTGATTATCTCTTCGGCTTAGCTAGGATTTCAGCTCCGATTTGGGCTGCGCTAAAGCTTCTCCAGCAGATGCTGTTAGGATGAAAGAAGGAAAATTCTGTGCAGCTGTCGCACTACTCAGTTGGTAAAGCTGCTGAAATCAGGGCTAAGCATGACTGTGGCAGCTGAGAGAACATATGGAGGTGACAAATTACTGAAGGTCAGATTTTCAGGCTGCCCTCTGGTGCTTCTTAATTCCTGAAAAATGTGATTCTTTTTGAGATTCCAAAATCTTCTGTTTTATACATCAAACATATTGAGGTTAGCCAGTGTTGCCAGTGCAGTGATGTAATGAAGTAGGGCTACAGCTGGAGCACCGGCATACCTTGGAGTTCGTGAGGTTTCTGGGATCCAGTCAATGTCCCACACTCATTGTGGCTCCAAGCACCTCCTGGGCCAAATTGCGGTGTTCAACTAACGACAATATGATACCAAGTTGGCATTCCTGTAGAAGGGAATGGCATGGGGAAAGACTCTGGAGAATGGGAATACAGACTCAATATAAATATAGTAGCACCGCATGCAATAAGATGGCCGCAGAGTGTCTTACATACATACATGCCAATCATAGCTCCAAAAAAGGCAAACAGCCCTGAAAATAAGCATATGACCAGGTCCATTGCTTTATAATTGCTGAATAAATTCAATTCCATTTTTTATTACGCAGGATTCCAGTATTTGGTGAACACATTCTACAATTTAGTGCACTATTCTGTGAAAACAAAAACCCGAGGCCCTTGTCTACAACTTATGAAAATAAATAGTTGTACTGAGGCTGAAGTGGGATACAAGATTGTGGGAACAAGCTGCACGAACCCACAATATCCCATCACTTGTTACAGATGACTCTTAATTTCAAGAGACAAAGGTCCAGTGAGTCTCTTATGTACCCTAACATGGCCCTTGGAGCTGGGTTACACACCCCAGATAAAAGATTTGACCATGTATTGCTATCACATCCAGCTACTACATGAGCGTTGCATGAGGTGTTAAGTCAAAAGCTTTACAAAAATCAATACCAACAGTATAAGTGGGCCTTATGACACTCTACGATTTTATCTAAAGCCACAACCCACCTTACACATTCTGCATGAGCACTAAATCCAGCCTGTTCCTTTCGGATTACTCCAGGGGCCTCCAAAGCATCTGATATGGAAGTGTTTGAAGTGCTTGTGTAGAGCCAGGTGCTGGTTCATCATAAGTCAGTGTGGCAGCCTCCTGATCATACAGCTGTGTATGTGTACAAGTTCCATGCATACGAAGAAGAGATTTTTACTAGAGTATTCTTGGATAACCTTGGGACAGCAGTGAGGCACCGTGAGAAATTTAAATCCTACAGTGATTTTTGTTAGCAAATGCTGACAAGTGAACAGTACCTGTGAACGATGGCATGTAGGGTGGTTACCCTGCCCAGCATACACTCAACAATTCACATCATTCTCCATCTGAAAATGTTCCCTTAAAAGATGTGAAACCAAGATGTCAGTCACAATTTCACTTACAAATAGCACCATGTCTCCCTTCCCTGCACCTAGAATCATAGAATGGAAACAGCACGGAAGGAGGCCATTCGGCCCTTCGAGTCCCATGCCGGCTTTCTGCAAGAGCAATCCAGCTAGTCCCACTCCCCAGCCCTTTCCCTGCAGCCCTACAAATTTTTTCCCTTCAATTACTTATCCAATTCCCTTTTGAAAGCCACGATTGAACTGCCTCCACCACCCCCTCAGGCAGTGCATTCCAGATCATAACCACTCGCTGTGTAAAAAAGGTTTCCCTCATGTCGCCTTTGGTCCTTTTGCCAATCACCTTAAATCTATGTCCTCTGGTTCTTGACCCTTCCACCAATGGGAACAGTTTCTCTCTATCTACTCTGTCTAGACCCTTCATGATTTTGAATACCTCTATCAAATCTCCTCTCAACCTTCTCTGCTGTAAGGAGAACAACCCAACTTCTCCAATCTATTCACATAACTGAAGTCCTTCATCCCTGGAATCATTCTGGTAAATCTCTTCTGCACCTTCTCTAAGGCCTTCCCATCCTTCCTAAAGTGCGATGCCCAGAACTGGACACAATACTCCAGTTGTGGCCAAACCGGTGTTTTATAAAGGTTCATCATAACCTCCTTGCTTTTGTACTCCTTTATTTATAAAGCTCAGGATCCCGTTTGCTTTCTTAACCACTTTCTCAACCAGTCCTGCCTCCTTCAACGATTTGTGCACATATACCCCCAGATCTCTCTGTTCCTGCACCTCTTTTAGAATTGTACCCTTTAGTTTGTATTGCCTCTCCTCGTTCTTCCTACCAAAATGTATCACTTCACATTTTCTGCATTAAATTTCATCTGCCACATGTCTGCCCCATTCCACCAGCCTGTCTACGTCCTCCTCACTGTAAACTACCCTTCCAAGTTTTGTGTCATCTGCAAATTTTGAAATTGTGCCCTGAACACCCAAGTCCAAGTCACTAATATATATCAAGAAAAGTAATGGTCCTAGTACCGACCTCTGGGGAACACCACTGTATACCTCCTCCATTCCGAAAAACAACCGTTCACCACCACTTTCCTGTTACTTAGCCAGTTTTGTATCCAAACTGCCACTGCCGTTTTTATTCCATGGGTTTCAACTTTGATGACAAGCCTATTATGCAGCACTTTATCAAACACTTTTTGGAAGTCCATATACACCACATCAACCACATTGCCCTCATCCACCCTCTCTGTTACCTCATCAAAAAACTCAATCAAGTTTGTTAAACACGATTTGCCCTTAAAAAATCCATGCTGGATTTCCTTAATTAATCCACACTTGTCCAAGTGACTGTTAGTTTTATCCTCTGGGGCTTTGTAGTTTATTTCTATAGGGCTTTATTTCTAGGTCCAAAATTTGTATGGAAATCCCTCTGCAGATATTCAGCAAAACATCTTTTCAAATACTTAGAAACACTAATGTACCTGTAACGGATTCGTACTGGAGCATTCTGGAGCAATCCCGGGGCAGCGATGAGGCAACAGGGAAGGTTAAATCCCATATCGATTTTTGTCAGCAATTGCTTGCATAAGTGGACACAACCCATGTGATGTTGACAGTTGGCATGCTTGGTCATAGGAGACATTGCTTGTGGCTTTAGATCAGTTCAAGGTGCCAGCATAGGCTGGGGTATAAGTGGGATAAAAGATGGAGTTAATTGCTCTTCATATAATGAGATATCAACTGCCAAGAGATAAACTGTCCTCCTGCATTATGCCTGGAATTAAAATATCGGCAGAATTTTGTTGCCACACATGAAAATGCATGGATTTTTCCAGTGTCTTCACCCAAAGCTGCATGGAGGGGGAGCCTGGTTGCTGCATAACTCATATCAGGCCTCTACAAATGTTGCCTTATAACCAAGAATTTGGTGTGAGAAAGTACAGGTGGGGAATAGCAGCTGTACTATGCCTGAGTATGAAGATGGTGGTCCTGGGATGCGGGTTTGCAGTCTGAGTTGCGGAGTGAGAAGTTGGAACAGCCCAGGTGAGGAGCACGTCAGATCAATTACCAAATGAGTTTCTACTCCTCCCTGTTCATATTGGAAACTAGCATGTGGGGGAACAGCAGCAAGAATTTCTTCCTGCAGCTCCGTTCTCCATTGTGGGGATACCCAGGCTGGCAGAGCCAAATAGTGAGCAAATTTTGATGTTCTAATGGAAAATTTGACAGCTGTAAACAGCAGAGAGGAAGCCAGTGCTAAATATCAGAGTTTCTAAATAGATCAAAAGACACTAATGCAAACTGGTGGGTGTGTGCGTGGGGGGGTGGACTTAATGGTGGGAATGAAGGGGGTCCTCAGATGTATGGTCAGTGACATGCCATTGATGACTCTCCAGTTCTTTGACAATTCTGACAGACCCATAGATATTTTTTTCAAAAAATATGCTTTATTCATAAAATTTGTAGCAAAAAACATACAATACAGTTGTCATATCACATTCCAAATGTACACAATACAGATTATACAATTTGCAGGTTGCATCAAGTACAGTTCAATGAACACATTGTGCATAATTACAGTTCATGAAACACTGGGGTGTCTCATTGTATTATACTCAATACAGATTATTGATTACAGATTCATTACAGATTTATTACAGGTACATTACAGCAATTTCAATTTTACATTCTGCCCGGGGGGGGTTTTCCCTGATTGCAGCCCCTCAGTATACAGTAGCGGGAAGGCTCTAAATGGTTGCCTTTCCCCACAGAGCCTTTGCGGCGGCCGCACCTAGCTTCAGTGCGTCCCTGAGCACATAGTCCTGGACCTTGGAATGTGCCAGTCTGCAACACTCGGTCGAGGACAGCTCCGTGCACTGGAAGACCAGCAGGTTTCGGGCAGACCAAAGGCTGCCAGGTGGTGGAGCAAAGTTTTATCTTAGCTTCTCATTGGAAGCAAGGGGAGTGAGCCTTTGGCTTAGTGGTAACATTCCCACCGTTGCGTCAGAAGATGCAGGGTTTGAACCCTGCTGCAGGCAGTCCTGGTGAGTCGAGATCAGAGCTCTGACTCCGAATTTTGGGTTGACATCCAGTGGGATACTTGTGTCCGGTGGGTATGGGTGGCCCCTCCTCTCATTGTATGGGTGTTGGAGCCTATAACACCTTCATGGATTAACCACCCTATCAGCTGGTATAACAATGGTTATATAAGGCCATGGAAGGAGTCAGACTGTTAATCAGCCTACAAATCCTTCCACTACTTCACACTATTCTCCAAGGGCTGAATGTGAAGATATGAAAACAAGGACAACTGAGAGCAGAGCACCATCTCTGTAGTACAGATGAGACCCAACACCCTCCAGCCCTGACTGAAAACATAAATATCTTTTCAAGTAGTTGAAGGTTACCTCTGTTTTGCATGTGTAGATTTTAATTTCTTACAAAATGAAATATCGATCCTGTGAATTCCTGATCACTCCCAGAGAAAATTGGGTTACATTACAGAACTTTGTGCTGCTAGCAGAGAATGGAGTTGAGACGGGTTAATGCGAGCTTTCCATAATGGTATCCTGCCTGAACGCAGATATATCCGTCAGATCCTTTACAATTCTGAGAAGGCTGCTGTCTGAGAGCTTACAGTATTACCGCCCACAATTGTTGTTCAGTTCCAGATGGGTGTGTGGACAGAGAACTTGTATCCGCTGAGATTGGAACTGCAACAAGCCGTTGCACTACTGCCCTTTAAAAGCCTTGATCTGCCATCTGTAACCTATTTAGGAGGAAGGTTTGCTTTACACCGTGCATCCACATGTAATCCGATTGCTTGATTTTCAGATTGAATCTTTATCGGATTTTAAAGAATCATTAACACTTCTGTCTGTCATACAAGGCTGTCCTTAAAATGCGTCGAAAAGGAACAAGCACTGTTGATCCTACTGCGGGCTGGAGCAGCACAGTATAAAGATCAATGGGAATCAAATCCCGACACACTCACCTGCAGAGATTTCCCCCCACCCACCCCGATTGAGTAAATAAGCATAAGGTATTGAAGATTTAAAGTTAAATATCAAGCTAATGCTAACTGTCAAAATATTGATTGGTTAATTGAATAATCGGGATAGCTACGGGGGAATCAATGAACGGAAGGAAGGACAATGAAAAGCTCAGTCCCAGCGTGCAGCCTCCACGCCACCTGGATGGGAAAATGTCAAACCTTGGCGATTGTCACTGAAACCAATGCTCTCCGGCGATAGCTACAAATGATTATTATGCGTATGGTTTCGTACGGAGGGGGTTCTGCTGTAATCTCGGCAGGTCAGTTTGCCCTGGATACGCAGTTTTGTTCTGCACAAAGCCATCTCATTTAACAAGCTCACACAGTTAATGATGGGTAGAGTCTTGCTACACAGACTGATTCCTCGTTACGAGAAAAAAAACAATCAGAAAGTGAGAAGACAGAAATATCCGTTTAATTACACTGCAGAGTGTTCCATCAAATCAAAATAACATGGCCTGAGCAACAATTACAGGGTGTATGTGAAACAGGTTACTATAGAAACAAACCTTGGGGTGCCCTTAGCAGCTGTTATCATCTCTACCTTTATGTATTATCTTCATGTTGCCCTGACCAATCTTTACCCCAGTGTGCTAACCTTACAGTGCCCTAGCCAGTTGATACCATCTATACCCCAACATGCTACCCTCATAGAGTCTGGCCAGCTGGTTCCATCTATACCCAGTGCCGTGTTACTAATGTTTTTTGAGGGTCACAATCAAAAAACAATCTCTCGCTTGATAGCCACTCTAGGAATTATTTAACTCACTTCACAATGAAGTGATGGGATATATTTCTGGATCTGCAATTCCCCACATGATAAACTCTTGAATTTAGCCACAGGATTGTTGAAAAATGGAGGCCGGGCAATTCTCTGAGAAAGAGAACAAAAGTAAATACACTTAGGACCAGTAGTTCTATTTTGAATGTCCTTCCACTTCATCTATTGAACACTGTCTCCTAATTACATCCCTTTCCCTACTTTTGTTGCAGAGCAAAAAACAGAGAGGGAGCAGTACTTAATCCCAGCTCAGTCAGTATCCATCAGATGAACAGGCCAGGAACAGTCTCCGAGGTACAAAGAACAGCAAGTCTGCCGAGGGCCAAGGTGAAGGGAAGGTGGGCCACAAATACCCCTGGCCGTAAGTGCTGCTGCCCCAATACAACTAACTTTATTCATTTCTTTCAGTAAACTCTTTTGTCTTAGCAAGTTGCTGCAATTGACTGAATGGGGTAAATGTTAACTTACCAGGAAGGGAGCTGGGCAGGGGGGCCCGATTTTCCAGAAGGTAAGTGGGCAGGTCACAAAAGGCCCATCAATGGCACTTCCGGGTTTCGTGCTCTGATTGACAGGCTGACTGGCTCGGCGACAGTAAAAGGAGCTGCACATCAGAGAGGGAGGGAGAGAGAAATCATCGGGCTTGGAAAAAACGGAGGGTGGAGGGGGGGGAGTCGGCCAGCATCGTGGATCGGGGGTCAGCCACCACGGGGATCGGTGGGGGGTTCGTCCGATCGTGGGGGTCCTGTCAGCCAGGTGAGCGTGTTGGGCCTGAATGAAGCACTCCTGCTCCTCCGGGCCCACAAGCAGTGCAGTAAAGGCCCTCACCTCATGGATCTGGCCTTTCCCGCCTGCTTTTATCTGAATCGGAGGTGATGGGAAACCCGAACAGGTAAGGTTAAATTCATTTTAATTGTCCAATACACAAAATATTAAGTACCTCAAATATCTCAATGAGGTACATTGACCTCTTAAGTATGGTCCGCCGATTTTAAGTGGAGGCGGGACTTCCTGGTATCTGCTCTCCACAGGCAGACAAACCAGCCTGGGTCAAACCCAAAAGTAGACCTGTTGGAACTGGGATGCAGTCCCACTCTGAAAACTTAGCATTTTCACTGCCCACCTGCCCCCAACCAACCTGTTCTTTGGGGTTAAAACTTACCCTAATATGTCAAATTCAATTTTACTACATGGGATTCCATGATTTTTACTGATGTTTTCAGGATCACATTCCATGATTTTGTGAAAACTGTAACCCAGTGATCTTGACCACACTCATCTACGGGTCCAGTCGAGGCTCCATGTGTTGAGGATCCACGTGGGGATGCACACACAAGAGACTTACCAACACTACCCTTCAGCCTGGGCCACATGTCACTGCTCCCTCCTTGCATTGGCCTTTGTCACTTTCTCCTATTACCAGCTTCCTCCTCATCTCAGCGCTGGCTTCCCCAGGTTCCAGCCTTGTCCTCCTCCTTAGGCTGCAAACCCCAGTCAGGCCCTTACATTGCTGAGACTTGCTGCTTGCATGCCAGGTGGATGAATACAGAAAAAGGAGATTGGGCAGCCTCCTTGCGACCCTCAAGTATTCGCTGTGCAGGAACTGCTGCTTCCGTGCACAGCTTAAGGACCAGGGGGTGTATGGCTAGTGGTGGCCTGTGCCCCAAGAGCTACCTGATTACCAACATCCTTCCTGTACATCTAGCCTAGACACTGTAGTAGGCAGAGGGAGGAAAATCCATGTTCCATCCATTTATCTTTTTTGGTGCTGAACACTCAAACAGTAACAACAATTGTAGAAACTTTTCGACTAAAATTTCATTGCACTGTCTGAAAGTTATAAGTAAATGTAAAGAGACTAATAGTCCATATAGAGATAGTTAACTGAAGAAAACAAAATTTTTAACTTTGTTTTTGCAAAACACCAATATTTGGATTGCCCACAAATTATAACAGAAATATTAAAATGAGAAAAAATAGAATGGTGTAAGTTTCAGTAATTTTAAGAAATTCTAGATGTATATTTATAGCAAATACCTCTCTGCACACACTCACTTTCATCTGATAAAGTGCTACATAAGAGACTTGTTACAAAGATTAAGTTGTTATGTTGTTAAAGGTAAAATGGCAGCATATATAGAGAGCTAGCTGAATGATAAAAAGCAGAAGGATATATTTTCCGAGTCTGTGCCACCAGCACATATTGAAAAATCGCGTTGCCTGCAATTTTCTGGTAAATGATGATGGCATCCTATTGCTGACATGGACTCGAAAAGTAGTAAATGGATGGTTCTTAGATTGGCAAGAAGTCAATAGGAAAGACATTTATATAGCACCTTTCACGGCCTCAGGACGTCCCAAAGCACTTTACAGCCAATGAAGTACTTTTGGAGTGTAGTCTCTGTTGTAATGTAGGAAACGCAGCAGCCAGTTTGCGGACAACGAGGTCCCACAAACAGCAATGTGATAATGACCAGAAAATATGTTTTCGTGATCTGGGTTGAGGGTTAAATATTGGCCAGATTAACCATGGGATCTTGTCCGTCCACCTGAGAGGGTAGATAGGGTTTTAATGTCTCATCCCAAAGATAGCAACTCTGACAGTGCATCACTCCCTCAGTACTGCACTGAAATGTCAGCCTAAATTATGTGCTCAAGCCTCTGGAGTATGACTTGAACCCACAACCTTCTGACTCAGAGGCGAGAGTGCTATCAACTGAGCCACAGCTGACACTGTAGCTAATGATGTACCCCATGAATTTCTGCGGGGACCTCTCTTGTTCTCCATATACATAAATGATTTATACATGGGCATGAAGGGAATAATATCAAAATTTGATGACAATACCAAATGAGGGTCATGGCAAGCTCTGAGGAAGAATGCAGAAGACTGCAGGAAGACATAGGTTAGGGAAGTGGGCAGATGTGTAGCAAATGCAGCCCAATGTAGATAAATGTGAGGTAGTACATTTTGGAAAAAATAAAGAGATGTATATTAAATGGTAACATTCCCAATTTAATGGAGAGAGAGATCTAGGAATGCAGATACATACATTTTAAAAGCAGGATTGTAGGTGGAAAAAAAATAGAAAAGGGTAAATGGCATTTTGGGTTTTATTTACAGGGGCATTGAATACAAAAGCAAGAAGTGAAGGATCAATTTATACAAGATATAGAGTAGGCTGCAGTTGGATTACTGCACGCAGTTTTGGGTGTCCTCTTATTGAAAGGATGTTGGAGCCATAGAAAAGGTGCAATGAATCGTTACTGGGATAATAGACAAGTGAGAGGATATAGTTATGATGAGACTCTTGTAAAAATAAGGCCTGTATTCACTGGAGAAAAATTATTTCCACTGCTCAGTGAATCAGTAACAAGTGGGTATAAATTTAGGGCTAGTAGTAGACGTAGAAGAAGAAGTTACCAATGTTTTCATGAAAACATTGACTCGGCCAACGTTGTCTACCTCATACGTTGCAGGAAAGGATGCCCCAGAGCATGGTACATTGGCGAGACCATGCAGACGCTGCGACAACGGATGAACGGACACCGCGCAACAATCGCCAAACAGGAGGGTTCTCTCCCTGTCGGGGAACACTTCAGCAGTCATGGACATTCAGCCACCGACCTTCGGGTAAGCATACTCCAAGGCGGCCTTCGAGACACACGACAACGCAAAATCGTCGAGCAGAAATTGATAGCCAAGTTCCGCACCCATGAGGACGGCCTCAACCGGGATCTTGGGTTCATGTCACACTACACGTAACCCCACCAGCGAACAAATGTTATCTGTTTTTAATATAACGGGTCATTGACTGTCTTCCTTATCTCTCTCTCTCTTTTTTTGGGGGGTTTGTATATTCGGTGGCCTTTTGGCCTTTTTAGGTGACACCTTTCTGTCTGCTCACTGTGATTGCCTTGGCAACGGGCAGTAATCACCAGGCATTGTTTTGTGATCTTAAAATGCGAAGGATTTGAAAATGTCATTTCCACACCGCCTGAGGATGGGGAAAGCCCCCGAAAGCTTGTGGGATTAAAAATAAAATTGTTGGACTATAACTTGGTGTTGTAAAATTGTTTACAATTGTCAACCCCAGTCCATCACCGGCATCTCCACTTCATGAAAAGGGTTATTAGAATATTGAATGCATTCCCAGAAATAGCTATTGGAGCTGAGTTAGTCATTTAAGAGATAATTAGATAAGCACTTGAAGAAGAAAATATTAAAGTTACGGGGAAAGAGCAGGAAATGGGATTAGACTAAATAGCTCTGATGTGGTGCTATCACTGACACAGGCACAATAGGCCTCCTTCCTGGCCTGAAATTTATGTAGCTCCATGAATCACTGTCCGTACACAATCAATACAATTGTTCACAGCGGGCCTTCAGACTGTTGACAGGTTCCTGGAAATTTCAATCTGCCATTTAAAAAAAATGTTCAACTCATATTATATGACGTTGTAACCAACATTAATATTACTGTGATACAAGTATTCACATATCAGGAGTGTGTTTATTACCGCAATATTAATTCTACTCCTGTCTACAGTAGCCATAATACCTTAACATTAACACAATGGAACCAAAACACGTAAAATATTAAATGAAATCACTACCTCCAGTCACCATGTCTTTCTCCCTCATTTTCTTCTATTGTTATCATTTTATCTTCATCTATTTTCTAATATAATCTATTCTATTCTTTCTCATGTATTTTTTCCATTTAGGAACATTTAACTTGCTGTATCTTCCTCCTGACTTACAGGTCCAACCCTCCATTTGGGCCCCCCGTTCTGATGGTGATGCAACATCTATGCCATTAATTTCTCCAATCTTCAGCTGCTAATGTACTTTTTCAAAGGGTGAGAGAATCCTAAGTAGCAGTCAGGTGATTTGGGCAGTGACTAACATTCAAGGAGCGTAGGCAGGCTCTGCAAGCCCGCCCAGCCTAATGATCTCCCCCAAGACCCGAGCAGTGCTCTGCTCTGCTCAGCATGAAAGCCCGAGCTTCCTTTCTTGTACATGAAAAGGCTTCTTATCTGTCACGCTGCAGGGACAAAAATCAACATTGCTGCTAGCTCTGAAACGGTTTAAATTTTACAAGCCCTCAACAGGCTATCTGCTAATGACTCAAATCAGGCATGGTGAACCCCTTCAATTCTTTTCTACCAGCTGCACAAAGTACCTTTATTAAAAATAACTGAACACGAGGTGATAGAGATTCTCTCTGCGTTTTGTGTTAGAAGGATTACTACAAGCCAGGTTATGAAAGACAGCTCAGCCCTATTAGCAACACAGTCAACATGTTTGGACAATAAAAAACATTGATGGAAAGAGATACAGTTACTGAGTGAGACCAGGACAGAAAAAGAAACGTATAGAAAGAGAGAGAGTGACAATCAAATAGAGACACAGACAGAGATTTGCATGCTGTAATAATATATTCTATATTCTATCCCCACACTTTCTGTACCCGTGCTTCAATGCTTATGCATTCCATAACTATAAGTACTGCTCCATGAATTCTATATCTTGACATGTCAAGAGACACGGAGGGGCTGGTGTGAGGGGGTGGGGGGGGAGCGGGTGTAATTGTCAACTTCACCGCCTCAATGACTGGTGTAGAGGGCATCAGAGTACAACTGGTCACGGTTATTGTGTACATGTTCAGTCACTAACCTAGTGCTGACTCTGCGCTCCAGACCTTGTCATCTCCCACCGCAAGAGCAGAGTGCCTCCCCATTAGCTCTATGGCCTGCTCCTTGTCAGGGGTTAAGTTGGGGCTGCCCCCTCCAGTGGCCTGCCTCTAACGGGCATTGTGTAGCAGTTTGTCCTGCAACTAGATTGAGTGAATTAGGTGAAGGCTAGTGACTGTGGCATGTGTGCCAAGTGGCATGGGGCAGCTGAAGTAGAAGGTTGTGGTTTATGTCACCAGTGAAGGCCATTGAAACAGACAATTTGATGTGCTTCTAGTGAGATGGGGTGTGGTGAGAAGGTGATTAGGTGAGGTTGAGATTTATGAAAAGGACTTAATAGCCTTTTCCTGTTTCTAAAAAAAATCTTATTGCTAAAGCCAATTTTGGCAGTTTTCCAATGTTACTGCAAACTATCAGAATCCCTGCAGATTTGGAGGTGTGAAAGTGATGCTGATTATTTGGATGGTCTGGGTCTTTCATATTTATAATATTATCATGTATAAAAAAACTTGTATTATCAACAAGTTGAGTACTTAACCAGTGCTACTGGTGACAAGACATTTCTCACACTTCTTACCGTGTCAGCTTTGGCTCAGTTGGTAGCACTCACCTCTGAGTCAGAATGTTGTGCGTTCAAGTCTCCTTCCAGAGACTTAAGCACATAATCCAGCCTGACATTCCAGTGCACTCCTGAGGGAGTGCAGCACTGTAAGAGGTGCTGTCTTTTGGATGAGATGTTAAACTGAGGCCCTGCCTGCCATCTCAAGTGGATGTAAAAGATCCCATGGCACCATTGGAAGAAGAGCAGAGGAGTTCTCCCTGGAGTGCTGGCTTATATTTGTCTCTCAACCAACATCATTAAAAAACAGATTATCTGGCCGTTATCTTATTGCTGTTTGTGGGATCTTGCTGTGCTCAAATTGGCTGCCACTTTTCCTACATTACAACAGTGACTACACTTCAAAACTATAGTACTTCATTGACTGCAAAGTGCTTTGAGATGTCCTGAGGTTATAAGAAATAGGAGCATGAGTAGGTCATACGGCCCCTTGAACCTGCTCCACATGAAAGGTGCTATATAAATGCAAGTTCTTTCTTTTATCTGTTTGGTCCTTTGAGCGTGAGCAGCAGGACTTAAGCCCACTCCTGCCTGTTTCCACATTTTTTTTTCAGCAGACAGACAGTATTCTGGTCAGAAAGTATAGACATGACTATAGCAGAAACATGACATTGTACACCTGTGGTAACCAGTAGTGAATTCACAAGTTTCCATCCACCTCAACAAGTCTGTCAAAAAAGTGTCATGTTATGATTAATTGTGAAGCACCGACAAGCAATCTGCTTCAAGCAACAACCCTTAATTATTGTTTAATTCGCGAAAGTGTGTTATCTAATCTTTCCCGTGTTCAGAGTGCTCACTCCATTAGTCTAATAGAAGTGTTAAAGACTCTTCGCCGTGTCTCAAAGCATCTTCTTGTAATAATTGGACAGCCCTTTAAAGCTAATCATTAAAAATGTTGGTCTCCCTTATTCATTTCCCCCCCTTTTTTCCCTCCCTCTCTCCAGGCATTGTGTGTGAAAAATATGTGATCAATATGCAGCCCTTCAGCTTGATTGGCTCACAGCTCTGCATACTCAGGCTTTTAAATGTTACTGAATCCCTGGTGTACCAGGAAAAAAACCTATACAAATAGGCAGCAAGTGAGTTCTCTGCCGAGCAAGGCATTTTGCTGAAGTGAGTGTGGGTTTAATTGGCTAAGAGATAAAGTGTAGATTTACACGTGTCTTGTGCATCTACTTAGAACCACAGGAGATGGCTCAGCTGAATCAAATATTACTTTACTGATTTTTTCTATTCTGTTAAGAGGCAAATGTCTTCCATTCTGTGGCCTCTTCTTGTTGTGAGTCCTCTTTGATTTATTACTGCAGTGAGAGAGAAAGAGAGAGAACTTGCATTTATATAGCACCTTTAACAATCTCAGGACGTCCCAAAGCACTTTGCAGCCAATTACGTACTTTTTCTTTTGAAGTGTAGTAACTGTTGTAATGTAGGAAACGCGGCAGCCAATTTGCACACAGCAAGGTCCCACTAACAGCAATGTGATAATGACCAGATAATCTATTTTAGCAATAATGGCTGAGGGATAAATATTGGCTAGAAGTCCAGGGAGAACTCCTTTGCTCATCTTCGAATACTGCCATGGGATCTTTTATGTCCACCTGAGAGGGCAAACGGGGCCTCTGTTAAACGTCTTATCTATAAGACAGCACTCCTCACACTCCTTTAGCACTACACCGGAGTGTCAGCCCGGATTTTGTGCTCAAATCTCTGGAGTGGGACTCCACAACCTCTGATTCAGAGGTGAGAGTGCTACCAACTGAGCCATGGCTGACACTGGAGATTACATTACAAAAGGTAGCCAAAGCCAGCACCTTAGCGTGCAGTGTGGCCTGATACCACAGGCAGCAGAACACAGCCAGGCAACGCAAATGGAAACGGCAGCCAGTTTCAGCATCAGGGACAATGGAACATGTCCTAGTAGTTTTGTGTGTTGAGCCTTAAGCGAGTGCCACAGTGGGTACAATGCAGGCCACTACCACAGTCAGTGAAGAGCAGGTTATATACTGTAGGGGTTAGATTGTGGACTATATAGATGTAGGTTGATATGGGTGTACTACTGTACTACTGTCAGCAGATCTTGGGGCAGTTTAACAATCAGCAGAGTGTAGGCTAGTCCATCAAGGGACTCATTTAATGACTATAAGTCATCGTCCCAGTGCATCTCCTGACCTAGTTCTTCCTGAAGCAGGATGAGTCTCAGTTTAAGATGTGCATTATGGGCCGAGCTCATTGTTGTAAAGGGGAAAGAGCTTCTGAGTGTAGGCAAATGGATTTACTGTAAAGGGGGATCGGCATATTTCCTCAATAACACAAACACGTAACATTTTGTGTCAACAATTAGAGAAAAAAATGACATGACATTGGTAGTTTTAAAGCTGAATTTACGAAACAAACTGCAGAATTATATTGGGCCAGAAACAGCTTGCAACGCAATGTGTGCTCTGTGAAAATGAATCCCAACTGACTTAAGAAGTAGGCAGTTATGAAATATGCACCATGCATCGTGAGAGCCCTGAAATCTCTCAGTTCAATGGCCTGTTGCTTATCAGGGACTGCTGACAACAAAGAGTTAATCACACTTTCCATCACTCGATCAATTAACTCTCACTGGTCTTCTCATAAATTGATTTCCAGACTAAACAACATGTCTGAATCAACAGCTGCCTCACCAATAAAAAAAGAAAGGGCATGCATTTATATAGCGCCTTTCACGACCTCAGGACATCCCAAAGCACTTTACAGCCAATGAAGTACTTTTGAAGTGCAGTCACTGTTGTAACGTAGGAACAGCGACAGCCAGTTTGTGCACAGCAAGGTCCCACAGGCAGCAATGTGATAATGACCAGATGATCTGATTTGGACATGTTGGTTGAGGAATAAATATTGGCCAGGACACTGGGGCGAACTCCCCTGCTCTTCAAAATAGTGCCACAAGATCTTTTACATCCACCTGAGAGTGCAGATGGGGCCTCGGTTTAACATCTCATCTGAATGATGGCACCTCCCTTAGTACTGCACTGGGAGTGCCATTGATACTGTATGCAACAGCAGGGAGCAGTGTAAATAGCTATATCACCAATGAGATAGTCCATACGATAGGGGATAGAACATGGGACAGCACGAACCTCTTCAATTATGTTTTTGTTTAGGTTTTCGTTTTCAGGAACGTCTGTTGGCATTTTAGTTCCAGGAAGAGTGTGTGCAAATGCATCTGCGTGTGAGTGTATATATCAGCAATCGTGTGGTTGTGTGAGTGTGATTCTAAGTGTGTATATAAAATATAAGAAAATATGAAACAAGTGGGCATGAGGAAGATGTCAGCGGGATATAGATAGATTGTTGGAGTGGAGAGGCAGATGGCAGATGGCAGATGCAGTTCAATGTGGAAAAATATGAAAGCATATTTTAGGATTAAAAAACAGTGAAAGAAGTATGCATTCAGTGGTAAGATTCTTAAGAGTGGAGGAACAGAGATCTGGGAGTACAGATTCCTAGATCTTTAAAAGTAGGAGTGCAGGTGGAAAATTCCATAAAAAGATAAATGGCACTCTGATTTTTATAGAAAGAGGAATTGAAAATAAAAGTAAGAATTTGTACAAGACGTTGCATATAGTTCTGGATACCCCAGTACAGGAAGGATATTAGAACCATGGAAGATTCAGTCAGGGGGTAGCGTTTGCCTTGCAGGGCTCCCCGTGCCTTGGGTGTGGTTTGGGGCCCCTACATTTTACCGGATCTGCTCAGGACCCCTGACTGGCTCGGGGCTCCGTGCAATTGCGCAGTCCTAATGTCGCCCTGGATTCACTAAATACCAGGAACAAGAGGTTATGGTCATGAAGAAAGGCTTGAAAAACTGGGGCTTTTGTAACTGGAACAGAGAAGATTAAGGAGTGGGAGAATTCTAATTGAGATTTTCAAAATTATAAAAGGGGGGGTTGGGGGTTGGGGGGAGGGGTGGGGGTGAGGGTGAGGGTGAGTGGAGGCCAGGTGTCGGGGACAGTGGCAATTGGGGAGGAGGAGTGGCACCTCACGTTCTTTAAATGTGGGGTCGGGAGGAGCACACTTGTTCCTCCCGGCTTCACGTTCAGGTAAGTATGTTTCAAAAGCTTACTGACAGGTGGTCCGAAGGTTTGGTTTTACTGAGTATTGCTGGTGCTGGCGCCAGCTGCCATGGGCAAACCAATCTTGCAGTGGGGATCAGACGGGCGCTAGGGCCCTTATTTGCATCCAAATATGGGGCCTAATGCCTTTTTCAAGTGTAGGCCCTGGACGCTGCTTCTTTCTCTTTCACCAACATGGCGGGTGGCACACTTCCAAATGGAAATTTACGTGTGCTTCCTGCCCTTCATATTGGAGATTTAGCAGGCCAATTAGCGTCTGAAAAATGGACACTGTACGAACAAAGTTATAGGCCTTCCTGTCTGTAGTATTTAAATGGAACTCTCCCTCCCAATGTCAGTCCAAGCTCCTGTAGATTTAAAAGACAGACCAGCAGAATCGATATTTCCCAGGCGTAAGATGCCACCACCCAGACTTTTAATCCCAAGTAGGGATAATATTTTTTATCCGATATGTGAGTATGTACAGTACTTATTCCATATTTCAAATGTGGCCTCAACAGGGTTAAATTCTGCCTCAGTTTATTTTCAAGTACCTTCAAGATGCATCCCAGTATTATTATCCCAGCTAATAAATTACATAGACTAGACACTTTCAGTGACTGGTAATCACATCCAAAGTCTATTTCTCTTCCATCTTGGCTAAAGGAAAGACTCTTGCTTGTCTCTGTGAGACTGGACTCCCACAGATTATCGGTCTGCTCAGAATATTACCCATTCATTGCCACATGGTTTCCTGTTTCATCATGCCTCACCGTGCAATGATCCAAAATAAAATCAATCAATACAAGAGTGTGTGTGTGTCAGCTGTTTAACTACACACTTATCACACTGACCGATAACCAATGTGTCCAAGTATCAGTCTATGAAAAATTCAAATATTATCTGCAGGTTGAGCTTCACAGTCTGTGGCTGGTTCTAGTCCTCCAACTGCTCTCAGAATAGCCGATGAAGTTATTTTTGAATATTGTTATTGTTATTTACTGATTATTTTATTTTAATAACATTTCCTATTGACAGATCTATTTCATTCATATGTCACACAGTTGCAAAATTTAAAATTTGTTCAAACAAAAATAAGGTGGAGGTGAAAAAATAGAGATTGAAGTTGGCAATTGGAAAGTGGTGTCTTCAAACCTAACAACAACTTACACTTATGTTGTTAATGTAGAAGAACGCTCCGAAACACTTCACAGAGGTGTCATCAAAAAATTTGGAGCGTTCGTCTACATTAACAGCATAAATGCAAGTTGTTGTTAGGTGAGTGAAATCTTGGTCAAAGAGGTGGGTTTTAAAGAGGGTCTTAAAGGAGGAGAGAGAGGTGGAGGGAATTAGGGAGGGAATTCCAGAGCATCAAAATTAGGCGTCTGAAGGTATGGCTGCCAATGGTGAGATGAGGGGAGGGGCATGCACAAGAGACAAGAGTCAGAGGAACGGAGAGTTCAAGGGGGAGGGGCAGTTGTAGGGCTGGAGGAGGTTACAGGAATAGGCAGGGGTGAAGGCATAAGGGGATTTAAGCACAAGAGTGAGAATTTTAAATGTGAGGCATTGGGGGACCAGAAACCAATGTAGGCCAGAGAGAACAGGAGTGATAGGTGAGAGGGACTTGAGAGAGAATATGGGCAGCAGAATTTTGGATGAGCTGAAAGTTACGGAGGGAACCGGAGCTTATTAGTGTGGGTCAAAGGTTAAATGTAGATGCAGACAGTTTGCAATCTGTGCCCACTATATTGAGTGGCACAATAATGTTGTACAAGGCAGGCTGCAAGCTGCACTTGGTCAATTTGCACAACACTACTGTGAGGCTTTATCTGCACTGAGAAATAGTTAAAAATTTATTCAAGAAAAAAGACTGACAAAAAGTTTCTTCAGTTTTAAGCTGGTATGGTTTCAGTAGTTTCTCTCTTGTCCTGTGGAGAGACTAACAGTGCAACTGGATAATGAAGAGACAAAAACAAACAATTAAGGAACAAAAGTGAGCTAAATATCCAGAATATACAGTCTGAATATTAAAAGAAAACAGTTCATAGGCTGGAGGGGAATTAAATTGGATGAGTTAGGAATTTGGAGAATAAAGAATAGTTGAAGTGTAGCGAATGTGGGACGTTTCCAGCCAGAATTACGCAGATAAGGCAGTGTGGAAGTGTCGGAGGGGGGGCATTTCGTGCCAGAAGGAAGCAGGTGCAGCTCAGGGCTACTGTAAGTGCAGAACTAGAGAGATTGCTTGCGTACCAGAAGTTCCTTAAGGCCTCAATTACAGAACTTGGTGCTCCGGTAAGTGTAACTTCAGGAGTCTGTGTTGCAGTGGGGACTGAGGCTCATGGGACTACACACTCCTGATTGATGAGAGGCCAGTAATGATAATGTAGAACCTGATACACCATCTGAAGGAAAGGAAGTGATAAATGGGGATACTCTGGTACAGGTAATGAAAATACAGAATAGAGGTAGCCAAGGGATTGTAATACAGAAATCTATACCACAATAGTTTCATCTTCTAAAGTGCCACCCATGGCTTGGGTTCTAGATGAATCTATGAGGTATGAAGATAAAAATTATAAATTTGAAGCTCTCTATTGATTAACATTTGTGAAACTATGGCCGGTAATTTCCTTGGAGCTGCTCCCTCTCTGCCTCCGTAACTTTGCCCGAAGTGCGATGGAAACCCCATTTAATCATATAAATAGGGTTACCACCACACTTACGGTGAAGTTATGGCGGTGGAGGGACAGGAGTGCCGAGGAAATTCCTGGCTTATCTTTTAGACTTCTACATTAGTCAATTTTCAGTTCAAATTTACATAGACTGCAGGTAAATCACAACAATGAACAATGGGATCTAATTTACTCTGACAGTTGGTAGCAGCACAAGTGCTCAATGTGTGTTAGGGAGGAGTAAATTTAGAACTTTGAGTTACAGCACTCTCTGTGTAATACACAATAATGCGAAGACCCAGTGTTACCGCTCCACATTAATTGTTTGTCAAGCGGCAATTAAAAGGAATTTCCAACAGATTTTTTGCTTTTTCAAATTGTGTTAATCACTCCAATGCGACCTAACGTTAAAGCAGCTTGAGGGAGCAGACAAAGCTCACATGGTTAGCAGAGCTGCATAAAGCATATAGCTTATGTTATTGGCAACAGAATACTTTAAGCTGTATGGATGTAGCATCAAGTTTATTGCTGGAAGTGGAGGAGAAGGAGGAACAGCAGGAGACCATGAACATGGCCAAGTATAGGCAATGGATCTTAATGACTTGGTACTACCCTGAGGCAATGAGAGTGGCAAGTATGTGTCAGCCAATCTGACTTTAGTGAGGACCAGCTTGTGAGGAGATTGTGACCCAGTAAAGACATCACCTCTGATTTTGTCAGCTCCTGTGACCAAACCTACAACCAAGGAAGTTAAAATGACTACCACATTAAACTACACTACAACTGGATCCTTCCTGGCACAAGTTGGAGACATAGTTAGGATTATTTAGTATCCAGTCCACTGCTGCACTATAGAAAAAGAAAAGCTTGCATTCATACAGTGCCTTTCACGACCTCAGGAAGTCCCAAAGCATGTTACAGCCAATTATGTATTTTTGAATTGTAGTCATTGTCGTAATGTCGGAAATGTGGCACTCGATTTGTGCACAGCAAGATCCCCAAACAGCAATGAGATAATGACTAGATAATTAGTTTTAGGTGTTGGTGAGGGATAAACATTAGCCAGGACACTGGGAGAACTGCCCTGCTCTTCTTTGAAATAGTGCCATGGGATCTTTTACATCCACCTGTGAGGACAGACGGGGTCTCGGTTTCATGTCTCATCCAAAGGGTGGAACCTCCAACAATGCAACACTCCTTCAGTATTGTTCTGGAGTGTCAGCCTGGATTTTGTGCTCAAGTCTCTGGAGTGGGATTTGAACCCATAACCTTCTAACTCAGAGTCAAGAGTGCATGGTTGAGCAGATGCCCACTTTCAACATGTTTCCGCGTACATACAGCTCGAATGCACAATGCACCGGATGGAGGTTGGACAGACAGATAAAGTTTTTCAGATGTGTGGTATTCCATTTGCAAGGCAGCGCTGATCTCAGTCAGATCAATATTCATGCACTTTATCACAATGCCTTTTCTTTTGCCAACAGAAAGGATTAACATTCACTTAACAATGGCAGACAGAAAATTAAACCAGTAACTTCTTATTTTTCAGGTATCTTCATAAAATCAAGAGTTCTGCAACTATACCTGAAATAGAACAGATTGTATGATAGACTTCTTGGAGACATGGGCTATGTACTCAAAACTTGACTGCTTTGAAAAATATCAATACTCCTCAGCACTAGACCTTTAATGAGATACAATCTAGAGGAAGCTCATCTTTGGAATTCTTTGGACTATTAAATCAACATTTCTGATGTTTTCACTGCTGTGGATGTACCTTGAAGTATGAGCCAGAATGAGTTGGCAGAATAACAATGATGCAACTGAAAGAGCCTTATATATGTTTGAAGAAGATGAGCAGCAGTTGCAAGAAAGGCCCTAGGAAGTAGATGAAATTGACCTTCCTGCAGATGACATGGAACTGGACAAATCTTCACATATGCAGCAGGATGTTATTGATAAAGCTTTCTACTGAGGCCTCGTGATCATACTTTCTGCAAAGCAAGGCATGGAAATTGTTAATTTATAAATCTGTCATCTACCTTTCCCAGGTTGCTCTTTTACTTACAGACAAAATAAGGCTACATCTTAACAGTAATAATAAATAACACATGAATGCAACGTTTACAGTATTCATAATGTGTTTTTATTTCTGTAAGAGCACATGTGTGCTCTTGTAATTATTGTAATGGTCAGCTGTGGTGACCCCTTGTGCTACTTTTACTATGACACTGTGCTTCTAAGTGATTCCTTAGTAGAAGAACTAGAAGTGGTGGATTTATGTACGTACACAAATCTTTGAAGGTGGCAGAGCAAGTTGACAAGTCTGTTTCAAAAAAACATATGGGATCCTTGGCTTCATAAACAGAGGCATTGAGTACAAAAGCAAGTTTACGCTAAACATTTATAAATCACTGGTTAGGCCCCAGCTGGAGTATTGTATCTAATTCTGGGCACCACACTTTAGGAAGGATGTCAAGGCCTTAGAAAGAGTGTAGAGAAGATTTACTAGAATGGTACCAGGGTTGAGGGACTTCAGTTATGTGGAGAGACTAAAGAAGCTGAGGTTATTTTCCTTAGAGCAGAGAAAGTTAAGGGGAGATTTAATTGAGGTGTTCAAAATTATGAAGGGATTTGATAGCTTAAAAAAGGAGAAACTGTTTCAAGTGGCAGAAGGGTCGGTAACCAGAGGGCACAGATTTAAGATAATTGGCAAAAGAGACGGCGGTGAGATGAAGTGAAATTTTTTTATGCAGCGAGTTGTTATGATCGGGAATGCTCTACCTGAAAGGGTGGAGGAAGCAGATTTCAAAAGGGAATTGAATCAATACTTGAAGGAAAAACATTTGCAGGGCTATGAGGAAAGGGCAGGGGATCGGGACTAATTGGATAGTTCTTTCAAAGAGCCAGCACAGGCACGATGGGCTGACTGGCCTCCATCTGTGCTGTATTATGTATGATTCATGATAGGTCCTTAAAATAGCATCTTGCAGTTCCACTGCCTGTCTACTTCAATGTGGTGTGGACCCAGATGGTCCTTGAAGAACTTGTCCTATGCCAGTAATGGGAGCCTGTATGATTGCTGCAGCTTTTCCTAACACTTGTCCAATTATTTTGAACAGGTCAATGTTCCATTAAAATAGCAGACAAGAGGAATGTCGTAGTAAAACTTTAAACATTTGTCACTAATATCACTGACAGTAATTTCCAATTTGTAGAGCTCTGTTTCATGGGTGGCTGTATAAGGATGGAATTACAAAGTCATTCATCAGGACCCCTGGCCATGCGTAGCAAGAGCTAGCTCTTCAGCACCCACCACCTTGGCCTTTCCTCACATGTGATCATCTTGCATATCCTCCTGAAGCTCCCCATCACATTCCAAAATGTGTGTCATTGGGATGGTGTTTGGTTTGAGCGATATGGATGACGCAGTGTGCTGTGATAAAGGCTGCAGTCCCAAGAGACCAGGGTTGGCCCTATAGTTTTTTTGGCATACTGTAGAATGAAAATAACTGGATAGGTACTTAGGCATTTGAAAGCATTTCACTGTTGTAATGACAGTACATGCTATTTCTGCATGAGGGGCAGTAACACTGCTTTTAATATGATTCAAATTGCAATCACTGAACCAATGAATATATGCCATTAACAGAGCACTAAATGTGAACATTCTGGTCAGCACAAACTTTTACAATAGCCAGGCTGGATACTGGCTCCCACCCAATGACTTACATTGTGGTGTCCTCATAAGGGGTCAAGAGTTTGATGCTTTGTGACTCTCCACCAGTTACAGCATGCTATCACCCCTTGAATTATGTCTTTTTCAAAAAAGACAGTAGCATTGCGTGAGGTGAAACCTCAGAGAGAAGTGGAGGTCGTCACACGTATATATTACTGTATAGTGAATTACAAATGAAGGACCTCACTAGCCCCAGACACCAAATCCTTTCAGATAGTTACAGAATAAGCTGTCTCAGCTGCAATTGGCTGCAAATGGCAATTAGCTGTGTGTTTTTCTATAGACCATGTTTCTCCTTACGCAGTATCTTCATAACTTGTTTTTTTGCTCCATTTAGATTATGTTAGTGGAGAAAGTCAGATTAACATATTTGTTTAGTGAAACTGTTCATTAAACAATGGCTGACACTTGCTACCTCCTTGGATTGCCATTGATCAATATGTGTAATACCCATATATAACAATAGAAGATCATTTCAAAGCAGACCTATATATTATAAGGCAGTTGTGATGCAGAACCAAATATAGTAGAATTAGGTAATTTACAGCCATCTTTCTTTTTTACTATGGTCCTTTTCCTTAAATTAGAGATTGTCCTCCTTACATCTTGCTATGTCCAACAATGCATTGACCCCCATGCCTACTGGGCCCACTGTTTAATTGCTGGATGTCCTTTTCCTCTTCACACTCTAATCTATAGAAGATTGTCAGTAAATCTGGCCTTTCTACACCTTGCTTCCTCCATTGTGCTCCACAGCTTTATTTACTCAATGGGTGATATCTGTAACCTTTATGTGCAAATTGTTCGGACTGAAGATAATTAAACAGCTTTACAGGTTTGATCAGATTTACTGTTCTGCATTAATACAAATTCATCAGATCTCAAGGAAATCATACTGTGTAAAGCTGTGCAGAAATAACAGTGTGCTGAAAAATGAGGATTAGAAGGCAGCAGGACACGGGTGCACATATTCTGGGTTGTAAAGTGGCAGACAACAGAAAGTATTTCTTTATACAGCAGTAATCAATAGATGAATCAGGTTGTTAGGAAGGTTAGTTGACGCCAGGACACTGGGCTTATTTAAAAAAAAACAGTTAGATGCTGTAATAGGAAGATAGAAGAGGATGAGATCAAATGTGGTAAATGACCCTCTTCATCCAAACTAACTCTGTGTGCGAAACATAAATTAGACCACAGTATTAGATTATATTCCCATCCACATTCAGTTAACATGCAGTGCATTTGGAGGTTTAATTTACAGCAAACACATCTACTAATTATGCATTAATGAGCAGTAATCTGGTGAGTCAGTGTTAGTAGAATGAACATTAACTTTTGCTGACACTCCTAAGCTTTTCTGAGCACAAATATTTTGAATGCAAATTAACACATATACACAGTGATCGTAATATTTTGCTTGTTAGCTGCAATTAACACTGATTGTGCAGATTTACTCAGAATTGACTTGATTCCCACATTGCATTAATTTCTCCCATTTAAAGACTGCATTACAGCACTGAAGGGAACTTGCAGAGGTCCAGTGGTGATAAAAGCATGAGATTAAGGCCCGGGAATTTCAAGACCATAAGATGTGCAATGTTTAACCTGATGCTCCAATTGCGGGGGTGGATTTTAACTCTCCAAGCTCAGCAGAAATGGAATAGTCAAGCAGTTAAAATGGAGTGCCTCCAATTCTCGCTCTGTTCCTGCCGATCTCCGATTTTAACCTCGCTAGTTTTGGCAACGGATGAGGCGTTCACCAGATTCAGGCAGGAGCCTCGTGCAGAAATGCTAATCAGGGTCCTATGTCATCACTAGGACCCCGATTGCATTTTAAACAGGGCCTGAGCGGGGAAGCTGACACTACTTTCCTGCCAAACTGAAGCAGGTCGGCAGCTAGTGGGAGGGACGAAGAGGCCCTCCGGGATAAGTGTAAAACTTTCTTTTGTGGGGCCAGAGGAACAGGAGTTGAAACCTTCACAGTCTGACATCTTAATAGGGAGCAGGACTGCTTCTCCTGGCCTCACAGTGAAAGTAGCGGCCTTGCCCCTTCCCTCCTGCACGACCCTCCTAAAACCCCCTTCCCTCTCCCTTTGCTGTCTTGGTGATGTTTAAATTCATGACCTCACATCATTGACTTCCCAACCAGAGGAAATAGTCTTTCTCTATTCACCTATAGAAACTCTTCATAAGTTTAGAAAGCTCCATAAAACTCTTTTTAGGACACGAGACTGAGCCTACTTCCGTCACCTTCGCCTCTGTGCCCACTTCTTTGGCCAGGAGTCTTCCCCCCGCACAGCGGACCCTTTCTCACGTCTTCAGAATTCTTGTTCCACCTGGGCCCCTCACTCCGGCCTCTTACCCTCTCTTGATCTTTTCATTGGCAATTGCCACCGTGACATCGGCTGTCTCAATTTCTCTATTCCCCTCACTCACTCTAACCTACCTCCCTCTGAACTTGGAGCATCCGTTCTCTAAGGTTCAACTCTGACATTGTCATTAAACCTGCTGACAATGGCGGCGCTGTTGTTGTTGTGGCGAACAGACCTCTACCTTGCAGATGCTGAACGCCAACTCTCTGACACCTCCTCCTACCTCTGCCCCCGGACCATGACCCCACCACCGAACATCAAGCCATAATTTCCCAGACCATCACTGACCTCATCTCCTCTAGAGATCTTCCCCCCTTGGCCTCCAACCTCATAGTCCCCCATCTCCACACAGCCCGCTTCTACCTCCTTCCAAAGATCCACAAACATGACTGCCCTGGTAAACCCATCATTTCAGCCTGTTCTTGCCCCACGGAACTTATTTCTTCCTATCTTGACTCTTTTTTCTCCCCTTGTCCAGTCTCTTCCAACCTACATCTGCAAGTCTTCTGACACCCTCCGCCACTTTAACAGTTTCCAGTTTCCCGGCCCGAACCTTTTCACCATGGATGTCCTGTCCCTCTGCACCTCCATTCCCCACCAGGACAGCCTGTGGGCCCTCCACTTCTTCCTTGAATGGAGGCTCAACCAGTCCCCATCCACCACCACCCTCCTCCACCTGGCTGAACTTATTTTACGTTGAACAACTTTTCCTTTGACTCCACTCGCTTCGTCCAAATAAAATGTGTCGCTATGGGAACCCATATGGGTCCTAGCTATGCCTGCCTTTTGTGGGATATGTGGAATATTCTTTGCTCCAGTCCTACTCAGGTCCCTTCCCTCACCTCTTTTTCTGGTACATTGATGATGGTATCGGTGCCGTTTCCTGCTCTCGCCCCGAACTGGAAAATTTCATCAACTTTGCTTCTAATTTCCACCCTTCCCTTGCCTTCACATAGTCCATCTCCAACTCTTCCATGCCCTCCCTCAACTTCTCTATCTCCATTTCTGGAGATAGGCTGTCAACCAATATCTACTATAAGCTCACCGACTCCCACGGCTATCTTGATTACACTTCCTCCCACCCCGCTTCCTGTAAGGACTCTATTCCATTCTCCCAGTTTCTCCGTCTCTGTCGCATCTGTTCCGACAATGCCACCTTCCACACCAGTATGTCCGATGTGTCTTCCTTTTTCCTCAACCGAGGATTCCCCTCCACTGTAGTCGACAGGGCCCTCGACCGTGTCTGTCCTATTTCCTGCACTTCTGTCCTCACCCCTTCCCCTCCCTCCCAGAACCATGATAGGGTCCCCCTTGTCTTCACCTTCCACCTCACCAGCCTCCACATTCAACGTATCATCCGCAACCATTTCCGACACCTCCAGTGTGATGCCACCGCCAAACATAGTCTTCCCCTCCCCTTTCAGCATTCCGAAGGGACTGTTCCTTCCGCGACACCCTGGTCCACCCTTCCATCACCCCCAACACCCGCTCTCCTTCCCACGGTATCTTCCCGTGCAAGCGCAGGAGATGCAGCACATGCCCTTTCACCTCCTCCCTTCCCACCGTCCAGGGTCCCAAACACTCCTTCCAGGTGAAACAGCAATTTACTTGTCCTTCTTTCAATTTAGTATACTGTATTCACCGCTCACAATGCCGTCTCCTCTACATTGGGGAGACCAAACGCAGATTGGGTGATCACTTTGCTGAACACCTCCGTTCAGTCCGCAAGCGTGACCCTGACCTTCCAATCGCTTGTCATTTTAATTCTCCATCCCACTCCCACTCTGACTTCTCTGTTCTCGGTCTCTTACACTGTTCCGATGAAGCTCAATGGAAGCTTGAGGAACAGCACCTCATCTTTCGATTAGGCACTTTACAACCTTCCGGACTCAACATTGATTTCAATAACTTCAGATCATAACCACTGCTCCCATTTTTTCGGACAGCAGGTGCTGGTAATGGGTCTGCTTTTGCCATTTACAGCTCCTCTAGACCAATCTTTTGTTTCTTTACTTGTCCCATTCCCACCCTCCGTGCCTTGCACCATCATGCCTTTTGTCATTTATTAACTTCTGCCCTCCACCCTATCAGAGACCTTCCCTTTTGTTCTTTCCTCTGCCCCCCACCCCCCCCACACCCGTGCCTGACTCTGTACTTGCTTAAAAACTGTTAAATCTTTCACTTCTTCCAGTTCTGATGAACGGTCATTGACCTGAAATGTTAACTCTGTTTCTTTCTCCACAGATGCTGCCTGACTTGCTGAATATTTCCAGCATTTTCAGTTTTTATTTCAGATTTCCAGCATCTGCAATATTTTGCTGTTCCTTTTAGTCTTTTATGGTTCAATGGCAATAATACAGGGTACAGATGCTATAGGAAAAGGGTACAGATGCTATAGGAAAAGGGTACAGATGCTATAGGAAAGATAGAGCAGGAGGTAAGAGAGGAGGGGGAGTTGCGTTCTTGATTAGGGAGAACATCACGGCAGTAGTGAGAGGGGATATATCCGAGGGTTCGCCCACTGAGTCCATATGGGTAGAACTGAAAAATAAGAAGGGAGAGATCACTTTGATAGGATTGTACTACAGACCCCCAAATAGTCAACGGGAAATTGAGGAGCAAATATGTAAGGAGATTACAGACAGCTGCAAGAAAAATAGGGTGGTAATAGTAGGGGACTTTAACTTTCCCAACATTGACTGGGACAGCCATAGCATTAGGGGCTTGGATGGAGAGAAATTTGTTGAGTGTATTCAGGAGGAATTTCTCATTCAGTATGTGGATGGCCCGACTAGAGAGGGGGCAAAACTTGACCTCCTCTTGGGAAATAAGGAAGGGCAGGTGACAGAAGTGTTGGTGAGGGATCACTTTGGGACAAGTGATCATAATTCCATTAGTTTTAAGATAGCTATGGAGAAGGATAGGTCTGGCCCAAAAGTTAAAATTCTAAATTGGGGAAAGGCCAATTTTGATGGTATTAGACAGGAACTTTCAGAAGTTGATTGGGAGAGTCTGTTGGCAGGCAAAGGGACGTCTGGTAAGTGGGAGGCTTTCAAAAGTGTGTTAACCAGGGTTCAGGGTAAGCACATTCCTTATAAAGTGAAGGGCAAGGCTGGTAGAAGTAGGGAACCTTGGATGACTCGGGAGATTGAGGCACTAGTCAAAAAGAAGAAGGAGGCATATGACATGCATAGGCAGCTGGGATCAAGTGGATCCCTTGAAGAGTATAGAGATTGCCGGAGTAGAGTTAAGAGAGAAATCAGGAGGGCAAAAAGGGGATATGAGATTGCTTTGGCAGATCAGGCAAAGGTGAATCCAAAGAGCTTCTACAAATACATAAAGGGCAAAAGGGTAACTAGGGAGAGAGTAGGGCCTCTTAAGGATCAACAAGGTCATCTATGTGCGGAACCACAAGAAATGGGTGAGATCCTGAATGAATATTTCACATCGGTATTTACGGTTGAGAAAGGCATGGATGTTAGGGAACTTGGGGAAATAAATAGTGATGTCTTGAGGAGTGTACATATTACAGAGAGGGAGGTGCTGGAAGTCTTAACGCGCATCAAGGTAGATAAATCTCCGGGACCTGATGAAATGTATCCCAGGACGTTATGGGAGGTTAGGGAGGAAATTGCGGGTCCCCTAGCAGAGATATTTGAATCATCCACCGCTACAGGTGAGGTGCCTGAAGATTGGAGGGTAGCAAATGTTGTGCCTTTGTTTAAGAAGGGCGGCAGGGAAAAGCCTGGGAACTACAGACCAGTGAGCCTGACATCTGTAGTGGGTAAGTTGTTAGAGGGTATTCTGAGGGACAGGATCTACAGGCATTTGGAGAGGCAGGGACTAATTAGGAACAGTCAGCATGGTTTTGTGAGAGGAAAATCATGTCTCACGAATTTGATTGAGTTTTTTGAAGGGGTAACCAAGAAGATAGATGAGGGCTGTGCAGTAGACGTGGTCTACATGGACTTCAGCAAAGCATTTGACAAGGTACCGCATGGTAGGTTGTTACATAAGGTTAAATCTCATGGGATCCAAGGTGAGGTAGCCAATTGGATACAAAATTGGCTTGACGACAGAAGACAGAGGGTGGTTGTAGAGGGTTGTTTTTCAAACTGGATGCCTGTGTCCAGCGGTGTGCCTCAGGGATCGGTGCTGGGTCCGCTGTTATTTGTTATTTATATTAATGATTTGGATGAGAATTTAGGAGGCATGGTTAGTAAGTTTGCAGATGACACCAAGATTGGTGGCATTGTGGACAGTGAAGAAGGTTATCTAGGATTGCAACGGGATCTTGATAAATTGGGCCAGTGGGCCGATGAATGGCAGATGGAGTTTAATTTAGATAAATGTGAGGTGATGCATTTTGGTAGATCGAATCGGACCAGGACCTACTCCGTTAATGGTAGGGCGTTGGGGAGAGTTATAGAACAAAGAGATCTAGGAGTACAGATTCATAGCTCCTTGAAAGTGGAGTCACAGGTGGATAGGGTGGTGAAGAAGGCATTCGGCATGCTTGGTTTCATTGGTCAGAACATTGAATGCAGGAGTTGGGATGTCTTGTTGAAGTTGTACAGGGCATTGGTGAGGCCACACTTGGAGTACTGTGTACAGTTCTGGTCACCCTATTATAGAAAGGATATTATTAAACTAGAAAGAGTGCAGAAAAGATTTACTAGGATGCTACTGGGACTTGATGGTTTGACTTACAGGGAGAGGTTAGACAGACTGGGACTTTTTTCCCTGGAGAGTAGGAGGTTAAGGGGTGATCTTATAGAAGTCTATAAAATAATGAGGGGCATAGATAAGGTCGATAGTCAAAATCTTTTCCCAAAGGTAGGGGAGTCTATAACGAGGGGGCATAGATTTAAGGTGAGAGGGGAGAGATACAAAAGGGTCCAGAGGGGCAATTTTTTCACTCAAAGGGTGGTGAGTGTCTGGAACGAGCTGCCAGAGGCAGTAGTAGAGGCGGGTACAATTTTGTCTTTTAAAAAGCATTTGGACAGTTACATGGGTAAGATGGGTATAGAGGGATATGGGCCAAGTGCAGGCAATTGGGACTAGCTTAGTGGTATAAACTGGGCGACATGGACATGTTGGGCCGAAGGGCCTGTTTCCATGTTGTAACTTCTATGATTCTATGATTCTATAATACCAATAGCTCAAATCTCTCCTCATACCTATAGTTTCCTGTCACTGTTATCATCTTAGTGAATCTACGCTGAATGCTCTCAATAGCTTTAATGTCCTTTCTGTAAGGGACGCCCAAAACTGCACACAATACTTTAACATTGGCCTAACTGCCCTGTACAAATTTATTATCAAATCTTTGCTCTTGTATTCTAGGCTGTAGTCATAAAATCCAAGATAATATTGCTTTTTTTGTCACTTTATTTAATTCCACTTTCAAAGAATTATATATTTGCACCATTACATCTGTGTTTATCCATATCCTTTGGCCTCCTTCCATTCCTTGTTTTCCTCCCAAAATGCATCACTTCACACTCTCCACATTAAATGAATGTGCTACTTGTCTGCCCATTCTGCTAGTCTATGTCCTCCTTGCTGTTTGCCAAACTCCCTACTTTTGTGCTGTCAGTATATTCCAATATCGTGCTCTCTAAAACTTTGTGTGCGTGCGTGTGTGTGTCTTAGGGACAAAAATGAACCTAGCACTGACCCCTGGGATACACCACTTCCAACCCTTCTCCAATCTAAGCAAAACCCATTGACTTTAACTTTTGTTTCCTGTCCATCAACCAACTTTCTAACTATGCTGCTACATTTTCTTTTATACCATTCACTTGAATATTTGTAAGAAGCATCCTGTGAAATACCTTATCAAAACGCCTTTTGAAATTCCACGTACACTATATCTGTTACATTTCCTTTATACAATCATTCAGATCTTCAAAAATCTCTATTAAGTTTGTCAAACATCACTTCCCTTTAACAGATCAATGCTGGCAATGTTTGATCAACAAATGCACTATTAAATGCTTGCTAATTTGATCTTGAATTGTGGGCTCCAAAAGTTTGCCCACAACTTGAGATTGGACTAAATTTCAATCTTTCTACATGAGGAACTCTATCCTCTCATTCATTTTTCACCTTATAGAAATATAACTATTTTGTATTCTATCCACCTCACTTTTCAAGATTCCCCACTGCTGATCTGACATTCTGTTTGCGAACTTTTTTGACCAGTTCATTTGGGCCACATCTCTTCTTACTTACCTTTCTTCCAGTCCAGCACCCTCATTTCTGATTCTTTGTTATGCTTTTCTATTTTCACATTGTGGATGTTATTTCCCAATTGTCCTTATATCAATTATTTGTCTCAGTCCACTTCCCAGAAATAAATCGAGGAAGATTTCTACAGTGCACTGTCAGACATGTTGAGCTGGATATTAACTCGGAGCTGGGAAGAGAGCGGGGTTGGGGGGGAGGGTTAGATTTTTGGCCGGGAAACCTGGAAGTAAGGTGTTTCCCGCATGTCATGACGTCTTTGATGGTACGACACCTTCAAAAATTCTTTCAACAGGTTTCGTGCCCGACAGCCAGTCAGATTGACAGGCTGGCTGCCTGTCGGGCGGGAAAGCAGCCGGAGAGCGATCGAGGTCTCCAGGGTATGGATGAGGAGATCCGGGAGGGATCGGGATCTTCGGGGTTTGGATGGGGGGGCCTATTGTGGGAGGGGTGTTGGGGGGTGCTCAGCTGATTGCGGGCTGTTTAAAAGGTAAAGCTTGGAGAGCCGCAGGGAAGCACCCCTGCTCCTCCTGGCCCACAAGCAGTGCAATAAAGGCACTTACCTCATAGATCCGTCCCTTCTCGCCTCATTTTACTTGCTGTGATTCCTGCGGCCCAGGAAGCCATTGTCGGAGGCTTTAAATTCTAATGGCTGTTGAATTCAATTTAAAATCGCCTCATTAACAAGTGATAATTAGCTACTCTGGTGAGTACCCTCCCACCAGCACTAATTATCGACCCACCTCTAGCGAGTGGGTTACTCACACGCAGCCAATGCACCTCCGTTAAACCCAGAAGTGGCCGGGTTGGAGTCAGGTTGCAGTCGCGCTGCAAAATCCTAATATTTTAACTTTCCACCCGTCCCCAACCCACCTGTTCTTGGGGGTTAAAATTTCCCCCGTTGCATTTCTATGAGATGTTAAACTGAGCTCCCATCTGCCTTCTCAAGGGATCACAAAAGATGCCAGCGAACTATTCCAAAAAAAGCAGTGTAGAGCAGGAAACAGCTGGAGACCCATGTTATTTGCAGTTATATCAACAGATTCAAATTTCCCGCATACCAGGGAGCTGGCCCATCAGTCATCGCAGCTCCCTGAAACATAAAAAAACCTGAATCTGCTGGTTTTAATGCGAGTGCATTGAAACCTTAACTGAAAATTCAAAGGGCTGAGGAGCTATCTTGGTGTGCATCTGGTGTAGAGAGTGGAAACTTAAAACTGAATACTTTCTGCAGTGAAGATACAACAAAATAGCTTTTAGCTTGTCTGTGTTAATCATTCACTTCAAATGTGCATCTCTAATATTCACGAGCTATTTTAAAACAGGGTTGATTTCTACAATTCGCCCTTTGCAATCGGTAACAATTGGTGAGCTAACTCTGGAAAAATAAATGGAAATTTATGTCAAAGTCTGTCATGACCCATCCGTTTTAAACAAAGATTTCTCCACATCACCTTTAATTAAAGGTTTATACCAACAGAACAACTGTTGGCTTGAGGCCCTGACAGTAAATCTCTGCTCATACTGACAACAGAAAACAACTTACGAGAATTAAATAACAATTTCTTAACTTTATTTATGGTGCACCGACACAGAATAAGAGGTGCAAATAGGTGCGCATGCCAAATATTTCTTGAGAATCAGGATTTGTGTTTGATGGGCCATCTTTCTCTTCCTCTGTCAAATTGTACTGAAAAAGGAAACGTGAGTAAAATGGGGTGTAAGGTCCGTAGAAAGAGCTAATAACTTATACATGTTTAATGCGCTCTGAGGATTCTGACTCATCCAGAAATGGACTGACAAAAGTAAGGGAAAAGTATGAGAAAAATCTAATTTATGCCTGTTAAGACCTTCTGAAAGCCATTAATGAGGAACTCATGCAGCATTTGCAGGTGCTCAGGCAACTCTAAAAGTAAGTATTTTACTCCAAGTCAGACCTGGTGTTTGAGATCTTGGGGTCGATATTAACTACCTACTTTAAAGGTGTTTAAAAGGTGAGCTTGGGAGGCCAGGGGAAGCAGTCCTGCTCCTCCTGGCCCATAAGCAATGCAATAAAAGCAGTTACCTCCTTTTACCTGCCAAGGTTCCCATGGCTTGGGATGCGTTAAAAATTAAAATTGCTTTAAAATGGAGGCACAGAGCCTCCTTAAAAGATTTTAGTGACCGACCCGCCTCCTGAGAGCGGATTGGCCACCCACCCTCACGACCTGCCTCCGTTAAAACTGGAAGTGGGCGGGTTGGAGGCGGGTTTGAGAATTTTAAGATTTTTACCTTCCCACCTGCCTCCAACCCATCCATCCTTGGGGGTTAAAATTCCCCCCATAGTCTCTGTTGCAATGTACAGCAAGGCCCCACAAACAGAAATGAGGTGTTGGTTGAGGGATAAATGTTGGCCAGGACACGGGAAGAACTCCCCAGCTCCATTAAAAGCTCCATTGTGCATGGAGCATCCCATTTCACCCACCCCAGTTGGGTGAGCAGAGCATACGTGACATCACATTAGGCGTCATTACCATCTTTTATCACATGGATCCGGCCCTTCTCACTTCCTTTTACCTGCTGGGGTTCCCACGGCCTGGGAATCCCAGCCTCCATGCATTAAAAATTAAAATTGATCTAAAAGGCCAGCTAGAAAATTGAACACTGTCTTAATGGATTGAGGATCCGGGGCGAGAGTTGCCAACCTGATGTCCTTGTCCTCTGTACATTTCCTGCCAGTGGGACTATCTGTCAACTGGAAAATATGCCCTATTCTTCTTAGCACTGCAGCTCTCATTAGTCCCTTTTTTGCCTGGGATCAGTGACTTCATGCTTGCAGAACAACAATTCAATAGAACTGTCTGTTTCTGATTCCATGAGTGCATCTGGCAGAATTTATTAAATAATAAATAGATGGAAATCAATATCAGGCACAGGGAAAGCCTTGAAAGGGGAACTGAGTGAGAAACAACCACTGATTTACTGCAGATTGTAGAGGCTCTGGCTAGCTACAGTCAGAATAAAATGGAAGTATTTCCTTTGAGAATCCTCCTGGTATCTTGTAGCACGATATTTCTGTTGAGCTCCACAGCAACGTTCTTAAAAGATTCACTAGTCGAGAAAGTGGGCATCAAACGTTTCATTAAAATTGTACACCATCTGTAATCTTAATGTTAGATGTCTGACCAGTGCACACAGGTTAGAATCTCATTCTCAACTGCTCCAGCCTATCAGGTTTTCCCCAGAAGGCATGTTTTGCTCAACCCAGCTGGATTATCTGTTGCAACAACACAGAACTGGTGGGTCAGGACATATAATAGCTAAGTGAAACCCACATCCTGTTGGCTAATGTTCACCATCTGCTGGGCTCAAACACAGGTTTACTTTTCTTTTTTAATGATGTGGAGATGCCGGTGATGGACTGGGGTTGACAATTGTAAACAATTTTACAACACCAAGTTATAGTCCAGCAATTTTATTTTAAATTCACAAGCTTTCGGAGATTTTCTCCTTCCTCAGGCAAATGTTTCAAGATCTCCTTGAAGCCTACGCATTTATACATATTGAACAATAATACATGGTGTTTACAGACTGCCCCTGCAACTGCCCGTTGCCAAGGCAATCACCGTGTTCAGACAGAGAGGTGTTACCTGCAGAACCTCCGAATACACATTCAACAAAAAAACAAACAGGGAAAAAAAACAGAGAAAAAAAAACACAGAGAGAGGCAGAAACATCCGGAAGGCAGAGAGAGCCAGCAAATGACCCATTATATTAAAAACAGATAACATTTGTTCGCTGGTGGGGTAACGTGTAGCGTGACATGAACCCAAGATCCCGGTTGAGGCCGTCCTCATGGGTGCGGAACTTGGCTATCAATTTCTGCTCGACGATTTTGCGTTGTCGTGTGTCTCGAAGGCCGCCTTGGAGTACGCTTACCCGAAGGTCGGTGGATGAATGTCCATGACTGCTGAAGTGTTCCCCGACTGGGAGGGAACCCTCCTGTTTGGCGATTGTTGCGCGGTGTCCGTTCATCCGTTGTCGCAGCGTCTGCATGGTCTCGCCAATGTACCATGCTCTGGGGCATCCTTTCCTGCAACGTATGAGGTAGACAACGTTGGCTGAGTCACAGGAGTATGAACCATGCACCTGGTGGGTGGTGTCATCTCGTGTGATGGTGGTATCTGTGTCGATGATCTGGCATGTCTTGCAGAGGTTACCGTGGCAGGGTTGTGTGGCGTCGTGGACGCTGTTCTCTTGAAAGCTAGGTAGTTTGCTGCGAACGATGGTCTGTTTGAGGTTGGGTGGCTGTTTAAAGGCGAGTAGTGGAGGTGTGGGGATGGCCATAGCGAGGTGTTTGTCCTCATTGATGACATGTTGAAGGCTGCGGAGAACATGGCGTAGTTTCTCCGCTCCGGGGAAGTACTGGACGACAAAGGGTACTCTGTTGGTTGCGTCCCGTGTTAGTCTCCTGAGGAGGTCTATGCGATTTTTTGCTGTGGCCCGTCGGAACTGTCGATCGATGAGTCGAGCGTCATATCCCGTTCTTACTAGGGCGTCTTTCAGCGTCTGTAGGTGTCCATCGCGTTCCTCCTCGTCTGAGCAGACCCTGTGTATTCGCAGGGCCTGTCCATAGGGGATGGCCTCTTTGACGTGGTTAGGGTGGAAGCTGGAAAAGTGGAGCATCGTGAGGTTGTCCGTGGGCTTGCGGTAGAGTGAGGTGCTGAGGTGCCCGTCTTTGATGGAGATTCGTGTGTCCAAGAAAGAAACTGATTCTGAGGAGTAGTCCATGGTGAGCTTGATGGTGGGATGGAACTTGTTGATGTTATCGTGTAGTCTCTTTAGTGATTCCTTGCCGTGGGTCCATAGAAAGAAAATGTCGTCGATGTATCTGGTGTATAGTGTTGGTTGGAGGTCTTGTGCAGTGAAGAAGTCCTGCTCGAACTTGTGCATGAAAATGTTGGCGTATTGGGGTGCGAATTTGGTCCCCATGGCTGTTCCATGTGTTTGGGTAAAGAACTGGTTATCGAAGGTGAAGACATTGTGATCCAGGATGAAGCGGATGAGTTGTAGGATGGCTTCCGGAGATTGGCTGTTGTTGGTGTTGAGTATTGATGCTGTCGCAGCGATGCCGTCATCGTGGGGGATACTGGTGTATAGTGCCGAGACGTCCATCGTGGTGAGAAGTGTTCCTGGTTCAACTGGTCCGTGGGTACTGAGTTTTTGTAGGAAGTCTGTAGTGTCACGACAGAAGCTGGGGGTTCCCTGTACGATGGGTTTCAGGATGCCCTCGATGTATCCAGAGAGGTTCTCACACAGGGTTCCGTTGCCTGATACGATGGGACGTCCGGGTGTGTTGGCTTTGTGTATCTTTGGGAGGCAGTAGAAGTCTCCCACGCGGGGATTACGTGGGATGAGAATGCGTAGGATGCTTTGAAGGTCTGGATCGAAGGTCTTGATCAGTTTGTTGAGCTGGTGGGTGTGTTCTTTGGTCGGATCTGCGGGTAACCATCTGTAGTGTTCCTGGTTGTCCAGTTGTCGGTATGCTTCTTTGCAATAGTCTGTTCTGTTCTGTATGACTATGGCTCCTCCTTTGTCCGCTGGTTTGATGACGATGTTGCGGTTGGTCTTGAGAGCGTTGATGGCGTTGCGTTGTGCTCGGGTGACATTCTGGACTGTCTTCTGAGTGCGGCTGATGAATCTGGCATTGACGCATTTCCTGACAGCTTGAGCATACATGTCCAGCTGAGGGCAGCGACCCTCCGGAGGAGTCCAGTTTGACTCTTTCCTCTTCGGTTGCTGTACCGCGGATCCCTCTGTCTGCTGTTCCGGATCGTCGATTGTCTCATTGGGTTCGCTGCTGAAATCTTGGGGTTTGTGGTAGAATTCCCGGAGCCTCATTCTCCTGATGAATTCCTCTGTGTCCGCCGCGAGACTAGTGGGGTCCATTTTGGTAGTGGGGCAGAAATTGAGCCCTCGGCTGAGAACTTCGATTTCGTCTGGTTGAAGGGTGTGGTCGGATAAATTGACAATAGACTTCCCTGTGGTTGCAACCGTGGTACCAGGGGAAGCTTGGTCGTTGCTGGTGGTGATGCCGAGTTTCTCAAGCTTCCTGCTCTTGGTTTTCATGTAGGCAGCGTAGTTCCGTTGCCTCGTCTGTTTGGCGGTATAACGTAGCTGGTCTGCTGTGTCCTGAGTACAGGTTGAGAGTATGGACTCTATCTTGGTTTCGAGGTTGTGGCGTCTGCTGTAGAGTTGGTGTATGAGATGGTTGCGGAGTGTGCGAGAGGTACGGCGGCAGAGTCTCTCAGCGTAATCCGAGTTGTATGTGGACTTGAGTGGGTTCGTGATCTGGAGTCCTTTCGGGATCTTGTCTGCTTTCTTGCAGCTCTGTAAAAACTTGATGTCTGTGTCTAAATGCGCGATCTTCTTGGATATCCTTTCCACTGTGAGCCGGCAGTTTGTGGTGTCGATGGTAGTCATGATGTGGAGATGCCGGTGATGGACTGGGGTTGACAATTGTAAACAATTTTACAACACCAAGTTATAGTCCAGCAATTTTATTTTAAATTCACAAGCTTTCGGAGATTTTCTCCTTCCTCAGGACTCCAGATCACGAACCCACTCAAGTCCACATACAACTCGGATTACGCTGAGAGACTCTGCCGCCGTACCTCTCGCACACTCCGCAACCATCTCATACACCAACTCTACAGCAGACGCCACAACCTCGAAACCAAGATAGAGTCCATACTCTCAACCTGTACTCAGGACACAGCAGACCAGCTACGTTATACCGCCAAACAGACGAGGCAACGGAACTACGCTGCCTACATGAAAACCAAGAGCAGGAAGCTTGAGAAACTCGGCATCACCACCAGCAACGACCAAGCTTCCCCTGGTACCACGGTTGCAACCACAGGGAAGTCTATTGTCAATTTATCCGACCACACCCTTCAACCAGACGAAATCGAAGTTCTCAGCCGAGGGCTCAATTTCTGCCCCACTACCAAAATGGACCCCACTAGTCTCGCGGCGGACACAGAGGAATTCATCAGGAGAATGAGGCTCCGGGAATTCTACCACAAACCCCAAGATTTCAGCAGCGAACCCAATGAGACAATCGACGATCCGGAACAGCAGACAGAGGGATCCGCGGTACAGCAACCGAAGAGGAAAGAGTCAAACTGGACTCCTCCGGAGGGTCGCTGCCCTCAGCTGGACATGTATGCTCAAGCTGTCAGGAAATGCGTCAATGCCAGATTCATCAGCCGCACTCAGAAGACAGTCCAGAATGTCACCCGAGCACAACGCAACGCCATCAACGCTCTCAAGACCAACCGCAACATCGTCATCAAACCAGCGGACAAAGGAGGAGCCATAGTCATACAGAACAGAACAGACTATTGCAAAGAAGCATACCGACAACTGGACAACCAGGAACACTACAGACGGTTACCCGCAGATCCGACCAAAGAACACACCCACCAGCTCAACAAACTGATCAAGACCTTCGATCCAGACCTTCAAAGCATCCTACGCATTCTCATCCCACGTAATCCCCGCGTGGGAGACTTCTACTGCCTCCCAAAGATACACAAAGCCAACACACCCGGACGTCCCATCGTATCAGGCAACGGAACCCTGTGTGAGAACCTCTCTGGATACATCGAGGGCATCCTGAAACCCATCGTACAGGGAACCCCCAGCTTCTGTCGTGACACTACAGACTTCCTACAAAAACTCAGTACCCACGGACCAGTTGAACCAGGAACACTTCTCACCACGATGGACGTCTCGGCACTATACACCAGTATCCCCCACGATGACGGCATCGCTGCGACAGCATCAATACTCAACACCAACAACAGCCAATCTCCGGAAGCCATCCTACAACTCATCCGCTTCATCCTGGATCACAATGTCTTCACCTTCGATAACCAGTTCTTTACCCAAACACACGGAACAGCCATGGGGACCAAATTCGCACCCCAATACGCCAACATTTTCATGCACAAGTTCGAGCAGGACTTCTTCACTGCACAAGACCTCCAACCAACACTATACACCAGATACATCGACGACATTTTCTTTCTATGGACCCACGGCAAGGAATCACTAAAGAGACTACACGATAACATCAACAAGTTCCATCCCACCATCAAGCTCACCATGGACTACTCCTCAGAATCAGTTTCTTTCTTGGACACACGAATCTCCATCAAAGACGGGCACCTCAGCACCTCACTCTACCGCAAGCCCACGGACAACCTCACGATGCTCCACTTTTCCAGCTTCCACCCTAACCACGTCAAAGAGGCCATCCCCTATGGACAGGCCCTGCGAATACACAGGGTCTGCTCAGACGAGGAGGAACGCGATGGACACCTACAGACGCTGAAAGACGCCCTAGTAAGAACGGGATATGACGCTCGACTCATCGATCGACAGTTCCGACGGGCCACAGCAAAAAATCGCATAGACCTCCTCAGGAGACTAACACGGGACGCAACCAACAGAGTACCCTTTGTCGTCCAGTACTTCCCCGGAGCGGAGAAACTACGCCATGTTCTCCGCAGCCTTCAACATGTCATCAATGAGGACAAACACCTCGCTATGGCCATCCCCACACCTCCACTACTCGCCTTTAAACAGCCACCCAACCTCAAACAGACCATCGTTCGCAGCAAACTACCTAGCTTTCAAGAGAACAGCGTCCACGACGCCACACAACCCTGCCACGGTAACCTCTGCAAGACATGCCAGATCATCGACACAGATACCACCATCACACGAGATGACACCACCCACCAGGTGCATGGTTCATACTCCTGTGACTCAGCCAACGTTGTCTACCTCATACGTTGCAGGAAAGGATGCCCCAGAGCATGGTACATTGGCGAGACCATGCAGACGCTGCGACAACGGATGAACGGACACCGCGCAACAATCGCCAAACAGGAGGGTTCCCTCCCAGTCGGGGAACACTTCAGCAGTCATGGACATTCATCCACCGACCTTCGGGTAAGCGTACTCCAAGGCGGCCTTCGAGACACACGACAACGCAAAATCGTCGAGCAGAAATTGATAGCCAAGTTCCGCACCCATGAGGACGGCCTCAACCGGGATCTTGGGTTCATGTCACGCTACACGTTACCCCACCAGCGAACAAATGTTATCTGTTTTTAATATAATGGGTCATTTGCTGGCTCTCTCTGCCTTCCGGATGTTTCTGCCTCTCTCTGTGTTTTTTTTTCTCTGTTTTTTTTCCCTGTTTGTTTTTTTGTTGAATGTGTATTCGGAGGTTCTGCAGGTAACACCTCTCTGTCTGAACACGGTGATTGCCTTGGCAACGGGCAGTTGCAGGGGCAGTCTGTAAACACCATGTATTATTGTTCAATATGTATAAATGCGTAGGCTTCAAGGAGATCTTGAAACATTTGCCTGAGGAAGGAGAAAATCTCCGAAAGCTTGTGAATTTAAAATAAAATTGCTGGACTATAACTTGGTGTTGTAAAATTGTTTACAATTTTCTTTTTTAACACAATGGTTAACATGTCTGTGTAAAATGTTATGAGCTATTTTAACAGTCATTAACACGTTTATAATAAACAGGTTAACCACTGTACTCTCAGAGTAATCGGGACCCAACAGCGAGTAAGCCTTACTTTGCAGAATAAGCAGTAACTCTGTAGTTACATAGTTAGTAAACTTTACCCTGCTGAAAAAATAGTAACTTTGTACAGTTATGTAGCATGTAACCCTTACCCTGCCGAACAAAATACTTTGCAATCACTGCGGTTATGTAGGCAAACGCAGCAGTCAATTTAAAGATAGCAACTTGGTCTCCTTACGTAAGGAAGGATATACTTGCCTCAGAGATGGTGCAATGAAGGTTCGCTCGATTGATTCCTGCAATGAGAGGGTTGTCCCACAAGGAGAGATTGAGTAGAATGGGCCTACACCCTCTGGAGTTTAGAAGAACCAGAGGTTATCTGATTGAAACATATAAGATTCCGAGAGGGCTTGACAGGGTAGATGCTAAGAGGCTGTTTCCCCTGGCTGGAGAGTCTAGGATGAGGGGGCATAGTCTCAGGATAAGGGATTGGCCATTTAGGACTGAGGTGAGAAGAAATTTCTTCACTCAGAGGGTTGTGAATCTTTGGAATTCTCTACCCCAGAGGGGTGTGGATGTTCAGTCGTTGAATATATTCAAGACTGAGATCGATGGGTTTTTGGACTCTAAGGGAATCAAGGGATATGGGGATAGGGCGGGAAAGTGGAGTTGAGGTCGAAGATAAGCCATGATCTTATTGAATGCGGAGCAGCCGCAAGGGGCCATATGGCCTACTCCTGCTCCTATTTCTTATGTTCTTAAAGATCCACAAACAGTAAATGAATGAGTGACCGGATACTTTGTTTTTGGTGGTGTTGGTTGAATGAGGAATGTTGGTTAGGATCTATGACAACTCACATTTTCTCTTCTAATAGTGCCAAGGACTCTTTCATGTCCACCTGGGCAGGTAGACAACGCATTGTTTTAATGTCATATCTGAAAAACAGAACCTCTGACAATGCAGCACTCCTTCAGTATTGCACTGAAGTATCAGCCTAGATTATGGTTTAAAGTCTGTAGTGGGGTTTTATCCCACAATCTATTGGCTCAGAGGCAAGAATCTTACTAAATGAGCCGAGCTGACTTTAAGCAGCAACTCTGTTAGGGTTAGATGAAGAAGGGTGGGAGGAGGCTCACATGGAGCATAAGCACCAGCATAGACCTGTTGGGCTGAATGGCCTGTTTCTGTACTGTATATTCTTTGTAATTCTTTGTTACACAGTGAATAACTCTTACCCTGCTGAGTTAGGAGCTCCACACACTTACCATGCTGAATAAATAGCGTTGTCATAAAGGTGCCCTAATGGGAGGGTTAATGAGCCACGGTAATTTAAGTTAATGAATGGAGCAAAACTGTTTGTGTTGATTTGCACTTTGTGGACCTGGATTTATAATCCAACATTCTCTATGCATAGATAATCACAACTTGACATTTCAGAGATGTTTTCAGTCATGGGCCATTTATAATAAAGTTTTTCTGTTGCTCCATGATCTACATGGTCATGCCCCTCACTGGCTTCTGATAGTTACTGTGCACTACTGGGATTGACTGTCACCTAACTTCATTGAATACTGAAAGTTACTATGTAGTTCGAGGATTGAATGTCATTACTTGCCTGGTGCTGAGTTTCTGTAAATACCTTTGTATTTAATATCATCAGCAAATGCAGACGTTCTGCTAACAGAGCCCTTGTTCAAAGTTGTTAATGAAGCTTGCGCACAGCACATGCTCCGAGGAATGACCCTGTCCGATGACATCATTAGTTTCAGCCGTGAACGATTCCCATCTACGCCTATCCACTGTTTGCTGTTGTCAACTCAATTTTCTGTACAATTTACCACTTCATCATCAATTCCACAAGTCTTGGCCTTTGCTCGCAGTCTCTTGTGAGGAACTTGTCAGATGCCTTGCAACGGACAAGATTTAAAATACCATCATCCTCTAACTGGATCACATCTTAAAACACCTGCAAATGTTTTTGGTTCTATTTCCCTTTCCTGATCTTGAGTTCATTCTCATTTATCACCTTCATATCCACTGGATAATTCAGATTGGTTCGTCTGTAGTAAACCCCTGGGTCCTACTTACAGCTGAGTGGGAAGAGATAAAAAGAAAAAATCACAAAATGTTGGAAATACATAGCTGGCTAACTGATCGATATTTGAACTCACATTTGCTACTTTCTGGTCTTTCGGTATTAAACCCATTTCTAAGGAACAATAAATAATTTCAGCCACCTCTCAATTCTTGTATCAGTTCATCAAGTACTATCATTCAAAGTCTGAATCCTTTTGAAGGAGGTTCTCCCTTCTGTCTACAGGAACCCAGGATACTTAAAACACAGAAAAACAGAGATTTCAAGAAGAAATTGTCTGTACGTCTGTTTAAAAATGCAACTGTTTTGCTTCAGGCTCAGACCATTGTGGTGCCAGGTATGGCCTGTCTCTCGAAGGACAGTCCATCTCACGAGGGTGTTCTCAAACTACCCTCAGTCAGCTGAAAGCACAGTGAATTAAAAACAGATGCTTTTATTTATCAGTCATTATTGCCATTGTGACATGGAACTCTGCAGCCTACGTAGCCTATTTGGAATTTGAATGATATTCCCTGGAGTCAGCACATCTGAATCACAAATATTCCATAGATATTTAATACTGTCATGAAGTGAGTGTATGTCTGTATTCCGATTTTTGTCACACAGCCTGGTAATTGCACAGGGCCTCTGCTATTTACAGAAGTTTGTTGCATTTTTTCACAGAGTCAAAGAAGAATTTTACTTCAAAAGGCTGGAGCCCGAGTGGATTCAATAATAGAGATTGATATATCGAGGTTACAAAGTTGCCAGGCGTGACGTTTCTGAATGAATAAAGTGCGACAATTGCTGACCCTGATCTGACAGATGCTTAGCTTGTGGCAGCTGCCAGGGTGACACCATCAACGCCCACATCGTTATCATCCCAGAGTCTGTGTACTGTCAGAAGCCAGGTGCCTGTGGGAACTCCTTCGCATCCATGTATTGTAATAAGTTCAAGATCTTACTGAACATTTATTATTCAACGTCACTAAGATTTTAAATTTTTAAATAATGAACATAATATGAGAATACACAAGGTAATGATCCATCAAAATCATCTCCAAACAATGTCAGAATGGCTGTGTGTGGTCAAAAGCAGTTATTGTGAAGTAATGAAGGAATCAGAAAGAGTGGAGAGAACTGGCAACAAACAGTAGGCTGGGAGATGGTTTAGATACAGTGTTCTGGGATATAGATATGTTATATAGACCGGGGTATAGGTCAAGGAATGAACTGAGACATAGATAGGAATATGGATTGGAATGCAAACAATGGGAAGAAGTGATTTCTGCCTATTGCCACGCAAAAAGTGTAACATGAAGCATTGTTGATGCAGGTTCCCATTTTCCATCATGAGTTTGAAACAGAGGTAATGGTTTTCTGCCAGTTGGTTGAAACCATCAATTGAGGCCATACTGATGAGTTTTAAGTATGCTTCAGCTCCTGAATACTTATGTAACATTCAGGCCCACAAGTATAAGTAATATTCAGAGCAGTATTAAATAGGAGCCATCTAAGGGTTTAATTTCATTTTTACTTATTTTATTTTCAACAACAACAACTTGCATTAAAATAGCACTTCTCGATTTAAGGTAATTGGCAAAAGAACCAGAGGTGACATGAGGAAATTTTTTTTTATGCAGCGAGTTGTTATGATTTGGAATGCACTGTCTGAAAGGATGGTGGAAGCAGATTCAATAGCAACTTTCAAAAGGGAATTGGATAAATACTTGAAGGGGAAAATTTGCAAGACTATGAGGAAAGAGCAGGGGAGTGAGACTAATTGGATAGCTCTTAAAAAGAGCCAACACAAGCACGATGGGCTGAATGGCTTCCTTCTGTGCTGTGTCATTCTATGATTCTACAATAGGAGAAAGGAGATATGGTGAACACCAAATGTAGAGAAAGGGGAATAAATGGAGAGGCTAGGATAGGAAACTGAATACATGGTTGAAGAGGAGGGCTTTGAAGAGGATTTTGAAAGCAGGGAGATAGAAAAGTGAGGGTATTGGAGCATAGGAGCATAGAGGCTGAATGAATGGTTGAAAATGGAGCAGAGGGAGCAACGGTGAGGAGAAGTCCAGTGTTAAATGAGTGGAGGGTGCATGAGAGTATATAAGGCAAGAAGAGATCACAGAGATAGGGTGAGGTCATGAAGAGATTTAGAAACAAGGACGACAATTTTGGAATCAACATGCTGAAGAATGAGAAGCCAATGGAGCTTGAAAAGAACAGGGTTGAAGGAGTGTGGGACTGAGTGTGGGTAAGGATGCAAATTGTGGAGTTTGGCTGAGTTGAAGTTTGTGTGTACTTGAGGCAGGGATACCAACTAGGAGGGCACCGAGTCCCACTAACCCAACATCCCTAGGCTTGGTGATCTACAGTAGCTCCCAGTCCTCCAATGCCTCAGGCTTAAAATTCTCATCCTTGTGTTTAAATCCCTTCTGGGTCTCACCCCCCTCTCCTTACGCTGTATCCTTCTCCAGCCCTACAACCCTCCGAGAACTCTGCCTTCCTCCAACTCTAGCTTCTTGTGCATCCCCCACTCCATTTGCCCCATCATTGGTAGTTGTGCTTTCATCCATCTAGGCCTCATACTCTGGAATTCCCTCCCTAAACCTCCATCTATCTCTCTTCCTTTAAGTCCCTCCTTAAAACCCACCCCTTTGACCAACCTTTCACTCTTAATATCTCCTTCTTTGGCTCGCTGTCAATTTCTGCCTGATTACACTTTTGTGAAGCACTTTGGGACATTTTTCTATGTTATAGACTATATATAAATACAAATTGTTATTGTTGTTTGAATGGCCAGGAGTTGGGTGAAAAGAGGAAAATGGATCAGGAGATCAGTCTCATAGAAAAAATGAGCTTGGAAATTACATATAGATATATAATTGCAAGATAAAATAAGTTACATCCTTAGGCCAGGTTGTTTTCTCTTATTATCACACCTGTATTCATTACATTACTAAACCTATATGCCCTAATCAGAAGTATATTCAACAAATGGGCCAGGGACAAATTAATCTGTGCTAAATGTGCCTAATGTGTGCTTTCCATGGTCTTGGTTCGTAGCATCACTAAACCTTTTGTTGGAACTCCCTCTTGGTGAAGATAGTGTTAACTTTATTTCGTAGCAGGACTGCTTCTTGCCATGTGATGTAGAAGTGGAGTGCCCCCATGCCAGTGATCACTACCCTCCTGAGCTGTACTTCCGTGGCACTGAGGACTACCTTTGACTCAGTAAAATGCCTCTTCCATGTTTTTAGTGCCATTAAGTTGCCATTTCCAATTAGCACTCATGGGTTATCAGCTGTCTGGTGTCCTTATGGGGTCAAGTGGTTCATTTCTTGTTTATGGGGGTGCTGCTGAGGTCAGTTGGATTAGTTTAAGTTTAGCAGTGGAAAGTCATTCTGTGGCTGCTGGTCAGAAAGTGGCATTCAACAAATAACTGGACACAGGACCTTACCACCTGATAGACACATACTGATGGATTGGGATTGAGATGGGTTTTTCTGTTAATACTTTTCTAAATTGAAATAAAGTATTTTTTGCGAAAAGATTTGAATTGAACTTGGTTCGATTTTTGATGAGTCTTATTTTGAAAGGGAAATAATTTGTCGGGAAATGTCTTAATTTCTTCAAGAGAGTTTCCCTCCACGTTGGGAGTGATGGAAATCCTCTTGGCCAAAGTAACAAACCTCCGGCATTCAACATTGGGGAACAAGACCAAGGTGAATGTTGAATCCTAACTCAACAGAAACATTTTACAGCAGATATTTCAGCAGCGCTGAGTGACCTCTCAATCTTACGCCCAGCAATAGCTCTGTACACGACACAGACCAGCTGCTCGCATTCGCAGCTGGTGAGGGAAATGGGACGCGATAGATGGAGACAGCGAGCAAATGAATGAATTCTGATACTGTCTACAATCCACGGGCTCGGGGTTTTTGCGTCCCAAACAACCTGAGCTCAGCAATCTGGATGAAATCACGAATCTGAGTCAATGCACTGGGAATAATCAATCCGTGCAAAATAGAGACCCACGCTATTTTCAAAGGATTCAAATTTCTTGCGTTCCAGAGAGGATGGCCCATCAGTCATCACTGCTCGTTATAACATTACAAAACTTGAATCTGCCGATTTTAATGCTTTGTAACCTTACCCGAAAATTCAGAAGGCTGAGGAGCTACCTGGGTGTGCTGAGTGGTAACTGAAAACTGAACACTATCTGCACTGAAGATACAACAAAGTAATTTATAGTATGTCTGTGTTTAGTCATTCACTTCAAACCTGCATCTCCAATACGAGCTATTTTATAGCAGGGTAGATTTCTACAATTCGCCCTTTGCAATCGGTAATAAGTGAGCTAACTGGAAAAATAAATGGAAATTTATGGCAAAGTCTGTCACGACCCATCCATTTTAAATAAAAAAAGTTCTCCACATCGCCTTCATACTGACAACAGAAAACAACTTTCGAGAGAATTAAATAACAATTTCATAATTTTATCTATGATGCATCGACACAGAATAAGGGGAGCAAATAAGCAACATGCCAAATATTTCTTGAGAATCATGATTCATCTAAATCTGAAGTAATGATAACTCCGCAGACTCTCCCACTCTCCCCTTTAGAAACTAAAGCAGACTGCTGGCTGGGGCAGGTATTAATGCACCCTCCAATAATAATGGGAATGATCGCTTCACCTTCCAGTCAAGTCATTGCCTTTGCCCTCAGAGGCAATTACAGTTACAATAGTTTGAGACTACAGTGTCATATTTTTCTTCTGACAAATTATACTGAAAATGGAAACGTGAGTAAAATGCAGTGTAATGCCAGTAGAAAGAGCTAACAACTTGAACATGGTAGTGGCTGTTGGAGGCCAATCATCTCAGTCCCAGGACATTGCTGCAGGAGTTCCTCAGGGCCGTGTCCTAGGCCCAACCATCTTCAGCTGCTTCATCAATGACCTTCCCTCCATCATAAGGTCAGAAATGGGGATGTTTGCTGATGATTGCACAGTGTTCAGTTCCATTCGCAACCCTTCAGATAATGAAGCAGTCTGTGCCCGCATGCAGCAAGGCTAGACAACATCCAGGCTTGGGCTGATAAGTTGCAAGTAACATTCACGCCAGACAAGTGCCAGGCAATGACCATCTCCAACAAGAGAGAGTCTAACCACCTCCCCTTGACATTCAACAGCATTACGATCGTTGAATCCCCCACCATCAACATTGAACATGGACCAACCACATAAATACTGTGGCTACAAGAGCAGGTCAGAGGCTAGGTATTCTGCAGTGAGTGACTTACCTCCTGACTCACCTAAGCCTTTCCACCATCCACATGGCACAAGTCAGGAGTGTGATGGAATACTCTCCACTTGCCTGGATGAGTGCAGCTCCAACAACACTCAAGAAGCTCGACACCATCCAGGACAAAGCAGCCCGCTTGATTGGCACCCCATCCACCACCCTAAACATTCACTCCCTTCACCACCGGCGCACCGTGGCTGCAGTGTGTACAATCTGCAGGATGCACTGCAGCAACTCGCCAAGGCTTCTTCGACAGCACCCGTGCCCTCTACCACCTAGAAAGACAAGGGCAGCAGGCACATGGGAACAATGCCACCTGCACGTTCCCCTCCAAATCACACACCATCCTGACTTGGAAATATATCGCTGTTCCTTCATCGTCGCTGGGTCAAAATCCTGGAACTCCCTTCCTAACAACCACACGGACTGCAGTGGTTCAAGAAGGCAGCTCACCACCACCTTCTCAGTGGCAATTAGGGATGGGTAATAAATGCTGGCCTTGCCAGTGACACCCATATCCCATGAATGAATTAATAAAAAAGACCACGGGATCCACTTCCCCCCACTCTCGTTCGGCGAGCTGCAGTGGAACACCTGTTTGGCATCTGCAGCTTGCCGGCAAAATGCAGATGAGGCCTGAACCAAAAAATGGTCTGGCCTCCCGATTGTGGCCTTGGGCGTGCATTGTGGGTGTATCACCGATTTCACACCCATTTTGGGCTCGATTTGAATTGGACTAACAAAAATAAGTGAACAGTATGAGAAAAAGATGATCTGTGCCTGTTAAAACCTTCCTAAAGTCATTAATGAGGAACTCATGCAGCATTTTGCAGGTACACAGGCAAATCTAAAAGTGAGTATTTTACTCCAAGTCAGAACCAGTGTTTGAAATCTTAACTGAGGAGAAGATTTTGAAGCATCACCACAACAGTGACAGAAGTGGACAGAGTTTTCTGCGAGGTAACATGGGAGTACCAATCACTGGTAGGTATGTTATATTGGAGGAGGAGAAGAGGGCAGCTCAGAAGTTCAGAAGGAGTTGCACAATTGAAATTGGATGATACCCCGGACAGCAAGTTTGCTGTAGCAGTCAGCTACTGAGCATGACAGGGGAGCAGTGCCTGAGCAGGCTCAAGCTCATCGGGGAGGCTGTGACTGATGTGTGCCACTTTGCCCACAAAGATCTTCAGATAGTCTGCCACGTGCTACCAGTGGCATTGAAGGTCACCACTGGCCTCAAATTTTATACCATGGGAACCTTCCAGCCACCCAATGGCAACATCTCAGGCCAACTGCTTTGTTTTCTTTTGGTTAATCAATACTTTATTTCCTGCACAATGACAGAATCACAGACCGTAAGATACAGTAAAAGTGAATTGATTTTATTGAACTGTGCAGTGGTGTTAGTATATGTATTTAATATGTTTTGCTACTACATTTGCCCTTTATGTTCTCTGAGCTTTGGGCATGTTCCCTAGTCATAAATGCTTCTCTAGTTGAAATAGTAGCTCTGGTGGATGTTTGCATAGTCAACTGGTGTGCTGCATGGAATATGGAAGGCTCACTCTCTGTATCTGCAACTATCTCTACTCAGTGCCAGGAGTCTCCTTTGCTGTGGGCTTGTTGCTTTCAAAGGCATTATCTGTCACTTGTACAGGGTTACATGTTAGCACAGAACTGCTACTGACATGAGTACCAGGTGGTCCCGAGCTACCCCAGGCATACCACTGTTGAAGAGCATCTCCTCACAATGCCTACTGATCTGTCTGAGCATAAAAAAGTGGGCATCTGTAAGGTCTTGAAATTCCTTCCTCAAGGTTACTGTTCTCTAAATGGGTTTTAGCCATCCATGACTGCATTTTGGTCGGGCCCCAAAAACTTCATAGTAATAGAGGGAGCATTCATAAGAAATGCTGTAACTGTGACTATGACCCAGTTAAATGCATTTGCCACTGCCGATGCCACATGTATTGCCATTGCTTAATTTCAGACTGAAGTGCAGACAACAGGTGCTCTATGCAGGAGATGGCAGTGCATTAAATGTCTCTCCTCTGTTGTCCAGCTGGGTGGGACTGCGCTCACCTGGTTCCATTCTTATCTATTGAGTAATAGTCAGTGAATCACCTGCAATGGCTTCTCTTCCCGCTCCTGCACCGATACCACTGGATCCCCCCGAGGATCTATCCTTGGCCCCCTCCTGTTTCCCATCTACATGCTGCCCCTCGGCGACATCATCCAAAACGCAACGTCAGATTCCACATGTACGCTGACCGCATCCAACTCTACCTCACAACCATCTCCCTTGATCCCTCCACTGTCTCTCATTTGTCACGTTGCTGCCTGTATCCTAACTCGCACCAAGTCCCGTTCTCCCATCACCCTTGTGCTCGCTGACCTACATTGACTCCTAGTCCAGGAACGCCTCGATTTTAAAATTCTCATCCTTGTTTTCAAATTCCTCCATGGCCTCATCCCTCCCTTTCTCTGTAGCCTCCTCCAGTCCTACAAACCTCCGCGATCTCTGTGCTCCTTCAATTCTTTCCTCTTGCACATCCCCGATTTTAATTGCTGCACCATTGGCGGCCGTGCCTTCAGCTGCCTAGGCCCTGAGCTCTGGAATTCCCTCCCTAAACCTCTCTATCTCTCTCTCCTCTTTTAAGAAACTTCTTAAAACCTACCTCTTTGACCTTTGGTCATCTGTCCTAATACCTCCTTATGTGGCTCAGTGTGAAATTTTGTTTGATAATGTTCCTCTGAAGCGCCTTGGGACGTTTTACTACGTAAAGGTGCTATATAAATGCAAGTTGTTGTTGTTGTTAAACATAAAATGCTGGAAATATCAATTCAGTGAGCACCTGTGAAACTAAAAAATAAAATTACTATTTTGGATGTAACTCTTCTTCAGAACAGGGTACATATCTGGGTGCTGTCCCCCACCACATTATCACCCTTCCCTTCCTTCCCACTATTGTGTGCAAGGGGGCAAATGAGTGCTTAGTGTGGTCCTGTTGCCACATTAACCTCTGCGTGTAAGGAGGCCGGACATGGTCTGTATCCCCCCCATATAAGTCACGAGGGGCCCATAGCTTGCTGAATCTATGCCCAGTACCAGCTAGCCCCCTATCATCCTGCATTATTGCTATCCTTTCTTCACCATTACTTAGTGACTTATCTTTTGATTCCTCTTGAACATCTCCTGCAGTATGCATATCCAATGCCACTGTCTCATGAAAGTGGGTGACAGGTGGTGTTCTGGTGAGTAGTACTATTCAGGTTGTCCTGGAGGGTGCCTGGATTTCTCTTGCTCTGTGAAGAGAGAGGAATATACCTTGTGAGTAAATAAGCATGCTTATCTATTCGGGTATTGCACTGTCATTACATGCACTCTTATGTGCCTGTCACAATAATTGTGTTACAGACACATAGATGTAACATCAAGAAACTCAGAGAATATCTGAATAAAATGGAGCATGCCACAGCTTCCAAATTCCTCCCTGTGAATAATTCAACAATTCAACCCAAAAATGTTATGAGCACTTTCATGTTATATGGTCCATCACCTGGATTTTGTTTTTGTGAGGAATGCATGGGGCAGGTTATGGCTTTATACAAGATTGTACAACATTGTAAGGCTTAGGAGAAACCCATTTATATCAATTTAATTTATTTTTGTAAAACTGTTGACCTGGTACATTAAATGGTCCTCATGAAGAAACTGGAAGTCATCAAAGTACATAGCCAAATCTTGGATTTTATCTAGGATGCGTACCCTAGTTCCAAGATCTGTGTACAGTCTGGTAGAAGACTGACTGACTGAGTCTAAATCTGACTTGAAAGAAGAGTGAAACAAGGTTATCCATTGTAACCCATCTAATTTGATGTCTTCATCAATGATGCATTAGATGCACTGATAGGGATGGTTTTGAAGTCTCTGTTCCAGGCATTTCTGAAAGAATTATGGTGCTTCTTTTTGCAGATGTGTCATTGGTTGATTTACCTGGTAATCTCATATGGTCCACTCATTATTTTGAATGATGGGCTAACTAGTGGAACATGGTAGTGGGTGTCCGTAGTGCTCTGCACAGCTCAAAAAGGATACAAAGGACATTTGCCCTATTGGTTCATTCACCTTGATGCCAAATTTATTTTTGACACAGGATATTACCGAGAAGGAATAAAACATGCTTTGGTCTTTCTTGTCTTTCTGCAATGACAATAAAGACCCAGTGCACATTAAGCTTATGGCACATAAGATGTGCAACCAAACAGTTCTCCATCACACTTCAGAGCTCCTAAGCTTGCAATGGAAGGGGTTTCCTATGGCACATTTGAGAGATGCAGAACCAGACTGTGAGGTGGATTGGTGGCAAAGGGGAAAATGGTTGCAGGAAGGCAGAGCTCTCATCTACACCAACCTGCTGCTTAGCAACTTGGAGTGGGAGTCAGCTTTACATAGCGGCTACATCGCTTTGCCAGGATCCCTAAACACTGTTTCAAGATTGAATAGTTGATGATGAGTAAGCCTGGTACACCGCATTGCACATGAATGTCTAGATCCGTTACCTCTAGTGTCCCCCAAAGATCGATCCTTGGCCCCCTCCTATTTCTTATCTACATGTTACCCCTCGGCGACATCATCCGAAAACACAGCATCAGATTCCGCATGTACGTTGACGACACCCAGCTCTACCTCACAACCACCTCCCTCGACCTCTCCACTGTTTCTCATTTGTCACACTGCTTGTCTGACACCCAGTACTGGATGAGCAAAAATTTTCTCCAACTATATATTAGAAGACCGAAGCCATTGTCTTTGGTCCCCGCCGCAAACTCTGTTCCCTAGCCACCGAATCCATCCCTCTCCCTGGCCACTGTCTGAGGCTGAACCAGACCGTTCGCAACCTATTTGACCCTGAGATGAGCTTCCGACTACATGTCTGCTCCATCACCAAGTCTGCCTACTTCCACCTCCGTATCATTGCCCGTCTCCACCTCTGCCTCAGATCGATTAAACGTTAACTCTATTTCATTTTCCGCAGGTGCTGCCCGACTTGCTGAGTATTTCCAGCATTTTCTGTTTCTGATTTGGTGCCTACCTTGATTGAGCTTCATTTGCTGCACCTCGAATTGGTGAACCCACCATTCAATGGGGTATGGTATGTGTCTGTGCAGTGGACAGGCAGCCAGTGGAAATGCACTTGCACACTGTATAATGAGTTGTGCTGGTGTGGTTCACGAGTTCCTAGCATCTAATCAGCGTTCCAACTTATGTTTGTCAGTTCCCTAATGTGTAATGATCAACTGGTGACTATCCTTCTTGCATGTGGAAAGGGGAAGCTAATCAGGATCCCTTTGGAGTTAAGTTGACTCCAGGATAACACGACTGGTGATGGGAGCTTGCAATTAAATTGATCCTCTGTGGCTGAGTCTTTAATCTGATATCTGAGTAAGGGGGATCCACAGCTCTGGGAAGGGTGTTGTTGATGGTTGTGCAGCCAGCCTGGATTGATGGGACCTCAATGGGTAGACATGCGACTGGGGGTGGGAATCTTTCTGCTTAGCTTCTGATAACCCTGTAAGCCAATGCCCTAATACAGTGATTCTAATTGGATATGTAGCAGGAAGCTTATCAGTGTTCTGTATCTGTAAACCATGTGTGTTTAGTTGGTGAACCTCCAGTAGTACCCTTGTGTACACAGGGAGTCCCTAAATCTTGGCTCTTTTTTTGCCTTTCTCAAGAATGAAGGGAAAAAAATATGTATTTCAAAAGTGCTTTTCATGTTCTTAGGATGCCCAAAAGCACTTCACAGTCAATGAATTATTTTTGGAGTGTAGCTGCTATTGTCTTGTAGACAAATGTGAAATTTGTGTACCACAAGTTTCCACAAACAGCAAATAACATAAATGACCATATAATTGTTTGGAACTTCTGAGGGGTTTTCCCAATTATCCACCGTAACTTCAGCAGAAGATTAGTGGAAACCCTGGAGAAACGGTGCAAATGGTGATTTACGCTGTTTCTGACAATTTTCCACCAAAGTTATGGTAGATGATTGGGAAAACCCCTGTGGGAATTCTACCCAATATGTTTCGGTATTGTTGGTTGAGTGCTGAATGATGTCCAGGACATCAAGAGAACTCCCCTGCTCTTCCAGTAGCTCTATGGGACCTTTTATATCCATCTAATCTGAAAGACGGCATGTCTGACAATGCTAGACTCCCTTAATATTGCACTGATCAGCCTAGATTATGTGCTCAAGTCCTGGAATGAGGCTTGAAACCGCAACATTCTAATTCATAGGCAAGAATACAATCAATTGAAGTTGTGTGATTGGCAGGGGTCAATTGTGTACCCGGCTGCAACAAGTCTGGGTAGGCAAACTTGATAGACTGGATGATCTTTTCCCATTCTCTCAATCTTTTTCATATGTAACCCAAACCCAAACCTTCTGGAATTCATAAAATGGGATGTGTTCCATGGTGGACTGTGTGTATCTCCAGGCCAATTATTCTACTTGAGGACCTCAGTGGTTTGATTTGGAGACTCATGAGCAGGGCTTGATTTCTGCATGTCGGACACTTGGCTGAGCAAAAAAAAAAACCTTTTTATGCTACACCCTGTGGTTATGTGCCAATTTCACATTTAAACATAACAGCAATGAGGATTGAGACAGGGTGATTTGGCCCATGGAAATTCTGCCCCGAAGTACATTCTCTTTCTCATCATGGCCTGTATAATGTAATTAGCATAACTCTGCTGTTTTCACTTCCCTTATCTTTTTTGCTCCATGTCTGTCAGCATTTTCTGCATGTACATTTAATAACCACATTCTTTCAGATACACATATATCCTGTGGTAATATTCATGCCTTGCCCTTGTTGCTCTTTTTAAACATCTTCCAGATCTCTTGGCAGGTCTTTTAAGTTGGTGACACTGTATTCTGTGAATAGTTACCGCATCTGCCCTTTCTCATCCAAAACCAGCTCATATTTTTGCATTAAAATGATGCCCAGTCTGGTCTGAAAATTGGGCTTTCTGAACTTGGCATTGAGCCATTACTCACAAAGCTGGACAAGCAGCATTGGATTAGTAAACTTTACAACTTATATATTTGTTAACTGGTTCGCTAGCTGCTTGAGAAGTATTAAAGGATTAATACAGGTACACGGTGATTGGCTGTTATTTTCAGGAATTACATGTTTCAATACTGCACAATCCCACAGTATTGTTCAGTCAAAGGGTATATCTGAAACCTTAACTTGTTTCTTTTCTACACAGATGCCGCCTGACCTGCTGAGTGTCTCCAGCATTTTCTATTCTTGTTTCAGATTTTCAGCACTATTTTATTTTTTTTTGTCCCACAATTTTGTTAGCAGGTCATAAATTACAAAAAGAGAAGAGGGCATTTCTTGCATTTTTATTCCAAACTGAGGAAAATATAGCTCAGTATGAGGGACCTAGTTGGTGCTGGAGGAACCTGACCTAACCATTGGAACAGCTGTCAAAGGAGCTAAAGGCAGATACAAAGCAGAAACAAAAATGTAGCTCCTGGCAGTGCCACTGTCAGTTCATTGACCCCATACACAGATGCAGAAAAAAGATTTTACCAACACCTGAGAGTGACAAGGACCAAGAATGACAAAGCAACTCTTCACATCACTTGATTATTTCTTCTTCAAAAAAATGTGATAATTAAAAAACCTCAGCACAGTCTTTGTTTAGCTCTTTTGCATCTGGTGGTAGAAAGCTGTTCTCATTCACTGGCTGTGACTGTGTCTTTAATGAAGTGAAATAATCAGAATGGATTAGCATCAGCCAAACGAGTCACAGAAACATTGAAAGGTGTCAAAGAAATTAAAATTTCCATTCTAATTTACTGAGCGGGCTGGAAGGAGAAAGGATGATTAAAATGAATATTTTGGCCTCTTAACCTGGAAATGACTGGCAGAATTTCAAATGAGACAATGTGAAGGATTATTTCTTATAACGTCACACAGATGTTTATTTTCTCCATCTGCATGTCCATAGATTCTCAAAGTAAACAGGAGCAATGGGATAGCAGTCAGTGAATCAGCTTTCTTTGATTTGCAAACGAAACCAAACTGAAAACACCTGCTCCACATGTTAGGAACAGAAGAACCATTCTCCAGAGAACGTCAGCTTCTCAAGGATAGCCACATAAAACATGGGCTGGATGCTGCAGGATCTGGAACTTACAATGTGGACATTGGAGTACACAAAGGTCACATTGTCCAACAGCTGGCACCTCAGTTTCAGAGACTCAGATCAAATCCAAAAAGATACAGAGAGATGTTTGAGCATCAGCTTTTGCTTTGTGTTGGCGTGTGTGTTTGAATCTGATTCTAGGACCTGGATTTTAATATGGAGCTGGGGGGGGGAAAAGAGCAGGGGGGTGTTTCTCGGATGCGAAACCCAGATGTGAAGTGAATGGGTTGGAATCTTTGATCGCAACTTAATTGAAGCAACAAATTTCTTCTTCCGGGTTTTGCATCTCCAAGCTACGCAATGGGCGTAACACGCACCCGTATGACGCGATCTGAAGTCCACTATTTAAAGGGCCAATGCAAAAATGGATTTTGGAGGAGAAAAGAGGAAGTGAAGCCATGAATTCACAGAGAGCAAGGCCAGCACCCAAATTCACTGCTGGGTGCAGTGAGGACCAGGAGGGAAATAATTTACCCCAGCAATGGGAGGAAGAAACCTGATTCTGCTATCAAGAAGGCGTGGCTGGAAGTGGCTGAGGAGGTGAGCAGCAGGAGCATCATGCTCCGGTTTTGGATGCAGTGCAGGAAACGCTTTAATGACCTAACCAGGTCAGGAAAAGTGAGTAAAGTTGCTGATTAACCTACATCCTACTCTGTCTTGCCAAGTGTACTCCATCACAGCACTCCTCACACCCACTTAAGTTTCAGCAGCACCCATCCTTCACTTTCTGTGCACTTCCTCACCTCCCCATGTAACCATCCACCACTGCCACTCACCCCAGTCCTTATGCAATGTGTGCATCTGTCTGATAGTCACCCTCTGATGCATCTGTCTGATAGTCAACCTCACCCAATGCACTGTATCGGGTGAATACGTGATCTTCAGTCACTCACAGTTCTGTTCTTTCGCTCCTTGTAGGATCGCAAGGGAGAGGGAAAGGACTGATAGGCAAAATGGAAAAGGAGGGGGTGTAGCCCTGATAATAAAGGATGAGATAAAAGCAGTAGTGAGAAAGGATCTTAGCTTAGAAAATCAGGATGTAGAATTAGTAAGGGTGGAGATAAGAAATAACAAGGGGCGGAAAACACTGGCGGAAGTAGTTTAAAGGCCTCCGAACAGTAGCTACAGTGTTGGACAGAGTATAAATTAGGAAATTAGAGGAGCATGTAACAAGGGCAATGCAATAATTGTGGGGGACTTTAATCTTCATATAGGCTGAGATCGATAGATTTTTGGACTCTGAGGGAATCAAGGGATATGGGGATCGGGCGGGAAAGTGGAGTTGAGGTCGAAGATCAGCCATGATCTTATTGAATGGCGGAGCAGGCTCGAGAGGCCATATGGCCTACTCTTGCTCCTACTTCTTATGTTCTTATGGGCAAACCAAATTGGCAAGAGTAGTTTGGAGGATGAGTTCATGGAATGCATTTGAGACAGTTTTCTAGAACAATTTTTCAAGGAACCAACTAGGGATCGGGCTATTTAGATTTGGTTTGTGTAATGATATAGGGTTAATTAGTAATCTTATAGTGAAGGATCCTCTGGGGCAAAGTGATCATAATATGATAGAATTTCATGTTGAGTTTGAGAGTGATGTGGTTAAGTCCGAAACTAGCGTCTTAAATTTAAACAAGGCCAATTATGTTGGTATGAGGGTCGCTTTGGCTACAATAGATTGGGAAGTTAGATCAAAAGATTTGATGGTAGATAAGCAATGGTGAACATTTAAAGAAATAATTCATAATTCTCAATGAATATATATTCCCTTGAGGAACAAAAACTCCACGGGAAGAGTGATCCAACCGTGGCTAATTAGATAAATTAAGGATAGTATTAGATTAAAAGAAGAGGCTTACAATGTTGCTAAAAAGAATAGTAAGCCTGAGGATTGGGAGGGTTTTAGAAATCAGCAAAGGATGACCAAGAAATTGAAAAAGAGGAAGAAAATTGAACATGACAGTAAACAAGCAAGAAATATAAAAACAGATTGTAAGATCTTCTACAAGTATGTAAAAGGGAAAAGATTACCGAAAGTAATCATGGGTCCCTTAGAGGCAGAGACAGGAGAAATTATAATGGGGAATAAGGAAATGGTCGAGATGTTAAACAAATATTTTATATCTGTCTTCACAGTAGAAGACACAAAAAATCTACCGGAAATAGTGGGGAACCAAGGGTCTAATGAGAGGGAGGAACTTAAAGTAATTAAGATTAGTAAAGAAAAAGTACTGGAGAAATTAATGGGACTAAAAGCTGACAAATCCCCTGGACGTGATGGCCTACATCCTAGGATTTTAAAAGAGGTGGCTGCAGAGATAGTGGATGCATTGGTTTAAATCTTCCAGAATTCCCTAGCTTCTAGAATGGTCCCCATGGATTGGAAGGTAGAAAATGTAACACTACTATTCAAGAAAGGACGGAGTGAGAAAACAGGGATCTATGGGCCAGTTAGCCTGACATTAGTAATAGGGAAAATTGTAGAATCTATTATCAAAGATGTAGTAATAGGGCACTTAAGAAAATCATAATATGATTAGGCAGAGTGAAAGGGAAATTGTGTTTGACAAATCTATTAGAGTTTTTTGAGGGTGTAATTAGCAGGGTAGGGAAGGGGGAAACCAGAGGATGTAGTATATTTGGATTTTCAAAAGGCATTCGATAAGGTGCCGCACAAGAGGTTGTTACACAAGATTAGGGTTCATGGGATTGGGGGTAATGTGGTAGCATGGAAAGAGGATTGGTTAATGGATAGAAAACAGAGAGTAGGAATAAACAGGTCATTTTCAGGTTGGCAGGCTGTAACTAGTGGGGTGCTACAAGGATTAGTGCTTAGGCCTCAGCTGTTTACAATATATATCAATGACTTAGATGAGGGGACCGAGTGTAATGTATCCAAGTTTGCTGATGATACAAAGCTAGGTGGAAAAGTAAACTGTGAGGAGGATGCAAAGAGGCTGCAAAAGGATATAGACAGGTTAAGTGAGTGGGCGAGAAGGTGGCAGATGGAGTATAATGTGGGGAAATGTGAAATTATCCACTTTGGCAGGAAGAATAGAAAAGCAGAATATTTTTTAAAAGGTGAGAGACTAAGAAATTTTGGTATTCAGAGGGATTTGGGTTTCCTTGTACATGAATCACAGAAAGTTAACTTGCAGGTACAGCAAGCAATTCTGAAGACAAATGGTATTTTAGCCTTTATTGCATGGGGGTTGGGGTATAAGAGTAAGGAGGTCTTGCTGCAATTACATAGGTCTTTGGTGAGACCACACCTGGAGTACTGTGTACAGTTTTGGTCTCCTTACCTAACAAAGGATATACTTGCCTTGGAGGCGGTGCAACAAAGGTTCACTAGATTGATTCCTGGAATGAGAGGGTGTCCTATGAGGAGAGATTGAGTAAAATAGGCCTATATTCTCTGCAGTTTAGAAGAATGAGAGGTGATCTTATTGAAACGTATAAAATTCTTAGAAGGTTTGATAGGGTAGATGCTGAGAGGCTATTTCCCCTGGCTGGAGAGTCTAGAACAAGGGGTCGCAGTCTCTCGATAAGAGGTCAGCCATTTAGGACCGAGATGAGGAGGAATTTCTTCATTAAGAGAGTTGTGAATCTTTGGAATGCTCTACCCAGAGGGCTGTGGATGCTCAGTCATTCAGTATATTCAAGATTGAAACTGATAGATTTTTGGACATTAAGAGAATCAAGGGATACAGGGATGAGGCAGGAAAGTGGAGTTGATGGACGAAGATCAGCCATGATCTTATTGAATGGCGGAGCAAGCTCGAGGGGCCATATGGCCTACTCCTGCTCCTATTGCAGAGGAAGATGTCATGGAGATTAGTGGCACATCTGCATCCCTCTCAATCAGAGATGAAGAGACTGGGAACTCGCAGATGACTGGTCATAGAATCATAGAAAGTTATGGCACAGAAGGAGGCCATTCAGCCCATTGTGGCTGTGCCAGCCGAAAAGGGGCTATCCAGCCCAACCTCACTTTCCAGCTCTTGGTCCGTAGCCTTGTAGGTTACGGCACTTTAAGTGCACATCCAAGTACTTTTTAAATGAGTTGAGGGTTTCTGCCTCTACCTCTTTCAGGCAATGAGTTCCAGACCCCTACCACCCTCTGGGTAGAAAAATCTCTCCTCAGCTCCCCTCTAATCCTTCTACCAATTACTTCAAATCTATACCCCCTGGTTATTGACCCCCCCCCCTGCTAAGGGAAATACGTCCTTCCTTTCCACTCTATCTAGGCCCTTCACAATTTTACACATCTTAATTAAATCACCCCTCAGCCACTTCTGTTCCAATGAAAACAACCCCCAGTCTATCCAATCTTTTCTCATAGCTAAAATTCACCAGTCCTGGCAACATCCTTGTAAATCTCCTCTGTACCCTCTGTGGTGCAATCATATCTTTCCTGTAATGTGGTGACCAGAACTGTATGCAGTACTCAAGCTGTGGCCTAACCAATGTTTTATATAGATCTAGCATTGCCACCCTGCTCTTATATTCTATGCCTCGGCTAATAAAGGAAAGTATCCCGTATGCCTTTTTAACCACCTGTCCTGCTACCTTAGTGAGATTTTTATTTTTGCAGAGCCCCTAAAGTCCTGCAGGGTTGGGTAACCCCGTACTTGTAGAGTTGCCAACCCTCCTGGATTGTCCGAGGAGGTAACGATGAGTCTGTTTGCTGTCCAATTGGCATGGGAAGGCAGTGCTTCACGAGGATGGATGTCTGGTGGGAGCATGTGGAGGTGGGAGGTCATGTAATGAAACCTCCAGGGACACGTCCAACCAGTGTTGGCGACCCTACTTATATACCAACTGTTCATGATTTATATGGACAGTCAGCGAAGGCCTCAGTACTTGCTTCATCTGTATTTGTAGTTGAATCTCGATAGAGCCACTCCTGTTCAAATTTCTTGCCCTCCCAGGTCCCTCTGTTCCTCTACGCTTCTCAGTATCCTCCCGTTTATTGTATATTCCCTTGCCTTGTTTGCCCTCCCCAAATGCATTACCTCACACTTCTCTGGATTGAATTCCATTTGCCACTTTTCTGCCCACCTGACCAGTCCATTGATATCTTCCTGCAGTCTACAGCTTTCCACCTCACTATCAGCCAGATGGTCAATTTTTGTATCATCTGCCAACTTCTTAATCATGCCCCCTACATTTAGGTCTAAATCAATTAATATATACCACAAAAAGCAAGGGACCTAGTACTGAGCCCAGCTGAGGGGACAGAATTTAAACATCTTTCACACACATGATGACTTTATTTCATCAATGATGGTGATGGTGATCATTTTGGTAAGTGTTAAGATTGTTACTTTGCCATGACTAATTCATATCACTTTCTTTTGTCTTACTTGGCCTTCTTGCGTATAATAACAATCTGCAGAGTTTCGTGACAACGATTCCTCAGAGAACCTCATTCCTTCTGAAGGTGCACCGTCACAGGACATACAGCCATGCACAAGTGCAAATATACGCACTTCGGTGGGTGCTGATAGACAGTTAGTTGAGTTTTCACCTGGTGATTCACAACTCACAAGTGAGGACGAGCAGACACTGGTGGCAGGGGCAGAGTTTGCATTGGAGGGCGCACTCCTCTCCAAGTTCTGCTCAGCTGGACACAGATGCTGAACCCCGGGGCCATCGTTGAGAATGAGAATGATTGAGGTACAGCTGCATCTTTGCGAGGTACTGGAAAATGTGACACACACACACCACAATAGCGGACAGAATGCAAGAGTCCAACTTCAACATTAATGGATTGATGTCACAGGTGACTGCAAGAATGTCTGCCATGGAGAGAGTGCACAGCTCTCAAGTGAGTCTATACAGGCCATGCCCATGGCCATGCAGACATTGGAAGCCAGCATGTCTGCCACCTTAAACAGGATGACAGATACCTTATCTGTGGCCTTACAACAAGTCACTGATCTGCACCATGCTGCTCCCCAACAGAGTGGTGGGAGTGATGTGGCCCTGGCCTGGAAGAGGTAGGAGGTGTAAGTTCAAGCAATTGTAATTCATCAAGGATATGCACATGGGCGTTTAAAGAAATGTTATGTTGTGAAGTTTCCTTTTTTAATATTGGCACATAAAATTTATTGATTAGTACCACTTCCATGTCTTGGCCATTATTGCATCCCAAGTGACGACTCGCCCTTTCATTTGCTTCATGATGAATGCCAATACACGACGGTACCCATTGGACGGATGTGCGTGGTTGAAAGACTGTTTTGTGCAAAGTGGTGCGGGGAGTGGGGGTTGGTGGTGGTGGTGGGAGTCGGCCTGAGTATTTCAATGTCTCTTTTTTCTCACTCTGACTAAGAGAACCTGTGAGATATGAGGATATCACTGGCAGCAATGTACGCGTATGGTCTGGCCATGGGTACCTCATCTTTATATTGCTCATCCTCCTCCTCCTCCTGTTCTTCAATGTTCTCATCATCAGAAGATGATTGACGAGCAGCTTCGTCGTCCTCCACCTCTAATCCTCTCTGCCGCGTTATGTTGTGCGGGACGCAGCACACCACTGTGATCCTGGACACCCTCACTGGTGAGTACTGAAGGGCAGCTCCAGACCTATCCAGGCACCTGAAGCGCATCTTCAACATGCCAACGGCTTGCTCAATTACACACCTGGTGGTCATGTGGCTCTTGTTGTAGTGCTCTTGCACCTCCTTGAAGGGTTCCTCACAGGTGTCATTAGCCAAGTTTGAAGGGGCTATCCCTTGTCTCCAATAAGCCAGCCCTCACGACTGTCTCCTGTTTGGAAGAGGCCTGAAATGTTAGACTGCTGCAGTATAAATGCATCATGAAAGCTGCCAGGGAATCTGGCGCTCACCTGCATGAATCTCTTCTTGTGGTTGCTCACCAGCTGTGCATTGATGAAAACTCCTGGATCATGTGGTTATCCTCTGATTGACACATGTGTGCAATCGATTGCACCCTGCACCTGTGGGAAGCCAGCCAGAGAGGCGAAACTGACTGCCCGCTTATTCTGGTTATTGTCATCGCAGCGGGTGTTCACGTAAGTCTACACATTGGCAAACAACCCATCCATCACCTGCCTTATACGTATATGTGCAGATGACTGACACATATGAACATACAAGCATACGAATTAAGAGCAGGAGTAGGCCATTTGGACCGTCGAACCTGCTCTACCATTTGCTAAATACTGTGGCTACAAGAGCAGGTCAGAGGCTGGGTATTCTGCGGCGAGTGACTCACCCCCTGACTCCCCAAAGCCTTTCCACCATCTACAATGCACAAGTCAGGAGTGTGATGGAATACTCTCCACTTGCCTGAATGCGTGCAGCTCCAACAACATTCACGAAGCTCGACACCATCCGGGACAAAGCAGCCCGCTTGATTGGCACCCCATCCACCACCCTAAACATTCACTCCCTTCACCACCGGTGCACTCCAGTTGCAGTGTGTACCATCCACAGGATGCACTGCAGCAACTCGCCAAGGCTTCTTCGACAGCACCTCCCAAACCCGTGACCTCTGCCACCTAGAAGGACAAGGGCAGCAGGCACATGGGAACAACACCACCTGCACGTTCCCCTCCAAGTCACACACCATCCCGACTTGGAAATATATCGCCGTTCCTTCATCGTCGCTTGGTCAAAATCCTGGAACTCCCTTCCTAACAGCACTGTGGGAGAACCTTCACCACACGGACTGTAGCAGTTCAAGAAGGCAGCTCACCACCACCTTCTCGGGGCAATTAGGGATGGGCAATAAATGCTGGGCTCGCCAGCGACGCCCACATCCCATGAACGAATAAAGAAAAATGACCGTGGCTGATCTGATTGTGACCTCAACCCTACTTTCCCGTCTACCTACTATAACCTTTGACTCTCTTTTTAATCAGGAATCTATCTAACTCAGCCTTAAAAATATTCAATGACCCTGCCTCCACCGCTCTCTGGGGAAGGGAGTTCTACAGACTCACGATCCTCTGAGAGAAAAAATTCCTCCTCATTTCCATCTTAAATAGGAGACCCCTTATTTTTAATCTGTGGCCCTTAGTTCTAGTCTCTCCCACAAGGGGAAACATCCTCTCAGCATCTACCCCTTCTAGTCCCCTCAGGATCTTATACGTTTCAATAAGATCACCTCTCATTCTTCTAAATTCCAGTGTATACAGGCCCAACTTGTCCAACCTTTCCTCATAAGATAACCCCCTCATCCCAGGAATCAGTTGAATGAACCTTCTCTGAACCGCCTCCAAAGCAATTATGTCCTTTCTTAAACAAGGAGACCAAAACTGCGCACAGTATTCTAGATGTGGTCCACCAATGCCCTGGACAACTGTAGCAAAACATCTCTACTTTTATATTCCATTCCCCTTGCAATGAATGCTGTACCTGCATACTAACTTTTTGTGATTCATGTAATAGGACACCCAGATCCCTCTGTACCTCAGAGTTCTGCAATCTCTCTCCATTTAAATAATATACTGCTTTTCTATCCCTCCTGCCAAAGTGGACAAGTTCACACTTTCCCACATTATACTCCACCTGCCAAATTTTTGCCCACCCTGGAGATGTCTCCGGTGGCGCACTGGATAGAGCTAAAGGCAAAGAAATTGCGGGCAGTGGTGACTTTCACTACGACGGGCAGTGTATGGCCACCAGGTCCAACAGGGAGCAGTTCTTCTTCAAGGAGGCTGCAGATGTCTGTAACCATCTGCCAGCTCATTCTGATGCACTGCTCTTCAGATAGGTCCAGGAAACTCAGCCTCTGCCTGTGGACTCTCTCACGTGGGTAGTGCCTCCAGCTACCTCAGCCCTTCTGTTGCTCCCCCCTCTGCTGTTCTCCACTCAACTCTTCTCCCTGCTGTTCTCCAGGTCTGTGTTGTCCACCTCTCTCTTGTGCACCTACAGATCTCAACGCAGCTCAATGTCGCTGTCGTGGATGGTCATTTTCTTCCTCCTCAGATGTTCTCTCGAATACATCCATCGCACCCCCCTTCCTGATCTTGTCAGTTTGAAAGGCTCCAAAGGTTTGAAAACGCTGTATCAACACAAGAGCTCTCTGCCAAACATTTGTCAGAGGGAACTGAAACACTAGCTGTAATAACAGCTTTTATTCAGTTCTGCCAATCACAAGTTTAAATACCCCCATGAACAGTGGCTCAATCTCGCCTCCATTTCACTGGCGAGATTCACGAGCCCCAGGAACCCCGTGCTGGGGACGTTAAATTTAAAGTTTAGTCAAATTCAATTTAAAAATACCTACTTAATGTCTCACAACGACGTTAATACTATAAATACCCGCCTGCCTGAATTAATTAAGGTCCTGACTGTAATGAGTAGGTTTCCTGCATGCAACCAAACGGGCCTGGGTTAAACTCGAAAGTGGGCGGGTTGGAGGGGGTTGCGGTTGCGCTCCAAAAATCAAATAGTTTAACTACCCACTTGCCCCATCCCATCCATTCTAGGGAGTTAAAACTCCCCCCACCAAGTTTCCTTTAAAAACATGTATTAAGAATAGGATAGTCAGTGCCAGACAATTCAAAGTAACCAATACCAGGTAAAGCATTTTGGTCAGATTGGTTAAGGTGGGGTGTGGCAGCCAGCACCAGGCAGGGTAAGGCAGGACGGCCAATATTAACTAAGGCAATACAGTCTGGAGCTGCCTGCACCAGCCAGGTGAGTTAAGAGATCTAATTAGTGCGCAATGACGTTAATCATAATTTAATTCCTTAAGCAGCAGGAACTTAGCCTCTTGACCATGTAAGACACCAGGCAGATGTTATCTGGCTGTGCTGGTCAAAACATCCTTATGCTGTATTGTAAAATACAAGAAAGGTCCCAGGCTTAATTTACGATCGATGTTGAGTTAGTTGATCTCAACTCGGATGGTGGTCAGAACAATACATTTAGCATTAGTGCCCCTGGGCTAGGGAGAGGAAAATCTCCCGGGGTCCTCAGTCCTCATCACTAAACAGTGATCTCAGTTGGAAGGTGCACATATGGATCAGATCAGCATTGGGCTCGGCTGTGAGGCTCTCTGTCGTCAAGTAACCTGTCGATTCCTGTTGTCCAGGCTTGCACTTAGGCAGACTGTGGTACTGTGGTACTGCATCTTTGCCTGTGGTACTGCTTCCAGTATCAATTAATGTTTTCAGGAGAGAGGAGAACGTTCATTGGCAAAGAAAGAAAGAAAAGAAGAGGTGTGTTTTAATGAAAATACGGTGCCTTAATTGTGGATGAAATAATGGCCAAGAATGGCATGGACTCCAGCTAATAACTGGGGCTGCAGATCCAACTAACTTTAGTCACACTGCATTTTTTGAATAGTTATGTTGTATGTACACATGGAGGTCTAGGTCACATTCAGGGCAGGACTTAACTGAAGGCACGGAGTGGTAAAGTCAGGAGGAGGTGGAGCGGTGAAGTGTGGCTCTCAGCCTATCGCTGCAGCCATTTTCATCCTGGAGTATTACCGAGTTATCGCTGTGTTCAATGTCACACATGCCAGTTTTATGGGGACATCTGTTTTTGGCTTCAGTGTCCACTGCATCTGCATTTGTGATTGGACATCAGTGTCGAGCCACTCACATCAAAACTTCCAGAGACGCACTAAGCTGCCTCATCAGTTCCCTTGGCTTCGTTTTAATGCACACGTGGGCTGATGCCTCACATGGTTCTTGTACTTGTGGACAGAACAGTTGCAGTGAAGAGGTACTTCAAATGAAACGCCAGGTAGGCTGAGCTCATTGGTGAACTAAAGCTCATATCTGCATAGAAAATTAGCAAGAATTGACCAACAGCTTCAAAAAAGCTGATGTCTCTGATGAATATAGATTTATGACAGTGTTACACTGAAAGTGCAGGAAGCATCATTTTAAACCATTGCACACAGCTCCATTGAAAAACATACCAGATAACTTGCAGCAAGGTTCACCCATTTTAGTTCTTTACATGCATCATACTCTACAGAAAAAACAAACCTCTAAGTTTAAATGAAATCCACTGTTTCTGTGTACCCAAATATATCTTCATTTGGTTCTCTATTCTCATAGAATGTACATTCCTAGAATATGTTGTAAATTTGAATATCCATTAGTAGGACAAGTGGTTTGTGGTGATGAGGCATCCCATAAATTACTCCATTTATCACATTCTATGCGATTTGCTACAATGTCAGCACAGTTTTGCTTAAAAAGTCTCAGATGCAGGAAGTAGTCTCTGAGTTCTGTTCCCAACCCAGCATGCAGAGAATGCCATCACACTCAGCGCAGATAATCAAACAGTTAGACTGGACAGGAAAAGGGGAGAAAGGCTGAAAAGTTCATGGCGCAAGAGGTAGAGAGAGAGAGAGAGAGAGACACTGACACAATAAGGCCCAACATGAGGGACACCACACTTTGCCACAACAAATCACTTGCCATATCCATGGGCTGCAAGCTGTACATAAACTATACATACTGTTCAACAATTGTTTCTATCCAGGCTGAAGTACTATTACCTTCACACTGACACAGACTTTACACCAGGGACCGGATGAAATAATCATAGGTTGAAAATATGTTGTGCATCAATGCACTCATACACCAATTTCAACAACAGCTCTATATATTAATTATATATGAACAAGGTGCAGGTCTTGCCAAGACTTTTTATTTAAATAATGTATTGATGGAAAGAAAGTGGGAAGATGTAGATTAGAGTTGTTCACCTCTTTGATTAATGGTTCCTCTTAGCAGCTTATCGAGATGAACACTTGTTCTCTAAACTTTCTGAAAAGGCTTTTCTGTCACTTCCGTTATTAAAAATTGTAAAGGAGAAACAAATTTATCATATTAAGGTTGTATAATTTGCATGTAGAATCATAGAAAGTTTCAGCACAGAAGGAGGCCATTTGGCCCATCGTGTCTGTGCCGGCCGAAAAAGAGCTATCCAGTTTAATCCCACTTTCCAGCACTTAGTCCGCAGCTTTGTAGGTTACGGCACTTTAAGTGTACATCCAAGTATTTTTTAAATGAGTTGAGGGTTTCTGCCTCTACCACCCTTTCAGGCAGTGAGTTCCAGACCCCCACCACCCTCTGGGTGAAAAATTTCTCCTCAGCTCCCCTCTAATCCTTCTACCAATTACTTTAAATCTATGCCCCCTAGTCACTATCCCCTCTGCTAAGGGAAATAGGTCCTCCCTATCCACTCTATCTAGTTGAGTCATAATTTTATATACCTCAATTAAATCTCCCCTCAGCCTCCTTTGTTCCAAAGAAAACATCCCCAGCCTATCCAATCTTTTCTCATAGCTAAAATTCTCCAGCCCTGGCAACATCCTCGTAAATCTCCTCTGCACCCTCTCTAGTGCAATCTCATCTTTCCTGTAATGTGGTGACCAGAACTGTATGCAGTACTCAAGCTGTGGCCTAACCAATGTTTTATACAGTTCGAGCATAACCTCCCTGCTCTTATATTTTATGCCTCGGCTAATAAAGGAAAGTATCCTGTTTGCCTTTTTTACCACCTTATCTACCTGTCCTGCTACCTTAGTGATCTTTTTATTTTTGCAGAGTTCCTAAAGTCCTGCGGGATTGGGTAACCACGTACATATGGAGTTGCCAGCCCTCCCGGATTGTCCAGTGGCGTAATGATGAGTTTGTTCGCTGTCCAATTGGCAGTGCTCCACGAGGATGGACGTGTCGGGTGACCAATGGTGGGAGCATGTGGAGGTGGCAGGTCATGTAATGAAACCTCCAGGAACATGTCCAACCAGAGTTGGCGACCCTACTTATAGACCAACTGTTCATGATTTATATGGACAGTCAGCGAAGGCCTCAGTACTTGCTTCATCTATATTTGTAGTTGAAGCTCGATAGAGCCGTTCAAATTTCTTGTGCTTTAATAAACCCTCAATCCCTACAGTTCAATTTTAATATGTGTGCACACATGCTGGTGCCTCACATGATTCCTACACTTGGCTGGACAATTTGAGTCAAAGTGGAGAGATCCTTCAGAGAAGCTAATCGTGGAAATGGTAAGATATGGAAATGCACAATATCAGGACATACAGCAAGCTCTGACCTGTGATATCCTAATCTGTGTATGTGAGTAAGAGATTGATTGACAACAGGTACAGTGCTACCCTACTGCTTAAACTCAGCTTTTGGGATAATTATTTTTTCCATCAAGTTTCTCAGCATATTGCACTTTTTTGTTGCTACTCCTTGAAAAATATCTTTACCTTGTTTAATTAAAAACTTATTTTATAATTAATTGAAAATTGCCCTAAAGATAAAAGTAATCATTCATTCAGAAAATGGCAACTTGGCTTCTTCCCACACGGTTCATGTTCACTCAACTGATGTAGAGTGTATATCTCTTTACATTTTAACTAAAACAAGTGGATCTGGCTGAGTTTTTTTTAGTGGCGTTGTATGTAATGATTATGACTGATTCTTCCAAGAAGTTTTTGATTTGAACCAGTTCAGATTGTCACAATGGAAATAAAAACTAGGAGAGATGTAAAACGGGCTGCTGATTTGCTGTCACCTGTTTTACACTGTCGCACAAAATCAAAATTACCGCCCAATAAAACTGAAGGCTCCACGCAGGTGAAGTGCAGTAAGATTTTTGCTTTTCTATTTGACAAAATCCATGTGGGGCATTCTCTCCTTCTTGCGATGTACAGGTTCGAAATGTGGAGTGTGCTGCCATGTCATGAGTTTAGACGTTCCTTCTTCAGCGTCTCCAGGCATGATAGGGCTTCACCCACTGGAGCACCAGTTAGAAATTCAGGCAGGCACTGCCCAAGGCTTTCCGTCCATTATGAATCACTGGTTGTCTCATGCCAGTCAAAATTGCTCCTCAAAGCCTTTCTGTCTGATCCGATTGACAACATAAGAATGGTATAAAGTGTCCTTATCAGTGCAGCCTGGTAATCCGTTTGTGAAATGTATCTCCTCTTTGACATCAGGGTCAGACAAATTCAATTTGAAATGAGGCGCAAGTGGAAATCCACTCAGTTACAGACAGAAATCCTTTAACACCTTTACTGAATAGTCAGAACAATGTTGGAAATACACAATTTAATACATTTTGCTAGCAGGGTGATAAACGAACAGAGTCAATACAGTGACTGTCCTGTTTGGGGTGGCAGGTGTTTTTGGAATAGCAACCTTCGGAAAATACTGTTTGAAGTAGCACTGTCTAACAGTGACCTGGGGAAATAGAGGCTGCATCAGAAATAAAGAGTTGGCTTACTGAAGGGCTTATCAATTTTATTCACTGAACTATACAGACCAGGAAAGCCTCAGGTTTGATCCCCAGCCTCAGTTAGTTGATCTCTGCTAGGGAAATGGTAGAGGCATGACAATTGACCCCAGGATTCTGGGCTAGGCACTGGAAAACCAGTCAAACTGCTTGTTCCTGAATGCTATCCAGTGACTCTTCCTGAAAAACTGTATAATGGGTGAGAACAGGATTGAGCTCACTTGTAATGCTTCTACAATAAGATAGCTTTACGAGGCCCAATGTCTGGGCTCACAAACAAAGAAGGGCGACTTGTTTAAAGTTCCCCAGTATGGGGTAGAAATCCGCCTTCGGGCTTAGACGTGGCACTGATGCAAGCAGCTCATAGCCGAACAGAGAGGTTTGAGGCTGGACCAAAATTGGGCCTCCGGCCTCATCTAAATATTTTGGGTGAGCTGTCGGCACCTGTCCCGCCTCCACAGGCAGTTCGCTCATCTCCAGCATTGAACTTCGGGGCGGGCGAGGGGGGTTGGAGCTGGCAACGGGGGAGCGCGATCGTTAGGACTGCGGAGTCGGACTCCTATTCCTCCTGGCTTCACAGAAAGGTTTTTTTAACTCACCTTCAGTTGGTAGTTACACGGGCCGCTGGAGAATCCAGGCTTATTGGTGATTAATTTTGTAGAGGAGTCCTTCAACAGGCGATAAGCCCCTAATTAACATATTCAAGGGACGTAACGCCTGGTTTAAGAGTCCGCCCAGGACGTCTAAAAATGGGCCCCATGAATTTAGCGGTGAGGTCAATACCTGCACAGATTGGGCGCTGGCTGTTTCACTGCTAAATTGGTATGCTCTGCACCCATTTTACACCCGAAAAACAGGTGCAACGCATACCAATTGCTACCCCTATGTCTAAAGAAGACGACAGGGAGGAAAACTAGTCATAAAAAAAACTCCATGAATGTAAAGTACAGAAAGGAGAGAACAAAGACGTTATACAAGGTAGAGAAAAACAAGCAGGAACATGATGAGAACGCAAACTGAGTAAAAACTAGCATAAAGCTTCAAAAAGTGTAACAGAGTAAATATTCAATCAGGACGTAAGAATCATACAAACTGAAAGGTGGAACTGAAAATATCGGTTAACAACTGGATGGAGAGCGACGGAAAGGAGCAGATAGAAAAGTGAAGAGGAGTGAGATGAATTACTACAGAACAGCACAGCTGCAAATTCATTGAGGGTGAAATTGGCCTTGGGCATTACCGGTAAATGCACAATAGCGAATCGGCAGCCTGTTTTACACCACTCTACCTGATTTTCTTTTAAATTGAAGTCAATGGAAAAGAAAATCAGATGCTGGGTAAAACGGGCTGCCAATTTGCTATCACTGTTTTGTGGTTCCACCCAAGGCAAATGTCTGCCCCATTTGATGAACTTTAATGGAATTTCTGATGAAATCTTATTGCTGTAGCTAATGTAAATAAAACTACTGATTTTATCTCATTTGAAAGGCTCTATCAAATTTGTAGTATGTTGTGTTGATATTAACCAGCTATCACATTTACATTTCCACATGAGACTGAACCATCAGCTTCAGAAAGGTCCAGAGGATCACAGAGCCAGCAATGGCATAGCATCCCCATAACATGGCTGTAACACCACAGTAACTATCATAGAACCAATATAGCATCCATCAGAGCACCAATGGACCATCCAATGTTAGCACCCAACACAGCACCAGGACTGTTGTGGTACACATTACTTGCACCCATCATAGCATCATCACCAGTAGCCACATAAACAAAAGCACTAGAAGCTTCACAGGTGACTCTGTGTCAGCTTAAGAACGATTAAACAATTACCCACGTCAGGAGCATAGAAATGTAGAAAATAGGAGCAAGAGTTGGCCATTTGGCCCTTCGGGCCTGCTCCGCCATTCAAAATGATCATGGCTGATCGTCTAACTCTGTGCCCTGTTCCCGCTTTTTCCCCATATCCCTTGATCCCTTTAGCATTAAGAAATATATCTATTTCCTTCTTGAATACATCTAATGACTTGGCCTCCACTGCGACAGAGAGAAGGCTAGCCTTCGCTGAGCTTCAAGCACGGCTCACATATGAGTCTATTCAGGCCCTAACAATGGTTGTTTGGGCTCAGGGTGAACAACATTCTGCCGCCTTAAACAGGCTGACAGATACTTTACAACTGGGCTTACAAGGCATCACACATGTCCTCCAAACTGTTGTCCAGCTGCTTTCTGTGGTAGAGAATTCCACAGGTTCACCACCCTCTGAGCGAAGAAATTTCTCCTCATCTCGGTTCTAAATGGCATACCCCGTATCCTGAGACTGTGACCCCTGGTTCTGGACTCACCAGCCATCGGGAACATCCTCCCTGCATCTAGTCTGTCTAACCCTGTTAGAATTTTATATGTTTTGATGAGATCACCTCTCAGTCTTCTAGACTCTAGTGAATATAGGCCTACTCAACCCAATCTCTCCTCATATGTCAGTCCTGCCATCCCAGCACAACAGAAATTCCAACAACGCCTGAGGATTTGGTCCCATCAGAAGAAGAACAGAGCTGAACAGAGCTTGGCAGCAAGAATTCAGTACAGGTTGCTCCAGTTGGTATGGGTGGAGCGTTGCAGTCAGCAGCGCAGTTTAGTGTGGCTGATGTGGGTCTTGCAGCAGAATCTACTGTCACTGTTGATTTCAGGAGTCTTGGTGATAAAACGCAATCTACACTGTGTCTAGGTTTTATTTTATAAGACCAGAATACATTCATATCTTAGCGTTGGCTCTGCTGAGGTTAACAATGACTTAGAGGGAGGTTTGTTTGAAAGTTTAACACATTTTCGTTACCTCACCTCCTGACGGGCAGCTCTGCAAAATGTTGCACAGTTTCATTTGTAATCCACTTGTTAGGTTGAGGGTCAGAATGCTTCTCATGTGAGGGCCAATGACAGCTATGTCACTTGAATCAACAGAAGTCATTGTACCGACCAGTGAGATGGCAGAGGAAGTGGAAAAAGGCCCCATGGATCTATCTGTCCTTCCATGCACTCTCTTCCAGTAGTGCTACAACTGGTCACACATGGACCTCACAGGGTAGACACAGTGGCCTACGCCGGGGTGGGGTGGGGGGGGTGGTGGGCACAGGGAACAATCCCTGAGCCTTGAATGATGAGGCCTGAGGAGCACCCGATAATGGGCCTTGGGCCTCATTACCATTGAGCCAGTGAGCTGTGGACAGTAACAATGGGGTGGGGGCAGGGTGGGTAGCAGCCACAATCGGCGGAGGGGCGGCGGCTGGCAGTGGCCCGCGTTCTTTGAATACCCCATTCCTTTTATATATTTTAAACACTTAACTTGCTTGTTGCAGCCTAACAGGTGGACCCATTAAGAGACTTTAAGGGTTACTAGCACACCTTTATTTTTTATTATATCTTATTAAAAGAGGCTTCAAAGTGTTTTACTATGGGTCTCAGAGCACAGTCAGCAGCCAGCTGTCAGGATTGTTATCTCGACACTACAAAGGAAATTCTCTGAGATTCCCCAGGGTTCAGCTTTGAGCTGCTGAGCTCTAGCACTGCAAATTCAGCAAAATCGTCAAATCCGGTAATGCTAGCCAAGTATTCAACATCCTGGGAAAGGAAGAATTGCTCTGGTCATTAAGAGTAAAAATGCGGTTGTTTTTACTAGAGCCAGTGTACCCTGTACTGCTATCACTGTAATTGTACTGAGCCTTCCCTGCCCTGACTCACTATGCTTTTCTTTCAGATGAAGTGGACTGGGAGTGCCCTGGTACAATTACCATTTTCAAAGTATATGGCTTTTAAAACATTCAGGACAAAATTCAGTTTCTCATTAAATTTGCTGAGCATTTCATAATTTTTTGACTTGCTAATCTATTCTAGAACTCTCCTCCCTGCTGAGATATGGACTGTGCTCTAATTCTCTCTTCCCCTTTTCTATTAATGACATTTGTTTTAAATGCTAAGGCCATAAAGAATGTTATTTAGCTTGTACAAGGACATATTTTCCTCTTCTTTTAAATAACAAACACAAATCAATTTGGTGGATGCATGAAAATTTGCTTCCCACTATCCTGTAGAATGAAAATCTGTTCACGTTAATGAAAAGGAAATGATCAGGACCCTCCTGCAATAATGTTGTTTCACATTTTTCAAGCACCTAAATTGGCACTTAACCAGGAAAGGCTGTTGAAAATTTCTGTAGGCCAGCTGGGGAGCGTGCAAAACCTTATGCGTTGTGGCTTTGTGAAAGTGTTGAGAATGCTGATTTACCCACAAGACTTGAGTTTCCTGAAAGGGAAGTCCCAGATCCAAAAGAAGTCATGCTCTCCAAGTTTAGAGAGATGCAGCTCTGTAGGGATGGCAGAAACAAAATGGCTTTGCTTTGGCAGACTCTCCTGAAATGAGATTTTTTGCTTTCTTGACTGAGTGACTGTCACATTGCATTGCAGTCATTTTTAAAAAAAGCAGGCCTCAACATTTGAATTTCAATGAGTATGAGGCACTGCTGATGAAACTATGAATTGAGATGTACAGTATACAAAAAGTATACTCATGAGCTCTCCCTTTTCCTTGATGCTCAGCATGGATTTGAATGTTAGATCAAAAGTCTAAATATTTAATAACTCCACATTGCACAGTTTCTGGCTCAGGGATCGCAGGGGGATCCTCAGCCAAGCTTATCTGAGTTAAAAGATCATACCTAAAAACATGGAACAGGAACAGGAGTAGGCCATTCAGCCCCTTGAACCTGTACTGCCATTTAATTAGATCATGGCTGATCTGTACCTCAATTCCATTTACTCGCCTTTGTTCCATATCCCTTGATACCCTTAATGAACAAAAATCTATCGATCTCAGTTTTGAAAATTTAAATTGACCCAGCATGTAAATCCTTTTGGTGGAGGGGCTGGCGGGGGGGGGGGGGGGCAGAATTCTAGATTTCCAACACCCTTTGTGTGAAAAAGTGCTTCCTGATTTCATCAAAATGGCCTAGCTATAATATTAGATCACCCCTCAACCTTTTATACTCCAGGGAATACAAGCCAAGTTTATTCAACTTGTCCTCGTAATTTAACTTGTAAACCCCAGTATCATTCTGGTGAATCTGCGCTTCCAAGGCCAATATATCTTTCCTGAGGTGAGGTTCTCAAAACGAAACATAGCATTCCAGATGGGGTCTGTATAACTGAAGCATAACTTCCTCCCCTTTGTATTCCAACCCCCTTGAGATAAAAGCCAGCATTCTATTAGCCTTTTGATTATTTATTTTCTACCTGTGCACTAGGTTTCAGTGATTTGTGTACATGGACACCTAACTGCCTTTACTCCTCCACAGTTCCTAGTTTCTCACTCTTAAGAAATTCCGATTTGTCTTTCTCAGATATAAAGTAGATGACCTCATACTTCCCCACATTGAACTTCATCTGCCATAGTTTTGCCTACTCACTTTGTCTGTCTGTGTCCCTTTGTAATTACCTGCCCTCATCCATATAACTTACTGTGTCATCTGCAAACTTGGATATACAACTCTCTATTCCTTTAACCAAAGTCATTAATATATATGGTGAAAAGTTGAGGCCCCAGTACAGATCCCTGGGGAACACCACTTGTCACATCTGGCCAATCAGACAATGATCCCTTTTTCCCTACTCTCTCTCTCCTACCTCCCAACCAATTACCGACCCATGTCACATGGTTACCGCCAACTACATGTGCTCTCATTTTTGCTGCTAATCTCTTGTGCAAAACCTTATCAAATGCCTTCAGAAGTCCATACAAACAACATCCATAGACACTTCCCTATCCACCCTGCCAGTGACCGCCTCAAAAAATTCAACTGGATTAGTCAGACATAACCTACCCTTCACAAATTCATGCTGACATACTTGATTCTTTCTTTCCCACAAAATCTTCAACCAGAATTTGAAGTCATTTAACATTACCTAGTTTCACACTGTCCCAAATCAGTATTCCGTTCTTTTCTTCTATTGAGAAACCAAAGTGATAGATTCAAGGACCGTGGAGGAGAAACAGTACCAAAGAGGAAAAGGAAAGGAGCAAATGAGAAAATGGTAATTGGGTGATGCCAAACATTAATTTTAAAATCTTGAAGAATGTTGCAGGTAGGACAGACTGGGAGAGGTCAGGGATTCCAAAGTTTTGAGTTCATGGGGAAAAACGAATTAGAACATAGGTTTTTAAAATGGAGCTTCCTGGACTCTACAGATCCTGTGAGGGGATCTCAGAGGGTCACCAAAGTCATCAGATTTCTGAATTTTCCTGTATTTGTTGATTATTATTAGCAAGTTATTCTGTTACTAATGAAAATATTTTCTGCAATGATAGCACTGTTTTCCTTTGTGTAGCTGATGCCATCTTTCAGGAGTTAGGTCACAGAGTCTATAGTTGCAGGGGTCATCACACAGAAAAGTTTGAAAACCAATGAGCGAGCATTAGAGTCTATCCAATGGTAATGGATTAGTGCATTTGGGATAGGGCGGGGTTTCTAGGATGGCACATTTGGAACACAGGGTGCACTGCAGCAACTCGCCAAGGTTTCTTCGACAGCACCTCCCAAACCCACGACCTCTACCACCTAGAAGGACAAGAGCAGCTGGTACATGGGAACAACACCAACTGCATGTTCCCCTCCAATCACACACCATCCCATCTTGGAAATATATTGCCGTTCCTTGATCCTCGCTGGGTCAAAATCCTGGAACTCCCTTCCTAACAGCACTGTGGGAGAACCTACACCACACGGACTGCAGCGGTTCAAGAGGGCGGCTCACCACCACCTTCTAAAGGGCAATTAAGGATGGGCAATAAATGCCAGCCTCGCCAGCGATGCCCACATCCCATGAATGAATGAAAAAAAAAATCAGAAGAACAATAAAGAAAAGTTCATAGCACCATGGACCATAATAGTGTGGGACCCATGCATCAGCCTTCACTAGAATATGATTCCACATTCTGATTAATTAAACAACAACAATTTGCATTTATATAATGCCTTTAACATAGAAAAACATCCCAAGGCGCTCCACAGACAAAAGTGGACGCTGAGACAAAGAAGGCCATAAGAGGCACTGAAGGGTGCTATGATAAGCCCTTCAGAGGATGCCCAGAGAGGCACAGGGAGTAGCTGTGGGCTTATCCAAGGGGGATTCAAGGCTGGAATGGAAACAGGAGAGTAGGCAGAGGAGTAGAGACGGGTCAGTGTAGCGATTGGGGGAGGTAAAGTGCCTGAGTGGAGAAAAGAAAGGTGGCATGACTAGGTGACAGAAAAGGGAGGGGACAGAGGGGCGACCAAAAGCTTGGTCATAGACATGGGTTTTAAGCAGGGCCTTAAAGAGGGCATGCTGGGTGTGAAGGATAGCAAGAAAGGAGGATGGGAGAGTTGGGGCTGCTGCTCATAAAGAGGCACTGAAGGGTGCTATGATAAGCCCTTCAGAGGATGCCCAGAGAGGCACAGGGAGTAGCTGTGGGCTTATCCAAAGGGGATTCAAGGCTGGAATGGAAACAGGAGAGTAGGTAGAGGAGTAGAGACGGGTCAGTGTAGCGATTGGGGGAGGTAAAGTGCCTGAGTGGAGAAAAGAAAGGTGGCATGACTAGGTGACAGAAAAGGGAGGGGACAGAGGGGCGACCAAAAGCTTGGTCATAGACATGGGTTTTAAGCAGGGCCTTAAAGAGGGCATGCTGGGTGTGAAGGATAGCAAGAAAGGAGGATGGGAGAGTTGGGGCTGCTGCTCATAAAGAGGCACTGAAGGGTGCTATGATAAGCCCTTCAGAGGATGCCCAGAGAGGCACAGGGAGTAGCTGTGGGCTTATCCAAAAATAAAAACACTCAAGGCTGGAATGGAAACAGGAGAGTAGGTAGAGGAGTAGAGACGGGTCAGTGTAGCGATTGGGGGAGGTAAAGTGCCTGAGTGGAGAAAAGAAAGGTGGCATGACTAGATGACAGAAAAGGGAGGGGACAGAGGAGAAGGACTCAAGAGAGGCCAAAAAAAAAAAGGGGGATAGAAGTATTGGGCATGGGCCAGAGTGGCAGCCAATATGTGCATGTGAATGGACATAAGTTAAAGAAATGTATAGGAAAATAGGAGATATACATAAGAACTGGAATGAAGAAGAGAGCGATGAAAGCTTTCTGCAACATAGTACAAAATCATCAGCAAATAATTTGCCATCATTGTCTGATGGGTTATAATTTATCACGGCATTATTTATAGAACCAACATGTTATCAACCGTAAAATAACTCTGCATTCCAAGAACAAACATTTTAAATGAATGATTTCTCTGCTGTGTAACACATAATCATATGTGGAAGGCTCCACTGTTTTCTTAACTGTAGCTCAATTTGATATACTCCAAACTGCATTCAATACAACAAGGAAAATAAAAATAAACATTCCCTGATGAATCTTCTAGTCGTATATCACCATTTCAAGACGAGTAGGGCCTACTCAGATTGTCAGCAATGTATGTATTTTTTCATTATATTACACTTCACTTTCAGAATATTTTTATTCGATGATATAAATGCAAAGTGTTAAGAGCTCAGGGACTTCATCTCTAAGATCGATGCCAGCCATGTAGCTGCCCCGCCAATACCTCCCCTTCTTCCCTTGCTCCTAGCCAGCCTCCCTCCAACTCTAGTCCTGACGTGTCACCACTTTGGAGTTTTTCTCCCATCTCTTCCCCTTAGATCCCCATGCTAGCCAACATTGTCAATGGCTCCCTGTACTCAAAGCACAGTCACCCTCCCTTTCAAAACTGCTGACATTATCCCCCTCTTCAAAAATAAAAACACTCTTGCTCCATCTTTCTTCTCCTATCACCCCATCTCTTAACATCCTTTCTTCTCTAAGGTTCTCAAACACCTCCCAACACATCTCTTCCAAAATTCCCTTTTCAAATTCTGTCAGTCAAATTTCCATCTTTCTCACAGCAATGAGATTGCCTTGGCCAAAGTTATGAATGAAATCCTCCATTACTATGACTGTAATATATTATGCCTCGTTGACCTCCCCATTGCATTTGATATGGTTGACCATGTCTTCCTCCTACATAGCCTCTCCTCCCCTGCAAGGGGTAAATTTTAACCCCACGAATGGGTGGGTTGGGGGTGGGTGGGAAGGTAAAAGTCGTAAAAAAGTAAAACCCGGCCCCAACCTGCCTCTAACCCGCCCGCTTTCGGTTTTAACGGAGGCGGGTCGAGGGGCGGGCGACCAATAGGTTTTTTTATTTTTAACTCTTGGGGGCCGGGATTCCTGGGCCTTCTGCTTCATGCCAGGTGAGAGGAAGCAAGAAGGCCCGGATCAACAGGTAAGTGCCTTTATTGCACTGCTTGTGGGCCAGGAGGAGCAGGTGTGTTTCCCCCAGGCCCAACAAGCTGACCTGCCACGATCCCACACACGCGATTGGCCAACCCCATCCCCATGTCTGACCCCCCCCACCTCCGACGATCTCCAATCCCCCCCACAATCTCCGACCCCCACCACGATCTCTGACACTTGCCCACGATCTACGACACCCCCCCACGAGCTACGAGCCTTCCCACGGTCTCCGACCCCGTTGGTGACCGACCCCCCCCCCCCCCCCGATGACCCCCATAATGACCGCCGACCCCAATGACCCCCTTGATCGACCCCCCCTCCTGACGACTGACTCCCCCCCCACCAATGACCACCGCCCCCACCCCGATCGAAGACTTAACTGCTGGCATCCACTCCCTGGCTGCTCTCCATCCGACTGACAGCCAGCCTGTCAATCTAGCTGGCCTGTCAGGCGGGAAACCTACAGAAAAAAATTGAAAGATGTCCTTGCGTCAAAATTGGAAGGACGTCTGGGAAGCCCGTACTTCCAGGTTTCCCGTCAGGAATTCCCCCCCACCCCGCCCTCTTACCGGCCCCCATTAAAATTTACCCCCAAAGATCAGTGGAACTGCCTTTACGCGGTTCCACTCCTATCTGTCCGAAGACAGCCAGTGCACCTCCATCACTGGCCTCTCTTCTGCCTGTACATTGGCACGTCTGGAGACCCCCACAGATCTTTCCTTCGTATCCTTTCTTTCCCTCATCTACAAGCTGCCCCTTGGGGATATCTTCTGCAGACATAGGAGCAGCTTTCATATGTATGCTGATGACACCCAGCTTTACCGCTCCACCATTTTGCTCAATTCTAGGCCCACTTCCGTGCTGTCAGTCTGTCTGACATTGTCATGGATGTCAAAATTTCCTCTAGCTGGACATGGGGAAGACCAAAGCCATTGTTTTTGCACCCCCGCCATAAACTCTACTCCTTTGCCACTCACTCCATTCTCTCCTGGCCACTCAGACTGAATCAGGCAGGGTAAAACCTTGACATCCTGCTTGACCTACTGCATAATTCCACCTCTGCTATACTGTCTATCTCTGCTCCTGCCTGAGCCCTTTTATGCTGTAGTCCTCGCCCATGTTTTGTCACTTCTAGACTTAATGGAGGTGAAATTGACCTCGCCAGTAACGTAAAATGAGCTGATAGCGAATTGGCTGCTCATTTTATAGTGCGCTCGATTTCAATGGAAAAGAAAATCGAGTGCAGTGTAAAACGGTTGCCAATTCACTATGAGCATGTTTCGTGCTACTCCCAAAGACCAATTTTACCACCCAATTTCTCCAAGTCTTTGTTGGATTCCCACCCTTCACAAACTCCACCTTGCCTAAAATTCAGAGTCTTCAGCTGCCTTGGCCCTACTCTCTGGCGTTCCCTCCCTAATCCCCCACTGCCACTCTACTTCTCTCTTCACATTTGAAAACTCATCTTTTCTACCATGCATTCAGTCACTTCTCCTAATCTTTCCCCCCCCACCCATGGAATGGCATCCATATCCTTTTATACATTCCCCCCTCCCCTCTCACCCCGTGTAAAGTGCCTTAGGGCATTTTCTACATTAAAGGGGCTATATAAATGCAAGTTGTTGCTATTTGGATACAGATAACAGAGGTGTCTTAATAATACCCTGATAGGACTTATCAGGTTAGGTTCAATCATAACTTCTCTTTCATTTGCATATTGCTTAATCTGCTCACACTCGTACACTATGGTGAGCATCTTTTTCTCAATTTGTGCATAGTTCCTTTCTGTTGCAATGAGTAATCTTGACGCTTATGCCAGTAGCTATCCTTCAAGCATCAAAGCTACAACAGGTTCTGATTCTGAAACATCACTCATTCTTCACATTGTAGTACCCAAGAACGTAATGCCAAGTTAGCTTGTTAACTTGGTCATGTGTCATTTCATACCTTTATTTTCTAGGTGTCTCAGTAATTCAGTTACAATTTACAAATGAAATAGTTTACCATACCTAATAAGATAGGTAACTGCTGGAAACTTCAACTTTCTCTGGATCTGGTTTCAACCCATCAGCAATTAACAACTGACCCATGTATGGCAGGTTTTGGGTTTCTTATCATAGTTCTCTGTGGCACTCTTAAGTCATCTGCAATAACTTATACCCCCCAAAAATACTCAAGAGTTTCATGCATTAACCTTTGGATCTCCTCTGGAGCTGAGGCATCACCAAATGTTACGTGCAGCCACTGGTACCTCAAAAAGAGTATTTGTAGGTCATCATTAGACTTCATTCATTATCTAATTTAATTTGCTAGAATCCAGCTTTGTACGGAAAAAACCTTAATTTTGCCGGGATTCATAGCAATCTTTTCAACTGTTGATTGTGGTTAGTGAGATCTCTTAATGCTCAGATTAAATACTTAGGATCAATGAAGATTATCAGTTTATTCAGCTTCACAATTGCCTGCAATACTCTGTGTCTTCATTCACAAGTGCAAGCATCTCTGTTGCAGTTGCAGTTAACTTTTTCTGCCTTGGCACTCTCTTTTTGCCTATCTAGATACTTCCATCATTACTGAACTGCTTGATTTGAGACCGTAACTTCAGTTGCTGCTTATTTTCTAAAGCTTTCTTAAGTTTGAGGTCTGTCTCTCTCAGGACTCTCCCTCACTTGACTCCAAGCACAATTCTATCATGAATCAGTGACTTCAAGTTCGCAAGGTTCTTCAATATAGTAAATCAATTAGATCTAGTGATCAATCAGATCCCCACTCTGCTGATGGCTTAGAACCATAGAACCATAGAAAAGATACAGCACAGAAGGGGGCCATTCAGCCCATCGTGTCCGTGCTGGCTCGAAGAACAACCAGGTGCCCATTCTAATCCCACCTCCAGCACCCGGTCCATAGCCTTGCAGCTTACAGCACTTTAGGTGCAGGTCCAGGTACTTTTTAAAAGAGTTGAGTGTCCCTGCCTCTACCACCAATTCGGGCAGCGAATTCCATACACCCACCACCCTCTAGGTAAAAAAGTTTGTCCTCATATCCCTCTAATCCTTCCGTCAATCAGCTTAAATCTATGTCCTCTAGTTCTTGAACTCTCTGCTAGGGGAAACAGGTACTTCCTGTTTACTCTATCTAGGGCCCTCATAATTTTGTACACCTCAATCAAGTCTCCCCTCAGCCTCCTCTGCTCCAAGGAAAACTACCCCAGCATATCCAATCTCTCCTCGTAGCTGCAATTTTCAAGCCCTGGCAACATTCTTGTAAATCTTCTCTGCACTCTCTCCAGAGCAATTACGTCCTTCCTGTAATCTGGTGACCAGAACTGCGCCCAATACTCCAGCTGTGGCCTTACCAGTGTTTTATACAGTTCCATCATTACATCCCTGCTTTTGTATTCTATACCTCAGCTAATAACAGAGAGCATTCCGTATGCCTTCTTCGTAACCTTATCTACCTGTACTGCTACCTTCAGGGACCTGTGCCTCACTTCCTCTACTCCTCTCAATATATTCCCGTTTACTGCGTATTCCCATTTACTGTTTGCCCTCCCTAAGTGCATTACCTCTTCTCTGGGTTGAACTCCATTTGCCACTTTTCCGCCCACTCCACCAACCCATTGATATCTTCTTGGAGTCTACAGCTATCCTCTTCACTATCAACTACACGGCCAATTTTTGTGTCATCTGCAAATTTGCCAATCATGCCCCCTACATTCAAGTCCAAATCATTAATATATAACACAAACAGCAAGGGACCCAACACTGAGCCCTGTGGCATACCACTGGAAACGGATTTCCATTCGCAAAGACATCCATCGACTTTTACCCTTTGTTTCCTGTTACTGAGCCAATTTTGGATCCAATTTGCCACATTTCCCTGTATCCCATGGGCTTTTACCTTTCCGACCAGTCTGCTATGAGGGACCTTGTCAAATGCCTTACTAAAATCCATGTTGACAACATCCACTGCACTACCCTCATCAATCCTCCTTGTCACTTCCTCAGATTTGTAAGGCCTTCCCTGAACAAATCCATGCTGACTATCCCTGATTAAACCATGCCTTTCCAAGTGACAGTTTATCCTATCTCTCAGTATTGATTCTAATAGTTTGCCCACCATCGAGGTAAGACTGATCGGCCTATAATTGTTCGGCCTTTCCCTCGTACCCTTTTTAAACAATGGTACTACGTTTGCAATCTTCCAGTCCTCCGGTACCTCCCCTGTATCTAGTGAGGATTGGAAAATGATCCTCAGAGCATCCGCTATTTCCTCCCTGGCTTCCTTCAATAGCCTGGGAAACAATCCATCCGGCCCTGGTGACTTATCAACTTTCAAGGATTCCAGTCCCTCTAATACTTTCTCTCTCGTTATGTTTATCTTATCCAATATTTCACACCTCTCCTCTTTAACTACTACGTGTGGATCATCCCTTTCCTTTGTGAATACGGAGACAAAATATTCATTTAAAACCCGACCCACATCCTCTGCTTCTACACACAAGTTACCCTTATCATCCCTGATAGGTCCCGCCTTTTCCTTAGCTATCCTCTTGTTCTTAATGTACTGATGAAACATCTTTGGGTTTTCTATAATCTTACAAGCTAATATTTTTTCATGCCCTCTCTTTGCTTTCCTTATTTCCTTTTTTATATCATCCCTGTACTTTCTATACTCCTCTAGGCTTTCTGCAGTATTTAGTTTTCTGTGACAGTCATGTTTCCTTTTTCTGCTTTATCTTGCCCCGCATACTTCCAGACAACCAGGGGGCTCTAAATTTGGCAGTGCCACCCTTTTTCTTTGAGGGGACGTGTCTGCATTGTACCCGTAGAATTTCACTTTTTAATGCCTCCCACTGGCTTGCCACTGATTTCTCCTCAAGTAGTTGTGTCCAGTCCAGTTCTGCCAAATCACCTCTCAGTTCTGTAAAATTTGCCTTCCCCCAATTTAAAACATTTACTCCTGATTTAACTCTGTCCTTTTCCATAATAATGCTAAAACTAACTGAATTGTGGTCACTATCCCCAATATGGTCACCCACTGTCACTTCACCCAATTGTCCATCTTCATTTCCCAGGACTAAATCTAGAATTGCATCCCCTTTTATTGGGCTTGTCATGTACTGGCTAAAAAAGTTCTCCTGGACACCGATCAAGAATTTTGTACCCTCTGTGCCCCTCACACTGTTTGAATCCCAATTGATGTTTGGATAGTTGAAGTCCCCTATTATTATTGCTCTCTTATTTTTGCACTCAGAAATTTGCCTACATATTTTTTTTAATTTTTTTTATTCGTTCACGGGATGTGGGCGTCGCTGGCAAGGCCGGCATTTATTGCCCATCCCTAATTGCCCTCGAGAAGGTGGTGGTGAGCCGCCTTCTTGAACCGCTGCAGTCCGTGTGGTGACGGTTCTCCCACAGTGCTGTTAGGAAGGGAGTTCCAGGATTTTGACCCAGCGACAATGAAGGAACGGCGATATATTTCCAAGTCGGGATGGTTTGTGACTTGGAGGGGAACGTGCAGGTGGTGTTGTTCCCATGCGCCTGCTGCCCTTGTCCTTCTAGGTGGTAGAGGTCGCGGGTTTGGGAGGTGCTGTCGAAGAAGCCTTGGCGAGTTGCTGCAGTGCATCCTGTGGATGGTACACACTGCAGCCACAGTGCGCCGGTGGTGAAGGGAGTGAATGTTTAGGGTGGTGGATGGGGTGCCAATCAAGCGGGCTGCTTTATCTTGGATGGTGTCGAGCTTCTTGAGTGTTGTTGGAGCTGCACTCATCCAGGCAAGTGGAGAGTATTCCATCACACTCCTGACTTGTGCCTTGTAGATGGTGGAAAGGCTTTGGGGAGTCAGGAGGTGAGTCACTCGCCGCAGAACACCCAGCCTCTGACCTGCTCTTGTAGCCACAGTATTTATATGGCTGGTCCAGTTAAGTTTCTGGTCAATGGTGACCCCCAGGATGTTGATGGTGGGGGATTCGGCGATGGTAATGCCGTTGAATGTCAAGGGGAGGTGGTTAGACTCTCTCTTGTTGGAGATGGTCATTGCCTGGTACTTATCTGGCGCGAATGTTACTTGCCACTTATCAGCCCAAGCCTGGATGTTGTCCAGGTCTTGCTGCATGCAGGCTCGGACTGCTTCATTATCTGAGGGGTTGCGAATGGAACTGAACACTGTGCAGTCATCAGCGAACATCCCCATTTCTGACCTTATGATGGAGGGAAGGTCATTGATGAAGCAGCTGAAGATGGTTGGGCCTAGGACACTGCCCTGAGGAACTCCTGCAGCAATGCCCTGGGACTGAGATGATTGGCTTCCAACAACCACTACCATCTTCCTTTGTGCTAGGTATGACTCCAGCCACTGGAGAGTTTTCCCCCTGATTCCCATTGACTTCAATTTTACTAGGGCTCCTTGGTGCCACACTCGGTCAAATGCTGCCTTGATGTCAAGGGCAGTCATTCTCACCTCACCTCTGGAATTCAGCTCTTTTGTCCATGTTTGGACCAAGGCTGTAATGAGGTCTGGAGCTGAGCGGTCCTGGCAGAACCCAAATTGAGCGTCGGTGAGCAGGTTATTGGTGAGTAAGTGCCGCTTGATAGCACTGTCGACGACACCTTCCATCACTTTGCTGATGATTGAGAGTAGACTGATGGGGCGGTAATTGGCCGGATTGGATTTGTCCTGCTTTTTGTGGACAGGACATACCTGGGCAATTTTCCACATTGTCGGGTGGATGCCAGTGTTGTAGCTGTACTGGAACAGCTTGGCTAGAGGCGCAGCTAGTTCTGGAGCACAAGTCTTCAGCACCACAGCTGGGATGTTGTCAGGGCCCATAGCCTTTGCTGTATCCAGTGCACTCAGCCGTTTCTTGATATCACGTGGAGTGAATCGAATTGGCCGAAGACTGGCTTCCGTGATGGTGGGGATATCGGGAGGAGGCTGAGATGGATTATCCACTCGGCACTTCTGGCTGAAGATGGTTGCAAACGCTTCAGCCTTGTCTTTTGCACTCACGTGCTGGACTCCGCCATCACTGAGGATGGGGATGTTTGCAGAGCCTCCTCCTCCCGTTAGTTGTTTAATTGTCCACCACCATTCACGACTGGATGTGGCAGGACTGCAGAGCTTTTATCTGATCCGTTGGTTGTGGAATCGCTTAGCTCTGTCTATAGCATGTTGCTTCCGCTGTTTAGCATGCATGTAGTCCTGAGTTGTAGCTTCACCAGGTTGGCACCTCATTTTTAGGTACGCCTGGTGCTGCTCCTGGCATGCTCTTCTACACTCCTCGTTGAACCAGGGTTGATCCCCTGGTTTGTTGGTAATGGTAGAGTGAGGAATATGCCAGGCCATGAGGTTACAGATTGTGCTGGAATACAATTCTGCTGCTGCTGATGGCCCACAGCGCCTCATGGATGCCCAGTTTTGAGCTGCTAGATCGGTTCTGAATCTATCCCATTTAGCACGGTGGTAGTTCTTTATCTCCCTTTTGCTATTCGGGGGTCTATAGTACACTCTGAGTAGTGTGACCGCCCCTTTTTTATTTCTTAGCTCAACCCATATGGCCTTGATTGATGACCCATTTAGCATATCATCCCTTCTCACAACTGTAGTTGATTCTTTAGCCAAAAATGCTACCCCCCTCCTTTTTTATCACCCATTCTATCCTGCCTGAATACTCTATATCCAGGGATATTGAGCTGCCAATTATCCACCTCTTTAAGCCAGTTTCCATTATAGCAATGATATCATGCTGCCATGTGTCTATCTGTGCCCTTAGCTCATCTGCTTTGTTTGTAATACTCCTTGCATTGAAGTATATACCCTTTAACCCCATTAAATTCCTGTGCTGAACACTATTTAACCTTTGCTTCTTTTGGCTTTTTGAGTCGCTAACTACGTCACTAACTGCTTTTCTACTTCCCGTTTCCTGATCTGAATTTGTCCTATCTCTATCTGCCCTTTGGTTCCCATCCCCCTGCCAAACTAGTTTAAGCCCTCCCCAACAGAACTAGCAAATGCCCCCGCGAGGATATTGGTCCTGGTTCTGCTTGGGTGCAACCCGTCCAACTTGTACAGGTCCCGCCTTTCCCAGAATCGGTCCCAATGCCTCAGGGATTTAAGCCCCTCCCTCCTACACCATCTCTTAATTCACACATTCATCTGGTCTATTCGCCTATTTCTGCTCTTGCTAACACGTGGCACTGGGAGTAATCCTGAGATTACGACCTTAGAGGTCCTGCTTTTTAATTTATTTCCTCATTCCCTATATTCTGCTTGCAGGACGTCATCCCTTTTTTTACTGATGTCGTTGGTACTGATATGGACCACGACCTCTGGCTGTTCACCCTCCCCCTTCAGAATGTCCTGCAGCCGCTTCATGACATCCTTGACCCTAGCACCAGGGAGGCAACACACCATTCTGGAGTCACGTCTGCGGCCACAGAAACGCCTATCTGTTCCCCTTACGATGGAATTCCCTATCACTATTGCTCTCCCATTCTTTTTCCTCCCCTCCTTTGCTGCTGAGTCACTCGTGGTGCCACGGTCTTGGCTTTTGATGCATTCCCCTGATAAGCCATCTCCCCCAACAATATCCAAAGCGGAATATCTGTTTGAGAGGGAGATGGCCCCAGGGGATTCCTGCTCTATCTGCCTAGTCATTTTACTCTGCCTGGTGGTCACCCATTTCCTTTCTGCCTGCGTAATCTTTACCTGCGGTGTGGTCACCTTACTGAATGTGCTATCCATGATAATCTCAGCATCGCGGATGCTCCACAGTGAATCCACCTGCAGCTCCAGCTCCGAAATGCGGTTAACCAGTAGCTGCAGCTGGACACACTTCCTGCACACGTGGTCGCCAGGGACACCGGTAGTGTCCATGACTTCCCGCATAGCGCAGGAGGACAAATCCAATCCGGCCAATTACCGCCCCATCAGTCTACTCTCAATCATCAGCAAAGTGATGGAAGGTGTCGTCGACAGTGCTATCAAGCGGCACTTACTCACCAATAACCTGCTCACCGATGCTCAGTTTGGGTTCCGCCAGGACCACTCGGCTCCAGACCTCATTACAGCCTTGGTCCAAACATGGACAAAAGAGCTGAATTCCAGAGGTGAGGTGAGAGTGACTGCCCTTGACATCAAGGCAGCATTTGACCGAGTGTGGCACCAAGGAGCCCTAGTAAAATTGAAGTCAATGGGAATCAGGGGGAAAACTCTCCAGTGGCTGGAGTCATACCTAGCACAAAGGAAGATGGTAGTGGTTGTTGGAGGCCAATCATCTCAGCCCCAGGGCATTGCTGCAGGAGTTCCTCAGGGCAGTGTCCTTGGCCCAACCATCTTCAGCTGCTTCATCAATGACCTTCCCTCCATCATAAGGTCAGAAATGGGGATGTTCGCTGATGACTGCACAGTGTTCAGTTCCATTCGCAACCCCTCAGATAATGAAGCAGTCCGAGCCTGCATGCAGCAAGACCTGGACAACATCCAGGCTTGGGCTCATAAGTGGCAAGTAACATTCGCGCCAGATAAGTGCCAGGCAATGACCATCTCCAACAAGAGAGAGTCTAACCACCTCCCCTTGACATTCAACGGCATTATCATCACCGAATCCCCCACCATCAACATCCTTGGGGTCACCATTGACCAGAAACTTAACTGGACCAGCCATATAAATACTGTGGCTACGAGAGCAGGTCAGAGGCTGGGTATTCTGCGGTGAGTGACTCACCTCCTGACTCCCCAAAGCCTTTCCACCATCTACAAGGCACAAGTCAGGAGTGTGATGGAATACTCTCCACTTGCCTGGATGAGTGCAGCTCCAACAACACTCAAGAAGCTCGACACCATCCAAGATAAAGCAGCCCGCTTGATTGGCACCCCATCCACCACCCTAAACATTCACTCCCTTCACCACCGGCGCACTGTGGCTGCAGTGTGTACCATCCACAGGATGCACTGCAGCAACTCGCCAAGGCTTCTTCGACAGCACCTCCCAAACCCGCGACCTCTACCACCTAGAAGGACAAGGGCAGCAGGCGCATGGGAACAACACCACCTGCACGTTCCCCTCCAAGTCACACACCATCCCGACTTGGAAATATATCGCCGTTCCTTCATTGTCGCTGGGTCAAAATCCTGGAACTCCCTTCCTCACAGCACCGTGGGAGAACCGTCACCACACGGACTGCAGCGGTTCAAGAAGGCGGCTCACCACCACCTTCTCAAGGGCAATTAGGGATGGGCAATAAATGCCGGCCTCGCCAGCGACGCCCACATCCCGTGAACGAATAAAAAAAAAAAAATATCACGGGTGCGAGCTCTGCTGCCATGACTTGCCTTAGATTAAGCTCATGAGGGAGTGAGGGAACACGGAGTAGCAGCTATCGACGGAGTCTGGTTTCGACAGAGTCTATAGTTGGGAATTTGGTGAGTGAGGGGATTTTTAAGGGTTGATCTTTATCTAAAATTTGACTAAGTTTGGCATCAAGCATTTAACTTAAATTTAGTCTTAACTTGCAGTTTTTAGTTAGTGGTAAACAAGCAGCCTGAAGTGGCAGTTGGCTTAAATCAAACACACCTCTTTCTTAGCTACAAATTTCTCTATAACTTTCTTCACTTTCTTCTCATGTCCCACTGTATCCCATGTAAACATTTTACACATAAATAGCTTCATAGCTAGCTCACAATTCACCTACCTTTACTTAAACTTCTTCCACTTCTGCAACAGTTAGCAATTGTGATTACTCGAGTATTCCTTATGTATCCACTTTGACATGCATTTGTATCTTCTCACCAGCTTCAAACAGCAAATTTTAATCACTTCAGGCCCCATTTAATGATGACTCCAATTCACAACATATTCAATAGCTTCTTTTTGATCCAGTGGCTTCCTTATTTCTGCTTCATAAAAAGAAAATATACAACCTCAACACCACATAGATTTTACAATTGGGCTTATACTCAACTGGAAAACGAACTGGTCAGGGAACAGCACCTAACCATTAATGTGCTCACCCTGTGTGTATTTTTGGGGTCAGTTCTTTAAAATAGTTTAAAGCATTCAAAATGCCTGTAATGGAGAGTTCACCCCCATTGATCGGCAGGGAATCTGATGCAGTTGCAGGATTTAAAGACCTGCAGGCATCGTGTTTTGTCAGTTTTTCAAACAGCAAACTTCCTTAATGAAAGAATGTCTCGAAATAATTCAACAACCTCTGATGAGGCCATTTGAATTTTTTTGGAGGAAGCGAGGTAGATGAGAGGGGCCCTCCTCGGCATTGAGCACTGCAGGACCCCAAGAATAACGGTACAGGGGGAAAGGATGAATGTGGCAGCTACTGTGGATACCAGCACAACCATATGGTGCACCTAAAACAACATAGGAGAAGTTTAATAACTGTACCAAGTTGGGATTACCTCCCAATCACATGGCACTTACAATTACCTCTTCCCTTGCACTGCTTACCACGAATAACCATTATTTCAGCACAGTATACATTGCACCCTCAGCAGGTACTTGAAAGTATTTCTTCACTCACATCTTTATATGCAATCAGACCAAAATTTTCCTCCCATCTAATGTGGTTGCCAGATGCACGTAGATATCATTATGCTCACTAAGGGCTGTGTATTGACACTTAGGTATCACTATGTTATCATGACAATTGGAAATCCTCACTTATTCCTATCTGGTTGCAGGGGGAGACAGCCTATAACAAAAGAGAGAGAAAACATACAAGATGAAAACTGCCTAGCGTTTGTGCTATTACTCCATACGAAAGAAAGAACTTTCATTTTATATGGTGCCTTTCACGACCTCAGGACATCCCAAAGCACTTCACAGTCAATGAATTAATTCTAAAGTGCAGTCACTATTGTAGTGAATATAAGAAGCCCTACAAATACAGGGAAGAAAGCCAATAAAAGGGTATAGGGAAGGTGAAGGACAGCCCCCAGCTCTTTTCATTCTATTCCCTCATTTTGTCACTTACTGAATTTATGAACTGAAGCACTTCACCCTGTTACTCCTGCTGAAACCTATTTGCGAAGGCTGCTCATAAGGACACATTTGAAACCCGCTTTCCTCTTCTTCTTTCTGTAGGTGTGGCAGAAGAAGTTGAGCCTGGTCCCAGTGCTAAAAGGGACAGTAGCACTTCACAGCCCCTTCCAAGCACCAGCTCAGATATAGTCACAGTCAGAGACTTAAAGAGTGAGATTGAATTAGAGTGGAGTGCACTGGGTGAGGCACAGGGCATGAGTGAGTAGAAGCAGGTAGTGGTGGCAGAGGTGGAGCAGGAACTTATTATCTGGAAGGTCAGCCTGCATCCTGCCTCAGCTAATGAGCCCAGGGGTCTGGACATTATGAAACCTGTTTTTAAAAAGATGCTTTTATATTGTTGATGAAATCATTGGGTGCCATGCCAAATAGTGTGAAGGAAATAATGGGCCATGTGCAGAAGCTGCATTTGCAAAGCCTTGCAGGATGGTTTTGCAACATTGTAGTCCACCATGGAATTTTTAGAAACTTGAAGAATACTTGGTGAGCTCCCAGTGACAGACGCTCTAAGGCTAGTTAGTGTATCTCCCCAAATGTTCAGACTGTTTCCAACTTTGACAGACTTGGGGAATTGGCTAGAGAGAACCATGAGGCAGTGTTTCATTGAGTTCATTGGTGCCAGCAGATCTGCTGTCATACTGATCAGTGGCCATGGTGAAGCAGTGCCCAGCAGCAAGGGCATTGCTCGAATGGGCACAGATGGCAGTGCTATCTCTAAAGACTCACCTTCCTGCCAGCCCTCTCTGCACATGTGAAGAAAGTGCACAGGATCAGGCCGCACCCACAATTACGGAAGCGATGGATCCTGCCACTGGTCCATCTTAGATGCTGAGGAACGAAGGCAACCTCAATCTCAGGAGGCTCTTATCTCCCACTGTAAAGCTGATGGACAATCAGCAGAAACCCTGGAAGCTGTGGAAACAGCCAATTACACCATTTCTTCGGGGGATTCACCAATCTCTCACCGAAGCTACGATAGGAGATTGAAAGAATTCCCGCGGAAATTGGCGGCGGAAATCCTGTGACGGTCTTTTAATGAAAAATGGGAGAATGCCTGCTTTTCTCCATAATTAACGATGCATTAATGAAATCACATTCTCAGAAACCACACTTTTCAAAGTCACACAGTACATTAATTACTGATTTAAAAATAAGCACCCTCGCACATTTCAGTGAAAAAAGAATTTCACATCCTTGTGCGTTACGCGGGGAAATGGAAATAAAAACAAATCCAAGGTTTTGGAAGGTGTTGGCACATCTGAGAAAAGACCGGGTGGGAATGATGAAAGGAGAGAGAACAGCGTAGAGAAAAATGTTGAGTGAGTGGGGATTGACAGAAGCTATTGAGAGACTGGTGACTGTGGGGCATTCAATAATTAGGTGTGTGGACAGAAAGATAAATAGAGCAGATGAGCTAAATTGTGTGGTTTTGTATTCACCAGGGGATAAAGTGAGTCACACAATAGAGAGCAAAGACCATTTGTTGAAGGGAACTGAAGCCTGTACGAGTTCTTCTGTTTTGGGATGAATGGCACTGATGACAGACAGCCTGAGGTACTAAAAATGGAAATGGTTCAGAGGTTGCAAAATGTAAATGTAAAATGAATGTTGTCTGGAATGATGCAGCACTCACTGATGATAGTGTGAAACTGAGTAGAATAATTGGTTGTAATCTGTTGTTGAGAGACTGTGCACAGAAGCAATGAAGTGGGCTGAAAATAGAAGCAACAGAAAAGAGTCAGAGAAAAGCAACAAAGATGAATCCAGGTTTTAGCTCATTGATCTAGGAAGAGAGGCTGAGAACACTGAAGGTAATGCAAGAAAGAAGATCAGGGAGCATGAAATCAGATTCAAAACTTCAAATGAATGGAGGGAGTCAATAATATGGCTGGAGAGGAATTTTGTTAAAAGACAGGACATAATTAAAAGTGAAAAATAAGCTGCAAACTACCTGAAAAATAACTTCTTCAACATCTTACATTTAGATAAGAGGCTACTCTAATAGACAGAATTTTGTGGAATTAGTGGTAATCTGCAGCGGTGGATTGAGAAATGACTGAATGCTCAGGCAGAAAGTTGTTGTCAATGGATTTGGAACTACTTGCAGACCGGTTACCAGTGATGTCCCACAGGGATCGGTGTTAGGACCCTTTTCTCTTTACAATCTTCATTAATTATCGAGATGTGGGGGAGGTATTAAACTAATTTGGCAGGGGGGTGGGCACCAGGATGAAACATTAGAGAGGAGAAACAAAGTGCACAGAGGACTGGGAGAGACAAATAGCACCAGAGTAAAGAATAGTTCAGGAAAAGGAGGGATCAGACAGGGGGCGCATGCGAGGCAGTCTAAGATGAGTTTGGAGTGCATGAATGCAAATGCACGTAACGTGGTAAATAAGTAGGCACAAGTCGCCACATGGGACTATGATATAGTAGCAATAACAGAGACCCGGCTCAAAGAAGGAGAGGATTGGGAATGTAATATTTCTGGTTACAAGGTATTCAGGAAAGCTAAGGAAGGAAAGAAAAGGGGGCAGTATTGATCAAAGAAACTATAATAGCACTGGAAAGGGATGATGTAGTTGAGGGTCAAAGACAGAATCTATTTGGTTAGAATTAAGGAACAATAAAGGAGCTATTACACTACTGGTGTATACTAAAGGCCACCAAAGAGTGGGAAGGAGATAGAGGAGCAAATTTGCAGGCAAATTACAGAAAAATGCAAGAACTATAGAGTAGCGATAATAGGGGACTTCAATTATCCCAATGTAGACTGGGATAGTTACAGTGTAAAGGCAAAGAGGGGGCGGAATTCCTGAAATGTGCTTGAGAACTTTTGGGAACTAGTTCTGGGAAACGAAGTGGGGCAGGTGGAGCATGTTTTCAGTGGGGAGCATTTGGGAAACAGTGATCATAATATCATTAGGTTTAGAATAGTTATGGAAAAGGACAAGGGACAATCAAATGTGAAAATATTTAACTGGAGGAGGGCTAATTTCAGTGAGCTAAAAAGGGATCTTGCCCAGGTGGATTGGAATCAAAAATTGGTTGGCAAAACAATAATTGAACAATGGGAGGCCTGCAAGGAGGAGTTGGTTCGGGAACAGATTAGACACATTCTCAAGAGAGGGAAAGGAAAGGCATCCAAAACTAGAGCTCCCTGGATGACTAAAGATATAGAGATTAAAATGAAACAGAAAAAGAAGACTGATGACAAATATAAGGTTCATAATAAAGTAGAGAACCAAGCTGAATACAGAAAGTACAGAGGAGATTAAAAAAAGAAATAAGAGGGGCAAAGAGAGAGTATGAGAATAGATTAGTGGCTAACATAAAAGGGAACTCAAAAGTCTTTTATAAACATATAAATAGTAAAAGGGTAATCAAAGGAAGGGTGGAGTTGATTAGGGGAAAAAAAGGAGATCTTGTGAGGAGGATATGGCTGAGGTACTAAATGAATACTTCACATCGGCCTTCAGTAGAGAAGAGGATGCTGCCATTGTAGCAGTGAAGGAGGAGGTCGAAGCGATATTGGATAGGATAAAAGTAGATATAGAGGAGGTATTTAAAAGGTTGGCAGTACTCGCATAGTCACCCAGTCCAGATGGGATGCATCCAAGGTTACTGAGGGAAGTAAGGGTAGAAATTGCGGAGACTCTGGCCACAATCTTCCAATCCTCCTTAGATATGGGATGGTGCTGGAGGACTGGACAATTGCAAATGTTACACTCCTATTCAAAAAAGTGGAGAGGGATAAACCCGGCAGTTCCAGGCCAGTCAGCCTAACATCGTTGGTGGGGAAACTTTAAGAGACAATCATAGAATCATAGAAAATAGGAGCAAGAGTAGGCCATTCGGCCCTTCAGGCCTGCTCCGCCATTCAAAATGATCATGGCTGATGGTCTAACTCAGTACCCTGTTCCCGCTTTTTCCCCATATCCCTTGATCCCTTTAGCATTAAGAAATATATCTATCTCCTTCTTGAATATATTTAATGACTTTGCCTCCACTGCCTTCTGTGGTAGAGAATTCCACAGGTTCACCACCCTCTGAGTGAAGAAATTTCTCCTCATCTTGGTTCTAAATGGCATACCCCGTATCCTGAGACCGTGACCCCTGGTTCTGGACTTCTCAGCCATCGGGAACATTCTCCCTGTATCTAGTCTGTCTAGTCCTGTTAGAATTTTATATGTTTCGATGAGATCACCTCTCATTCTTCTAAACTCTAGTGAATATAGGCCTAGTCGACCCAATCTCTCCTCATACGTCAGTCCGGCCATCCCAGGAATCAGTCTGGTAAATCTTCATTGCACACCCTCCATGGCAAGGACATCCTTCCTCAGATAAGGAGACCAAAACTGCACACAATACTCCAGATGTGGTCTCACCAAGGCCCTGTACAACTGCAGTAAGACATCCCTGTTCCTGTACTCAAATCCTCTTGCAATGAACGCCAACATACCATTTGCCTTCCTAACTGCTTGCTGCACCTGAATGCTCACTTTCAGTGACTGGTGTACAAGGACACCCAGGTCTCATTGCACCTCCCCTTTTCCCAATTTATCACCATTCAGATAATAATCTGTCTTTCTGTTTTTACAACCAAAGTGGATTACCTCACATTTATCTACGTTATACTGCATCTACCATGTTCTTGCCCACTCACCCAACTTGTCTAAATCACATTGGAGCCTCTTTGCATCCTCCTCACAGCTTACATTCCACCCAGCTTTGTGTCGTCTGCAAACTTGGAAATGTTACATTCAGTTCCCTCATCCAAATCATTGATATATATTGTGAATAGCTGGGGCCCAAGCACTGATCCCTGCGGTACCCCATTAGTCACTGCCTGCCACCCAGAACAAGACCCATTTATTCCTACTCTCTGTTTCCTGTCTGTCAACCAATTCTCAATCCATGCCAGTATATTCCCCCCAATCCCATGTGCTTTAATTTTGCACACTAACCTCTTGTGTGGGACCTTATCAAAAGCCTTCTGAAAATCCAAGTACACCATATCCACTGGTTCTCCCCTATCTATTCTACTAGTTACCTCCTCAAAAAACTCCAGTAGATATATTAAGCATGATTTCCCTTTCATAAACCCATGCTGACTTTGTCCAATCCCATTAATGCCCTCCAAGTGCTCTGTTATCACATCTTTTATAACAGACTCTAGCATTTTCCCCACTAGTGATGTTAGGCTAACTGGTCTGTACTTCCCTGTTTTTTCTGTTCCTCCTTTTTTAAATAGTGGGGTTATATTTGCCACCCTGCAATCTGTAGGAACTGTTCCAGAGTCTATAGAATTTTGGAAGATGACCACCAATGCATCCATTATTTCCAGGGCCACTTCCTTTAGTACTCTGGGATGTAGATTAACAGGCCCTGGGGATTTGTCAGCCTTTAGCCCCATTAATTTCCCTAGCACTATTTTTTTACTAATACTGATTTCCTTCAGTTCCTCCCTCTCACTAGACCCTTGGTTCCCTAAAATTTCTGGCAGGTTATTTGTGTCCTTCTTTGTGAAGGCAGAACCAAAGTATGTGTTTAATTGTTCTGCCATTTCTTTGTTCCCCATTATAATTTCCCCCATTTCTGTCTGTAAGGGACCTACATTTGTCTTCACTAATCTTTTTCTCTTGACATATTTATAGAAGCTTTTACAGTCAGTTTTTATGTTCCCTGCTAGTTTACTCTCATACTCTATTTTTCCCCTCTTAATCAATCTCTTTGTTCTCCTTTGTTGAATTCTAAACTGCTCCCAATCCTCAGGCTTGCCGCTTTTTCTGGCAATTTTATATGTCTCCTCTTTGGATCTAATACTATCCCTAATTTCTTTTGTAAGTCACAGTTGAGCCACCTTTCCTGTTTTATTTTTGCGCCAAACAGGAATGAATAATTGTTGTAATTCCTGTACACGTTCTTTAAATATTGGCTATTGCCTATCCACCGTCATCCCTTTTAGTAAAGTTCCCCAATCTATCCTAGCCAACTCACACCTCATACTTTCATAATTTCCTTTATTTAGATTCAGGACCCTAGTTTCCAGATTCAACTACTTCACTCTCCATCTTAATGAGGAATTCTATCATGTTATGGTCGCTCTTCCCTAAGGGACCCCGCACAACAAGATTGTTAATTAATCCTTTCTCATTACACAATTCCCAGTCTACGATCGCCTGTTCTCTACTTTGTTCCTCAACATATTGGTCTAGAAATCCATCACGTACACACTCCAGGAATTCCTCCCCCATGGTATTATTGCTAATTTGGTTTGACCAATTTATATGTAAATTAAAGTCACCCATGATTATAGTTGTACCCTTCTTGCATGCGTCTCTAATTTCCTGTTTAATGCCCTCCCCTACATCTCCACTACTGTTTGGGGGCCTATAGACAACCCCCACAATGTTTTCTTGGTGTTTCTTAGCTCCACCCATACAGATTCCACATCGTGATTTTCCGAGCCAATATCCTTCCTCACTATTGCATTGATTTCCTCCTTTACTAACAATGCTACCCCACCTCCTTTCTCCTTTTGCCTGTCCTTCCTAAATAGTGAATACCCCTGGATGTTCAGTTCCCATCCTTGGTCACCCTGCAGCCATGTCTCCGTAATCGCAATAATCCGGGACAAATTAATCGGCACTTGGAAAAGCTAATAAACAAAAGTCAGCACAGATTTGATAAAGGCAAATCGTGTTTGACTAACTTGATGGAGTTCTTTGATGAAGTAACGGAGAGGGTTGATGAGGGTAGTGCGGTTGAAGTTGTGTATATGGACTTTCAAAAAGCATTTGATAAAATACCACATAATAGACTTGTTAGCAAAACTAAAGCCCATTGGATTAAAGGGGCAGTGGTTCCTGTGGATATAAAATTGGCTAAGTGGCAGAAAGCAGAGAGTAGTGGTGAATGGTTGTTTTTCAGACTGGAGGGAAGTATACAGTGGTGTTCCCCAGGGGTCGGTATTAGGACCATTACTTTTTTTGATATATATTAATGACCTGGACTTGGGTATACAGGATATAATTTCAAAGTTTGCAGATAACATGAAACTCAGAAATGTAGTAAACAATGTGGAGGATAGTAACAGACTTCAGGAGGCCATAAACAATCTGGTGAAATGGGCAGACACATGGCAGATGAAATTTAACGCAGGGAAGTGTGAAGTGATACATTTTAGTAGGAAGAATGAGGAGAGGCAATATAAACTAAATGGTACAATTCTAAAGAGAATTCAGGAACAGATCTTTGAAGATGGCAGGACAAGTTGAGAAGGCTGTTTAAAAAAAGCATAAGGGATCCTGAGCTTTATTAATAGGTCATTGAGTACAAAAGCAAGGGAGTTATTCTAAACCTTTATAAAACACTAGTTAGGCCTCAGGTGGAGTATTATGTTCAATTCTGGGCACCACATTTTAGGAAGGATGTCAAGACCTTAGAGATGGTTCAGAAGAGGTTTACTAGAATGGTACCAGGGATGAGGGACTTCAGTTATGTGGAGAGACTGGAGAAGCTGGTGTTGTTCTTCTTCGAGCAGAGAAAGTTAAGAGAAGATTTCATAAAGGTGTTCAAAATAATGAACGGTTTTGATTGGGGAAATAAGGAGAAACTGTTTCCAGTGGCAGAAGGGTCAGTAACCAGTGGACCCAGATTTAAGGTGATCAGCAAAAGAACCAGAGGTGACATGAGGAAACATTTTTTTATGCAGCGAGTTGTTATGATCTGGAATGCACTGCCTGAAAGGGTGATGGAAGCAGATTCAATAGTAACTTTCAAAAGGGAATTGGATAAATACTTGAAGGGAAAAAAATTACAGAGCTACAGGAAAAGAGCAGGGGAGTGGGACTAATTGGATAGCTCTTTCAAAGAGCCGGCACAGGCACGATGAGCCGAATGGTCTCCTTTTATTGTGTACCATACTATGATAGTATGTCGGTGTTCGGGAAATGATTTGCAAGTTTGCAGATGTTACTAAGCTATGCGTGAGTGTTAGGACTATAGAGGATGCTGAACTACTGTAAGCAGATCTCAATGTGTTGGGGGAATGGGCTCACGTTTGGCAAATGAGGTTTAACTTAGAAAAGTGTTGTGTTAAGCATCTGGACAGGTCTAATGCTAAATGTACATGAACTCTACAGGGAACAGAGTTGAAGTGGTGAAAGAAAAAGATCTGGGTGTTACAGTGCATCTCTCTCTAAAGATTCAAGACTAATGCTGTGATGGTATTGCTAAAGCAAACAGGGTTCTAGGTTGTATTCACAGGACAATTCACTACAAAACAAAACACTATTTTGTCCTTGTACATGACCTTGGTTAGGCTTAAGTCAGAATAGGCTCTAGACACAGGTTCAAACTAGTATAGGCAAATTTAGGATTGGAATCAGGGAATGAGTGATCAACAAATGCAATGGACTTTTGGATAGGATAGTGAAGATGAAAACACTGGAATCACTTAAGAAACAGCTGTGATGGGTGGACTGTAGGATCTTTCTGGATGAATGAACCAAAATGGGCTGAATGGCCTTGCTCCTCAGCAACTATCTTGTGTAACTGCAAATATGACATTATCATTCAATGATACAATGGGAGCTGTGACCTCAGAGGGAGCTAGCAATCTCTCACAGCACTTAATTGCTGCTCCTGATCAATGGACAGCATCAGTTTTCAGACTGGTTTTTACAAAGTAGATAGATTGATTACAATGGGTTGTTGCCAGGGTCATGATACTGCAGTGGTCTCTGGTTTAATGAATTAATGCTGGGTAGAGGAAACTAGAAGGGGTTCCTGAATTAATTAATTCATTCATGCCGGGAACCCAATGTTGGAGGGACACCAAGGATTAACAAATTAATGTCTGGGACCTGATACCTGGATTAATGAATTAATAACAGGGAATTTATATTTCAGGGATATCTGGATGAATGACAAAAAGTAAGTGTGGAGTCACAAAGAACAGGTTTGGAGTTTGACAGACGCCAGCACTGTGTGTTTCTCACTATAATTCCTCCTTATATGGCTCTCACTATTTATGATTTCCTGATCTTTGTCTCCACCCTGTTGTGCTTGACGCTGTCTGCTCAGCGTTCACTGCAGCCGCAATCACATGACTGAAAGTGCTGGCTGCTGCCCTCTATCATTCTCCAAAGACACAGTTAGGCCGTTAGAATTGGTCTCAGTGCCCTTGGACTAGAAAGAGGTGGATCAGCCAGGTTCGCACACATGATCATTATCCAGTAACTCCTGTTGCAAAGTGTCCATGTCTGGATGTTGACCTCATGGTGGAACAGCCTGCTGAGAATCATTGTCCCGACACATGCATGAAGAGTGGTCAGCTTGTTGAGGTATTGAAGGGCCATGGAACTGGACCCCAGCAAGAGAGGCAGGAATAGAGGGAAGAAAACTAGGGGACAGAAAAGATGGCATTTGAATTTTGTGGGCTGTGTTCGATCGGCTGACTCCAAGGTTGCTAGATCAGGATAAATTTGGAATTTTGCTGAAAATCATATTCATTATTACATCAGATTGGGATTTTGCACGTGTTTGAAATTATTTATTTTGTAAATGAGTCAGAATTGTTGCCTCCATTCCCCTGGACCCTTCATGTAACTCAGCGGTATGAGCTGAAGGGGTTGATCTACAGGTGTTTCATGACGTCATGCTTGGGTGTTCCTCAATGCTGCTCCAGACATCCTACAAGTGAGATGAAACTCATGACACTCCTGAGCACAGCATTCTCATTGAGTCCGTTCTATAATGAAGACAGCCAATGAACTCAGCTAATGTTTATTGAGGCATGGGAGGTAGTGATTAATATCAGTGGCACCTGTCCAGATGTAATACAAGCACATAGCTTGAACTAGTCTAAGCAAACGTGATCTGAACCGATATAGCTCTGTTCCTCTTTCTTCGCATTTTTAGTCTTCTAACGCTAACTCTTCAAGGTCGATTTTAACCCGCTGTACCCATCGAGAACAGGGGGTTAAAATAGAGTCAGTTTAACTGGTGTGCTTCAGGCAGCCTGTGAGGCCTTGCTGCAGTCTCATAAATATGTGAACGTCGGGGTCCTATGATGTAAATGGGACCCCGATGCGATTTTAACACGCAGTCGCGCACTCCGTGACCAGTGCCAGGCTGGCCAGAGAAAGTTGCCAGCAGGCAAGAGCAGATCCAGAAGAGGATCGTAAAGGTTGGATTTTTGAATTTTTTTACGGTTTCCTCGAGGGCCAATGGAGCAGGAGTGAGCCTCTGGGCCCCACAAGGAAACCTTGAGCCTCCACTTTCCCCCGACCGCGGTCGTCTTCAGACACCCCCATCACCCCCCCTCAATAAATTCACCTGACTACTGAGGACTGTTCCTGCGGGTATAGTTTCCCAACCCTGGCATCGTCCTGGTCAATTTATGCTGTGCACCTTCAATGGCTTCAAAGTCCTTGCTAGAATGGAGAGCCCAAAACTCCAATGTTTTGTACAAAATTATCATTACTGAGTTAAATAGAAATTACAAAATGGAAATAGGCCATTCGGCTCAACCACTCCATTGTTGGTGTTTATGCTCCACATTAGTAGTAATCCTAATCCCATCTGCCCACCCTGTTCCCATATCCCTTTAGTTCATTTTCTTGCACCCACTTATTTTACCTATTCTTAAATGTTGACATGGTCTCTGCTTCAATCACTAACTCTGGTGGTGCATTCCATAGCATCGCAACCCTCTGTGTAAAACAGTTTCTCCTGCTTTCTGAACTAAATCTAATTTAATCTTATACATATATGTATCTATGTCTCCTTGTTCTTGAGTCCCCAATCAGTCTATTTCTATCTCATTTGTCTCATTTTTTCATAATTTTAAGCACATCTATCAGTTCATCTGTGGTGTGGTCCATACACCCAACTCATTGGGTAGGCATGGGTCCGCTGAGTCCTTCTTTGATGTAGGTACACCTGCCTCTGCTCCTGGCTGAAAGTCTTCTTCATCATCAATCACCCTGAGGTCAAGGGGAATTTCTAATGGAATATCCATGCTAACAACAGGGCCCTCGTGGCTAACTCAGGCAAACAATCTTTAATGGTAGTGGTAAAAATTGAAATTGCAGTAGGACAAATTGGAACAATTGAGGATCTGAAAAGTAAGCAAACTATAATAATGGTAAGAAAGGAAATCAAAAATATTCCTAAAACAGGGTCTCCGAGCTAACTGTAAAAGGGCAGGCAGCATGGCTACAGCCAGAGCAAAGGTTACTTCCGGTGGCTGACTCTTGCAGGAGTGTGCTGTGCGTTTGGTTTTACAGGTGCACAGAGATGATGGCCTCGCTATTAGTGCTCGCATGATGGGCAGGAGAGGGTCGGGGGGGAGGGTTAAAGAGTTAAATACGGGGAATGCGTCCGTACGCTGTACTCGCATCCACCACCTCTTTTACAACGACGGATATCGGGGCGTCCAAGTGTCCCGCCTTGGAGAGGTGGGGCGCTTAATTAACATATTTAAATCGGGCTCCCACATTGCAAATGGCAGCCCGATTTGAAATTCACCGCTGCTGCGTGGGATCCCCAGGGGTCGGCAAACTCGGCAGTGAAAGGGAGGCGGGAACTGCTGGCTCCCCAAGGTTAGTGCTTCTTTCAGCTTTCCTTGTGGGCCAGGAGGAGCGGGACTGTCCACCCCAGGTCCCTCAAGGTCTCCCCCAGCCCCAGCCGCAGGCCTCCCCCACCACCACCGCCACCCAGCCCTGATTGCTGATCTTCCTCCCCACCACGATTGCGGAGAGGTGTCAGCAATTGAGTTGCAACAAGGACACACCCCATAAGAATAAAATTAAAGGCTGCAATGAGGCTTGAGCCTTGGAGCAAATGGAAACCCCCGTGCAGAGTCTCTGCCCCCGGTTTTCTGCTGCCTCAATGCTCGGTGTGCACCTGCCTCGCCTGTATACGGGAGTAGAATTTCAGTCCCCAGCTTTTCACTAACGCAAGGCTTTCTAGACATCAATTGGAACAAAATGCCCTCAAGACAGTAGTGCTCTCTATATAGACGTAAATATATTTACATAAGGTTTCAACACAACACTGTCATGGCCCTCAATCAGTGATTGGATTTTACTCTTTTATTGTGTGACTAATTAATTTCTCTGCTTGTAGTAGAAAATGTGTGGCACTAAAAGCAAAAAACCAACACATGTCAACATTACTGAATAAAGCTGAGAATCCTAGGGTGCCTGAGGCAAGAGACAGCTCTTGTGTTCTGATCAGAGACACTGGGGGTGATTTTAAACCCAAAGAACGGGTAGGTTGGGGGCGAGTGCGGGTTTAAAATATTTGTTTTTACGGGTCGCAACCGCAAAACTTTCGGACTTTGTATTCCCAGTGGGAAGCCTGTACTTTTCCGCGCCGATGTTAAACCCGGAAATAAAGCCGGGTTGCGGTCGCGACCCAAAAAAACCAACTATTTTCAACTCCCACCCGCCCCCAACCCACCCGTTCTTGGGGTTTAAAATCACCCCCAGTAGGTTTACCATTATTATACTACATTACATCCATAAGAAATACGGGGGTAGACTCCCCCCCACCCCCCCCCCCCCCGCACGGTATGAACTTCGGATGGAGAGCAGGTGGACACTGAACAGAGTCTGTGCCAGATGCTGATAGTCCCGAAGGGAAGCCTGGTACATTTTTGCAAGCCGGGCCTCATTAGAAATTTGGCTGGTGGGCTGTGGGTGGAAAACGAGCAGCTCAGGGCAGCCCACCGCAATGTTGGGTGGCCGGGCTGGCCTCCAGGCCGAAAGAAGGTAGGCCCATGGAAGAGTCTGATCTCAGGAGGGGAGGGAGCGAGTGCGGTTTTGTACAGCTTGGAGGAGCACTCCTGGCCCCACAAAAGGACAGTTAAAAACATACCTCAGGAGAGCCTCTCCATTTCCCAGGGCCTACCATTGCGCGCCTGAAGCCTTTGCCTGAGTCAGGCAGAGAGCCCTTTTAATGTGGGATTGGGGTCCTAACAGTTCCACTTTAGAACAGCACTGGGCAGACCATGCGCCTTGTGCACTCTGCACAGTTTCGGCTGGAGGTTCAGCCGAAGAGGAGCCCAGAAGATAACGCTGGGCTGCCTGATATTGAGCCGGCACCGAGCTGGCAGGCTGCCCCGGGGTATTTGTTTTCCGCCCGCAGCCCGCTGTCCCCTACACTAATGAGGCCCGGGCCCTCAGAATGGACGAGGTGTCCTGTTGGGACTATCGGGTGGCCGGTTGCTGCCCTCTGCTGGCCGGCCTCCCGAACACCACTTGAGGGGAAAAGCTACCCCGATAATTCTCGCACATGCCCTGATGGGCTTCTGCAATCTTCTAAAACGTGAGCTGACTAGCACCAGATACAAATTGTAACGCCAGATACAAATTGCTAACCTGCTTTATTTTACAGTCAGCAAGTGAACCCACAGAGTAAACATTACAGCAAATCTCACCTTTCTTTAACTTAACTTAAGTCCGCCTGTAATAAAGAAATGATAAAGCATGGCACATTGTCCCTGTTAATGGCCTAATCAGCATTTTCTTTTGGTCAACCCTTTCACTGATTCAGACCAAGGATTGCTCCGAGCCTGGTCATCTCTTTTCTTGAGGTGAATTGGCCCTTGCTTTTACTTGCCTCTTTAAACAGACCTCAAGTATATGTTTGTAGTTTCTTTTGTCCTGTAGCTGGGTAGGAAGTTGGCAATGTGACTTCTGACCCTCTCCTTGTCCAGAAGTTGGTCAGTAGAGCTGTCCATTAAACCAGCTACTGCCCCCTCCCCTCCAGGTGGAGCTCCCTAAAATGAACTCTTTCTGTTTCTGAAATGAATAAGGCTATCCCAACATAATGAGTCTGAGTGGCCTTTCCATTGACAGGCAGCGTTCCACAGACCCCCAACCCTCCCCACCAAGCTTTGGCCGTGAAGTGGATTTTAAACTTCTGTGAACTCAATTTAACTTAAAAGTAACACTTTAATATAAATCACACTTTGCCCTTTCCACAGCAAAAATGATCTGACATCCTGAAATATGACAGTGCTCAAGTCCTGGTGTAGAGCTTGAAACCAAAATCTTCTGATTGATAGGTACGAGTGCTACCAACTGAGTGATTCTGACATTTCTAGCTTGCATTTGCAATTGGTGTGTGCTTGTTACAGACTTATGGACCCAAAATTCAAAAATATGGTGGAGAGAGGTTCCTGGCTGCCTAAGGCCACTGATGTAAAAATCGTCCCAAATTGTGGGAATGGGGTAATTTCCATAATTGGGACAGATGGTCCATACCTGTGTGGGCGCATCAGAGCCCAACAAATAATGCAGGTAATTTTTCTTTTGTTTCTAAGGGTGCAAGCATGTTTTCAAAGGTAATTGATCCTTCTGGGATCAATTGCCTTTCTCTTGGGTCATTTTTAGGGCCTTTACTAGGCCCACAATGGAACCCAAGCCAGCTCTCAGTTGGTGTGAGTTCCATTGTGCATAGGGAGAGTGTTAAGGGCAGAATTCCCAGAGTAGTTCAGGTACCCTCACAGATGCCTTCCCCCTCTGCAAAGCAGTCCAAGGATAGGGGGCAGGCGGAAGACTCAGAGAAAGAAAAGTGCAGAGTTTGAAACAATTTTACGAAAATACTCCAGAAAATTTTGAAAGGCAGCTGTTCATTGAATGCTCATTTTTACAGTGTGAGTGAAGAGGTTAGGATTTCTGTCTTAGTCACTATGGTCATCCAGTAATGAAAGTAGAGCTTTATTCAACCATTCACTTCCCTGTTTAACTTTTCATTGACTGTGTAGGGAATTCCTTATTTCCTGTGATTCTTGGAACTGGATGAATAGTCAAGCAAAGAAAGTCATCTTCACTCACAGGAGTTTCGTTAATCAAAAGTAATTATTTAATGATGTTATCATTCATACAAGCAGTCATGAAGCAAAATGAAACCATACATAGGAAGGAACATAGGAACATAGGAACAGGAGTCGGCCATTCAGCCCCTCGTGCCTGCTCCGCCATTTGATAAGATCATGGCTGATCTGTGATCTAACTCCATATACCTGCCTTTGGCCCATATCCATTAATACCTTTGGTTGCCAAAAAGCTATCTATCTCACATTTGAATTTAGCATATTTTACATATAACTTTCCTCTATAAAATCCTGTTATACACTTAATAATTTGCAACGTTATTATATAATGACTTAACAATTCATACACACGTCAGGCAAATCATTAATACATATACAACCTTTAAACCAAGGCTTTTGCTCACCGGGCCTGAAGGTTGATCAGCTCTTCAGTCCTCAAGGTCTTTTTCTTCTTGCATGATGTTCAACCACAGTGTGCGTTCCTTGTGATTGCCAGGTGGTGAAGAGGCTGTTCTTCTCTCAAAGTCTTTTTTTTATATTGTTTTTTACCAATAGGTAATCAATTTAAAGTGATTGGCAAAAGAATCAAAGGCGACGTGAGGAAAATCTTTTTTTACGCAGCGAGCAGTTATGATCTGGAATGTGCTGCCTGAAAGCGTGGTGGAAGCAGATTCAATCGTAGCTTTCAAAAAGGAATTGGATAAATAATTAAAGGGAAAAATTTCAGGGTTATGGGGAAAGAGTTGGGGAATGGGACTAACTGGATTGCTCTTACAAAGAGCCGGCACAGGCTTGATGGGCCGAATGGCCTCCTTCTGTGCTGTAACGATTCTATGATTCTAGGGCGTAGGATTGGGGAGGGTCATTCTTTCTGCCCAATTGCTCCCTGTTGCTATGCCTCAATCATTAACATACCCCAATGATTGACGGTTTAGGCTTTGATTATATGACCGGACACTCCTTTGATGTAGAAAAGACCATGTGCTCGAACCATGTAAAAGGCCCCTTTACTATCTCTGTTTATGGCCTTTCATGTAGAGATGGCCCCTTTGATGCCTGTACACAGACATCCTTAATGGCCCTGACGTCTCCAATTTTGATTGCTTCACTGGTTTCAAATTCATTTCTTACACCATTTGACCATATTCTGGATGCAGTACTATTTGATGTTTCACAAATCCCAGCTCTTTGAACGGACTACCATGAAAGGGCCAATACCTTTTCACACCTATCATTGCTTTCCCGATCCAAAGCCTTTGATGTATGCCTTTTCTTACATTTCCCCCAACTGTGTTGAAAAGCTTGTGTTTCCAAAAGTCTAAATTGGGCCGTGTAGCACCTGTTGTTTCGGCGCTACACGGCCTCTCTGACATCCAAGATGGCGTCTTGGATGCGCACCCATGTTTCCAGCGTGATGTGCGCCGGACGCCATCTAGGTATAGGAGTTAGCGTAGCCGCAGGTAACGAACGCTGGAATCATGTAAAGTAGGGAGAAAATGGATACAATCAGTGTGCAATGCTGATTTAAAGTGATAGACACCATTTTGGGACTTAAGGCTCAACTCAATGCACATTCTTAATCCCAACCATCTGAAAGTGTGGCTGGAGGACCTCCCACCAGCGCTGTTTAACGGGACCATGCAGGATTTATAGGTTAGTGGCCGGATTATTGCTTCTGGCTGCTGAGACATTTGTAACTGTTTTTGGAGATCTCCTAGACTTCAATACTAGGATGCGGGGACTTAGCCTAACATTTAAAGCCAGGACGTGCAGCTGTGAAGTTAGGAAATGCTTCTACACGCAAAGGGTGGGAGACATTTGGAACGCTCTTCCGCGGACGGCAGTTGATGCTAGCTCACTTATGAATGTTAAATCTGAGATTGATAGATTTCTGTGAACCAAGGGTATTAAGGGATATGGGGCTAAGATGGGTATATGGAGTTAGGTCACAGGTCCACCATGATCTCATTGAATAGTGGACCAGGCTCGAGGGGCTAAATGCCACTGCCACTTGCTGCCTTCTGATATGAGCCAACTTCTCCTGCAAGAAAGCGGTATATGTGTCTGGGTGATGTGCCTATCATGGTTGAATAGCTGCCAGTGTATGTGGCCTATGAGTTGTGGGTGGGCGGCTTGAAACAGTGGTAATGTGTAAGGGTGAGAGGAAGCATCTGGTTGGAAGAATTGAGTACTGATGGAAAGAGTTTGTAGGTATGTGGGTGATGGGGGTGTAGTGCGTGGAGCAGTTGGTCGGAGACGCCACTTGACAGTTGACCCCACTCGCCTTGACCACTCATGTCAAAGCATTGAACTTCTTCCTGCACTGCATCCAAGTTCATGATACTTTCAAGCCCCATGATTACACTGTGTACTATTGAGAGGAGAGGAATTAAAAATGAAAACATAACCCAGATGAATTATCACTGAACAATTCATCCATGATCGGCAGTCCAGAATCAGATATCAATATTCCTGGGTGTTCAGTGTCACAGGTGAAGTGGTGCCAATTGTAAATCAGCCTCAATATTCTTAACTATAACAATGATGTGGAGATGCCGGTGATGGACTGGGGTTGACAATTGTAAACAATTTTACAACACCAAGTTATAGTCCAGCAATTTTATTTTAAATTCACAAGCTTTCGGAGATTTTCTCCTTCCTCAGGCAAATGTTTCAAGATCTCCTATAACAAAACCATAAATTGGTTATGTACATGCACTACAAATGGCTCTCAGTCTCTCTCTTCCTCTCCCTTTCCAGGGGCAATCTGTGCAGAATAAATGATTATTTGTGGGGCAAGTCGAGTCTCTGCAGACAATGAATGGTTAAATATAGAAATAAATGGTTGAGTGGAGTTCTACGTCCATTACTGGATGACTATGGCGAGTGTAAGACAGAAATGCCAGCCTCCTTACCCACTCTGTACAGTTCGGTCTCTCAGTCACCTGCGGCTGGAGTCATTCAATCTTCCTGCTTTTATTGTAAAATAATTGTTTTCAAACTCCGTGCATTCTTATCTCAGGGCATCATGAACACCTCGGTTACCGACTCCAAACATTTCACTGCACCAATCATCATCTGTTAGCAAACAGCAGAACTCCAGAATGTTGCCTTAACAAAGAAGACAATATATTGTGGGGAGTGCCTCAAGGGTTAATATCAAGCCAGTGAATGGTGTTCGTAGGTAATTATTGGTTCAAGTGATTCCCATTACACATGGATTGCTTCTGGGAATTCAAATTTATTTTCTAGAAAAAGATGTGATGGTATATTTTAAAACAGTGTAAAACTCATCAAGAGCAGGCAAGCAGTGTAGGATAGAGAATGAATATCAGGCATTTGAGATAACACTCGAGTGATAAAGGGGTCACACTAGACTGAGTGTGTATATTACACCATGGAAGTTGGGACTTGTAGGAAGGTAGAGCTCAGTGGCATTAGACAGAGTAAGTCCGAAACTAAATGGTAAATCCTTATTAATGTCAGCTCATGAGGCAGTGCACGGTAAAACAAAATGGAGCAGGGAAGGGTTCTGCCTCACTTAGTGGCTGGTGGGCATGCTGGACATCAATTTCCATGGGGATTGTCCTGCTCATCAGACCCTTTATCCGGGGTTTCTGCAGCTCTTCTGCTGATGTTACAGCAGATGACCCCCCCCTCGCCCCCAAAGCACATGGAGTGGTTGAAGTAGAGGCAGATAGCATTACTACATTTAAGGCGAGGCTTATTGCATAAATGAGGGAGAAGGGAATAGAGGGATACGAGGGCAAGGAGGGAAGAGGTCATTAGAGTGAGAGGAGGCTCTTATGGAGTATAAACACCGGCTTTGATAAGTTGGGCTGAATGGCCTGTTTCTGTGCTGTGGAGTCAATGCAATTCTTTGTTCCTAGCACGTCCAGGAAACCTAGCGGGAAGAGGGTCCCATAACAGATCTTTCTGGTGGGAGTACTTTTAAAAGGTGGACAGTAGTTCAAATAAGCATTTTTAGTCCTCCTTGTCATTTCTTTCTCTTTACTTCCTGCTGATCTTTGTGAGCCTTTGTGCCAGTTGATGCCACTAAACATTTCTGTAGGACAAAGCACCCCCACTTTCCAATGACCACAGGGATCTGTCTTCTCAGGGTATGGGTCAACAGAAAGGCAGATGCGGAGCAATCCCACCTGCTTCAAGGACATCTGTGGCTACCGTGCAACAGAGGACTGGAGCATGCAGGGACAGTAACGGCGGTTGTGGCCTGTAACTTGGCTTCACCTCCTTGCAGGCGCACTGCAATATTAATCTGTGGAGATGGTGCTGTGGAGTGGCAGAGGGCAGCTCTCCTCATAAGTATCTCATGCAGTACCACCTCGACTTCAGCAGCCATCAAACTGGGCGCTGGACTGCTCAGTCACTTCTCTGCAGACTCATACTATGCACCTAGGGTTCCCTTTCCCTTCATTTTTGCCTGCCACTTCTTAATCCTTTGCCCCCTGCAGCCCTGTCAAAGGCTTCTGATGGGTAGAGATACCCTCTAAAGTTCTGCAAAAGCTTGCTGAAAGCCCCCTTAAATTGTCCCCATTCCTTTAATTTTCATTTTCACGTAATTTTCCTCTCCCACAACTAGGGGTAAATTTTCGTCTTCACTGCAGATCGCTCACCTATTATAGAACTTGTCTGATTTTCATTGCATTGATTTCAATGGACTGGTGATGGGATGGGTTCTATAATGGGCTGGCGATCCACTTTGCCAGATTACCGCCCATGCAGTGAAGATGAAAATTCATCCCCTAATGTCTTCCCTAGACTCATCTGAATCTACACCCGGAGCTGTGAATACTTATTCAGATTAGCTTGTGACAATGAATTGACTGATTGCACTTGACAGTTTGGGCAGGATTAGACCCATTTAGAATTGAAGATGAAAATTGTCCCTACCGTCTGTAAGACACTGTTCATTATATTTCTGTTCTGGAGGATTTTTCTCTGCAAGATGCATGTGTGCATGTCCTTTAAGATCTTGTTGATGGTCTGTGCAGGTGCTGACGGTTCATAGAAATTGCAAGCTGTTAACCTGAGGACCAGCTTTTGGACACCTTTTAATATCATTTTGAGGTGATGTTATTGTGTTAGTGGCAGGTTCTGAGCTGGTGGTGCTCTGTAACGGTTGCTGGTTAGTCACTGATACTACTGACATTTCTCACATTCTGTTTATAATTTGCTTTGTGGGAAATTAGTGTCATGTCGTCTCTGCTCCAAGACCGGACTGACAAGACAGATTTGCTAAGCTCTCCCTATTTAATGTCTCCTTTCCTGAAACAGGATTTGAGGCTTATTTGCATCAGTGGCTGTGCTTCAAACCCTGGCCGTGCATTGTATGGGGTTGACCATCAATCAGATAAATTATTTTCTATGCCAGGGGCACCTGTTAAAAAAAAGAAAGTTAGGAACAAGAAGGGAAGTTGGGTGGAACATTTTCACTGATGAGTAATGGAGTTGTGGAATAAGATAACGGGAGTCATTGGTAACAGTTAGTAGAAATAGGTTCAAGATGGAACTCTACGGGGCCTAAATTTGTTACCGCCCCAAACCGGGAGTGATTCTGGCGGTGTGCAGCGACAGGGCGCCAGAACGGAGAGGCCCGAGGACTGAACTAAATTCATCTTTGGACCTCATCATCATAATTCAGGTTAGCTGCGGGTGCCAATCAGCGAAGCTCGCCTGTCGGGTCCTAACCAATTTCAGCTGGCGCCGAGGCCCACAGTTAAGTCTGGAAGGGGGGTAGAGGCGGGCGTGTGGGCAGCGGCCTGCAGTTGCTTTGTGGAGCCAGGAGAAGTACTCCTGCTTCTTCCGACTCCACAAGAAACAACATTTTGGGTCCTTTATTTGAACAGCCTCCAGTAGTCCCTTTAAGGCTCGCTGGTTAGGCTGCTCAAGACCCAAAAATACTAGTTGGAATTTGCATGTTGCAAGTAAAATGAGCGCACTGATGTTGAATTTACGCCCCTATATGTTTCTGGCAAGCGAGAAGAGATTGAGAGATATGGTGAGAAATTGAGTAGATGGGGCTGATCTTCTACAGGGATATAATTATCAGCCTAATCACCATTTCCTGTTGCTAAAAGATTTACATTTATCTTATTGGTTGGTGCATCGCTGATGGTCGGTTTGTTTGATGGTACATTCACACTGCATGTTTAGCGTCCATGCAAAGTGGTTTCAAGCTTGCATGAACTCTAAATTTGTGACATTTTAGTCAGATGTCAAGGGTCAAACAGACACCACAGTGAAGTGGAGTGAGACTACCTCCTCCGGGCAATCTCACTCTGCTTTGGTCCAGCATCAAGTTGAACTCTGACTCCGGATTCAGGCTGAATTTATACTTCAGTTTCAGTGTTGCACTGATGCAACAGTTGTGGTGTGAATGTACCCTTATACAGTTTGTAAAGACCATAACTGATACAAAGTTTATACCAGGCACATACAGCTTACACTGGGGGATAGGAAGTCTACATGTGGATATATAGATTCCACTGAGTGGCACATAACTTACACTGAGAGATAAATAGGTTGCATTGGAAGACATTCAATTTGAGGATAAATAGCTTATATTGGGGAATACATAGTTTACACTGGGGAATACAGTTTAAATGATAGGATACAAAGGTTATATTGGGGGTAATCGGTTTACACTAGAGGATGTACAGTTTATCTAATTTACAATGGGAGGTACGCAACTTATACTGAGGTACATTGGTTATACTGAGAGCTGCATAGCTTACTCTAGGGAATACACAGTTTACTCTGGGGAAACACTGGGGAATATACATGTTACAGTGGGAAACATAATTTAAAGTGGATATCATCATACCAACCTCAAAACAAGCAAAAACTGCCCAACAGCTTTAGAAAACAGACAGATGACATGTGAGAAAAGTAATTGCACTGAAAGTGTAGTGGGACACGGGTTTGTAACTTAAGTTACAGCAATAGCCAACATTCTTTCACTCATGTTGGAGGGGAAAAAACAGAAGTACAGGAAAGCCTGAGGAGCGATACAAGTTTTAAAGGCACAAGGTTTATTTTTCAGAGTGTCTGGGAGCATTCAACCCCCAGATATTTTGATTTTTGATACTTTATTTGGTGCATTTTCCAATATTTTGTACAATGAACATAAATATTGCTTTTCATCTGAAAAGGGACATTTGCTGAATTATACCGAAAACTACTCCCAATTTGTCAAATGGGAATGAATTAATTTTCTTTATATTTTAAAATTTGTTGTTCTCAGTAGCAGCAGATAATTTATAACTGGGAGAAAAGACCATTTTATTTCATTTTCTTTTAAAAAAAGTAAATGCTTAATGGCAAATGGGGGATTTGAATCCTGTCGCACTGACCATCAGATCATTCCAGTCAGGTGTACACAGAAAATGTCTATTTGTGTGCATTCCTTCCAAATGCTGCCCGCATACCAACTGCTGGTATATTTGTACAGAGGTCCGGGGCTAGCTCCTCTGGATAAGTTTGAATTTTAAACATTTTTATACTTTACAATAGATTGTTTTTCCTTTTTTTTAAATTAAAAATCTGACATCAATTTTCAACAGACCAACTAGGCCAAAAACTATCGCAACAGAATACTACACATAATAGAATCAGTCTCTTGGTTGCCCTGGGCAGACTATGCCAAATTACTTGGAACAAGAGGCCGCATTTCAGTTAATACGGAATGAGAGTCCTGGCCAATGGGAGCTGAATTGTACAAGTACTGAATATGAGGAAAATATTCAGTAATCTGGATTGCTCCTCGATTTCTTAGCCTTCACAGGCTTATTCCACAATGGAAAGAATACCACAGCGTATAATCTCAATTTGATGATCCTCTGTATTTATGCCTAGATCCAAGATCTAGTCCATAGAAGTGGATGGATGATTCCTGGGGATTCTAAGTAGCTTCAACCTTGGCTGATGACACCAATCAAAGATAGTAAGAAAACCTGAAAAGCCCAGGATGCTCATTAAACAGTGTTTTGGAGTCTTGAAGCAACGATTCACTGCCTGGATCACTCGGGGGGAGGGGAAAGGGGCGTTCTTTATAGTGCACGCTAGAGAAGGTGACAAAGTAGTGATGATGTACTACATATTCCACATTATTGGAATTAAGAGAGTCATCAGCATGTGGAGTATTGATGAAATGTAGCCTTCATGGGGCGAACAGGGCAAAGAAGGACCCAAGGAAGTGGTTGCGGTGGATGAGACATTGCTGTTGGGCAGCCAGTGGCGTCAGAGGATAATTGTCACTTTCTTTAGCTGAGTTTCAATATTGTTGCTACTGAAGCGTCATAAAGGCAATGAGGACTGTCCCTTCTGCTTTCCCTTTGCTTAGATGTTGCTGGCCTGCAGCTGAAAGGAAAGCAGATAGTCCTTCACTGGAGGTGATGGCTACCAGGTGTTTTCCAACAATCAAAGGTATCATTCCTGTGAGATGGCACGGATTTCATTGTCTGCTAGTTGCCTTGTAAAACGCTATCTGCCTTGCTAACTGTGAGGGTCAATATGTGCCTATCTATCTCATCCATGAAACCAGCATGCAGATAATCATATAAGGTGGCTATAGAGGATATATAGGTGCTAGTGTGTGTTACGTAGGGACACCAAGTGCTCAAGGTACAATGCATGAAGCATGAGTTCACCTTCTGCGGCGTGTATAACTTCTTACAGGCAATCCTATACCTCTGTTTCTTCCTCTACCTCAAAATGTTTCCCAACCAGTAAGTGTGACGGCAGATACTGCCACATTTTTGCAGCCCTGGATGAAAATGTCCTGCTGTCTCTGAATATAAAGAACCTTGAAAGCTCTGCACCTATCCCAGGACTGGATAGAGTTGTTGCCCCTCCATGCAAGGAATTTGAGTGGTGCAGACCAGACACTCCTTCAGAACTCTGCAGGTGAACAGGAGCCTCACCAGTATGAGTGTCAACTGGGACATCCTGTAATCAAGCACTGCCTTGCAAACCAGAGGACATGGCGCTCAGACAGTGCTTGGCTCTTTGTCAGCAGGGATCTTTGTGGCTGCACTAGCTCCTAAATCCCTCCCCCCTCCCCTGAGGCTCTCCAATCTTTCCCCCAGAGTTCAAGCCGGCCTTGACAGCTTCTGCATTCTTGACACCCAGCGCACCCAGAATACAAGGGAAAAAATTATCTGTGGTATTCACGCTCCACTGTAATTGTGGTCATAACAGTTCTGCTGCTGCAGAAGCAGGGCCTGCATGCTTCTGAAATCTGAGTAGATTTGTTGCCTTCTTATCAGACACTGTTGCTACATGAACCCATACAGGATTGTGGTTGATGAAACCCCCCCTGTCCCCTGACCTCCAATGGTTGTTGCAGGCCCAATAAACTCAAACTAACCCTCTTCCAGCAGCTTACGTGTTTCTTATGATAACAGCAACTACCTGCCACATTTTTGCATTGTGTACCATCTTGATTTGCAATGAGTAAAATGATGAGAAGATCACTATAATGCATATTATGGTACATAAGAGCAAATGTTGTGACATATAATTAAATATATACAAAGTGTATTATAGGGTAAGTTTCTTTCAAGCTCCACTCTTGACACAGAGCCTCACTCGATAGAAGTGCAGATTGGTGAACTTGGGAACATAGGAACAGGAACAGGTCATTCACCCCCTCAAGCTTGTTCCGCTATTCAATTAGACTATGGCTGATCTGTATCTTAACTCCATCTACTCGCCTTGGTTCTGTAACCCTTGCCTAACAAAAATCTATCAATCTCAGTTTTGAAATTTTCAATTGACCCAGCCTCAGCAGCTTTTTGGGCAGAGAGTTCCAAATTTTCACTACCCTTTGTCTGAAGAAGTACTTTCTGACATCACCCCTGAACAGCACAGTGCCAATGCCTGAATCGTGGCACTCCCAATTTTCACCAGAAAATCAAGGGAACCACAAATTACGGACATTGACCTCTGCATCCAATTGCCTTGACCATTGAGTGAGGTTCCACAGCAGGAGCACAACCCTGCAAAATTCACTTTATAGACTAAACCTTACATATATTTAGCTAAACCAGTCAATCTCCCATGGTATTGCACACGGGGAGTCAAGACCATGTGTAGTCGTCCGATGAAACAGGATTAGACTGTTGGGGAAAATTCGACAGGAGGGAGCAGGCATAATTTGCCTTTATTTTTATATAATATTTTGATTTTATAGTTTTATAATTAAATAGTAAAACTTATGACAATTTTGGAAGCAGAGAAGTAGAGTTTGCCAGAACATAGGTTTGGTATTGCATCCACTCCTGCTGTATTCTGAGAGAACATAGGTACAATTTAAAGGATTACCTGTAGTACGTTATCTGGATGACGTAGATTGGGATGGATGATTCAAAACATCTGCAGAACTTAGCAGTTATTATTCAGTGTTAAGACAGTTATGATTTAAAACTTAAAAGATCAAAGTGTTCTTTCATGTAACCCTCTATTCACTCTCTGGGATTTATTGTTATTATTAAAAGCCTCCTATCCATATCCCAAGAAGGTTAAGGTTATCTGGGAAGCGCCTGCACCTAAAAATGTGTCTGAATTAGTCTTTTCTTGGGCTAGTGAATTACTGCAGAAAGTTAATTTCTCAACCATTGCCAGTCCTTTAAAAAGATGTTCCATGGAATTGGACCAGTATGCCCTTTCTTAATAAAACCATTAGGAGACACTGGGCTGCCTCAGTGTCATCAAACAAAAAACCGAACAAAAGTGCCCCCTTTTTAAAGGGGCACAGCTAATAGAGAACTATAAATTTATAAAATCAAATAATAATAATACACTTGGTATCCATTATGCCCTCCAGTCCCTAATATGTGTAAGGTTGTTTCTCAGCTTTTAAAACAGATTCTTGTATCAGCTAATGTTTTGTTTCACTATGATTATACAGAAGCAATCACTCTGGCAGTAGGTGTTTCATATTATGGACTGGGTGCTGTCATTTCCCATATTTTCAACGGTGCTAAAGAAAAACTAATAGCTTATGCTTCTTGGTCATTGATCTCTGTAGAAAGGAATTGGTCACAGATTGAAAAAGAACCACTAACTTCCACATTTGTCTACAGAAAATCCATCAATATCTATATATGGTGAGAAGTTTATTTTCATGAAGATCATAAACCACGTACGTTGGTTCTTGGGCCAAAAGAGGGGTTTCAGCAACTTCCAGGCTGCCAAGTTGGGCTGTACATTTGGTGGCTTATTGTGACTACATTAGCTATGGTCCACTTACCAAAATCCTAATGCTGATGGATTACCTTGGTTATCCTTAAAAGATACAAAAATCTGAGAACAGTAATTATTGTGATGTGGAGATGCCGGTGATGGACTGGGGTTGACAAATGTAAAGAATCTTACAACACCAGGTTATAGTCCAACAATTTTATTTGAAAATCACAAGCTTTCGGAGGCTTTCTCCTTCGTCAGGTGAATGTGGGAATCCTTGATCATTTTGCATTTATATTCAGAGAACAATACCTGGTGATTACAGATAATCTTTCCAACTGCCCGTTGTCAAGGCAATCAAGTGTTCAGACAGAGAGGTGTTACCTACAGGACCACCGAATATACAAACGGGCAGAACACAAGACAGAGAGAGAGAGGGAGAAACATCCGAAAGGAAGAGAAAGACAGAGAATGACCCGTTGTATTAAAAACAGATAACTTTTATTCACTGGTGGGGTTACGTGTAGCGTGACATGAACCCAAGATCCCGGTTGAGGCCGTCCTCATGGGTGCGGAACTTGGCTATCAATTTCTGCTCGACGATTTTGCGTTGTCGTGTGTCTCGAAGGCCGCCTTGGAGAACGCTTACCCGAAGATCGGTGGCTGAATGTCCTTGACTGCTGAAGTGTTCCCCGACTGGGAGGGAACCCTCCTGTCTGGCAATTGTTGCGCGGTGTCCGTTCATCCTTTGTCGCAGTGTGCATGGTCTCGCCATTGTACCATGCTCCGGGGCATCCTTTCCTGCAACGTATGAGGTAGACAACGTTGGCCGAGTCACAGGAGTATGAACCATGTACCTGGTGGGTGGTGTCCTCTCGTATGATGGTGGTATCTGTGTCGATGATCTGGCATGTCTTGCAGAGGTTGCCGTGGCAGGGTTGTGTGGTGTGGTGGACGCTGTTCTCCTGAAAGCTGGGTAATTTGCTGCGAACGATGGTCTGTTTGAGGTTGGGTGGCTGTTTGAAGGCGAGTAGTGGAGGTGTGGGGATGGCCTTAGCGAGGTGTTCATCGTCATCGATGACATGTTGAAGGCTGCGGAGAACATGGCGTAGTTTCTCCGCTCCGGGGAAGTACTGGACGACGAAGGGTACTCTGTTGGTTGGGTCCCATGTTAGTCTTCTGAGGAGGTCTATGCGATTTTTCGCTGTGGCAAGTCGAGCGTCATATCCCGTTCTTACAAGGGCGTCTTTCAGAGTCTGTAGGTGTCCATCGCGTTCCTCCTCGTCTGAGCAGATCCTGTGTATTCGCAGGGCCTGTCCATAGGGGATGGCCTCTTTGACGTGGAAGCTGCAAAAGTGGAGCATCGTGAGGTTGTCCGTGGGCTTGCGGTAGAGTGAGGTGCTGAGGTGCCCGTCTTTGATGGAGATTCGTGTGTCACAAATTTAGCATTTTATGCCCTAACGCTGGCCATGAAGCTCTCCCCTCCATGATTGGCACCTTCCCCTGCCCCCCCCCACCCCAGAACCATCTTCCTGGTGGCTGGGTCAGCCTGCTAGATATTGAGCTCGCCCAGAGCCGGCGATCTGCAGTGGGATGCCCGTTCAGGCTGTGCAGTTCACCCTTGGCACATTAACGAGGCCCCGTCCTCAAAACGGACCGGGCATCCAGCAAGAGGGAATGGGCAGCCAGCACACCCACTCTGCCCGTCAGCCGTCCAATAGTTAAAATCTACCCTAATAACTCTACACCTACAAGGAGGGCAATTTTGAAAGAGAACTAAATCAGGCTTGTTCCTGATACTGGGGCCGATGAATAACTGCACAAGCTTCACTCCATGTGCTGTTTGCAAACCTGAAGAATGCATGTTGTGCATAAGTTGTAATTGATCTTTGCCGACCGACAAATGTGAGCTTTATGGCATCAACGTCAGCAGGATGGGCATTTAGTACAAGCAGAGAGGTGGTGTTGGTGGAACCAGTTTGGAGTTTGCAATAGGCTGTGCATATTCAGCCTATTCTCTCTTTTGCTGGGCTAGTATCTTGGCATTTCAGATTTACATGTGGCCTCACACTAACCTGGTCAATTTTAATTTGACCACTTTCAATAATAGTTTTATTTCATCCACTGTAACAGGTCGATTTGGATTCAAATCAGAATATTGTTGCTTTTCTGGTTTCTGATGATGGGGGAGCTGTATTTGAACTGCTAGTAATTTTACCACTCACCTTCTGCCAGAGAAAAGTTGGACTGTTGGTGGTGAAGGCACGTGTTCCAATGCCATTTTAACACAGCAGCAAACACTGCATTTGAATCAAAATACCAACTTAACCATCGACTAGAGTATTCAATTAAATTAATCAATCCTTACATTGGTACTATCACAAGCTACAGCTAATCCAGACTTATTGGGGGAGAAATTGGGTTATTGCCAGGAACCGGCGCAAAATCAGCAACGCTTTGAAAACATACTCCCAAAGATCACTCCAAATTGGTCTCATGTCTCATCTCCACAATACTGGAGAGCTGTGGATGGCAAGTGGGCATCCTAATGCCTCTTGCTGATCCAGGCCTACCCAAGATTGACCGACTTGGATGCCAAGTCAGCAGGTAAGTCCTGGGGGGGATGGGAACAGGAGGGTGCAAACGCTGCTGCATCAGTTAGCTCCACGTTAAGGGAAGTGAAACCTGAAAAACCTACATGTGGGTTTCAGCAGCCTCCAGAAGGCCCATGAAGGACCTTCGGTTAGGTTGCCGTAGACCCGCCAAACTCAGCCTGCTCTGCCCAGTTTTTGTACTAGTTTGGCACTGTGATCCTGCAACAAGTGTTGGGCCTGATTAGCAAATTCAAGGGGCCTAAGGCCCATTTTAGGCAGGTGCCCCGGGCACTCAGAAATCACGCCTGCCAATCTGCAGCCGGCTCACTTAGGGATCAGGTGCGGGAGATTGCACCCAGAAATTGGTCTCCCTAACATCAATTTCACTCCCAAAAAAACGGGCACAATGGGAACCAACCCCCAACCCCCCCACCCCCACTAATTATCACATGCAGTCTCAAGGCAAGAACTTGAATGCATTTTAAAAAATATGTGGCAGAATGTCCAATGTAAAATGTCTTTAAGTGTTATCAATACACTAGGATTCAGGTAAAACAATGCAGGTGGTTTTATTCTGATATAACTGCCAGGTTCGATCTGTGTGCCTTATACCGTGTTACTGCAGGGTTTTGAATAAACAGGGGAAAATTTTGCAGCTGCATTTTTGTGCGGAAAATAATTTCTAAGTTTCAATTGGCACAAGCCAAGCCATCTTCTACATGAATACCTCAATTGCAGCAGGACTCACAGAAGAGCAGTATATTTGCCTCTGTAATAACAGTGACAAAACCTCGAAAAAGTAACTACTTGGATGTGAAGCACTTTCTAACATCCTGAGGACATGATATGGCACTATATAAATGCAAGTTCACGTTTGAGAGAAAAATCCCAAACACTAAGAGCCACATGCAGGAAAATCAACTGCCAACAGGCTGCAGGCATTAAAATATTTGAAAAGAAACACTTGCATTTAGGCAACAGCTTATCACATTGTCTACGCACATCAAAGCACTTCGTGTAAAATGAATTGCTTTTCATGTACAGAGGCTGCTGTTAGAAAGGCAAAGCTGAATATTATAAGTCTGAATACACATTTAGAATGGAGAATCAACATTGTGGAGGCATCTCATCGTCATCTACAATAACAGCAACAACAATTTCAATTATATGATGCCTTTAAAGTAGCAAAAATCGCAAGGCAACTCACAGAGTAGAAAAGGACACCAAACAGTAATAGAAGAGTTAGGGCACATGACCAAAAGCAGTGTTGAAGAGAGGTTTTCAAGGCAGGGAGACCGGTATCAAGGCAAAACCATTCCAAAGAATAGGCATGGGTAGGGTATGAATAAGATATTGCTCTGTGATCATCTTGTCTAATACTTGTTTAGTTGGTCCTCAGCTGGCTCCCAATTCTCACTGTTGTTTCTTCATAATATTTCTGCTTGGCCTTAGAAAGAAAGAAAGGACTTGCATTTATATTGTACCTTTCATGACCTCAGATGTCCCTAAGTGCCTCACAGGCAATGAAGTACTTTTAAAGTTTATTCACTGTTGTAATGTAGGGCAACACAGAAGCAAATTTGCTCTCCAAATAGTCCCACAAACAGCAATGCGATAATGACCAGATAATCTGTTTTTAATAATGTTGGTTGAAGGATAAACATTGGCCAGGACACTGGGAGAACTCCCGTGCTCTTCTTCGAATAGTGTCATGGCATCTTTGTGCCTACCTGAGCGAAAAGTGATTTAACATCTTGTCCGAAAGACGGTACCTCTAACAGTGCAGCACATCCTCAGTACTACATTAGTTTATTTGAGCTTTTCATTCAGCCACCGTTGTCTTACTGTGTTTCTCCTTGTCACTACCATTAAAATTGCAGTTGGGTCCCGATGACGACATTGGGACCCGACATGCATATGTAAAAAAAGACCCCGTCGGCTTTGGGTGGGTGTCCTTGCCATCTGCTCAGCTGAGCAGGTTAAAATCCCAAACGTTCAGCTCCCGGGGGTGGGTAATTAACCTGGGCGATTTTAACTGCCCACCCATTCAATTTCCACCGGGTGGGTAGGGTTAAAAACGCACCCTATGCCTTTCAAAATTTAATGAACCCAAAATGCATATTTCACCAATATTGAATGAAGACAATGAAGGCCGTATTGATTGTTGGTCTGAGATGCTTATTGATGGTGAGATCATTCTAGCTAACTGATCCCTAAGGTTTCCCTATTATAATAACACGCATATGTAAGCAGTGCCATTGCTGTCGTGCCTATAAATGGGGAACTACAACACCTCTCTCCTGATAAACCTTGGGGGGGGGGGGGGCATAGATTTAACCCTCTATGTGCTGATCCTAGCAGTACAGATATATTATTCGTTTTTTTAAAATCAACTCAGGCAACACAGGTAAAATCCAATTTGACAAAATCATAACAGTAATCTCTGGCTTATAATTGTTACACAAGTTTGACTTTATAATTGAGTTCTTGTTCACTAGAGTGTCCCAGTTAAGAGGTTTGACGTGCATTTTGATCAGCTTTGTGTTAGCATGCGTATTGTTTTGACTGGAGTTCTGTAAATGGCTACCATTTGAAAATGAAGCAAATACTTCAACCCCCCTCTGTCAGGCTCTGATCATAAATAATGCCTGCACACTCAGTGGAAAATTTCAGTGGGCAGATATATCACTCATAGTGCAGGCTGGTCCTTTGAAGTAGACTGATGTGAATTGGCTGCTCTGAAGGTAGACAGCGCAAGGAACACTCTGCCTTCAGGCACTCCATTTACAAGCAGCACAGCGTGTTTACAGGGGACACACAATGGTAAAACACTGGAGCTTTCTACCTTTCAAATTTGGTTCACTCTTAACCGCCCTCTGAAGTGGCCTACCAAGCCACTCAGTTGTCAATCAGGGCATCTAGGGATGGGCAATATATGCCGGTCTTGCCAGTGACGTCCAAATCCCTAGAATTAATTTTTTAATAATCTAAGCTGTGTCAGCTGTGGGTCAGTGGTAACACTCTCGCCTCTGGGTCAGAAAGTTGGGGGTTCACAGCCCCACTCCAGGGATTTGAGCACCTAATCCAGTCTGACACTTTAATGCAGTACTGAGGGAATGCTGCACTGTCGGAGGTGCTGTCTCTCAGATGAGACATTAAACTGAAGCCCTGTCTGTCCTCTCAGGGGGACATAAAAGATTCATGGCATTATTCGAAAAAGAGCTGGGGAGTTGTCCCAATGTCCTGGACAACATTTATCCCTCAACCAACACTTAAAATCAAATTATCTGGTCATTATCATGTTGCTGTTTGTGGGACCTTGCTGTGCGCAAACTAGCTGCTGCGTTTCCTATATTACAACAATGAATACACTTCAAAAAGTATTTCATTGGCTATAAAGCGCTTTGGGATGGCCTGGGGTCATGAAAGGTGCTGTATAAGTGTTGAAAGGGGTTGTATTCTCTAGAGTTTCGATGGTTAAGGGGTGATCTGATCGAAGTTTATAAGATATTAAGGGGAACGGATAGGGTGGATAGAGAGAAACTATTTCTGCTGGTTGGGGATTCTAGGAGTAGGGGGCACAGTCTAAAAATTAGAGCCAGACCTTTCAGGAGCGAGATTAGAAAACATTTCTACACACAAAGGGTGGTAGAAGTTTGGAACTCTCTTCCGCAAACGGCAATTGATACTAGCTCAATTGCTAAATTTAAATGTGAGATAGATAGCTTTTTGGCAACCAAAGGTATTAAGGGATATGGGCCAAAGGCAGGTATATGGAGCTAGATCACAGATCAGCCATGATCTTATCAAATGGCGGAGCAGGCACGAGGGGCTGAATGGCCTACTCCTGTTCCTATGTTCCTATGTTCCTATAAATGCAAGCCTTTCCCCTGGAGGTATTGAATGATGTTTCTTTTGGCGGTGGCCCACTCATGCATAAACCTCGACAGTAAATGTTGACAAACTATTCGACCACATGAGGCATCACAGCCAAGCCAGGTCCTGTCCTCATCTGACATCCACATACATTCACTTTCCAGCAGGAGTTATGGGACGTTGATCAGGAGCAGGAGCGCTGGCTGATTTTCCCCCTTCTAGGCCTGAGGCACTGAGATCAACTGTAGCACCTCAATTGCTGCTTTTGCTAAGATCAACTAGTTCCGCACTGGTCTATATTAAAGACACGGTAAACTGCATAACACACAGAATTTTGAAGAAAAGAGAACCCAGAGAGAAAAGGGAATGTAAGAAATTGAGAAATCACGGAAAGTCAAAGGGATAAAAGACGACAGAAATGGGACTGGGAAACAGAAAATAAATAGGGCTGAAAAAGAGAGAGACAAAGACAGCACAGAGAGATGGAAGAGAGAAACGAAGGGAAAAGGCACAGAGCGATGGGGAGGAAAAAGAGAGAAAGGAGGGCAAAAGACACAGAGCAATGGGGAGGAAAAAGGGAGGAGGAAAAAAGCACAGATGGGAAGGAAAAAGAGGGAAAGGAGGAAAATAATAGTGATGGAGAGGAAAAAGAGGGAATGGAGGAAAAAAGTCATGGCCAGTATGTAGATGCTTCTATTAACGAACTCTAAAGTCAGTTTCCCATATCAGAGCGTGTGGCTGACATGGTTCCAGTTCTGCTCTGTATTGCACAGTCACTTCACCTGATGCCTTTATCTCTGAAAGTTAATTTAAAAAACAACATTCTGTATGTAGAATTTCAGATTTTTTTAACTGTGGAGAACTTAAAAGTATTTTGGTTGATTCATTTACAAAAATGCATGACTGAGCTACTGGAAAAGGAGAAAGCTTGCTCAATCATTTCCAAATTATAAAACACTAAATCTCATTAGTATAAACAGGCTTCACTTGAGCTGCATTAAAAAAACAACACTCCTGTGAATAGGAGACTTAACTCCACTTCACCGTGAACATGATGGAATGAATTTTCAGAAATGAATGGATCTCTAGGAATTTCTTCCCATCACTTTCACAAGGCAATAAAGAGTTGGTTACTCTAGTGCCTTGTGCAACCATTGCCTGTGTGATTGTATGCACGTGAGTGTACATATACAAAAGCGAGCATGTGTATGTGGTGTGCGAGACTGTGAGTCCGTAGATCCAAAAAGCAAAATATCTGCTCGTTCACCTCCATAATGTATGTGGGATCTGGCTGTGTGCAAAATGGCTGCCTGGTTTGCTTACATAACACTACTCAGTGCACTTTAAAGTAATTCACTGAATATGAAGCGTTTTGAAACATTTCTGAAAGAAAGTTATTGTGATGGAAGTGGAGCTCTAACTCATTTTAAACTATAACATTTCTGCATTATATCTTTTTATATGAAGCCTTTAGCTAAATAACATTTTTAATTTAAAATTGAACTCTTAGGGGGTCATTTTTAACTAACCTATCCATCAGGGAACTGATCATGCGGAAAGCAAAATCAGGCCGCATGATAAAGGAGCAGCCGATCTGATCGTGTCAGTTCTCTGCCGGACAGGTTAGGTTAAAATTACCCCCTTGGATGCTTTTTGTGTCCTTTGTCTCTGAGCCTGAGCTTAAGCTAGAGAATAGTTACGAGCTCAAGGGGAACAATTCACTTATGTTTTTATTGCCATTGAACAAAACCTAATCTAATCAAACTTATTTGGCTTAAACCTCAGTTTTATGAAAAGAATATGGGGTCATTTTACAAGCCCTCCCTGCTGGCCGGGAGCCTTGCTCACTGCCAGTACTGGTTGAATGTTTCGATACGAGTTGCGTATGATTTTCCAACCATTAAAATTAATCATGAAAAATCGCGGGCAGTGCCTGTCCAAATTCCTGAGCTGCACTTCGGTGGGTGATATTGCTGGTTTGTGCAAATTTGTTGCTGTGAGAGGAAATGGAGCTCATTGTCTGTGATTGCCACAACCACTAAATGGGTGGCATGCCAAATGCAAATTCCAAAGGGTTTGACGTCAGTCCAGGGAGCAATGAGACTACTTTCCATACTCCGATCCAGTCGGGTGACAGAAATAATATTCAGATTACTGGCCTATTGAAAAAGTACTAGGGGCTTCTTTAAAGGAAGAAGCTGTGTGAAAGGTGTCTTTTGATCAGTAGAATCAATGGTAAAGTGTGGCTACGTCTCCCTATTTTACACTTCAGTTTTGGATGTATCCAATGTGATATCTGTACTTGTGGGGACGACAGGAACATTTCTCTTGCCCATGTTCAAATGTTGTACGAGGAAGTGTATTGACCATGTAAGAAGTGTGTTCTGAAGATGATATTTTTATAGGCTTGTTTTTTTAAAAATAATTATTTGTACAACTAATTTATATGGGCCCCAACAACATCCTGGCTGTAGTGCTGAAGATTTGTGCTCCAGAACCAGCCGTGCCTCTAGCCAAGCTGTTCCAGTACAGCTACAACACAGGCATCTAACTGACAAAGTGGAAAATTGCCCAGGTATGTCCTGTCCACAAAAAGCAGGACAAATCCAATATGATCAATTATCGCCCCATCAGTCTACTCTCAATCATCAACAAAGTGATGGAAGATGTCGTCGACAGTGCTATCAAGCGGCACTTACTCACCAATAACCTGCTCACCGACGCTCAATTTGGGTTCTGCCAGGACCGCTCAGCTCCAGACCTCATTACAGCCTTGGTCCAAACATGGACAAAAGAGCTGAATTCCAGAGGTGAGGTGAGAGTGACTGCCCTTGACATCAAGGCAGCATTTGACCGAGTGTGGCATCAAGGAGCCCTAGTAAAATTGAAGTCAATGGGAATCAGAGGGAAAACTCTTCAGCAGCTGGAGTCATACCTAGCACAAAGGTAGTGGTTGTTGGAGGTCAATCATCTCAGGACATAACTGCAGGTGTTCCTCAGGGCAGTGTCCTAAGCCCAACCATCTTCAGCTGCTTCATCAATGACCTTCCCTCCATCATAAGGTCAGAAATGGGGATGTTCGCTGATGATTGCACAGTGTTCATTCCATTCGCAACCCCTCAGATAATGAAACAGTCCGAGCCCACGTGCAGCAACACCTGGACAACATCCAGGCTTGGGCTGATAAGTGGCAAGAAACATTCACGCCAGACAAGTGCCATGAATGACCATCTCCAACAAGAGAGTCTAACCACCTCCCCTTGACATTCAACAGCATTACCATCGCCGAATCCTCCACCATCAATGTCCTGGGGGTCACCATTGACCAGAAACTTAAGTGGACCAGCTATATAAATACTGTGGCTCCAAGAGCAGGTCAGACGCTGGGTATTCTGGGGCAAGTGACACACCTCCTGACTCCCCAAAGCCTTTCCACCATCTACAAGGCACAAGTCAGGAGTGTGATGGAATACTCTCCACTTGCCTGGATGAGTGCAGCTCCAACAACACTCAAGAAGCTCGACACCATCCAGGACAAAGCAGCCCGCTTGATTGGCACCCTATCCACCACCTTAAACATTCACTCCCTCCACCACTGATGCACCGTGGTTGCAGTATGTACCATCTACAAGATGCACTGCAGCAACTTGCCAAGGCTGCTTCGACAGCACCTCCCAAACCCGCGACCTCTACCACCTAGAAGGACAAGGGCAGTAGGCACATGGGAACACCACCACCTGCATGTTCCTCTGCAAATCACATACCATCCCAACTTGGAAATATATTGCTGTTCCTTTATCGTCGCTGAGTCAAAATCCTGGAACTCTCTACCTAACAGCACTGTGGGAGAACCTTCACCACACGGACTGCAGCGGTTCAAGAAGGTGGCTCACCATCACCTTCTCAAGGGCAATTGGGGATGGGCAATAAATGCTGGCCTTGCCAGTGACGCCCACATTTCATGAATGAATAAAAAAAAATTCTTATTGTTTTCTTTTGCTTCTGTGTAATCTAATTCTTCTTGATAAATTTATCTTGTAGTTTTCTCCAGAATTGTCTGAGAGAGGACAGAAGTGGATGATGGCCAACTCATATGACTTCTGATGCTCATTATCTCAGTAAAAGAGAAATTGTTATTCCTGTGGCATGCTAATCCTGTTCAGTGCACATTAAGGTTGGACATTTCAGGTCACAGGGGACACAGGTCTGCTGGTGGAATCTACAGATCATGGTGAACACCAAAAAACGGTTGGCAGGCAGCTCAAATTGTAACAGTGAGAAGGCAAGTCTTTTTTCTTTCTATGGCGTAAGTGTATGTATTTTTGCGAGTGGGAGCAGGTGTGTAAGTTTGACTGTACGAAAGTCATAAGTGACTGACCTTGGGATACAGAGGCCTAGAAATTGGATTGCGCCCAAATTCGAGCATAACCCGGATATGGCGGCTGCTGCACATGCCTGAAGATGTTGGCGGTAGGACGGCAGGAAATTGGTTCTCAGGCCTTATTGGTAGATTACGAGGGCAGCAAGTAATTCTGGGAAGTTGGGGGTGAGGTAATCGGGGTGGGGGGTGGGGGCGATGAGCATGGACCAGCAATGGCCGCAGTTTTAATGCGGGACAAGGAGGACCACATCCGCTCTTCCTGGCTCCATGTTCAGGTAAGTATAAAACCTTGCATTTACCATTTTGGTGGCAGCTTCCAGCGGTTCCTTTGAGAACCACTGTGCGCTTGGCAAAACTGATCACGGCATGCATGGCGCCTGCTGCACTCAGTCACGATTCAATTTGGCAAAGCAGCCTGAAACAGGCGTTGGGCTCCTGATTTGCACAGGCAATGCGCCTAACACTCGCTTTAGTCGGGCGTCCTGGATGAATACAGGGCGCTCTAAATAATATGGCGTGCGGCGCAATTATGGCACAAACTAAGCGTGGACCTTGAGCACCTATTTCTCGCCTGAAAATGGGACCTGCAAAATCGAATTTCTAGGCCAGAACCTTTAAAGAAATCTGATTAATTTGAGATTTGGATATTGTCGGTCTAAAGTTTGAGATGTCTACGGCCAAACTCCAATTAAAAAACTGATTTTTAGTATCAATATGCCCCAACTCCATTTCTCAATATTTAATGCCATTTGTGATTTATCTGCTGAGGGTTTGTAGATCTCTTCCTCGGAACATTCTGAATTCCAGTCTTGTATCAACTGCAAATTTAGGCAGTCTACTTTTATTATCTTAATCCAGATTATTTATAAACATTGGGCTGGATTTTGTTTTGAGCAGCAAACGAACAGCACTAGCTGTTCATTAGACTTGGACTTTCCCATAGACTTTCTATGGCAAGTTACTGTAAATTAGAGATTGAAACAGGGATTGCCCTCTACAGAGACCTGTGTGAACAGGACAAGCAACTGTGTATCTCCTTAATTGATCAGATTGAAGAATCGTTAATGAGCAGCGCAGTCTGAACCAGGAAGTCTAAGTTAGAATAGTGAATTCAATGTCAAATCAGGTACAGAAAGCAAAATAAAGAGAGGGACAGAATATTGGATTAAGAGGGAGAGATAAAAGACAGAAAGAAAAAGTAAATTTTTTAAAAATTTAAATCAATAATTAAAATGAGACTCCACACTTGTAAAAATTAATTTTCAGTGCCAGAGAGCTTGTTTGGCAGTAATTAAGACTTACCACGCCATTAAAAAGGTACTTAGACTGGAATTGACAAGCCCTAACATTTTGTGGCAAGTTTAGTCCATATCTACGATGTCAGTGCAGGAACTTCACACCGTTTAATACATTTGAATGGGGAGCCAGATGGCGAGATGCTGTTTTGGCGCAGTTTACAGAGGGGCAGCGCACCTCAGACAGCAATTTCCGGATTTTCGCATTTAACTGCGCATGTGCGCTTGCTGGCAGTTGCTGTCCGATTTGTGCATAAATAACGGTGGGCTCTGTTAACCTCACCGTTATTTTCACAGCAATCTATCATTTGACTATTGTGAAACACTGCTGGCCACTTTTATCTAATTAGAATTCCCACCATTGATCACTGTTCATTGTTGCCTGTTACTGAGTCAGTTTACAAGATTCTCCTATATCCCAAAAGCTTCACTTTAGCCAGAAGTTCCTTGTGAAGGGCCTTATCAAATGATTTTTGAAAATTAAGATGTATACCACCTAGCTCTTCATCAACAGCTCCCGATTGTACTATACCCTAGAAGCATTCCAGTACACATGTTAGACAAAATCTGCTCTCCATAAAGCCCCATGGGTCAGAATTACTGATTTTACTCTCATTAAATTGCTTTCTTTATAACAGGCTCGAATCTTCTGCTACAGGAGACGTTGAACTGCAGACGTGTAATTTCCAGGATAGTGCTGCCAGTTTTTTTAAAAAATGGAACATTATTAGTTATTCCCTAGTCTGGTGCTGCCCCTGTATTTAATGAACTGGGGATATTTTCCACCAGGGCTCCAGTAATCCATCCTAAGATTCTTAAGTATCCTGGGTTGTTCTCCATTAACTTATTTTGCAATATGGCTTTGAGGTGTTTTGGATAGTAAATATTTTGCGGTTAGTTTTCATTTCTTCCATGAGTTCTAATGCATCTTTTAGCCTGACAGTTCCTGCACTGTTTTCGATTTTGGAGGATGGAAGGACTGAGAGAGATGCTGCACACGAATGTTAGTGCAGAGGTGCAGGGGTTGTTCAGGTGAACTTTCGCCAAAGAGCTCTGGCTGCAGCCAAGTTTTGGAACCCTCCCGCTTCCTCACCATCCTCCATGTCCTCAGTGTTGTGTTTCCCATTGTGCTCATAGTCCTCCTCCACTGTTGGCTCCAGGTGATGTCCACATTGCAAAGTGATGCAGCAGTACAATGCGGGACCCTGTTTGTGGGCACTACTGCAGCACGCAACCAGATCTGTCAAGACAGCTGACTCTTTGCTTCAGTGGTCCATTGGCCTGCTTGATCAGGGTTCTCAGAGGCATGGATCAGATTGTATTGCATTTCTGCTGAAGCCATGAGCCACACGTGCAGCCATTGTTTCTAAGCCTCTGGCTTCATGTGCAGTTTCAAAGATTAGGGGATAGAGGACTGGCACAGTATGAAATCACCATGATAACTGCCAGGATAGCGGGCCTGCAGAATATCGTGCTGGTCATCAAACATTCAGAGAGCGGAAGCCCTTGGGATTTGTGTCTGCACCAGGGTCTTCTGAAGGAGCTTGCAGGGCATCGTTGACTGGGTGCAGTCAATGATGCCCTGGACTAGGGGGAAGCCTGCAATTTGGGTAAACCTCTGGGCTCTATCATGCTGTTTCTAGCTGTCCATGAGGAAAGTGGTGAATATGTTTGCTCTGGCAAACATGGTATCAGTCACTTGCTTAATGCAAGCATGTACTGCAGATTTCTGATGAAATGTCATCGATCTGAAATGTTAACTATATGTTTCTCACTCCACAGATGCTGCCTGACCTGCTGAGTGTTTCCAGTATTTTCTGTCTTAATTTCAGATTTCCAGCATCTACACTATTTTGCTTTTGATGTACTGCAGACAAACTGATGTTACTGATATCTTCTGCTGCACCAGGAAGGAGCCAGAAGCAAAGCGGTCCAGACTTTGACTGCCACAGGCAATGCTGTGCAAGCTGTGGCAGTTGGTTTCTGGTCCTGCTGCTGGAGGTAACTGCCTTCCTAGAGAAATACAGCCTCCTAATGCACTGCTGCTCTGAGAACTGTAGTTATCCTGGGTCTGTACGCTCTGGGAGGGTAAGAATTTGTGCGAGCTCTCCTCCTTCTGCCTACTATATTTGCAGCTGCAGCTCTGAGTGTCCCCCTTCCTGCTGCTCCTCCTCCTGGTACAGTGGAATTCCCAGCAGGACCCACATAATGGCAAAAGTGGGCTTCCAGAAAGCTCTTTACCTGTTATCAATGGTGTAGAGGTAGTACCAGAAGTTGAAAAAACAAAAAAGCTGCAATGTTTCAGAAGCCAAAAGTCTGGAAAAAGTTTCCAGCAATTTATCTGAGAGCAACTGCAAATCCCTTCAAATAGCGCTGAAAATAGTCTGCTCCCAACTTGCACCGCCCAAGGTTTGTGGGTGGAACTAAACAGGCATTTGGGTCCTGAAACCAGCACAGGGCCCCTATTTGCATATGGATAATAGGCTCCCACCAGTTTCGGGCAGGAGTACTTGCTGTCTAAATTGAGGCCCGCTTGAAAATTGCATTGGGTGGTCCTCTGGCACAAATAACAAACACAAAACTTGTAACCCACCCCAAAATAGAACAAAGCACAGTACCTGTAAACCCTCCTCTATATAAAACAGAGCGTAGTACCCTTCCCCCATAAATAAAACAGAGCATAATACTTGTTACTTTGCCCTGAAAATAAAACTAAACACTGTGTTTGTAGTCCACTCCCTTAAATTTAAACCAATCACAGTAATCGCTACCCCCAAAAACAAATTTACAACACCAAGTTATAGTCCAACGATTTTATTTTTAATCCCACAAGCTTTCGGGGGCTTTCCCCTTCCTCAGGCATGATGTGGAGATGCCGGTGATGGACTGGGGTTAACAATTGTAAACAATTGTTAACCCCAGTCCATCACCGGCATCTCCACATCATGCCCAAAAACAAAAGCACAGTACCTGTAAACCCCGCAAAATGAGACAAAACATAATATCGGGCTGGATTCTGCTGTAAAAATAACAATGAGGTTAACAGGGCTCACCGTTATTCATGTGCAAATCGGACAGCAACTTCTGGTGACCGCACATGCGCACTTAAATGCGAAAATCTGGAAGTTGCTGTGCCAGATACCCTGCTCCTCCAAAAGCTGCGCGGAGAAGGCATCTCGCTGGCTGGCACAGGTGTGAAGTTCCTGTACTGATGACGCAGATACGGACAAAACCCGCCAGCAAAAGTTAAGTCAAGTCTAAGTACCATTTTAACGGCGTGGTAAGTCTTAATTACTGGCAAACAACCTCTCTGAAAATTAACTTTTACAAGTGTGGAGTTTCATTCCTTCAGCTTTTAATTATTGTTGGTCATTTTTTAAAGAATTAAATAAAAAATGTTTCCTTTGTTTTTCTTTCTGTCTCCTTTAACCCTGCCTCTTAATCCAATCTTTCTTTCCCTCTCTTTATTGTGCTATTTGTACCTGATTTGATATTGAATTTGCTATTCCAACTTACAGTTCAGTCTGCCCTGCTCATTATCGATTCTTCAATCTGACTGGTTAAGGAGATTTACAGCTGTTTGCATGTTCACACAGGTCCCAGATGCCCTGTAGAGGGCGCCGCGCTCTTTGGCTCTCTAATTTACAGTAACTTGCAGTGCAAAGTCTCATGAAAAGTATATGGGCAAGGGCAAGTCTAATGAATGGCGGGCGTCGTTCGTTCACTGCTCACAGCAAAATCCAGCCCAAGAATTGGCCTAGAAATTAGGGCATGCCGATTTTTGGGCATGCAGGGGTTGATGGTGAGACCCGTCATGACCCCAACATTGATTATAACGGAGCCAACGAGGCACAACAGCCAGCCATGAAGAGGAGTCCAAGGTTGCGCCACTGCTAGATGTAAGTACATCCGTGATTTGGGCCCAGGATCAGGGCCAGGGGTCGGACCGGGGGTTAGCGCTGGCATGGGCTGCCTCAGGGCGAACCAGTCTTGAAGTGGGGGCCTCAAACAGGCATATGCAAAGGGCCTAACACCTGCTTCAGACGTGGTAAAGGATGCCTATTTTTTTTCCTTTCCCAATATGGCGGTCGGCGCACTTTCGCCTACAAATGCACGTGCACTTCTTGCCCATCATATTGAGGGCCTAGTAGACCAGTTAGCGCCTGAAAGCCGCTGCGCAGCCAAATTTATAGGCCTTTACCGCTTCCAAAATAAAACAAAGCACAGCACTTGTAAATCTCTTCCCCACCACCCACAGCTTTCTTCGTAATTTCTTTTTTCCAATTTTCTTTTTCATCCTGATTTATCATTTTAGCAGTTAATAATTTAATTTTGTACATTCTCCAACCTTATTCTTTCCCTGTCTGCTTAAATCTTTTAAACCTCAACTTTCCATTATGCTATTTCTAGCTTCCCTATTTAATAATTTAGGCCCCAGCTTTTGATTTAACTCTCTGCTTCCATGTGCTATATATTTAATTTACACCTTTTCCAAGTCTATTTTTTGCCTAGTGTTTTCCATTCTACTCTATTGTCCTGGGTTAGCCTCCACTATCCCTAAATGTCTGCGGATGAGTTATCCAAACTGGGTGCGTTTGTGCTTCAGGGAAACCCCACCGTTCCTGGTTCAAGGCATTTTTTTTGGCAGCAAAGGTTGAGTTGTTCTCAGCTGACCAAACAACTGTTTCTTTGGAAGCTCCTGTCAACTCCAAATAGGTGAGAGATAAGAAAAAACGGTAAAAATGTATATTAAAAAAGGGCTATTCTATCCATTGAATAACTGAGCCATTCAGACCAGGTATTTCCCCATTCTGTGCTGAGTTAGTTGATTTAAGACTATAAGAACATAAGAAATAGGAGCAGGAGTAGGCCATATGGCCCATTGAGCGTGCTCCGCCATTCAATAAGATCATGGCTGCTCTTCGCCCTCAACTCCACTTTCGCGTCTGATCCCCATATACCTTGATTCTCTGAGAGTCCAAAAATCTATCAATCTCAGTCTTGAATATACTCAACGACTGAACATCCACAGCCCTCTGGAGTAGAGAATTCCAAATATTCATGACCCTCTGAGTGAAGAAATTCTTCCTCATCTCAGTCCTAAATGTCCGATCCCTTATCCTGAGACTACTTCCCCTAGTTCTAGACTCTCCAGCCAGGGGACGCATCCTCTCAGCATCTACCCTGTCAATCCCTCTTCGAATCTTATGTGTTTCCATGAGATCACTTCTCATTCTTCTTAACTCCAGAGAGTATAGGCCCAACCTACTCAATCTTTCCTCATAGAACAATCCTTTCATCCCAGGAATTAATCTAGTGAACCTTTGTTGCACCGCCTCTAAGGCAAGTATATCCTTCCTCGGGTAAGGAGACTAAAACTGCACACTGTACTCCGGGTGTGGTCTCAGCAAAGCCCTGTACACTTGCAGCAAGACTTCCTTTCTCTTGTACTCCAACCCCCTTACAATAAAGGCCAAAATACCATTTGCCTTCCTAATTGCTTGCTCTACCTGCATGTTAACTTTGTGTTTCGTGTACAAGGACACCTAAATCCCCCCCATTTAAAAAATATTCTGTTTTTCTATTTTTCCTACCAAAGCGAATAACCTCACATTTCCCCACATTATACACCATTTGCCACCTTCTTGCCCACTCAATTAACCTGTCGCTATCCCTTTGCAGACTTTTTGCGTCCTCAGCCAGTGACCATACCTGCTTACATTCCAGTGAATTCTGCTATGTGCATTTGTGGATGTCGGAGAGAAAAAAGAATCTGGCTCAGGCGTAATGGCCCTCATGCTCAAATAGCCTTTTCTTTTTATTTGTTCATGGGATGTAGGCGTCGCTGGCATGGCCAGCATTTATTGCCCAACCCTAATTGCCCTTGAGAAGGTGGTGGTGAGCTGCCTTTTTGAACCGCTGCATTCCATGTGGTGAAGGTTCTCCCACAGTGCTGTTAGGAAGGGAATTCCAGGATTTCGACCCACCGACGGTGAAGGAACGGCGATATATTTCCAAGTCGAGATGGTGTGTGACTTGGAGGGGAACGTGCAAGTAGAGGTCGCGGGTTTGGGAGGTGTTGTTGAAGAAGCCTTGGCGAGTTGCTGCAGTGCATCTTGTAGATGGTGCACACTGCAGCCACTGTGCGCCAGTGGTGAAGGGAGTGAATGTTTAGGGTGGTGGATGGGGTGCCAATCAAGCGGGCTGCTTTGTCCTGGATGGTGTCGAGCTTCTTGAGCGTTGTTGGAGCTGCAATCATCCAGGCAAGTGGAGAGTATTCCATCACACTCCTGACTTGTGCCTTGTAGATGGTGGAAAGGCTTTGGGGAGTCAGGAGGTGAGTCACTTGCCGCAGAATACCCAGCCTCTGACCTGCTCTTGTAGCCACAGTATTTATATAGCTGGTCCAGTTAAGTTTCTGGTCAATGGTGACCCCTAGGATGTTGATGGTGGGGGATTCGGTGATGATAATGCCGTTGAATGTCAAGGGGAGGTGGTTAGATTCTCTCTTTTTGGAGATGGTCATTGCCTGCCACTTGTCTGGCGTGAATGTTACTTGCCACTTATCAGCCCAAGCCTGGATGTTGTCCAGGTCTTGCTGCATGCGGGCACGGACTGCTTCATTATTTGAGGGGCTGTGAATGCAACTGAACACTGTGCAAACATCCCCATTTCTGACCTTATGACGGAGGGAAGGTCATTGATGAAGCAGCTGAAGATGGTTGGGCCAAGGACACTGCCCTGAGGAACTCCTGCAGCAATGTCCTGGGGCTGAGATGATTGGCCTCCAACAACCACTACCATTTTCCTTTGTGCTAGATATGACTCCAGCCACTGGAGAGTTTTCCCTCTGATTCCCATTGACTTCAATTTTACTGGGGCTCCTTGGTGCCACACTCGGTCAAATGCTGCCTTGATGTCAAGGGCAGTCACTCTCACCTCACCTCTGGAATTCAGCTCTTTTGTCCATGTTTGGACCAAGGCTGTAATGAGGTCTGGAGCTGAGCGATCCTGGCGGAACCCAAACTGAGCATCGGTGAGCAGGTTATTGGTGAATAAGTGCCGCTTGATAGCACTGTCGATGACACCTTCCATTACTTTGCTGATGATTGAGAGTAGACTGATGGGGCAGTAATTGGCCGGATTGGATTTGTCCTGCTTTTTGTGGACAGGACATACCTGGGCAATTTTCCACATTGTCGGAATAGTTTGGCGAGAGGCACGGCTAGTTCTGGAGCACAAATCCTCAGCACTACAGCCGGGATGTTGTCGGGGCCCATAGCCTTTGCTGTATCCGGTGCACTCAGCCGTACCTTGATATCACGTGGAGTGAATCGAATTGGCTGAAGACTGGCTTCTGTGATGGTGGGGATATCGGGATTATCTACTCGGCATTTCTGGCTGAAGATGGTTGCAAACGCTTCAGCCTTGTCTTTTGCACTCACGTGCTGGACTCCGCCATCATTGAGGATGGGGATGTTTACAGAGCCTCCTCCTCCCGTTAGTTGTTTAATTGTCCACCACCATTCACGACTGGATGTGGCAGGACTGCAGAGCTTTGATCTGATCTGTTGGTTGTGGAATTGCTTAGCTCTGTCTATAGCATGTTGCTTCCGCTGTTTAGCATGCATGTAGTCCTGTGTTGTAGGTTCACCAGGTTGGCTCCTCATTTTTAGGTTCACCTGGTGCTGCTCCTGGCATGCTCTTCTACACTCCTCATTGAACCAGGGTTGATCCCCTGGTTTGTTGATAATGGTAGAGTGAGGAATATGCCGGGCCATGAGGTTACAGATTGTGCTGGAATACAATTCTGCTGCTGCTGATGGCCCACAGCGCCTCATGGATGCCCAGTTTTGAACTGCTAGATCTGTTCTGAATCTATCCCATTTAGCAGGGTGATAGTGCCACACAACATGTTGGATGGTGTCCTCAGTGTGAAGACAGGACTTCGTCTCCACGAGGACTGTGCGGTGGTCACTCCTACCAATACTGTCATTGACAGATGCATCTGCGACAGGTAGATTGGTGAGGACGAGGTCAAGTAGGTTTTTCCCTCATGTTGGTTCGCTCACCACCTGCCGCAGGTCCAGACTGACACCTATGTTCTACAGGACTCGGCCAGCTCGGTCAGTAGTGGTGCTACTGAGCCATTCTTGGTGATGGACATTGAAGTCCCCCACTCAGAGTACGTTTTGTGCCCTTGCTACCCTCAGTGCTTCCTCCAAGTAGTGCTCGACATGGAGGAGAACTGATTCATCAGCTGAGGGAGGACGGTAGGTGGTAATCAGCAGGAGGTTTCCTTGCCCATGTTTGACCTGATGCCATGAGATTTCATGGGGTCCGGAGTCAATGTTGAGGACTCCCAGGGCCACTCCCTCCTGACTGTATATCACTGTACCGCCACCTCTGGTGGGTCTGTCCTGCCGGTGGGACAGGACATACCCAGGGATGGTGATGGAAGAGTCTGAAAGGTATGATTCTGTGAGTATGGCTATGTCAGGCTGTTGCTTGACTAGTCTGTGGGACAGCTCTCCCAATTTTGGCACAAGTCCCCAGATGTTAGTGAGGAGGAATTTGCAGGGTCGACTGGGCTTGGTTTGCTTTTGTCGTGTCCGGTGCCTAGTGGTCTGATGCCGGGTGGTCTGTCTGCTTTTATTCTTATTATGACACTCACTCAATTTTCAGGCGGACACATGAAGAAAGGTGACTGTCACCTGTGGAATCATACCCCAGTAAGCTCCAGAAAAGGAGGGGGGTGGAAAAGACTGCCAACAAAAGGAGAAAAGAACAGACAGATTAGGAAATATTAGGTTTAAAAACAATTAAAAATTAAGTTAAATAAAAATAATAGGAAAAGAGATTGGAGAAAAGGGGCATTGGAGAATTAAATCAGAATTGAAGCATTTGTCATTTTATTTTAATAATACAATTTATTCCCAGGACTTCTTCTTGGTTAATATTAATTCTGGTACCTGATTAGCATTATGAGAGTGACAGGGATTGTTTCAATGTCACTGTGTGTTTGCTGATTGTTTTCAAACTATGATTGGCCCAAGGACACTGCAATTCCATCATCCTGTCAGCAGACTAATGGTTCAGAACATCAAAAAGTGCAGAAAGAAGGTGGCCAGTTGGGCCATCGAATCTATTCTATTCAAGGACCACGCACAACCAACGCATCATGGAGTATCCCACCCATTTTAATCTCCTGTGAGGAAGTTCGGCAGGAAGAAAAAAAAAGAAAAGGATTATGGCATGACTATTTACCATTTAACAAAAGTATTTAGTCATTGAGAAGCTGTTATCAAATGCTAGGATACATCTCAACGGTATTGACTGCAAGTCAGAAGTTATTCTAACCTTGTCTGATAACGCTCCTGTGAAGCGCCTTGGGACGGTTTACTATGTTAAAGGTGCTATCTAAATGAAAGTTGTTGTTGATGTTGTGTAGATCATTGATGAAGTCACATTTGGAATACTGGGGTAGATTTTCAACGGCCCGTTATAGAAACTGCCCGAGTTTCATATCCATTGAAATTAATGGAAATGAAAATCGAGTGGCTTCTATAATGGACGGCCAATCAGCAACAACAGTTTTACACCCGGGAGGCAAGTTGAAAATCTCCCCCACTGTGTTGTGGGCACCTTACCTTCACAAGGACATTGATGCATTGAAGAGATTTCAGGGAAGAGTAATGAAGATGTTTCTAGGACTATGCATTCAAGCTATGAGGACACACTCATAAAGTTGAATCTGTTTTCGTTGGACAGAACAAAATTGATAGGACACCATCCAGGCCTATAAAATACTGAATAAAGGCAGGCCATGAAAGTACTTTTAAACAAGGACAAGGATTTAAATCAATGCACTGGGTGGTGGAGAGCGGCAAGAACAGGAGTAATAAGTTGGCGGGACTTAGTTTGGGACAGGATGCCAGCAGCAGAGTACTAGGTGAAGATCCGAATGGATAACATGGGATAAAATTATGTCCTTTTACTAATGTTCTTATTTAGAATTTTTGTACTCCAAGATTGAATGAAAAGAATAACGTTAAGGTTTAAAGCCATCATTATAAACAGCAGCAGCACAACTTCTGTTAACAGACCTCCATTTTCAGTGCTCAAGCTGGAGCAGCATGCCTCAAACTGGTTGCATGATTAATACAGCATGAGGTACAGATTTTTAAGGGAACATCTCTAAACTAGACACTCAAAGTGACACGAAACACTGACAGTTGCTGAAGTAAAGAAACTGAGAAATGCTTACTGGAAATCATTTTATTTATGATTTAAGTGGATATATATACTTGAAAAGGAAAAATTTGCAGGGCTACGGGGAAAGAGCAGGGGAGGAGGACTTTCAAAGAGCCGGCACTGGCTCGATGGGATGAACGGTCTCCTTGTGTGCTGTATGAGTCTATGTGGAGGTGGCTGTGGTAGATGTATTTAAGTCACTTCAGTTCTTTGTATCTCATGAACAGAATGATCTCCGTGATGTGTCTGTACAAAATCTCTCTGCCTGGTGGCTCTTATCAAGGTCCAGCAGGTTATAGGTAGATCGGCTGGTTTACGGGAGGGCAATGGGTATTAAAAGGAAATTTCTGAGGTGTCATTCATAAAAAAGAATTGGTGCAACTTTGCACCAGGCTGCCAGTGTTGTTGATGATGTTGCTCCCTTGCAATTTCACTGCTAATCACTTTGTGGAAGTGCTGTGACCTCTCTGGCTCGAGTCCTCAGCAGTGAAATCTCATCCCCCTCCTGACCTTACATTTGACCTTATTACAAACTCCCATATCTTTTTACAGCAATTCATACGGTGACAAAATGTAGAAATAGGAAGGTGATGTACTGCCCAGGGCGCAACATGACTTATAACAGCAAGACAGAGAAGACCTACTCTACCAAACGGCACATAACACAAAGTGTGAGAATTTGATTTAAAGCATTGCACGTTGTGCCATGGAGCCAAGCACAGTATAGCAGACTGCAAATATGTACATTGTATTAAATGGGCTGTTAAATAATTGGTGAAAAAAAAATGAAAGGAAATGAATCGCTATCTGTGAGTATTATTGTCCGAGTGATTCGGGAAATGTTCTAGTTGTTAGCTGAGACTGAGGCATGGGATCTGTGTCATGTAATTGATTTTCCTCGAGAGACTCCATCAGTATCTGAAACTAACATGCATGCATACTAATGTCAGATCAGCCCAGAAGCAACAGACTGACACATCCATCAGCCAAGTACTAACACTTCAGCCCAGTCGTGGTCTTGGCAGCCGTTTGACACAGACTCAAGTCAGTTACCAGAGGAGTTTCTCAGGTCTCACCCCGCTCTAGTCACGACCTATGCCATGACTCAGAGCTGCAAATAATTGAGACTCGCTCTGCCACAAAGTAGCCACCTGCCTGATTGTCACCCTGGTGGATCGGGAGAAGGCCTCAAGTGATTACAGTAAAAGGTAAGAGCTACCAGATTAGTCCAAGAGTGTGGTGGGACATGTGACCCCACACTTCTGCTTTCCCGAGGGTGGAACAGATGTGATTTTAAAATTACAGTTTCATCATTAGTTCATTCAAAAACTTCTCAAGCGTGTAAGTCATGTAGTGTGTAGTCATCAGAGCAGACAATTCAGATACAGTCTGAGGTTGTGTGAGCAGAGGATTCAGATACAGTCTGAGGTTGTGTGAGCAGAGGATTCAGATACAGTCTGAGGTTGTGTGAGCAGAGGATTCAGATACAGTCTGAGGTTGTGTGAGCAGAGGATTCAGATACAGTCTGAGGTTGTGTGAGCAGAGGATACAGACACAGTCTGAGGTTGTGTGAGCAGAGGATTCAGACACAGTCTGAGGTTGTGTGAGCAGGTAATTCAGATACAGTCTGAGGTTGTGTGAGCAGGTAATTCAGATACAGTCTGAGGTTGTGTGACCAGGTAATTCAGATACAGTCTGAGGTTGTGTGACCAGGTAATTCAGATACAGTCTGAGGTTGTGTGAGCAGAGGATTCAGATACAGTCTGAGGTTGTGTGAGCAGGCAATTTCAGCTGGAGCTTAGAAGGCTAAGAGGAGATTTAATAGAGGCTTTACAAAATTATGAAGAATTTTGATAGAGTAAATAGGGAAAAATTATTTCCTCTGGTTGGGGAGTCAGTGATGAGGTGTCATCAATTTGAAGTTATCAATCAGAGAGTAAGTAGAAAGGTTAAGAGAAGTTTCCTGACGTGGAGGGTTGTTGGAAAATACTTTTGCACAGGGAGTGGTTGAATCATGAATTGTATGTTTTAAGGGAAAGTTGGACAAATATAAGCAGAGAAAGGTACAGGGCTGTGGGGAGAGCGCGGGGCAGTGGATTAATTTTGGATTGCTCGATAAAAGACTCAGCAGAGACACAATGAGCCAAATGGCCTCCTTCTGTGCTGTAAACTTCTATAATTCTTCTGCACGTCATACCAAGTATGGCGGGGTTGTGGAGGTGGCATTGATGTGTTTGCCTCTCACAGCTGGTAGATGCTTTGTTTTGTTGTTGGTTGACCTCCTGATCCATAGAGGGCATTTCTCCGATCTTTCATGGCATCGACATGGATTTCATCGAATCGTAGAATGATACAGCACCTTGGGGGCCATTCTGCCCATCATGCCTGTGATGGAACTTTGAAAGAGCTATCCAATTAGTCCCATTCCCCTGCTCTGTCCCCACAGCCCTGCAAATTTTTCCACTTCAAGTACTTATCCAACTCCCTTTTGAAAGTTACTATTGAATCTGCTTCCACCACCCTTTCAGGCAGTGCATCCTAGATCATAACAACTCGCTGCTTAAATGTTTTTCTCTTCATATCGCTACTGGTTCTTTTGCCAATTACCATAAGGATTAATAGAGCCTCATCTGTGAAGCAGGCCTTGCTATGCTTTCCTCCTTTGCATTAGCCCTCCAATTTGTGCACCCCACAGATGGATTGCAGCATTCACCTTTCTTAACGTGCTATTAAGGGGGGGGGGCGGGGGGGAGTTAATACCATTCAGCACCATTGTTGTAGGTTTACCTGAGTAGCTGCTCAGACTGTTTTAATTGTAACACATCCCAGCTCCAAGAAAGTGCTCCGAGTAAACTTGTGTATTCCTGCGAGTTCACTAAAAAAACCTCTCATTTAACACACAATCAGTGCACGAAGAGGAGATCAAGGGGATTAAATTCGATTAGGCCGGAAATTGGGTGCGGGTACCACGATCCGCGACTAACCTGCGCCTGGTGCTTCCTGCACAGGTAGGAGAAGACATTTGTCTGGCCTGAACACTTACCTGCAAGCAACGTTAAAAACCAGGCCTGACACTCGGATTCAAGGAAATGTGCACTTTCCACCAGCAGGGGGAGTCTGAATCTCTTCAAGGGAGGATGTCTCTATGACAGGTAGCCAAAATCTCTTAAAGGTAGCCAATACCTGTTATTTGCTGAAAATAACAGTCTGCACGGAGTCTGAACAGAGATCAGACATTGCACACATAAAACAAAGATGCAGGTCCTGTCCCTATGTTTACAAACTGATGAGTTATGTTAAAACATTGAATAAAGGTTGCGCACTACTGAATCCCACATCCTCCAATCTGCATGCCAGACCTCACCAATCTCCTGGTCTGAGTTGGTACCAGGCCTGTGAGAGAGCGTGCACCAAGGTTCTCTGCTGATGCACTAAAGGCCTTGGTGCAAGAGGTGGACAGAAGGAGGGGCATCCTATATCCACGGGGGGAGGGGGGGCAAGACACCCTCCAGACATATACCCAAAAGGCAGTGGGAGGTAGCGGCGGATGCAGTCAATGCCAGGCGCATAGCACCACGAACATGGATGTAGTGCAGGAAGAAGTTCAATACTTTGACATGAGTGATCAAGGTGAGTGAGGTCAACTGTCAAGTGGCATCACCTATCAACTGCACCACTAGCCTCATCCACTGCTCCACGCACTACACCCTCCATCACCCACATACCAATAAACTCTTTCCCTCAGTACTCAACTCTGCCAATCAGATGCCTCTTCTTGCCCTTACACATTACCACTTTTGCAAGCCGCCCACCCACAACTCACAGGTCACATACACTGGCAGCTATTCAACCACAACAGACACATCACCCAGACACACGTCCCGCTTTCTTGCAGGTGAAGGTGGCGCATATCAGGAGGCAGCAAGTGGCAGTGGCATTGAGCCCCTCGAGCCTGTTCCGCCATTAAATGAGATCATGGTTGATCTGTGACCTAACTCCATATACCTGCCTTAGCCCCATATCCCTTAATACCCTTGGTTCACAGAAAGCTATCAGTCACGGATTTAAAACTCACAATTAAGCTAGCATCAACTGCCGTTTGCAGAAGAGCGTTCCAAACTTCTCCCACCCTTTGCATGTAGAAGCGTTTCCTAACTTCACTCCTGCACATCCTGGCTCTAAATGTAAGGCTATGTCCCCTAATCCTAGTATTCAAGTCTAGGAGACGTCCAAAATCAGTTACAAATGCATTAGCAGGCAGAAGCAATAATCCAGCAACTAACCTGTAAATCCTGCATGGTCCCTTTAAATAGCACTGGTGGTGGGTCGGTGGGGGGGGTCCTCCAGGCACTCTAAGGCATGTTCAGATGGTCACGGTTAAGACTGTGCATTGAGTGAAGCGTTATGTCCCAAAATGGTGCCTATCACTTTAAATCAGCATTGCACGCTGATTGTATGCATTTTCTCCTTACTTTACATGCTGCTGGCGTTCGTTATTTGCACATGTGCTACTACCTTTACCAAGACGGCATCCGGCGCATGTCATGCTAGAAACGTGCGTGCGCAGCCAAGACACCATCTTGGCACTCCGGGAGGCTGCATAGCACCGAAATAACGGGCGCTAGACGGCCCAATTTCTTGCCCCAAATTTCCAAGGGTTCCAATCCCTCTTCAATTAAAACCTTCAATGTAAGTTGAGCAGGGAACAAGTGGTTAAGTGCAGGCCCGTCTATAGTTGTCCTTCGTATTGAGATGACTGGATCACCAGATGTTTCTCAGGTTCTACAATGTGATGTGGGCATCGCTGGCAAGGCCAGCATTTATTGCCCATCCCTAATTGCCCTTGAGAAGGTGGTGGTGAGCCGCCTTCTTGAACCGCTGCAGTCTGTGTGGTGACGGTTCTCCCACAGTGCTTTTAGGTAGGGAGTTCCAGGATTTTGACCCAGCGACGATGAAGGAAAGGCAATATATTTCTAAGTCAGGATGGTGTGTGACTTGGAGGGGAACGTGCAGGTGGTGTTGTTCCCATGTGCCTGCTGCCCTTGTCCTTCTAGGTGGTAGAGGGCGCGGGTTTGGGAGGTGCTGTCAAAGAAGCCTTGGTGAGTTGCTGCAGTGCATCCTGTAGTTGGTACACACTGCAGCCACTGTGCGCCAGTGGTGAAGGGATTGAATGTTTAGGGTGGTGGGTGGGATGCCAATCAAGTGGGCTGCTTTGTTCTGGAAGCTTCTTGAGTGTTGTTGGAGCTGCACTCATCCAGGCAAGTGGAGAGTATTCCATCACACTCCTGACTTGTGCCTTGTAGATGGTGGAAAGGCTTTGGGGAGTCAGGAGGTGAGTCACTTGCCGCAGAATACCCAGCCTCTGACCTGCTCTTGTAGCCATAGTATTTATGTGGCTGGTCCAGTTAAGTTTCTGGTCAATGGTGACCCCTAGGATGTTGATGGTGGGGCATTCGGCGATGGTAATGCCGTTGAATGTCAAGGGGATGTGGTTAGACTCTCTCTTGTTGGAGATGGTCATTGCCTGGCACTTGTCTGGCGTGAAGCTGCAACTTCTCCCACCAATTGCAGTGTAGGATAGTGTGATTAGAATCAGTGCTTTTTGCTCAAGCATGTGTCATGTATCTGTGGTGATCAGTTAATTTAATGTCAATAAGGGCCTTCTGTTTGCTGGATAGCGGCTCCAGCACAAGAAGCATTCCAACACTTCAGTGTAGTTATAATAAAGCCAGAACCTTATTACTATGCTGTCCAATTTCATGTATTTCCAGTGAAAGTCGCTGCTTCTTATATAATAGAGAACCTTTCTGGTTCATTCGTGAACAGTTTTATTCAATTCACTGAATTTACAATTCGCAGATAAAAGCTTGAATGTGACAACGTTATGAAAAAGGAAGGAAAGAAAAACTTCCATTTAAATAGCAGCTTAATACATCCTCAGGATGTCTCAAAGTGCTTTACAACCAATGGATTACTTTTGAAAAGTGGTCATTGTTATCTAGGCAAATGCAGCAGCCAATTTGTGCACAGCAAGGGCTCGCAAACAGAAAATAATCGAATCACCAGATAGTCTGGGTTGCTTTTGGTGGTGTGGGTTGAGGGAAAAATGTTGGCTAGGACACTGGGAGAACTCCCTGCTGCCCTTCGAATAGTGTCTTGGTATCTTTTACGTTGGCCTGACCAGGCAGATGGGGCCTCAGTTTAGCATCTCATCTGAAAGCCAGCACCTCCAACAATGCAGCAGTCCCTCGGTACTGCATTGAAGTGTCAGCATAGATTATGTGCTCATACCTGTGGTAAGGATTGACTCACCTTCTCACTCAGACGAAGGTGCTACAAATTGGGACAAGTGTGGGAGTTGCTATTGTAGCAAAATTGTAAATGCAAGTATAAAGGACCACCTTAGGATTTTGCTGCAAGTAACAGAAGAAATCCTTCTGCTGTGTTCTTACCTCGCTAGCCGGGAATTTCCTTGGAGCTGCTCACGCTCCACCACCGTAATTTCGCCGGAAGTACGGCAGAAAACCTGTTTACACGTAAAATAGGGATTCTATCGCACTTCCGGTGAAGTTAGAGCGGCCATTCATGATCAGCTCTGAGGAAATTCCCAGCCTCTGTGCCACACCATATATGCATTGATGTAAATAAAGCGAGAGCAGTGCAGCGATGGTGCTGATATTTATATGACTATTCCTCCTATTGTTCATCTTCCACACTGCACCATGTGCCATTCATCAGCTGAGAGAACAGGAACATGACTGAGTTCCAGACCTTCTGTGAAGGTCACTCCATAACTGGACACCAAGACGTGCAGCTTTGTGTGACTTGCCCTGAGATTTTCTTTCCTCTTCCTCCTCTCCTTCCTCCCTTTGGTGAAACACAAATACACAAATTCCAGCTTCCATATGAGCCTGGCTGGTCACACATTACATTGGTGAAAACAGAAAGTAATACTACTAGGCCTTCTCGTGGTCAGATATAATTGGTATGAGATAGGAACATAAGAACAGGAGTAGGCCATTCAGCCCCTTGAGCCTGTTCCGCCATTCTATTAGATCATGGCTGATCTGTACCTCAACTCCATTTACCCACCTTTTCTCCATATCCCTTGATACCCTTACTCAACAAAAATCTATTGATCACAGTCTTGAAAATCTCAATTGGCTCAGCATCCACAGTCTTTTGCGGGAGAGAGTTCCAGGTTTCCACTACTCTTTGTGTGAAAAATGCTTCCTGATTTTACTCCCTACTGTCCGAGCTCTAATTTTAAGATTATGCCCCCTTGTTCTGGAATCCCTCATGAGAGGAAATAGTTTCTTTGTATCTACTCTATCAAATCTCTTTATCATTTTAAACTCCTCGATTTAATCAGCCCTCAACCTTCCATACTCAAGGGAATACAAACCCAGGTTTATGCAACCTCATAATTTAACCCTTTAAGCCCTAGTATCATTCTGTGCTGCACCCAATCCAAGGCCAATATATCTTTCTTGAGGTGCGGTGCCCAAAATTGGACGCAATACTCCAGATGGAGCCTGACCAAGGCTCTGTACAACTGAAGCATAACTTCCTCACTTTTGTATTCCAACTCCCTTGAGATAAAGGCCAACATTCAGAGCATAAATAAGTCAGTCTCACAACAGCCTGTCCTTGCACTTGTGCTAGTGGCTTCCAGGATCCTGGCAAAGGCGCCTGCGAAATGCGGCCCAGCTCCTGCAGACGACCATATGCTGCTTTTTTAAGAATGTCAGCAATGCCCATCATACCACAGATGATCCATAACCTTTAACCATTACAGTCACAGCACAGCAGAACAAGAGTAGAGGGTGAAGAGGCGACCAACCAGGATGAATCTGGATATTAGGAATTTAAAGTATAAGGAATGGATAAAGAAGTTGGGCTTATTTTCTTTGGAAAATTGAGATTTAGAGCTAATTAAGGCTTTGAAGCTTAAGAAAAGGAATTGACAGAGTTTATTTAGGAAAATTGATCACTACGGTGAAGGGCTTCATATACCAGAGATAGAGATAATCTGCAGAGATTGGCCACTGGATATGGAAAGCCTTGTGGGTGGTGTGCTGATCCCTATTCCATTGCCAAATAGCCAGGAGATATTCAATAACTTGTCAAGCACTGGTCAATCACTTTAGTCTTCTGTTTTCTCTATGTAACAACAGTTATGTTATTTTTGCCCCCAAAGCAAAAGTAAATCATTGAACACAAGCACTTTGGGACGTAATAAGGCACGACAGAAATGCAAGTTCTTTCTTTCTTCTTACCACATACCAAGTGGAATTCTGAGAGAGGGTGGCACTCTTGGAGATGCCATTTTTCAGATTAAACTGAGGTCTCGTCGTGCCTTTAAGGCGGGCGTAGAAGATCGCATGGCACTATTCTAAGACAAGGAGGGGAGTTCTCCTAGTGTCCTGGCCAATATTTATCTCTCAACCAACATCACTAAAACAGATTATCCGATCACTTGTCTCAATGTTGTTTGTGGGACCTTGCTGTGCTCAAGTTGGCTGCTGGGTTTCCCTACATTACAACAGTGCCTACACTTCAAAAATACTTTATTTTCTGTGAAACATTTGGGACGTCCTGAGATTGTGAAAGGCACTTTATAAATGTAAATTCTTTCTTTATTTCTAATAGTATTCATGTCATCCACCTTAGAAGGATGAAAGACTGAGTCAGCTGGGGTTTAAAAGCAAGATTGTTTGGTCTCACATGTGGTGTCAACCGACAAAGCAATCTAACATTGCTCAAATGCCAGGAGTAGGAAACAAGATCTTGAAGTGTCTAAATAAGACCTTAGAGTGTATAACGAAAGGGACAGAGTATAAGTTTCAGGAAATTATAATGAGCTTGTACAAAGCACCGATCTGGCCCTACCTGGAATGATGTGTACAACTCTGGTCACCATAGGATATTGTATCATGATGAGGACATTCTGGTATTGCACGGGGTAAAACAACTAAAATTGATGGCTGGGATTAGCTAGTTGGTCAACATGGGAAGGCTTTGGAAGATGGGAATGCTTTCATTGGAAATAGAACAGGCTCTGGGGAGCTCCTTTTGAGATATTCAGTATTCTAAGGGATATTGATTAAATTATATTTTAATAATATATTTGACCTAATCTTAATCCATAAAACAAGAGGACATAGGCTGAAACTCAGAAGTAGAATGGAGAACAGACAGCTTAGATTATCGACGTCATGTAACAAACTGCCTTGGGAGATGGTGGAGCTGGATAGCATTGACAAATTAAAGAGCAAACTGGATGGATATTTGGCAGAGAAGGTGTTAGAGAGATGCGAGATAGAGCAGTGCTTGCTATTTTGTTAATTTTGAGACTAGCCAGCTGGACAGCAATGGTGTCTTTTGGCCCTGCACATTGCTGTCTTTGCATCTAAGAAGGAAAGTCAGGCAGAACTTTTTTTTTACCTAAAGGGTAATTGACTTGTGAAATAAATTACTAGGGAAGGGCACTGAAGCAGACAATATAAATCGGTTTAAATCTCTGAAGAGATGGAAAGATATGGTGAGAAGATGGGTAGGTGATGTTGACATATGTTAGATAAGGATGGGCTTGTTGGTCCTAATGGGCTTTTACTTTCCCTGAGTATTGTGTAAATTCTATGTTCATTGTCACACTTACAGCCTTCTTCTCCTTTGGTGCCATATACGACTGTACAGTCAATTACTAGGAGATGCCTGAAAAGGGTCAAGTGACTAACCCTTTGATTTGTTCTCTTTCCAAGGCTGGGATTGGGAATTCACTGGGACCTATGATACGTTACTGGTGCAGTTGCACTGAGACTGCAATGAGTTGTGTGCTGGCTGTGTCTACCATCCACTAAGCTGACCTCACCTGATAATCCAAGGTTAAAGTTTTTGTGCCACTCCCCCAGTACACCTAGATTTGCTTGTAGCAATTGAACATCTTCTACAGTCCTAACACTCGCACATATCTTGGTATCATCCGCAAACTTGCAGATCATTCCCCCAACACCTACATCTAGGTCATTAATGAAGATAGTAAAGAGAAAAGGTCCTAATATCGATCCCTGTGGAACACCACTGGTAACCGGTCTCCAAGCAGTTCCATTGACAGCAACTTTCTGCCGAAGTGCATTCAGTCAATTCTCAATCCACCACAGAAGGCTACCACTAGCCCTACAAGATTCTATTTTATAGTGGTACCTTATCAAAAGCTTTCTGAAAGTCCAGGTAGACAATGTTTCCCGGGTTACCCTCATTCACCAACCTGGTGACTTCTTCAAAAAAATTCAATCACATTGGTAAGACATGACCTTTTATGGAAGCCACATTGGTCTTCTCAGTCTAAGTGGTCATATAGTGTATCGCTAATAGTTCCCTCGAGCATCTTACTTATTACTAACGTCAAGCTAATGGGCCTATAGTTACCCGGTTCTGCCTTGTCCCCCTTTGTAAAAATTGGAAATTTATTAATTTTCAACCATGATTTTAATGATTTTAAAATATTTTTCTGACACTCCAGCACTTAGTGCATGACAAAGGGCTGGATTACCATGTGTCAGCAGCTGGTGAAGGGCATCTTTCTGACAAGAGAAGACTACACATAACACCACAGGGGGTCACCCCCAACCTCTAGCCCATAATTGCCAATGAGAAGGAAGCTCAGGAGTAGATCTGTAAAAATCCTAAATACAAAGAATTTTTCATATACAATAGGTTTATGCAGAAAAATTTATACATTTTTTTAAACAAAGCAAAAATAAAACACAAGAGACCGGGGACGTTGTGGACGAATGGACAGGAAGTGGGGGATCGGTGGGGAAGATACCAATGGACAGGAAGCGTGCGATCGGGAGATGCCGATGGACAGGATTATTGGTGAGGCAGACAGGAGAAGCACTTGGAGATGAGTCAGTGGACAGGTGTCAACTGCGGGTATCTGTCATGACATTCCGCTTCTCTTCTCTCAAATGGATCATACATAATCTGTAAGAAAGATACATCATAAACCCTCATTTAACTCCATCTACTGCAAGTCATATGTTAATTGTGCTCCTGTGCAACCCATTCTAAAGCAGAGAAGAAAGAACAAGACTTGTCAGATTTCTCTGCCTCAAGGACTACCAGCACAGCAACAGCAATACTGCCATTTACCCATGCCGCCCAGAGACATGCATCCAGACAGCTTTAGAGAATGAATGAGCACACAGAGTGATCAACAAAGCACAAATGGGCAAGAGGAACTAAGGTGAAAGATGAGGAGGGAAATATTCTTGAGCAGAGAGTTAGGAGATGTCTGCCCTTGGCTCAAGAGCCTGGGACACAGATATCGAGAGTCCTACTTTTAAAAGAAGGATGCTCACTCAACATCAGACCTATGTCCACGCACTGGGGAAGATCTCCAAAATGGTCAGGAGGTGACAGGGGGTAGTGTAAGAGTCCACTGCCAGCCTCTGATACAATATAATGGATAGATTTGCAGACTGCCCTTTTTTAAAATTCGTTCTTGGGATGTGGGCGTCGCTGGCAAGGCCAGCATTTATTGCCCATCCCTAATTGCCCTTGAGAAGGTGGTGGTGAGCCGCCCTCTTGAACCGCTGCAGTCCGTGTGGCGAAGGTTCTCCTACAGTGCTGTTAGGAAGGGAGTTCCAGAATTTTGACCCAGTGACGATGAAGGAACGGCGATATATTTCCAAGTGACTTGGAGGGGAACGTGCAGGTGGTGTTGTTCCCATGTGCCTACTGCCCTTGTCCTTCTAGGTGGTAGAGGGCGCGGGTTTGGGGGGTGCTATCGAAGAAGCCTTGGCGAGTTGCTGCAGTACATCCTGTGGATGGTACACACTGCAGCCACTGTGCGCCGGTGGTGAAGGGAGTGAATGTTTAGGGTGGTGGATGGGGTGCCAATCAAGCGGGCTGCTTTGTCCTGGATGGTGTCGAGCTTCTTGAGTGTTGTTGGAGCTGCACTCATCCAGGCAAGTGGAGAATATTCCGTCACACTCCTGACTTGTGCCTTGTAGATGGTGGAAAGGCTTTGGGGAGTCAGGAGGTGAGTCACTCGCTGCAGAATACCCAGCCTCTGACCTGCTCTTGTAGCCACAGTATTTATGTGGCTGGTCCAGTTAAGTTTCTGGTCAATGGTGACCCACATGATGTTGATGGTGGGGGACTCGGCGATAGTAATGCCGTTGAATGTCAATGGGAGATGGTTAGATTCTCTCTTGTTGGAGATGGTCATTGCCTGGCACTTGTCTGGCACGAATGTTACTTGCCACTTATGAGCCCAAGCCTGGATGTTGTCCAGGTCTTGGTGTATGCGGGCACAGACTGCTTCATTATCTGAGGGGTTGCGAATGGAACTGAACACTGTACAATCATCAGCGAACATTCCTATTTCTGACCTTATGATGGAGGGAAGGTCATTGATGAAGCAGCTGAAGATGGTTGAGCCTAGGACACTGCCCTGAGGAACTCCTGCAGCAATGTCCTGGGGCTGAGATGATTGGCCTCCAACAACCACTACCGTCTTCCTTTGTGCTAGGTAGGACTCCAGGCACTGGAGAGTTTTCCCCCTGATTCCCATTGCCCCGCAACATAAAGCAGCTCCATGAAACTGACACCTTCACCACAGGCCATCTATTGGCAGTCGGTGTTTTCTGCATGGATGCTCACACTGATGCCTATAAAGGATTTTGGCACCATATTCAAGAGAGCTCCCTCTACAAGCCTCCAAACTATTGGGGCTGGGATGCAGATAAACATCTTCCAAGGCTTCAGCGATCTGATTTGTACCATTTGGTCTGTTTTCCTGATGATCATTGGTCATGCAGAGCCAGGGGCCAATACCTGTGCATAGCAAGAAGGTGTTAAATGATGCTGCTGTCTCTCAGGATAGCAGCATCATTTATGCCATCCAGCCAACAGATGCCTCCACATGTGCCTGGAAGGAAACAGCACCAGGCTGTCTGTGCAGCAGCACAGGAGGTGGAACCTGCAGAAGGCCCATCTCAGTGCCAAGAGGCTCAATTGGAGAGGCAATAGCCAGCCACCTAATGCAGTCCTGTCATTCAGGTAGAATATAGGAGGAGCACCAGGTTAGGTTTCAAGTGGCATCAAGGGGAAGCACAGTGGTAAAGAGAACTAGGATCATTCACACACTAGGTTGTAAAAAAAATAATGGCTGGGAATCCTGCCACTCAGTAAAACTGCAGGATCCGATCACACTACTACCAGGGAGAAGGTGATGAGCGGGCTTGTTTGAGCAAACAATGCATCCGTCACTTGCTTAATACATCTGTGCATAGTCAATTGAGTAAAGTTACTGATGTCCCCAGTGGCAGCCTGGAATGACCATGGTTGAACAATTCGAGGCAGTGGTGACCTTGAAAGCCGCTGGCAGTGCAGTGCATATAGTGGAGATGGGTTCCAAGTCAGGTTCCAGCACATGGCACAGCTCATTGATGGCCTTCCTTGTGGACCATAGCTTCTGCAAATATAGCTTCTTGGTCAGCTGGTGGTAGAATTGCCTTGATCTATACATTCTGGAGTGGGGGTAGTGTTGGATAGCTCAGTAAGCCTCCTGTGGTGTTTGGGCAGCCTAGCCTTCCTATGTTCCTCTTCCTCTTCATCCTCCAAAAAAAATAGAGGTATCCCCAATGGAAACCTCATAGTCGCCCCTATAGAATGGGTGAGGGTACAAAAATGTAAACTCCACAGTAGAAAGCAGTAAGGTAGACGTAAACACAGCATTTAGCTCCCAAACCATGTCCAAAATGATATCAAAATGGTGAATTTACAAGACTTTAAAGCTTGCCTCCTGTCACCTTTTAAATTCACTTTGCCTTTTACAACACTAGCAATGCTGGACACCTGCATGTACAGTCGTTCATTATGACAGTCGTAAATGAAGCAGTAATTATGGAAAGTGTGATATATGACATGACTATGTCATTACCACTTCATTTGTCCATATTTGGGAGGGAGCCAAGCTGGAATGGAACCACTTCCACTGAAAAATTCGTTGGACTGTAAAATGGATGGGATTCGGTAGCAAGTATCCTCACCCAATTTCCTGCCGTGCTTGCCGCAATAATGCCTCTAAGGCAGTGATAGGCAGCAAGAAAATCCTGCCTAAGGAATTATATTGAAAAGAAGCTGCTTTCAACCATCACATCCCCAGCTTAACTCAATGAATATATACGCTGCTAAGATTTTCTTGGTTGTCTCCAAAGCTACAGGTTTTAGAGAGAAAAAACAAATCACATAATTCAAACATTAACAATGCAGTGTGATTGGTTCAGTCACGTGTGTGGCTGGCAGCTCTATTTGAATTTAGCTGACAGTTGTTCAAATCCATCAAATGCTGGTTTAATATCTACGAGTGAGGACTGTTCAAATTATTGGCCTGAAATATCCAAACTGAATCACTTGGTGAGACTTTACAAAGAAAGGAATAACTGTGTACGTATAGGCTAGCTATAAAATCATAAGTTAGCACAGAGATTGTGAACATTTATTATTTTCCATTCAAGGAGAATGTATGATACTTTTTACTGTAAATATATATGTTATATTACTCTTATTATTTGCTTGTTCATGTATTGTTCAATAATTTCACTTGATAGTTAAAGTTGATCTGACGTTATGATACGTTTTTTGAAGGCAGGAGAAAGTTCCTGAGGAACATAGGATAAATTGATCTAGTAACCAAAGAAAATTTAAAAGAAATATTTTTTGTTCATCATCCTGGCTACTTTACTAAAGGTTACCTAGAAATCATGCGAGTGAAGATATTCTCGAGGTCCTGGGAAGGTATGAGGTGATCTAATACGGAAGCCTTTCTACATCCTGGTGCCCAACCCCCTGCCAAATTAGTTTAAACCCTCCCCCAAGGAACTAGTGAACCTCCCCACGAGGACATTGGTCCCAGTTCTGTTGAGGTGCAACCCGTCCTGCTTGAACAGATCCCTCCAGCCCCAGAACTGGTCCTGGTCTCAATGCCCCAAGAATCTGACGCCCTCCTTCTTGCACCATGTCTCTAGCCATGGCTTATCTTCCTATTTCTGTGTTCACTAGTGTGTGGCATTGGGAACAATCTAGAGGTTACTACCTTTGAGGTCCTGCTTTTTAACTTCCTCCCTAGTTCCTGAAACTCTGACCGCAGGACCTTATCCCTTTTTTTCCCTATGTCGTTGGTACCCACATGGACCACAGCTTCTAGCTGGTCCCCTTCCTCCCGCAGAATGTTCTCCACCCTCTCCGTGATGTCCTTTACCTTGGCATCAGAGAGGCAACACGCCATGCTGGACTCACGTCGGCAGTCACAGAAACGCCTGTCTGTCACCCTGACTATCGAACCCCCTATGACTATTGCATTTCTACACTTCACTTTGCTCCCCTGTGCAGTCCTTTGCCCCATGGTGCCATGCTCAGGACTGCAATCCTTTGAGGTGTCGTCACCCTCACTGGTACTCAATGTTGACCTGGTTAGGAGATTGGTTAGGCGGCAGAAGACAGAGAGTAGGGATAATGGGTATGTACTCAAATTGGAAGGAAGTGACCTGGTGTCACACAAGGATCTGTGCTGGAGCCTCAACTATTCACTATATTTAATAATGACTTAGATAACACAATAGAGAGCCATATATCCAAGTTTGCCAATGACACAAAGATAGGTGGCATAGTGCAGCGCAGATTCAGCAGAATGTTACCAGGGTTCCAAGGGTTAAATTTTGAGGCGAGATTACATAAACTAGGCTTGTATTCCCTGGAATATGGAAGGTTAAGGGGTGATTTGATTGAAGTTTTTAGGATTTTGAAAGAAATTGACAGGGTAGATAGAGAGAAACCTTTTCTGCTGGTGGGAGAGTCTAGGACAAGGGAACATAACCTTAAAATCGGAGTGAAGCCATTCAGGAGAGAAGTTAGGAAACACTTCTTCACGCCAAGCGTGGTAGAAGTGTGGAATTCTCTCCCACAAAAAGCAGTAGATAATAGCTCAATTAATAATTTTGAATCTGAGATCGATAGATTTTTGCTAGCCAAGGGTATTAAGGGATATGGAGCCAAAGTGGGTAAATAGAGTTAAGATATAGATCGGAGATGATTTCATTCAATGGCAGAACAGGTTCGAGGGGCTGAATGGCCTAATCGTGTTCCTATGTTCCTAAAATCTCCAGCCAGACATTCTTGGGCTTTCTGCTACTTAGCTAATGTGACACGTCAATCAGAGTAGTAACAAAACCAATTGCTGACCTCTGCAGGAAGAGACTTTATGGAGAATATGCATTCTCGGTTTTCTTTGATTAATTTCTAGATACCTCCTGCATCCTGTGTCTGTCATCAAGAGGATGGTCTGGTGTCTATTTCTCTTTGCCATTGCCTTCTTTAGCTAGCTGCTAGGAGAATTATCTGCTGATTCAATCTCCATTTGATTTTCCTTTTCTCTGTGCACTCACTATGACTCAGATTGAGCAGGGTGAGAGATCAAGCCTGCATCCTCACGCTTTATGATTCTGCATCAGAGATTGTTTGGGACAAGAGTTCAGTTATTGAACTTAGCATTTACTGGAAGCTATGGAGCTCTCCCCCAATGCACTCAGCTTGTGGCTATTGATTTTAAGACATTGTCGCCTTTATGGTACCACAGCTTCTAAAATCAGAAAGGCATCCTCAGACGTCTTGCCAACACTTAATGCTCTTTGACGTGTTTCATTGGCTGCCATTCTGATTCACGTTTATTGGCATCTGTATACCTCTGAGAATTTGCTTCATTTGTCTCAGGACCAGCTCCAATCTGTCCACCACAACACAATGGGGCACAAATCGCTCCCAAAATAAGGGAGGAGCTCAACAGTGCTCTCTGCTGTTAGTGGCGAATTGAAGGAGCAAGTTCTGGCGTTTGCACGTGTGCAGTTAAACGCGGAAATCCGGAACTTGCTCCTAGTGGTTCGCCGGTGATATGACAGCTTTGAATTAAAGGGACATCACACGCTGCAATCAGAGAAATCATTGAAAAAGCACCAACTTGCTTATCCACCTAGCTGGAAAGTAACTAATTACGCCACCAAACAGGTATGTTTAAAAATACAGGTCTAAACTAAGTTTTAATAGCGCAGTTAGTATCAATGACTGCCAAACAATTAAAAATTAACTTTTAAAAATGTGGAGTCTCATATTACTCCTTATTTTAATAGCTTTTGGTCATTAAAATGTTTTTTTTAAATTAAAAAATTGAAGTTTTTTTTTACTTTTCCCTTCTGTCTTTTATTTAATTCAATTATTTCTTTGGCTTTTTATAAAACGAATTTAAAATTTTTATTTACAATTGCATACAGAATACTAACTTTCAATGAATGGAGTCTACTTGCCTGATTGAGCAATGCAGGCTGAATCTGTGGGTGTGGCTTCTCTTTATGACAGATTTTGTGGGCGTGGCTTCTCCCCACAGACTTTCCCAGCTGCAGCAACTCACGCTGCTCAGAGGCTGGGTTGATGGCGCACAATTTTTTTAAAGTTCAAATTCAAGCAATTCGATGCCACAGAGCCCGCAGTAAGTGATTTCACTAATTTAATTTGCAGGAGCAGCAGTGACCGTTGTCTCGCCACTCTGCGTGATTTCTGGCCCATGGCTTCCATTTTGACTTTTCTGCCATCTTCCACTTTATAGAATGAGGCAAATGTAGTATGAAAGAAAATGAAATGCTGATAAGAAGGTGTGCTATTTGGTGTTTTTGAGAATACAGACAATGTTTTACTGTGTGTGCAGGCACTGCTTATCGTTCTGGTAATAACAGGATTTTTGATGTTGGCTGAAAGAAGGTGCTGGGTCTATTAATATGCACATATAACAAAGTCAATTGTGTCTATACACATACCTGTGGGTTCGCATAAAGAGCCAGTTGACATACTTACTGCCCCATCTCTCTTCACTATTATTGCTGGCCTCTCTCCATTGATACTGCCCACCCCTTATGCATTGTTACTGCCCAAATGCTCTCAATCATTACTGCCCAACCATACTGTATTGTTACTGGCTGGCTGCTCTGCATCGTTACTGCCTGACCAACATCCATTGTTACTGCCTGGCTGCTCTCCATCGTTACTGCCTTACCAATGTCCATTGTTACTGCCTGGCCGCTCTCCATTGTTACTGCCTGAACATTATCCATTGTTACTGCCTTGCCGTTCTCCATTGTTACTGCCTGAGCAACATCCATTGTTACTGCCTGGCCGCTCTCCATTGTTACTGCCTGAACATTATCCATTGTTACTGCCTCGCCGTTCTCCATCGTTACTGCCTGAACATTATCCATTGTTACTGCCTCGCCGTTCTCCATCGTTACTGCCTGAACATTATCCATTGTTACTGCCTCGCCGTTCTCCATCGTTACTGCCTGAACATTATCCAGTGTTACCGCCTGACCAATATCCATTGTTACTGCCTGAACATTATCCATTGTTACTGCCTCGCCGTTCTCCATCGTTACTGCCTGAACATTATCCATTGTTACTGCCTCGCCATTCTCCATCGTTACTGCCTGAACATTATCCAGTGTTACCGCCTGACCAATATCCATTGTTACCGCCTGACCAATATCCATTGTTACTGCCTGGGCATTTTCTATTGTTACTGCCTGGCTGCTCTCCATTGTTACTATCCAGCTGCCCTCATTATTTTAGTCATTCTGTAGTTTTGTTGCTTGGCCCCTCTCCATCACTATTGCCTTTCTTTCCTCCATTGTTCCTGCCTGCCCCTCTCCATCATAACAATGATATCTCTCTATTGTTATTACTTAACCTCTCTTCATTGTTACTGCCTGGCCTCCTCTATTGTTACTGCCTGGTTCCTTATCACTGTTAATGCCCAACTCCTTGTCATCATTACAGCCCGGCTCTTCTCTACTTCTTCTCTCGAATGTCCCTACCTGCCCCTCTCATCGTAATAATGGTCCCTCTCAATCGTTACTGCTTGGCCCTTTTCCATTATTACTGCCCAGTGCTTCATATTGTTAGTGCCTGGCCCTTCTTCAACATTACTGCTTGACATCTTTTCATTGTTACTGTCCAGCCACTCTCCCTCATATCCATTCCTAGAGGAGACAGGCAGAGAGCTTCTAATCTTATTTTAGAAACTTTTCCTTTGCCCTGTCATGTTTCCTCATTATTCTGAAGTTATGCGGGGGTTGTTGGAAAATGTTTTCTGAAGGTCTTCTGAATAATGTATGAGGTGTCTGGTCCCAGTGTGGCTGTTTGCGTCCCTGTCAATCCAGATACATTATTTTCCAATCTGCTTGGAATACCAGGCGGGATCCCACAATAAAGCCAGCAGGTTGTTTAGATTGTAATTAATCGGCACGATCTGTTTGAGATGTTCAGCCCACACGAACTTGCTTGAGATCAACTGAGCCCTAATCTCACACTGAACTGACACCTGCTATTTGCACTGCCTGTTTACCTCTTAAACCGCAAAGTAGTTCATAAAAAATTAATCCTAATTTTCTACAGCATTCTTCAGAGCTCTCCGTGCTCATCGTGCTTTCACTCATTAATTAATTGTCCATCGCACAGACGCTGTGTCTCCAACACTAAAATAATCATTTCCGTTTAGATTTTATTTTAACTTTTGTCTGTCTGCCTGTCTTCCGTTAGTGAACAGCTCCTCCAAATTGAAGAGTGAAATTTGCAGCCTGTCTCTTGTCAAAACTTAGGCTGCACTGCAACTCAGCAGTGTACAGTTCAAAATGACCTATACCCTATTACAGAGATCCTTGATTCCCAGCACAGACAACTAGAAAACCTCCACATGGAACCCCTCTAAGTAAGACTCCCTCCTTGGCAGCTCTAGCTGCTTGCCCCCACCGTGCAGGCGGAGCAACTCCACTGTTACGTGTCTGTGATATCCTGTATGCTGCAACTAAGCTATTCTCAGGAATTTGCTGTTCTGGGTTCACTAAGTACAAGACGTCACTTCTGCAAGCCAACATCCCATCTCTTCCCCACTTTGATGTGAAAATAGGTGCCAGCCCCCCTTGTGAACAATTGTTTGAAAATTCTGCTGAGTTGATAAAATATTGCTCAGCTGATTTGTGATCTACTATAGATTACAAATTACCATGTCACACTGCAATGTTTTCGGAAGTCATTTCCTGTATTTACTATAAGAGAGAGAGAAGGCTGAATGGGCCTTTAGTAATGTGACCGTAACTCAACATGAAATCAGAGTGCAGAGAATGGCTTGCAACTGAAAACCATAGACAGCCACTTCCAGCTGTTATATATTTCAATTTTAAAATTCTCACTCTTGTGGTCTCCCCACCGTCCCCAACCCATAATCGAGTTCTACGAATCTTTCCCCCGAAATCTCCATTCCTTTGACTCAAGCCTCCTGTGCATCCCACCTTCTTTCAACCCATGCCATCAGCTGCCTAGACCCCATTGCTGTGGAATTTGATCCCTAGACCCCTCCCCTTCTTTACACCCCTTTCCTTCTTTAACATCCTTCTTAAAACCCACCTCTCTGACCAAGCTTTTGATTAGTTCTTCTAATTTTTCCTTCTTTGGTTTGCCATCCATTTTGGCTTTTGCCTGCGTGAGGGAGCTTTTCTTAAAGGCGGTATAAACATGCAAGTTGTTGTTGTTATTACTATTCAGTAATTAAGAAGCCAAGAACGTATAAGAAATATGAATTGTTAATCAGAGATTTTAATTCTTACCCAAATTAGACAAGACCACAAGCCCAGGAAAGATGATGCAGCAAACAGTTGGACAATAAGAACACTTGAAGTGAACCACAGTGGGTCAGTTTGCAAGTGCACTAATGAAGTAGTTATTAAAATCTCAAAGGAGGAGGTTAATGTCCAGAAGGCAAATGAGCTGGCACAGGAAAATCCAAGCATGAGCGGGCAAATTTATATGATAATGCTGCAAAAGTAATACAATAATACCTTCAATGTAATTTTATCAGCCGTTCTTTCTAATTACTACCTGCATAAATGAGATTCCAGGGTTGTGAGGTACAGAGCAGGTTATGGAAGAAAGTTTAAAGAGGAAATAAGAATTTTTAGGCCATTTTTTCCCCCATTTTAATTTGTTTTTGCTGCTGGACAGTAAAACCAGGAGATGAAGACCAGCGATTTTCTGACCAGTGCGTGCTGTTCCTCACTGGGAGCCCACTAAATACAGATCAATGCTTTTTTCAACAAGTATAAGAATTATATTATAGGATGACTAAGAATCAAGGCAAATGAGAAAATAGTAAGGGAACCATTTGGTTATAAATATGTGCAAAAGTTTGTTTTGGAGGAAGGAATGTGTAATAATACACAGTAAATATTCATAGAGTTCTGTTATTACATGTAGGAGGGAATTCTCCACCCCAATCCTGCCCACAATCAAGCTTGATTGCAGCAGCGAATGTTGGAAAGTTTGGGTGGTGGGCTCACTGCCCTAACCAGGATTTTATTTTTTATTCATTCATGGGATGTGGGCGTCACTGGCAAGGCCAGCATTTATTGCCCATCCCTAATTGCCCTTGAGAAGGTGATGGTGAGCCACCTTCTTGAACCGCTGCAGTCCGTGTGGTGAAGGTTCTCCCATAGTGACTCACACATTTCCCTTCCCCGGCCACTACTGGGACTGATGCTGCCCTCTCCTTCCCCACCCACTGCATGGATGCCTGGCAAATTTCCCTCCTTTCTAGTTACCACCACTTCCTCTGACTGTAGTGCAGGAAGTGGTGGTTTTCTCCAGGAATTGGCGGTAAAGGCTCAGGGTTGCCCCAGTGGAGGGAGATGACCTTATAGCGACCTCCTCTCCCTCCAGTCAACCCCAGACACTTACTTGCTGAAGGCCTTGGTGCGTTTCTGCCCCATTAAAGTCCCTCACTGCCTCTTCTGGTGCTGCAGTGGTGTCCTTGCTGCCACACCACTGGAATTTCCTTGCTGGTGCTGATAGGCTCTCTCCAGATGGTGGGATTCCCCATGGGAGCTGGCCGTGCATAGGTAATGAGCCCTGACACAGGAAAATGGGTGGGGTCTGGGGCGGATGGAAGTTCCCACCGGTCAGCACTCCACCTCAAAGAGGGGAACCATCCCCATAGTATCTTGTTTTGTATAGACTACTAATTACTAAGATTGGGCAAGCTCAATGTCACTGTAAGCATCTACAAGTTTCCCCCCAACAAATATCTGTTTGTTTTAGAGGTAGGAGTATGTAATAATAAAGAGTGATTGTGCATTGATTCTGTTACTACAGATAGCAGCGATTGGAGGGAGAACGATAACTCATAGGAACACAAGGCCTAGTTTAAGTATTAAGTTAGGGACATTTGAGTAAGAATCTGTGGGGTAGATTTTGGTCCTTATCGCCTCGACGTTAAGTCTCACCTGTGCAGAGGGCAGAAAGAAAAATCTGGCAAGGAAGAAAGCATGTTGGTAAAAAACTCACCTTATTTTCCTTCCATGCATATCAATGGAAGGAAAATCAGGCGGACTCTGTAAATGCACGTGATTTTCCCCCACCACCTGACTTTCCCTCGCGTGTACTGTTACTTTAAAACTTGAGTAAAATTATTGCCCTTTCATCAATCTTTCATTACAAAGAATGCTCAGAAAAAAGTTCTAAACAAGAACATTATGGGCTGCATCTGTTCCAGGAATGTTTTTCCAATAGTCCCACAGGATCAAACATCAACCTGTTTTCGTAAAATACATGACAACCAGAGATTAACAAAATAAATAGATTTATTATCAATCAGATGGCGTCAGTTATCATTTAGACTGATTGTGACAAAAGATTGCTTATTGATCAGTCTCTGAATTTTCCCAGTTATAAATTGCCTAGGCACCAGCGTCTCTTTATTCAGGCTACACATATTAACCTCATGAGAACACTCATTGAGCTGTTTAAGTAAACAGCAATCTATTTTCAGATTTCCAGCAGGTGCTGTTTTATTGCTTTTTATTTGCAATGTATTTTCTGCAGGTTCCTTCTTTTATTCAAGTATTTGTTCCAAAAGCTCTGCCAACTTCACGCTCCTGGAGTTGAACCCTTGGCCCCGATTTTAAAGGGGAGGGGCAGGTATGATGGGCGTGAGCCTTGAAGTGGGTGTTGCACTGGGCAGTCTGGGGATGTGGAGGCCCGGCCGATCTTAAGGGTGGGGCCGGGCCTCATTCCCATAACTTTCATCGGAGTCCTGCCCGAACCCAGCCAGACTCACTACCTGACCGGCTGGCAGGAGCGGAACATAGAACATAAGAACATAAGAAATAGGAGCAGGAGTAGGCCATCCGGCCCCTCGAGCCTGCTCCGCCATTGAACAAGATCATGGCTGATCTTCTACCTCAATGCCATTTTCCTGCACCATCCCCATATCGCTCGATGCCTTTAATATCTAGAAATCTATCGATCTCTGTTTTGAATGTACTCAATGACTGAGCCTCCACAACCCTTTTGGGTAGAGAATTCCAAAGATTCACCACCCTCTGAGTGAAGAAATTTCTCATCATCTCAGTCCTAAATGGCCTACCCTTTATTCTGAGACTGTGACACCTGGTTCTAGATTCCCCAGCCAAGGGAAACATCCTCCTTGCATCTACCCTGTCGAGCCCTGTAAGAATTTCATATGTTTCAAAGAGATCACCTCTCATTCTTCTAAACTCTAAAGAATACAAGCCTAATCTTCTCAATCTCTCCTCATATGACAGTCCTACCATCCCAGAAATCAGTCTGGTGAACCTTCGTTGCACTCCCTCTATGGCAAGAATATCCTTTCTTAGGTAAGGAGACCAAAATTGTACACAATACTCCAGGTGCAGTCTCACCAAGGCCCTATATAATTGCAGATCGCAGGCAGGAGGCCGCAGCCAGGGATCGATCCTCGGCATTCAGGTAAGTGGTAAAAGGGGGTTCATGGGGCAAAGGCAATTGAGGAGGGGGGAAGTCCGGGGTAAGGGAGGCCCAAGGCTTCCATGTGAGGCCTGGAGGAGCACTCCTGCTCCTCCTGGCCCACAGAGAAACCTAAAATAAAAATTAAAAACTTGACTGCCTGGGCCTCTTCTGGCCTACGATCCACCTCCCGACAGGTTTGGCCTGAGGGGGAAGCCTTGACTGCTCCCCTACTCAGGGCTCGGACTAAAATAGCCCCGATCTGCATTTTTAAACAGGACCCACCAGCTTGGGTTGGGCGTTCTGCTCGCCTCTTCAAAAGAGCAGGTTAATATTCGAGGAAGGCAGGGGGTTGGAGGGGGCAAGTCGTCCCCCTCATTTTAACTGACCTCTCACTCGGTTTCCGTCGGGGGGGGAAGAGTTAAAATCAGGGCCCTTGTTTCAGCTGGTCTATTATAAGCTCGGTTTGTACCCTCATAGAGACGTGTAACTCATTATATTTTCTATCTGCTGCAGTTCTTGAATTCTGTACTGATGTCATCAGCCGTGGATTGAGAGGGTATCTCTGACTGCTCAAGATCCATCCATCCATCCAGTGTGATAAGCCCTTGAAATAATGGTGGGACTGTAGACAAATGTATAATAAAGTGATTGCTTCCAGGATACCTGGCATCAACTTGAGATCACATACAAGCTGCACATTAATGGAATGGAATCCTTTCCTGTTCAAAAATGCCATTGATACATGAAGCCAGGATGGCCACATGGGTTCCATTGATGAGGCCTTGCATTTTTGCAGAGCCAGCCACTCTGAAAAAATGAAGACCCTTGTCTTACTGATAGTCATTGTCCTTAGGAAAAGTCATGGGGTAGATTTTCAACTTGCCGTCAGGCGGAAAACTGGTGTTGCGAATCGATTGTCCATTGTAGAAACTGTCCAATTTTCATTTCCATTGAAACCAAGGAGCCACATCCACTAACTGCAGAAATGCTCAGAGCAGCGCTGAGTTGGATGAAAAATGCATTCGTGCCACCTACCTGTGTTGCTCCACTGCTTACACACATCAGGGTCAAATTTCACTCCCTTCGTCTGACATTAACGGTATGGTTACAGCCTCAAAATGGGCAGGGTAGCCTTACCGCCCTGTCAACATCGGCGAAAAGGGGCCTACCTCTGGGTGTACAAAGTGCCTGCCTGTTTCAGGTGATAGGCCCCTTTTAGTATGGAAATTCGGTGTCGTATGATGTAAATAGGATCTTGATTGCCACAGCGCTACGGGGAAAGAGCAGGGGAGTGGTACTAATTGGATAGCTCTTTCAAAGAGCTGGTGCAGGCATGATGGGCCGAATGGCCTCCTCCAGAACTGTACCTACAATAATACTATGATACCATGACCTGTTTGGAGCCTGTGCAATGCAGGAGATACCACAATACTCTTAACACCTTCTTTCTGACCACAACATGGACAAGCACTGTACCTTATTGAATGATGGTTCTACCAATTGGAGGTACAAAGCTTCAGCAATCGCTGGTCTCTTGCAAGTGTTCCTTTAATCACTGATAACCATGCAAGGAAGCAGTGAAGATTCGCATAATTGGTATTTCATTGCCAACACCTGTTCTCACCCCCATTAAAAAAAATGCCTTCTGAGGCCTGCTTATATTCCATACAATGGTATGCAGAATGCCTTCACTCAGAACGCCTTCCTTTCTTCTTAAAGGGGAAATGGCCCACAACAAAAGACAAGGAAGTACCACCTCAATTCCCTCAAGGCTCCTGGAGCAAATCATCAGTCAGCCACCTCAGAATAATCTGTCATGATAGGAGAAGTAGTTGGCTAGGATGGAGAGGGCACACAAGAGCAGCAACTAAGAGGAGGCTTGGTGGTCTTAAATAATAGGAACGTTTTCCGACTTGTTATGAGTGAAACACTTTTCTCATTGACAGGATATGTGTGGACTGATTTGGGGCAAGGTGGCTTGCACGAAGGACTGGAATTCAAACTATCAGACATCCTTGCCCTGCAAGGAAGCTGCAATAGCTATAACACGAAGCTGGCATGTAATCCTCACTCAGCAGCACACCAATTAAAACAATTAGAACTGTTCTGCTCCTTCTGCCTGACTAGGATAGTAATCAGCTCCAATAACAGAGCGTGGCACAGAGCAGCTAACACAAACCACAAAGCGCCTGCCGCACACTGACTGCCCCACACCAACCGTTACGCACCGACCGCCGCAAACCGACTGCCGTACACCGAGCGCCGCACGCCGACCATTGCATACTGACTGCTGCACACTGCTCGCCACACACCCACCGTCGCACACAGACCGTCGCACACCGACCGCTGCCCACCGCTCGCCACACACTGACCACCATGCACTGACCGCCGCACACCGACCACTGCACATCAATTTTCGCCCAATAATGTTGCGCATTGACTAAAATATATCAACTATAATGCACTGACCGCCACACGCCGACCATCACATACTATCTGTTGTGTATTGAATGGCAAATATCAATTGTCACACACCGAGTGGCATGCAGCAATTTCCACACACTATCTGCCACACACTGCCAAACGCCAACTGCCACACACCAACCCATGCACACGACCTGCCTCACACGAATGCTAAACATTGAATGTCACGTAGCAATTGCTACACAGTGATTGTTACACTGCCAGTCTCACATCAACTGCCACATACCATCCACCTCTCACTGACTGACGAATTTTGGCTGCCACACGCTCACTATCATGCACTGACCATCACAAACCAGCTGCTAAACACTGAATGCCATACACTGATTATTACACATTAACTGCTGCACACTGTTTGTCACATATGGACGGCCGCACACTGACTGCCACACACCAACTGCTCACACTGACTGCCACACACCAACTGCTCACACTGACTGCCACACACCAACTGCTCACACAGACTGTCACACACCAACTGCTCACACTAACTGCCACACACCAACTGCTCACACTGACTGACACACACCAACTACTCACACTGACTGCCACACTCCAACTGCTCACACTAACTGCCACACACCAGCTACTCACACTGACTGCCACACACCAACTGCTCACACTGACTGACACACACCAACTACTCACACTGACTGCCACACACCAACTACTCACACTGACTGCCACACACCAACTACTCACACTGACTGCCACACACCAACTGCTCACATTGACTGTCACACACCAACTACAAACATTGATTGCCACACACCAACTGCTCACACTGACTGCCACACACCAACTGCTCACATTGACTGTCACACACCAACTACTCACACTGATTGCCACACACCAACTGCTCACACTGACTGCCACACACCAACTGCTCACACTAACTGCCACACACCAGCTACTCACACTGACTGCCACACACCAACTGCTCACACTGACTGACACACACCAACTGCTCACACTGACTGCCACACACCAACTGCTCACACTAACTGCCACACACCAGCTACTCACACTGACTGCCACACACCAACTGCTCACACTGACTGACACACACCAACTACTCACACTGACTGCCACACACCAACTACTCACACTGACTGCCACACACCAACTGCTCACATTGACTGTCACACACCAACTACTCACACTGATTGCCACACACGAACTGCTCACACTGACTGCCACACACGAACTGCTCACACTGACTGTCACACACCAACTGCTCACATTGACTGTCACACACCAACTACTCACACTGATTGCCACACACCAACTGCTCACACTGACTGCCACACACCAACTGCTCACACTGACTGCCACACACCAACTGCCCACACTGACTGCCACACACCAACTGCTCACATTGACTGTCACACACCAACTGCTCACACAGACTGTCACACACCAACTGCTCACACTGATTGCCACACACCAACTGCTCACACTGACTGCCACACACCAACTGCTCACACTGACTGCCACACACCAACTGCCCACACTGACTGCCACACACCAACTGCTCACATTGACTGTCACACACCAACTGCTCACACAGACTGTTACACACCAACTGCTCACACTGATTGCCACACACCAACTGCTTACACTGACTGTCACACACCAACTGCTCACACTGACTGCCACACACCAACTGCTCACACTGATTGCCACACACCAACTGCTCACACTGACTGCCACACACCAACTGCTTACACTGACTATAACACACCAACTGCTCACACTGACTGCCACACACCAACTGCTCACACTGACTGCCACACACCAACTGCTTACACTGACTATAACACACCAACTGCTCACACTGACTGCCACACACCAACTGCTCACACTGACTGCCACATACCAACTACTCACATTGACTGCCATACACCAACTGCTCACACTGACGATAACACACCAACTGCTCACACTGACTGCCACACATCAACTGCTCACACTGACTGTCACACACCAACTGCTCACACTGACTGTCACACACCAACTGCTCACACTGACTGCCACACACCAACTACTCACATTGACTGCCATACACCAACTGCTTACACTGACTATAACACACCAACTGCTCACACTGACTGCCACACATCAACTGCTCACACTGACTGTCACACACCAACTGCTCACACTGACTGTCACACACCAACTGCTCACACTGACTGCCACACATCAACTGCTCACACTGACTGTCACACACCAACTGCTCACACTGACTGTCACACACCAACTGCTCACACTGACTGCCACACACCAACTACTCACATTGACTGCCATACACCAACTGCTTACACTGACTATAACACACCAACTGCTCACACTGACTGCCACACATCAACTGCTCACACTGACTGTCACACACCAACTGCTCACACTGACTGTCACACACCAACTGCTTACACTGACTATAACACACCAACTGCTCACACTGACTGTCACACACCAACTGCTTACACTGACTATAACACACCAACTGCTCACACTGACTGCCACACACCAACTGCTCACACTGACTGCCACACACCAACTGCTCACACTGACTGCCACACACCAACTGCTCACACTGACTGTCACACACCAACTGCTCACACTAACTGCCACACACCAACTGCTCACACTGACTGCCACACACCAACTGCTCACACAGACTGTCACACACCAACTGCTCACACTGACTATAACACACCAACTGCTCACACTGACTGCCACACACCAACTGCTCACACTGACTGCCACACACCAACTGCTCACACTGACTATAACACACCAACTGCTCACACTGACTGCCACACACCAACTGCTCACACTGACTGCCACATACCAACTACTCACATTGACTGCCATACACCAACTGCTCACACTGACGATAACACACCAACTGCTCACACTGACTGCCACACATCAACTGCTCACACTGACTGTCACACACCAACTGCTCACACTGACTATAACACACCAACTGCTTACACTGACTATAACACACCAACTGCTCACACTGACTGTCACACACCAACTGCTTACACTGACTATAACACACCAACTGCTCACACTGACTGCCACACACCAACTGCTCACACTGATTGCCACACACCAACTGCTCACACTGACTGCCACACACCAACTGCTCACACTGACTGCCACACACCAACTGCTCACACTGACTGCCACACACCAACTGCTCACACTGACTGCCACACACCAACTGCTCACACTGACTGCCACACACCAACTACTCACACTGACTGTCACACACCAACTGCTCACACTAACTGCCACACACCAACTGCTCACACTGACTGACACACACCAACTACTCACACTGACTGTCACACACCAACTGCTCACTGCCAAACACTCAGTGCCACATACCGACTGCCACACGCTACTGCCACCTGGTTGTTTTATCCAGGCACTGACACTCATTAAACATACATGAACTTGTTCCCTGATAAATTGGAAATTTGATTTTTACAGGTGTTACCAGGAGCCTGAGTGGAATAACTGGTACACTACAATAACAGTTATTAACGGGCAGACACCCACTTTAGTGTTCTCTAATAGGCTGAATTGACTATTTGTTCTGAAAAGTCTCTGTTTGTTACATAAGCTGACTGCAGCAGTGGTGGGTCCATTTTAATATGTGTACTTATATAAACGACTCGTTCATTCTGACCTTCACCACTGAAAGAAAATCACAAGCTCGGTCAAGAAACTTTAAGGAGAGTTTAAGCTTGAAGACAATTCTCATGCTGCAGTCCCACAAAGTTCTACAGTGTTACAAGTATTATCTGGATTTTGTTTTTATCATTTCTGCTTCTCCTCATTACTCTGTTAGCTCCCTCTATAATTGTAGGCTACTACATTTCTAAATGAATAACATTTGTCCATCTACGTCACAGAATAGGGTAGATCTTGACTTTGTGCCGTAGTGTAAAACGGTGGTAGTGAGTCATCAGTCCAATTTTTATTTCCATTGCAGTCATCGGATCTGAGGAAAACAAATCAGAATATTTTCTTACTGGTGAGAGGCTGTGGATGAGCAAAGGGATTTAGGTGTCCATGTACATAAAACACTAAAAGCTAGTGCACAGGTGCAAAAATTAATCAAAAAGACTAATGGAATGTTGACCTTTATCTCAAGGGGGTTGGAATACAAATGAGGAAGTGATGCTTCAGTTGGTTAGACCCCATCTGGAGTATTGTGTTCAGTTTTGGGCATCAAGCCTCAGCGAAGATATATTAGCCTTAAAGGGGGTACAGCGTAGAATGTTACCAGGTTAAATTATGAGGCAAGGTTGCATGAAGTTAGCTTGTACTCCCTTGAGTTTAGAAGGTTGAATGGTGATCTAACGGAGGTGTTCAAAATGACAAAAGGATTTGATAGATGGAGAGAAACTATTTCCTCTGGTGGAGAATCCAGAACAAGGAGGCACAATCTTATCATCAGAGCTATCCCAATTAGGAGTGAAATCACGATGCACTTTTTCACACAAAGGGCAGTGGAAATCTGGACCTCTCTCCCAAAAGGCTGTCGTGCTGGGTCAATTAACATTTTCAAGACTGAGATTGATAGATTTTTGTTAGGTAAGGGTATCAAGGGATATGGAACAAAAGCGAGTAACTGGAGTTGAGGTACAGATCAGCCATGATCTAACTGAACGGTGCAGCAGGCTCGAGGGACTGAATGGCCTTCTACTACTCTTAATCCAATGGCCTACATTTTGAGCACAGCTCTTTTTGGATAGAGTGTAGCACTCTACCTGAGATTCCTAAGAGCACCAGAGTTCCTGAGGAATGCAGGCCACTGAGCTTTAAGCTGAATTAGTTTCCATGAATGAATTATTTCCACAGTTCTGTCTTTCTCCCTTGGATTACCTAGCACGTTGCCTGTATTTCAACATGTAACTCCTGGGCACTTTCCTTTGATGTTGTTCACAGTTCACAGATCATATACGCTGCCAAAACATCATCTACTTGCAAATGCATTTCAGGGGACCTTAATATGAGCTGTCTAAATGTTTCTGATTTGGATGAAATAAGTGAGGCTTCTGTATTATCAAATCTATCCATCAAATCGGCAATATTCCGGAACCAGTGTTGTTTGGAAAATGGATTTCAAACCCTGACTGAGGGAGATTCATCTCATCGCTAAGAAGGGTTACTATTTTAATGAAAATAAATTCAAAATGCAACAACATGCACTACAGGATCTGCAAGGGTGGATTTCCGTGTCAGTTATGCCTCAGAAATCGAGTAATTGGGATGCAGCTGACAGTAACTATGGGAGAAGATCAATTCCACCCACAATGTGAGTGAAGTGCGATACTGGTGGGGTGTACGGCTGATGTGGGAAGGTCCCACACAAAATAAGTGGGAGCTCCATTTCAATACATTAATGCAGCACAGATGGCATCATTTGGATGAGGTGAAAGTTCACCCACACAACAACAACAACTTGCATTTATATAGCCTTTGATGTGGTAAAACGTCGCAATGTGCTTCACAGGAGCGTTATCAGACAAAATTTGACACCAAGCCACATGAAGAGGGATTAGGACAGGTGATCAAAAGTTTGGTTAAAGAGGTAGGTTTTAAGGAACGTCTTAAAGGAAGGGAGACAGGTAGAGAGGTGGAGAGGTTTAGGGAGGGATTTACAGAGTTTAGAGCCTAGGCAGCTGAAGGCACGGCCGCCAATGGTGAGCCGATCAAAATCGGTGATGCGCAAAAGGCCAGAGTGGGAGGAACGCAGAGATCTCGGAGGGTTGTAGGGCTGAAGGAGGTTACAGAGATAGCGAGGGGCAAGGCCACGAAGGGATTTGAAGACTCGGGTGAGTATTGCAATGCAGATTATGTTGACTTCGGGAATAGAGGCAGGGTCAATGCACTGTCAGGCATGTACCAAGATCACACAAATCATTATGCACCTAAATGGAGACCCCAACCAAAAATTGAGAAGATAGTGCTTCCACTTAATTAAATGCTGTTTGTTCTATGCTTTTGCTCAATCAATATTACTTTTTGCACATTATATTTTGCACCACGTGGATATGCACAAACAGAATCAAATTTGTACATACACAGGACAGTGTACACATAGCATGACCTACATACATAACCCAATATACACATAAACTTAGATCTTCTGCTCAGGCAAAACTCCGTGCAGAATAATAACAGAGCAGCAATCGTGCCTACTGGGAATGAGGTTGGCTGAAGTTGTTGCATTTTTCGAGAGTCAGCCTGATTATAATAATTCTGATGAGCTCCCAGTGGTAATGTTGCCTCTGATTGGTGGGGGGGTGGGGGGGGGGGTGGTAAGAAATTGCCTATTACCACTGGATTTAAAGGCCTGCAGCTGTTTAAAGGGCCAGCACAGTAACAATCCTTGTGGAACCCAAGTCATGGAGTCTGAGAATCCCCAGTTCAAAAAGAAAGGAAGAAAGAACGTGCATTTATATAATGCCTTTCATGACCTCAGCAGGTCCCAACGCACATTGCAGCCAATGAAGTAATTTTTGAAGTGTAATCACTGTGGTAATGTAGGAAACGTGGCCGTCAATTTGTGTACAGCAAGTTCCCACAAACAGCAATAAGATAATGACCAAATAATCTGTTTTTATGTGTTGGTTGAGGGATAAATATTGGCCAGGACATACTGCTTTCTTGGTCAGCAAGAAGGCAGTAGACTTACTCTTCCACAAAATTAGGCAGAGAACGACTGCACTGTTAGGCTCAGAGCAATAGAGACCCTAAAGGAGAGCAGCATAGTAGTAGTGACAGGAGGTGACCAGAGCAGAGAGCCTGAACACTGCCACACTATGCATGGCTACTCAATGCCACAAAAGATTTAATGAACTTACCAGGACAGGCAAGGTGGGAGGAGTCAGCCGCACCTTGGAAGAATGCAATGTACAAGGCATTTCAGTCACTTAATCTCACTCTGTGTTCAGTTCTGGCCACAGCACCTTAGGAAGGATATGTAGGGACGGAATGTAGCATATTACTAGAATGATACCTGAACTCCAAAGGTTAAATTATGAGGTGAGATTATACAAACTAGGGATGTATTCCCTGGAATTTAGAAGATTAAGGGGTGATTTGATCGAAGATTTCAAGATATTAAGGGGAACTGATAGGGAAGATAGAGAGAAACTATTTCCGCTGGTTGGGGAGTCTAAGACATGGGGACATAGTCTAAAAATTGGAGCCAGGACTTTCAGGAGTGAAGTTAGGAAACGCTTCTACAAGCAAAGGGTGGTAGAAGTTTGCAATTCTGTTCTGCATACGGCAATTGATGCGAGCTCAATTGTTAATTTTAAATCTGAGATTGATAGATTTTTGTTAACCAAAGGTATTAAGGGATATGAGGCTAAGACGGGTATATGGAGTTAGGTCACAGGTCAGCCATGATCTCATTGATTGGCGGAACAGGCTCGAGGGGCTAAATGACCTACTCCTGTTCCTATGTTTCTATGAAGGAAGAATTTCGTCAGGACACCGGGAGAATTCCCTACACTTTTTCAATAGTGCCAAGAGATCTTTATTATCCACCTGAACAGCCAGACTGGGCCTTGGTTTAATGCCTCATTTGAAGGAGCACTGAAATGACAATGCAGCACCCCCTCGGTACGGCAGTACTTAGATTATGTGCCCAAGTGCTGGAGCTAAGTTTGAACACACAAGCTTCTGACTTAGGTGAGAGAAAGTCTCGCACATCTGAGTGCTGTACTCATTTACTAGTGGACCATTAATTCTGCCAGCTCTACACCCCTCCCAGGATTTTCCTTTGGAAGTGACAGCAGACGCTAACTACCCCTACCCATATTTGGGCAGGTGCATTCACATACCATGTTACTGAAGGAAATACATCATCATTATTACCTTAGCAGCACTGGGCTTCAGGAATGCTATTCTATTCCGGCATACAGTGTTACTAATGAGGTGGAGGGAGGGTTAAAATTTAAAGACTGCTTTGACTGAGGCAATCAATTGTCTTAGTCAAAGTGAGAGATGATAAAATTTTAAGCTTATAAAAAAGTTGTTACTCCTCAGCCAGCAATACTAGTCATGTTACACTGTGGCAAAGCACCGTAACAATTAATCTTCCCTCCCACCTGAGATGGGTGTCTCGGCAGTGCTGTAAATGGCCCAAGCACCTGCCCATCACATGTTAATTCCCCTGAACATGGCAAATGGGATAGAGGTCAGGGGCAAGGGCGAGGGCAGCAGGACGTCATGCCCCACCACAGATCCACTGGCACTGTGGGAGAAGAGGTAAATATACCCCAGAAAGGGATGGAGACATGTTGACAGAGGCACAGAGCCAACTGGAAAAATTCACTCAAAAGGGGGAGGCTGAGAAAGAGACATAAAGAGGAGACAGTCAGACACTGTTGTGCACTGTGTGTGTTGCGTGTCCTGTGTGTTGTATGCACTCTGTGCTGCTTGTGCAAGTTTCACGCTGCTTGTTCTGCATATGTGTGTGAATAAATGGTCTGTACTATGCCTTTTGTGCTGTGTATGTAAGGGTTGCTGCAGTGAGACAGCAGTGTGGGGACAGTGACTGACACTTAACTGCTTTGCGGTCGCCCCTCATGCACTCTGGGCTGACCAAATTAAACCTCGTCACATGGTCGATGTCTGCACTGATAGTTTCTGTTTTTATGCCAATCGGTCAGGTCTGGGACTTTGGACAATTACCAAGAAATGTAGCTGCAAATTGTTGCTGCAGCCTCAATTGCAAAGAGCAGATTTTCTCCATTTATTTAATAATGATCATCTAGTCCCTGTGGCACTCTACACAGAGAAGAAATCAGCCTGAGACCTCTTAGCACAGGATTGGGGACAGCAATCCTGCTGTGTGTGTAATAATTTCATCGAGAAAATCCCTTCTAATCCATTCTGGGGAGAATCGCTTCCTGCACCCAAACAGAAATCATAATAACTATAATCAGATTACATTAATATTATATATATATATGTACATATATACATAATTACTTCAGTAGGACATTACTATTGCAGGCTCATGCATATGTGTATTTAATGTTAGGACACAGTGGGGAATTATTTTTGTACTGAGTGACAAGTGTAAAGAAAGAAGGAACTTAGAGGTGATTTTAACCCGGGCAGATAAAATCATCTGGGAGACTTACCCATCTATGTCCCGTTCCCTTCCTTCCATTATAACCTAAGCAGGCAGCAAGGACACTTGCCAGAAACTGGGGGGGCCTTTATTTAAATATGCAGATTGGGTTCAGATGACGTCATTGAGGCCCGACTGTCATTTTAATCGTTGGCCTGTACAGGGAAGCCGTTCTGACTTTCCTGCTATGTGAAGCTAGCGGTAAGAAGAGTCAGAGCCAGAAGAGGCCCAAAAAGGTAACTTTATAACTTTCCTTCTGGGGCCACGAAGAGTCGGAGAGCTCCTCAGGCTCCACAAGGATGGTTTAGGCCTTCCCTGCCCTGGGTTTCTCCTCCCCTTCCCGATCACGAGACCCTCATGAAACCCCCTCCCCATGACTTACCTGAGTGTCAGGGACTGTTCGTTTGATCCCAGGCGCCAATATATCAACATTGAAAATCTCAAAACACTGAGATTTGAATCCCTGTAAAAATTGGGCTAAGGGGGATGATAATCAGAAGGGTCTATAGGAGGTCATGACCTGTGGGATTCTTCACACTCAGTTCCAGATAAACCTCAAAATCAACAGCATTGATTCAGCTGGTCCGAGCTGCAACATAGAGAAGCTTACCAGGGTTCTGTGCTGATAAGTTGAATGCTTTTAGTTGGTTAAACTCCAGGAGTACTCTTGCACACATTTAGACGCACCTAAGTCTATGCCAACTTATATCTGAGTTCTTTGAGTTTGGTTTGGAGAATTAAAATGATAGTGATGGGTCTCTGTGTGTGTTAGATGCTCGACTGAACAAAAAAAACTTTTCTTGGGTTTTCTTGGCTATAATACCTTTTTTTTCTTTTTTGATAATTAAGAAAGCTGTTTAATAAATCATATAGATAGGAAGCTTATGACAGTGTAAATACATCTTGTATTCCAGAGGTGGAAAGTGAGTAGAATAAAATTCTTGCTATATAAATTGCAAACATCACAGCCAATTGCCTCCATTAGAGAAATATAGTAACACAAAGTGAACACAGCAGCAAAGTCTTTCCAGCTTCATTAGGAGAAAATAAAGGAAATATCCATTATATTAATCAGCCAGACAGTTCCAATATATATTTTCAGTCAGCCTGATGTCTCAACGATTTAAAAGAAGACGAAAGAACAAATCCAGGAGAAATATTTAACTGCTCGTTCAGTGCTAATATGTACTTTGGCACTGATCAATACTATCTGCAGTTTGATCTTTTCTGCAGACTTGATCTGGAGCTTAGTTTTCTTCCCCACATCTGTCCTGTTACCAAGACCACCTCCTTCTGTCTTCAGAACATGACCCACCTTCACCTCTATCTTTTCTGCACTGTTGCTGAGACTCTAATCTATACCATTATTATCCCAAGGCTAGATTTCTAAAGCTCTCTTAGCCAGCCTCTCCACATCCAACCTCATAAATTGCAACTTATTCAGAATGCCATGATTTACAACTTTTCCTGCTCAAAGTCCCAAACTTCCTGTCCAGCTCCATTGGCCCCATGTCCTTCTGTATCAATTTCAAAATCCTTGTTACCTTCAAATGTCACCGTTACCTTACCTTATCTTACCTCGGTGATCTCCTTCAGCCCTATAAATCTCTTTGCATTCTTTACTCCTCCGACACTGGTTACAATCCATCCTCTATGCTCTACCATCATTGGCCACTCCCTTAATCCCTCTGTTTTATTTCCTTCCTTCCTGTTTTCAAAGGTCATCTTAGAAAATAATTTTGCACTTGTGGCCCCTTAATCTATTCTTCCCTCCTGCTCATTATCCATTTATTTTCTACTCTACACAATAAAGTCTTCTAAGTCATCTTCTTGATGCAAGGGAGACTTTATAAATGCAGGTTGGTGTGGTTGTTGAAGATTTTGAATTGAATTCAAGATCAGTGCTGAGCTAGACACCTTTCTAAAATAGAATTGCAAGGAAAAGCTTAGTACATGTTATATTACATGTTATCTGAATTCCACTAAGTAACACTATGGAAATTGCACCAGTGTCATTTTTGAATTGTAAAAGTGCAGTTGTAAATTTTTTAAGATCCTTGTCAAGCTCCAAAAGGTTCCCCCTTGCAGTTATGGAAAAAACAATGCCATCACTTTGAGATGGTTTTATTGTGATTCTGTTTCTCTGAACAGAATGGTGACTGACTTCGGAAACATGGAAACGATTTTCATTTTAAATGGATGTTGGCAAACACTGTAAATAAAACAAATTGTTTTGTTATTCTGCTGTGGAGGTTTGATTAAGTAGCTTAATTGATCAGACTGGTGCTTTTTAAGTATTTCCAGTACCTCTGTGTAAATGCTGTTATTATGGGACAAGATTTTCAGTCAGCTGCTCTGTTACATTTCTTTGACACTGCCCATGGATTGGTTCCACATGATTGTCTCCTCAGCCAAACCCTGAGCCTCAGTCCTAGACTCAAGACTCTCCCAGGTAACTTCAAATTTGTTGAGAATGTAATTATTTGGTTGGAGTTTTGTAGGAAGGCACATGCCTCAAATGCCTTGTGCATGTGTGGGATTTTAAATGAGCAAGAGTTGGAGAAACACCAAGAAAACTGGGTTCACTTGGAGTCTCCATACTGAATACAGAAAGTTGCCATTTCTGCCAGCACAACCAGCAGAGATGTGAGAGTGCAGTTTCAAGGCATAAGGGAGAGAGATCACAAACTTAATTGTGGGACAAAATGGCAAAGTGCTGATAGGCTCATACATTATGCTAACCTCTTGTATATTATATTTAACCCATGTATATCGCAGTCACATAGATACCAATTGTAAACAATTTTACAACACCAAGTTATAGTCCAGCAATTTTATTTTAAATTCACAAGCTTTCGGAGATTTTCTCCTTCCTCAGGCAAATGTTTCAAGATCTCCTTGAAGCCTACGCATTTATACATATTGAACAATAATAAATGGTGTTTACAGACTGCCCCTGCAACTGCCCGTTGCCAAGGCAATCACCGTGTTCAGACAGAGAGGTGTTACCTGCAGAACCTCCGAATACACATTCAATAAAAAAACAAACAGGGAAAAAAAACAGAGAAAAAAAAAACACAGAGAGAGGCAGAAACATCCGGAAGGCAGAGAGAGCCAGCAAATGACCCATTATATTAAAAACAGATAACATTTGTTCGCTGGTGGGGTAACGTGTAGCGTGACATGAACCCAAGATCCCGGTTGAGGCCGTCCTCATGGGTGCGGAACTTGGCTATCAATTTCTGCTCGACGATTTTGCGTTGTCGTGTGTCTCGAAGGCCGCCTTGGAGTACGCTTACCCGAAGGTCGGTGGATGAATGTCCATGACTGCTGAAGTGTTCCCCGACTGGGAGGGAACCCTCCTGTTTGGCGATTGTTGCGCGGTGTCCGTTCATCCGTTGTCGCAGCGTCTGCATGGTCTCGCCAATGTACCATGCTCTGGGGCATCCTTTCCTGCAACGTATGAGGTAGACAACGTTGGCTGAGTCACAGGAGTATGAACCATGCACCTGGTGGGTGGTGTCATCTCGTGTGATGGTGGTATCTGTGTCGATGATCTGGCATGTCTTGCAGAGGTTACCGTGGCAGGGTTGTGTGGCGTCGTGGACGCTGTTCTCTTGAAAGCTAGGTAGTTTGCTGCGAACGATGGTCTGTTTGAGGTTGGGTGGCTGTTTAAAGGCGAGTAGTGGAGGTGTGGGGATGGCCATAGCGAGGTGTTTGTCCTCATTGATGACATGTTGAAGGCTGCGGAGAACATGGCGTAGTTTCTCCGCTCCGGGGAAGTACTGGACGACAAAGGGTACTCTGTTGGTTGCGTCACGTGTTGGTCTCCTGAGGAGGTCTATGCGATTTTTTGCTGTGGCCCGTCGGAACTGTCGATCGATGAGTCGAGCGTCATATCCCGTTCTTACTAGGGCGTCTTTCAGCGTCTGTAGGTGTCCATCGCGTTCCTCCTCGTCTGAGCAGACCCTGTGTATTCGCAGGGCCTGTCCATAGGGGATGGCCTCTTTGACGTGGTTAGGGTGGAAGCTGGAAAAGTGGAGCATCGTGAGGTTGTCCGTGGGCTTGCGGTAGAGTGAGGTGCTGAGGTGCCCGTCTTTGATGGAGATTCGTGTGTCCAAGAAAGAAACTGATTCTGAGGAGTAGTCCATGGTGAGCTTGATGGTGGGATGGAACTTGTTGATGTTATCGTGTAGTCTCTTTAGTGATTCCTTGCCGTGGGTCCATAGAAAGAAAATGTCGTCGATGTATCTGGTGTATAGTGTTGGTTGGAGGTCTTGTGCAGTGAAGAAGTCCTGCTCGAACTTGTGCATGAAAATGTTGGCGTATTGGGGTGCGAATTTGGTCCCCATGGCTGTTCCGTGTGTTTGGGTAAAGAACTGGTTATCGAAGGTGAAGACATTGTGATCCAGGATGAAGCGGATGAGTTGTAGGATGGCTTCCGGAGATTGGCTGTTGTTGGTGTTGAGTATTGATGCTGTCGCAGCGATGCCGTCATCGTGGGGGATACTGGTGTATAGTGCCGAGACGTCCATCGTGGTGAGAAGTGTTCCTGGTTCAACTGGTCCGTGGGTACTGAGTTTTTGTAGGAAGTCTGTAGTGTCACGACAGAAGCTGGGGGTTCCCTGTACGATGGGTTTCAGGATGCCCTCGATGTATCCAGAGAGGTTCTCACACAGGGTTCCGTTGCCTGATACGATGGGACGTCCGGGTGTGTTGGCTTTGTGTATCTTTGGGAGGCAGTAGAAGTCTCCCACGCGGGGATTACGTGGGATGAGAATGCGTAATCCCCGCGTGGGAGACTTCTACTGCCTCCCAAAGATACACAAAGCCAACACACCCGGACGTCCCATCGTATCAGGCAACGGAACCCTGTGTGAGAACCTCTCTGGATACATCGAGGGCATCCTGAAACCCATCGTACAGGGAACCCCCAGCTTCTGTCGTGACACTACAGACTTCCTACAAAAACTCAGTACCCACGGACCAGTTGAACCAGGAACACTTCTCACCACGATGGACGTCTCGGCACTATACACCAGTATCCCCCACGATGACGGCATCGCTGCGACAGCATCAATACTCAACACCAACAACAGCCAATCTCCGGAAGCCATCCTACAACTCATCCGCTTCATCCTGGATCACAATGTCTTCACCTTCGATAACCAGTTCTTTACCCAAACACACGGAACAGCCATGGGGACCAAATTCGCACCCCAATACGCCAACATTTTCATGCACAAGTTCGAGCAGGACTTCTTCACTGCACAAGACCTCCAACCAACACTATACACCAGATACATCGACGACATTTTCTTTCTATGGACCCACGGCAAGGAATCACTAAAGAGACTACACGATAACATCAACAAGTTCCATCCCACCATCAAGCTCACCATGGACTACTCCTCAGAATCAGTTTCTTTCTTGGACACACGAATCTCCATCAAAGACGGGCACCTCAGCACCTCACTCTACCGCAAGCCCACGGACAACCTCACGATGCTCCACTTTTCCAGCTTCCACCCTAACCACGTCAAAGAGGCCATCCCCTATGGACAGGCCCTGCGAATACACAGGGTCTGCTCAGACGAGGAGGAACGCGATGGACACCTACAGACGCTGAAAGACGCCCTAGTAAGAACGGGATATGACGCTCGACTCATCGATCGACAGTTCCGACGGGCCACAGCAAAAAATCGCATAGACCTCCTCAGGAGACCAACACGTGACGCAACCAACAGAGTACCCTTTGTCGTCCAGTACTTCCCCGGAGCGGAGAAACTACGCCATGTTCTCCGCAGCCTTCAACATGTCATCAATGAGGACAAACACCTCGCTATGGCCATCCCCACACCTCCACTACTCGCCTTTAAACAGCCACCCAACCTCAAACAGACCATCGTTCGCAGCAAACTACCTAGCTTTCAAGAGAACAGCGTCCACGACGCCACACAACCCTGCCACGGTAACCTCTGCAAGACATGCCAGATCATCGACACAGATACCACCATCACACGAGATGACACCACCCACCAGGTGCATGGTTCATACTCCTGTGACTCAGCCAACGTTGTCTACCTCATACGTTGCAGGAAAGGATGCCCCAGAGCATGGTACATTGGCGAGACCATGCAGACGCTGCGACAACGGATGAACGGACACCGCGCAACAATCGCCAAACAGGAGGGTTCCCTCCCAGTCGGGGAACACTTCAGCAGTCATGGACATTCATCCACCGACCTTCGGGTAAGCGTACTCCAAGGCGGCCTTCGAGACACACGACAACGCAAAATCGTCGAGCAGAAATTGATAGCCAAGTTCCGCACCCATGAGGACGGCCTCAACCGGGATCTTGGGTTCATGTCACGCTACACGTTACCCCACCAGCGAACAAATGTTATCTGTTTTTAATATAATGGGTCATTTGCTGGCTCTCTCTGCCTTCCGGATGTTTCTGCCTCTCTCTGTGTTTTTTTTTTCTCTGTTTTTTTTCCCTGTTTGTTTTTTTATTGAATGTGTATTCGGAGGTTCTGCAGGTAACACCTCTCTGTCTGAACACGGTGATTGCCTTGGCAACGGGCAGTTGCAGGGGCAGTCTGTAAACACCATTTATTATTGTTCAATATGTATAAATGCGTAGGCTTCAAGGAGATCTTGAAACATTTGCCTGAGGAAGGAGAAAATCTCCGAAAGCTTGTGAATTTAAAATAAAATTGCTGGACTATAACTTGGTGTTGTAAAATTGTTTACAATTGTCAACCCCAGTCCATCACCGGCATCTCCACAACATAGATACCAAGGTAGAAAACTAGCAAAAGCTGAGAATTGCTTTAGAAAAGCTGACAACTCGAAAATGTCCCTGAACAAAGGCCTGAACGTGTGAAAACTACGGGCAAATTCAGTGAAGCTGCGCTTCCAGTGTAAAATTGTGTTAAATGGGGACAAAGGCTGGAGATAGAGATACAATTCAATAGCACCAATTCTCAGACCAGCGCTCCCGTTTAGTGAGGCTCTCCAAGCAGGAGTGCAGCCTTGCTAAATTTACTCCGTAATTACATTGAAGGAGCAGTGGGCTCATAGGCTTAAGTTGACATAGCCATAATTCCATCACTTGTATTATAGCCAAAAAAACTTGAGTATATGAAAGTATGTTTTATAACAGTAGCACACTTAGAAATTTCTGAAGAGGGATGTGAGCACTCAAAACAAATGAAATAGGCCCAGAAATTCTGGAGCGCCCATTTTTGGGCACGCGCTGGGGGCCCTGGGCCAGAATGGAGAGGTCCAAGGAGCCCCCAATATTGGGCCTTGGCTCCTGCTTCACCCGGCTTCATATTTAGATAAGTATGGGGAGCCTCCCTGCCGCTTAGCCTCATGTTATGTTGTGCGAGTTCAGCACCTGGCAAGTCAAGCACACGGGGCGTTCAAAAATCAGAATCGGGCTCTCCAAGATGGGCAGGACTCTAATTTAAATAAATTATTCTGTAGTTAAAATGTCCCCGACGTGTGCTCCTGCCGTGAGCGCATCTACCTTATCCAATATGGCGGGCAGTGCACTTCTGAACGAAAATGTGCACGTGCTTCCTGCCTGCCATTTTGGAGGCAAAGGAGGCCAGTAGCAACCAGAAAACAGGCACTGCTTGGCTGAATTTCTAGGCCATATTTTCTAGGGGATCTGGAGTCATGTCCATCAAGAAAATTTTTATTTTTGGCATTTTATTTAATGCATTTTACAGTCCTTAGGAGACTGCTGTAATTCTGCCTTTCAACCCAAAATATTATCCTGGACGCGTTACAGATTTTTAAATATGAAAATAAAGGGGTTGTACTAACATAACCTGCATTCCCAAAACAGCAATAAAACCACTTAATATATGTAACACAAAAAGCTGGTATAACATTGAGTACAGCATTCTCTGGGAATAAAGCAAATTAAAAGGAATGAGACTGTCACAATTAGTATTTAAAATGCAGAAATCTTCCATCTCCCATTAGCATGTTGTACCTTCTGGATCACTATACCTAATCTAGACCCAAAAGCTTCACTGAAATTCGCAAAACAGAGACAGATCTGTAATTATGATCAGTCTGTCAGCGTTGTCAGTGGAAATAGAGTTGGTCACATCTACCATGGTCCATCCCTGACCTCTCAACCAAAAAAATTGTGGCCTAGATATTAGTTTGTGCTGGCCCGCAACAAACACCTGCTGGATAGCCCCAGGCAACTTGCCGGCAAAGAGGCTTTGAATTTCGGGCCGCTGTGTCTCTAGCGACCCTCAGGTTGGTCATTAAAAGGGAAGGGGATGTGATTGGGAGAGGGAGGACTACTGTGAAAGGGAGGGCGATCGTGAGGGGGGGTGGGCGGCGATCAGGACATTGGGACAGGGGTTGATTGAGAGGGGGGGGTCCCGGTGGTGGTTGGAAGGGGGATTGAGTTGGTGGCCGGCAGGGAGTCAAGGCAGCAGTTGGGGGGGTGGGGTGGCGGTGAGCAGTCGGAAGGGTGGGGGTGGTGGCGAGCGGTGGCCAGCATTGGCCCATGGTGCTAACGTGGAACCGGGGGCAGCACTCCTCCACCTCCCGGCTCCACATTCACTTCAGTAATTATTAAAAACTTACCTTTTTGGTGGCAGCCTGCAGCAGGCCCTTTAAAGACCGCTGGCTAGCCGCATGCAGACCTTGTTTTCCTGAACACTGCTGGCCCAACGCTGGCTGCATTCATTGAAACCCAATTTTACACAGATCGCTTTTATTTGCATATACAAAGGGCCTAAGGCCTGTTTCAGGCATGGGCACTGGACGCCTACTTTTCTGCCTACACCAATATGGCGGGCAGGAAGCGCGCGCTCATTACGAGCCATGGTATATGGAGGCTTAGGCGCTCAATTAGCACCCAAAAAACAGGCATCATCGAATTTCTAGGCCTGTGTCCCATAATATATGAATGTTGGAGCAATATGGCATGGCTACACGTGCATGTTGCAACCTAAACAGAGCTGCAGTGATCGATCAGATGGCTTTACAGAAAGCTATGTGGGAAGTCTGAATCAGTCCATTGGCTGCCATTGATTTTCATCTGTAGATGTGGTTTCGTGAATATGCATCTGTGCTCTTACCTCACTGTACCTGGCCCCTAGAAGTTGACATTAGGTAGAGAATTGTTGGGAGTAACATTTTATGATCAAAAGAGACGGAAATTGCAAATGTTTGATCATGTGAAGTGGTGTTTACTTTTCAGAATCAGATATGTTGGCCAAAAATGAATGAGGCTTGACCAGTCTGAAAAAGGGCAAGTATTATGCTTGCTGCCCCATTCCAGTGCATAAAATGTACCCTATGTGGTCTGATAAAAAGCTCTACAAGGCAAAAAAAGTGCCTGCTAAGGACCAAGGGAATGCAAAATAAATGTGGAGGTGGGAAACAGAGTCTGTTGGCAAGTAATGGAGCTGTGCAGCATTTGAACTCTCTCTTTGATGGATGGCAAAGCAGAGGTGCTGCTGCATGAGTTGGGAGTGAGGAAGGTAGCCTTGTTTGACACTCCAGAAAATCCTCCCCTAACATATCAGTGTAGCATGCTTGGCAAAAGGTGGTGCTCAAGTTCCACAGTACTTGGAAACTGATGTGGAAGATGATAATACACCTTAAGTGTCAGCTTGGCTCAATGGTAGAACTCTTGTCTCTGAGTCAGAAGACTTAAGCACATGATCTAGGCTGACATGTTAGTGCAGTACTGAGGGAGTACTGCATTGTCAGAGGTGCCATCTTTCAGACAAAATGTTAAGCCAGAGCCCTGTTTGCATGGTTAGCTGGATGCAAAAGATCCCAGGGCACTATTTCAAAGAAGAGCAAGGAGTTCTCCTGGTGTCCCAGCTTACATTCCTCCTTCAACCAATGTCACTAAAAAATTAATTGGTCTTTCATTTGTTTGCAATTTATTGTGAACAAATTGGCTGTTGTGTTTGCCCGATTGCAATTGTACTTCAAAAGTAATTCATTGGTTATGAAGCACTTTGGGGCATCCTAAAGATAATGAGGCACTTTCCAAATGCAGGTTTGTTCTTTTTTTCATTCATATCGTCCTACTTTCTCCCAAAGCCAACCCAGTTTACAGTCTATACTCTTCCAATGTCCTTTCTTTCCAAAGATTCATTGATATCAATTATAAAACTCATTCTGTGGCATATTGAAATGGACCCAGATATCATTACTTTTATAGTTCTGCCTTTCATCCTCCTGAATTAAGGAAGAAAATTGGAGAAATGTCAAGAGATATTTGACACGCTTGTCAATTAACATAAACAATGAGTAGTGCTCTGTAGGACCAAGGTCAAAGGTGTTCTTGACTCTAAGAAATGAATTAGAATCCAAGGACTTATTGGCCAGATTCAAACATCATAATAGTAAACAGTAGATTCTTTATGTGACAATTATAAAGCAAAAGTATTTATTTTGATGAATCTGATTGCTGAAATGATTGGCGCTACAGTTGTTTGTCATAGAAACAATCAGTCAATGTCCTGGGGATTGGAGCTACCAACAACTAAATACTTTTACAAAACTTTAATTTCTTCCCTTGGCTACCTCTGGCTGTACAAAGTCAGTGTGTTTTTGTAGCTTTATTAATGCCTTTGAATTAAGATCAATGTTTCTTCCTGGGAAATTTAATTTTGTTTTCAGACTGGATTCTCTTTAAATGCAACCCAATTAGCGAGAATGTCATCCTCCCAGTATGCTGTGTAAAGCAGATGTGTGAAATCTGGCTTGGTGAAGAGATTCATGAGTTAAATTACTGCTCACTCTATCTGCTGTGACTTAACATGTCTCAATGTAAAGGTCATTGTGTGCAAAGGAATTAAACACCTCTTCTGCTACAAAGTCTACAAGAAGCTTTCAACCAAATTCTCTTCAATTAACCATGTTGGTACTGGCAACACTTTTCATATTACTTAAAGCTCCATTTTCTCAGTTGATTTGCAAAAATATTTTAAAGTAATGTCATTCACGTGCTTTAATAGGCTAATTTCATTGGCCAGTCATCTTCAAATCAAAACAAGAAATAAATATAACAAATGAGAGCCATAACACTGGACAGAGAGGTTCAAATTTGCACCACAAGACAGGACTGAATAATTTCAGTAAATACCACCAGACATGGGACAGTTTTTGGCATAGAACAGAAGAAATAGTTAGAGGCTCACGTAAGGACCGCTAGATGCATATCCAAGACTTTGGTGGGAATTCGGAGGCACAACGTATAGATTTAAGTGAGAACCACAAGTTAGTTTGCAGGTGCAGCAGGTGATCAAGAAGGCCAACGGAATGTTGGCTTTTATTGCTAGGGGGATAGAATATAAAAACAGGGAGGTATTGCTGCAGTTATATAAGGTATTGGTGAGACCGCACCTGGAATACTGCATACAGTTTTGGTCTCCATACTTAAGAAAAGACATACTTGCTCTCGAGGCAGTACAAAGAAGGTTCAGTCGGTTAATCCCGGGGATGAGGGGGCGGACATATGAGGAGAGGTTGAGTAGATTGGGACTCTACTCATTGGAGTTCAGAAGAATGAGAGGCGATCTTATTGAAACATATAAGATTGTGAAGGGGCTTGATCGGGTGGATGCGGTAAGGATGTTCCCAAGGATGGGTGAAACTAGAACTAGGGGGTATAATCTTAGAATAAGGGGCTGCTCTTTCAAAACTGAGATGAGGAGAAACTTCTTCACTCAGAGGGTAGTAGGTCTGTGGAATTTGCTGCCCCAGGAAGCTGTGGAAGCTACATCATTAAATAAATTTAAAACAGAAATAGACAGTTTCCTAGAAGTAAAGGGAATTAGGGGTTACGGGGAGCGGGCAGGAAATTGGACATAAATTTAGATTTGAGGTTAGGATCAGATCAGCCATGATCTTATTGAATGGCGGAGCAGGCTCGAGGGGCCGATTGGCCTACTCCCGCTCCTATTTCTTATGTTCTTATGAAATGCTTCAGTGGTTGAGTGGAGACCACTAGATGTAACACTAAGGTTCAGGTTAGGACTAGAAGACAGAATTCAAATGTTTATGTGAGAACCTTGTGCAAACGCAGGCAAATTTAACCCTACCTGCCTGGCAGAAACTGGGTGAGTAGGAAGTTAAAATGCTCTGAGTTACTAACTTGCCTGGAACTACCAGGATCCCACCATCTGTGATTTTAACCTGCTCTCTTTAGCAGGCGGCAAGGACACAAAATGACCCGGGTCTGAATTCTCCACCAAGAGTTAAAGTCGTGGCCCATTGGTGTAAAAGGGGTGGAGATAGCTAAGTTCATAGAAACTGCAGCACATCCTTTAAAAAGACAGCTCAGCCTGCGCACTTCAGCAGCAGACTGGGGGAAAATCAGGCAAAGAAAGAATGGTGACTCTCAGTTGACTGTCGGGTAACTTCACTGCATTTCTCATCAATTTTTTATCTTACTTATAGGAGAAATTAGCGCACAATGCCCACCAGAGGCAAGCCACAGGAGGGGGATTCCACATCTTGGAATACTGCAGAGAAGGCCACGGAGCTAGTAGAGAGGCACTCAGTTCTTTCAGTGGGAGATGACGAGGTCAGTGGTATATTGCCGGCATCAGGTTAGTGACTGAACACTTACACAGGGTGCATCCCTGTGAAGTATCACACAACCAGAACCTTTCACCCTCTTCTCTGCCTCCTTAATCCCAAGGGAGTATTTCCCACTCATTCTTAGCTTCTACCCTACTTTCTTGAAAATCCACCAAAGAGGAGGAAGATGACGATGATGATGGTGAGGAGCAGCCAAAAAGAGATTTCTTCCTGGTGGATTATGAATAGGATGATGAAGACCAGGCCACCCAGGAGTCCCAGTTGCACAAATAGCCTTTCTCTCAACACAGCAGCATATGACAGGCTTTCTGCCTCAGCCACACCAGTGGAACGTGGGAAGCATGACCAGGCTGCCCAGGAGCAAACTCCAGAGATGCAGCCGGTAGCGGTTCCCAGGAGCAAGCTGCCATGAAATGAGGACCATCTCTGTCCTGTGAGCCTTTTGTAGAGCATGAGGAATCAACTGTTTCCTGTGATCCTGATCCTCAAGCGGCACTCAGATGGAGCACAAGAATAGGTGACAGAAAGACATGTGTAGGCACCCAATGCGAGTATGGCGCTAAGAAAGATTAGGTTGATTGTATGCACTTTGGAACTCACTAGAATGTGCACTTACTCTACAAGACAGAATCTTGTGGTGTCGGTGGGGAGCTGTTACAATGGATTAGGAATTGGCCACATTCCCACAGGCAGAAAGTTGTGGTTAATGGCTACGAATCTGCTTGGAGGCTGGCTATTAGTGGTGTCATGCAGGGATCTGTCTTGTGGCCGTTGCTTTTCACTATTTTCATAAATAACCTAGCTGTAGGTGTTGAGGGAATAGTCTGCAAGTTCGCAAATGACAATAAAATTTGTGCGAATGTCAGAACTACGCAGGAGATGGAACTTTGGCAAGAAGATCTAAATGTGCTGGGGAGTGGGCCAAACACTATCAGATGGCCTTTAACTTAGGTAGTGCAGTGTAATGCACTAGGGCAGGATCAATACCAAGTGTACTTACACGCTATGTGGTACCGAATTAAAATCAGTTGAGAGAGAAAGGGATCTTGGCGTTACTGTTTGTAACTCTCTAAAGGTTCATGACTAATGCCGAGAAGCTGCAGCCAAAGCAAACAGGGTATTAGGATGCATAAATAGAACTATTCAATATAAAACAAAGCACACCGTCTTGTCCTTGTACCCTGGTCACATGCTTGCCGATATAGAAGCTTTGAAAAGCAGAAATCTGTATTCAAACTCTCCAAACTCCTCTGTGCCAGGGACTCTGCACTTCCTGCCTTGCTCAGCTGATCCTAGCAACTGCTTCACCGTGTATATCTTAATCTAAGTAACCTAGAATGCATTAGGAGTGCAAAGCCAGGCAACTGGGAACTGCAGCGCCATTGGCCCTCACTTTGTTGTATGCAAATAGTTTAGTCGAGACTTGCTGGGTTGATTGCGGGAAGGCTTCAAAAAGCACAAGGGAATTCGGGAGAAGCATTTTAAAAGGCAGAAATCGTATGGAAATGGCTTCCACCTGATTTTCCAGTCCAAAAGAATTTCCTGCGCCACATATACACCGCTAATGTGGTGTACACAGCGAGGAAATTCACCCCCTGTGCCTTCAAATGCTGAGCTGGTGAAAGACAAAGGGTAGGTTAATCAAGAGGTCATGCCTTCACTAACAGAGCTTTGTGTTCGAGGCTCTTCCCAAACTGAGGCTAGGATGAATAATTCAAAGCTTAGAACAAAGGTCATCAACAGTCCAGCCTCATTTTGGTACAAGAGACAATTGTCACTGTGCAGACATTCACTGGATATGTTAATACGTTAGAGTTACAACAGTTTTTAATTTTAGCTTTTTTTCTTTAAGGTAATGTATTGCTAATAGAGTTCTATTCTACTATGTCAAACAAGATTAGATGGATTGTGGGTAATGAACTGCAGACCTCAATTCAATACCTGACGTGAGCAACGTGATATTTACTGGGTCCGTGTAAAGTGAGGGTGTTAATGTAATTGTGGAGGTGGGAGGAAATCAATATAATGTGCAATGGATTTGTGTAATAGTACTCAGTGTAAAATAAAGAGCGTTATTTTATCTACCGGGGACTAATATAAGCATACAGTGGCATATATAACCTTGCGAATAAGGTTGGCTGAATTTAGTGACACTACTATTCCCAGCCAGAATAGAGATGATTGGGTAATTGCCCTGCCAATCATGCCTGGAGACCGCATTGCTGTAAGCGACTGGGATTGATTTTACACATATAATTTGTAACAATCCTCCACTCACTGCATTTTGTTGGAAAAATCACCCAGCTTTTATCGGGAGATGCAATCACCCTGCTTCGGTCATGAATTCTGTTTGCTGTAGTTCGTAGAAACTTTTTAAATAGACTCTGTAGACTGTTTGCAGTAGACTCTGTTTGCTGAATAAATAGACTATGATTGCTGTAAAACAGACTGTTCGCAGTGAGTCCTGCCGAAAGACCTGCCCCACCTCTATCTCATTGGTTGACACAGTGGTGTCAATAGACACTCTATAAATGGTTAGTATATGTTCCAGGAACGAGTACATGTACAGGTGTTAGTGTATGTACTGGAGACCAGTGTAGCAATAGGTGGTTAGTGTATGAACAGGAGACTAGTTTAACTATAGGTGGTTAGTATATGTACAAGTGGTTAAAGAGAAAAGGTATCTATCAAGAAAAAACTATCTGGGCTATTGAGCCTGTTCCATGTGACAGACCATGTGCAGTCTGCACTGTCACAGACTCCCCCAAATTGTAAGGAGAATCATAGGCTCATATAGCACAGAAGGAGGCCACTTGGCCCATTGTGCCTCTGCTGGCTCTTTGAAAGAGTTATCCAATTAGTCCCACTCCCCTGCTCTTTCCCCATAGCCGTGCAATTTTTTCCTTTTCAAGTGTATCTCTAATTTGCTTTTGAAAGTTACTATTGAATCTGCTTCCACCAGCCTTTCAGGCAGTGCTTTCCAGATCATAAAAACTGACTGTGTAAAAAAATTTCTACTCATCTCCCCTCTGGTTATTTTGCCAATTACCTTAAATCTGTGTCTTCAGGTTAGCGACCCTCCTGCCACTGGAAACAATTTCTATCAAATGACCGCAGGGAAAACTTCCAAGAAAAGATTTTGCAAAATTTCTCTCTGATCACTGAAAGCAATCTTGCAAAATTTCAGGCTAGCAATCTGATATTCCAATCTACATTTGTAAATCATGCAGCACAATAAGAAGAGATCCCATTTTCCCAATGTTGGTAATGCTTATACTTATTCTGTGGCAATCAAAATATGACAGGTCTGAATTAAAAACAGAAAATGCTGGAAATACTCAGCAGGTCAGGCAGCATCTGTGAAGAGAGAAGCAGAGTTAACGCTTCAGGTCGATGGCCTTTCGTCAGAACTGGCAGAAGTAAAGATTTAACAGTTTTTAAGCAAGCGCAGAGCCAAGCAAAGGGGGGAGGAAGGGAAGGAGAGGAAAGAACAAAGGGGAAGATCGGTGATGGGGTGGAGGGTAGGAGTGATTAAATAACAAAAGGGATGATGGTCCAAGGTTAAGCAGGTGGTAATGGGATAAGTAAAGAAACAAAAGATGGGTCTAGAGGAACTGTAAATGCCAACAGCAGAACCATTACCAGTACCTGCTGTCTGAAAAAAATGGGAGCAGTGGTTATGATCTGAAGTTATTGAAATCAATGTTGAGTCTGGAAGGTTGTAAAGTGCCTAAACAAAAGATGAGGTGCTGTTCCTCAAGCTCATATTGAGCTTCATTGGAACAGTGTAGGAGGCCGAGGTCAGAGAGGGACTGGGACGGAGAATTAAAATGGCAAGCGACCGGAAGGGCAGGGTCATGCTTGCGGACTGAACGGAAGAGTCTATAATTAAGGATAGGGTGACTGAATACCTTGAGAATTTTCAGTTAATCAGAGAGAGCCAGCATGGATTTGTGAAAGGTAGGTCGTGCCTGACAAATCTGATTGAATTTTTTGAAGAGGTGACTAAAGTAGTGGACAGGGGAATGTCAATGGATGTTATTTATATGGACTTCCAGAAGGCATTTGATAAGGTCCCACATAAGAGACTATTAGATAAAATAGAAACCCATGGAATCGAGGGAAAAGTACGGACTTGGTTAGGAAGTTGGCTGAGCGAAAGGCGACAGAGAGTAGGGATAATGGGTAGGCACTCACATTGGCAGGATGTGACTAGTGGAGTCCCGCAGGGATCTGTCTAGGGGCCTCAATTATTCACAATATTTATTAACGACTTAGATGAAGGCATAGAAAGTCTCATATCTAAGTTTGCCGATGACACAAAGATTGGTGGCATTGTAAGCAGTGTAGATGAAAACATAAAATTACAAAGCGATATTGATAGATTAGGTGAATGGGCAAAACTGGGGCAAATGTGAGGTCATCCACTTTGGATCAAAAAAGGATAGAACAGGGTACTTTCTAAATGGTAAAAAGTTAAAAACAGTGGATGTCCAAAGGGACCTTGAGGTTCAGGTACATAGATCATTGAAGTGTCATGAACAGGTGCAGAAAATAATCAATAAGGCAAATGGAATGCAGGCCTTTATATCTAGAGGACTAGAGTACAAGGGGGCAGAAGTTATGCTGCAGCTATACAAAACCCTGGTTAGACTGCACCTGGAGTACTGTGAGCAGTTCTGGGCACCGCACCTTCGGAAGGACATAGTGGCCTTGGAGGGAGTGCAGCGTAGGTTTACTAGAATGATACCCGGACTTCAAGGGTTAAGTTACGAGGAGCGATTACACAAATTGGGGTTGTATTCTCTGGAGTTTCGAAGGTTAAGGGGTGATCTGATCGAAGTTTATAAGATATTAAGGGGAACGGATAGGGTGGATAGAGAGAAACTATTTCCGCTGGTTGGGGATTCTAGGAGTAGGGGGCACAGTCTAAAAATTAGAGCCAGACCTTTCAGGAGCGAGATTAGAAAACATTTCTACACACAAAGGGTGGTAGAAGTTTGGAACTCTCTTCCGCAAACAGCAATTGATACTAGCTCAATTGCTAAATTTAAATCTGAGATAGATAGCTTTTTGGCAATCAAAGGCATTAAGGGATATGGGCTAAAGGCATGTATATGGAGTTAGATCACAGGTCAGCCATGATCTTATCAAATGGCGGAGCAGGCACGAGGGGCTGAATGGCCTACTCCTGTTGCTATGTTCCTATGTTCCTAGGTGTTCAGCAAAGCGATCACCCAATTTATGTTTGTGTCTCCCCAGTGTAGAGGAGACCGCATTGTGAGCAGCGAATACAATATACTAAATTGAAAGAAGTACAAGTAAATCGCTGTTTCACCTGGAAGGAGTGTTTGGAGCCCTGGACGGTGAGAAGGGAGGAGGTGAAGGAGCAGGTGTTGCATCTCCTGCGCTTGCACGAGGAGGAGGCGAGCGGTATTGGGGGTGATGGAAGAGTGGACCAGGGTCTCGCGGAGGGAACGGTCCCTTTGGAACGCTGAAAGGGGAGGGGAGGGGAAGATGTGATTGGTCTGGCACTAATGTATGTTTACATGGTTTTAACACCACGCCACATTTTTTCAACAGGGGTTTAATTGAGTACTAACCACTTCTGAACAAAGATATCAATGAATCCAGTTATCAGGGTGTGGATCCAATTCGTGCATTCTGCTATTAGTTAGCCACTAGACTAAAGACTGTCAGTTTGATAAATACTATGGATGATGTCACCTCAATCACCCTTGTATTTGTATTTTCATAGGAAACATGAAACAAAATGATAATGTAAGAACGTGGAGGAGTAGAGCTAGGACCAGGCCTCACCTATGTGGAAAGGTATTCTGATCACAGTTTAACCACTTAGACATGCTGGAGGAGCAGTGCCTTTCACAAGTTCAGATTCAGTAGGGAGGTAATGGCTGAGTTAGGTCCAGCTGTGACTCCTGATTTGGAGAGTGTTTCCAACTGTTTTGCCTGTGGCTGTGAAGTTAACAGCAGCTATCAATTTCTTGGAAATGTGGTCATTCCAGGCACCAAGGGATGATTGGAGGTGATTGATGTACTGTTCTAAAGGAAGGCAGGTTCATTTATTGTTCCAGGAATGTGAACAAATGATTGACCACACAGCAAAGATTTCTTACTAATGCTGCCTTTTGCCAGACTTGAGGTGTGGTGGACTGTAGCTATACCTGTGTGACATACATGTGTCACACAGCAATCCCATGATTTTCATCAACCATAAAGACAACTATTTCCTAAAAAGGCAGATGGTCTGGGATACCTAGAAAAGCATTTCTGGGTGATTGTCAAGTATCCAAGCACAACACATTACTCATTCATTCTGGACAAGGGACCAAGATGCTGTAACACCTTATAGTTTAGAAATAGAGCCCCAAAGCGTTCCTTGTGAAGGGTCTTGATCGGGTGGATGCAGTAAGGATGTTCCCAAAGATGGGTGAAACTAGAACTAGGGGGCATAATCTTAGAATAAAGGGCTGCTCTTTCAAAACTGAGATGAGGAGAAACTTCTTCACTCAGAGGGTGGTAGGTCTGTGGAATTTGCTGCCCCAGGAAGCTGTGGAAGCTACATCATTAGATAAATTTAAAACAGAAATAGACAGTTTTCTAGAAGTAAAGGGAATTAGGGGTTATGGGGAGCGGGCAGGAAATTGGACATGAAGCTGAGTTCGGATCGGTCAATGCCCTGTGGGTGGCGGAGAGGGCCCAGGGGCTGTGTGGCCGGGTCCTGTTCCTACTTCTTGTGTTCTTTAGATTTGTGGTTGGGATCAGATCAGCCATGATCTTATTGAATGGCGGAGCAGGCTCGAGGGGCCGATTGGCCTACTCCTGCTCCAATTTCTTATGTTCTTATGTTCACTCACTTGATTATCTACGTTTATCCTTTAGACTTCAATCTCATGCAGACCTAGATATCCATCCAGTTCCTCTTTAAAGGATTTAATCAACTAAGATTTAATACTTTTGTTCGATGTCTGTTCCGGATATCCACTAATCTATGGAGAAAAACCTTTTAATCTCTCCCATTAATTGATTCTTATTAATTTGCACTTAGAATCATAGAATGATACAGCAACGAAGGAGGCCATTTGGCCCACCATGCCTGTCCCGGCTCTTTATAAGAGCTATCCAATTAGTCCCATTCCTTTGGTTCCTTGCGTCCTTTAATTCAACACTATTGGTCCATGTCAAGTACTCACTTCCAAAAACTTCATATGTCCTTTTCAGCCTTTTAAAAAGACTCCCCCAAATTATCTTTTCTGCAGGGAAAACAAATTCAATTGTGCAAGTCTTTCTTTGTAATTTCAGACCGTAAATCTAGAACCACCTTGCTACTTCTCTCTGAACCCTCTGTAAGACTTCAATGTTCCTTTGAAGATAGGATGTCCAAAACTTCGCACAGCGTAGCAGTGTACCAAATAACAAGAACTTGCATTTATAGCGTTAACAATTAGTTATAGAGGATTGATTTGACTCATAATCAAATTTCCTTGTGAAACATCCCAGTGTTTGATAAAACATGTTTTGTGTCAAATGTTATCCCACTAGTGATCTATACTAAATTAGAGTGCTGTAGCTTGTTTTAACTTGAAGTTAAATATCCTCAAAATATATTATAGCTTTTGATTCGTTTTGCAGCTAAAAGCCAGTTCAGTGAGATGGCAACAGAATGAGTAGAGGGAGTTTGGTTCGAACTGGAGTCAGTGTAGGCCTGATTCTGCAAGACCAGGCAGGCGAGTGAGAATTAAATCTAACGACTTAATCCTAGAATAACAGCAGTTACGAGTATAGAAATGGCAGGATAAGGAGCTAGGCTTGTGATGCATGCAGCATACATGATGTGGGATATCCTGGATCTGCAATGCCAGTGACTTGTGCAGAAGAATGCTCAGTTTAAGGGCCATAGTTACATTCCACAACAGGAAGACATATTTCATAAGGTGGTCAATCCACGGATAGAGAGGAATAGTCAATCAGAGGGGAGGAAGTGATTGACTGCCTAAAGACGAGTAGGAGGACCAACACAGGAAAACAGGGAGGGTTTCAGATTTCTGGGACTTTGAGACAAGTTATGGGACAGCTCTACAGATGGAAGGGACTCTGCCTAAATCAAACTGGTACCAATGTCTTCACAGAGATGGTTGATATGGCAGTGAGAGAGAAATTAACCTGATAATGCGAGGGAGGGCTAAACAAAACAGGCCAAAGAGAAGGGACAATAATAACAAAAGCAGGCATACCAAATAAGAAAAAGAATGCACTTGTATCACCTGTATATTATTGTGCTTGTGTTGCCTGCACATAAATGTGTTCTGGTGTCACCTGCATATAACTGTGATCCTGTGGCACCTGCATATAATTGTGTTCCTGTCACTTGAGTATTAATGTTCCTTCTTTATTGCCTGCATATAAATATGTTCCTCTGTATGAACATGAGGGGGAGTTGAAGGATTTTTGTGAGCACCGGAAAGGGGCTTTGCATAAATGGTGCCATTTATTGCACATTTGCAGTAAGTGTACAGTAGTTGACACAGCTAGCATCAAATAGACATATAGATGTTAGTGGGTAAACAGAATTTTTGCGGGTACCAAGTTCTGCTAGAGTAAATAAGGAGAAACTGTTTTCAGTGGCAGAAGGGTCGGTAACCAGAGGACACAGATTTAAAGTAATTGGCACAAATGCCAGAGGCGACATGAGGAAATTTTTTTTTACGCGGAAGCAGATTCAATAATAACTTTCAAAAGAGAATTGGATAAATACTTGAAGTGGAAAAGTTTGCAGGTTATGGGGAAAAAGCAGGGGAGTGGGACTAAGTGGATAGCTGTTTCAAAGAGCCGGCACAGGCACGATGGGTCGAATGGCCTCCTTCTGTGTTGTATGATTCTAGCCCAGTAGCGGCCTCATAAATACATCACATCAAAGCAGATTTACCATTGCACAATAAGATATTATGTGTGGGGAAAGTGCTGAGAGGGTCTGCCATTACTGTGACAAAGTATGGATCTTCAATGTAATTGCAGTCCCTGTACTACACCATGTATACACAGCTGGTAATTCATGTACTATGCAGAAAGTTTCAGTAACTGCACTATGAGATGTGAAATCAGGGAGATCAACGCTGGTCAAATTAATACCTTCAACTCCAAAGAAAGTGTCTGATGTTGGGGGCAGCAGATCCAATCCAAGAGTGATTTTAGTGCTGAGGCAGGGCTGTGGTATTTGCAAGCCAGAAGATCAGTGCTAATCATACAGGTCATCTTTCAAGACTCTAGAATCCACAGGAAAAATGCGTAAGTCTTCTCTGATGGTCTGCTTTTAAAATGTTTGGTCCTTTGGGGTTGTGCCTCATCAACAAAGTAGTGGCTGTTTGCCCAACTGCTGGCAAGAAACATAATGCCACCTCACAAATGCACAATGGACAGTTACAGAGCATAGAAAACAGTTGTGAGCAATGGCAAAAGGAGGTTTTGTACCTCCTCACAAGCTAGCATTTTACCAAGACTGAAAGGGATTTTAATTAGCCTGAAAGAAATTGCAAATCAGTGTTCACATTGGGCAGCTTGGGATCCTCTCAAATATAGAAAAATTGTGCATCAGGAGTTTACTACAAGTTGAATTGTTATTTTACCAAATTGTTAGTGAATTCACTATTGCCCTGTTTGACTGCTGGTGCCAATGAAATACAAAATCAAAATTAATGGAATGACTCTGTTTGTTTTGATAGATACAACTTTAATCTTCCACACCACTTATCTCAAGAGATTCAGACTTTAGTCAAATAACATAACTCATTACACGAGTGCCTGTACACAATAACTGGCACCGCAGCATGAGGCCTTTAAGACTGTTCCTAGAGAGACATTTTCAATAACTCTTGATATATGAAAGGTTGAGCAGTGCGGGTGAAACATCATTTCAGCTGCTTCGTGTCCAGATTCCATTGTGACCCTGCCAATCGGTATGAATTACAGCTGTTTACCAAGTGCCGAGCTCCAGCCAAACAGAAATATTAGTCTGACCCCACAGACTGTCAGAATTGTTCGGGGCCTTTGTACCTATTGCAGTCAGTCATGTAATGGAATGAAACGGGAGAAAAGGGGCTTCCCTCCAGGGAGTATGGATAGAAGTGTCAGGATGTTTTATATGTGGATGGATGGCTTTAATCCAGCAGCTCCATCCATTTGGGAAAAGAAGACACATTTCATTCTCCTGATAGCTCACTGGCTGGCTCCTGGAGCCTATTTGTATTAATCTCTGTTATATAAAAGTAGGCGCAGCAGCACCATGGCGCCATTGAACCCGCCGCCTACTCCTTTTTTGTTAGCTTAGAAACTGATGTTTTCATTTTTACAAGGCTTGTCACAACAGGACTGTTAAAAATAAAATAAAGGAAAGTTGTGAAGTCCCGAGGTTGGGAGAGAGAGTCGCTCTATTAAATATTGAAGAGCAAAAAATCGATGGAAAGAATAAAACAAAGGATGGAGTTCAGCAGGTAATTCCGAGTGATGCTTTATAGAAAACAGGATCACCGGGTGACACATAGTGTGGTCTCCAGGGGAACTCTGGGCAGTCAAGGTGCTGTAAAGTGATCAATTATGCGATCTCAGTCACAGGGTTTAGTAACTTGATTAATTTGGGCCTCTGGGTTTACGGAGGTTGTGGAGGAATTGGGTTGCATGTTGGAACATGTTAAATATATCTTGCTTCTCCCTGGTCATTAAAATCTTTGGCAGATTTTTAAGCAATTTCTTTCCTAGGTAACCCTATGAATTGCTCTGTTGTTCCTGTAGAAACAGAGCATTGGAGCTTTAGGGGAGGATAGATGATGTTGCTGAAGTGTTTAGATAATACAATAAATCACAGGATGTTTTTATGAAAATCAGCTTTCACCCCCCAGCAATTTGCATTTTTACTGAATTTGCTCACTTTCTACCAGCCGATAAAATGCAGCTGCTGTTTATTCTTCCTGTCGTTTATTTTGTTTTTGAATGCACTGTAGGCATTGCACAATCTCTCTCTGCACAGGTAGGCTGGCCCTAATGACCAACATGTCTAAAGCTGCTTTGTAATTGACTATTTTAACCCAATCCTGGGTAGAGACCTACCTCTAGGATTGAGCACTTTTAAAAATAAAAACACTTAACCAAGGCTCTTAAGGATAAACATGGATGTAACCCATTAATGTGGATTACAGTAGGGGAGTGATAAGGAAGTAACCTGTTTTACAGCAGGAGAGTGACAGGGAAGTAATCTTTTTACATAAAATACAGCAGGGGATCGAAGATTTATATATACAAGGGTAGAATTTATGAGTTTGTGCTCTTGATGGAGAGAAAATAAATAGAACAGACAAAAGAACAGATGCTGAGCCATGATGGAAGTGTTAGGAGAGATGACTGAAAGCTAGGTTGAAAAGATGGATTATGAGAAGGTTTTTAAAGGTGCAGCGAGAAATGGAGAGATGGAGGGGTTTAGGGAGGAGTTCCAGAGAGTCGGGCCAAGATGAATGAAGGCTCTGCCACCAATAGTGGCACAAAGGGGGTGGGGATATATAAGAGGCCAGAGCTGAAGGGCCAAAGGATGTGGAAGGGCTTAGAATACTGGAGGAGATGAAGAGATAAGATGAGGCGAGACCATGGAGGGATTTGAAGATGAGGACAAGGATTATATATTCAACAATTATGGGGAACAGGGAGCCAATATACGTCAATGAGAACAGAGTGATGGACGAGCAGGACATTGTTCAGAACAGAATGGGGCAGTTGAGTTTTGGATAACTTGAAGCTTATGGAGGATGGGAGGCTAATGAGGAGAGCATTGGAAAAATTGAGTCCAAAAGGTGACAAAAGCATGGATAAGGATGTTAGCAAACTGGTGCTGATGTAGGCTGGACATGGGCAATGTTGCGAAATGGGAAGTAGGTTTTCTTGGGATGGATAGGAGGTGAAATTTGAAGCTCAGCTCTGGGTTCAATCCACGCAGTCTAGTTCAGCAAGTAGCCAGGAAGGAGGTAAAGTCAGTGGCTAGGGAGTGAAGTGTGTATCAGCAAAAATAATAACTTTGGTCTTCCTGGAGGATACTTTAACTCATCCATGACCTGATGTGAGGCAAGCCGTCTGGTAACACAGAGGTGGTCATAGAGCCAAGGAAAGAGATGGGAAGGTAGACTTGGGTGTCATTAACATATATCTGGGAGTGGACTCTATCCCTGATGATGCACTGAAGGGCAACATATGGATGAGAAAGAGGAGAGAGTTAATTATAGATTCTTGAGGGTTTCCAGAGGTGGTTATTCAGGGGTGGAAAGAGAAGCAGTTGCTGGAGATGTGCCAGCTGTGTTTGGACAGGTAGGTTTGGAATCATGGGAGGACAGTTCCATAGAGTTGGTGGTGAAGGAGGACAGGTGGTGAAGGAGGGTGGTGTGGTTGACCTTTGGAGCAAGTTGCCAGATTGTGCACAGGGTGTGGACTCGCTGCAAGTATCCAGAAGAGAACTGGACAAGTTCTTGTCTGTGGCTGATATGACAGCGTTCAAAAGGTAAATGGAGTAATGGGTGATGAGGTTCATCATCACTATATTATCCTGGAATTCGTTTTGATGGTCTTCAGGAGTTGGAGAAAAATGTCCCAGAGTTTTTTTTCCCCTTGAATTGGTCTAAGTTTTTAAAATCTTTTTTTTGTTTCTTCAGGAGATAACATGGTTGTCAGTGAGTGGGGGGCACTGGGAATCAAGATGTTCAGTTGCACCATGACTGTATGGGCCAGGCTCGATGGACCAGCTGGTCTTTTCCTGTCTGTTATTTTCGTATGTTCGTATAAATGCAGGTTGTTGTTGTCGTTAATGATGTAGTGATTCTGCTTTGCAAGGTGCATGCCAAGAGCTTTCCGGCTTGTCTTCCTGCCCATTGTATTTAGCCTCAGCATCGCACAGCTGCCTTTCTGTGTCTCCAGACATCAAGATGTTCAGCTTCCCCTTAGCCTGAATCAGGGTCTTTTCGATGCCGACTAATTGTATTGGTATTGCAGATCCCCACTCAACATGCCTGAGAAAACTGTAGTTAGGTGGTGCAAATCTCACATCAATTCTGCTGGTAACATAACTGGTATCTGTATGGATGTTACTGCAGCTACTACCTCTCATATTAGTTCCAGTATCAGATCTATTACAGGTACTTTCAGTAATCTTATTTGTACTATTAACTTCTATACTGTTGGTCTGGTAGATACCCATCTGTATTTTCAAGTTAACCATACTGGAACATCGAGGTAAGTTGACCATCAACTTCCCTCTATTTTTCACTTTTTACCACCATCCTTCTCCATTCAGGATCAGCAATCAGTCTAAGCCATCCCCACCCAATATTCCTCTCCATTGAGGAGCAGTGATCAGTCTGTACCACACCCAACACAGTCCTCTTACAAACAGGAGTAATGAGGAAACTATGCCATATCCACATACATTTTACTCCAGTCAGGGGAGCCCACCACACGATGTCCTCCAAGCAGGAGATGTCAGTCTGACGCCCTGAGTCCTCAATGACTAAGCTCAGTGTCATTCTGCAGCTGTCCAGCAGGAGGATCCATCTGAGTAAAATAAATGGAATGGCATTGTTTTATACTTCATTCAACCTGAAAGATTGAAGTTACAGATTTGAGCCTCAGTGAAATAACTCACCCGACCAGTGCAGGCAGATTGGAGCGACAGGCAGCCTTGGGTCTGAAATCAATAACAGTAATTGGGAGGGAAGTCCTTGACCTTTAGAGCTGCTGAGCTGCCTGAGAAATAAAAAAGAAATAGGATTGTGGCAGAATAATGAAGCATACTTAATTTGACATTTTTAGACATCGGTATTTTTTGTGTCTTCTTTCCCTTCTACCCTTGAATAGTTCTAACGCTTGAAGATCCAGCTAAGAGTTATTAGGTGAAAGGGTGCTACAAGATCTGTTCCAGTTCCAGCACCTGCCCTTGAGTCACTTGGTAGCTGGCAGGGACGTGTGGATTGTAGTATATTTCTGAAATGTATTATGTATGTAAGGCACCGTGTATTTTAGATATAAAACTGAGACATCAAATACGAGTCAAATAAAAGTGGAAATAAACAGCATGAAAGTTAAGTATCACTTGGAGTATGAGGATGATGAAAGCAGAATGTAATTGAGACGAGTCAAACTCAAGTGGAAACCCATCAGATTTAATTTATCAGATTCTGATAGACTATCTGCCGAATAAAAATCTGTTAGCTGGATAACATCTTTATAAACCTGATGTATTATTCTTAGTAAGATTTAAAGTAAAGTAGACTACTCTTTCTGGGACCGGGCTCTCCTTTATGATCTAATAGTTAATATTGGCATTTATAGTATTGAGGCTATGGTCCAATTCTTGATCAGTGAATTAATTATGTTTCCTTCTTTCGCAGTGTGTGGAAATACGGAGCAGACTCCCAGAGAGATTATTTTTTAATAGGCATTATCAATGCAGAGGCTATTGTTCTCGTGTAACAACATCTAATTATTGTTTTGCTGTTTTTGGTTTGGATATAACAGATGGTGTAAGAGGAGAAAAACACAAGAAAAGAGTTATTCTTTCAATAGGAGACCTTTCAAGGAGTTAGTTTACAACTGTCAGCAATGAATCCTACATATTTCCTGTTACTTGCCTTTCCCTGTTCCTTGTCTGTTCCTGTGAGTCTGCTTATTTCCCCTGAGTCCTCCCTCTTATCATTAGGCCCTGTCTCATTCCCTTGTGCTGTCACTCTTTTGAACTTTGCTCCCCTTTCTGTTTTTTAATTTTGTTCCATTTTTCCCCTTTGTCATGCTCCTTTTTTGTCCCTCAACTGTTTAATTCAATTTTCCAATTATGGAACTTCTTAACTCCCTCAAGCTTCACTTCCTCCTTGAAAGAAAGGAAGAACTTGCATTTATATAGCGCCTTTCAAGTTCTCAGGACATCCCAAAGCACTTTACAGCCAATAGGTATTTCTGAAGTGTAGGTCACTGTTGTAACGTAAGAAACGCAGCAGCCAATTTGCACACAGCAGGATCCCACAAACAGCAATGAGATCAACAACCAGATAATGTGATTTAGGTGTTGGTTGAGGGATAAATATTGGCCAGGACACCAGGGAGAACTCACCTGCTCTTCTTCGAATTAGTATCATAGTATTGTAGTATCTGATACAGCACAGAAGGAGGCCATTCAGCCCATCATGCCTGTGCCGGCTCTTTGGTAGAGGTATCCAATTGGTCCCACTCCCTTGCTATTTCCCCATTGCCCTGTAATCTTTTTCCCTTCAAGTATTTATCTAGTTCCTTTTGAAAATTACTATTGAATCTGCTTCCACCACCCTTTCAGGCAGTGCATTCCAGATCATACAGCTTGCAGAGTAAAAAAATGCTTCCTTGTGTCTCCTCTGATTGAGCACTTGAAATGCCATAGCATACAAGGCTACGGACCAAATGCTGGAATATGGGATTAGAGTAGACAGGGCTGATGGCCGGCGCGGACACGATGGGCCGAAGGGCCTCTATCCGTGCTGTATAACTCTATGACTCTATGACTCTATGATTCTTTTGCCAATCACCTTAAATCTGTGTTCTCTGGTTACCGACCCTTCTGCCACTGGAAACAGTTTCTCCTTATTTACTCTATCAAAACCGTTCATGATTTTGAACACCTCTATCAAATCTCCCCTTAACCTTTTCTGCTCTAAGGAGAACAACCCCAGCTTCTCCAGTCTAGCCACGTAACTGAAATCCCTCATGCCTGGTACCATTCTAGTAAATATCTTCTACACCCTCTCTAAGATCTTGATATCCGTCCTAAAGCCCAGAATTGAACACAATACTCCAGCTGAAGCCTAACCAGTACTTTATAAAGGTTTATCATAAATTCCCTGCTTTTGTACTCTATGCCTCTATTAATAAAGTCCACGATCCCATATGCCTTTTTAACAGCCTTCTCAACTTTCAAAGATTTGTGTAGATGCACCCCCAGGTCTCTCTGTTCCTGCACCCCCTATAAAATTGTACCATGTAGTTTATATTGCCTCTCCTCATTCTTCCTACCAAAATGTACCACTTCTACTGCGTTTAAATTTCATCTGCCATGTGTTTGTCCATTTCACTAGTCTGTCTATATTCTCCTGAAGTCTGTTACTATCTTCTACATTGTTTACCACATTTCCATGGGATCTTAGTGCCGTGGGGCCTTTTATGTCCACCTGAGAGGGCAGACGGTGCCTCGGTTTAATGTCTCATCCGAAAGATGGCACCTCTGACAGTGCAGCACTTCCTCACTACTACACTGGGAGTGTCAGCCTGGATTGTGTGCTCAAGTCTCTGGGGCTTGAATTCACGACCTTCTAACTCAGAGGTAAGAGTGCTACCCACTAAGCCACGGCTGACAACTACAATCTAAGGCTTTTAAAACCCAACCTTTGTGTGATCTAACCACTTCCTCACTTATCTTATCTTTTCTCCTACTTTTATCAACTTTAATGGTGCCGTGCCTTGGCTGTTCACCTTGGTTTGTCAATACAAACTCTACTCTTTGTTGATGAAGAAGCTGGATTCATGGGAAACAGACCAAATACTCAGAACTGTACAGCTGACAATCTGGAAATAAAAAGTAACTCAATGACGACCAACAGGTCTGCTGTAGGGAAGCTCCCTAAAGGACAAGGTTCTTGCTTTTGAAACTGAGTTTGATCTTATAAGTTTGCTACTGCAGAAGAGACATTGGTGATTTTAGCAGCTTCCTTGTTTAATTTTACAGAACTAGTGTGTAGTCCCCTGAGTTCCATGGTAATGAATAAGTGAAAGGATTGATTCTGTTGCTGCTGCTGTATGAAGTATCTGGACAATAAGTTGTTTTTTTCCCTCTGTGGCAGAATTGGAAGAATTGATTGAAGACGTTGCTGAGCCTTTTGAGAAAGGTGCTGAGACAGATTGCTTCATCTTTCACTTCAGTCACGCTCTACTTTAAACCTTTACAGTTGATGTTTCTGTTATTTATTTTTCTTGCATTGTGTTATTATGTTTTTCAGTGCCAGGTCCTGTCTCATCCTCTTTCGAAAGACGCATCAGTGACTTGCTGCCAAACATTTACCCATCCTGTTTTGGAGCCACCTAAGTTTGGCTCAGTGGTCGCACTCTTTCCTGAGTCGGAAAGTGGGCTCAAACTCCCCATCAGAATTTGAGTGCGTAATTTAGGATGACATTTTGAAGGTGTTGTCCTTAGACCAGACATTTAACTTAGGCTCTGTTCACCTCTACAAGTGGAAGTAAAAGATCCCATGGCACTATTTGAAGAAGAGCAGGGAGCTTTCCTGGGGCCCTGGCCAGCAGTCATCCCTCAACCAACACCACCAAAGAAGATTAACTAGCCACCTTATCTCATTTGCTATGTGCAAAATTGGCACAAAGTGAGTTTCCCTATATAACATCAGTGACTACAGTTAAAAAATAACTAATTGGCCATGAAGTGCTTTAGGACGTCCAGAAGGTGTGAAATGTGGTGTCTTATGTAAGTTCTTTTTTATCTCACTTCCGTTTGCTAGGTCTCTGCTTGGCAATTAGACTGGCTAAGCTGAGCACCGATCATGTATGGAATTATAGACATGAACCAGTGGCATAGCACATTAATGCACTAGCACACAGCTCTTCACAAATCCCTCTGTGTTTACACTGTTACGTGGAATCTACCAGTGATTTGTACTAGGACTTTTACATTTATAATAATATTTTGGACATAAGCTCAACAAGAATGATATTGAAGTTGACTGATGATATCAAACTCAGGAGCATGACAACGTGTGAAGAAGAATGCAGGAGACTTCAGGAAGACATAAATAGCTTAATGGAGTGGGCTGATAAGTGGAATTAGTTCAATGCAGAGATGTGAGGTAGTGCAAACAGTAAGGAAGTATACCCTAAGCAGTAATACAACAGATTGAAGGAACCTTAAGATTTAGGGATACAGATACGTGGATCTTTAAATGTGGGAGTGCAAGTAGAAAAGACTATATTAGGACAAATGAGGTTCTGGATTTTATACATGGGGTATTGAATATAAAAGGAAGTGATGTTGAATTTATACAATGATGTGGAGATGCCGGTGATGGACTGGGGTTGACAATTGTAAACAATTTTACAACACCAAGTTATAGTCCAACAAATTTATTTTAAATTCCACAAGCTTTCGGAGGCTTCCTCCTTCCTCAGGTGAACGGTGTGGAAATGAAATTTTCGAATCCTTCGCATTTGAAAATCACAGAACAATGCCTGGTGATTACTGCCCGTTGCCAAGGCAATCACAGTGAGCAGACAGAAAGGTGTCACCTAAAAGGCCACCGAATATACAAACCCCCCCCCAAAAAAAGAGAGAGAGAGAGAAGGAAGACAGTCAATGACCAGTTATATTAAAAACAGATAACATTTGTTCGCTGGTGGGGTTACGTGTAGTGTGACATGAGCCCAAGATCCCGGTTGAGGCCGTCCTCATGGGTGCGGAACTTGGCTATCAATTTCTGCTCGACGATTTTGCGTTGTCGTGTGTCTTACCCGAAGGTCGGTGGCTGAATGTCCATGACTGCTGAAGTGTTCCCCGACAGGGAGAGAACCCTCCTGTTTGGCGATTGTTGCGCGGTGTCCGTTCATCCGTTGTCGCAGTGTCTGCATGGTCTCGCCAATCGGGGAACACTTCAGCAGTCATGGACATTCAGCCACCGACCTTCGGGTAAGCATACTCCAAGGCGGCCTTCGAGACACACAACAACGCAAAATCGTTGAGCAGAAATTGATAGCCAAGTTCCGCACCCATGAGGACGGCCTCAACCGGGATCTTGGGTTCATGTCACACTACACGTAACCCCACCAGCGAACAAATGTTATCTGTTTTTAATATAACGGGTCATTGACTGTCTTCCTTCTCTCTCTCTCTTTTTTTTTGGGGGGGTTTGTATATTCGGTGGCCTTTTAGGTGACACCTTTCTGTCTGCTCACTGTGATTGCCTTGGCAACGGGCAGTAATCACCAGGCATTGTTCCGTGATTTTCAAATGCGAAGGATTCGAAAATTTCATTTCCACACCGTTCACCTGAGGAAGGAGGAAGCCTCCGAAAGCTTGGGGAATTTATACAAGACGTTGATTAAGTCACAGTTGGGAGCATTCCATGCAATTCTGGTCATGTTGTTAAAGGAGGGATATTCAAACCTTGGAAAGGGTACAGTGAAGATTCATTAGAATGATATCAGGAATGAGAAGTTATAGTTAAGAACAAAGTGTTGAAAGATTAGGGCCTTTACGACTAGAAAAATTAATGTTGAGGGGATGATCTAGTCGAGATTTTCAAAATGATGAAAGCTTTTGAAAGTGTAAATAGAAAAGATTGTTTCGATTAGTTGGCAAATTGGTAATACATTGAGAAATACTGAGGATTATCGCTCGAAGAATCAAGGGTAAATCAGAAGATATTTTTACACAGAGCGTTATTAGAACATGCTATGCTTTAATCACAAGTGTCTATTGACGTATAGCCTATAACATAATTTAAAAGGAATTGGATAAGGATTTGAAAAGGAAGAATATAAAAGGATATGTGGAAAGAGCAGGGAAATAGAATTAGAGTCAATAGCTCCACTTGACGAGTTGGCATCAGTGCAGACATGATAGACTAAAAAGGCCTCCTTCTGTGTAATAATTTTGATGATTTTGAGCAGAAAAGAAATGTCCCCCTGCAATATATCTGCATAACATTTGAACAATAAATGTCTACTAGGTAACTGAATGTATATCCATATACATCAAATATTTTGAAAAGGTATGTTAAATATATTATTTCAAATCAAAATTGAATAGGGTATACTTGGATCTTCAAACATTTTACAGAAATGTAAATATATCTGCATCATATTTTAAAATGGACATAGTAGGCATATTCGATTTATAGAGGAAATAGCTAAGTTCACACCCTAGAAATTCTGAGATCTGATTTGTAGTGATTTTGTGGCCTGAGGGGGGGCCTGTCTGCAGGCTGCTGCACTCTGGCTGCTGATGAGGCAGTCTAGCTCAGCTGGTTTTCTGGCACCATGTATTGGTTGAAAGGGTGGTGAGGAAGCAATTGTGCTAACATCCTGCAAGAGGTGAACATGTGCGATTCCCGCTGTGGCACTGCCACTCCCATGAGCCCGGGACTCATCATTTTCATTGATCTGCGAGAGGGCAGGGTGCAAAAATGAGTGACTCTTTGAAAACCTCTATCCATTTGCTGTACCAATCTGTCTGAGGTAAATGTCTACTTCTCCAAGGTCGAGCACAGGTTTGAGCCCAGAGTCTGCATGGCAGCCGTTTGAGCTTCCACCAAAGCTGCAAAGCATACTTGCATGGACTCCTGTTGTGAGAGACCAGCTGCTGGCCACACATGCCAAGGTAGACTGCAGAGGGCTGATGTCCTGAGAGATGACACTACACAGGCTGGAAGTGGACTCCTCCATAGTTTCTGCCATAGTGGTGAAACTCCTTGGTAGGCCTTGCATTACCTCATACGAATGCTTGTGTGATGCAAGCAGTTTTCTTCTCTTTGCTGGGAGCCTGAACTCCTCAGCTCTGTTCTATTCAGTAGAGCTGCGAGAGTTGTCTCCTGGGCTGTCCCCGGCACTAGTACCTGCTCCTGTGCATTAATGCTCGGTTCATCACTACGTATGGATCTAGCTACCTTGCTCTCTAACCCAGCTGTGGTGCTAATGTCTGTGCTGGTGCTCGGGAGTGATGGACCGTGTGGGGATGCCTCCTTAGAAGGATTCTCCTCTTCTGAGGTGTCTTCTTCGGGGTGGGGGTGGGGGATGCGGCCGGCTGTTGAGATGAACATAGAGGAAAAAGAAAAGAGAGAAGAGTTGGATGGGATGGGGAGCCTGCACAGTTGCAGAAGAGATGCATCACAATATAATTCGATGTAGTCAATGTGGCTGTGTGTTTTTCTAATGCTTAATGAAAAGGTGCAAGTAATTGTCAGAGAAGCCCCCAGCCTCTAAGTGGCTGTTGTGCATTCCTCTGGCAGGCCCACAAATTTCCATGGCTGGCTACTCCAGCTCGCTGAGGATCATGATGTTAGCTGACCCCCCCACCCCCCCCAGTCTTGCTTCTCTCAAGATTATTGTGCACCATTTTGTACGAAAGAGAGGACGAGAGTTAGTGAGTGGCTACTGAGAAAGAGAGTGCAGATGTGTGGGGCTGCTGCTGGTAGCGCACATACCGAGAGGGAGAAGAAGCAAGATACAAGCAGGATGAGGAAGTGTTGAATGGGAAGCAATTCAATGAGATTCCGTGAGATTATAATAAGGCCTGGAAGTAAAAATAGCCGTGTCTGTTTTTGGCTGCAGTTGGTCGGTTTTAAACTGAAACAAAATCTCACCCGCCCTAAACTGATCTGGAGTTAAAATCAAGACATCTGTCTTTGGCCTGCTACACTGTTCTAATCAGGATCAATGCAAATTCAAGGGCAGTATCTCTTCTTGCACTTGGGCACTCTCCAGTTTTTTTGTTGTAATATAAGAATGTACAGGACCAGAAAAGACCATTATTGTCCATCTGGCTTGTCACACTGTCTAGGAAATATAATATCTCATGATGCCTATCAGACAACTCTATATGAACATAGTTCTGAACACTGACTTTAGCTATTTCAAACCTTAGCTGTCTCCCCCAGTTTATCTGCCAGTTTCTCCTTTTTCACATTTCTCTTTTCTCCCTGATATTTTCAAGCTTTTTCAGTCTCACTGCATTAACATTTTTGTATCTTCGAGCACTTTTTCACTTCTTTCCAGTTTTCTAAAAAAATTCCTTTTGCAGACTATTAATCTCATTAGCGGCATCTTTTAAAAGCATTTTTCACATTTGACTTGTAATTTTTAGCTGCTGTTCTCTTTGTTTATGTCTGCCCTATAAATAGCCCATTTACCTTCCTTTGCATACTTCTGGCAAAGAATCTCCATCCATAATATTAATCTGCCTTTTCTCTTTTAGCTGCTGTGTATTTCTGTTTTCATTTCAGATTTCTAATATCCACTTTAAAAAAAATCCTCTACCAATATTTTTGCCAATTGTAAACAATTTTACAACACCAAGTTATAGTCCAGCAATTTTATTTTAAATTCACAAGCTTTCGGAGCGAATGTTACTTGCCACTTATCAGCCCAAGCCTGGATGTTGTCCAGGTCTTGCTGCATGCGGGCACGGACTGCTTCATTATCTGAGGGGTTGCGAATGGAACTGAACACTGTGCAATCATCAGCGAACATCCCCATTTCTGACCTTATGATGGAGGGAAGGTCATTGATGAAGCAGCTGAAGATGGTGAGGCCTAGGACACTGCCCTGAGGAACTCCTGCAGCAATGTCCTGGGGCTGAGATGATTGGACTCCAACAACCACTACCATCTTCCTTTGTGCTAGGTATGACTCCAGCCACTGGAGAGTTTTCCCCCTTATTGGGAAGGTTAATGTGCATGCCTATAAAAGGAACCTACCTGATTTTCCAAAATCCACTGTGCCCAAGCAATGCAGTGTGCCTGAGCACAGACCTAGGAAAATCTTCCCTATCAAGCTTCTTTGATGTATCTTAGGTGTGTCTTACCCTAAGAATTATCCTACTGCTCTGATAGGAATAAAAGTTGTAAACAATTTTACAACACCAAGTTATAGTCCAGCAATTTTATTTTAAATTCACAAGCTTTCGGAGGCTTCCCCCTTCGTCAGGTGACATCGTTCACCTGAGGAAGGAGGAAGCCTCCGAAAGCTTGTGAATTTAAAATAAAATTGCTGGACTATAACTTGGTGTTGTAAAATTGTTTACAATTGTCAACCCCAGTCCATCACCGGCATCTCCACAATATTTTTGCCGGCAGAGAGTAATGGAGACTGGCAGAGGGAACATCATCAGTTACCTATCACTACTTTTTGATGTTACTCCTGCTCCCTCTTAAAATGGTTGTGTAGTCAAATCTGCAAACAGTGGTGATTGACTGCACAATGTGTAACCACAAGTAGAGCAATTCTGAGGTTGAAATACTATTCTATCCAATTCTGAAGCACCTACCATACATTGTATTGGTGAGTGTAGAATTACAAGCCCACTCCCATTTTGCTTGCTTCACTGTGGACTTGGTGCCTGCCAGATTGAGCACATTGAGGTTTCACATTGAACGTAATCAAAGCGAGTTCAACAGGATAAGTTTCAAAGTGCTGTGATGATTTTAGTGAATTAGGGGTAAGAGTTTGATAATGCGTGAGGGAGACTCCCTTTGATCTTTGGACGAGTGAAAACGAACAGATGAAATGGATTCCAATGAAGTTCTGTACCGGAAAAGGTGAGGTTTGATTGCAAAAGTGTATCAAAGCAAAACCTAAGCAAGCATGGAATAAGAAAAGGTTTTTTGGATCATCAAACTCACTCCTTCCACAGGAGGAACTCCTGTCCACTATTTTATTAAAGATAGATTTAATTTAGCTTGCTGTATTTAGAATGTTCTGATTTATATTTTAGCAGTACATTTTTATTAATGATAAAAGTATAGAGCTGTTAAGGCTGTATCAGTCATTCTCTGTTGTGTTGGGTTCCTTTGAATCAATGGGGCTGTTTGTATTAGAACAGGGTGATTGAGGGGTGATTTGATAGAGGTGCTTAGTAAAATTATGAAGGGATGAAACAGAGTGCATAGACTGTTTATAGTGGTTGAAAGGTCTAGAATGAGGGGACATAGATACAAGATTAAATGTAAGAGATTTAGCCACAGTGCTGTAAGGCTGTGGAATGCATTACTGGAGGTAATGATTGAAGCAGAGACCATGGGGGTAATTTTAACCCCCAAGAACGGGTGGGTTAGGGGTGGGCGGGCAGTCAAAATAGTAGATATTTGGAGTGGGACCACATCCGGGTTCCAACGTGCCCACTTCTGTGTTTAACCCAAGCAGGTTTGTATGCATGTGCACTGTAGACACGAGGAAGGGCCGCCCCCATTTAAAACCGGCAGGCCGATAATTAAAGGGGCAATGTACCTCACTGAAATACTCGTAATACTTAATACTTTGTGTATTGGAAAACTTAAATGAATTTAACCTTACCTGTTCGGGTTTCCCATTGCTTCTGATTCATGTCAGCTGAAAGGCGGGAAGAGCTGGATTCATCCAGGCCAAACAAGCTCACTTGGCCAACAGAACCCCCGCAATTGGCCAACATCCCCTTCCTCCTGAGGGCAGATGCCGCACCCCCCGATGGTGGACCCCCCCCCCCCCCCCCCGATGCTGGACCTCCCCCGATGCTGGACCACCCTACCCCGATCTTCAACACTAGCTGACCCCAACCCTCCGACGTTGTTGCATGTCGACCTCCCCCTCACGACCTCCAATGCTGCCTGACCCCCCCCACCCCAATCGCTGTTCCTGGCTGCACGCTCCGATGACGTCCACGCACCCCCACCTCCCCGCCCCCTCAGATTTTTTGCAGTGCTGATGATCTCCCTCTCCCTCCCTCCCCTCTCCCTCCCTCCCCTCTCTCTGATTTGCAGCTCTTTGCACTGCCGACAGATGAAAGAATATCTGCAGACACGTGGGATATCCGGCTCCGGGTAAAAATCAACATTTAAGAATAAGTTAGTTAGATGGTTGAAGGAAAAGGCAAATAAACATATATGGGAACAGGATGGGCATGTGGGATTAGGACAACTACAGCACAGACTGGTTGGGCTGAACGTCCTGCTTCCGTACTGTAATTTCAAAATAAATTCCAATCTGGGTGCATTGGTGATGCTAATGCATTTTCACTGGCACATTTTTGCATTGCTAGTACACTGAGGGAACCTCCCCAGCTTTTCCACTGTTCCTTCATTTACTCTGTGCCAGTGCACTCCCAGCCTCTGCCCCCTCTGTACCTGGTGCATGGGAGTGGAAGTTCATCCCCAGGATTGCGTGCTGTGCATGGTAAAAGGCTTCCAAGGTGCAGGGCAGTGGAATTTTTCCATGGGCTCAGACTGGCATTGGGGGAGTGACATACTGAACCCTCTGTTGCAAATTTTTTTATTCATTCATGGGATGTGGGCGTTGCTGGTAAGGCCGGCATCTCTAATTGCCCTTGAGAAGGTGGTGGTGAGCCACCTTCTTGAACCACTGCAGTCCGTGTGGTGAAGGTTCTTCCACAGTGCTGTTAGGTAGGGAGTTCCAGGATTTTGACCCAGTGACAATGAAGGAACGGTGATATATTTCCAAGTCAGGATGGTGTGTGACTTGAAGGGGAACGTGCAGGTGGTGATGTTCCCATGTGCCTACTGTCCTTGTCCTTCTAGGTGGTAGAGGTGGCAGCTTTGGGAGGTGCTGTCGAAGAAGCCTTGGCGAGTTGCTGCAGTGCATCCTGTGGATGGTACACACTGCAGCCACAGTGCGCCGGTGGTGAAGGGAGTGAATGTTTAGGGTGGTGGATGGGGTGCCAATCAAGTGGGCTGCTTTGTCCTGGATGGTGTCGAGCTTCTTGAGTGTTGTTGGAGCTGCACTCATCCAGGCAAGTGGAGAGTATTCCATCACACTCCTGACTTGTGCCTTGTAAATGGTGGAAAGGCTTTGAGGATTCAGGAGGTGAGTCACTCACCGCAGAATATCCAGCCTCTGACCTGCTCTTGTAGCCATAGTATTTATGTGGCTGGTCCAGTTAAGTTTCTGGTCAATAGTGACCCCCAGATGTTGATGGTGGGGGATTCGGTGATGGTAATGCCGTTGAATGTCAAGGGGAGGTGGTTAGACTCTCTCTTGTTGGAGATTGTCATTGCCTGGCATTTGTCTGGTGTGAATGTTACTTGCCACTTATCAGCCCAAGCCTGGATGTTGTCCAGGTCTTGCTGCGTGCGGGCATGGACTGCTTCATTATCTGAGGTGTTGCAAATGGAACTGAACACTGTGCAATCGTCAGCGAACATTCCCATTTCTGACCTTATGATGGAGGGAAGGTCATTGATGAAGCAGCTGAAGATGGTTGGGCCTAAGACACTGCCCTGAGGAACTCCTGCAGCAATGTCCTGGGGCTGAGATGATTGGCCTCCAACAACCACTACCATCTTCCTTTGTGCTAGGTGCGACTCCAGCCACTGGAGAGTTTTCCCGCTGATTCCCTTTGACTTCAATTTTACTAGGGCTCCTTGGTGCCACACTCGGTCAAATGTTGCCTTGATGTCAAGGACAGTCACTCTCACCTCACCTCTGGAATTCAGCTCTTTTGGTGGAGGGAGTGAATATTTAAGGTGGTGAATGGGATGCCAATCAAGCGGATGTCCTGGATGGTGTCGAGCTTGTTGAATGTTGTTGGAGCTGCACTCATCCAGGCATGTGGAGAGTATTCCATCACAATCCTGACTTGTGCCTTGTTGATGGTAGAAAAGACCCTTTGCAACAGTGGAGCAAAAGGGTGTTAGACTATGCAGGTGTGTGCTAAAAGTGTAACAAGTATCAACAAATTGTTTTTATGAAATTGTTATCATGAAATACATTTAGTATGTAACCACACATATTGTACAAATTATAAGTCTGTATCAGGGACTTTTAGGTGGGGATAGCCACAGACACTCAGTATATTAAGGTGGTTAGCTGGAAGATGTGTATTCTAAACCCGCAGCTCACTCTTTGTTTGAGACATGATGTGGAGATGCCGGTGATGGACTGGGGTTGACAATTGTAAACAATTTTACAACACCAAGTTATAGTCCAACAATTTTATTTTTAATCCCACAAGCTTTCGGGGGCTTCCTCCTTCCTCAGGCGGTGTGGAAATGACATTTTCGAATCCTTCGCATTTTAAGATCACATAACAATGCCTGGTGATTACTGCCCGTTGCCAAGGCAATCACAGTGAGCAGACAGAAAGGTGTCACCTAAAAAGGCCATATACAATATACAAACCCCCAAAAAAAAGAGAGAGAGAGAGATAAGGAAGACAGTCAATGACCTGTTATATTAAAAACAGATAACATTTGTTCGCTGGTGGGGTTACGTGTAGTGTGACATGAACCCATGTTTGAGACGACTGGGAACGGGCGAGCTGCCTTCCCCCAGAGAGTTAAGAGGTCACCCATATTAATGAAGTTAAGTACCTTGCCATTGTCCTGAGCAAGGTAGCACCACTAGCCCATCTCCTCTTGATGAGGATAAGTGCCTTGCCATTGTTCTGAGCAAGCCGATAATGTCAGGTCAGGTGCCGCCCAGTCGGGATCCCTTTTGTCAAGCTGATGGGCTACGTTGGGCCTTGCAATCTGTGCTGAGGATGTTTACTCATCTCACCACAGGACTTCCTGCTAAACAATGTATAAAAACACAGCTCAAACAAAGGTTCAGCGTAGAGGATCCCTTCGGAGCAGCAGGCTAGAGTTGTTAAGGCAGACGTGCTGGCAGGAGCCCAACGCCCATGTCGGAAGAAGGAAAGAAGTCTACAAAGGGCAGGATCCAGGGGATCCAAGAAGGTGGGGGCCAATAGGACCGTGAGAAGACAAGGCGCGAGCTGTACCCAGAGTGGAAGTGGGGGTAATATGTCTACAGTTTCCATCCAGTAAACTGCTGCTTAAATACTGAGTGTATTAAACTGTTCTTCGTAATAAAGTACGTGCCACTGTATCCAATTGCGGTTGACTCGAATCTTTCAGAATTGGGAAGTGAATAGCATAGCAGAGGCTCCCTAAGCAGTCACGTAGACCGTATATATTTTCCCAATCGGGGTATAAAGTGTTTTGGGATGAATCTGCATGGTGTGCATGTCTTACACACAGAACCAAGTCTGTAAGATAGTTTGATGACTGGGCCGACTGAAAGACAAGTCTTTCCCCTCTTCTTTCAGATGGATAGGTGAGTTGCATTTTTGCCTGTGCTTGGACTGACGTAATATTAAGAAAGGAACTACCTTGTGATTGTTGTAAACAAACCTTGTTCAGTTGTTTTAAGAAACTCCACTCCAACCAGTGTTATTTGCATTCCATCATCTGAAATTGAAAACTTTGGTTGAAGTTGGCCCTAACTGTATCTCTAATAAATAAAACTCCTCCCCTTACATAGAATCTGCACTATCAAAGACTCTACCCCATCTATTTAAAAATTGGTTTGTGTCCAATGAGGCCGGTGGCAAGATCATGTGAAATTGGTCTGCCAGCCTCATCTGCCCCAGAGGCAGCTCACTGGTCCCAGGAAGAATGCAGATTGGCAGGCTCAGATGGTAAGGAGAACCTGGGAGGGGGGTTGGGTTCGAGTGGCAGGCAGCAGTGGCCCATGAATTTACTGTGGAACCGGGAGAGGCACACCCGCTCCTCCAGGCTCCACAATAAGGTAAGTAAAAAAACCGAAGAATTTATCTTTCTAGAGGCAGCTTCCTTTTTGGACTGCTGGTTTGCTGCCAAGCACCTGAGAATACTGATCCCTGCATGCACGGCCAATGCTGTGGTCAGTCGCTAACGCATTTTGTAAAGGGGACCTCAAATAGGTTAGGCTCTCTATTTGCATATGCAAAGGGCCTAATGCCTGTTTCAGCCACACGACCTGGATGCCGATCTAGGGGCCTTTGCCAATTTGTCAGGTGGAGCACTTCCGGCACCACTAATGGTTTAACACCTGTTAAAATGGGTACGGCGCCAACACATTTATTGGCCATTATGTCTTGCGGTACCCACCATCAATTGCTTTTGTTGGGAGTCTATTTCACACGTTCACTATTATGATCTTCAACTCTCTAGTCTCACTTAATGCTTGTTAATTGTAAAGCTGTGTCCTCTAGTTCTGCGGCCATAGTCAAAATCAAATAACCTCTATCCAACTACATCAAAACCAGCTAATCTGCTGCTAATGATCCACCACAGAGTGATTAACTCACCATCAAAAGGGTGACAGAAAGCTATAAACATGTATGATGGATGAGGGGCCCATTAGCAAAAGGTGAAAAAGGAAACTGATTTGAGTGTGGTTATCAGTCAGTGTGATGCTGTTGCAAACAAAACTAATTCTGTGCTGGATAGGGAGACCTCAGCTCTATCTCTAGACCATGTCATTGAGCATTATAAGTTAACTGATTTCCTTTCTGTTTGGTGACCAGCATTGCTCTTCCTCTTTTAAGGTCTACAATTGTAAACAATTTTACAACACCAAGTTATAGTCCAGCAATTTTATTTTAAATTCACAAGCTTTCGGAGATTTTCTCCTTCCTCAGGCAAATGTTTCAAGATCTCCTTGAAGCCTACGCATTTATACATATTGAACAATAAAACATGGTGTTTACAGACTGCCCCTGCAACTGCCCGTTGCCAAGGCAATCACCGTGTTCAGACAGAGAGGTGTTACCTGCAGAACCTCCGAATACACATTCAACAAAAAAACAAACAGGGAAAAAAAACAGAGAAAAAAAAACAGAGAGAGGCAGAAACATCCGGAAGGCAGAGAGAGCCAGCAAATGACCCATTATATTAAAAACAGATAACATTTGTTCGCTGGTGGGGTAACGTGTAGCGTGACATGAACCCAAGATCCCGGTTGAGGCCGTCCTCATGGGTGCGGAACTTGGCTATCAATTTCTGCTCGACAATTTTGCGTTGTCGTGTGTCTCGAAGGCCGCCTTGGAGTACGCTTACCCGAAGGTCGGTGGATGAATGTCCATGACTGCTGAAGTGTTCCCCGACTGGGAGGGAACCCTCCTGTTTGGCGATTGTTGCGCGGTGTCCGTTCATCCGTTGTCGCAGCGTCTGCATGGTCTCGCCAATGTACCATGCTCTGGGGCATCCTTTCCTGCAACGTATGAGGTAGACAACGTTGGCTGAGTCACAGGAGTATGAACCATGCACCTGGTGGGTGGTGTCATCTCGTGTGATGGTGGTATCTGTGTCGATGATCTGGCATGTCTTGCAGAGGTTACCGTGGCAGGGTTGTGTGGCGTCGTGGACGCTGTTCTCTTGAAAGCTAGGTAGTTTGCTGCGAACGATGGTCTGTTTGAGGTTGGGTGGCTGTTTAAAGGCGAGTAGTGGAGGTGTGGGGATGGCCATAGCGAGGTGTTTGTCCTCATTGATGACATGTTGAAGGCTGCGGAGAACATGGCGTAGTTTCTCCGCTCCGGGAAAGTACTGGACGACAAAGGGTACTCTGTTGGTTGCGTCCCGTGTTAGTCTCCTGAGGAGTCTACTTCCTTCCTTTCAAGATTTCCTTTCTTGCTCATCCAACTTGGTATCGAACAGCTTTCTCTAATTTTGTTGTAGGTAAAAACAGAACTGACTACAACATTACTGATAAAAAAGAACAGAGTATTACCAGAACTATAGCACTGTGTTGCTGAATACACAACCACTTTGGTACATAGGCACATGCACAGACAGAGCTCAGCACTATTACTCACAATGAAACTTCAGTCCAATATGATTCTAGTGCCAGTTGCACATTTAGCTATGCATAGTGCAACTATTTATATACTTTTCACTTAGATATAAAAACTAGTGGTCACTTTTAAGGTCCTTTGAGGGATTTTCTACTCATACTGACTGTAACAGATCTGATGTTGTCACCAGGTGGCTCTTTCTCTACTTCCCTTCATCACTTTAGTATTATCTAGTGTTTAGCTTTGTTTGTTCATTGCTTCATAAATCTAATACTGATGTGATACTGGTAAATTAGTGCCAAGCTGACCAATTTCTCTTAACTCCTCAACCAAGTTCTCTAATATAGTTGCCATTCCTTTATTCTACTTCCTTCCTTTCAAGATTTCCTTTCTTGCTCATCCAACTTGGTATCGAACAGCTTTCTCTAATTTTGTTGTAGGTAAAAACAGAACTGACTACAACATTACTGATAAAAAAGAACAGAGTATTACCAGAACTATAGCACTGTGTTGCTGAATACACAACCACTTTGGTACATAGGCACATGCACAGACAGAGCTCAGCACTATTACTCACAATGAAACTTCAGTCCAATATGATTCTAGTGCCAGTTGCACATTTAGCTATGCATAGTGCAACTATTTATATACTTTTCACTTAGATATAAAAACTAGTGGTCACTTTTTTTTTTATTCGTTCATGGGATGTGGGCGTCGCTGGCGAGGCCGGCATTTATTGCCCATCCCTAATTGCCCTTGAGAAGGTAGTGGTGAGCCGCCTTCTTGAACCGCTGCAGTCCGTGTGGTGAAGGTTCTCCCACAGTGCTGTTAAAAAGCTTTGCGTGAACAGAACCAGTAGCATGCAGGTGACTGACAGAGGTTAAACTCCTAAGCCTCAGGGCATGAGTGTGGTAGGGGGGCAAGTGCTAAGCTTGCTTGGCTGGGTCAGCATGATGGCCGGGGCAATTTAAAATCCAGGGTTTCATTTTCATGTTTGAACTGAGGCTCCTGCCCAAACCTGGCCAGAATCACTACCTGGCCGGCATGTGGGAGAGGGATTTCAGGCGGCAGAAGGTTGCCACTAAGGGAATGGTCCTCGACAATCAGGTAAGTGGGTCAGAAGTGGGGGTCTGGAGGCAATCGCGGTTGAGGGAGGGGGGAACCCGGTGCAGGGGAGGCCCAAGGTTTCCTTGTGAGGACCAGAAGAATATTCCTACTCCTCCTGGCCCACAAGGAAATCATGACATTTTTAAAAAATGTCTCCTCCTGCACATCTTCAGGCCCCAATCCTGCTTGATGCCAGCTTTCTCTGGTGGGTCCGGCACTCAGCAAGAGTCGAATGACTAAAATCGCGTTGGGATTCTATTTGCATCATAGGACTCTGACTTTTGCATATTTATGAGGCCCTCGCCTGACTGTGGGGAGCGCCTCACACCTTTCCTGAAACCCGGGAGTTAAATTGACAGCGAGCGGGAGTGTGGTGTAAATGGGGAGGTGAATACTCTGCCCCTGTTTTACTGCCCCTTCACGCCCTGTTCCCATCATGCACAGGGGGTTAAAATCGGGGCTGAAACCTGTTTATATGGTAATTAAATACTCACGTCTATATTATGGTATCAAACATCAAAACCCTCCTGTCCTATGCTGTAATAAGGCTACTTGTGACAAGATTCTTCCTGTCACAAGTTGTAGACCTGCTGACATGTTGCCCCTTGAAATATGCAAAGACCTTCAACTAGTGTCACACTATGTTGCATAAAGTTCAGACCGGCAGTCAGGCTGTGATGAGTTACTGATTGGAACACAATGTCCAGCTATGTAAGTTAGAAGAGCAGTGCTTGATTGGTTGCATGGCCATCTCATTCCTTGGAGGCTTACAGCCTGTAACTTACCCTAATCTGATTTACTATATATTTCTCAATTTATGTGAATGAACTTTTCTATCCTTACCCATGAAAAGTTTATCACTACTTAACTCATGTGATTGGCTGACACCGCATTTTGATTGACAGGGTTAGTAGCTGTGCCTGCAGTATTGTCTGGCCGGAAAATGGTCTTGGGTTAATTAGGTTACCATGTACCATCTTGGCTCCTGGTGCATTATAATACAACAAACTGGGCCAAACAGCATCTCAGGGCTCCTCAAATAGTGCAAAGGGAAGAGAGGCTAGTCCACCAGGAGTCTGGGCCTCGGCCCTTGCAACCTTTCTCCAACATCATGATGCTCAGCCCTCAGAGTGCTGCCTAAGAGCATACACAATGCGTACTTCCTTCTGATCAGACCTCAACAGAGAAAACTGTTCTGCCATTACAAAGTGACACTGTTATAATAACACTATTGCAAGTCTTGTATAAGGTTTTTTGTGAGCTGCAGAAAGCAGGCACTGCCATTACCTTGTCAGGAGGTTCAAGAAGTATAAGAAGTGCAGAGGAGGGAAAAAAAAGAAATGAAGGCAGAAGTCCAGCTTTGGTCAATCTGGGAAGGAGTGGGAAAGCACAAGGCCTGAGTCGTGCATGTAGAAAGCGGCAGTGGGAGGTTCCAATAGTCCACACATCCACAAGGTCATTGAGGGGAATTGGTCTCATGCATGTACAAAACCTGGGGAACTCCTTCAGGAAGACAGAGGTGACGGCTGCTAGCTCTGGACCTGTGTAGAAATCAAGCCCCAGGCCCCAGAGAGAGGCCTATGTGTGAAAAAGTTGATGCAGGGAATTCTAAACAATAGTGAGTAAAATTGTAGGTACATTTAATTAATTTTTTAGAAGAATTAGATAATTTTTTATGTATTAAAAATGTATGTTTCGAGTGCCCTGAAAGCAAGGAGACCATCAAATGACTTGGAATAAAGCTTTTAAGCAATCTGATTGGCCCGCTGGTTTTATGGTGCAGGTTGGTTGCTAATTGGTAGCTGTTTACTAGCTATTTAATAAATAGAAGTGGTGATTGGTTGGTTTTGGAGGTGGTGATTGATTTAATTTGTGGCTGTTGCTGCTTGTTGATCAATAACCTTTCCTTACCTGTAAGTGGATGTCACCCAATCAATATTGTGGTTTGTGATTGCCTGGTCCTTTAACAGTATAATATTTGACCCAATCATGAGTTTGTTCCCTCGATGTGCCACTCAAAAGTAAAGTGCCCCAAGCTATTCCAATAATTTAACCTTGCTGTACATGACGTGGGAATGCTTGATAGGACAGTAAGCAAAGAGTTTTACTTTGCATTTAATCCATATTGTACCCGATGTGGAAATGCTTAATTGGACAAGAGAGTGGGAACTTTGCTCTAACCCCTCGTTCTACTGACTTAGAATTACTAAATGGGAACAGGTAGAGGGCACTTTACGTATAACCTGTGCTCTGCAATGTGCAATGCAGCAAAGCATTTTCACTTTGACAGACATTTTTACAATCATGATAACATTCAGTATTCTACGATTCACAGTATGGTTCCTGTACTTACTATTAACTTGACCTTCTTCAATTTTGTTCTCATTTCCTTAAAGTGTATTCATTTGGTTTGTAGACACCTAGGGTAGAAAACCGAACGTAGGCACCCATCGACCGGGTGATTTACCTGCCGATGTCCTGCCCAGATCCCACCATCTTCCATTTTAACCTGCTCTTTGAGCATGTGGCAAAGGCACCCACCTGAAGCCCACGGGATCATTCTTTAAATATGCAGATCAGGACCTGATGACATCACTGAGGCCCCGACTGCCATTTTAACTCTGGCCTAGGTGGAGAAGCCGCTGCGAGAAGAAGGTCCAGGACCAGGAGAGGCCACCTGATCTATTAAAAGAGATATATTATGCTAATACCCCAGCTTCCAGAGTTGATCTTGGTAATGCCGATAACATGGTAAATAATTAATGGCTGACAGCGCAACTTGCATGCGGCTCAAGGTCTCCATTGGTCAATAATTCAACTACCTTATGCCTCTCAGTTTTGTGGGAATAACCCACCAATCAGCATGGGAGCTGTTAGGTATCTATTAAATGCATTAATTGCCTTAATTGTGGTAAAAGTATCTGTGGACCCAGAATAGTCTGCAGAGAGGGCATCACGCTGCTGCCAATTCGGTGTTGTCTAGGGATGGAGATCCATTGGAATGGAGGAATCTGGAATATGTTCTGTACATTGTAAGGTTGCTTGACTCCATTGAATATAGTTAGAGTACAAGTCTTGTTATTATGCAGGAGTACATGCCTAGATGTCCACCAATGTAGGCTATCTGACGAGATCCATGGAGCATGGGTTCTTTCAAATACATGCTAACATGATGCACATTGCATCTGTTATTTTTAAGGACATGGATACAACATGGATACACTGCACCCGCAGATACAACTGCTCTGGATGCATTGGGTGTCAGAGTGAATGATGCTATCAAGGCCCACTTTGACTTTTTGAGGGAAAAGTGGAAGGAATGCAGGAGCTTGTGCAACTGCAAAGGTCTCTAGTGATGCACATCCAATCTCTGTCTGTGCTCCTGTCCTCTGGTGTGCAACCATACATCCCGCACACGGGATCCCATTGCTACTTCTGCTGGAAAGCCCCTTGTGCAGCCATAGAGTTCTGAGGGACTGTCTGTTTTGCATCTGCATCCTTGCAAGGAGGAGCAGCAAAATCCTAGGCCGATCTTATGACTGGTATTTGGCCTACCAGGCTGTTTGAGCACAGTGGTGACAAGTCCTCTTCACACAGTTGCCCTGAGGCTGCTGAAAATATGGCTATATTGGCACATATACCTTCGGACCAGGAAGTATTTAGATATAGAACTAAAGCTAGAAGAATATCTTTCAGAAAGTGAGCATGTGATGACCCTTCACATTAAATGCATTGTGTTGTAAGTTCTGGATGTCAGCCTCCTAACACACATTAGCACCTGCATTCCCTCTTGTCATCATGAATGATCGCCTTCATGATAGTTTCACAGCTGATAAGATAGGAACAGATTAACCATCACAGGCAGCAGCTCAAATGCAAACAGATCGGTGCCATCTGAAAGGAATGTTGTCTTCAATTGTTTGAAAATACCTGGCAGTCGTCAGCTCCAGCAAGGGACCAAACCTTTCTTTCAAGCTGCAGGGCAGCATCGGCACTGCAAACTACAAGCAGGTGGAACAGTCATCATTGACCCATGACATTTCAACAATGTTCGAGCTCAGCTGAAGAATGTGACCGTGATCTGCTGATGCTGATGGCTCACTGGCAGTTATTCCTTGCCCACATCAGCCTCATCATCAAGTTCCCCTTTGTTGTGTACATATCCTGAAGCCTGATGTTTATAATCTCCTGTGTGCCAATACTTTTCAATTGTGATATTATTGAGCATACAGCACAGCATCACTATTTTGTACACCTTCTCTGGGGCAAACTGCGAGGCTTCCTAGTGATTCAAGCAACCCAATTGTTGTTTTAAGACTCTAAAACCATGGTCAGTGAGCACCATTTTGGCATGGGCCTCATTCTAGTGCTCCTCAACCTTATCGGTTGTCACAGTGACTGGTACCATCAGCAACAAAAGAAGAAAGAACTTGCATTTATACAGTGCCTTTCACATCCTCAAGACATCCCAAAGCACTTTACAGTCAATGAAGTATTTTTGAAGGTCCCACAATTAAGTGTGGGATAAATAACAAGATAATCTGTTTTAGTGATATTGATAGAGGGATAAATATTGGCCAGGACACTGGGAGAACTTCCTTGCTGTTTTTTGAATAGTGCCATTTTAAGTCCACCCAAAAGGGCTTGAGTTTCTCTCAATCCCTGATCTCTCTGACCGATCTTAATCATCACTGGGCTGATGGGAGTGACTGCCTGTTTGTCGAGACCATCAAGATTTTCGGAAAGGAGCTCCTGCTCGCACAATGGTTTGATGTCTCATCTGAAAGATGGCACCACTGAAAGTGCAGCATTCCTTCAGTGCTGCGTTAAGAGTCAGCCTGGATTATATGAGGTCCTGGAGTGGGGCTTAAACCCATGACGTTCTGATGTAGAGGCAAGAGTGTTACCTCTGAGCCAAGGCTAACACCAATATAGGTTAAAAAGAATGGCTGGATGGAATCCCTCAGGAGTCATCCATCCAGCCTGCCATTTCTTTGAATCAGATCTTGACTATTGGAATGTTGTATCTTTTCTATTTTTATGGCATAGCTTGGTGTGATTGAGCCTGAGTGGGTATGTGTGTGCAATCAGTGATATTCTGCACCCAAAGGAAATTATGTGGATTTCTGCTGCTTTAGCCTGGTGCAAAAGTGTACATACTAGATGGCATGCCTCAACAGAGCCTTGGTGAAATTTTGAATGTATCAGTACACCAAGCATCGCTCACTTCTGCCAAATATCCCACAGCAATTTGAAAGTGTCATGAAGCATAAAAATTCAGGGCTGTGGTCTCCATAAGAGACACAGGTTGAGCTGTGCTTAGCCTCTAATTGGGATGCCATGAGTTGGCACAACTCAGTAGCTATCTCCCTGGATAATGGCAGGCATTGGTCTACAGTCACTGATCCTGAGGCAGTAGGTACATTCTGGTGGGTGTCTGATGCCAGGGGCTGTGAGAGTTCTATGCATTCTCCACTGCCTTTCAGCTCTCTGCCTTCTTCATCTACACACTAAATACAAACACCAGCAGTGCTGCTCATTGTATAAACTGTGCAGCATTGGCTGCATTCCCATCATTTTATTTCCAATTCAAAGTAAGGGCAACCAACGGCTGGAATTTTAATTAGAAATCAGGAGGGCACTGCACCAGTTGACCCAGTGATTGTCTTAATTGGCCTTAATAAGCTGAAAACTGGCCAAAAAAAATCCAGCTAAAAACTCCAGTTGCAATTAATCTTCAGTCTGCTACTGCCATCTTAAATTTTGAAGTGCCCTGCTGGGTTTATCACCTGGACTAAAAAACCTAGCAGAGAAATTATCATACACTATGCATAAAGCATGTCTTTGACTCCTTTCTAGGATAGATAAATGCTAAGTTCCATACAACATTTAAGAAATATTGCACCAGAAATTTCAATAGATGACTTATATTAGTTAAAGACTAACAACTGACTCTCCCCCAATGTTATTCATCAGAAAATTGAATTAAAAGCAGATCTTCAAAAGCTCAGGGAGAGTTTCAGAATCTGTCTCAACAATTCTTTGGGGATGAAGCCCTGCTAATGCTGTTCCTTAGCAGCATCCCCAAGGCCCCACAGCTGTGCTTCTGTTTCCATCCCTGTTTCCCTGTGCCTGGCCCTGCCAGTCGATGGGCCAAATCCAGGGGTGCAATGGGCCATGTTAATGACCAAGCCCACCAAAGTTATGAGCTTTGAGGCCTGGACAGGCAGGTATGCTTTGCTGCCCCAGTGTCCAGGCAAAAGGATTGGCAATATATCGCCGTTCCTTCATCGTCGCTGGGTCAAAATCCTGGAACTCCCTACCTAACAGCATTGTGGGAGAACCATCACCGCACAGACTGCAGTGGTTCAAGAAGGCAGCTCACCGTCACCTTCTCAAGGGCAATTAGGGATGGGTAATAAATGCTGGCCTTGCCAGCGACGCCCACATCCCATGAACAAATAAAAAAAAATCAGTCCCTTAACATTCTTAAACTTCCACACTTCCATTCTGAAACTTCCTATAACCTTCTGGCCTCTCTGAGAACCTTCATGATGTTGGTGTGCAAAGTGTGCCCTTAAATACTTTCAATATCACTGAAGAAATCCCCTTTAGAGGACATCATCATTAATGACCAATCACATGGATCCTTTTCCAAGGTGTCATTCAACTGGACAGACATGTGTCAGAAAGTATAATCACCAGTTGTTAATTAATTTGACAAAGAACACACCCTCCAATTGGGTGTTAAACTCTTCTCTTCTTGCCAGTGCTCAAATCATATTGCCAGGGTTTTTCTAAGAGTTGTTAGGAGTTATACTCAAGGACCACATTGCACTAATCTATCTGTTGTGCTGCAACTTTGGCAGGTCCAATTCAAACTAGCATCAAAGCTTTTAATTGGAAACATTTAGCTAAGTTAGAATGTGTGAATCTTTAGTCTACATTTGGAGAATGTCCCAGAATGCAAAGATTAGCCCTTTTTTAAAAGCCTATAGTATTCTTAAAAATCTCCCTTTTGTAAGGATTTATGTTTGGCAGATTCCTTTGTTGCGAAACTCTATCCTGCTCTAGTTTTGAAATAGTTTTAGGACCCGTAATCAAATTGATCACATCACCAGTATTATAGAGTTAATAGTTCATACAGAATAATGGTAATATAATGGATTACACAAAATGGTCAAATAATAAAATCCAGATACATTTATAACTTGGACTGGCAGATAAATTGAATAATTGAATCACAAAAAAAAACAAGACTAATAAAGTATGAAATCATAAGTTATGTAAATTTTAATGGTTACACAGCAAATCCATTTATTGATGCAGATCAATACCCATCAGCTCTAAGTAACTTGCTAACAATCTGAAGCATGCAGAAAATAATAAGAAATGATATAAGAGAATATAAGTTTGTTATAAGAATATAATTTTCTCTTTGGAGGTCTATCTTTCTAACTAATTCCATCTAAAATCTGTCCTCTGGGATTTCCTTTCCACGAATGCGTCTTTCTTTACTTGACACCAATGAGTATTGTGTTGGGATAACTGAGCAGCTAGAAGCTTGATTTAAAATATTGTCTGCCACTTATTGTGGAAACCAACAGATACATTTCCATCCTTAATTAAGTCAGATTGGGCCATTGGAAATCTCATCACTTCCTGCCCACAAATGGGCTGACATATTATAATCTATTGTAAATGTGATTGAATGCATTGTTGAAACTGGCAGAAGAAGGAAGAGCAGGACATTATTAAAATTTGGTGACATTATCCAAGCCTGTGGACCCACCAACGTAATGGCAAGGTCCCGCAGCAAAATTGCTTCCTTTGCCCCACCAGTTGTGCTGGAAATGTTACTGGTGCCTACCCAGGACATGCAATTTGGCCTGATCCCAGGATTTATGACGGGATCAGGTATGAAATGATAGGTGGGCAGATGTTCTGCTCCATCTCCAATCCATACCCCCAAGGCCACTCCAGGAATTTTTGGCCCTGCTTCCTCAAGCCTAGCTGATCAAAAATAATTAGCCCATTCTCATTAATGCTATATGTTAGCCATTAAACCCTCTCATTTTTAATGAAATCATTCCAGCCACTATTTCCTGAAATGCTTGACTTTGGTAGGAGTGTAAGCTGGGTTCATGGATTTCCTGATTTAGTCTGCCACTAATTTGGATTTGGTACCAGAAAAGAATGTAGTTAATATTGCATTTTTTTTAACCCCTACTGCCTTGTGTATGGGTACTTACAGTTTGTTTTAATTGATCCTTATTAATCTTTTCTTTGTTAGAAACATTATTGGATCAACTCAATCATTCTCATTTGAGTCAAAATTTTTGATTGGTTCGAAGATATCCAGATCAATTCTGCAAATGTACTGTGCATCAATCAGTTTGTCATCAGTTTGTTGCTGAACCCATTCTTACACTTAATTCTTGGGGGATTCCTTTAGACCAGCAGACCTCTCCATCTTAGCTGGGCTATCTGGGCAGAATCATACTCTAGTGTTTGATTCAAGATACTTGAGTTCTTGTCAGCGGTGATGACTGCCCCGCACCCCCTGACTTGAATTGGTGAACATTTAAGTACTCAGTTTTTGTTGTAATGTCTGTAACCTTTTTAATAAATTTCTTATCGCTTCTAGCATCTTTGAGTTAGGTTTGTCCAATTGTGCCTGTATGTTTGGCTCCGATACAGTCTCCATCCTTGCCAGGGACTGGTATTTTAGAACCCCTGGCCTACACGATTCTCTTTATGGACTACAATTCCTGTTCGTCTGGTACCTCTATCTCTGGAATCTATATATTCATCTCTTGAATATATTACTGTTCCCCAAACTATTCCAGTAAATTTAACCTTTCCTGTAGTGCTGACCTGTAGAAGCTCTGCCATGGCACCTTCCTAATCTTGCGACTGGCAATTTAGATTGCTATCTGTGCCATAATTATGGTTAATTGCATTGGTGTTTGTGAAGACTCTGCTCAATCTGTAATGATTCCAGTATCCTGTTAATGGCATTGACAATAGCTGAAAGGATCTGCTTTTCTAATCTATGGAATATCCTCCATGCTTCCTGTGCTTTTCCATGATGGATTAGCTCAAGAAATCTTCACTTATTTGAATGAAGAGTTTTTCCTAAATATCAAAAAGCAAATTTCAAAACAGTCCCGTAAACATTCTCCATTCCTCAGACTTTTCTACATCCCTACTTGCATGGCATATATGATGGTTAACATGTGAAATAAACTTACTGATAGAGTAGTGGTGACAATAACCCTGGAATCATTTAGGAAATAATTGGGTGCTACAATGTTAAGATCCCTCTGGATAGATGAACTAACATGGGTCAAATGGCTTTCCTCATCCGTAATTATCTTGCGATCTAGCTTCCGGTAAAAGGTTTTTGAGTCCTCACTTCTTTGTTTTGTGAAGAATGCTTCTTTAATTGCCTCAGCTGTAGTATTAAATCTACTATAATCCCTTTTTAGTAACTTACACAGCTCTGAATATGTCTGACATTTACTGAGATCCGCTTCTGTCCCTGCTTGAACTGTCGGGGAAATGATGAGAGATAAAAACCGAGTATGGGACCTAAATGACCTCAGAAGTAGTATTATTTAAATCCTGCGGATCAAACTTGGTTATGTGAGGGACACTGGCCTAGCATCGTAATGTTTATTGTTTCCCTCTCTGATGATTCGGTGAGTTGAGCTTTAAGCTGTTTATATTTTTCTTCGTACTGTTTAAATTGTTGGTCTATTTGCTGTTTTATTTCCTTATTATTGTGTGGAAGTTCCACACTTAAATTTTCAGTTTGAAAGAACAATAATGAAGCAGCAGAAGCCATTACAGCAAACCTTATTACTCTTTTCCTTTAACAGCTTCTTGACTGCTGCACAACCAAACTGTGCACTCATAAAGGTATTGGACAGGGAATATTAGTTTATGTAGTTATTCTGCCACTATGAGCATTTTAACTTTTCTGAACTTAATACTAGCTTAGATTATTATACATATATATTTTTATATATCCCACTCCAGAGACTTGAGCACAAAACCTGGGCTGACACTCCAGTGCAGTGCTGTGCGCAAATTGTCTTTTTTTTTACTGATTCATGGGATGTGGGCGTCGCTGGCGAGGCCAGCATTTATTGCCCATCCCTAATTGCCCTTGAGAAGGTGGTGGTGAGCCGCCTTCTTGAACCAATGCAGTCCGGAAGTCTGTCGCGCTTCCTACATTAAAACAATGACTAAATTTCAAAAACACTGCATTATCTGTAAAGCATTATATAAATACAAGTCTTTTTTTAATATTTATTGGAATCCAGTCAGTGAATGGTTACTCTAGTTCATGATAAGGAACTCTTTTGATCTCTAAGCATGCTTTGTATGTTTCCATCCTCTAACTCACAAGTCAGTCTTCAAAGCAACTGTAGCTATTAACCCTTGGTGAATAGCTCATCTCTGCTGAGTGCACTCAGCAGAGATGAGCTATTCACCAAGGGTTAATTTTTTTTTGTTATTTGAAGGTATGGGGGTGTAAAGGGTGTGGAAAATTTGGGTGTAATTTTAACCCCCGAGAACGGTGGGCAGTCAAAATAGTAGATATTTGGAGCGGGACCGCGTCTCGGCTTCAATGCGCCCACTTCTGGGTTTAACCCAGGCAGGTTTGTATGTGTGTGCATAGCAGACACCAGGAAGTCCCGCCCCCACTTAAAGCCGGCGGGCTGATATTTAAAGAGGCAATGTACCTCACTGAAATATGTGAGGTACTTAATATTTTGTATTGGAAAACTTATATGAATTTAACCTTACCTGTTCGGGTTCCCCATCAATTCAGATTCACGTCATGTGAAAGCAGGCGGGAAGGGCCGGATCCAAGAGGTGAGTGCCTTTTTTGCACGGCTTGTGGGCCCGGAGGAGCAGGAGTGCTTCATCCAGGCCCAACAAGCTCACCTTGCCGACAGGACCCCCGCGATCGGCTGTCCACCCTCCTCCCCCCGAATGGTGGAACCCCTCCCTCCCCTTGATGGTGGACCCCCCCCCTCGATGGTGGAGCTGCCCCCGCCTCGATCTCCCATGCTGGCTGACCACCCCGATCTCCGATGCTGGCTGACCGCTCCGATCTTCAATGCTGGCTGACTGACCCGATCTCCAATGCTGGCTGACCCCCCTGATCCCCGATGCTGGCTGACAACCCCGACCTCCGAAGCTGGCTGACCGCCCGATCTCCGATGCTGGCTGACCGCCCCGAACTCCAATGCTGGCTGACCCCCCTGATCCCCGATGCTGGGTGATCCACCTCACTGATGCTGGACCCCTCCCCTCCGGCCTGATGCTGGACATCCCCCCACGCCCCGATCTCCGATGTTGGCTGACTCCCCCCACCCCCGATCCCCAAAGCTGGACCCTCCCACCCAATGTCTGATGCTGGCTGACTCCCCGATAACGTCCACGTCCTCCCATCTCCCCCCCCAACTCCGATTTTTTCCAAGCCTGATGATCCCTCTCTTCCTCCCATCCCCCTCTTTGATTTGCAGCTCCTTTCGTTGCCAACAGGCAGCCAGCCTGTCAATCTAGCTGCCTGGTATGTGGGAAACCCAGAAGCTCAAATACTCACCTTCAATTAAGTTGCAATCGCAGATTGCGATGCACTCAATTCACTTCCAGGTTCCCCATGCGAGTAAATGCGGATGCATGGGGTGCCTGGCTCCAAGTAAAAATCATGCCTCATATCACTCTTACGTGCAATAGCTATATTCATGCCTTCCCAACCATACCCTGCTGGTGGACACTTCATCAGCACATCTATTGATCTGCATGGAGCAGGATTCAAAGCAACAATAATGGCTTCTTGATCTAATACCCTAGCATGCTGAAAGCAGAAGAGACAGCCTCCTGGAAATTGGAACCCAAGGTTTCTATAGCAGCTGTCTGAGCATTTACGAGAGATACTTCAACTGGGCCTACAACATCTGTCACTGGAGACTCTCCTGCAGATGGCCCTGAAGTTTCCATGCACTCCATGCTGGGCTGCAGTTCTGTTAATCGATCATGCATGGCTGCACAAATGTGGCTACTGGATTTCTCCAGACCTTGCATGGTGCTTGCCGCACTCCCTACTGACCAAAGGAACATTGATGTTAGGATACCATGCTTACTTTAAATGCAGGACCCATAAGGTCTGAATTTTCGAGTTCCGCAGTTGAGGAAGGACATGAGCTGGCTCTCACTCACGTGTGCTTTGTCTGTCTGGTGTACCCAATTCGAACAGATTGGTGCTGATGACAGGTGAAGTGAGTGACGCTGAGTGTGTGACATGCTGGATTGCTGGGTGCCACTGATGCCTGTGCCTTGTCCTTCAGAAATGTCTATCAAAATAGAAGAGGAACCCATGTTAGAATGGTGGCTGAAATTACCTTCTGAAACAGAGCTTACAGAGTTAATAGTGTGTCGTGATACTTCGCTGAAATATATGACTGAACGAGTGGATGAAATAAGAATAACAAGAAAACAACATACTAGCCTTGAGCCTTGGGGAGGCCTCCAGCTTCAATCTGGAACACCCCCTCCATGATTTCAGGCCCCCGGAGTTTGAGTATGGCCAGTTCACATCGACTGGAAGGTTTAAAAGCAGGGGGCCCTCCCCCCATTTGGGTTTACTCTCTGCTGTTATGTGCTGCCTTGTCCTGCGATTGTAGGGGGTGGTGGTGTGTGTCAGCTTCACCTCTGACTACTGAGCGGTTCGAATCGCTCCCACTCCCTGGGTTCTAGACCTTGGACTTATTTGGGGGTTGTGACAAAGTGCAGCAGACAACTGGTTTTGGTGCAAGAAACTTTGACCTTTATTCAAGAGAGGAAATACAACACAACAATCTTAACACTCTAATAAAATGGGGAACACTACAGTACACGCGAGGGAAATTACAGTAGAAAGATACCTCACCCCTCCCAAATCCCACTGTACTAGTTAGGTTGGACTCTAAAGGACCAGGGATAATGCTCACCAAACGAAACCTTGACAGTAATTCACCCAGAGGTAGGTCAGAAATAGATTGTAGAGTGGAAACTTTGCGGATCTTCGGTTTTCTCCCGAGTTGGTTTTCTTTGGTCGCGGTGGCTCAATATTACCCGGTTGGTTGGTGGTAATATTCGGTTGGTTGTTTCGTAAGGCCCTTGTTGCCGCGAGGTGTCTGATGGTCACTGGGACTGTTGCTCTGGTTTCTTCTTGTCTGTCAGCCTGCTTCTAGAGCTGCTGTCCTTCCCTGTCGAACTGCTTTCCTTGTTGTCTGCTGGAAACTGCTCTTCTTTCCAGACACAGGCAGAACCAAGACAGTTTCTTCTTGTGTGTCGGCCTGCTTCTAGAGCTGCTGATCTTCCTTGTCAAACTGCCTTCCCCTCGCCTTGTTGTTTGCTGGAAACTACAAACTGCTCTTCTTTCCAGACACAGGCAGAACCAACACAAGCAGCCCACCAGAGCCAGCAAGCCAGAGAGAGAGAGAGAGAGAGAGAGCTTTCGCCTTGTGGCTGTCTCTTCTACAATGGTCTGTTTAAACAGTTCTTACAAAGTTCTTTGATGGCCTTTTGATGGTCCCAATCATATTGCAAATTGCTTCTCCCATTGTGTCATTGTTTTTAATTCTGATTTAGAGCTTGTCACATAAGGCTTCCTTTTGTATCCAACGTCCTAGGTGTTGATAGGTTTTGCATTAAAACAAAAGCATGGCCCCACCAGTCTGGAAACAGTTATCTCTTTCAATGGGAGTGCTTATCGACCCCCTGCTGTCCGTTTTGCATTAAAACAGAGACATGTCTGAAGCAGTAATTCTCCCACCTTCCACGTGTGGGTTGTAGATTTCGTCTGGTGACCTCTCAACTATCCTTCCATTTTAGGATTATAGTCAATGGCCAAAGTTTTCCCATACTCAGGGTAAAGGTGAATTTCTTTAGGGTTTTTCTCTGAGTTTTTGGGGGATCTGTGAATTTTGAGAATCTTACACGATCGAGATGTTGGAAGTTTGAAAAGCAGATAGGGTAACTGCCATGAATTCCAGCTTGCAAATGAGGCAATGAATGTGCATCATGCGGATGGATTGTACTCTAAGGCTGCTTTGTGGGCTATTCTTTCCAAGTGCTAATCCGACAATCGTTCCAGTTTTAAGGGGCAGTAATAAATGTGCCTTGCTGTATGGACATGCACGTGAAGCCTGGAAAGAACTGTTTACTGAGAGTTTAGCCTCATAGGTTGAACAGAGTGATTTAGTGACATGCCTAATTTGTTCATCACTTTTGGTGAAATACTGACTAGCTTTACCTTGCCAGACTTCCTCAGACTCACAATTTTTTCCCTCCTCTGCCTCCATGTGCTCTGTATATTTGAAATTGCACTTTACTCTGGTAACCAAGCAGATGTATATTTCTTCAATCGGGACGGTGCGCTGGACTCCCAAAGATGCCAACTATGCTTTGTTGCACTTCTTCCAGCAGCAACTCCAAAGCTACACTTTAACATGGAGGTGCTCTGCTCTTTTGTCAGCTTGCAGCAATATAGCTGCAACCTTTGAGAGCTGTAGTATTGTGTGATTTGCCACCCTCTGTTGGAAGCTTGAAAAGCAGATAGGCTGACAGCAAGTGTTCACCCTGTAGGCAGACCCAATCTGGCCCAGGAGCTCACCGTGTATGGTTAAAGAGGCTGATATGGAAAATTCTGCAAGGTCAACTCGATGCCATATCAACAAGCACCAAGCTTCCTGCTTCCGTTTATTGCCCACATCGAAAATATCACCCTGTTGTGTTTGATGCTCTAAGCTTTGCTCTGATTGGTGCTCTGTTCTTTGCTCTGTTGTGTGCTCCGTGCCTCACTCTGGTGCTTTAAGGTCTCACTTTGCTCTAGGTCTCTCTCTAGACTCCACTCTGGCACTTCCAATCTAGAACTCACTTTGTTCAGTGCACCAGAACTCATTCTATTTTGCACTCTTAATCTACCCTGCCTGGTGCTCTAGAACTGTTTATTGTTCAAGATCTTGTCCTGTTTTGTACTTTTGATCTTGCTTTTGATTAGTGCTCTAGACCTCACTCTGTTTAGTGCTCTGCACTTTGCGATGTTTGGTGCTCTTAGTCTCACTCAGCATGGTGCCCCAAGCCCTACAATATTTAGTGCACTAGACTTTAAACTGCTTGTTGCTCTGAGCCTTGCTCTAGTGCTCTGAATCTTTCTGTGTTTATGCTCTTGGATTCACTCTGTTTGGTGATTTTGACTTTTCTTTGGTACTCCAATCTTCTTTCTATTTGGTGCTTTAGATCTTGCTCTGCTTGGGTGTAATATAGAGCCCACACTATATGATTCTCCAGGTCTCACTCTGCTGCCCTAGACTTCACTCTGTTTGGTGCTCTATTTCTTCTACTTGATACACTAGGACTGATGTTGTTTGGTCCTTTATGCTTCACTCTGGTGCTCCATATGTTGTTTTGTTGTTCCTAGATCTCCCTCTGGTGCTCTAGATTATACTATACTATGCTCTGGGCCTCATTCAAATATTTTGAATCTTCCTGTTTGTTGCTCTAGATCTCACCCTTGCTCTGTTTGTTCCGACCCTCATTCTCTTTGGTTATTCAGGTCGTGTTTTGTTTGATACTCTAGGCTTCCATTTATTTGGTGCTCTAGGCCATGTTCTGTGCTCTAGATGTCACTGTGTTTGGTGCTCTAGGCCTCACTGTGTTTGTTGCTCTAGGCCTCACTGTGTTTGTTGCTCTGTGCCTCACTGTGTTTGTTGCTCTGAGTCTCACTGTGTTTGTTGCTCTGAGTCTCACTGTGCTTGTTGCTCTGTGCCTCACTGTGTTTGTTGCTCTGAGTCTCACTGTGTTTGTTGCTCTAGACCTCACTGTGTTTGTTACTCTTGGCCTCACTGTATTTGTTGCTCTTGGCCTCACTGTGTTTGGTGCTCTAGACCTCACTGTGTTTGTTACTCTTGGCCTCACTGTATTTGTTGCTCTTGGCCTCACTGTGTTTGTTGCTCCAGGCCTCACTGTATTTGTTGCTCCAGGCCTCACTGTACTTGTTGCTCCAGGCCTCACTGTGTTTGTTGTTCCAGGCCTCACTGTACTTGTTGCTCCAGGCCTCACTGTACTTGTTGCTCCAGGCCTCACTGTGTTTGTTGCTCCAGGCCTCACTGTATTTGTTGCTCCAGGCCTCACTGTACTTGTTGCTCCAGGCCTCACTGTGTTTGTTGCTCCAGGCCTCACTGTACTTGTTGCTCCAGGCCGCACTGTGTTTGTTGCTCCAGGCCTCACTGTACTTGTTGCTCCAGGCCGCACTGTGTTTATTGCTCCAGACCTCACTGTACTTGTTGCTCCAGGCCTCACTGTGTATGTTGCTCTGGGCCTCAATTTGTGATGCTCATCACCTCATCTGTTATTGTTCTTGGTCATTCAATATTTCTCTCTTTTCTCACATCTGGTTCTTTTCACATCTTTTAAAATATATTTGAGAAATTCAATTTTTATTCCGTATTACTTCCTAGTTCTGCTTCCCACTTTACCATCCCTGCAGCTGTTTTAAAGTCATACACCTCTGCATTGTCATTTTTTCTTTATTCTTTATTACAGTATCAAATCAAATGTACATCAGAGATACTGTAATAACAGGAGTGGGATGTAATATCTATGAAACTAAGAATTACCTGCGTAATTTACACATTGTTTGTAATTTATTTTGACTTTATGGAAGCCTTTTCCTGAACTTTCTTTTGACCTCCTACTGAATTGGATTTTATTACCATTAGGCATTATTAATGTTGAGTAATATTCACCTGCAGCACCCATCCGTGTGGAATATGATCTGTGGCAAATTAATCAGATATCAGTTATTCAATAAGAAACGAAGAAATAACAAGCAATGTAAGCTCTGGACATTAGACACAGATCTTCAGTCTGAAGTGGGACAGGACCAATGAGGCAAATGCACAGAGTGAGCAAGTTGCAGCTGTACCAGAGGTTTAATAGAATGAAGGGGACATCACCCTTTCCTGTTGCCTGATGAACAACCATTCCTCTCCCACACCTCAAACTAAGTCCGAGTCTGTAAAGCCATCTTTGGACAGCCTACTTCTTTTGACCTAAGAAAAGATATGTACCTGAGAATTGGCTGTGAGGCAAGTAGCACAGTTGAAGTCCCAAAGGTAGAGAGACATGGAGGGGTTGAGGAGAATACTGCATGTAAGGAGCACATTGGACTGGTATTGTGGGTTTTTATGTAACAGAATGTGAAATTAAGAACTACTCTTTAGGAATTTCCCTCAAAATCTCCATTCCTCCTTCCCCAGAAGAGTAGCTGATTATTTTCACACCTCTACGCTTGGAGAAGATAAGGTACCTTAACAAAAATACTGTAATATCTGTGAAGTTATCACTTCCAATTTTAATCCTCTTTTTCTACTGCATGTGCGGGAGTGAGACCAATAATAGAGGCTAGGCCAAATATGGTCAGCTATTTCTAGGTTTTTGGGACAGCTGCTCCCGATTTATCATCAGCTGTCCCAGGTTTTACCGTTAACTGTTCCACTTGTTTCCACATAAGCTGTTCCCAATTTTATAGGCAGCTGTACCCAATTTTTAAGTAGATTGTACTCATTTTTCGAGCCAGCTATTTCAGGTTTTCATGAATCATTGGAACGAGTTTAGTGGTAAATCTTCCTCAATAATTCGCTGACTTTTGAGTCTTACCCAGTCAAATCCTATCTATTTGAGTTAGTTTTAACTTTTCTGCCCCCAATTGTTGCTGCCATGATTAATGCCAGAAGTACGAACAGATGAACAAGGAAAGACCACCACGCTCATTAAGTTTCCCATCCAGATAATGGTGCTACCTGGCACACTATTCATCCACCCTCTAACCATGCTATTTCTAGGGAGAGGCAAAAAAAGAGGAAAACAACTGCAGCCAATTCAGTGAAAACTCTGGAAAATTCCTCTCCGACCGCCCCCCACCCCCCCAAACCAATCAAACCAGCTCCAGGAGCCAGTAACATCCCATAATCACAGCTAACTACCAACATACCCTCTATCATCTCTCAGATACTTGTCAAGTTCACTTTTAAAGGACTAGATTGACTCCCTACCCACAGAAGCACCCCTATTAATAGCAATCCTCTGCTTACATGATTTAAACCAACAATTTTTCAACACAATAGCGACCCATAATCACGTGTAATCCAATTTTTGCTAATAGTATGGTACAGTATCATAGTATGGTACAGCACAGAAGGAGGCCATTTGGCCCATCGTGCTTGTGCCGGTATGCCTATGCGGTGCTAAATCAATGATTTATTGAATTTACCTCCAATTTTTTTCCTCGTTTTCTCCCTCTTCCTCTTCTAGAGGATCAGAGGCGATTTCGGAAAGGATTTCATGGGCATTGGCTGTCCTGTAGTACTGTACTTCACCCAAGTGGCCATTCTTCATGCGTGAGGCTAGATAGTGAGAGTTGACAGGCTATTTGACTGTGGTAGTTTCAAAGACAGATCCCGTCCTGTCCACCTGCGTGCACGCACATACACACACACACACACACACCAACGTGCACGTACACATGCGCATACACACAGTGACTGGCAGCAGGGTCCCTAGATGATTTTTCTCAGGCTGCCCCAGGGCTTTTTTCCTAACTTAAGACAATATAGCCTGGATTTTCTATATCATACCCCCTGATTTTCAGGCAGTACTCAGGCGAGTGTAGGTGGAAAATGGGGTGGGGATCCATTACTTTAGAAGGAATCATACCCCTGTGGAAAACCCAAGTTATTTTTTTCCTGGACACGTCTCATTACATGGCACAATATCATTTGCCAATTTTACCTACACTATAAAATCCACCCCTGCAATTGCAGATAAAACACTATAAAAATGCGACAAAGAGAAAGTTGCCTACTGGAAGCTTAACTGGATCAGTCTTGAACAACACATGCCACCTGGTGATAAAATAAATCTTTAGTCAGAGCCCCAGTTTGCAGGTTGCATTCAATTTCTGAGCAGCTGGGTCAGTGCAAAGATTGGCAATAACCCAGCAAAAGCTGCCTCGAATCCTGGCTCTAGAAATCCAGGCTTTTCAGATACACCCACCTCCAACATGAGAAGGATTCATTGACATTACTGTTCAATAAAAGGAGATTCTGTTATGTTAAACCTTCACTAAGCTATGGAGGAGATAATGATGTCTATGTCTGAAGCTTCTGTTCAGTGACTCCTACTCCAAGAAGGTGCGAATCCTAATGAGATCTTTGGGATAAAACAGTGCTGCAACCATCTCAGGCCCTGTTGCTGTCTGCACAATGTCTGCTGAAATGATAGGTGCACAGGACACACAAGGGGCCATTCACGATTTGGGGTGGGCGATGGGTGGGGCATTCGCACTGCCCGCCTGACGTCACCGGCAGGAGGGCCAATCGATTTTAGTGATCAGGCCTCCTAATGATAAAATCGTTGTGCTGCCAGTGCTAAACAATTGCTGAAAGCAGCTCGCCGATCGGAGGTTGGGAAATCTGGCTGCTTATCCGCGGAACAGAGGCAGCAGGGACAGCTGGGGGGAGGGGTGGGGCAGGTACAGCGCGCGATCCACCCAGTCGAAGACCAAAATTGTATCGGGGTCCTAAATATATCATAGAACTTGATTGAAATATATTAATGAGGCTCCAACCTGTTTCAGGCAGAAGCTCTGGCTGCTTAAATCCGTGCCCGCTTGAAAATGGCATTGGGTGGATCTCAGGCGGAAAATCAGTAATAATTTTTTTAAAAGATCATCTCCTTCCTGTCCTGTTCACACTGAAGAATGGTGAGATGAAAATTGTCCCCCAATGATTGAAACACAGGACATTGTTGCATATAGCATAACTGTACCTTTTTATCTGTTTATTCAGAGTCCTCTATTCTCATATGTGTGTTTAAATCAAATGAAACTCATCATTTATTTCAGATATGTTCTTTCCCGCAGCTAAATCTTGAAATTAAAGACAAAAATAATCAGTTTAGTTCCAATGCAGTGAAAGGATTAAGTTTCACTTCTGAATTTAATGACTGTGGCTGATAGAACCAACTTTATAGCAGGTACATGGAGGAGAGCAGATTAACGAGTGTCCTGTAGAGTGATCTTTCACATGTATCCTCAATCAACCCTGACTCTCAGAGTCCTGGTGTAACAAGGCTAGGCTATGTGCTAGGTTCCTCCAAAACCAGCAGGAGTAATGAAACCATCCATGAGATCTGATCTGATTTCCCAATTTAATTCTCTATCTTCAAAATGAAACTGAATTTCTAAGCTCTGTTTTTCTTTTGGCGCTCATTATTTCAATGAATCCTCATGAAAGAAAAATCGGAGATCACTTGAGTCATGCGGGTTTAATCCTCCTTCATATCACTCAGGGCTCAACAGTTACAGAGAGGAGCTCCGCAGGTGTTGCCTGAAAGAAAATGCATGTTTCTGTTGAATCATAGAATCATAGAATCGTTACAGCACAGAGGAGGCCATTCGTCCCATCGAGCCCATGCCGACTCTTTGTAAGAGCAATCTAGTTAGTCCCATTCCCCCGTAGCCCTGCAAAATTTTTTCCCTTCAAGTATTTATCCAATTCCTTTTTGAAAGCCATGATTGAATCTCCTTCCATCACACTTTCAGGCAGTGCATTCCAGATCATAATTACTTGCTGCGTAAAAAAGTTTTTCCTCATGTTGCCTTTGTTTCTTTTGCCAATCACCTTAAATCTGTGTCCTCTGGTTCTTGACCTTTCCGACAATGGGAACAGTTTCTCTTTATTTACTTTATCTAAACCCTTCGTGATTTTGAACACTTCTATCAAATCTCCTCTCAACTTTCTCTGCTCCAAGAAGAGCAACATCAGCTTTTCCAGTCTATCCACGTAACTGAAGTCCCTCATCCCTGGAACCATTCTAGTAAATCTTTTTTGCACCCTCTCTATGGCCTTCATGCCCATCCTAAAGTGCGGTGCCCAGAATTGGACACAATACTCCAGCTGTGGCCGAACCAGTGTTTTATAAAGAACACACCCACCAGCTCAACAAACTGATCAAGACCTTCGATCCAGACCTTCAAAGCATCCTACGTACTCTCATCCCACGTACTCCCCGCGTGGGAGACTTCTACTGCCTCCCAAAGATACACAAAGCCAACACACCCGGACGTCCTATTGTATCAGGCAACGGAACCCTGTGTGAGAACCTCTCTGGATACATCGAGGGCATCCTGAAACCCATCGTACAGGGAACCCCCAGCTTCTGTCGCGACACTACAGACTTCCTACAAAAACTCAGTACCCACGGACCAGTTGAACCAGGAACACTTCTCACCACGATGGACGTCTCGGCACTCTACACCAGTATCCCCCACAATGACGGCATCGCTGCGACAGCATCAATACTCAACACCAACAACAGCCAATCTCCGGACGCCATCCTACAACTCATCCGCTTCATCCTGGATCACAATGTCTTCACCTTTGATAACCAGTTCTTTACCCAAACACACGGAACAGCCATGGGGACCAAATTCGCACCCCAATACGCCAACATTTTCATGCACAAGTTCGAGCAGGACTTCTTCACTGCACAAGACCTCCAACCAACACTATACACCAGATACATCGACGACATTTTCTTTCTATGGACCCACAGCAAGGAATCACTAAAGAGACTACACGATAACATCAACAAGTTCCATCCCACCATCAAGCTCACCATGGACTACTCCTCAGAATCAGTTTCTTTCTTGGACACACGAATCTCCATCAAAGACGGGCACCTCAGCACCTCACTCTACCGCAAGCCCACAGACAACCTCATGATGCTCCACTTTTCCAGCTTCCACCCTAACCACGTCAAAGAGGCCATCCCCTATGGACAGGCCCTGCGAATACACAGGGTCTGCTCAGACGAGGAGGAACGCGATGGACACCTACAGACGCTGAAAGACGCCCTAGTAAGAACGGGATATGACGCTCGACTCATCGATCGACAGTTCCGACGGGCCACAGCAAAAAATCACATAGACCTCCTCAGGAGACTAACACGGGACGCAACCAACAGAGTACCCTTTGTCGTCCAGTACTTCCCCGGAGCGGAGAAACTACGCCATGTTCTCCGCAGCCTTCAACATGTCATCAATGACGACGAACACCTCGCTATGGCCATCCCCACACCTCCACTACTCGCCTTTAAACAGCCACCCAACCTCAAACTGACCATCGTTCGCAGCAAATTACCTAACTTTCAAGAGAACAGCATCCACGACACCACACAACCCTGCCACGGTAACCTCTGCAAGACATGCCAGATCATCGACACAGATACCACCATCACACGAGAGGACACCACCCACCAGGTGCATGGTTCATACTCCTGTGACTCGGCCAACGTTGTCTACCTCATACGTTGCAGGAAAGGATGCCCCAGAGCATGGTACATTGGTGAGACCATGCAGACGCTGCGACAACCGATGAACGGACACCGCGCAACAATCACCAGACAGGAGGGTTCCCTCCCAGTCGGGGAACACTTCAGCAGTCATGGACATTCATCCACCGACCTTCGGGTAAGCGTACTCCAAGGCGGCCTTCGAGACACACGACAACGCAAAATCGTCAAGCAGAAATTGATAGCCAAGTTCCGCACCCATGAGGACGGCCTCAACCGGGATCTTGGGTTCATGTCACGCTACACGTTACCCCACCAGCGAACAAATGTTATCTGTTTTTAATATAATGGGTCAGTTGCTGTCTTTTCTATGTTTCTACCTCTCTATCTCTGTTTTTTTTTTGGTGATTTGTATATTCTGAGACCTTGCAGGTAACACCTGTCTGTCTGCACACTGATTGCCTTGGCAACGGGCAGTTGAAAAAACTGTCTGTAATCACCAAGCATTGTTCTGTGAATTATAAATGCGATTTCATTTCGAGGATTTCATTTCCACATCGTTCACCTGAGGAAGGAGAAAGCCTCCGAAAGCTTGTGAATTTAAAATAAAATTGCTGGACTATAACTTGGTGTTGTAAAATTGTTTACAATTATAAAGGTACAACATAACTTCCTTGCTTTTATACTCTATGTCTCAATTTATAAAGCCCAGGATCCCATATGCTTTTTTAACCGCTTTCTCAACCTGTCCTGCCACCTTCAAAGATTTGTGCACATATACCTCCATGTCTCTCTGTTCCTGCACCCCCTTTAGAATTGTACCATTTAATTTACATTGCCTCCCCTCATTCTTCGTGTTTCTATAGATATATTTCTTCATGCTAAAGGGATCAAGGGATATGGGGAAAAAGCTGGAACATGGTACTGAGTTAGACGATCAGCTATGATCATTTTGAATGGCGGAGCAGGCCCGAATGGCCTACTCTTGCTCCTATTTTCTATGTTTCTATGTTTCTAAAATGTATCACTTCTCACTTCTCTGCATTGAAGAGGACAGACAGCTGTTCAAGGGTTAAATTATACCGTTTAAAAAAAATTAAAATTCTCAAATAGCATAGATGCATTTAAGGGGAAGCTAGATAAGCACATGAGGTAGAAAGGAATAGAAGGATATACTGATAGGGTTATATGAAGTAGGGAGGGAGGAGATTTGTGTGGAGCATAAATACTGGCATAAACTAGTTGGGCTGAATGGCCTGTTTTTATGCTATAGTTTTGATGTAACTCAATGTAACTTGTTATTGATGCTGTGATACCAAGGCTTCTAACCCAGAACATGCTGAGTGTGGCAGATGATGTGTGGAAGCTGAGAGGGGTAGGCAGTGGGAGAACATCAGAAGGAGCTGTGTCAGAGACAGGATAATCAGTTCGACCGACTGCAGGATATCAGGCACAGCTCCGCTTACTTACATATTCTTTAATATTACGCTCCAGCTTCGGAGGCGGTGCTGCAATTTGCACAAGGCAGTGTGCATGCCTCTGAAGGCAGAGAACAGTACCCCACAAGGTGGATTTGTTCCATTCGCCCAGAGTCTGCTGCTGGTGATTCAGGTAATTGGCTGCTGCCAACTCCTCCCTCCCCCACTTGTCCAGGCCTGCAATGAAATTTAGCATTGTTGGCCTACACAGATGTTCCCCTCGCATTGGGAAAGGGCTGCTGCCAGATTGGAAAATTTGCACGTGCAACTTTCGAACCATTACATTTGAGCAAATTTCCTATGTAAGCTGTTGTTGTGCTGAATTCGCCCCACAGTGTAAACAGGAGGAATCCAGCCCAGTGGGAAACTTGGTATATTATAGAATCACTCCCACTGGAAGTTGGTCCACATAATAGATGAAGCATTATATGTTAAGTTGGAATGAACTGCTGACACAGTGCTCATGTGAAAGTTTGGCACAGACGCTGTGCCAATCTGTGGTGGGCAGGAATTGCTGTAGTACCTGCGCTGAAAGAGGAATCCCTGTTCCTCACAGGGTCATCTGTCTATCATGGTACACGTTGCACATGGATGGCCCCAAGGATCAATGATGATACCCTCCCTTTGCCAGAATGTTCACAGTCTGCATTGGTGCTTCTCCTATTTTCCCAGCACTGATGGATGTTGGACACGTTACTGCTCTCGGTTTCCTGGCATTGGTGGACATTGGTCATGTCACTTAACGTTGGGGTGCCTTTTCTACCCTGGTCATTTTGGTCCTCTGAGGAGGAGCAGCTGCCATTTCCCTGCTGAGACTCCATGAGGGTGAAATGCGTCTTGAGTGATAGCGCAAAACGGCCAATTCACTATCGCCTGTTAATGCTACTGCCCAAGACATATTTCACCCTGACGTGTCATTTGAGACAGGTCACTGTTTCAGAGCAGCTGTTTACCCTTTCCCCCAGGAGTGCCTCTTTGAGTCTCTTCTTTTAACCAGCTGCCATTCTTCCAGTGGCGTCTCTGCAGTCCCCTCTTCCATGGATTCCATGTGTTCGGCGGGGGAAGCACAGGGCTGGGTGCTGGAGTTTGGCAGCTCGGTACATCCCCAGTCCTGGTTTGTCCCGTTTCTCCTGCTCTTTTTCTTTCACTCCTCCCTCATGATTCGTTGGCTCGTTATCAATGTTGCTTGTGGGAAGATGCCTCGTTTACTTTTGGACAGCCTTATTTGCCGTGCCTTCCTCCTAAACTGCAGCATTTGGTTCCCTTACAGCCCTTTGTGTGGCGCTCTTCCTGCTTGCAGTTCCTGCAGGTGCGGCACTGTCTGGGTTGCCCTGAATATATCATGTAGCTACAATTTCCCCTAATGCTTGAACTGAAAGGGGGGTGTGGGATGCAACCCTTTGCATCCAATGTCCGAGTGACCTTCACTGCCTTTTGCTAGTCCATATTCCTGTTCTTGTGCATCAGTGTTATTTTCACATCACAGTATCTGGACAGGAAAGTCAGCATATTGATAACCATCAGTATTGTTGGGTTGGAAGAGTGAAGAGCAGTTCCATAGTGAAGATTGTCAGCGGCACTTGACGCCTCTTCTTTAAACAGAGATTTTGTACACCCATTTACATTCTTTAATGTAACATCAAAGTATCCATTGTTGGGGAAATCTTGTAGATAGGCCTGAATCGGCAACAATCCAACAAAATTCATTTGACAAAGAAGATTCGGTTGACACTGGTCATTGCCACATCTTTACTCTTGACTAGGTTTGTGCCTGACTTGCTTTTGGCTGACTGTTGACTGATGTGCTACTCAATCTTGAGAGTGACTGTCAGCTATTGTGCCACTCCACCTGAGAGTGGTCCTGTGGCTACTGTGGCCACTTCATCCTTAGGGCAACCTTTGACTGATGTGCCACTTGACTTGAGGCTGTCTCAGTGGAGGGGAGATTGTACTGAGGTTTCCTCCCAGGGCTCAGACATTTAGTTCTGTTACCTAAACATGGAGAAATTGTATGTGTTTTAGATAAATTTCTCTTATTTATAATAAGAGAAATTATTTGGCACAAAATGTTATAGTTAAATATAATTATATATTTACAAATTCTTGACGCTGCAGTGATTTATGTAGTATTACTTTAAAAATATTATGGCATTTAAAATATTATACATGTTTTAACCTTGACTGGTGAACACAACTTCATGTGTTTTTCAAATAGTTCACATTGCAGTCATTCTTAATAATGTAAAGTTTTCTTTAGAATGAAAAGGTTGTACCTATCACTTCCTGGGTCTGAGCATTTTTTCTTTTTCATTTTGTTTCCAGTTCATTTTTATATTTCCATTTACAAGCAACAGATCTGCTTCAAAGAGGGAGCGCAATCAGACCTGTGCCTCTTGCACAGTTTCTGGAATCCTCCAGCCCATGTGACTGTTTTATCCTGTGGCTCCTGCCTTCAATCACATAATAATGTAACAGGTGGTGCTAGCATTTCTCTAATTTGTCAAAACCATCGATTTTCCACCAGAAGATTTTTCATTCTGAGGAAGGTAGTGACATTGCTGAACTGACAGGAATTATTCTCTGAAACTTTAGCATTCAGGAATCAGTGAAAGAGCCACTGGTTTGCCTTTAAAATGATTCTGAATAGAGAAATGTTGTAAAATACTTTACACTCAGAATATCGGCCAAAAAATGCAGCTTTCCTCCAAGACTCCAGTCGTTCTCCTGCCAGAAATCTGGTGCTAAATTTACTAACACCCCCACTCATGCTGTCACTGCAATTTATTTACTTTGTCTCATCATGTCATAATGTACAGCATTTGACTTGATAGAAGGGGAGTAACATAAATTTTGGCAATAAAATGCAAGCCACAAGTTCAGGGCTTTGTACTTCACAATTTTAATAAAGGAAATGTTATCGGGGACAGCAGTGAGTAAAACCATGTGGCCAATAGCTGTTGCTTATCAATTAGTTAACAGATAAGAAATGCTTGCTTTTTTCTTCCCTGACTTTCACCCTCACAGTGATCAGTCACTGCATCGTTGATCAGTTACCAATGTCTGGATTGTCCAGCAGGATGTTGGACAGACAAAGCTCTCATTTACACCACCGTTTGACTGGCTGACAGTAAGGTTTAGTTCATAGCACTGAATGAGGAGCATACATTCCTGGGATGGCAGGACTGAAGTATGAGGAGAGATTGGGTCGACTAGGCCTACATTCACTAGAATTTACAAGAATGAGAGGTGATCTCATCGAAACATATAAAATTCTAACAGGACTAGACAGACTAGATGCAGGAAGGATGTTCCTGATGGCTGGGGAGTCCAGAACCAGGGGTCACAGTGTCAGGATATGGGGTGTGCCATTTAGAACTGAGATGAGGAGAAATTTCTTCACTCAGAGGGTGGTGAACCTATGGAATTCTCTACCACAGAAGGCAGTGGAGGCCAAGTCATTAGATGTATTCAAGAAGGAGAAAGATATATTTCTTAATGCTAAAGGGATCAAGGGACATGGGGGAAAAAGTGGGAACACGGTAATGAGTTAGACGATCAGCCATGATCATTTTGAATGGTGGAGCAGGCCCAAAGGGCCAAATGGCCTACTCTTGCTCCTATTTTCAACGTTTCAACGTTTCTATGTATTAATCTGAGCTCACAGAATGATAGGAATCCTTGCCTAATCCATACCTTATATCTGGCAGGTTAACATGCAGCCCTGATTACTGATGAAATGGGAATTGGGGGAATATTTTGGTTTTAAGCAGATTAGGCCACCATTGCACAGTCAATTCTGAGGTGCCTCTCAGATGTGAGATGCAGATCAGCCTTCACTGAGAAATTTTAGGAACAGGAAAAGGCCATTAGACCCAATGAACCTATTTTTTTTTGATAGATCAACCTCATTCACCCACCTTCTCACCCTATTAATCTCTCTCTGAAAAAGTATCTAATTGTCTTTTGAACTCATTAATACCAACTGATTCAATGGCTTTCCCTGGTAACAATCCACAACTCTTTGGGTGAGAAAGTTCCACTTGATGTTCCTGCTTTCTAGCAACTTCCTAATTTTTGACTCAGATCATTTGGTTAAATCACCTCTTTTCCAAAGAAATTAAACCCAACCTCCTTAGCATTTTCTCATAATTCAATTTCTTGATACCCAGAATGGTCTTTGTTACTCACTTTTATACACTCTCTCCTACTCAATCTCTCTCGCCTAATAATATTCTTCCTTTGATAAGGTGACCAGAGCTGCACATGACAGAGTTTCAGTCCATCTGACTGACATTCAGATGTGAAGCAGTCTGCAGAGCGTGCACAGCCTATATGTAATTACCATATATGTCAATAATACAGTCACAAGAACTAATTATATCTGGAGGGTAACTTTGAAGTTGTTTGAGAAGTTATAAAATATTCAGTGATGAAGGTTCTTTTATCCTCTTATGAGTTTTACCCTTTTCATTCTGCTGTTACTGGGTGAGGGAACAGCTCAAAGACCTAGTCCATACTCTGCCCCCTGACTGAGATATCTCCTGCTTCAATGGGGGGAATTTTATCCCCCAAGGATGGGTGGGTTGGGGGCAGGTGAGAAGGTAAAAATTTCAAAATTCTCAAACCTGCCTCCAATGCACCCATTTCCGATTTTAACGGAGGCATGTTTGGGTGTGTGCAAGTAACCTGTTTGCCAGAGGCGGGTCGCTCATTATCATATGCTAATAAGGCTCGTTGGAAGAGATTTCAACAGGGATTTAAAATTAATGCCTCCAGCACGGGTTTCCTGTTTGCTCGGGAAATTCATCAGTGAAACGGAGGCAAGAATGAGTGCCACTTCATGGGATGCTTAAACTTCTCATTCCCTGATATGAATAAAGACTCAGTGCTTACAGCTGCTTTCTCAGTTCCCTCTGGCAAACAGTTTGCTGAGAGATCTTGTGGTGAGACACATGTTGCAGAAGTTTGGAGGCTTTCAAACGGACAAAATTAGGATGGGGGTGGTGGGGGGGGGGGCGCCATGGGTGCTTTCGATTGGAATTTGGACTAGGAACACAATTGTCATCTAAAGCAGCAAAGTCGTGCTGTGGTGGAATCTGCAGGTGCACAAGAGAGAGGTCCACAAGAGCGAGGAGAACAGAATGGAGAACAGTAGAGGGGAGAATAGAGTGGAGAACAGCAGAGAGAAGAGCAGCGACTGCTCCACCTGCACCTGTGCAGGGGTAGATTCGGTCATCGGGAGAGGAGGCAGCTTGTCGGATACTGGCTGAGGGGAGGGCAACGGGTGAGACATGGGAGCATTTTGATTGGAGTTGCAACTTCCATGTTCCCTTTCGCCATCATCCCTCTCCTGGGCCAGCGCCACATCATTCCCACCACTCTGCTGGGCAGCAGCTTGGTGCAGATCAGTGACACGTTGTAAGGCTATGGATAAGGTATCTGTCATCCTGTTTAAGGTGGCAGATATCTCCTGCATGGACTGCATGGACTCATTTGAGAGCCGTGCTTGAAGCCCCACGGAGGCGGCCACTCTCTCCATGGCAGACATTCTCCCAATTACCTGCGACATCAATCCACTAATGTTGGAGTTGGACACCTCCATTCTCTCCGCTATTGTGGAGAGTGTGTGTGGCACGTCTGCCAGTACCTCACAAAGTTGCTGCTTTACCTCTATGATTCTCCTTCTCATCGATGACCCCCGGGGTTCAGCATCTGTGTCCAGCTGAGCAGAGCTTGGAGAGGATTGTGCCCCCCCTGACGTGGACTCTCCACAGCTGTCCCTGCCACCAGTGCCTGCTCATGCACACTTGTGAATTGTGAATCACCAGGTGAAAACCCAGCTAACTTTCTAACTGGACCCACCGAAGTGTGAGTATTTGGCACTGGTGCATGGCTATATGTCCTGTGATGGTGCACCCTCAGAAGGAATGAGCTCCTCTGAGGAATTGTCGCCAGGCATGTCCACAGACTGTTGCTCTACATGTGAAGGCCCTGGAAGACAGAAGAAACGGATATGCATTAGTCCTGGCAAAGTAACAATCTTGCCAATCAGCATACTCAGGCTTCTCATAGTTCAATAATTCATGAAATAAAGTCAACATGTGTGTCAGAGATATTTTTAATTCTGTCACCAGTGCATCTGTGAGTTCCACCTCTGATTATCAGGGACGCAGATGTGCTACTTATCTCCATGGCCTCCTCCTCTGCATCTGTCAGCTGCATAATTTGTGATGGGCCATTTCCAGTTTTCTCCCTCTCCCTTGTGCTTTGCACTATCTTCTCCTACAAGGGGTGAAAGAACAGACCCATGAGTGACTGTAGGTCACGTATTCACCCGATGGATGCAGTGCATTGGTTGAGGCTGACTATCAGACAGATGCATCAGAAGGTGACTATCAGACAGATGCATCTCATTGCATAAGGATTGAAGTGAGTGGCAGTGGTGGGTGGATACATGGGGAGGTGAGGAAGTGCATACAAATTGAATCATGGGTGCTCTTGAAACATGAGTGGGTGTGAGGAGTGATGTGATGGAGTACACTTGACAAGACAGATTGAGGGGGGGTGGTGTTGTACACCACAGGATGTAGGTGAATCAGCAACTGTACACACTTTTCCTGACCTGGTTAGGTCATTAAAGTGCTTCCTGCACTGCATCCAAAACCGGGACACAATGCTCCTGCTGCTCGCCTCCTCAGCTACCTCCAACCATGCCTTCTTGGTGAGAGCAACAGGTTTCTTCCTCCTTCCTGCTGGGCTAAATTATCTCCCTCCTGCTCCTGACTGCACCCATTGGTAACTCAAGGAAAGCATCATTAAATCTCGGTGCTGCCCTGGCTCACCCTGAATCCATCTTCACTAACTCTCACCGTCTCCTTCCAAAACCTCCTTGCTCCTCCTAATGCCATTTTTGCTTTGGCCCTTTAAATAGCAGAGTTTAGATCGCATAGTGTGCGCATCACGCCCGCTGTCACAGCTTGGAGACATGAAACCCCGAAGTAAAATTATAATTAGGCAGCCGTGTTGAAATCAGACATTACGACCCCTAAATTTTCTTCCTGGTCCTGTGCACGCACTAACCCCCTCCCTCCACCCCCTCGTCGGCTCGGAACCCACTCTGCGTTAATATCCAGGCCAATGTCTTTTGCGTGCTGTGTGGTCTGCATCACTGACAGGTGCTGTAAATGGAAAAGTTTCAAACATCTTCAAACCAGGCAGTGAGGAACTAAGAAAAATGGAGCTGAAAGAACCAATGGCTGGATTGTCTCTGTTTGCCTTTTTCCTGAGATGATACAATTTGTGATCTGTTACCAAGCCAGGCAGCAAATTAATACAGAGCCAGCACTGCTCCGTAAAGAAGCCGCTCTGATTCTTGCATCTGTATCTGGTTGGAGAGGACGTCCCGATAATAACAAGACTGGAATGTGTTTCCAAATCAATTCTTACTGCTTGAACCCTTTGAATACTGAACATTAGAAATAATGATTTAACACATTCATCGAGGAAATTGACCAGTGCATCGCTGTGGAAAATATTGTTCATTAAAGTGTCAAAGAGCTAGGCAGCAGTGTAGTTGCCTTGTATATATATGTATATTCAGGGAAGTTACTGGGAATCAGCCCAGACACACGCTGAACATGAAATCCAAACTCTTCAGAGGAAATCTAACCTCATATAATTTGAACATTGGCTTTTTTTGAAATTACCTGCTGTAATAAGAATGCGGAATAATTTCCTCATTCAAACATCCCCAGCTGATGAGGGATTTGCAGGATCGGTTTAAGTAGAAGAAACTCATTTCCAGTTTGTGTCTGACCTGAATCCTGATTTTGTTGCTGTATTTGCAAACTAAACAGATGGTTTATACTAAACCCTTTGTACACGCCGGCTGAGAGACATTGCGCAGAACCTAAGCTGTAACATTACATTAGAACGTTGACCTCATTATTCCCCTGGTGAAATAACAGAGTTCTTCACATTAAGAGTAAAAAGGCCAAATTGCCAGCAGCAGCCCTAGTGGATTCTGCTGGACACTGGTGGCAGAGCCCTGGAATACTTCTAGAAACTAGTGTACATTTCCAGTGCATCCTGATGGTCTCTGATAGGGAACCCCCCCCCCCCGCCCCGCCCCCCACTGCTCGACATTGGGTGGGAAGTGCAGCACATTCTGTTGGATACCAGTGAGGGAGCTGGATTAAGGGAGACAGAAGATGGAGGTCTTGTTTGGGACAGAACAGTGAAGGCTCACTAAGAGATTATGGTCAATTTTAACTTGTATTGGCTGTCTTTAACAGGGTGGTAACAGCCTCAGAATGGGGTCAGTAGCCATACCACTCCATTAGCTGCCGATGATGCAGCAGGCACCATTTTGAAAGAGGCCTTCCGCTGAGCGACTGAAGCCCCTGCCTGCTTCAGGCAGTAGAGCCATTTCAATATGCTATCACTTGTGGTAACAGCGATTTGGACGAGTTGAAGTTTATCTGGGATTCAGCTCCAGAGGCTGGTGAAGAAAGTTTTGGAGAGATTGTGGCTAGAGGTGAAAAAGGCATGGATGAGGGTTTCTCTGGCAGTGGGGGTGAAGGCAGATGATGCATAGAAATGGAAATATGTGATCTTGGTAATATTTGGGATTTGAACTAGTTCAGGGTCAATCAGGATTGCACACCTTGGATTTATCCTGAGCACACAGCCAGGAGAGGAGTAGAATCAGGCTAGGGTGCAAAGTTTTTTAAAGACCGATGGCTTTAGTCTTGCCTAATACTGAGTTGGAGAAAGTTCTTGCTCATCCGTGACTTGATGTCTGACAAATACTTGGGCAGCACGTTAGTAATTGTGGAATCAGGGTGGAGAGGTGGAGCTGGGTATCATCGACATACATATAGAAGCTGAATCATGCCTACAGATGATGTCACCAAGGGCACCATGTAGATGAGGAAAAGGGAAGGACTAAGGTCGGGATTTTGGAGCACTCCTATTTAGGGCTTGCAGGACAAGCTGTTGTAGATGTACTGGCTACCTTTGAACAGGTAGGAATGGAACCAAGCAAGAGTGATGACACAGGAATAATCTACTGTGTTGAACATTACTGGAGATCCGCACCCATGAGGACGGCCTCAACCGGGATCTTGGGTTCATGTCACGCTACACGTTACCCCACCAGCGAACAAATGTTATCTGTTTTTAATATAACGGGTCAGTTGCTGTCTTTTCTATGTTTCTACCTCTCTATCTCTGTTTTTTTTTGTTTGTTGTTTTTTTTTGGTGATTTGTATATTCTGAGACCTGGCAGGTAACACCTGTCTGTCTGCACACTGATTGCCTTGGCAACGGGCAGTTGAAAAAACTGTCTGTAATCACCAAGCATTGTTCTGTGAATTATAAATGCGATTTCATTTCGAGGATTTTATTTCCACATTGTTCACCTGAGGAAGGAGGTAGCCTCCGAAAGCTTGTGAATTTAAAATAAAATTGCTGGACTATAACTTGGTGTTGTAAAATTGTTTACAATTACTGGAGAGGTCAAGCAGGACAAGAATGGAGATCATGCCATGGTCACAATCATAAAGGATGTTGATTGTCTGACTGAGATAGAATTTACTGTTTGGTGGTGACTGGAGCTGAGTTTGTTCTGTCAATCTTCAGATGAGATTAGACTAGGCCTGCTGCTTGTTCAGATTTGGACCAGACAGTTTAATATTTGAAAGCTGTGACTAGAAAATTATAAAATATAAATCAAACACCAAAGTCTAATTTTTAAAACAGCAGTCCATTTTTGTTTGGCTCCAAAATTAGTGGTCTTAATTAATTTTCAATTAACTTCCACCTGCAGCAAAGTAAATCTCACAACCACCCTTCCCCTTCCCTCTCCAAATTTGCCAAAGGTGTTGGGTTTTAACAGTGAGGTTTGACCGTTCCCAGTGAAAACTGCTGGAAACCTTAACACTGAGGGGTGAGGAGGGAGGGACAGGAATTGCAGAAGCAAGATTTCAAATTCTATTAAATGGTGTGTGCGGGACATTTCTCAGTGATTATACATTGTGCCTTTCATGCCACATTACAATGAGTCCTGTCTGTTCTCTTGTCCCCGGAGGAGATGCTAATGGCAGCCTCAGGCCTTGGATTCAACAGCAGGACAGGATCTGCATCTGAAACTTTCCAGTGCCTTCGAAACCTTTTGTTGCTGCTGTTTTGGATTTTCCGATCACGTTTATTGTGCAGTGTTTTGTTTAAATAATAGAAACGCCTTAGCCCCCCCCCAGGGATAAATCTACTGCCGGTCTTCCGTGCAGGCCTTTGCTCTTATTCCCTCTTGCGTTCTGTCTGCTGGCAAAACAGCCGTGCACACATCTGGTGCTTCTGAACTGAGAGCTCTCCCAGGCACAAAGTGCCCTCAAACAGACCTCCAACTAGAAAAAGATAACAAAATGTGTGGCTGCTTAGAGCATTTGTTAGTATGTGTGAAAGTTCTAGAGGCAGAGACCCTGTCAAAGCAGGAATAGCCTTCCCACTGAGACTGTACGTGCTCTGTTCATAAAGTCTGGGGAAAATATGAATAAATGTGGCCTCAGGACAAAGAAATATCAGTATAGTTATTCTGGAAGATTAATCGGCCTAACTTATGCATCAATCACTCTTGTGAGGGGCTGAGCCTTGGAGCACTCCCTCTGTGAGGAGCAACTCTGGGACGTTACTTATGCTGTGTAGAGCCATGACCAAGAAACACTTCTGTATAATCATGAATTTGAAGGTCCCTCCTTCACTTTTCCTCAGAGTCCATGAGGGTTTTCCTGTTATTGTGCATGGGGTTTTGTTTGTCGCAATGTATGAGTCTCTCTGTCAGTGTGTACGAGAGTCTCTGCTGTGTTTCTGTCTGTAAGCAGACGTGAGGAATCACTCTCAGGATTCGCAGAGATCTCTCTGCTGGTGTATGTGTGGTTTTCTCTGTCAGTGCATGCAGTTCTCTCTATTAGTGTGTGTGTGTGTGTGTGTGTGTGTGAGGGTCTCTCTTTCAGGGTCTGTAAGTGCACTTCTGTCCGTATGTGCCAAGATCTCTCCATTGATTAGTGAGGGTCTTCCTGTTAGTGCAGGGGTAGTGCTGTTAGGTGAATGAGGGCCTTTCTGTCAGCATGCGAGGGTCTCCTTGATGGTGTGCATCCAGGTCTCTGTGAGTTTGAGGGCCTATTGGTTGGTATGTGTGAGGATGTCTGTCAGTGCAGTTCTCAGTCAGCACATTATGAGGATGTCTTCGGGTGTGTGAGTCTGTCTGTTAGTGTGTATGTAGTTCTCTCTCAGGGTATGTGTGATTCGCTCTTTCAAGGTATGTAAGGGTCTTCCTGTCAGTGTGTGTGAGGGTCTTTGTTGGTGTGTGAGGATCTTTCTACCTATGTATGTTTGGCTCTCTGTCAATGTCTGTGAGGGTCTCTTGCTCAGTCTGTGTGTGGTCCTCTATGCTATGAGGGGTCCCTCTATTGGCATATTTGAGGCTATCTGATTTATATTCTGAAGCAGTCTCAGTGTAAACAGCCATTCCGATCCTAGACTCGGACTGATTTTTATTGGGATTAATCGCTTGTTGATTAAATATTGACTCTGGTTATGTTCCTTGCGTGTGCCGAGTGGTACAGCGTAAACCCAGGATGCTCTTTACATTTTAATGCAGATTAGAATGATTAGTGCCGGCTTGCTCCTCTCTCTGTTCTCACACTACTCAACTCGTGACTGTTGGTTCCTCACTCCCGACACGCCGAAGAGAAAACGATGTGCATCAAAACAAAAATACGATTCCAGAACTGGGAACAAGGCCCATTCAGGCTAACCCAGATTCCTAAAATGGCATAAAACCAGCGCTGGCTTTGATAGTGCCCAGGACTCACTGCAGACTGGCACGAGACCACCTATGCTGTTTTACCTTTCCATTTTTAACTCTGCTGCTTTCTGATCTGGTTCCTTTATCTTACCTGTATTTATTTATCTACTACATTTCCCTCCATCCTGTCATGGAGGCCCTGACTCTTGCTGGGCAATGATTTGTCTGCCCTTCAGTACCTTGTTTAAATGGTTGGGTTTTTTCTGTTATCCTAGACAGTGAACATTGACACGCTATTGTGCCGGGGGGTCACAACTGAACTGAATTTTGTCCTCACCTGCCACGTGCACACATTAGACACCACTGAATAGTAATCCAGAGCACAACACCTGACTGGAGTATCCCAGGGAGACTGATGCTAATTGTAGCATCCCTACCATTGCCCCAACTGAGATCAGCTAAATCAGTACAGATCAAGGATTGGATCTGGCACCTTCCTAGTCTTGTATCACTTATCTACTTATTGGATCTCTGCCATGCCTAAGTAAGCTAAATTCCCTCTATTTCATTTCATGTGCACATTTCGCCTGCCAGTCCATACCCGAGCACATTACTTCTATCTCCCTTTTTTTTTATCTTGGTCCTTTCAGGCCTTTCTCTCCCATCTCCTCCCCTTCCTGTCATTCAGTTATTCCATCTTTCATTTTTCCCCTCTCAGATACTTTACCCCCCCCCCCACCCAATTCCTACCCCAATTCATCACTACTTCTTTTCTTTCCTACTCTCCTGGTGCTGTCACAGGCTTGAAACCCCCTTGGATAAGCCCACAGCTACCCACTGTGCCTTTCTTGACATTCTGTAAAGGGTCCATCAAGGCATTCATTGCTGTTGGGCATGGATTGGGCCTCAGGCCTCTGTGCCGATAATTTGAGAGTACCTCTTATCGCATTATCTACCCAAAGCATTTGGGCTTTTACCAGGAGGCCATGGGGAACTGTATGTGTCAGGCTGGATGGTGTACTCAGTCCCTGTCACTGTCCTACTCATAACCAGAGTTAATTATATGACTTTGCTTAAAATACATAACCTGCTTGTAAAGTAAAACAATCGATCCTGTACACTTACTGTAAATGGGCCTGCAGTGTGTCTGACTGCTTCTATTTATAAATCTCTCTCCTTCTAAGAGCCTGCCCTTGAGATTTCTCTGAGTTCAGGTGATACCATTAGTGGAGCCGCAGTGATGGTTGGGACCAGAGCCAGGCTTCCCCTGTTTAGTTTATGACTTCAGGTGTTCATCCCAGTGATATCACTAATCATATGAGCAGGTCACCACTGCTTTACCACAGGCCAGAGATTTGCATTCAAACCTCGGCAGTTCCATAAATACTGACAGTAGACAGGGAAGAGAGAACAGGGTAGGTTGTGACTTGGGCTGCCTAGTGTAAATGGACCAGTAGTGGCCTGAAAATGGCTCACCGCCCTGTTTACATCTGCATTCCAGCCACCGTCACCCTCAAAGGGGCCTTTCACCAGACGGCCAGAGCACCTGCCTGTTTCAGGTGAAAGACCCTTTTAATATGCAAATATGACGCATATAGGACCCCGATTGCAATTGAAGATGGACAACTGGGCAGAGCAGGCACAGTGCAGGCTTCACCAAGTTTTAGCCAGCAGTAGAGGAGAAGAGTCACCAAAAGATACGATTGAAATGACTTTTGTGGGGCCAGGCGGAGCAAGAGTGCCAGGAGGCTGCAGTGCGCTGCCTGTTTGGTGCCCACAGCTCGCAGGCGGCAGGGTAATAAGGCCTAGCCGCCCCGCCGGCAGGATCGGGTGGTCAGTCAGCGCGCTCTGACGGTTGGCCGCCTGATAACTACCCCAATGTGTGTGGTCAGCTTGTGTGTACGAAAAGGGTCCAGCGCGCCAGTGTGACAAGGTGACACCAGGAGGAGGTATTACTGGGGTAACTTTATCCCCCCCTGGTCCTGAAGGTGCAGAGCCTTGTTGGGGTACAGTTCAACGGGTGCGATTTTCTGATGCGTGAGTCTAGGCAGTGAGTATGAACAGATTAAGCAGACAGAGACGATGTCACAGTTGAGCCTGTTCCTAATGTACACATATAAGCTTTTTGCAGCAAGGGCCACTGAATGCCAATCAGGAAGGAGAACTCTGGCTGATTTTGACCTCCTAAGCCAGGCATGCTGAAGCCAAACATAGCACCCCCATTGATGCTCTGGCTATGATCAGATAACCGAGCACAGACGGGGACTTGAAAATGGGGCCTTCATTGTCTGTACAGTTCAGTTCCACATCAGGTCGTGCGTTTACCCACTAGACCTTACAAGGGGTAATTTTAGTGCTTTTAACTCCACAATATGCAGTGAGGGCAAATTAGAAATGCCAGTTTTCCAGGGAATAGATCCAATTAAAATAAGTCAGCCAGACCTCCCATACCAGAAATGTTATAAGGAATATTTGAAGCAGATTTTATTACCATCAATAAGTTTAAGTCAATATGTTTAATTTAATTTTTTAATAGAAGGCAGAATTTCCAATATAAAACAATCATTTAAACCTCACCGATACACTAGGATTCATGGTAACACAATACAGATGGTTTTATTCTGATATTGCTGCCTGGTTCAATCTGTGTACTTTACATTCAGGTTTCTGAATGGACACAGGGGAATAGTGTGCAACAACGTACAATTTTGAAGCAAGAATAATTTATATGTTTCAACTGGCACTAGCCAAGCCACCTTTTACATGAATATATTAATGACAGCAAGACCCAGAGGATAGGAGAGCACCCCATGTGAAAGAAAACTCCAGAAACTGTAACAATTTCATACAGGAGACTGAACAGACTCCAGGTTTCTTTCCAATGTAAGAAGAAGGCATTAGTTTATGAGGTAAGATGTTGGGGAGGATGTTTGGTGGAATGGTTTGGGCTGTTGAGTTAGGTGAGGAGGTGACTAGAATGTTGGGCTATGTGCTAGGTTGGGATTTTTTTAAAATTCGTTCACGGGATGTGGGCGTCGCTGGCGAGGCCAGCATTTATTGCCCATCCCTAATTGCCCTTGCGAAGGTGGTGGTGAGCCGCCTTCTTGAACTGCTGCAGTCCGTGTGGTGACGGTTCTCCCACAGTGCTGTTAGGAAGGGATTTCCAGGATTTTGACCCAGTGACGATGAAGGAACGGCGATATATTTCCAAGTCGGGATGGTGTGTGACTTGAAGAGGAACGTGCAGGTGGTGTTGTTCCCATGTACCTGCTGCCCTTGTCCTTCTAGGTGGTAGAGGTCGTGGGTTTGGGATGTGCTGTTGAAGAAGCCTTGGTGACTTGCTGCAGTGCATCCTGTGGATGGTACACACTGTAGCCACAGTGCGCTGGTGGTGAAGGGAGTGAATGTTTAGGGTGGTGGATGGGGTGCCAGTCAAGCGGGCTGCTTTGTCCTGGATGGTGTCGAGCTTCTTGAGTGTTATTGGAGCTACACTCATCCAGGCAAGTGGAGAGTATTCCATCACACTCCTGACTTGTGCCTTGTAGATGGTGCAAAGGCTTTGGGGAGTCAGGAGGTGAGTCACTCGCCGCAGAATACCCAGCCTCTGACCTGCTCTTGTAGCCACAGTATTTATATAGCTGGACCAGTTAAGTTTCTGGTCAATGGTGACCCCCAGGATGTTGATGGTGGGGGATTCGGCGATGGTAATGCCGTTGAATGTCAAGGGGAGGTGGTTAGACTCTCTCTTATTGGAGATGGTCATTGCCTGTCACTTGTGTGGCGCGAATGTTACTTGCCACTTTTCAGCCCAAGCCTGGATGTTGTCCAGGTCTTGCTGCATGCGGGCACGGACTGCTTCATTATCTGAGGGGTTGCAAATGGAACTGAACACTGTGCAATCATCAGCGAACATCCCCATTTCTGACCTTATGATGGAGGGAAGGTCATTGATGAAGCAGTTGAAGATGGTTGGGCCTAGGACACTGCCCTGAGGAACTCCTGCAGCAATATCCTGGGGCTGAGATGATTGGCCTCCAACAACCACTACCATCTTCCTTTGTGCTAGGTATGACTGGAAAGTTTCCCCCCTGATTCCCATTGACTTCAATTTTACTCGGGCTCCTTGGTGCCACACTCGGTCAAATGCTGCCTTGATGTCGAGGGCAGTCACTCTCACCTCACCTCTGGAATTCAGCTCTTTTGTCCATGTTTGGACCAAGGCTGTAATGAGGTCTGGAGCCGAGTGGTCCTGGCGGAACCCAAACTGAGCATCGGTGAGCAGGTTATTGGTGAGTAAGTGCCGCTTGATAGCACTGTTGACGACACCTTCCATCACTTTGCTGATGATTGAGAGTAGACTGATGGGGCGGTAATTGGCCGGATTGGATTTGAGTACTGAGGCTGTTGCAGCGATGCCGTCATCGTGGGGGATACTGGTGTATAGTGCCGAGACGTCCATCGTGGTGAGAAGTGTTCCTGGTTCAACTGGTCCGTGGGTGCTGAGTTTTTGTAGGAAGTCTGTAGTGTCGCGACAGAAGCTGGGGGTTCCCTGTACGATGGGTTTCAGGATGCCCTCGACGTATCCAGAGAGGTTCTCACACAGGGTTCCGTTGCCTGATACGATAGGACGTCCGGGTGTGTTGGCTTTGTGTATCTTTGGGAGGCAGTAGAAGTCTCCCACGCGGGGAGTACGTGGGATGAGAGTGCGTAGGATGCTTTGAAGGTCTGGATCGAAGGTCTTGATCAGTTTGTTGAGCTGGTGGGTGTGTTCTTTGGTCGGATCTGCGGGTAACCGTCTGTAGTGTTCCTGGTTGTCCAGTTGTCGGTATGCTTCTTTGCAATAGTCCGTTCTGTTCTGTATGACAATGGCTCCTCCTTTGTCCGCTGGTTTGATGACGATGTTTCGGTTGGTCTTGAGAGCGTTGATGGCGTTGCGTTGTGCTTGGGTGACATTCTGGACTGTCTTCTGAGTGCGCCTGATGAATCTGGCATTGACGCACGATGACGGCATCGCTGCAACAGCCTCAGTACTCAACACCAACAACAGCCAATCTCCAGACGCCATCCTACAACTCATCCGCTTCATCCTGGATCACAATGTCTTCACCTTCAATAACCAGTTCTTTACCCAAACACACGGAACAGCCATGGGGACCAAATTCGCACCCCAATACGCCAACATTTTCATGCACAAGTTCGAGCACGACTTCTTCACTGCACAGGACCTCCAACCAACGCTATACACCAGATACATCGACGACATTTTCTTCCTATGGACCCACGGCGAAGAATCACTGAAGAGACTACACGATAACATCAACAAGTTCCATCCCACCATCAAACTCACCATGGACTACTCCTCAGAATCGGTTTCTTTCTTGGACACACAAATCTCCATCAAAGACGGGCACCTCAGCACCTCACTCTACCGCAAGCCCACGGACAACCTCACGATGCTCCACTTTTCCAGCTTCCACCCCAACCACGTCAAAGAGGCCATCCCCTATGGACAGGCCCTACGAATACACAGGATCTGCTCAGACGAGGAGGAACGCGATGGACACCTACAGACGCTGAAAGACGCCCTCGTAAGAACGGGATATGACGCTCGACTTGTCGATCGACAGTTCCGACGGGCCACAGCGAAGAATCGCATAGACCTCCTCAGAAGACAAACACGGGACGCAACCAACAGAGTACCCTTCGTCGTCCAGTACTTCCCTGGAGCGGAGAAACTACACCATGTTCTCCGCAGCCTTCAACATGTCATCGATGACAACGAACACCTCGCTAAGGCCATCCCCACGCCTCCACTGCTCGCCTTTAAACAGCCACCCAACCTCAAACAGACCATCGTTCGCAGCAAGTTACCCAGTTTTCAGGAGAACAGCGTCCACGACACCACACAACCCTGCCACGGCAACCTCTGCAAGACATGCCAGATCATCGACACGGATACCACCATCACACGAGAGGACACCACCCACCAGGTACATGGTTCATACTCCTGTGACTCGGCTAACGTTGTTTACCTCATACGTTGCAGGAAAGGATGCCCCGGAGCATGGTACATTGGCGAGACCATGCAGACGCTGCGACAACGGATGAACGGACACCGCGCAACAATCGCCAAACAGGAGGGTTCCCTCCCAGTCGGGGAACACTTTAGCAGTCAAGGACATTCAGCCACCGATCTTCGGGTAAGCGTTCTCCAAGGCGGCCTTCGAGACACACGACAACGCAAAATCGTCGAGCAGAAGTTGATAGCCAAGTTCCGCACCCATGAGGACGGCCTCAACCGGGATCTTGGGTTCATGTCACGCTACACGTAACCCCACCAGCAAAAAGGGGGAAAAAATTTATATGTTTTTTAAAATTCTCTCTCTCTCTCTCTCTGCCATTTTGAGTTTCTTTCTGCCTGCCTGTGTAAAAGACACAATGTATATCGAGTGCACTGGGACGTGCTGTTCTCCGTGACTGGCCTGTTTGAATAACAACGACACCTTTTGATTGGTGTGATGCTGTCCCAACATCGTATAAGATATGCGATTTGAGAACCTTTTCATTCAATCATCTGACGAAGGAGATAATCTCCGAAAGCTTGTGATTTTAAAATAAATTTGTTGGACTATAACCTGGTGTTGTAAGATTCCTTACATTTGTCCACCCCAGTCCATCACCGGCATCTCCACATCATTATTTGGAGGAGGCAGAGGCTCCATCTTTATCAAGGCTCCATAGAAACTGCCACGGAAGGCCAATACCCAGCATAAGCAGTCCTGGCCTAATTTGTGGACCATCTGCCATAGTCCTGCTGGAGTTATGGTGGTAGTGCATCAGAAGTACCACAGATATTCAGCCCTGTGGTGTTTTCATGGATTGGGTGGGATGTTGTGTGTAGTGGGTTGTGATGTTAGTGTGGGCTGGGATTTCAGTGTGGGTTGTGGATTATGTTATTTGGTGTAGTGTTGGGTGTATTAGGATGTTGCGTTGTGGTGATGTGGGTTGTTGAATTGGGGTGGGTGTTAAATAGGTTGGGATGTTGGAGTGTGGTGAGATTGATTGGGTGAGTTGAAATGTTGGCATAAATGGAATGGGGTCTTCAGTAGTGTGGATTGAGATGTTGAATGGGGTGTGATGTGTTGGAATGCTGAAATGGGGTGTTGGCATGGGTTATGATGTTGCTGTTAGTGTGGTGTTGGAGTAGGATGTGATTTTTGGGTGATTTGGGGTTTTACCATTGGGTCTTGTGTTGGTGTGACTTGTATTGTCGGTATGAGGCCAAGTGTACCATTGGAAGGAATAGTTAGATGGAATTGCTTGTGATGTTGGATCAGATGGCTTACGGTATTGATTGGGATCTGTTGGGATAGATTTTTCCTTGGTTTGAATTGTGGTATTTGATGGGGTGGGTTGGGATGAGTGACTGAACTATTGTGATTGGTTGTGTTGGGATATTGTGCTGTGTGGATTGGGAGTTAATTATGTTTTTTGGTGAGTTGAGATGGGCTGTGTATACAAGCTATCAAACAGCAACAGATTGAAATCCAGTAACAGTCTGTTCCCTGGATATAATTTGATAGAATGGCGATGCAACAAGTGCATTGCGTGAAGAGCTAGAGGGTTCTGGATGCTGTGATTGGTACCAAATAGATTGTCATCCACGTTTGCCAAAAAGAGTCATGAATCACGTGCTCAATACTATGAATGGCAAACAGCTGAGATGACAGATATAACAGTCCCTGACTCTCTTTCGAACACTGGACCCATGATGATGTGAAGGCCAATACTGCAATGGTTGTATCGACTAGCTGTTATACAACTCTTCTGAATTTCCTTTAGGAGTCCAATGGGACCCACAGAAGGTGCTTCACCACTACTGAATGTTAGCAGTGAAGTTAAAAGTTTTGCATCTCTAGCAGCAATGAGCCTCCATTACTCTGCATTCACTGTGATCAAGTAGGAATCCAGACCTAATAGCCTCCTACACTGGGAACAGCTCGATGTTTAAATTCCACGTATCGCCGACATCAGGATGTTCAGTGAGAACCAGGCAATTGAAATATTCTACCTCGGAAATGTTTTATTACATTAAGCCTATAAATCGCAGGGTCTCCAGTGAGGTGAAGCCACTGAGAATAGCCAGCAGCAGTGATGCCGAAATGTAAGGCCCTCCATCACAATCAGAAATTCCTGTAAGCAATTTAGTCTGCTAATAAATCTGGCACTAAGGAGGGATGGAAGAATTATAGGGGATTTATCTCAATTATATATATTTTTTCCCAAGACACAGGCCAAACTTAAACAATGTACATTCTAAAGAGCACACAGTCATTGTTACAAATTATTCCTGTATGCAATCTGTTTTTAGATGAAGGGAGCCCCATGACTTTTAACTCTGGGATATGATGTACTTTGGGGAAAGCACAGATGAATGACATTAATAAAACTCCTGCGTTAATTATGATCCGACTGCATCTGTACCCGGGGAAGCCATGGTGAGTTATTGGATGTTCCCAAACATACACTAGCAGCCAGTTCAGATTTATGCTTGTCAGGCACCTCCTCTATATGCACTGCAGTGCCTATGTGCAAGATACTGAATATTAGAAAAATAGGAGGTGTGTGCGCTTCATGTATGGGATAGAACTCATGAAGGGGAACATTGAAAGTGCCCTAGGGGCATTGGCCGATTCATTGCTCACCATATCCAACTGTATGGTTTGGCAATTAGGAAAGCAAATAAGATGCAATAAAGCCAAATCAGTTGATTGTAAGGGGAGGATTCAGCAGGGCAGAGTTCTGATGGGGTGGGACTTCTGCCTGCCCCTTTGTATCCAACCCAGCCCACTTTCCTGGGTCAGGGCGTATTAAATATGCATAGCAGACTACCATCGAAAATCCTGCCATCAAGAAAGGAGCCTGTCTGTGCAAAGGAGAAAACTGCAGAGGTCTAGCAAGGGAACTTAAAGGGACAGAGTGCCTCAAAGATCTTGGTGGAGACCAATGCCTTAAACTGGTAATTGTAAACAATTTTACAACACCAAGTTATAGTCCAGCAATTTTATTTTAAATTCACAAGCTTTCGGAGGCTTCCTCCTTCGTCAGGTGAACGATGTGAAAATGAAATCCTCGAAATGAAATCGCATTTATAATTCACAGAACAATGCTTGGTGATTACAGACAGTTTTTTCAACTGCCCGTTGCCAAGGCAATCAGTGTGCAGACAGACAGGTGTTACCTGCCAGGTCTCAGAATGTACAAATCACCAAAAAAAACAACAAACAAAAAAAACAGAGATAGAGATGTAGAAACATAGAAAAGACAGCAACTGACCCGTTATATTAAAAACAGATAACATTTGTTCGCTGGTGGGGTAACGTGTAGCGTGACATGAACCCAAGATCCCGGTTGAGGCCGTCCTCATGGGTGCGGAACTTGGCTATCAATTTCTGCTCGACGATTTTGCGTTGTCGTGTGTCTCGAAGGCCGCCTTGGAGTACGCTTACCCGAAGGTCGGTGGATGAATGTCCATGACTGCTGAAGTGTTCCCCGACTGGGAGGGAACCCTCCTGTTTGGCGATTGTTGCGCGGTGTCCGTTCATCCGTCGTCGCAGCGTCTGCATGGTCTCGCCAATGTACCATGCTCTGGGGCATCCTTTCCTGCAACGTATGAGGTAGACAACGTTGGCCGAGTCACTTAAACTGGTAAGTCATTGGGAACCGAATGGAGGGAAAGGAGGCCACCACAAAGCCGTCTCCCTCCAAGTGGGCACCTGAGGGCAGTGTCTGCCATTTCCCAAGACCCACAGCCACCTTTCCCATGGCAGTATCACCAAATGACAGAAAACCTGCTGGGAACCGGGCCCACCTCTCTGCTACCATTTGCATGAAGTGGGTGCAGGAGGAGCAGGCAGCGGCAGCCCTGGCGGAGGTGAGGGTGAGAAATCCCAGTTGGGGCAGCGAGGCAAATGTGGGCATCACTACCCCATTTTTCCACCATTTCCGCTGCAATTTTAGGTAGGATCGCAGAGGAAAATCCCTCCCATATAAATTTACAGCACAGAAGGAGGTCATTCAACCCATCATGCCTGTACCTGCTCTTTGCTGGAGCAATCCATAACTGATGCTACTTCCGCGCTTTCTCTCCATATCCCTGTATCTTCCTTTGACTCAAATATGTATTCAATTTTCGTTTAAAACGTTTGATAGTCTCTGCCTTAACCAATTCCTGTGACAAAGTATTCCATGCTCCAATAACATTCCGTGTAAAAAAGTTTCTCCCAACCTCTCAACTCACTCTGTTAGTAACAATTTTAAAATGATGACCCCTTGTAACTGACCCCCCAACTAAAGGAAATAGTCTTTCCCTTTTCACCATATCAAAGCCCTTCATATTTTTAAACCCATCTATTAAATCTCCACCTCACCTTCTCTTTTCCAGTGGAAATACTCCCAGTATCACAAGTATCCTTTTTTAAATTCATTCATGGGATGTGGGCGTCACTGGCGAGGCCGGCATTTATTGCCCATCCCTAATTGCCCTTGAGAAGGTGGTGGTGAGCCGCCTTCTTGAACCGCTGCGGTCCGTGTGGTGAAGGTTCTCCCACAGTGCTGTTAGGAAGGGAGTTCCAGGATTTTGACCCAGCGACGATGAAGGAACGGCGATATATTTCCAAGTCGGGATTGTGTGTGACTTGGAGGGGAACGTGCAGGTGATGTTGTTCCCATGTGCCTGCTGCTCTTGTCCTTCTAGGTGGTAGAGGGCGCGGGTTTAGGATGTGCTGTTGAAGAAGCCTTGGCGAGTTCCTGCAGTGCATCCTGTGGATGGTATACACTGCAGCCACTGTGCGCCATTGGTGAAGGGAGTGAATGTTTAGGGTGGTGGATGGGGTGCCAATCAAGCGGGCCGCTTTGTCCTGGATGGTGTCGAGCTTCTTGAGTGTTGTTGGAGCTGCACTCATCCAGGCAAGTGGAGAGTATTCCATCACACTCCTGACTTGTGCCTTGTAGATGGTGGAAAGGCTTTGGGGAGTCAGGAGGTGAGTCATTCGCCGCAGAATACCCAGCCTCTGACCTGCTCTTGTAGCCACAGTATTTATATGGCTGGTCCAGTTAAGTTTCTGGTCAATGGTGACCCCCAGGATGTTGATGGTGGGGGATTCGGCGATGGTAATGCCGTTGAATTTCAAGGGGAGGTGGTTAGACTCTCTCTTGTTGGAGATAGTCATTGCCTGGCACTTGTGTGGCGTGAATGTTACTTGCCACTTTTCAGCCCAAGCCTGGATGTTGTCCAGGTCTTGCTGCATGCGGGCTCGGATTGCTTCATTATTTGAGGGGTTGCGAATGGAACTGAACACTGTGCAATCATCAGCGAACATCCCCATTTCTGACCTTATGATGGAGGGAAGGTCATTGATGAAGCAGCTGAAGATGGTTGGGCCTAGGACACTGCCCTGAGGAACTCCTGCAGCAATGTCCTGGGGCTGAGATGATTGGCCTCCAACAACCACTACCATCTTCCTTTGTGCTAGGTATGACTCCAGCCACTGGAGAGTTTCCCCCCTGATTCCCATTGACTTCAATTTTACTGGGGCTCCTTGGTGCTACACTCTGTCAAATGCTGCCTTGATGTCAAGGGCAGTCACTCTCACCTCACCTCTGGAATTCAGCTCTTTTGTCCATGTTTGGACCAAGGCTGTAATGAGGTCTGGAGCCGAATGGTCCTGGTGGAACCCAAACTGAGCATCGGTGAGCAGGTCATTGGTGAGTAAGTGCCGCTTGATAGCACTGTCGACGACACCTTCCATCACTTTGCTGATGATTGAGAATAGGCTGATGGGGCGGTAATGGGCTAGATTGGATTTGTCCTGCTTTTTGTGGACAGGACATACCTGGGCAATTTTTCACATTGTCGGGTGGATGCCAGTGTTGTAGCTGTACTGGAACAGCTTGGCTAGAGGCGCAGCTAGTTCTGGAGCACAAGTCTTTAGCACTACAGCCGGGATATCGTCGGGGCCCATAGCCTTTGATGTATCCAGTGCACTCAGCCGTTTCTTGATATCACGTGGAGTGAATCGAATTGGCTGAAGACTGGCTTCTGTGACGGTGGGGATATTGGGAGGAGGCCGAGATGCATCATCCACTCGGCACTTCTGGCTGAAGATGTTTGCAAACGCTACAACTTGTCCCGGTACAGGCCTGGAATATCAGAACGGTGCTATATCATTCTGACTCAGCAGAGGAGGCCTCAGAAGAGCTTCACAGATGGCAGCAGAAGTCTTCAACTTCCAAAGGAGCTGTCAGGCCATCTCTTCAGAATCGATTACCTTTTCTCTTAGGCTTTTTAGGGCCTTAGCTAGGCCCATAATGGAATGTATGCCTGCTTTCAGTAGATGCGGGTTCCATTGGACCAATCAGGTGATATATTGGGCAGAAATTGCCAAGAAAGAACAGGAACTCCCCAAGATATGCCTCCTGGCCAAAGAGAATTGAGTGGAAGATCCATTCTCTCTCACACCCTACTGGAATTTCCTGGCGTTCTTTCTAGAGGATGGAAACGTCGTGTTCTGATGGTCCTCATACTGTGTCTATTAGCATCTAATTGCACTGTGTATCGATGTGCTGAAGCAGTCACATTTGGTGGTAGTGCATCTGCATAAGTCCTCAGGTTAGATTTTCTGATATTCATGCAGGTTACACACAAATTGTTTGGAACAGTTGTTACTATTGCAATATATCGATTGCACCCAATTTTTCATGGTCAGCTCCTTATCATAATGATGTATAGGTTCAGATTCAGATTTGGACGTGTGGAGGGAGCACGGTACTGGCAGGAACAGAAAATGTCATGTAGGCAAAATTTTAAAAGATGCAGACAATTAAAGAGAAGTGTCATAATTGAGGGTCAAAAATCATTACAGCTTTAGGAAAGACTAAGAGGCAATTCAACCCATTGGCAGTCTTTCCCAAGGTTTAAGGGAAAGACAGCCAAGAAGTGACTGGCAAAAATTAAGGGAAAGGAATCCTAATGCACAGGAATAAATTTTTAGGCAAGTGATGTAGCAGCCAGGACGCAACTCCTTTTCTGATGGAGATGGTGCTACATAGGGCCACTTCATGGCATGTCTCCATAGGTCAAAATTGCAACATGCCTACAAAGAAGTGGAGTCAAGTTTCAGACCACAGCTGATTTTTACTGTCATTGGACATGCCAGCCCTAAGCTGCATGGTAGCTGCAGGTATCCTTGTAGCAAATGACACAGCTCTACATCTGGTTCTCTGATGGACCTCACTCTATGATGCAGTTCCCCATGGTTGTTGTCAGGTAGGTGTGACCTGCAGCTATAAATGATGGCATCTTGCTGGGCATGGTCAATTAAGGTACTTTGGCTCTTGATAACTCTGGCATGCCTTCTTTCATTCAGTGCCACTGAAAGCATGACATAATGTGATTGTGGTTTGTCCAAAGAAGTGTCCAACATTACGGTCAGTCAGGCATTCATTGATCTTAGTGGCGTTGTTGCATTTGCTGCCCCAGCTTCTTCTGCAAATAGGACCTTCTGCATGCACATATCATCTGCTCAAATGAGGTATATTCGCCTTTATCTGCAAATACAGGTGTGTGGGACTGTGGGTGGGCACAAGGTACAATACATGCAGCCTGATTTGCCGGGCATTTCTCTGTTGGTCTTCTTCCTCTTCTTTCAAACAAATCAGATAGGAGGAATTCCCAATGAGAAACCCACCCATGCCAGTAATCGTGCTTGGTGCAAAAAAAATGAGAACAATTGGAATGAGAACTTAAATGCCAAAAGAAACGTGAATATCAAGAAATGACTGAAATATATTTATTGTAACATTAAAGGGTCTTCTCCTTACCCTGCCTTGTATGTACCATTATCCAGCAACCCATGATATCTATTTCACATGGGAATGATTATGAATGGACATCCTGCAAGTTTGAATATTAGGAATTGACATGCAGAATTACCATGCCCCACATTAATACTCAAAAGAAGCTCCCACCTGCTTCAGGCCAGCACTTTGTGCAACCACCAGAAATGATGGTGTGGAATGGGGGTGGACCAAAAAGTAGGCAGAGATCTGGTGTAACCATTAGTGGGGTCAGTGGGTCAGCTATCCCAGCTTCCTTTGGCAATGAGAGCCTCAGCACACAATCATCATCTGCCATACCGAGGTACATTGACCTCTGTCTTTAGATGTGTGGGTACCAGCAGGTGGGCAAAGTGCACATTTTGTGCAACCGTACGTTTTTCTGTGGATACGACTGTAAACTTATCAAGGAAAAGCTAGATACAGTCTCCAGAATTTTCTGTTGCTTTTCATGCACAAAAAAGCACTTCTCCAAGGTTATCACATTATACGTTTGTCTCACCGACTGATTGCCTCTTCAGTCTGTTTCTTTGCCTCTTTTCAGCTGCTGTATTTAATTTATTCTGTTACTTTGCAACCAATCAGGGGCATTACAGAAAACATAACAAGTCATAGCCTTAGACATCTTTCACTTGAGTATTCATATATTTTATCAAATAATTGGTGTTATACCATGACAGCATTTTGACACTCTGGGACTGTCATGATGCATTGCAGCATTGTGGCACTGTATTATTGTGACTGCGGCCATTTATCTGTGTACTCACCATGTCGAGGTCTCTTAATACCTTTCGATGCTAGATGCCTGCTCCCTTCAAGGAACATTTCCGTTCAAACAGGTGTTTGCACCCTGACAGGAACTGCGCTTGGCATTTGTTTAATGTAGAGCTTGTCCGCACAGCAAAGCATCTAAAGGGTTAATTTAATAAATTGACTGACCAATCGGTATTCAGGCTGTGAAGTGCATCATGTAATTTTGCTAAACATTTGATCCCTGTCTTATTTAACTTCTCATCCATTGTGGTATTATTATGGCAGAAAACAGATCAAAGTGTCGAGGTGTGAAGTGTCGAGTGTATGTTGATAGATCCTATTCACCAGAGGATGAGGCAGCTCACTGAAGATAATGCAGTTGGATTGTATTTGGATTTAGCTTCTCAGAGGCCCATAGCAAGTGAATGAAAATAAGAGCTGCAATCTGTTAGGGGAATATTTCCATCTGATGTTTATTTTTTAATATGCCGCTGTGCCCTGACACAGTGGGCACGATTTTAAAAGAAATCTGCGGGTGCGTTGGGACTGGGGAGGGTGGGGGGCAAAGAAAATCGTTTTTATTTGGAGCGGGCAGGAATGCCCGCAATTAAAGCCGGTGGGACAATATTTAAACAAGGAATTCAAGTACTTAAAGTACTTGAAATGTGCATAAATCCAATTAACAATGAAAGCAAGTGATTTCAACACTGCCTCAATGTGTTTCCCGTGCTGTGTGAAACACGGCATTGGAAAGTAGTCGGGTTTCAGCCGGCAGCCATTTGGATATTTAAATCCCTGTTTGACAGATGGGGATAAAAGGTCAGTAATTGCAGCAGGGCTCTCAGTTCTCTCACAGAAACTTTTGGCTGGGAGATCTTTGTGTTTAGACTGAGAATTCTTGGTTTCCACTCAGAATTGTTCTGTTTACACATATTTACCAACTTTTCGGACCCCCTCAAACTGACATTATCAGGACGGAGGGCGCGATGGCTGCATTCACGAGTATATCCGAGGAGGAGGAACATCACCGTCCTCGCCAGGCACGGCGTGCACTTCCGCCACTTGGAGCTCCACAACACAGTGCTGCATTACAGGCACCTGCACAAGAGCACAGAGGGGAACAACAGAGGGAGCGACGTCGCAGGAGGCACTACCCTCGTCAAAGGGTCTACAGACTGAGGCTCAGCTTCCTGGACCTCGCTGAGGAGCAGTGCATATGGAGGCTCAGAGTGAGTCGCAGACATCTGCAGCCTCCTTCATGCCGAGCTGCTCCCGGCTGGGCCTGGCGGCATCTCATTACACGTCGCAGTTAAAGTGACCACTGCCCTCAACTTCTTCGCCTCCGGATCATTCCAGGGGTCACCAGTGACATCGCCAGGGTCTGCCCACAAATGCATAAGGCAGGTCACCGACGGTTTGTTTCGCAGGGCCTCACAATACGTCAACTTCCCCAAGGACAACCTCAGCCAGATGGAGACGGCAGTGGGATTCTACTTAGAGGCTAGCTTCCCACGTGTACAGGATGCAATCAATTGCACACATATAGCAATCCAGGCACCTCCACATGAGCCAGGACTGTTCATCAACAGAAAGGGATACCATTCCATCAACGCTCAGCTCATTTGTGACCACCGCAAAAGATTTCTTCACGAGATTGCGGGATTCCCTGGCAGCTGCCATGATTCGTTCATTCTGAGGGAACCCAACATCCCAGGCCTCTTTCATGCACCAAACACCCTTAAGGGCTGGCTCCTCGGAGACAATGGATACCCCCTGCACACGTGGCTCATGACACCTCTGAGAAACTCCATCAGCGAGCAACAGCGTTCATACAACGACAGTCACATTGCCACCAGGTCTGTAATTGAACATGTGATAGGACTGCTGAAGATGCGATTTTGGTGCCTCGATCTTTCTGGGGGAGCGCTTCAATATGCACCAGCGAGAGTGGGTCGCATCATAGCAGTGTGTTGTGTCCTGCACAATATGATGCAAAAGAGAGGGGTACCGGTTGATGAGGCCTCATCCAGCATCCACACCTGCAATCAACATTGAGGAGGAGCAGGAGCAGGAGCAGGAGGAGGAGGAGGAGGACGAACCGATGGGCAGAGCAACGGCTCACCTGGCTGCTCGTGAGGCCAGGGAGTCACTCATATGTGAACGGTTCTCATAAAATCGCAAAGTGACAATAGTCCAGTCCTCACATCACTTGGAAAGTGTAGCACCAACACCAGCCAACCCCACCTCCCCACCCCGACCCCCTGCACAAAACAGTCCTGCAACTGCACATGCACCCACTGTAAAGTGACCCACTGGGTGGTATCAAGTGTTGCCTTTCATGATGAAGCACATGAAAGGGCCCTATCACAAAAGGCAGTCAAGAATGGGCAAGACGTGGCAGTAGTCGTGAGAATGATAACATTTAATGTGAGTTTAACAAAAAACAAATATAAATGAAAAACATAACAGTCTGTCAGACACCCTTGTGCATACCCTTTGTGTTCACATTACTCCTCCCACTCTGCTGGAGAACAGTTTGGAGGACATGTATGATGCCTTGGAAGCCCAGTTGTAAAGTTTCTGTCTGCCTGTTTAAGGCGGCAGAATGTTGTTCACCATGAGTCCGAATGGCCATTATCAGGGCCTGAATGGACTCATTTGTGAGCCGTGCTTGAAGCTCAACGAAGGCTAGCCTTCTCACCATCGCAGACATTCCCGCACTTATCTGCGACACTATATCAGACATTTCCGCATTTACGTGCGTCACTATCTCAGACATTTCCGCATTTACCTGTGACACTATCTCAGACAGTTCCTCACGTCCCTGTGACACTATCTCAGAGATTCCCTCCAGTACCTGTGCCACTATTCCACTAATGCAGGAGTTGGACTCCTCCAACCTCTGCGCTATTGTGAAGAGTGTGCATGACACCAGTTTCAGTACCTCACAAACGATCATTCTCCTTTTAAAGGATGGCCCCCGGGGTTCAGCATATGCGTCCAACTGAGCAGAGCCTGGAGAGGAGTGCGCTCACACCAGCAGTGTCTGCTCGTGTGTGTTGACTCACCAGGTGCGAACCCAACTAACTGACTAGGACCCACCGAGGTGTGAGTATCTGCGTTGGTGGATGGCTCACTAAGATGTGACGGTGCACCCTCAGAGGCCGGCAGCGCCTCTGAGGAATCACCCTCTGCTGTCACTGCGGTTGTTGAAGGGCATGTAAGAGAACAGAAGGCAATATTAAGCATCATCACAGATGTGTCATATTGCGATGAGCATACTGAAAAGTTCAATATGCCAAGCATTGTTAACATCAATTCATGTTGTGTGTGATGAATGTTAAAGTTGTGTCACCAGACATTTGTGGGGTGCCAGTCTCGGCGTCCCTGACGGACAGGCACTCGAGGGTGCGGCTGATCTCCAGGGCCTCCTCCTCCACCTCCGTGAGGACACTATTTGCTGTGGCCCCCCCTCCAGTCCTCGCCCTCTCGCGTGCATTTTACACTCTCTTCTCCTAGAAGGAGAGAAGGTACAGACTTGTGAGTTAGTGAGGGTGAAGTGGTCAGCCAATGAATGCATTGCTTTGGGTGAGGCTGACTGTGAAAGAGGTGCATCAGAGGGTGAATATGAGACAGAGACATCATATTGGATCAGGATTGGGGTGAGTGGTGGTGGTGGGGTCACAAATGGGGAGGTGAGGAAGTGTTGAGGAAGTGCAGGTAAGTTGAGGATGAGCCTTAAGTGGGTGTGAGGAGTGATGTGATGGAGTAGTCATGGCAGTGCAGAATGAGTTGGGGGGGGGGTCTGTTGGTGGTGATGTGCCACAGAATACTGGAGAATCAGTAAGTGTACTCACTTTTGCTGAACTAGTTAAGTCATTGAAACGCTTCCTGCAATGGACCCAAGTGCGGGATATGTTGTTCCTGCTTGTGACCTCCTCTGCCACCTCGAGCCAGGCCTTCTTGGTGACAGAGGCAGGGCACTTCCTCCTGTCGGCCGGATAAAATAGTTCCCTCCTCCTCCTCACCCCGGCCAGTAGCACCTGAAGTGAAGCATCACCGAATCTTGGAGCAGCCTTGTCCCTGTGCTGCTCCATTGGGTCTTCCTGCTCTTTGCTCCAGCAAAATCCATTGGAGCAATGGCCCTTTAAATCTAGATGCTCCAGCTGAAAGCCTGGCATGCGGGGGTGCAGTCCACCCACTGCGCAGCTTTCGGATGGCAAACCCAGAAACAAGATTAATGGCCACCATTTAAGTCACGATGGCGTGGGGGACGGTAAGATTTATTATTCGGATTACCCGCGTGCCCATTACCCCTCTGCCCCCGCTGCCATCCCACTGCCCTTTTAAAATCAACCCCAGTGTCATTGTCACAGGATTCTTGTACAAAGGAAGGGCCTCTTGCTTAGAGCCAACTTATTGAGGATGAAGGATTAGGTGTTCTTGGTAGCTCAGTGCGGGGAGCTAAAGGCAGCTGTACTTTAGCTCAGACAGGTTGATGTGAGGCTGAGAGGGCCAGATGGTCAAGGTTGACATGCAGTGCTGCAGTATCTGGTGTTTATATATATAATATATATATCTAATAAATACATAATTCATTACAGTCAGTGCTTGTTGATGAACAAGGGTAGTTTACGTCAAACTGGTTGAGATTTTGACGCTAAAATGAAAACTGTTTGGATTTGAGCTTTTTTAAAATGTTAATTAATGACATTCATTTCAAATTTTGTGAGGTTTACAGTTATTGCCCAATTGGACTTTACCAGATCGCTATTTCTGATGGTTTTATTCCCCACTAACCTTTTAGCTGGATGAAGTAGCTGAGGAATAAGGTTAAAAGGCCACTTTCTCTGATTCACTCAGTAATGATACTTGTTAACTAGTAACATAAATTACATTCTCCCCCACCCCCAGGTTCTCCTGTCACGATATCCCCTAAGGGTGGGACCACAGCTAGAGGGGCCGCACTGTAAACAAACTGAACAGCAGTGGATTCCAGTCAATAATTGTTCTATCTGGTAATGAGAATTGCTACTCTGCAACATTGCAGTGCTACTGAATATCAGTCCAAAGAAACATGAGTGAAGAGTAAAGGACTCCACAGTTTGACCTGGGATGAGTGAGCATGTCTTGGGCTGGTCTTTTTGTTTTATTCTACCTGAGGTGACCGCATGCCCTGGATCTTGAGCCCACGTCCAAGTTGCAGTAGCTGCTCTGAGATTTGGGGTGTTGGTGGCACTTAGTTTGACACGTGCTCAATACAGGCTCATCTGCAGTCTGGGCAGTGCTGAGTTTGGGGTATTGATAAATGTGAATTTGGGGACATTGGCAAATTTAAGTTTGGAGGTGTGGCGATGCTGAATTTGGTGTTGACATTGAGTTCAGGAGTGTTGGTGATGCAGGGTTTGGGATTGCTGGTGGGTGCTGAGTTTGGGAGTGTAGCAGCACTGATGGGCACTGAGTTAAGAAGTACTTGTGGTGCAGTAATGTTGCCAGTGCTGAGTTGGGAAGTGTTGCCAGTGCTAAGTTTGGAGGTGATGACAGTGCAGAGTTGAGAAGTGATGACAGGGCTGATTTGGGACGTGATGCCAGTGCTGAGTTGGGAGGTGTTGCCAGTGCTGAGTTGAGAGGTGATGCCAGTGCTGAGTTGGGAGGTGATGCCAGTGCCGAGTTGGGAGGTGTTGCCAGTGCTGAGTTGGGAGGTGATGCCAGTGCTGAGTTGGGAGGTGTTGCCAGTGCCGAGTTGGGAGGTGTTGCCAGTGCTGAGTTGGGAGGTGATGCCAGTGCCGAGTTGGGAGGTGTTGCCAGTGCTGAGTTGGGAGGTGTTGCCAGTGCTGAGTTGGGAGGTGATGCCAGTGCTGAGTTGGGAGGTGATGCCAGTGCTGAGTTGGGAGGTGTTGCCAGTGCTGAGTTGGGAGGTGATGCCAGTGCCGAGTTGGGAGGTATATAAGAACATAAGAAATAGAAGCAGGAGCAGGTCAATCGGCCCCTCGAGCCTGCTCCGCCATTCAATAAGATCATGGCTGATCTGATCCTAACCTCAAATTTAAATTCACGTCCAATTTCCTGCCCGCTCCCCGTAACCCCTAATTCCCTTTACTTCTAGGAAACTGTCTATTTCTGTTTTAAATTTATTTAATGATGTAGCTTCCACAGCTTCCTGGGGCAGCAAATTCCACAGACCTACTACCCTCTGAGTGAAGAAGTTTCTCCTCATCTCAGTTTTGAAAGAGCAGCCCCTTATTCTAAGATTATGCCCCCTAGTTCTAGTTTCACCCATCCTTGGGAACATCCTTACCGCATCCACCCGATCAAGCCCCTTCACAATCTTATATGTTTCAATAAGATCGCCTCTCATTCTTCTGAACTCCAATGAGTAGAGCCCCAATCTACTCAACCTCTCCTCATATGTCCGCCCCCTCATCCCCGGGATTAACCGAGTGAACCTTCTTTGTACTGCCTCGAGAGCAAGTATGTCTTTTCTTAAGTATGGACACCAAAACTGTATGCAGTATTCCAGGTGCGGTCTCACCAATACCTTATATAACTGCAGCAATACCTCCCTGTTTTTATATTCTATCCCCCTAGCAATAAAAGCCAACATTCCGTTGGCCTTCTTGATCACCTGCTGCACCTGCATACTAACTTTTTGATTTTCTTGCACTAGGACCCCCAGATCCCTTTGTACTGCAGTACTTTCCAGTTTCTCGCCATTAAGATAATAACTTGCTCTCTGATTTTTCCTGCCAAAGTGCATAACCTCACATTTTCCAATATTGTATTGCATCTGCCAAATCTCCGCCCACTCACCCAGCCAGGTGTTGCCAGTGCTGAGTTGGGAGGTGATGCCAGTGCTGAGTTGGGAGGTGATGGCAGTGCAGAGTCAGGAGGTGATGCCAGTGCAGAGTTGGGAGGCGATGCTAGTGCAGAGATGGGAGGCGATGCTAGTGCAGAGATGGGAGGTGATGCCAGTGCAGAGATGGGAGGTGATGCCAGTGCAGAGATGGGAGGTGATGTCAGTGCAGAGTTGGGAGGCGATGCCAGTGCTCAGTTGGGAGGTGTTCCAATGCTGAATTGGGTGTGTCACTGGCCGTTGAGTTGAGCGGTGTTGAAGCACAGATTCTGGGGCATTGGCGATACATAATTTAATGTGTTGACAGTGTGAAGTTTGGTAGAGTTGGTGGGTATCCAGATCCTGGGTATGAGTTTAAATTTAATGCAAATACTTGTACTAATTTTGCAAATTTTCTAATACGCAAACCTGGATACAGGTCTAAAGCCTAACCTGGATTTGGAGAAACTCAGTTTTATCCAAATTAAAATAATTTCAGATCAACTCAAACTTCCTTGCTGGGATTATCTTCCAGTGAAGATCCTGAGTCATTAAAGGTTTGTGGATTTTTTGTTAGGATTAAAATATTGCTGGCTTAAAAAAGGTAGTTCCACAAGTCTCATTTTAACTGTACCCAATCACATCAAAGACAATGCAGGACCTACTGGTACCAAACTAAAATCCTAATTACCTTATAAACACGGACTCCAAAAAAGAAAACGCAGGATGGGTAGAAAAGATCACTGAGTCCTTCCATCCCTGGTCACCATGGCAATTGTTGGAATGCACAATAATAGTGATAGCTAAGATGATCACCTCTCTTGTGTTGGTTCCAATGACTATTAACAAACACATTTGTAGCAAGTTTCTATTCTGAAGAGGGTGAGGATAAAGAGGGTGGTTTCCTTGCACAATCTGTAGACTCTTCTAGTTTGTGCAATGAAGTCATGGAATGGCCCCAGTACTCCAAGGTTAATATTTTTGGTTTTAAATATTTCAGTAACTGGTTTCTCCAGACTTCAACAGACAACCAAAAATTGGACTACTCTTATATGCTGCTTATCTTTCCAAGATCACAAATTTACTTTCAATTTATTCCAAAAGATTGGTGAGTTATTCCATAGTCTAACTGTTTAAACCTGATGAGGGATGAGCAGATAATCCATCCTTTCTGCAAATGACAGCAGAGAGGCAACTCCATCAGATACTACACGATTGATGGGGAGATTGTGAAGCACAGCATGACTGTCAACTGGGAAGTATTTTGAAAAATCAATTGTGGTCCCATCTCATTCATACTATCTCACTGCATCTCTCATTCAGCAGATGTCTGAACAGCTCATTGCAGAGTGCCACTGTACTATCTAGCTGACAAGTCCTTTTACAACAATGAACTGGTAATATCCCTTAGAAGCACATGGATACAGTGGCCAGCTAAATCTCCAACACCAACACCAAAGGGCATTCTCTGTCATCCAAAGATTGGAAGGAATCTTACAACACCAGGTTATAGTCCAACAGTTTTATTTGAAAATCACAAGCTTTCGGAGGCTTTCTCCTTCGTCAGGTGAGTGTGAGATTCCATGGAAGGTTGTGATTTTCAAATAAAACTGTTGGACTATAACCTGGCATTGGACTATAACCTTTCGGAGGCTTTCTCCTTCGTCAGGTGAGTGTGAGATTCCATGGAAGCTTGTGATTTTCAAATAAAACTGTTGGACTATAACCTGGTGTTGTAAGATTCCTTACATTTGTCCACCCCAGTCCATCACCGGCATCTCCACATCATCCAAAGATTGGCCAGAGAACAGAGCTGTCAATATTGGACAAATCCAAGTTATGAACTTTATACTTGGGGCATCACCACATCAGAACCTTAGTAGGCCTACTAACTCTTTTACATTTAAAGGGAGACTGACAAGAGAACATGATCTCTTGCATGATAATTACATAAAACAGGCTGCAATATTAAGGATTCCTGCATTAGATGAAATGTTAAACCAAGGTTTTACATGCCTTCTTAGATGAATAATAAGGATCCTAAAGGATCCAAAGGTATTCAAAAGAATTCTCCTGACGTCCTCAATTAAAACCAGATTATTTGCTATTTGCATGATCTTACTGAGTGCAAAATGCCTGCCAGATTTGCTTATATAAAAAAAAATCACTGCACTTTAAAGTAACACATAAGGGTATATTTTAACCCCCAAGAATGGGTGAGTTGGGGGTGGGTGGGGAGTAAAAATACATCGTTTTCAGAGCAGGACGGCATCCAACACGCCTGCTTTTGGGTTTAACCCAGGCAGGTTTGTCTGCATGTGGAGAGCAGACACCAGGAAGTCTCGCCCCCACTTAAATCCGGCAGGCTGATACTTAAAAGGGCAATGTACCTCATTGTGATATTTGAGGTACTTAATATTTTGTGTATTGAAATAATAAAATGAATTTAACCTTACCTGTTCGGGATTTCCATCGCTTCCCATTCATGTCAGGTGAAAGCAGGCGGGAAAGGCCAGATCCTTGAGGTGAGTGTCTTTATTGCACTGCTTGTGGGCCTGGAGGAGCAGGTGTGCTTCATCCAGGCCCAACAAGCTTACCTGGCCAACAGGACCCCCACGATCGGTCGACCCCCCCCACGATGATGTTCCCTCCACAGTGCTGGTGGATCCCACCTCCCTCTGACTCTTCACCAGACCTCCAGTGACCTCAGATCTTCTTCTCAGCCCCCGATCTCTTCCTCAGCCCCCGATCTCTTCCTCAGCCCCCCGATCTCTTCCTTAGCCCCCCAATCTCTTTCTCAGCCCCCGATCTCTTCCTCAGCCCCCGATCTCTTCCTTAGCCCCCCAATCTCTTTCTCAGCCCCCGATCTCTTCCTCAGCCCCCCGATCTCTTCCTCAGCCCCCTGATCTCTTCCTCGGCCCCCCGATCTCTTCCTTAGCCCCCCAATCTCTTTCTCAGCCCCCCGATCTCTTCCTCAGCCCCCCAATCTCTTTCTCAGCCCCCGATCTCTTCCTCAGCCCCCCGATCTCTTCCTTAGCCCCCCAATCTCTTTCTCAGCCCCCCGATCTCTTCCTCAGCCCCCCGATCTCTTCCTCAGCCCCCCGATCTTCTTTTCAGCCCACTGATCTTCTTTTCAGCTCCCGATCTTGTTCTCAGCCCCCCGATCTTGTTCTCAGCCCCCCGATCTTGTTCTCAGCCCCCCGATCTTGTTCTCAGCCTCCCGATCTCTTCCTCAGCAACCCCCCCAACCCCGATCATCTCCCTCCTCCCTCCCTCTGAACTTCGGCTGCAGCATGCTGCAGCAGGCCTTCCGAGCTGACAGCCGACCGGCCACTTACCTTCTGGGTTTCGCACCCGGAAAACTTTCCCCCTCATTCCCTTCCCGGCTCTCAGTTAAAATTTACCCCATAGTATGTGAAGCATTTAGAGATGTTTCAACAAAATGACAAGGCATTGTTACAAATTTTGGATTTGCATTAGATATTCTCTCATGTTCAGTGCCACCAATCTCTCCTGTAAGCAGACCCCACTTCCTTTATGATAAGGAGTTTCCCTTTATTGTCCAGTCATCTAGTCGTGCAACTGCTAGAGCCAAGGGCTGTAACAATGAAAACCCTCGTCGTATAAACTAGCCACTGTCACCTTACGTTTGTCATGATGTGTGCTTCTCCAGTCTTCTGAAAGACGGACTGATTAGCACTTTAGTGAGACGAGGCCAAATATAAATTGACGAGTTGGTTTATTTTATAAACAGCAAGAGAACAGAGTTAACATTTACACTAAATCTCATCCTACGTCAGTTTATTTCCGCAACCCTCCTCATGATGTAGAAAAAAACAAAGTACATTGTGTTGCCCCTGTTGGCAGATGAAGTGCACTTTTCTGACCAGAAGACTCTCTGAAACTGGTTGGCACTGAGCATAAAGGGAGCACTTTCTTGCTCTCTAAACCTGGCCAAAGTAGACTGTTTCTTTTGTTCCTAGCATGGCAAGAAACCAAGGGCTTGGCCTCTGACCCTCTCCCAATTCTCTGAGTCCAGGGATTGGCCAGCAGAGCCACCAATCAAACGACTTATTGCTCAGAGCTCCTAGAAACTACATCTTGCTGAGCTCAAATGGATGGTGCTCCTAACACAACAGATATGAATGACTACTAGAATGTTTTTAATGAACCTTCACTGACTCAGGCACTCTGGATAGACGTGTCATCTGAATGTAATCCCAGTTGCCAGAACTATGTTTGTTCTGTGAATTTGATCTCTTTTGAGCTTAATGTTATAATCTAAATAAGTTGCACAAAAATTTTTCTGTAGCCAAATACAAATCCAGAAATGTGACAGTGCTATATGAAGGCAAGTCTTTTTTCTTTCTTTTATCTGACCCATCTGACATTAAAGAGTAAACCCGTTACTCAGGAGATCTCAGTGTGCCTGATTTTATAATGGGCGTTTTGGAACTTGAAAGAAATGTTGTGCATACATAGGAAATAACTGCCTAGGCCGTAAGCTCTGGAATTCCCTTTCTAAGCCTCGCTGCCTCTCCATCTCTCTCTCCTCCTTTAAGACATTATTTAAAACCTACCTATTTGACCAAGCTTTTGGTCACCTGTCCTAATGTCTCCTTTTTTGGCTTGCTGTCAAATTTTATTGCCTGATTATGCTCCTGTGAAGTGTCATGGGATATTTTACTACACAAATGGTGATGTTACGGAAGTACTCTTCCTGCACCTCCCCCCCACAACACCGGCACAGCAGTTGGCGAGGGTGCGGGTGGTCAATAGGGAGCATGTGCGGACGGGAAGCACGGATGAGATGGGCTCCATGGCTCGGCACGGCTCAGCAGTGCAGTACAGATAAAGCTGGGAAATTTGAATCCGTTGATTTTACTGCCAACCTGGGCAAGCAAACCGTCAGCCAAGAACATTTCGGAAAAGTCACCACTTCAGACAAGGCAATCAGCACACTGGTGGTGACGATGGAACTGTATCCCAGTGCGAGTTGCTACCTTCAGGGGTTAACGGGAGAAAATCTGCCATCACTGCCTTAAGTTTTGTATGGCTGTAGATTTATGTGGAATGCTAGGATACCTTTGATACCTGAGATACATGAAGTAAGAAACCATGGAAGACCAAGGAAGCGCTAGATAGGCAATATAAGAATGATTTATCACAGAAAGGGATACAGATGACTGAAGCAGTCAGGCTAGTCCAGAACCGACAACTGTGGAGAGAATTCATTCAGCCCCATTGTCGCTGCTGAGCTGACGGATGGGGATGTAATAGTATTAGAAGTAGATTTGTGTAGATCTAGAAACACTGTTCTAATAATAACATACAATAACAGAACTTGTTGAATTTTTTATTTGCATAGAATTACATAGAACGTACAACACAGAATTAGGCCATTCAGCTCAACAGGTCCACACGAGCCTCCTCCACCATTCTTCATTTAACCCCATCAACATATCCTTCTATTCCTTTCTCCCTCATGGGTTTATCTAGCTTCCGCTAAAATGCATCTTTGCTAGTCAGTTCAACTACTCTTTGTGATAGCAAGTTCCACATTCTACCCACTCTCTGGGTAAAGAAGTTTCTCTTGAATTCCCTGTAGGATTTATTAGTGACTATCTTATATTTATGGCTCCTAGTTCTGGACTCCTCCTGCAAGTGGAAACATCTTCTCCATGTCTACCCTATCAAACCCTTTCATATCCTTAAAGACCTGTCAGGTCACCCTTCGGCCTTCTCTTTTCTAGAGAAAAGAGCCCCAGCCTGTTCAATCTTTTCTGATAGGTATATCCTCTCAGTTCTGTATCATCCTAGTAAATCTTTTTTTTGCACCTCCTCCAGTGCCTCTAAATATGGAGACCAGAACTGTTCACAGTACTCCAAGTGTAGTCTAAGCAAGGTTCTATTCAAGTTTAACATGGCTTTTCTGCTTTTCAATTCTATATCTATAGAAATGAACCCCAGTGCTTTGTTTGCTTTTTTTTATTTGGACAGTTTAAGTAACTGTTCCCTTTGGGGAGCTGAGTGATCGAGAGTGTATCCATTTGTGAGGAAGATGTTGCATATGAGTTTCTAGGTCATGTTCACTTTGTGTAGTAATGACTGTTTACAGGCCTGTGGAAAGAAATGATCCTATTCAATTATGCAGCCACCTCCTCTCTAGAATATAATTAATATTTTGGCACTGGAAATTAACCAAAATGATATGAACTAAATTAGCAGGATGACCCTGTGCTTATCACTGAGGAATAAAAAAAATAAATAGCAAATAGTAGGGTGCCATGAAAAGAGCCACTGCGGTTTTTTGTCACAGAGTTGGCGGCAGATTAGAAGTCTTATGTAATATGTTATGTTAGGCAAGAAAATAAAATCATCTTGTTCTCTGCAAAAATACTGTTTCTAGAAAGAGGGGGCGTGTATGCGACATGAATCTCCAAAGGGGGGCTCTGGTTTAAATTGATTAGCTCCTTTATAAAATTGCTGGTCGATCCCCCTAGCAGAGGTGTGAATACTATTAAATGCTTTAATAGATACCTGATCCCTTCCTTTACTGGTCCAATTCATGCTGCCAGACATGTGAAAATGGGCTTTTGCATGTTAAAAGTACCTTGTGCTGAACTGTGCCATGAAAGGAAGGACAGCGATGTGGAAAACATATTTGTCCTTTGGCGTTTTCAATATGATGTGAGATTCAGTTATTTGCATGTTGGTAGAAAAGCTGAGTCTCAAAAATATATTGAGGATATCCCGTCCTCTCCTGCAGAACTTGAAACAATAAATGTACTGGGGGTATGAGATGGTCTGCAGCAAGCTATGAGGCAGTCACACACTACGAAGTTTTTGTTGGTGTCACGATGTATTTAAAAAAAAGCCTGAAATTAAATGTGAGAAAAGCTCTTTCTACATTGTCTCATCACATGCTCCCAGGTTAGATGCAGTACAGGTTAGATGCGTTCCCAGGTCAGTGACAGCATGGGTTAAATTCAAATTAAAGTAAATTCTTCACTCACATTCTCCTCCTCTTTTGCTCACATTCTCCTCTTTCTCTCTGCCTTCCCCTTTTCTCCTCTCCCTTGGTCTCTCCCTCCCTGCCATCTCACTCACAATGTGGAGGGGCAGGTCCTTCATTGAGAGATCTGTTGCTTCACCTGTATCCTCTGAAGGATGGATTTCAGTACTCGAGATATGTTTGTTCCATGTCAGAGCTCCACCTCTCAGGCGGGGGCAACACCATGAATCTGAGTCAAGGACTCCGTGGAGCTGCCACAAATTAGAATGTACTTTTTATTTAAAAATAATTTGACTGAAACACTAGAGGAATTAAAGCAACTAACCAGGTTTTGTAAAATGTACCCAATGCATGACGGAGTAAATAATTGAACAATGTGTTGCTATCTATATGGGGTTTGATATAATTCTCCAGTAAAACATTACAGTGTAATAATTAAATGAGACTTCATTACTTGCTAATTAGAATGCACACTACACATGTCGCTCAGTGATAAAAGCTCCATTTCTGGACTGTGCTTCACCTGATTGGAGCAATGCTCACAGTAACTAAGCATGCAAAATGAGCTTGTAATTTCTGGAGGCTGTGTGGAAGATTTAGTTAGTTCACCATATCCAGGCTTGAAAATACCCAGCTGAGCCTCAAGACTGAAATCAACACAAGTACGTGGCTATCTTACCTTGCAAGGTTGACACTATTCAAAGATAAGATTTGAGCTTGCTCCAGTTGTACTCTTTATTATTATCACTACAAAAGGCAGCTTCCACAGGCCAGCCCATGCTCCATGTGATCTTAGTTTTGTCTTATGTGTTTTATGGGAAATCGCATGATGCGGGACATGAAATTCCCTCTCTAATTGCAAATTTGATACTAGATAGTACGTAGGATTCCATTACATCTCAGGTCACTTCAGAAGATGAATAATGTCTGCCATACCAGACACATTTTATAACAGGCTAAACTATTAGATGGATTTATTCATAAATAGAATTATACATAGAAGCAAACCAAAAAGGGAGACATTAAACAATCCCATACAATACAAGTTAGGAAACAGTTCACAAGAGGTTGATCAAAACAAATCAGACAGATAAGCCCCTTTGAATCTTTCTTACAGAGTTTGAGACTTAAGTATTTCTCAGAAAGAAATGAAACAGCTTTTGTTGCTCAGCGAAAAACTGAATATGGTTTTGTACAAATTACTTGTCTGCAATGCCCACAACAAGACAAACTGAACTGAGTCATACTGGTGGTTCTTTAGCATTTATATCTAGAATTTCATTTTGATCTAAAAGCAATTTAATTTTAGATAGTTCTCAGCAAACTGACCTGATGAGATTACAGAGCACACTACTTTTCTGACAAATCATTCCAACAAAATAATGAGGTATGGCCTACTAAATTCAGTTGATGGGCAACTCGTACAAATAATTAACAGACCCGCTAAAGTTGAAAGTCACCCCTGTTGTCATTTAATGAAGATGCAACCTGCAATTGAGTGTAATGTTTAAAAGTAAGCAAAAAACAAGAGAAACTATCATTAAAATTTCAATTTTTGTCATATTCCTTACCACCCCTGAGCAGAGGTTCCTTGTGAGTGGCACTGATGCACTATTTGTGAGAACAAAGACAAAATTCTAATCTTAATAGGAAAGCATGGGAGCATTTCTATTCTTTGAGCCACGATGATGTCAGGTGACTATTCTGCTGTAGTTCGATACTCTGTCACAACAAATGCACATTCTTGTTGCTTGTCAAATTTAGCCAACTAAGGGACTGTGGTCAGAATATATCGTAAATAGCTTCCTGTATAAGCATGGCTGTACACTTGAACAGTGCTATTTCAGCATGAGATTTCACTTGAGTGGAAAATCTGGGCTATTAAGGCTATCATGTACCAGATCATGGGCTAGATATCCAGTACATCCGCTCTCCTGAACTGTATTTGTGGCAGAATATTCTATTATTGTTAAATTACACTGGAGCCGATTCTTCTTTCCTTCAACATGTTGCCTCTACAGGCCTTCCACACGCTGATGCAGACAGTCATTTTCTTCCTTGTGTTGCCACTTGCGTTTCTTCCCCCCACACCCCCTGTGCTTACAGGTTTTGTAACATCCACTTTAAGCACTTCTAACTGATACGTATGTCCTTTATCATTTTCCTCTGCTGTGAGATGGACTAATTGTAGCTCACCATTCATGTTTTTCTGAGTCTGGGGAGTTATTGGAGGAATTTTAACTCCCGCTCTGTCCAGCAGGCCGTAAAAATGGCTTCAGGGTCCTATCGACGTGATAGCATAAATTAGCATAAATTCATGAGGCTCCCGTACGGGTCAGGAGGGAGCCTCAGCCGCCTAGCTTTAAGATAGCTGTGGGGAGGAAAAATAGTGGTAAGTGGGCCATTTTAATTTTAACTCGTACTGTCTGCATTCCGCCGGAAGGATGGAGCTAAAATTCCCCACATGTTGCCTGCTCATTCTTCTTTCATTTAATTTCATTTGGTCTGTGAATTATATTAATTCTACTTTAGCTGCCACCAATTGTTACAATTTGGGCTTGCTCCCAATGGTTTTTTCTTGTTCTTACTCCAAAAGGCAGCTTCCTGAAATGAGCTTGCCCTCCCTATGAGCTGAAACTTAATCTTATGCATTTAGTAAGCGAGATACTGGGCCAGGGGAAGAATGCTGTTGAGATGTTGCATGCGCCCACAATGTCTTGACCTCACGCTATAAAGTCCTGTTAGGTCACTTGAATAAATTATTGGCACTCCCAACACACGGAGAATGACATGCTGGAAGTGTGGAGAGGTTGAATGGTGCCAGCAGTTCTGAAGAAAGTAAGAAAGATCAAAGACAGTAATGGCAACCAGAACTAAAAGAACAACAGCAAATTTCAGGGACTCTGACCTGGATGTCCTGCTCTGTCCCTGGAGTATATTTTCTATGTGTCCTGTTGTTGGGTTTATTGATTGTAAGCTTTGTCCCTGAAGTTTATTGAACATGGGTTGTATTTTTGTTTTCATCACCTGGGTGGGAATCTGGCAGAATGGATTGTTTACTCATCATAGAACCATTGATTTCAATGGAATGGAAATCAGTTGTGTTTTATAATAGGCAGGCAATCTGCTCTGCCAAATTACCACCCAGGCGTTGAAGGTGAAAATCTATCGCCCGTCTCTTGTCACTGGGGATTATGGATCATGTGTCCTTTGCCTGGGGTTTACTGATTGTATGCCCTGCCCATGTGTGTGTATTGCCTTCACCAGTATGGAGAGCTCAGGTCTTATCTTTGATTGCAGGACATGTCTGCACAGTGGTAGTGATGGACTATAATCCTGCTGGGATTCACAAACTATATTTCTGCTGATACCATTTCTATCAAATCAGTGATGTATGTTTTACATGGAATAAAAGTAACATTTATCATTTCTGCACTCAGATGTTTAGGACTGCACTTTCAAGAATGTGACTGCTGAAGGCAATAAACCTGGTAGATGTTAGGTTCCTACAGAATGCTGGGTAAATTAAGTCTTCTCTATAGCTTTGTATGTGATAGAATGAATTATCTATAATAATAGCCTTGAGTCCTGTCCCTGTGCAATTCTCTCTGCTCCTTTTTCGTCTCTTGTCCAATACAATGCTCTTTAATTGCTGTCTACTAGGGGAGTTGGGCAAAGTCATGACTGATTGGATACAGATCCTGGGACTTTGAAAATACTCTTTCTTCTTGAAGCATTCCATTTGTTATTCTGCCATATATTCCTGCTGTCACTTGGTGCTGGATTGGTTTATATCTTCTAGGGTGTGAGGTTTTTAGTGCCTTCTACTCTCTATGTCCCATTCTAGAGTCAGCACTTTTCTAACTGTTATAGAGGAATGAAAGGACACTATGTGCTTAGCATCACAGGGCTCCATCACATCAGTATTTCTGTTATATTTGGAAATGCGACTCCCAGAGTTTGATTTCATTCATTATGGAGACAGAAGTGCTGCTCTGGTACCATTACTGGGCCTGAAATCCTGCAGCAGTGTAAATGAGGCCAATCGGGATTGAGATTGTCTTCTCAGGGTCTGATGAAGGGGATCAGAGCAGATCTCATGCTCATACTTAAATAATGGGACAATGTTGAGTTTCAAAGCAATTTGCATGAAAATAAGTGACCAATGTTTGTCCACCTCACACCTTTTTCTCATGCAGTTTATTTCTTCATTATGGTGAGACGTTACCAACTTAAACATTTAATTGTCCAGTGAGCAATCTTCATGCACAGCACCAGCCACTTTTTCTGTTTGTTAGAGACCAGTGGTAAATCAAAGTAGGCAATTACCGTAACAGCCCAATGCAGCAGAACACAAATTGCAAAAGGGCAAATGTCTCACGTATTCACCCTGGTGGCTTTGTGGCGCATAGTAAGGTTAGTGAGGCCAATAACAGATTCCCACAGCCTAGTGGACACTCAGGCCTGACATTAGAAACTTTCATGGTTCAGCCTTAGATATGATCTTGTAGAGGTCTGACAGCTCAGCCACAGCATCCCACTGATGTAGAGAGCGAACTCTGGTGTGGAGTAGGCCATTCTCATCCAGTCCACTGGTCTGTATGGTTTTGAGTTGACATCCAGCATTGCTATGAGTGAGGGAAGGATCTAAAAATAGGGCTGGATGATTAATTGCACAGGGTTAGAGCACTTTTAAAAAGTCCTCTTTTTTTACCCAACAAGGAGGCCGTTGGTCGCACTGTGCTGCGCGGGCATCCGAGGAGACTGCCTAAAAAATACAAATGACCCTGGCTTTTGAAAATCAACTAGGGTCAGGATGGATCGTGTGGTGTGTGTAACTCCTGCTCAGCCAAAGACGCACCGAGATTCTGCCCAAGTGGAAAATCCCCACTTTGGTCTTTTCAGTACTAAAGGTAAGACACCACATTTGTTTCTGCATGGCCTATCATGGCCTGCTGGGATTCAGTTACCAATTGTCTATCACATTTGAACTTGTCTGCTCTGTAGAGGGTAGAGAACATCACATTTGAAATCACCAGATCATTGATAAAAAGATCAAACACAATTACATGAGAGGCCCCTGTGTAAGTATTGCAAAAAGCCAGACTCCATTTATCATGATTCAATATTTGCATCCTCTGAGGATAGGTCATAACAATAAGATCATATAGATATAAGTACAAGTGCGAGGCCATTAGAACAATCTAGCTCATCCTTGCGTGGAAATCTGTGATCTCTCATCACATCCAGCTCAACAGTTTACATGATATGCCATTAGAGCAACAGTGTGCACTTATATAGCACCGTTAATGTAGAATAACATCCCAAGGCACTTCACAGAGGCGCAATCAGAAAAACATGAACATTGGGCCAAAGAAGGAGCTATTAGGAGCTGTGACCAAAAGCTTATCAAAGACGTGGGTTTTAAGGAAGGTCTTAAAGAAGGAGACGGAGGTGGAGAGGCAGAGGGGTTTAGGGAAGGAACTCCAGAGTATGGAGCCCATGTAGCTGAAGGTACAGCTGCTAACGGTGGGGCTAAGAGAGTGAGAATGCATGAGGCTAGAGGCAGAGAAACACAGTTTGGGGGTGGGGGAGGTGTTGTAGGGCTGGAGGGGTTTACAGATGTAGTAAGGGGCAATGTGGGATAGGATACGACCAGCAGAGTATTGGATGAGTTGAAGTTTACAGAGGATGGAGAATAAGATGCAGGCCAGGGGGGCATTGGAATAGATGAATGACAAAGGCACGGATGAGGGTTTCAACTGCACATGGGCTGAGGCGGGGTAGAGGCGGGTGATGTTACGAAGTTGGAAGTATGCGGAAAGGATATGGGTTTGGATGCTCAGCTTGTGGTCAACAGGAGCCTGTTGCAAACAGCTTGGTTCAGCCTGAGACAATGGCTGTGGAGGAGGATGGAATCAGTGGCAAAGGTATGGAGTTTATGGTGGGGGCCAAAGATGATGGCCTTAGTCTTCCCAATAATTAACTGGAGGAAGTAAGGCTGGTATGCCACATCGTATCCAAGGATTTACAAAGGTAGAGAGCAACTGGGTGTTAGACTTGAATTTTTGGAGCTGGAGGTTTTGGATTTCTGTTCACAAGCCTATTTTTCCAGTTCAACATAGGCATCAAAAAAAAATCACTCCAATTCCACAGTATAAGATTGATAAAGTCATAAATTGACTGATTTATTCTGAAGTCACATTGTTGACTAGATAAAAAGCTGTTTTGAATGAGATACTGCAACTTCATTCATTGTGGTTTCTGTGTCTGTTGGATACTGACCTGTAGTTCCTGGGGTCTGACTATGAGCCTGTGACTGCCCTTCTCAAGAAGTGGATTAGGGGGTTGGGCTTAGGTCAGTGTTGAAAGCAGTATTCTGAAGGGGATCAACCTGAAACATTGACTTTCCATCCTCTTTAAAACGCTGACTGATTCGCTATACCTTCCACCATGTGATTATTTTCATATCAGATATCAGAGTCCACCTCAGAATCATAAACTTCAGTACACTGATAAAGCACTACAGCAGGCAAAAGATTGGTTTCTAACTTGTTCCATCTCACTGTGCAGTAACAGTGTTTATAGAGGATAGTGGGCTAGTAGCACAGCGAACCCAACCCCTGTCCAAACTGTTCATTAAGCTCTGGTGGTAGCTGGCTACTGCTCGTAGAAAAGTGAGGGAGAAAAGCTAAAGCCTGGCAGTAACATATTTATCACAACAATATAAACTGTCAGCACAAAAAACACAGTTCAGAATTCTTATATAAAAGACAAGTATGGATTTATGTGTCCACCTGAGGGCCATACACAATGAAAGTCATATAAGTTGGCACAGACTGTGTTACCTTGTTAGTGCTATATTACCTGATTAGATGCACAGACTTTATTTTTTACCAAGTTCTCCTCTTCTATCTTCCATCTCAACACTTGCTGGGGTACAGCTACTGTCTGCTGCCAAACTCAAATTGCCGTGCCTCACGTGCAAACCTAGACAGTGGATGTCTGTGGACTATTCAGTTTTGGAAAAAATCACATTTGATCCCAATGCTGCCCTCACCTAAAAGCCAGGAGTACCCACTTTCTAGCAGGGGTCACTGGCTAGTAGTCAGGAGCAGGAACTCTCCCTAATTTTCCCTCTCTAATTCTGAGAATGAAGGCCAATTGCAGCATGACTACTGCTGCCTTGGCTGAGATTGGTTTACTCAACATGTATTGGGCATAGAACCCGGAACCTTCTTGGTCTGTATGGTTCAGTGCCGCGCAATGTGATGAACAGTCTGTTTCCATGTGCATATTCTTGTACATGTAGCAGCCATCATTAATGAGCTGTTTATCTGCATAATAAGGTTTTCCTGCCCCTCTACTCCATGTAAAACCTTAACATTTAAGATGTTTTCCATTTCCTATTATTACTTACAACATATATTATTCCACATTTTTCTACATTGAACTGCAACCGCCACTGATCTGCCCAACTTGTTAGCCTATCTGTCCTCTTACAGTCTGTTACAATCCTCATCTCAATTTGCCATATCTCCCCAATTTGGGGTCATCAGCTAATTTGATATTGTTCCCTCAACTCTTAAGTTCAGATCATTTATGTATATAGTGAATAAGAGCAGCGCCTACGCATACCCTGTGGGAGACCATTCATGCATCTTTGTAGTCTGAAAAACTTCCTTTTACCCTTACTCTTTGCTTTCTGGCCTCCAACCGTACCTTTAGCTATCTGCCATCTGCCAGTCTCCATTATGGTGCATTATCAAATTATTTTTGAAGATGCATTTCCTTTCCCAATCTTCTCTGTTATTTCTTCCAAGACTTCTAAAGGTTGGTCAAGCATAACTTGACTTTTAGAAATCCTAACTGATTGGCCCTGATTAACTCCAAGTCATTAATCATTTCATTCCATATTATAAACTCTTAGGTCAAGATTTCCCTCCCTGGCACCATTGCCACTGGGTGTGGAGTGTGGAAGGACTTTCACTCACCCAAGGAACCCAGGACTGATTCTCAAATTTTTAATTAGAATGATAAAGATGGGCGTCCTGAGAGATTCCCGTCTCTGATTGGCAGCTTCCCACTGTTGTGGAGAGAATGGGAAATAATATGCTGCTGCAGGATTTAAACACTTGCAGCATCTTAAAGGGCCAGGCAATGGTACAGAAGAATTTTTTTATTTCAAAAGCACAATTGGAAATCTGTACATTATGGGGGTAATTTTAACCCTCAAGAACGGGTGGGTTAGGGGCTGGTGGGCAGCAAAAATAGTGGATTTTTGGAGTGGGACCGCATCTCAGCTCCAACACGCCCACTTCTGGGTTTGACTCAGGCGTGTTTGGATGAGCACGCAACAGACACCCGGAAGTCGCACCTCCACTTAAAGCTGGCGGGCCGATACTTAAAGGGGCAATGTACCTCATTAAAATAGTTGAGGTACTTAATTTATTATGCATTACAAAAGTAAAACAACTTTAACCTTACCTGTTCTGGTTTCCCATTGCTTCCGAATCACGTCAGGTGAAAGCAGGAGGCAAGGGCCAGATCCATGAGGTGAGTGTCTTTATTGCACTGCTTGTGAGCCCGGAGGAGCAGGAGTGCTTCATCCAGGCCCAACAAACTCATCTGGTGCGACATGACCCCACGATTGGCCGATCCTCCCACACCCCCCTCATTGCTGGATTCCCCCCGATGCTGGACCCCTTCTCCCCAGATGGTATTGCCGCCCCCCCCCCCCTACTTTTGACTCTTCACCTGACCTCTGATCTCTTCTTCCTCTTGGAGTGACCTCTGATCTCTTCCCAGCATCACCCCCCACCTCTGTCCCGATGTTCTCCTGGCATCAGTGCCCCCCCATCCCCCCCCGAACTCCTTCCGGCATCAGTCTCCCCCACCCCCCCCATGTCTTCCATGGCCCACGATCCCATCCTCCCACTTCTCCAATCACAGGCCTACCCACCCGACAGCCAGCCAGCCTGTCAATCAAGTTGGCTGCTGGGCGCGAAGCTCAGAAGTAAAATTTATTCACCCCATTACGGTCAAGGTGGCAGATTGCGACACGTCAACTTACCTTCCAGGTTTCGTGGCCGATTATCTTCCCCCTCCTCCCCCTACCCCAGCTCCTTCCTGGCTCCATGTTAAGATCATGCCCTCTGTCTCAGAAATCAAGTGCAGAGCACAAAGGCCACCAAGCTTTCAGATTCTTCAATGAAACTGTTGCTGGCCCAAATAAGACAGATGGGTGAAGCTCTCTTTGGGAATGAATGAAGAAGGTTTGCATTCAAAGGAAGTGATCAGGCACAGTGGCAGGAGGTGGCTTTGGCAGTTAGGACCACCTCCCACATGGAGCTCCTAGAGAGGCAGACAGCAGAGGGAGTCAGAGATGGAGGGCAGGTGCCAGCTCTAGGCATTCTGCTTCTCTTTGTTGTGCTACCGCCTCGCACATGACCTGTCAGCAGACTAGATTACTGCATATTGGGCTCTCAGGCAATTCTTTGCCCCTGTCTACCAGAATATCAAGCAGTAAAACTAACAACTGAGGTAAGGCTAACTGGCCAATAATTTCCTGCTTTATGCTTGTCTCCTTCCTTTGAAGAGGGCATCACATTTGCCATAGTTTTTTGTTCTGAAGAGTTTTGTAAAAATATAGTCAGAGCCTCTGCTATTCCTTTCCCATCTTCCTCAGGATTCTTCAATACAAGCTATGAGGTCCCGATGATTTCTCTACCTTAATTTGGGTAACTTTTTTAGTCCTCTCTCATTTTGAATAATAACCTCCTCTAACTGTTCTACACCAACCTCTGGTAGTTCTACAATCTCAATATCTATCCCTGTAAAAACTGAGGAAAAATAATTATTTATTATTTCAGCTAGCCCTTCACCATCCGCTCCTCCTTCATCTCTTGGAAGTCCTGTGATGGTCTTCTTATTACGAATATAGTCCAACAAATTTATTTTAAAATCACAAGCTTTCGGAGATTATCTCCTTCGTCAGATGAATGAATGAAAAGGTTCTCAAATCGCATATCTTATACGATGTTGGGACAGCATCACACCAATCAAAAGGTGTCGTTGTTATTCAAACAGGCCAGTCACGGAGAACAGCACGTCCCAGTACACTCGATATACATTGTGTCTTTTACACAGGCAGGCAGAAAGAAACTCAAAATGGCAGAGAGAGAGAGAGAGAGAATTTTAAAAAACATATAAATTTTTCCCCCTTTTTTGCTGGTGGGGTTACGTGTAGCGTGACATGAACCCAAGATCCGCACCCATGAGGACGGCCTCAACCGGGATCTTGGGTTCATGTCACGCTACACGTAACCCCACCAGCAAAAAAGGGGAAAAAATTTATATGTTTTTTAAAATTCTCTCTCTCTCTCTCTCTGCCATTTTGAGTTTCTTTCTGCCTGCCTGTGTAAAAGACACAATGTATATCGAGTGTACTGGGACGTGCTGTTCTCCGTGACTGGCCTGTTTGAATAACAACGACACCTTTTGATTGGTGTGATGCTGTCCCAACATCGTATAAGATATGCGATTTGAGAACCTTTTCATTCATTCATCTGACGAAGGAGATAATCTCCGAAAGCTTGTGATTTTAAAATAAATTTGTTGGACTATAACCTGGTGTTGTAAGATTCCTTACATTTGTCCACCCCAGTCCATCACCGGCATTTCCACATCATTATTACGAATATGCTTTTTTATTGCCCTTTATGTTTTTGCTAGTTTCCTCTCATGCTCCCTCTTAGTCTTATTAAGCTCCCTTCTTGTAGCTTTCCCATATTCTTTAAATATGTTTTGGCTTTCTTTCTTATTAACTGGGATGTATCCGCTATATGCTGCACATATGTATTATATACAGTAGGGGTAGCTTTTTGACGATGTGCACCCAGCGGGGAGCTTTATCCATCCACAGTGTATATCAGAAATTCGGCTCCAATCATCAATTTAAATACTTGGAAAATTATGCACAGCATGCACACAAAGTTCCCAAATGCACTTCCTGCTGGGAGCATGAAGTCAAAAATGACCCCAACTGTGAATTTTTTTGCACAGTAGAATCTCCATTATCAACAATCCAATATCTGCCTTCCCAGTCAAAATATTCATTCGTCAAAGTCAATGTGAAATATGGCCTTAATGTACAGCCTTATAATGCCAGATGCCTCTTCTTTGACACAAAGGAATCTTACAACCCAAAAAGATTAATTTCCACTTGTTATTAGCATTTAATTTGTTTATTGTAAATTCTAATTTTTAGTTGCAAACTAATAATTCATGTTATTTAAATATTTAAATGATTCCACTAGCAATGGTAATTACAAATTTGAAATGTAAAGTATTGCATATTTTACAAGTGTACAGTGGCAAAATCACAACTCCACCTATTCCAATTGTATTATCAAGCTGCACTGGTTTCTGTGTGGGAAACTTTCTGCAAATATTAACACAATCCGGGGGACTCTTTGCAAATATATTAATTGTAAACAATTTTACAACACCAAGTTATAGTCCAGCAATTTTATTTTAAATTCACAAGCTTTCGGAGCTACCTCCTTCCTCAGGTGAACGATGTGGAAATGAAATCCTCGAAATGAAGTCGCATTTATAATTCACAGAACAATGCTTGGTGATAAATATATTAAGGCACTGCTGCAGACATTGTAAATGCTGACATACTTCTGGGGACCACTTGTAAATACTGATGTGCACTTGGGGATCTCCTGCAAATATTGACATATTCCTGGGGTCCACCTGTAAGCACAGGCATGCTTTCCGAGGACCTCTGCAAAAATTGACACACTCTCAGGGATCCTGTGCAAATATTGACACACTCTCAGGGATCCTGTGCAAATATTGACACACTCTCAGGGATCCTGTGCAAATATTGACACACTCTCAGGGATCCTGTGCAAAAATTGACACACTCTCAGGGACCCTGTGCAAATATTGACACACTCTCAGGGACCCTGCGCAAAAATTGACACACTCTCAGGGACCCTGTGCAAATATTGACACACTCTCAGGGACCCTGTGCAAATATTGACACACTCTCAGGGACCCTGCGCAAAAATTGACACACTCTCAGGGATCCTGTGCAAATATTGACACACTCTCAGGGATCCTGTGCAAAAATTGACACACTCTCAGGGACTCCGTGCAAATATTGACACACTCTCAGGGACCCTGTGCAAATATTGACACACTCTCAGGGACCCTGTGCAAATATTGACACACTCTCAGGGACTCCGTGCAAATATTGACACACTCTCAGGGACCCTGTGCAAATATTGACACACTCTCAGGGACTCCGTGCAAATATTGGCACAATCCTGGGGATTCCCTGAAACTACTAATCCAAACCTGGGCCATCCTGTAAATAGTGTCAGACGTCTGAAGACACCTACTAATATTAACACAATTTCAGGTACCCCTGCAAATATTGACACAAATGCAGGGACTCCCTGAAAACGAAGACACAATTACAAAGACTCCCTGCAAATACTGACACACTCCCGGGAAGTCCCCTGTAAATACTGACATGCTGTGCGAAGGACCGCCTGCAATATTGATACATACCTAGGAAGCCCCGTCGTAAATTTTAAAAGGCAGTACTCACTAGTCAAAGAAAAGCAGTGACGAGAGAAGATTGAAGAAAATGTTTTTTTTATTAGTGCACAGCAAGAGAAGTAGCATTTTGGAAAAAGTCGTATAACATGCAAAATTCTCAGGACACTGTGCTCACAGAGCATGATATGCCTAGTTGCAGAAACAACCCCTTGGGGGATCCTCTCACTGACTCCAGTTTAAAGGTGCATTACCTGCTCAGAGCTACACACGCACACAGAAGCAGTGAGCCTTTTTTCCAGATGGTGACAATCCCAGCACCACACAAGGGCTGTAAGTGTCAGGGCACCTGGGTTCTGCTTCAGAGCTGTATCGACAGCGAGTATTCCTTTTTAAATGCAGCACTGCAAATGGAGGCAGCTCTGCTGATGTCTTCATTAAAGATGTATAGTTAATTTGGTCTCGCTTCAATTAGAATTGTAAATCCACAGTGCAAGACAGTAAGTGGTACCAGAGGGAGACAACTATTCTTATACCACAGACAGAGAAATTCTGCTTTTGTGAAAATGATTTTAAAATAAATCGATTTTAATGATAAATGATCCCTCATATCATCTTGCTGTCCCATTATTTATGAGATGCTCCTTCCCATTCAGTACATTACTCATGTAGAAGCCATGCAGCGATGAACAAGCTGTTGTTTAGGTCACTCCACCCATCACCTTCTCTTAAGACAAAACCTGATGAGAGAAAACATTTTCTTAAGTGAATAGAATGTTTTTTAAAATCCAAAATCAATTTTATTTCATATATATATATTTTTTCAGTTTTCCTCCACTCCTCTCCTGACGGTGCTAACACTCGATGGGATATACCAGCAGCCCTCAAGTAAGTCACCCAAGTGACCATTCCTCACAAAGGTGACAAAGAACAGATGAAGCAGGCCATTCGGTCCATCTAGCTCAGTGTTCGTATCGTGCACTATGTGATGGTGGCCTGGTATTATCAGCGTCACCACAGAGACATGACATCTGCAGTCCTCCATCTGCCAGCTCCTTGTCTCAGGTAAGTAATCACAGGAAAAGTCGTGGGGTCATTTTGACTTAACCTGCCCGGCGGCAACGTGACAGGATTGGATTGATCGCCCCTTGTACACCCCGCCCAACTTTACTTTCGTGGGCGGGGTGTAAAACAGGCAGTTGATCTGATCCTGACAGTTTCCTGCAGGGCAGGTTAAGTTAAACTTACCCCCCCCCCACCCCACCCCGACCATGTCAGGGCATCAATAAAACATTCTTAAATCTAACACAAAACACCCAAGGGAAAATGGTATCTGAAAGCGACAAGTGAAAAATTATTTGCTTCTTGATTTCTTTTCAATATTTTTTTTGTCAGTGGTGGGGAATGGAGCATTTTCCATATCAGGCACCAGAGCACGATTTTAAAAGGAAAAACTGGTGGGTTGGGGGCAGGGGGGGCATTCAAAATCGCAACCATTTCAGACCCGTCCCAAACCCGCCCATTTCCAGTTTTCACCAGGGCGGGATGAGAGGCGGGTGACCAACCCGCTCCCAGGAGGCGGGTTGGTGATTAAAACCTTTCAAGGAGGCTGCGGGCCTTCATTTTTCCAGAGTTTCCAACTTCAACCCCTGGGGGCCGGGATTCCCGGGCCTTCTCTTTTATTCCACGTGAAAGTGGGCTAGAAGACCCGAAACTAACAGGTAAGTGCCTTTCTGGCACAGGTCGTGGGCCCGGAGGAGCAGGAGTGCTTCCCCCAGGCCCAACAAGCCTGCCTGCAGCGACCACCCCAACGATCGCAGACCCCCCCCCACCAATCTCCGACCCCCCCCCACAACGATCACGGACCCCCCAATGATCTCCGCCCCCCCAATGATCGCAGACCCCTGTGATGACCCCAATCCCAACACCCCACCCCATGACTGACCCCCAATCCCTCCCCCCATGACTGAATCCCCCCTGTGACCCCTTGGCCACCACTGCCCCGTGCCAACCTGCGCCCCTGTGCCAACCCATGCCCCCCCACCCATCCATAAAAACAAAGACATACGTGAAGACTTACCTGAACAAGTCCTCTCCCTGGCTGCTCTCCCATCTGACTGAGACCAGCCTGTCAATCAAGCCGGCCAGTCAGACGACAAACAGACAAAAAAAAATGCCCTTACGTCAAAATCGTAAGGGCGTCCGGGAAACCCGTACTTCTGGGTTTGGATCGAAATCATGCCCCTAGTGTCTGAAGGTATTAAGCACTCCCAAGATAGGTACAGGACAGATTAGATGCAAAGTAAAGCTCCCCATTTTCGGCCCCATTATCTGTGATGACCAACTTCTCCTTTTCAGGCTTATCCCAGTGCTCAATGAAGGCACGTTAGGGGAGGGGTGTAGTTTAGATCCTGCCACATCCTGAATGGGAACTCATACTGAGTACAGCCCCTTAATAAGGCTCTGGTATTATCATCTCTGACACAAAGCATTGCTTGCTGCACTGTCATAATTAGGGAAACTGTAGAAAACAGCTGCTTAAAAACATGCCATTTGTACAGTTCCCAAACATGGTGGCGATGGGAGGAATAGAGGGAAGGGGAAGGGGAAGGGGGCCTCTGGAGCACCTCAGAACCTTTTGAACATCTACACTTACATGTTTCTGGCCATTGTGACCTTGTAAAATATCCAGTATTTAATCAGCCACATTGCAACCATTGTGCCTTGCTCTATTCCCCGGATACTTTGCTGAATAACATTATAATTTTTAATGAGGTAATTTTTCTCAGTTCTCTGCAGCATTTTAAAGGAAATCTATTAAAGTGTAAGTAGGGTCATTTTCAAAAAATATGAACAATTAAAGTTGTGATCAAAAATTCATAAACTGTATAAAAGTGAATTTTCTGTAATTTTAAATTGCAGTCATTAACTACCTTGTAAAGTGTCACAAAATAAAATAATTTCAGGTATTTTGTTTCCAGTGACTACAGCTGGTGGGTGCATTGGGGTCAATCTTTCTCTGGTAAAGGAATTCAGGATGATCCTCTGATGGAGGCTGGATATTAAGGTATTGCCTCATTCACTGACATGGTTCCCGCTTCTTACAATGGAATTACCATCTTCCGTGTGTTTACTGCTAATTCTCATTTTGCGCATGTACTGGTGATGTAGGTGCTGAGAGTAGAAGTATTTTCCTCCACTTTTTCCCCCACTGTCAGCATCAACCAACCTAGGTCAGATGAAGGATGGATTAGACCCTGAGTAAAACAATTTCTACATTTTCCCATTAACCACCACCAGGTCAGATACAGCATGATTTAGATGCAGAGTAAAATTCCCTCTAGAATGTCCAATCAAGTATCCCCTGGCCCGGTTATAGCATGGGTTAAATGTAGAGTAAAAAATCCCTCTTTTACTGCTTGCCCCCACACTCTTTAATTCCAGCCTTAGAGGAGCATCTCATATTGCATAAGTACAACATTTCCCATATCGCATACCATTGTACACCTATAATGTCAATTTAAACTGAATTAGGGGCACTTTGTACTTTGTGCTGTCAATTGTCCAAATAGAATTAACACTGCCCAAAACTTATTTCATGCTGGGCTCATATCCAGCAGAGAGAGAAGGCTTTTATCCTATCAGCCTGGGGATTCAACGTGCCAGAGTTAAAAGGACAGTGTGTAACCCATTGTACTAACCAGTCTCTGCAACTGACTACATTCTTTATTGATCTGAACATGTCTCAAGTTTAAAAATTAGTAATAAATCTACATAGCATTGATGAATCAGGCCTGCTTGGCATTAATCCACAGAGTGGAATTCATTGATTACTGAATCATTTCATTAATTACTGTTAGATGGCGCAATTGCTCAATGTGCAATGAAACATGGCGGTCTGGAGTGGCATGGCCTGGCTCAGCTAAACCCATCAGATAGCTGCACTGGAGGCTTGCAGACAACTTTGACCACAACTGAAATGTTTATTGACTTCAGGGGCTAAAGAAAAAAATGTGGAATTGGCCTTATCACCAAAACACAGTCCCTGCAGCCAAGTTGACTTTGCAATGTAGAACAGAAACAACTGAAGAGATTGTGCCAATCTCTCCTTTTCCTGCTAGTTTTCCAGCATCCTCCTCTTCTTCTGCTGGGCTTTGATACCTCTCCCTCCTCCAGCTGGTGTCCTCTTCTCCTCTCCCTTAGTTTGCCCAACATCCATCTCCTTCTGCTGGTTCCCTCATATTCTTAATTTTCAGTTAATGATCCTTAACACCTCTCCTTTTCTTTTACTGGGCTTCCAACACCTCATCCCTTGTCCCTCTGGGTTCTCAATACCTTTGCTGTCTCACACTGGCTCATTCATTTCCCCTGGGTCTTTTTAAAATTGTAGAAATGATTCTACCTGCAGCAGTTCTAGAATGTGCTGAGGCTCTGAGGGCTCATAAAATTGATTCCACTTACACTGCACATTCCAGAAACCTGTCAAACAACAAAGAAACAAGCATGTGACTACAACTTCAATTTTCTGGCCACACACCTTCCCTAATGGCTGGCTGAAAAATCAGTATTGCTGATCTAAGCAATGGTCCTGCCTAGGGACAGAATAATGGTGACACAAAAGACAATTTGCATTTGCTGTTCACAATACTCCTGTCTTTGTTCACTCCGCTGTGTAATCTTGCATGCACTCCCTTGCAATGTCACACTAAAGAGTTGACGTTAACATGGAGCGTGTTTCGGGTGGGCGAGGGATGGGGCGAGTGCGAAACATACTTGCTGGCCTAAATTTCAGGCCCTGGGTATTTTAACTCCCTGGCCTCATTTAAATTTGACTGGCTAGTTTCCTACCTGATTCCTACCCTATCTTCTGGGCAAGATTTTTGATGGGTCTGCAAAGGCTTATTTAAAGTGGGAATACATCTCTTAAAGGGAAGCTCCATTCCCTTGTGGCTTGTTTCCCTGTTTCATTGCTGCAGAAATTAATTTGGTCAGAAATGAGTCACAGTTAAACCCCCAGGTTTTCTGAAGACTCCCGGGAGGTCATGTTTGAAGAAGTCAGGGCGAGGACGGATGTTCTCTTTCTCACCAACGGCAGGAAGATTCCATAAATGGATGTTCACCAGCCCTAAGAGAGGTGGCTGAAATCATCAGCTCCAGAAGTATCACCCCCAGGACCTGGATCCAGTGCAGGAGTAACCTCACAAGAGTAGCAAGGGTTAATACGGTTCTTCATTTTTCTATCTCTTTGCATAACAACTGGCAACAATCCTTCCCATCCTTCTTCCCCAGCACTCTGAACAATTTCCACCCCCCACATCAAATCCTTCACCACCAAAGTGCACAGTAAACTACATCTACTTCTCATTCCAATCGCGCACTCTCCACTTCCTTGCTCCTTTCACAGCAGCCACTAGCAGCATTCTATTCTCACACGATATCCTTTGCAGAACAAGGAACTTCTGTCATGACTCCTTCCTCAATTCATTCTCCAGCCATTTGCGCTCTATTCAACACCTCTCCATCTTGCTTGTATCTTACTTCGTCTCCCTCTCATCATGTGCACTACCAGCAGGAGCCCTACACATCTACACTCTCCTTTTCAGTAGACTCTCACCAACACTCGCCCTCTTTCTGCAGGAGAAAATGGTGCAAAACCCCAGGGAGAGGAGTAAGACTGGGGGAAGGACCACCCAACCTGATGATCCTGTCAGAGCTGGAGCAGCAAGCTCTCAAGATCAGTGACCCCTTGAAAGCTGTCCGAGTTGGAGATTTTGAGCTGGGGACTGATCCGAATGTGATCTCTGACTATTACTTGTACCCCTTATATCTTAGAAAAATGAAAATTCAGCCAGCTTGTCAACATCAAGCTGCATTGTGACGCCTGTCATCTGCTACTGCCAGCCTGTCAGTGCTATGCTAACTCTTGTCCCTTTTCTATTTCTTCCACGTCCTTCTCAATAGTAAGAGCCTCCTGAAGAAGACACCTCGGAGGAGAACAATCCATCTGGGGAGGCACTGTCACATGGTCCATCCCTCTCGTGCACCAGCGCAGAGATTGACACCCCAACTGGGTTAGAGAGTGAGTTAGACAGGTCGGCACCTGGTGAAGCACCCAGCAGGAATGAGCAGGAGCAGGTACTGCTGGTAGGAACAGCCCACGAGATGGCTTGCTGGAGGGTGAGGTACGCTTCCAGCTCAGCTGAGGAGAACAGAGATGCGGACTTCACGGGCCCAGCAATGAAAAGAAAACTGCTTGTCTCATACAAGCAGTTATATGAGGTATTGGGCAGGTAGGGTCAAAATTGCCCCTTGACTCTCCAGCTAGCCTGTGTAATCTCGCACATTGCCCTGAATTTCCTTGATGTCTGGTGCGCCGTTGTTGCGCCATTAAATTATGCCATTTATGCAAGTTTCCTGGGTTATTTGCACATAAAGCGGTGTAGCTTCTGGCGTAATTATGTTCTAAAAGGACAGTGAGCAGCTTAGGCCCAATGAAGCTTCAGTGCAGAAGCAGTGCAGCCTTTGTAAAGACTGCAGTCTTCATTAGAGCACATTGGGACAGCAAGGGGAGGCTGCGAAGATTCTTCACTTGATCCCTTTGCATTTTATTCACTCAGAAACCGTTTCCACTTGTGGGTGAGTCCAGAACAAGGGGCCATAAATATAAGATAGCCACTAAAAGATCAAATAAAGAATTTAGGAGGAATTTCTTTACACAGAGAGTGGTGAGAATACGGAACTCGCTGCCATATGGAGCGGTTGAAGCAGATATCATTGATGTATTTAACAGGAGGCTTGATGCGTACATGCAGGAGAAGGGATTTGTGTGCAATGAGGGAAGGATGCAGTGAGGTACTTAGAATGGGCATAGACCAGTTGGGATAAATAGTCTGTTTCTGTGCTACAGGTTATATAATGTACAGCATTTTAATTATTTTAAATCATTTGCAATATAAATGAGGTGCTGTGACGTCAGACTTTTGCTCATTGTCCATTCAATGTAAATTGGGACCCAGTCAAATTTCCACTCCAAGCTACGTAACTGCCCAGAAGACCTTAGGTAAAAAGTCAGTTTGCAGGAAGCAAATTGTGAAAACACAGCTCATGATTTTCCATTCCATCCATTAATGTTAATGGACAAAAAATTACATGTTGTGCGTTTGGTATTTCACACAATGTGTTCCCCACAGGTGGGAGCTTGCAATCGAAGAATCAACCTGATAGAGATAGGCCCGCCATGAATAACAAAAATAGTAGAGTTGGCAAGATGGGCCAATAGCCTGTTCCTGTTTTTATGTTTCTGTTAAGCTATCAATTTGGTTATATAAGAATATTTCAAGGCAATGTCATTTTACCCATGGATGAGAAGCAGATATGAAGCTCTGCTCAGAATTATGAATAAAATTTACCTTCCCATTTGCAATCTGCTTCCAGCTATATTTGAATATATAGGAAAATACTTCTTGATTTCAAAATAATTGTAAATGGCCACCAGGGATGATTTGTAGTGATATGGCACTAGTCCTAGATCTACACACTTGTTAATGCCACATCTCTTCAGATGCACCACAAAACTGACACAATTCTTACCCCTGGGGACTTAATAGGATGAATTTTGGGACACTCCACACTGCTGGTGGATCCTGGATGCAGCCAGCCTATATCGGAAGATTGTAGGCAGCCTATTTGCAATTTTCCAATGTGCGGTGATTGCATGCAAGACCCTGCTGATGACACATGAGCTCCAAAATTGACCCCAATGTGCAAACATAGTGGGGTAGAATTTCCACAGGGTTCTCCCACCATACTTTTAACAGACAATTGGTGGAAACCTTGGAGAGACAGTGTAAATGGCCATTTTTAGACACTTATGCCATTTCTCTGGGAATACAGCAGGAGATCGGGATCACTCCCATGGAAATTCCAAACGATTGTTCCTATCCTGAATCACATTGTTATTGGCTTCACTGAAGTTTTTTCTGAAATTCTGCCAAATTCCTTGATTGTATGAGATTGCATTCACCTGCTTTTTACCTTGGGAAATACATAGTGCTCCATCTTCTGAATTTCTTCCATGATCAAGTTAATCCTATGATATATAATCCTTAGCTTCCTCCATCTTTTAAGGATGCTGTTCTCCACAACTGTACAACAGTTCATTTTACCCGAGCTACACAGGTCTGCAGTACCCCAGGGCAAAGTTCATGACTGACTAGTCAACCTGCTCATTGATGAGACCCAAATGGGTAGACCTGTTACAGGGATCCCTGATAAACCCACCCAGCTAATGCCATCAAGGATAGGACAGCTCTCACGAGACAAACAAGGGAACGTTTACAGTGCCCTTTGTTGGTAAATTACGTAGTTTTAGCTTGTTAAATTCCAACAGTGTTCCTACATACACTTAGACATCCCTAAACTTTGGCATTTCAGAACTTGCACCTATGTTCTCCTGGCTAAGTAAGGTGTGTCTTTACAGGGGGAAAGTGTGTCTTCCGTTTCAGGCAAAGTAAAACTTACGTGGATTTCTCAGTAGTTGGTTTTCAGACCCTTCAGTATGGTAATGAGTTTCCATGTACATCAGACACCTGCTGGCCAAAACAAAAAGGTTTGAGGAAAGCAATAACTTAAAGGGGCAAGGGCTTCACTTCCAGCTCATTAAACTAGTGTTCAGGTTTGGTGTCACATGTGCACATGCATGATGATTCAGGCCTTGGTTTCCTACTGGTGCTTTGGCAAGCTTCCAGCTTCTGTGTGTTGTGTCTCAAGGTTGATATTTTGTGCTACACCAGGGCTGCATTTAATCACTGTGATGATGTTATATAACAGTTCCTTCAAGTTCACTGGAGTATTCCAGCTGTCTCCCAAGTTCCAGCATAGTTAGTCAAGACCAGATAGAACAGCAGAAGTAATCTGTGCGTCCCAAGGGGGAGACTTTAATTCTGAGCACCAGAGGAAAGGGTGGAATCATATACATTTATATTCATGATTTGGTGATTAATAAATGTATGATTTATTAACATATGCTAGCGAACACATATATGTCAGAATGTAGGAATGAAGAATAGACATGGAGTTATTCAGCTTGATCACTATTCCACTCCCTTTCTGGGCCTCAGTGTGACCATTTAAGGGGCAATTTTAGCTCTGGGGGAAACTGGTTAGATGGGCAGATAAAATTGCCAGTGGGACTTACCCGCCAATGTCCTGCTCTCTTCCCACAGGTTCCAATTTTAACCTGCTGGAAGAATGGAAGGACACCCTCCAGAAATCGGCGGGGTCCTTCTTTAAATATGCATATTGGGCTCCGACGATGCCCAACTGCTATTTTACCCAGAGGCCTATGCGGGGATGTCGTTGTAGCTTTTCCTGTCAGGCCAACTGAATCGAAAGAGGAATCAGGATGAGAAAAGTCCCAAAAAGGTAAATTGTTTGCTTTTTTTGACTTTCCTTGTGGTAAGTTTAGGCCTGTCCTACACCAAGCTTCTCCCTCTCCCCTTGATCGCGATGCCCTTTCGAACTCCCTCCAGGCAACTTACCTGATCCTTCCTTCAGGAAATTCCACTTCTGCCTGCCAGCCAGCTGCCGTTTCCTGCTTGTTTTGGGGGGGGACCTGACTGGGCCTATGCAGATCAAGTCTGGGAATTAAAATCTCTCCTCGGGGGCCTCAGGCAGCTGAGGCGGACAGTTTGCTACCCGCCTCAACCCCCACCCGCATGACTGCCGTCTTGAGTTAAAATCGGGGCTTGAATGTTTTCCAATCATAAGCCTGTAACCCTCTCTTTTGACACAGATTTTAACAAGTTGGTACGAGGTCAGAGTCCAAATAAAAGACTTGCGTCTTTTCCAAAATCTCAGTACCTATCAACAAAGCAGATTTTAAAAAACTGTCCACTTCCTGCAGAGCTGCAGTTCCAGTGCATAGGTACCTGAGCTAAACCCAGTCAGAAATCCAGGCAGATGCTTTCTTTTAATTTACGCATCATCTGTTCGCCGCACTGTGCCTCGTCTCTGCCCTTGGGCAGCAACCCATTGTGAAAACATTCAGGATCAATTGTAGCATACTGTACAAAAGAACAACAAAAGAGATTAGCACTGAGACCTTCTTCGAATAAACTAACTCCAGAGACAAAAAAAAAGTCAGAGCCCTGACGTTAATTAATGAATGAACATTGTCTGCACATTGTCTGCTCACACAACAATTCACATGACTCAGTAACTCCACCCCCCACTCCGTGTAATCTCACACTAACTCATCAACTCCCTCTGTGTAATCTTACACTAACTCATCAACTCCCTCTGTGTAATCTTACACTAACTCATCAACTCTCCCTGTGTAATCTCACACTAACTCACCAACTCCCCCGTGTAATCTCACACTAACTCACCAACTCCCCTGTGTAATGTCACACTGACTAACCAGCACTCCTGAAAAATCTTAAATTACTCACCAGCTCTCTGTTGTAATCTCATATTGTTAGCCCATCTCTCCCTGTGTAAACTCACACTGATAGCCCATCTCTCCCTGTGTAAACTCACACTGATAGCCCATCTCTCCCTGTGTAATCTCGCATTGATAGCCCATCTCTCCCTGTGTAATCTCGCATTGATAGCCCATCTCTCCCTGTGTAAACTCGCATTGATAGCCCATCTCTCCCTATGTAAACTCACACTGATAGCCCATCTCTCCCTGTGTAAACTCACACTGATAGCCCATCTCTCCCTGTGTAAACTCACACTGATAGCCCATCTCTCCCTGTGTAAACTCACACTGATAGCCCATCTCTCCCTGTGTAAACTCACACTGATAGCCCATCTCTCCCTGTGTAATCTCGCATTGATAGCCCATCTCTCCCTGTGTAATCTCGCATTGATAGCCCATCTCTCCCTGTGTAATCTCGCATTGATAGCCCATCTCTCCCTGTGCAATCTCACATTGATAGCTCATCTCTCCCTGTGTAATCTCGCATTGATAGCCCATCTCTCCCTGTGTAATCTCGCATTGATAGCTCATCTCTCCCTGTGTAATCTCACATTGATAGCTCATCTCTCCCTGTGTAATCTCGCATTGATAGCTCATCTCTCCCTGTGTAATCTCACACTGGCTGTACAGCTAATGAGACCGGTGGCAGGACCACTGTAAACCGGTCTGCCGGCTTCATTTGTTTATTACCGGCGAACAGCAGGTGTTTGTTTTGTCCCTAGAGGCATGAAGATCGTAAGCAGAGACCAGGAGAGGGGAGGGTGGCAATCGGGAGCGGTGGTCGGCAGCGGCCTGTGAATTTAATGTGGAGCCAGGAGACGCAATCCTTATCTACCAGGCTCCACAATAAGGTAAGTAAAAAAACGCTGTTTTGGCTGCCTAGCACCCGAGAATAACAAATTTTGCAAAGGGAACCTGAAACAAACATTAAACCCTCAATTTGCCTTTACCAACATGGCGGGCAACGCACTACTGGCACGAAATGAGCGCGTGCACGCCACCCGCCATATTGGATGCTTAGGCGCCCATTTCATGCATGTAAAATGGGCACGGTGTTGGCGAATTTCTAGGCCACTAATTCCCTGTAAAGAAGGGAAACTTGGACGGCTCTATAAGAACTGTAGTATCCCCATGGCGCAGAAGGTGTTATTTTTAGAAATTTTAATTAGTCATTCAAAAAAAGAGAGAAATGAACATAATCCTTTTATTAGAAAATGGGTTATAATCACATCAGCGTCTGCTTCAAGTGTGACATAATTTTCCAATTACAAACTTTATGTCTAAAAGAAATGTATTTTTTTAATTACTTTTCTGATCCAAGTTTGAGCATTGAGTAAAGGAATACCTTTAAGAGACAGTTTGATTCTGAATCTTTCATCTGATTTCAACTGCCTCCAATAAATTGATTTAAAATAGTCCATTAGAGCCTTTTACAACTTTCAATACCTTCAACCAGCCTCTAATATCCTCCAACAGTTTCCAGTAGTTTCTAGTATCTTACCTCCAATAGTTTCAAACAGCTTCCAACCACCCTCAACATTTTCCAATGATTTCCAGTAGCGTGCACTATCTTTCAATAGTTTCCTAACACCTTTCGCCACCCACTAATAGCATCCAACAGTCTCTAAGTGTTGCTATCATTTTCCAAACACTATCATCAGTTCCGAGCAGCACTCACCATTCTGCTGTAGCTTCCAAGAGTATCTAATGGAGTTTGACAGTGTCCTCAACCTTCCTTTCATCTCCAGCAGCATCAATCACATTCCAAGAACGCTGAACATCCTCCAGAAGCTCTCAACAGCCTCTGCCAAGTTCCAGCATGGTTTATAGCCTTCCAAGAGCCTTTAAGGTTGAATGTAAGATGACAATTTCAACAGCAGGTTTCAAGTGGGAAGCAACCAGTTTGTGCCAGGTGGGTACGGTTAAAATCAATCCCGTGGTCCTGGCATCCAAGCTGAACTCACCAGATTAATCAAAGTTACCTCATTACTATATTTAAATGGATGTCCAAGTGCATAGCACATGATGCCTGGGAGAGCGCCAAGGTTAGGCGATCAGGTGGCAGCAGCAGTTAAAGGGCTGCAAGCTGTTTCTAAAACTGTGCCTGTGTTTTTTTTTAGGTGGGTGGGGAATCCAATCCAATGCACTAATCAGGCATTGGAGGCCATGGTATAGAAGGCCCTGCAACAATAGGTTGCCCTGTGTTCCATCCAGTAAATCAGTCTTTATATTTCTCACCTATACTCCCTTGAAGCCCTTGTTTCAAATGGGCACTGAAGGTTTAGAGTGCTGCTCAAACATTTTAATCAAATTATGGGTAGGACTCCCCATTTATATAAAAATTGGAGGCTTGATGAGTCTTGCACATAAGCTGTGTACAGGCTCCAACTGTGCAAAGTGTTTCGCGATTGTATAGACATGTGAAGTGTACATAGAGTATGAAGTCGGCCTCAGGCCTCCACAACCTATAATACAGGGCTCTGGTGCTTTCTCCGATGGTGTGATTGTGTCATAGTATGTGTGTGAGACAGTTAATGTACTAGTATTTGTATGTGTGTGACAGTAAGTGTATTAGTGTTTGTGTGTGTGTAATGGTGAGTATAGAATTGTGTGATAGTGTGTGTGTAATATGACTGTAGTTTAATATGTTTGTGTATGTGGGATAGTGTGTGAGTGTGTGTGTAGCTGCCTGTGCAAGTTTGTGCAATCATTTAGCTGCCTTTGTTGACTCTTCATTTTGGATACCCTTGAGTCATCCCTATTGTGCCTTTTGCTGTAGTTCTGGTAAGTGATACTGTTGTTTAATAACTTCTTGGTAAGACTTCAATCTACTGGTCCCTGTTCCATATTGAAGGGCAGACAGTGTTGGCTGGAGAGGTTCATTAATAACATTTGGGGAGAGGAAACCTTGAACTGTAGCCAATATTTGTAAACAATTTTACAACACCAAGTTATAGTCCAACGATTTTATTTTTAATCCCACAAGCTTTCGGAGGCTTTCCCCTTCCTCAGGCGGTGTGGAAGTGACAATTTCGAATCCTTCGCATTTTAAGATCACATAACAAAGCCTGGTGATTACTGCCCGTTGCCAAGGCAATCACAGTGAGCAGACAGAAAGGTGTCATCTAAAAGGCCACTGAATATACAACACCCAAAAAAAAAGAGAGACAGAACGAAGACAGTCAATGACCCGTTATATTAAAAACAGATAACATTTGTTCGCTGGTGGGGTTACGTGTAGTGTGACATGAACCCAAGATCCCGGTTGAGGCTGTACTCATGGGTGCGGAACTTGGCTATTAATTTCTGCTCGACGATTTTGCGTTGTCGTGTGTCTCGAAGGCCGCCTTGGAGTATGTTTACCCGAAGGTTGGTGGCTGAATGTCCATGACTGCTGAAGTGTTTCCCGACAGGGAGAGAACCCTGTGTGATGGTGGTATCTGTGTCGATGATCTGGCATGTCTTGCAGAGGTTACCGTGGCAGGGTTGTGTCTCTGCAAGACATGCCAGATCATCGACACAGATACCACCATCACACGAGAGGACACCACCCACCAGGTGCACGGTTCATACTCCTGTGACTCGGCCAACGTTGTCTACCTCATACGTTGCAGGAAAGGATGCCCCAGAGCATGGTACATTGGCGAGACCATGCAGACGCTGCGACAACGGATGAACGGACACCGCGCAACAATCGCCAAACAGGAGGGTTCTCTCCCTGTCGGGGAACACTTCAGCAGTCATGGACATTCAGCCACCGACCTTCGGGTAAACATACTCCAAGGCGGCCTTCGAGACACACGACAACGCAAAATCGTCGAGCAGAAATTAATAGCCAAGTTCCGCACCCATGAGGACGGCCTCAACCGGGATCTTGGGTTCATGTCACACTACACGTTACCCCACCAGCGAACAAATGTTATCTGTTTTTAATATAACGGGTCATTGACTGTCTTCGTTCTGTCTCTCTCTTTTTTTGGGGGGTTGTATATTCAGTGGCCTTTTAGATGACACCTTTCTGTCTGCTCACTGTGATTGCCTTGGCAACGGGCAGTAATCACCAGGCTTTGTTATGTGATCTTAAAATGCGAAGGATTCGAAATTGTCACTTCCACACCGCCTGAGGAAGGGGAAAGCCCCCGAAAGCTTGTGGGATTAAAAATAAAATCGTTGGACTATAACTTGGTGTTGTAAAATTGTTTACAATTGTTAACCCCAGTCCATCACCGGCATCTCCACATCATGTAGCCAATATAGCATCATAGAGTATGTGATCTTTGAATGGTTGAAGATGCCACTCAGTGCAGAGTTGAAAGATGTTCCATCACACAGCACCTGTCATCTTTCACCTTGATCAACAGACATGGCCACAAAAGTGGATGAGGCAACAGTGCCTGGCAAGCATTCTGTTTTATAAAAGATACACACAGTGGACGGGCACTGCGGCTTTTAAAACTGTGCAGTAGTGTATAGATGTTGGTATTGCTTTGGCAAGCTCAAGTGATAAACATATCACTGACTATGTAAGAGTCTGTGTGCTTGGAGGATGACTGCATCAAAACAAGGAAACAGCATCTGCTCCAAATTGACTGAAGGAGGTTTGGAGGCGGAAACTTTTGGAACTGAGTGGTCACAGCCTGGTGGCTGGCTGGAGGCACGATGTTATCTACAGCGCAGAGGCAAACGCACACTGGTGATGTGGTCTAATGCTCTGTCGAGCTTGTGGCCAGGAAAATCGTGAGAAAGGATAGGCCGATGAGATCCATTTTATCAAGAAAGCTTTCATATGTGCTGTAATGCAAGCAATCAGTGTGAAGTTGTGTTCAGATCATTGTGTTCTGATCATTGCTGACTCCCTGTCTGCCAGAACATTGAATTTAATATCCTCATCCTCATCTTCAAATGCCTTCACAGCATCTTCAGCTATATTTCCCCGCCTTTGTTACCGGTATGTTAAAAAAAACTTACACTCCCCTCAAGACAACCTCACTGACTTTCTACACAACCGACATGGTGATCAATCAGGTCAGCTGAGCCTCTCTGTGAAGGACAAATCACTCAAGTTCTCTTGTCAGTCTCCTGGCTGGTTCACCATTGTTAGAAAATCCGTATGCCGATACGGAGATTCCTGTCAATTAATCCGAACTGACACCATATTGGTTAGAGAATTGAGGTTTTTATTGTTCACAGACAGCATTTGATCATTTTACATAACAATCATTGAGCAGTAACTAACAGTCTTAAACAAGAGTGATATTATCTGTTTAGCGACTGGACAGCCGGCGCGGATGGCCCGTTCCTAGTTGCTCCTCGGAGAGTTAGACAGGGTTAGGCTGAGGCCAGCGTTAATGTCCCCTGGAAATATGTAACTCTCGGAGTGTTACACAGGGTTAGGCCGAAGCCAGCATTGACGTCCCCTGGAAATATCTAACTCCCCTCCTCTCCGGCTGTGGTGCTTCTGGCTAAAAGCCAGTCTTTATATACTCCATTGATGCCTGAGGAATGTGCAATTCTGCACGTACTGTTTGCAGGTGGTGGGTTAGATAATAGTATCAGTTCCTCTGTTTCTTATCTGGGCAAGGGTGGTCAAAATATTCCTGGAATCGGTGCAAAGGTCATCCTGGATCTGGTACCATTTTCACCAAAGCAGAATGGTACCATTTTCACAGAAGCACAAAGAAGGTTCTCCAATATAGCTGACTTCGGCAGTTTCCTGAGGGTCTGTAGCTTTCCAGCTTTCCTGTTAGCTGACCACATTGTTCTATTAGAAGGGTCAGCAGTTTTCCATACTGCTGCTTCATTATACTTTCCCCCCTGCCTGGTTTGCTACTTGATCTTAGTTTTTAATCCATTTACAGCTGATTTCATATTTATTAGAGTCTTAGCTTATTTGATTGATTCTTACACAGCCTTGTCCCTCCTGTGCCCTCAGTTCCTCTTACTAGGGTTGTCAACTCTAGTTGGCCGTATTCCTGGAGTTTTCATCACATGCCCTCCCGCCTCCAACCGTCCCGTCCAGTCAAACAGCCTTTCTTCCCATCTCCAATATTATTATAACTAATAAACAAAAGCGTTCAATGAAAAAAAGACAATTGTTTAAACCACCTATAATTTTTCTTCTGGGTTGTTCGCAGCAGTGTCCATGAGATTATTCTTTAATTCCTGGAGATTCCAGAGAAATCCTGGAGAGTTGGCAATCCTACCTCTGAACCTGGCCTTCTGTACATCCTTCTCTTTGCTCTGCCATTGATGACAGATCCTTCAGCTGCCTTAACTCTATTTTCTTAAATTCCTACTTAAATCTCTGCCTTTCCACTCTCTCTCTCCACCTTTAGAAACCTTCTCAAGATCCATCTTTTTGACCAAGCTTTCAGTAACTCTTCCATCATGGCTTGGCATCAGTTCCTTTATTCCTTTTATCTACTTTTCTCCTCTGCCCCTATATAAAATGTCATGATTTGTTTTCTACATTAAAGTTACTATATAAATGCAAGTTAATGTTTGTAAAACATCGCTTTCATTCAAATGGCCTGAAGACAGTTTGCGTAAATTAATTTGATTGCTTACAATCCAAAATCTGTGCCTTTTGTTTTCTGCCTTGCAGAGAAGATGTATCCCAAGTCTAACATTTAATTCTGATTGTCACAAATTTACATACTGGAAATTGCATAGGAATTCCAGTGCATCTAAAGCTTATGAGCACAAAGCCAAATTTTACAGTTTAAAACAATTAATCCAATTTATTTCGGCTTGAATGATGTACTGAAATTAAGATATTAATACGAGCAATATTTTTAAATACATCAATTACAGAGAATCCATTAGTGCTTATTGCTCTCTCAATTTCTTCTTGAATGAAACAGTGTCTTGGAACAATCTATTACTGTATCAATCAGGTATTCAAATGAAATATGCAAGTTGATCATTCATGGAGCCCTTGTCTTCAGCAGCCTTTAGAAATCCATTTAGAACTAAAGGACATAGAAAGGTCAACCTCAGTTTTCCCCTTAATTCTTTTGCAGTAGGATAGAAATTCTTTGAAATAGAAAACAATCTCATTGATGTAGAAACACAGATATCATGGCCCAGAAATTCAACTTTTAGTGGGTATTTAGTGCGAATTTGGGGCAAGTACTTTTTATGGCCAACAGATTGGAACAGAAGCCATTTCCATCAGAGTTTTGCCTCAAGATTAGTCCGCCCAAATTTCCGCAAGCTTTTTGGTAGTTCCCATAATCCCTTCGCTGAGTCCCCAGCCAATTAATTAGCATATCTTATAATGAAGGAATATAGGAACAACAGTAGTTCGTAGAACAAGGCCAGTGTCTGCAGCCCCGCATTTCCTAGTTTTACATTCGCAATGCACGAGGAGTTAGAATGAGAATTATGAGGCACATCTGTTGGCAGGATCATCTGATACTAGTGGATGTGAGGTGTCTTTGAGCCTAAAGACCACTGAAAGTTTGAGAAGTTATAACTGCAGCTGGGAACAGTTTCCTGGAATGATTTCTTCTTTTTACACACGCATGTGCACACACATATATGCACACACACAGAAATCATAGTAGTGAAATATGAATGATAACAAAGTTGGATTTGATACATATTTTGACCACAGATAGACTGACCCAGGTTAAAAATACTGGGTACTTGGGCTTGAGGAATTAATTGTAAGAAAGAGTAAGTGCTGGGTCAGCAGGATGCATCATAAAAAGTGGTTGTTCCAATATCAGCTTTAAGACACTCTGGGGGTAATAATATTAGGAATGTATATCATCACATTACTGAAAAATCAATACTCATGGCATCTCTGTTTGGGGAGAACTAAATGACAGAGAGACTTGACTTGCTGGTGTGTTAATGCAACATTTTACAAAGCCCGCATTTAAAGGGATGTGAATCGGCTCCGTATCTGTAGGCTTCAACTACTGATGGGTTCAGGTGAGCAGATGAGAAGGCTTCACTAGAGATGTGGTACAGGTAAGAGTGTTATGTTACAGGTAAGACAGCCTTGTCACAGGTCACAAGAACAATGAGGACTTGCATTTATATGGTGCCTTTAACAAAGGAAAACATCCCAAGGTGCTTCACAGAGGTGTAAGTCAAAAAACATATGCCGAGCCAAAGAAGGAAAGGTTGGTCAAAGAAGTGGGTTTTATGGAGGGTTTGAAAGGAGGAGAGGTGGTGGGGTTTGGGGAGGGAATTCCAGAGCAGGAGACTTAAGTGACTGAAAACATGATCGCCAATGGTAGGGTGATGGGAGGCAGGGTATGCAAGAGGCTGGTGTAAGACGAATAGAGTTTTGGGGAGAAGGGTTGTAGGGTTTGAGGAGGTTACAGATTGAGGGAGGAGCAAGGATGAAAATGTTACATTTGAGAGCCCTGATTTTAACTCGGAGTGGGAATCGGCCAAGGGCCGCGTGAGTGGCAAATACCCCTGACCTCATCAGCAAGATGCCCGGGCGATTTTAAATTCTGAGCTTCATCTGCATGTTCCTGGTAAGTTACTCACCTGCAACCAGTGGAAAGTGGCAGCTGGCTAGCAGGAGGGGAGCACAATGTCGTGTTGCAGGAAGCTGCTGGTGAGGACCAAAAAATGGTCCCCAGCACTCTGGTAAGTCGTGGGAGGGGATTTCCGGAGGGTCTCGCAATCATTCTTTGCTCCTCCCGACCCTTCTTCCTGCTAGCTTCAGCTAGCAGGAAAACCACAATGGCTTCCTCACTCTGGCCACTGGTTAAAATAGCAATTGGGCCCCGATGATGTCATGGGAGCCCAATCTGCATATTTAAAGAAGGACCTCACCTGCTCAGAGGAGCAGTTTAAAATTGGACACTGCGGGAAGGCAATGGGGCATTGGCAGGTAAGTCATCCGGCCGACTTTAACTGCCTGCTTGGTTTTTGCAGGGCGGAGAGGGTTAAATGGTCCCTGAAGTGTTTGGGACCGGGAGCCAATGTAGGTTAGTGAGGATGGATGTGAGGAGGACATCAAGTGAGATAATGATATGGGCATCAGAGTTCTGGATGAGCTGAAGTTTATGCAGAGTGTAGGATGGCGGCCAGCCAGAAGAGCATCAGAGTAATCGACAAGGCTGAAGCGTTTGCAAACATCTTCAGCCAGAAGTGCCGAGTGGATGATCCATCTCGGCCGTCTCCCAACATTCCCACCATCACAGAAGCCAGTCTTCAGCCAATTCGATTCACTCCACGTGATATCACAAAATGGCTGAGTGCATTGGATACAGCAAAGGTTATGGGCCGACAACATCCCGGCTGTAGTGCTGAAGTCTTGTGCTCCAGAACTAGCTGTGCCTCTAGCCAAGCTGTTCCAGTACAGCTATAACACTGGCATCTACCCGACAATGTGGAAAATTGCCCAGGTATGACCTGTCGACAAAAAGCAGGACAAATCCAATCCGGCCAATTACCGCCCCATCAGTCTACTCTCAATCATCAGCAAAGTGATGGAAGGTGTCGTCGACAGTGCTATCAAGCGGCACTTACTCACCAATAACCTGCTCACCGATGCTCAGTTTGGGTTCCGCCAGGACCACTCGACTCCAGAGCTCATTACAGCCTTGGTCCAAACATGGACAAAAGAGCTGAATTCCAGAGGTGAGGTGAGAGTGACTGCCTTTGATATCAAGGCAGCATTTGACCGAGTGTGGCACCAAGGAGCCCTAGTAAAATTGAAATCAATGGGAATCAGGGGGAAAACTCTCCAGTGGCTGGAGTCGTACCTAGCACAAAGGAAGATGGTAGTGGTTATTGGAGGCCAATCATCTCAGCCCCAGGACATTGCTGCAGGAGTTCCTCAAGGCAATGTCCTAGGCCCAACCATCTTCAGCTGCTTCATCAATGACCTACCCTCCATCATAAGGTCAGAAATGGGGATGTTGGCTGATGATTGCACGGTGTTCAGTTCCATTCGCAACCCCTCAGATAATGAAGCAGTCCGTGCCTGCATGCAGCAAGACCTGGACAACATCCAGGCTTGGGCTGATAAGTGGCTTTTAACTTTCGCACTAGACAAGTGCCAGGCAATGACCATCTCCAACAAGAGAGAGTCTAACCACCTCCCCTTGACATTCAACGACATTACCATTGCCGAATCCCCCACCATCAGCATCCTGGGGGTCACCATTGACCAGAAACTTATCTGGACCAGCCATATAAATACTGTGGCTACAAAAGCAGGTCAGAGGCTGGGTATTCTGCGGCGAGTGACTCACCTCCTGACTCCCCAAAGTCTTTCCACCATCAAAAGGCACAAGTCAGGAGTGTGATGGAATACTCTGCACTTGCCTGGATGAGTGCAGCTCCAACAACACTTGGTTGGGTTGGGTTCTTAACATCTGTACTAATTGTTTCTACCACCAGCTTTAGCCTATAGCCTCTTGTTCTAGAGCCCTGGCATAGTTTTGCACCATTTAATCTCGTCTATACTTCCATAAGTCACCCCTCTTAGTCGTCTCCTTTCAAGACTCAAGGGTAACAGTTTTTTCTCGTCTTTCCTTGTAGTTTAATGTTCTGACTCGAGGGATCGGCCTCGTGGTTCTTCTTTGCACTGCATCCGTGGCTTGAATGTTTTTGGCTAGGCCTTGGCTTGTCACGGAGCTTGCTCTTTTAATTATCAAGTTGCCATATTCAATTGTTTTCATCTCCATTTCTGGCACCCTGGGGTTTGCTCCCAATCATCACTAGCCCATTGTTACAGACTATCCCAACTAACCTTCATCTCCCACTTGCTATCATAGTCTGATCGTCCCTGAACCTCGTAACACATGCACCTTCACATTTACGGTACTAATTTCAAGGACTAACCCTAATTCGAACTCAAACTCTCTGTGGTGACCCCTCTTCCCCCACAATCTGGTAGGTTTTATATACACACACACACACACACACACACACACACAAAATCAGCAGCCCTAATGAAATTCAAACACTGTTATTTTAAGGAGAAATCGAAGCACATCTTAATAACTGCAATTTCTTTCCCCCTTTCAGTAACCTCACCATGCCTGGAATTGCTTTAAACAGCCATGGAATTATTTATGAGTACTTCGAAAATCTAGATGTTCTGTTTCTATCTAATTGGACTCAGATCACTGGTACTGATCCATTAGAAGAGAATCTGCTCAGTAGAATCATAAAGAGCCCATAAAAGTTAGCAGATGTAGTATCTTTATGACCTCATAAAGCAAATGCTTTTTATTGTTATTGAACAAACACGTAATCTGATCTTTACAACACAATATCTGAGCCCAATAGAAACATCACCAAACACATAAAGGTTAGAAATCCATGGCAGGTTTTGCGTTCTGAACAATTAGCTTTAGTACACCAAGTCTTTTCTGCTTTTGCTCCGACACAATATATTACTGATTTAATTAGGCAGCATTTACTACATTGACACCTCTGTCTCGCTGAGCAGCAACAGAGTCTGAATCGACCAATTTAAGAACAAACCAGAATTCAACATGAACTATTTTCTCGCTAATAGGCATGCTCACTTGGTAGATGGTGAGCTGTTTATTTACATGTACAGGCCGATAGTGAGGAACAATCTGAGGCTCTGGTTAGATGTTAACGTGTCTCTGAACCTGTGTTGCCGGAACAGGTATTATTCTGGTGCATGTATTAATTCCTGATGTATGTGCAGCCCATTTTCACATTTTTGATATGTGCGGCTGAATGTGTTAGTGAAGTCATTGGATCTATAACCTCAGATGGAAGACTACTGAGGAAGTACCCAGGCAGCCCACACTTACTCCCTTACTACCCTCAGCAACCAATAGGCTGAGCAACATTGATCCCATATTCTGAGATGGACTCAAATCCAAGTTCCAAACATTACGAAGTGGGCTTAAGCCTCCTGGATATCCTACGCTCTCAGGGGCTCCTGATTTGTGGGCAGATATGGAGCTGTATAAGTGATTGGTATATTGAACTCACCAGGGTAGATTTACTGATTGGCAACACTGAATTTCTGGTCGTACAGTGCGTATTACCAATAGGGCAGGAATGATGCATCATGCACATTTCCAGTTCCGTGTTGGCACAGGAAGCTGAAAGAGCCAGAGCTTAAATTTTAATATTAAAATTAAGTCCTTATAACATCATTTAAACAGGATTGCAATTTTCCAGCATTCTCACCCATTGATATGTGGAAGTGGTTTTCACGAGCCCTGCCTGAAGATTTCTATGATTATTTCAGGCCATTTTTCAACTTTTCTTTCTCTTTTTCTGCTGTTATCATCGACACAGTCAGGAGCCATTGCAGCAATTGTTGTGGCACAGATATTTATTGCCTATAACAATAGTGCCATTGACAAAGGGTTTCCCCAAACAAATCCCCCTACACTTGTGCTTGTTGGAGGAAGTAGAGAAGGACCAATGGAAGATTACTTCACCGGCAGTATTCTGTTCTCACCCACCAGAACACTCAAACCAGCATCTACAGACTTAGCTCATCTTGCCAGAGGATTCCCAAGGCAGGCTGTGACATCAGACCTTATGGCATGATTGCGATATGTGAAGGTTTGACTATCCTTAATGCTGGCTGTTTCTTTACAAGCATTCTTTGGCATGAAGCACCACAAGGGACCCAACTCCAGTCCTTACAGTCCCTTGTTTAAAATCTGACTGACTGCCCAAGTGTCTCTTTGTCCTTTTTCTCTGTGCTCCCAGCCAGTGAAAGGACAGTCCCTCTGACTTCTGCCCCATTAGTGATTTGCCAGTAGGCCTGTTAATAAAACTTGCCTTCTTTCCTCCCCCACTGGGGTGTGGGTTTAAAAAAGAGGCTAGAAATTAGATCTTGTTGCACCCGTTTTACAGGCATAAAATGGATACAACGAGGGCCAATTTTGGGGACCAACATCCTGCATCCTAAGGACACACTGAAATCAATGGAATGAAAATTAGGCAGGTTCTATAATGCCAGATTACTGCCAAAATGGTGACGTTTAAATCTACCCCTATTTGTTTAATCAAATTAGGGGAGATTTTCCTGGGTCTGCTCTCAGGCACACTGGATCATTTGGGTGCAGCAAAGATTGGGAAATTGGAATTTTTTTTTTATTCGTTCATGGGATGTGGACGTTGCTAACAAGGCCAGCATTTATTGCCCAACCCTAATTGTCCTTGAGAAGGTGGTGAGCCGCCTTCTTGAACCGCTGCAGTCTGTTAGGTAAGAGTTCTCCCACAGTGTTGTTAGGTCGGAAGTTCCAGGATTTTGACCCAGCGACGATGAAGGAACGGCACTATATTTCCAAGTCGGGATGGTGCATGACTTGGAGGGGATCATGCAGGTGGTGTTGTTCCCATGTGCCTACTGCCCTTGTCCTTCTAGGTGGTAGAGTTTGCGGGTTTGGGAGGTGCTGTCGAAGAAGCCTTGGCGAGTTGCTGCAGTGCATCCTGTGGATGGTACACACTGCAGCCACAGTGTGCCGGTGGTGAAGGGAGTGAATGTTTAGGGTGGTGGATGGGGTGCCAATCAAGCGGGCTGCTTTGTCCTGGATGGTGTCGAGCTTCTTGAGTGTTGTTGGAGCTGCACACATCCAGGCAAGTGGAGAGTATTCTGGCACACTCCTGACTCGTGCCTTGTGGATGGCGGAAAGGCTTTGGGGAGTCAGGAGGTGAGTCACTCGCCGCAGAATACCCAGCCACAGTAATTATGTGCTGGTCCAGTTAAGTTTCTGGTCAATGGTGACCCCCCAGGATGTTGATGGTGGGGGATTCGGTGATGGTAATGCCGTTGAATGTCATGGGGAGGTGGTTAAACTCTCTCTTGTTGGAGATGGTCATTGCCTGGCACTTGTCTGGTGCGAATGTTACTTGCCACTTATCAGCCCAAGCCTGGATGTTGTCCAGGTCTTGCTGCATGCGGGCACGGACTGCTTCATTATCTGAGGGGTTGCGAATGGAACTGAACACTGTGCAATCATCAGCGAACATCCCCATTTCTGACCTTATGATGGAGGGAAGGTCATTGATGAAGCAGCTGAAGATGGTGAGGCCTAGGACACTGCCCTGAGGAACTCCTGCAGCAATGTCCTGGGGCTGAGATGATTGGACTCCAACAACCACTACCATCTTCCTTTGTGCTAGGTATGACTCCAGCCACTGGAGAGTTTTCCCCCTTATTGGGAAGGTTAATGTGCATGCCTATAAAAGGAACCTACCTGATTTTCCAAAATCCACTGTGCCCAAGCAATGCAGTGTGCCTGAGCACAGACCTAGGAAAATCTTCCCTATCAAGCTTCTTTGATGTATCTTAGGTGTGTCTTACCCTAAGAATTATCCTACTGCTCTGATAGGAATAAAAGTTGTAAACAATTTTACAACACCAAGTTATAGTCCAGCAATTTTATTTTAAATTCACAAGCTTTCGGAGGCTTCCCCCTTCGTCAGGTGACATCGTTCACCTGACGAAGGAGGAAGCCTCCGAAAGCTTGTGAATTTAAAATAAAATTGCTGGACTATAACTTGGTGTTGTAAAATTGTTTACAATTGTCAACCCCAGTCCATCACCGGCATCTCCACATCAGGAATAAAAGTGTGTGCACTACCCAACATTCCCCAAAGCAACTGTAATTATGGAGATTGACGCCGGGAATTTCCTCAACAGTTCTCCCGATCGGTCGGCAAAACTTCAGCGGAAAATCAGTGGAAATCCCGAATAGTTGTGTTTCTGCCGATCTTCCATCAAAGTTACAGGAGCTAATTGGGAGAGCTCCTGAGGAAATTCCCTGTAAATGTATTGTCTGTTATCTAAGTGTGACATCGCATGAATCAAAGATTAACAACTTTCCGTTGCATTAGAGTTTCTTAACCGTGACATTTGTCAACAATATAAATTCAAACTCTTTTTGTACTTTTTTAAAGATTAAATAATTATCTTGTGTGCATGTGTTCGAAATGCAGTTTATTTTTAATCTCTTAGGATGTACTTGTATAAGACAACAGTACGTTAGCTTATGGAAGAGTAAATAATTATACCAAACAGACAGATTTATAATGCAGAAATCCAACAGTTAAATTGAAGCACCACAAGTTTTATGTACAAACCTGAAGCAATATCTACAATCATTGATGTCTTCCTGTTTACTAGATCAGTTTTTAAAAAAGGCCCAAAGTGGCTGAACCACCTCAGGCCTGAGGTATGTGGGTGAGAAAACAAATTAAGGACCAACAGAGGTAAAAAGGAAGTCTTGGTGAACCATCCCATGTAGTCAAGGGACCAAATGACAGGCAGGAAATGTCAACAACTATTTTGTGAAAGTCAACAAACTAACTGAACAATTTTGCCATTTATTTCCATTTGCCCAAACTCCCCATTTTTTCACATCTTGTACAAGTCTCGCTATGATTACCTTAACTGCAGCATTTCATGTAACCTGAATTGTAGTGGTCAAGGAACAACATAATAAATTAGAATGGGTGAGAACAACAACCATTTATATAGTACTCGATGTGTAAAATAAATTCTTAGAAAACCTGACAAGGCAGAGAGGTGGACATTAAGCAAGAAAAGGACTAATTTGAGGTTGGGGAATGGCAGACAGCTGAGGTACCTGGGTACGAGCCCCATAGGCCCGTGCGTTAATCCACCCCTGCTGCATCTGCCTGATGCTGTGCCTTATCTGTGAGTGTTTGATGAGGTAATGTAGAAGAAGCTTGACTCTGTACCTCGCTCATTCTACATCTGAACTGGAATTACTTGATGGACAGGTAAGGAAGACTTACTCCGCATCTAACCCATGCTAAATCTGATCTGGGCGTGCTTGATAGAATAGGGATTTAAATCAACGTCTAACCTATGCTGTACCTGATCTGTTGGTGCCAGATGGTGACACTGGTGCACAAAATTCCTTTCTCTGGCACTGGCATCTACTTCCGTTAGCACAAAAATGGAAAGCAAAGTGAATCAAAGTATAGAAGATCACGTCAATGTGCTTTGGATCTAGACTATTTGAGGGAGACAAAGTAGGCAGGTCAATGATCTTTCACCTCTGGAACTTAGGTTCAAAACAAATTAAGACAAAATGGATGAAGGTGTCAACTGTATTGCTGCATTAAAGAGGTTGGCAGCATTTGACTTTCATACACTCGAAGCTAAGTCTCCAGTTAGGAAGATGTTGAGGAATCTCTGATGAATGGCACATAGGACCTTCCTGTCATTCAGAAAGTGAACCATATGGGAACCTGGTAATAAATTAATAATGGGATTTCCCTGCTGCCTATTGATCCTGTCCTGTTGTCACTCAACGTTACTTCTACCTTCAACATAAATATGAAGAAAATGGTTTTGAAAAATAAACTTAAGACAGAGTGTTGACAGGTGGCTCTTATTAAATGCGTTATGCTTTTTCAGAATGATACAAAAACTGTCACCATACTCCACAGGAGAAATATGGCTGTAATTCATCAGCTGCAGAATGAAGGAGGCCTGAGTATTGATAGATATCTTTCTTGCTGAAAGGCAGGGAGATTTGCCAAAAACAAAGTCATAAACTTACAAAGTTAATGGAATCAGACTACTGGAACTAAGATGGTTCTATAAGGGAGATTATTTTCTGTATAACTCTGTAGGCACAGAGCAAGAGTAACATAGGGATAGAGGCGCACGGGGATAGAGGCGCAAAGAGAAAGGGGTGCATAATGTTAAAGACACATAGGGAAAGAGGTACATAGCACTGGGACCACTGCTCCGTAATGTGAGGTCAGCTCATTCCAATATTTTGATTTTTCTCCCAGTGTCCTGATGGATGTGCAGGGAGAATGTTGAGCTTGTTATGGATGTTTCCAGCACCAGCAGCTTCCAAATGGATTCTGGAGCTTTGCCTGACTTTTTCTGAGGGGATAAGAAGGATGATGGCCAAATTCCACAGGAGGTTAGCAGGCTGGCTGTAGTGAAAAGTAAGGGCCATCGCCGAAAAAAAAAGTCCAAATTGGCACTGTGTAACTGGAGCAGATGAATAGTATTATGGTGAGCCCCCTTCATTTCCATAGCATTTGGAGCCTTAATGAGCCTTGCCCAGAGATTGTGTGCAGCTCCCAGCCAGTTGATTCGGGCAAGTTGAAGGCCTCAGAAGTTGAGAAGGCCTCAGGCCTTTGTGCTTGATAATACAGAATAGCTATTATTGAAAACCTAACCTTTGGCCAAGTTTTTAGTCACACTTCCTAATATTTACTTCTTTGACTCAGTGTCAAGTTTTTCCTGATTACGCTCCGATGAAGTGGCTTGGAACATTGTCCTGTGTTAAAAGCGCTATATAAATGCAAGTTGCTGTTATTGCTGAAATATCAGTCCCTCTGTGTTATGAGTTGTCAGCTTTTTTGAAACTTCTTCTATTTTGGCACGTATACTCGGGAAACACAAGGCCACAGCTATGCAGGCTTAGATACCCACATGGCCGGAGATACACAAGGAAAGAGATAGACAGGTCTAGAGAAATACAAGGCTAGAGACACACAGGGCTAGAGATAGTAGTGTAGCAATGCATATTGGGGATATTAGCAAACAAAGGAATGCCCAATTAACTTTTTTTTTAGTGTTCACCTGCTAACATCACCAACAGTAATTTCTAGAAGTACACAGAGTTAGAGCTACATACAGCTTGAGTTTCACAGGATGGAGACACACAGTGCTAGAGACACACAAGGAAAGAGATGCACGGGGCTAGAGAAACACAGTTCCAAAGATACGGGGCTAGAGACACAGAAGATACCGAGCTGTCTGCTACTTTGCTCTATGGATATTTGGCTGTAGAGACAGAGGAGTAGAAATTGGTATGCGTTGCATTTATTTTTTGGGAGTAAAACAGGCTCAAAGCATACCAATTTAGCAGTGGGATGGCCTTTGCCTAATCTGTGCAGGTGTTGGTCGTCTGCTAAAGCCATGGTTTTTTTTTTAGGCAACCCAGACAGCTGCCTAAAACAGGCGTTAGGCTCCTTAAGTATGTAAATTAGGGGCCTGTAGCAGGACACCATCAAGAAATTTGTCTGCGAAGAATAGGGGAGATATCCTTCCTGTGGAGGTGAAGGAGTAAGAGTGCTCCATTTTTTCCACATCATTCACCTGAGGAAGGAGGAAGCCTCCGAAAGCTTGTGAATTTAAAATAAAATTGCTGGACTATAACTTGGTGTTGTAAAATTGTTTACAATTGTCAACCCCAGTCCATCACCGGCATCTCCACATCACAGAAATTACGATCAGCCTGCCCCCCTGACCCCGTAGCCTACTGCAATTCACCCTCCCAGGACTTACCTGAGGGCCAGGGCCAGCGATGCAGGCAGCCTGACATTGATGTCTTCGCTCGGGCGACCTGCCAAGCATGCAGATTAGAAGCCCAAGGGTCAATTTCCATCGATCCTCGGGCCTCTCAGTTTGGCCACATGTTGGTCGAAAATGGGCCCAGACCAAAATCTACCCCAGGGCATTTTACTGATGCAGGACACTGTTGATACAGATCTATGACAGATCTTAATAGCTTTGTACTGATTTAAGAATGCTTTTATCGAGCACTAAAATAATATACTCTTATATCAAAGTGATATTTCTGAGCACTTTTACAGTATTAAGCTGGCTTAGACAAACAAATCAGGAAAGATGAAACGGAACTAGCAATAAAATAAACTGCACTGGAAGGCGATCAAAATAAAATGGGGTCATTGTGGTGGAAACGCAAAGAACAGATGAGAAGGGATTATAGGATTAGCTGAAAGGTGAAAGCTGTTCACACACTAATGTCCTTATGGTTAATAAGAGGGTCATTTACAATCAGGATAGTAAATGCATGGACCAAGTCAGAAGTATCTGCAGATTGCAGTTAGGTCCAATGTGGTCACCTGAAGCACTGACCTAGAAAACACACAAGATTACAGAGATAAAATTGGATAAATGATACAGAAATCAATAGAGAAATGTTTGGTGTATGTGATAAGGGGATTATGAGAGGAAATGGCTGGGTAGTAAGCAGGATTTTATGAGTGTAACTTGGCACAGACTGGTAGAGTAATGGTTGAACTCTTTTTTCACAACCTTGTAATTCCAAGTAGGATTTTCAGGGCGGCATGTATTGAGTTCTCTCTGCTCCTATCACAGATCTGGAGGGAAAGTTTTGGGGCATTTGGAATAATCCCAGACTAGGAAGTCTGTGGAATTGTTGTTATTGTGACAAATACAGTACAAATAGCATCGCTGCCATTTTTGGAGATGATAATATGCTCATATTGATGCAGGGTGGACACATCTAACTGTGATGGACAAAATCTGAAGTGAAAGGACATTGAAGTATAGTTTCCTGTTCCTGCATCGGAGCATATTGGATCGCTTGGGCACAGTGCATAGAGGAAAATCGGGCAGGAAGGAGTACACGCAATTTTCTGTCCATTTAAATGAATGGATGGAAAAAGGCACGTGATCCTTCCTGCCCGATTTTCCTCTGTGTGCCGTGCCCAGAAAATCCAATGCACCCAAGCACAGGAATAGGAAAATCAGCCCTGCTTTCATTTTAATATTTTTAAACTCACCTTCACTCATGCAATAAAAGTCACTCTTGACAATGATTCTTACTATTAAATTTGAATATTAAAGTGCAGTACCTGTACTTAGTATATAATATCCAGAAACCAGAAATAGTTCACCTAATAGGAATACAGATCTGTCAAATGGAATTGTCCTTTGCATCATCTCCAGCTAAAAAGGTAGCTAAACCTGCTTATAGATCTCAATTTATGCAGCTCTGCAATTTTCAGTTTCATCCATCTGCTAAGATTCAGTATTATTCTACTGCACATATATATAGTTTCCCCTGATAACTGAATGTGGATTATCCTTGATCAGCAATTTGGATACATTGTAATGACGTTAACAACAGTGGTGTGAATATAGTGCATCAATGACATGGAGCAGACTCAAATTAATGCCAACCTCCAGCAAAAAGCCCAAAATATCCAAATTGGAACAATAATTTTCTCCCTCCCCCCCCCCCCACCACATAAAAACTCATGTATTATAAGGGGAAACTATACTTTGGAATAATTATAGGGCAGGCATTCTATCTCCTGGTGGTGGGAGCGCTTTCTGATGACCATTATAGATTACTTGAGGTTCATTCAAGTTGTTTGCCATCTGAGTGCCCCCTAAATGAGATTACCGACATAATCATTCTTTAGATTTCCATTATTCCCCATACTGCAAGTGAACACTGAAATTTTAATTTTCTTGGCTAAAGTTGCATGTTTCCAGTCTTTTCTGTTCTGTATTGTCTTACTAAAAAACAAAACTTAAGAAGCGGAGACTGATGTCCCCTCACAGCTACACCACCTGTACCACACCACTCACAACACTCCCCTGCCCCGCTTCCCTTCACTGCCCTATAATTACTGCAACACGCTTCACTCCACCTCCTTCCCCTCATACTCACACACACTGCCCTTCCTACTCTCAGCACTATTGCAACGCTCACTTCCCCAAACCTCACGTCTGCACTATTCACCATGGCATAAGGCACATACTCAAAACAGCTCACAATGCTGTAACTAATGCACTCCTTTCTTTATTACAGAAGGTTGCACACAACATGAGACAACAGAAGCCTGCACACTCTCTTCCCACTTAGAGGACGTGCTGGACATCACGGGCAGGGGGCAAGTCATTGCCATGGTGAATGGCAATGCTGGAGTAGATGTCACGCTGGGTCTCTTCACACCGTACCCTCTTTTGCCCTTCTCACTATCTCACCCTACACTCTGCAGATCAAACTGCAACTGCTTACAGCAGCCCATCATCTCTCTCCCCTCTCCCTTCACACTAACAGATAATCCTTGTCCCTCTCATTCATTTCAGGTGCTGAAAATGTCGAGGCTGCTGTGCCAGTGCAGGAAGAGGAGGGTAGCCTTCCTGAAGATGCAGCATCGCTCGATCTGACCATAACAAGCACCAGCTCAGGGACTAGCATGATGTGTACTTTAGAGACTGGGTTATCGGAGAGGTCCTCACGTGATGAATCACTGGGCACAAGTGTACAGGAGCTAGTGCAGGGGGATGGATCACTACAGGTGCTGGCATGCCGGAGGGCGAGATCACATACTAGCTCTGCTACAGAGGACTCAGATGCTGACTTCGAGGGCCCAGTCTACCGAAGAGGTCTGACGTGTGTACTGGGCAGCCTGCCAATGAGCTTGTGCACAATGATTGAGAGCATGGAGGTGTCCAGCTCCAACTTGTATCGGGGCTTCATGCAGAGAATGGAGACTATTCTGTCGAACATGGAGTGAGTGGTCAGCTCCATGAATGTGAGAGTGGGGCCCACCAGTATGGAGCCTCTGCTGACAGCTCAAACTGCTGCCATCTTGACTCTGGGGAGGGGGGGGTTAGTGTTGACAGGGGCTTCTGTTGTACTACATCACTCCTGCATTCTGTTCCTGTGCAGAGCTGTGGGATTGCTGAGGGGCAGCCCCAGGAATGTGGTAATGGCTCCATGGGAGAGGTACCTTCTGTCCTCTCTCAGAACAGTATGTCTGCGCCCCCGCCACCCACTCCATCAGTGCCCTTGTCAGTGCCACTTGCCATATTGAACCCTTCGGCACCCATTTTACGCTTGAAAAACGGTTGTGGCACAATTGAATTTCTAGGTCCCAGAGTGTATTCATTTGATTGCAAGCTGGCCAAGCCTCACCTATTCTGGAGTTGATATCCTTTTCTGTTGTTCTAATCTATAATTCCAAGTATTCAAAGTCATTGACCTCCTCTAATACTTCATTTTGCATTGTTCTCAATTCTCTTGTTTCTTCATTGGTGTTTAACATTATACATTTAGTTTTCTGTCCATTCATTTGAAGACCAATTTGCGTTGCTTCTTTTCCCAGCTTGTTTAATAATTTCTGTCCATCTTACACTATGTCACTACAGAGAGCAACGTCATCTGCAAAATCAAAGATTTTAATATCTCCTTATGTGACTCGGTATCACATTTTGTCTGATTACACTCCTGTGAAACACCCTGGTACGTTTTACTACATTAAAAGGCACTGTATAAATGCACGTTGTTGTTGTCGTCATCGTCGTCGTCGTCGTCTATGACCAACATTATCTTCCATGGCTGTGTAACTATATTTTCACCAACTATAAGAAGCTGGAAGAATTCTTCAAATGTTAAATCATACCACTACCTAAGAAAAGAAATGTAAGCCTCACAATCAACTACAGCTGGATATCACTAACATCAATAGCTGCACAAATTTACAACAGACGACTGTTGAATAGATGTCATCCGCCAATAAACTCTTGAGATGGAACCAGAATGGTTTCAGAAAAGATAGGTGAACAATTGGTCACACACTTGCATTGAAGAAATGGAAGAAAATGGATTATCCTGTGTCATTGCATTTGTGGATTTTAAGAAGGTCTTCGACACTATACATCGCAGTCAAATGTTCAAAATTCTGAAGGCATACGGATCCAGATAAAATCATCATAGCCATCTCAGTGATGTATGACAACACCATAACAATACTACAATCCCCGGATAGTGATATAGCACCTTTTCAGTATAAAGCAGAAGTTCTTCAATGAGATACACTGGCACCCTTCTTATTTATCATTGTGCTGGGCCGTGTAATGAGGAAAGCAGCACAGTCCGAGGACAGCAAAGCAAGATCATGGCGAATGCATGATTGTGCCGGTGTACTTGTTGTTAGGAATAACAGCAATGTTGGTTAAAAATAAAGAAATGAATGTAAAATAGAAAAAAATGACAAAGAGAAATTATATAGAAGTTCAAATGAAATTGATTTACTGAATTGAAAAATAAGATGAGATTGTTATTGGAAGATTTTTTACATAATTGTAAAGACTTATGAATAAATGGAATGGGTGTTTAAATAAGTTGTGAAATATATTAAAACGTATTTATATGCTTAATGCATGTACATCATGTACATATAATTTGATTTGTGTAAATATTTTTATATGATGAATATATCCAATATAATTTGTATGGAGTATTTTGTATAAAGATGAAATTAAATATTTATGAAATGTTATACTTGTGTGAGTGTCAGTTTTCATGCTGAGAGAAGATTGTGTTAATGTTGAAGAGTATCTCACAGCGGGTGTATAATGAATCAGAAACCGGGGAATGGAGCAGATTTTACGACACAACTTTGCACTATGTGAGCACTAATCAGAGTATCAGGCACAAAGATTAGTGCCTCGATTCATGGCTTACCCAATTCTCTAACCATTAATTGCGAATCTGGTGTACTAACCTTCACGCCTGATGTTCCCATTAGTGCTCCCATTGCATAAGACTCAGTGCTGAGAGTATTATATTGGAAAATCATTCCCATAGTATATAAGTAGAAGGATTGATTTCAAAGGTTTAGGGCCATGTTGGAGTTTGTTACGTGAGTGTGAAGTTTAATGTTTTGATGGGCAGAATAGGAATTTGGGCTGAGTGGTGGGAGGCATAAAACATTAGGAAAGGAAGAAGCAACAAAGAACGCAGATGCTGAGAGATTGTTGGTGATGAGTGGGAAAGAGATTGAACAGATGAGGCGCAAACAGAAGGAAGAGAATTAGAATGGTAACGAATGGTGAAAGAAAAGCTATGGAGGAAAGTAAAAAACGAAATATATGGGGAGGGAGTCTTGGGGTAGGGAATATTGATGCGAGTTTCAGGGTGTGTAAAAATGGGAAGGGGCATGGTAGAAGTGGAAAGGGTGTTTCTGCGTTATTAGAGGATTGGATAGGGAGATTGCAGGATGTATAAATACTATGAGGGCCATGCCAGGATCTGAACAAAGGGTGTGAGGATATTGTAGCAGTGGGACATGGATACATTGTGTGGCAGTGGTTAAAACACGATGCTGGGATGTGGAAGAACTGGGAGTCAGATTGTTGGATTTAAGAGTCGTGGAGGTGGTTTTGCGGTGTGAGTACTAGAGAATGGAGGTTGTGGGATGTGGAAATATTGAGGGCCTGGGTGGTGGCATTATTGCGGATGGTGAAGCATGCATAGGATGGGGAGGGGAATTTGGGATGTGGGATTACTGTGGAGGTCCCAAGGAACATGAGCAGTGGGAGGGCTGTCCAGAGATGTTGGAGCAGTGGGAAGGCAGTCCTGGTATTTGGAAGTAGTGGGACAGGAGTTTTGTGGAGGACATAGGAATGAAAGAGGAATGGGGGAGAGTTAGAATATCAGATTATTGGAAAAGGGATCTTGGCTGGTGATCAGTGGGACGGTAATGGTGAAGTCTGGGAGTACTGTAGCAGAGTGTAATCAGAGGGTGGTGCTAGGGTGTGACGTGGATCTGATAGTACTAGGAAGATGGTCTGGGAGCATTGGGAATAGGAATCATGGATTGTGGCACCATTGGACCACGTAAAATGGTTTGGGAGAATTGGGAGGAGAGTTGTGGGATGTGGCAGCACACAGAAAGGATTTTGGGATCCTCAAAAATTTGGGCTGTGTAAACCCATGGTTCAGATGCACCAGTGCCAGTAGTGAAATCTGGCCAGCCAGCAGCATTTAAAGGGATAGTACATACCCTTAAAGGACAGACACTTCTTTTGTCACTATTTGCTCTGTAGAAGAGTAGCTGTAAGGACATATGAAGTCAAAACTGCCCCTTTCAATGATGAAGTCCTGGAGAAAGAACTGCAGCAAAGGAGGTTGGCTCTTTTTGGGGCAGGACTACCTGTAAGTAAAGCTGCAAAGAGAAAAGAAAGACAGACATGCATTTATATAGCGCTTTTCGTGACCTCAGGACGTCCCAAAGTGCTTTACAGCCAATTAACTATTTTTGAAGTGTAGTCACTGTTAGGAAACACGACAGCCAATTTGCGCACAGCAAGGTCCCACAAACAGCAATTTGATAATGACCAGTTAATTTTTTTTAAAGTGATGTTGGTTGAGGGATGAAAATTGGTCAGGACACCAGGGATAACACCTCTGCTCTTCTTCAAAATAGTGCTGTGGGATCTTTTACGTCCACCTGAGAGGGCAGACGTGGCCTCGGTTTAACATCTCATCCAAAAGACAGCACCTCCAATGATGCAGCACTCCCTCAGAACTGTGCTGGAGTATCAGCCTAGATTTTGTGCTTAAGTCTCTGGAGTGGGACTTGAACCCATGGCCTTCTGACTCAGAAGCTACCAACTGAGCCACAACTGACACTGTGGATTTAATTTAACAAGGATTTAATTGGGCAGGTCAATTAGGTCACCAGGTCCACGGAACCTGGAAGCAAATATGGAAGAAGCAATTTCAGCCATTTGCACAAGTGCCAAGGTAAGTGGACTGATCTTTGCACATTTGCTGCCTCTTTCCCTGTAGAAGGTGTGGCACACAAGATTCAGTGCTCCCATTGCCCTACTCAGGGATACAAGATAAGGAGATCATGTTTCCTTTTCCATGGCACATTTTCATACAATACAAGGTGCAAGGCACACTTGCAGTTGGGTGGCTGCAGGCAGGTTCTTTCAAGGTGGCCGCACATCTTCCCCACTGCAGCCAAGCCCCATAAAGTACTGAACAAGTGCCTGAGAGCAAGTAAACGCTGGCAACCAAACAGTTATCACAAGTGCCTCCAGCTGTTGCAGGGACACCTGAACCTATGCACCCAGATAAGTCATGGCCACAACCATCTCAGGAGGTTCACAGCATCCTCTTCTTCATGCTGCCACATTTCTTCCTCCTATTTGGGCAGCACAGCTTAAGGTTAAGAACTAGACTGAACACACTTTACACAGCCACCAAAGGGAAGCATACATGTAGAAAATAGATCACTCCAATTTTGTATAGGTACTGAAATAAATTAAGAAATTTTATTTTCTCCTTTGTTTGGCATTTCATTGCTGTTTGTGGGGGAAGGCTACAATTGCCAGGAATGGTGAACACCTGCCAGGTCAGCATAACTACAGAGAATGTGTTAACATTCAGTCTCCATTGCAAGAGATATCATAGTTGGAAGAAAGATGCTAGATAGGAGCAGGTGTTGCGTTCTCTGCCTGAGCACCATAATGTTCCATCTCTGCTTCCTTCTCTTCATGATCTTCTTCATGTAGATCTGTTGCTGATTCTCCATCTACATGGTCCTCTCTCTTTTTGAATTGCAAAATTATGCAACATGCAGCAAACCGTAATGATTTTGTGAACCTTATCTGGACTGTATAGCAGCACCGTGCCCGAGTGGCCTAAGCAATGAAATCGTTTCAGCAGCCAAATGTTGTGCTGCACAGTGATGCAGATATGGTATGAGCCTCGTTGTATTCGTACCCCCTACTGTGTTGGGGGTTCTAACTGGTTTGTGTCACGTTTTGGGGTTAAATTTGCACGTCTTGGGGTTAAATTTGCAGGCCAACAGATTAGATTTCAGATGGGGCACAAAGTTGTAACTATTTTTTAAACTAAATTCTCCAAACACCCTCGTGCAGATAAAATGTGAGTGGTCGGCCCTGATTGAGGGCTGTCGACATCGAGCAACCATTGGAAATTGAATTGATAATCAGTGAGTAATACAGATTCAAAATCCATTCAAACATGCAGTTGGGATTTTTCTTTAAAAATGTCAAAATAATCATATTTTTATGGTGAATAACTGACATTTGGTATTTCAGAGGCGATCAGCTATTTACCTCTGTGTATCCAATACTGGCAGCCTATATTGTTCCTGGTCTGCAGCAGAAAAGGGTTATCCTGCAGTAAGTGCTTCCACTTAGATGCCCCCGGTGATCCTTTCCCACAGTCTGATCTCAGGACACGACGGATACTCCTTCACCTTCATTTATATGCAGATCAATTCTAGTTTGGGCACTAAAAGAAATCAAATCAATACAGCACGAGCCGAGCCTCAGGTGAGGTTGAGTTATATGGTGCTCAGGTCTATCCAGGAGCCCACGCCTGCTTGGGGAGAAGCTGTAGAGAATAGCTGATTTCAATTATCAATTATCAGTTCCTGCAGTGAAATTTCACATCTGTATGCTGACACCAGCAATCCCTGAAGATGTAGTGTGCGTGTGCCAGGCATGAAAATAGAAAGCAAAAAAATAAACATTTTAAGTCAAGCTTTTTGAGATGTCTCCTGCAATGCACTTTCAAGTGTGTGGATCATTGCAGATCTTTACGAAACACCAGCAAAGCAATACAGCACCAATTTTAATGAGAACAACTTGCAGGCACTATTCAACAACGTAAGCGATGAGTTTAAAGCAAGTAAATCTTCAGCTGCTCTTTATTGCTTAAACAAAATAGCAACAAAGCAGGTCCTTGTCAGTTCACTGCAACAGACTCTTGTCTGAATGCTTTACCATCTGCAAACTGATACATTCATTCTTTCCCCAATTTTCTTCCCTTCACACCTTAGGGGGTCCGCTGGGAGGAATGCGTGCACTGTCCAGAGCTATTCATTCACTGATTTTTCTCTGTCTCTGTGAGGAGAAGGATCTGGCCTCCATTCAACATCCTTCAGGCGTATGGTCCCATAGGAGTCAGTAGCCCCCTAGATCCTTACCCAAAAGGCCAATGTTCATGTGTGAGACCAGATAATAACAGTTAGCAGGCTATTCATAAGGGCATAAGAAATAGGAGCAGGAGTAGGCCATTAGGACCCTCGAGCCTGCTCCGCCATTCAATAAGATCATGGCTGATCTTCGATCTGAACTCCACTTTCCCGCCCTATCCCCATATCCTTTGATTCCCTTAATGTTCAAATATCCATCGATCTCAGTCTTGAATATACTGAACAACTGAACATCCACAGCCCTCTGGGGTAGAGAATTCCAAAGATTCACAACCTTCTGAGTGAAGAAATTTTGCCTCATCTCGGTACTAAATGGCCAACCCCTTATCTTGAGACTATGACGCCTTGTTTGAGACTCTCCAGCCAGGGGAAACAGCCTCTCAGCATTTACCCTGTCAAGCCCTCTAAGAATTTTATATGTTTCAATGAGATCACCTCTCATTCTTCTAAACTCCAGAGAGTATAGGCCCATTCTACTCAATCTCTCCTCAGAGGACAACCCTCTCATCCCAGGAATCAATCTAATGAACCTTTGTTGCACCCCCTCTAAGGCAAGTATATCCTTCCTTAAAAACTGTACACAGTGCTCCAGGTGTGGTCTCACCAGAGCCCTATATAATTGCAGCAAGACCTCCTTACTCTTATACTTAAACCCCCTTGCAATAAAGGCCAACATACCATTTGCCTTTTTAATTGCTTGCTGTACCTGCATGTTAACTTTCTGTGATTCCTGTACAAGGACACCCAAATCCCTCTGGCTACCAACATTTCTTAGTCTCTCACCTTTTAAAAAATATTCTGCTTTTTTAATTCAGCTGACCTGATCCTGCTCTCAACCGATGCCCACAAGCGCACACTTTCCAGTGGGAGTTACTGGATAGTGATCAGGAGCAGCACCCTGCTTGATTTTTCCCCTCTGTATCAGAAGGATTAATGTTGGTTTGTGTAAACTTCCTGTACAATGAGCTTAGGCTCTTTGTGGTAACATTAGGGGGAGGATTCTGGGTTAAGCTAGGCTCTTCCCCCACAGCAGGAGGGAAAAACCAGTAAATGGGTCACACCAGCATATATTCATCCCAGCAACCCAATTGATGGAATATATGACAATTTTTTTAAAGCATGTACCATAAATTCTGTTGCACGAGTTTGATTTCCTCTAAATATACAGGAGCGGCATGAAGATTGATGTAACTGAGAGTATTCAACAATCCGTAAAACTGAAGAATGGTTTATATACAAGTGTAACATCTAGTTTGAGTTCCAGGTTGTTTCGGATAATTATTTGATATATAGGAAATGTAAATGCTAAATCTCATATAATGTTGGCAGTATTGTATTGAAAAGCTCTATATGTAGCCTATACTGGTTGAAGGGTATCAAATGAAGCTTCCATGCCTTATAACCAATATATATGTGAAAAGTTTCACTATTATCCAGTCCATAGCACAACACTGAGTAAAGTGCAACTTAAAGACTGAGTTATACATAGAGATGTGTTACTAATATTGGTTTGTTCGACTACAGCTACAATAATACAACTAGTACCATTACTAGGTTCAGTGTTGATGCTTACAGTAAAGGTAAATTAATACTTAATATCATGCATATAAAGCACAAGGATATTAATTATAGGGGGTAGAAATTGGTACACGTTACACTCGATTTCTGGGTGCAAAATCAGGGTTAGAGGACCAATTTTGGGTGGTGGTATCCTGCGCCCAATCCATCCCAGAAATGCGCCAGCTGCCTGCAGCGCCCGCCTAAAACAAGCTCCTAATTCTCCTCCCAGCTCCACAGCTTTCCTGAGGGCTGCTGTTTATAAGCAATCAGCCCCCTCTCCGTTCTCCGCCTCTCCCACCTCCCTGGACTTACCTGAGGGCCACGGCCGGTGGTGCAGGCAGCCCAAAATTGGATACAGCAGTTTGGCGAGCTACCTCTGGAGGCGCGACATGTGCTGGCAGCTCACCCAAATTAAGCAAATGAGGCTCGAGGCCCAATTTCAGGCGAGCCTCGGGCCTCCTGGTTGGGGCGCGTGCCCAAAAAGGGCCATGACCAATTTCTACCCTATTAAAACTATATTTTTATAACTATATTTAGGTGGTTAGACATTTGCAGAATTCAAAATGACAGGTGCCCACACTAAGGCATCCACCATATACGTACTGTGAACTACTCCACAAGGGGGCTTGCAATTAAATGAAATGATGAGATATGTCTCCATCCAAGGAAAATGGCAGCGATCTCTTCTATCCATGCATATCAAGGCCTTCAACATAATGCATATTCCCTGTAGCTCACAGAAACTGCTAGCAATGACCAATTTTAATTTTGTACTTGCTGTGACCAGCAAAAATGAATCCAACAAATAATTCATCATAGTCAAAAATGCTTAATTTTTGTCACACGCTAGGACAAGGACGTCTTTCAATTAAAACCTATCTGTGTAAACCACTTTAAAAGTGCAGTTCAGCTAACAACATGGACTGGATCTTAACTCAGAGCTGGGAAGAGAGAAAGGGGGAGATTTTTGGACAGGAAACCCGGAAACAAGGGCTTCCCGCACGTCATGACGATTTTGACGGTAGGATGTCTTTTAAATTTTTTCAACAGGTTTTGCACCCGACAGCCAGCCAGATTGAGAGGCTGGGTGCCTGTCTAGCAGGAAAGTAGTTGGGGAGCGATCGGGGTCTTCAGGGTTTGGATGGGAGAAGTTGGACATCATTGAGGGGGCGGTTGGAGGTGGCGGTCGGAGGTGGCAGCGGGCGGTCAGAGGTCGCGGGCGGGGGGGTTGCTGGGGGGGGGGGAGTCGGACAATGCCGGGTCCGATCGTGGGGTATATAAAGAGGTCAGCTTGTGGGGGACTGGGAAGAGCACTCCTACTCCTCCTGGTCCATAAGCAGTGCTGTAAATGCACATAACTCATTGATCTGGCCCTTCTCACCTCCTTTTACCTGCCGGGATTCCCGCGGCCTGGGGAACCAGGTCTCCATGGGTTAATAAAAATTGAAACTTAGGTAAAATGGAGGCACGCAACCCACTTAAAAGATTTTACTGACCGACCTGCCTCCTGAGAGCGGGTTGGTCGCCTGCCCCCTGACCCTCCTCCGACCTGCCTCCGTTAAATCCGGAAGTGGCCGCATTGGACCCGGGTTGCAGTCACGCTTCAAATTTCTGCGATTTCTACTTCCGACCCGACCCTAATCCTCCTGTTCTTGGGAGTTAAAATTCTGTCTTTAGAAATGGCAACTGTCAAGTTTATTTTTTAAAATCAAAAGCTTTTCAGCATGTAGAAATTTTAGTAAGATAGCACTGTCTGGAAGGTTTAATACACAATATCATCAGCCATAAAACTTTGCTTGAATTCGTGTTCCTATCCAAAGCTCAAGGTTATTCAAACCAAAGAAAAGAAGCTTTCTTTTATTTGGTCAACACCACCTGTTCCTCAATGTGGCAAACTGCCATACTGACAACACTGAAATCATATAAAGCTGCACCACTGGACTGCGTGAGACTGTTTGAGTGCCAGGATAACTTTAGGTCTGTGGAAGGCAGAAAGACAGCTAGATTCGAGTGGAGTCTGGCTGCATTGCCAAAGAGAAGCAGAGCAGAGGCATGACTGAAGAAGCTGGATCAGGGAAGTAGTGTAGCTGGGAAGGGGTGGGTGGGGGGGGGCAGGGTGGGGGGGGGGGTTGCGGAGGGGTGGACGGATGGTAAAGTTCACCTGGAGAGCTAGGACGAGGCTGAACCTGGGACCTGGTGTGGCCGAGCAGAGAACAGCAGAGGAACACAGCAGCTAATGTATGTAGGAAACTCCTTGCACTTCTATGATTCTGGATTCACGTGTAAATTGATTTGATTGTGTGAACACTTTGGTACACTTGATGGACACTCAACCTTTATTATCAAATCATTGCAGGTGGGAAAAACAAATGAACCCTATTTTCTGTTAGCTGATGTTAAAAAGCAAGGCATGCTTGCACATAAGTAGCATCACTGATAAATATTTATGCAGAGTGCTTCCCTGGTCTTATTACACACACACATATTATCTCTCTCTCTCGCTCGCTCGCTCTCTCTCTCGCTCGCTCGCTCTCTCTCTCTTTTTCTCCTTTTCTCTCTGTGGACCAGTGCATCCCTTTACTCTGTGCCACCCAGGTGCTAGTGCTCAAATATGCCATCATTTCTGGACAATGCCACCTTATGCCTTGCTCAAAACTGAACAGGGAGCCATACTGGGATGTGGATGTGGATACTGGATGGCTAACGCATCATGGTCTATCTTTTCTGATGAAGTCATTAACTTGATCTTTTCAGTATGGAAGACAATGTAACTCTTGTCCACCCACTGTCCAATCTACCTTTATAGTGATTTGGTTGCTGCTCGAATTTTCAGTGCTGTGCTATTCATTATGTAGAGTCTGACACCCAACTTCTGGTGCCTTGCATTTAACTGGGAGCGTCATTTCTCCTACTAGGTTAGAGGCCTGCTTGTACTGCACACTCCAGGCTTACCAATATTTCCTGTTAATGGACAGCCAGTCAAATTAATTGAGTGCTGCTGATGTAAGGGAATTAACCTTGTAGTTGGACTCATTATAACTTTCCTACAGTTACAGATAAGCTGTGGTGCATGTTATACCACAGCTGCAGAATGATCACTGCATCAACTCAATCCAGGTTTGCTGTGTGAGGCAATGGTGATACAGCTTCCAGAGTTCCCTGCTCCTCTTGATGACATAATAAAAGCATGTTTTGTTTTATTTTAATTGAAAAATAAAGCTGAAGGGCCAAAGCCAATAGAACAGTCCATCGTCAAGATGAACATCCAGGACAAAGCAGCCTGCTTGATTGGCACCCCATCCACAACCTTAAACATTCATTCCCTCCGCCACCGGCACACCATGGCTGCAGTGTGCACAATCTACAAGATGCACTGCTGCAACTCGCCAAGGTTTCTTCGACAGCACCTCCCAAACCCGTGACCTCTAACATCTAGAAGGACAAGGGCAGCAGGCACATGGGAACACCAACACCTGCACGTTCCCCTCCAAGTCACACACCATGGAAATATATCGCCGTTCCTTCATTGTCACCGGGTCAAAATCCAGTAACTCCCTTCCCAACAGCACTGTGGGAGAACCTTCACCACATGGACTGCAGCGGTTCAAGGCGGCGGCTCACCACCACCTTCTTGAAAGCAATTATGGATGGGCAATAAATGCTGGCGTTGCCAGCGACGCCCACATCCCATGAACGAAGAAAATAAAATGACAAGTAAGCCAGAAGGCAATGATTGAGTAACAGCAAACTTGGGTTTTAAAATCCTGAAGATCATAGGAGGAAGAGGAGACTGAAGCAGGCAGCACCATTGAAATTCTTCTTTAAAGGGAGGCACTTGGTCAATCCCAAAAGGGTTAGGTTTAACCCAATTCCACAATCTCCTACTTAAAATTGGGCCATTTTATGTTATGTATAGCGTTTTTGTTTTGATTGTCTTTAACTTCATCACTCTGATTTAATTTGTGATTTTAGTTACTTTTTATTTTGTTTAAAAACCAATTTGATTGAGTCACCCTTTCTGAATATTTAGTGCTGTCACTTCTTTAAGGAGAACAGTGGAGTTAGGTTTTGCCAAATCCCACAGTCTCATTGTCCCAGCTTAAAAGACAATCCTTTCGTGTTCAACATATTTTATGTAATCTGTACCTCGATGCATTGCCCTACATTTATATTTCAGCAGCTTTCTATTGAGGTGAGACCAGGTGCTATACTACAGAGGCAGGAAAAGAATCAGAAGAATAGCTGCCATTTTCTGCTCTTGTGCACTTCCGAGCGGTTATCACAGGGGACTGGTGGCAGGTTACATGCCTCTCCTCCTGATCATCAATGTGAAGGGTACAAGTTTGCTGCTTAGCCTCGCCACTCGTGAAGGGCTCACGGCCTAAGGGGGAAGTCACCTTCCGGCCCGGTCAGCGGGGGAATGGTGGGTTGGGAATAGAGCAAAAAAGGCTTAAAGGAAGAGGATATCAATTAATTTAGATTAAAAAACAAACACTATCAAACTTACTAAAAGAAAAACATACCATGCTTTTCAACAGGTCAGAGTGACAAGCTTACGAGGATGAGCAAGAGGATAAATCAGAGCAGCCAGGATTAACGTATTGGGTTTGGTGCTCATCCTTACTGAGCAAATGCCTATTTATCATGGAATTGAAGATTTTAATGCTTTTGCACTTACTCCCTCTCTGGTTTGTCTCACTTAAGGCTTGCAAGCCAGTTTCCTGATGCTAGTGGTTTGAGAGCAATTGGGTTATTCCTGAGTCTGTACAGGATGTGCGGAAAATTCCCTCCTCTAACAACAAAGACGGTGGATCCATAGCTCCTCAGTGTATTTAAGGTGCTCCTTCTCATTAATGACTGCACAGGCTCACTGGCTCCTGAGCAGCTTTAGTATACAATCACGCAGCACAGGCAGGGGGATATCTTGCTGGGAAGAGCCTTAAAAGCTAAAGCTTTATATCATATTCATCAATCTAACTGCCTCGGGCCTCCCTCAGATTAATGATAATCCTCACAGAACACAGCCGCAGGGGGCTTTGTTTGTTTTTTTTATACTGGGTCAAAATAATAAAACAAATGTAATAAATGTAAGAAGGAGAGCTTACAGGGGCTGGTCTGATATATCGATTCATTTTTCACACTGAGAAGACCCTAATCGATGTAGTACATCTGTAGAAACGTGTTACCATGCAGCAGTTTAGGCATTGGTACAGACAGTAGTCAGCAGCAGACAGGACAACATTTTGGCTATTAATGGAGTTAGTTACTGAATGAGTGAAGTGGTTATCTCAAAAGGCATACCATGTAAAGATATGGGTTCTGTAGTTATGAACTCATAAGCTGTGGAAATCTGCAGCAGAAAACAGCTGAGAATTTTGTGTGTATGTGGGAGCACGATTTAATGATCGCTTGGTAAAGGTTAGCTAATTATTTCAATCTAATTGGCTGGTGTAGAATTATAGCTGGCTAAATGGAATCATAACAACAATGGCTTGCATTTATATGGCATCTTTAACATAATAAAACGTCCCAAGGCGCTTCACAGGAGCGTAATTGGACAAAAATTGGCACCGAGCTAAAGCAGGAGATATTAGGACAGGTATCTAAAAGCTTGGTCAAGGAGGTAGGTTTTAGGGACCACCTTAAAGGAAGAGAGAGAGGCGGCCAGGCACAACGGTTTAGGGAGAGAATTCCAGGAGCTTAGGGCCTAGATGGCTAAAGGCACGGCCATCAATGGTGGAGCAAATGAATTGGGGGATACATAAGAAGCCAGAGTTGGAGGAACATAGAGTTCTCGGAGGAGTGTCGACCTGTAGGAGGTTACAATGATAAGGAGGGACGAAGCCATGGAGGGATTTGAATATGTGCATGAGAATTTTAAAATCAAGACACTGGTGGACCGGGAGCCAATGTAGGTCAACAAGCACGAGGGTGATGGGTGAATGGGACTTGGTGTGAGTTAGGATACGGGCAGCAGAGTTTTGGATGAGCTCAAGTTTATGGAAGGTGGAAGATGGGTGTCCAGAGGTAACAAAAGTATGGATGAGGGTTTTAGCAGCAGATGCGTTGAAGCAGGGTCAGAGACAAGCCATATTATGGAGATGGTAGTAGGCGGTCTTGGTTATGGAGACGATATGGGATTGAAAGCTCAGCTCAGGTCATAAAGAATGTCATGGTTGCAAACGGTCTGGTTCAGCCTGAGGGGGATGGAATCGATCGCTAGGCAACGGAGCTTGTGGTGGCAGCCGAAGAAAATGGTTTCGGTCTTCCCAATGGATTTTGGCTCATCCAGGACTGAATGTCGGACAAGCAGTTTGACAACACAGAGGAAGTGGAGGGGTTGAGAGAAGTAGTGGTGAGGTAGAGCTGGGTGTCATCATCGTGTAGCTGGAAGCTGGCGTTGTGTCTTCGGATGATGTCGCCAAAGAGCAGCATATAAATGAGAAATAGGAGGGAGCCAAGGATAGATCCTCGGGGGACTCCAGAGGTAACAGTGCGGGGGTGGAGAGAGAAGCCAGTGCAGGTGATTCTCTAGCTACGACTGGATAGGTAAGAGTAGAACCAGGCGAAGGCAGTCCCACTCAGCTGGACAACGAAGAAAAGGCTTTGGAGGTGGATGATGTGGTCAACTGTGTCAAAGGCTAGAGAGAGGTTAAGAAAGATGAGGAAGGATAGTGCATCACGGTCACAGTCACATGGCTATCATTTGTGACTTTGATTTGGTCCGTAGCGGTGCTGCAGCAAGGGCAGAAACATGATTGGAGAGGTTCAAACATAGAGTTGCAGGAAAGATGGGCACAGATTTAGTAGGCAACAACACGTTCAAGGACTTGAGAGGAAAAGGAGGTTGGAGATGGGGCAGTAGTTTGCAAGGAAAGAGGGCTTAAAGGTGTTTTTTTTAAGGAGGGGGTGATGATAGCAGATTTGAAAGGGAGGGGGACAGTACCCGAGGAGAGGGAATCGTTAACAATATCAGGACAGGAAGGGAAGTTGGGTGTTCAGCAGTTTGGTGGGAATGGGGTCAAGAGAGCAGGAGGCGTGTCTGGTGGCCTCAATTTTAGTGACAAAGAAGTCCATGAGCTCATTGCACTTGTTCTTGGATGTGAGTGGAGGGGTAGGGGAGAGAGGTTTAAGGAGACGGTTGGTAGAAAGATAAAAGAACATGCATTTATATGGCGCCTTTCATGACCTCAGGTCGTCCCAAAGCGCTTTACAGCAATGAAGTACTTTTGAAGTGTAGTCACTGTTGTATTTTGGGGATTGTTGTAATGTATCCACAATAGCCAAATATTGGCCCATAAGTTGTTCTGAGTGGCAAACCAACAGTGCTCGTACTCATTAGATTTAAATTCACATACTAAGTTACCGCGTCCTTTTTGGCGGCAACTTCCTTGAAATGGGGCTTCAAAAAACAGCAGCGTTCTTTCCTGGGCTGTGTGAGCGGGGAGAGGGTCGCTATGTCTCCTCAACCAATCAGTTTGAAGCAAGCTATGCTTTGAGAACCAGGAAGTGAAACTCACTGTCAAACGCGCAGACTAAAAACCAGGAAGTTCCTGATAAGGTTAATAAATGTACTATAAATATGAGATAGAGAAAGTGGAATAAAAATTAAAAGACTGAGTTAAAGAGAGAAAGACAAAGTAAAAAAAACTTTTTTTTAGTTGTCCAAAAGCTATTAAATTCAAGAGTAATGAGAATCCAAATTTTTAAAAAATAATTTTCAGTGCTAGAGAGGTTGTTTGGCAGTCATTAATACTTACTACACCATTAAAGTTAGTTTAGACCTAAAAAACTCAATATGCCTTTTTTGTGGCAAGATTAGGTAGTTTCCAGCTGGGCAGGAGATCAAGTTCACGCTGGTCCATTGATTGCAGCCAACGAGGTCCCTTTACATGAAGTTTTCGCATCACTGGTAAATCAGGGAGTGCAAGTGCATGTTTCACTGTGCATGTGCGCTCTCTGGAACTTGCTCTTCCATTTTCGCTGAAATTACGGTGAGCCCTGTTAGCTTCATCGTTATTTGAAGAGCAATTTCTGGGCTATTAAGTCAGTTTTACACTCCATCTACTGAGTCACTAAACTACCCTACAACCCATACTGCACAACTATTAAAACAACCTGCACTACTCAATTATTAAACTAACTTTACAGCCCTCACTATTCAACTGTGAGTCCAAATTTATAACCTCCACTACTTAACTATTAAACCAATGTTACAATCAATACTACTCAACTATTAAACAAGTCTTACTACCTGCACTATTCAACTATCGAACCAATTTCCAGCCTCTTTACTCTGCAATTAAACCAACCTGCAAGACCTAACTAGGAAACCTGCCTTACTAGTTACACTTCAACTATCAAACCACCTTTCCAGCCTCCTTGATCAATTATTTAACCAACCTTATAACCAGCACAACTATTAAATTATTATTAAACCAATTTTACTGCAGCATTACTCAACCATCAAACCAACTCTACAAACTGCACTACTCAACTATTAAATCAATTTTAAGCCCACACTATTGAACTGTTACGGCAATACGCAACTATGAATTCAACCTTACAATCTGCACTGCTCAACTTTTTAACCACCTTACAATCCATACCACTTCATTTGGAGCAGCTGTATTCCAAAGGGGACACACCCCTCTTCTCACCAATATGTTCAGCAGCACATTTGATTACTGTCTACCTTTATTTTTGTAACATTCAATCATCTTTTTACACTGATATTCACCTGGATCTTCCATGAAGGTGTGAATCAACACATCAGTTGCTTTTGCTGGCAATCTGTGACACATATCCACAACTCTGTGGTGAAAAAAACCTAGGGCCCAATTTTCCTTTGCTGTATTCCCCAGTATAAAAGTACCCTCTGTCTGCATTAATTTCAACCTTTTACGTGTAGCCTTTTCCAAGGAGAGAGCCAAGAAAGAGTTTTAATTTGGAAGAACACTGTCACCCATGTGCCCAATCTACATGTCACCTTGTTTGAGTCCATGGACACACATGCAGCAAGTAGCTTGTAGTTGGCAGTGTGATCAATGGTCCTAACTTGCAAGATTTATGTACGATATTAGAAGCATATTTCTGTGTCAGCAATAAAATGGATCCTGCAGCGTCATAGGCATGTAGATGCATGTGTTACCCGATTTAAATGTTGCCTGAGTGCCATCAATGTTGTTTATGTGAAGCAGCACCAAGATGAGAGTAAACTTTTGTTGGTATCCATCATAAGGAATGCATAATAAAAGTAGGAAAGGTGTGGGTACTCTTATCTGGGCAATTTTATAAATTCAGAAATTTCTATCTCATCTGCTCCCAGTAGCTATAGATGTGGAAAACAGTGTGACTGACTCAGCCACTTCCAATTGGCAATTCAAACATTGCTCCTAAATTAGCCAGAGCTAAAATGACCTGTTTTGAGCTATCATCAGATGGCTTTGAGATTTATCCCAGTGAATTATTAGCTTTGTTGATAACAACTCCACGCTGATTGAATACTTTCAGTGAATGATCAATAATCTGAATGAAGTCTTTTCCTTTTCCACCTTTGCTAATGGACACACATTAATCTAAGACACATTTTCCATTCCCTGTTCCACTGTTTATACCCTTACAATTATCTACAATGAAAAGATTCACAAATCTCTACTGCAATAGGTCACCGGTATCAGAACTAGATGACCAACTGAAATTTTTACATATGCACAAAAAGTAAAAATGATTTTTTTTTAATCACTCTGTGTTTGAGATGGGCTGTTCCAAACATGATTAAAGTTAACCTTTGACCTCTGACACACTGTAAAGAAATCTAGAGGGAGCTCTGCTCTGTTCTGACATAAAATAAAAATAACATCTGTGCAGCATTTGTAAATGTGGTCTAACAAATCCCTTCATAGTTCTATTGCTTAACTATTTGTGTGATGTAGTAGTGTAGCTCACACTAAATAATGTTTTAAAAATCTGCTGCATTTTACTGAGACAAATAGCAGCAAAAGTAAGCACTGCCATTTAAGTGGACAATGTGGACTACCTGTATAAAACAGGAAATATGAACACTACCTTTTTAGCCTGTAGGGGTGTGTAATGTCAGACCACTGCCTCTGTTCTGCTCACATCAGTGGTATCCATCCCCCTGGTCTTAGAAGAGTTGCCCCTTCCTCTGAATTAGTTTTCTCCTCCCCAACTCACCAATGTCAATAGAACTGAACATACACACACACACACACATATATATATATATTATATATACACACACAACCATATACGTAAGACAATTATGCTAAGCTTTTATATTTCTAAAATTAGCAAATACAGATTAAAAAGAAGATACATGCCAATTAGCCAATCAGCAGTTCCTTTCCCATTTGGAATTGTCAATACAAAACTTGATATAATCTTAACATTTGTGATTAATTCTAAAATATCACTTTCACAGGACAGAATCAAAAGATTTGATAGCATGTAACAGACATGGGCAACCTTAGCTTGATCTTTGTAATAGCGACACTGCTGATGGTAAGTTCTGCAACGACAATCGTTACTGCAATCAAACACAAAATGAAATATAGAACTAATAAGTTCGGAAAACCTCAGAGTTGACTGACAAGCCTGAGGGTGTTTACAAACCCATAACCAATCCATCTTGACCATGAAGCATCAATTTTTGTATCACCCTCATGCTCACGGTCCGTTATTGACCCTTTGATAGTAAAATCTTCAATATATATACTTTTGTGAGCTATAGCATACACTTCTTTGAAGGTGTATGGCTCCTGAGTAATCATATAAGAATTGAGGTTGTAATAGTCACACAGTTCAGGGACATCAGACTCCATTATTGTCTCTTTATTTCTTAGCAGATTATTTGAGGTTAAGAAACTGGTCGCCACAGTACAAAAAGGATATTACAGCTATTAAGATACAGAAGAGGGCAACCAGAATGATTGAGAGGATGGAGGGACTGGATTATGAGGAACGATTACATAAATTGGGCACATTCTCAATGGAAAAGAGAAGGCTGAGAGGTGATATGATTGCTGTTTTTAGAATTCTAAAAGGACTAGATAGTGTAGACCAAGACAAGCTGTTTCACCTTGTCCAGAATAGTAGGACCAGAGGACATGGCCTGTGCTTAAATAGGGGCAAATTCAAAACTAATCTGTGGAAACATTACTTCAGTGACCGAGTGATAAATCTATGGAATAGGCTCCCTTGGGAGATGATGGAAGCAGATGGTGTTTATTCATTCAAATGCAAATTAGATAGATTTCTTTCAGAAAATAATATTTTAGGATACAGCATATGAGTAATTTGAGACATTACATAAGGTAGATGTAGCAGGCTTGGGAGGAACAGGTGACTTTGAACCTATGGCTCCCAAAGCTTTCCACCACTGGGGTTTTCCTTGCCTTATGTCCGGATCTGTTGTAGACTAATTGATAGATTGATTGCCATGAATATTCAACAACTGCATTATTGTTGTATTATGCGACTACCAGGATGGTATAAGGCAAACTAGATTGACTTTTTTTGTCCAGCAATTCCTATGTTCCTGAAGATAGACAGTGAACAATCAGAGAAGTAATCATCCAATTACATTACAAGCAGGTCAATTGATCGAAAATACACTTCAATTCAATCAAAAATCAATCAGGCTTCTCACTTTTCAGTCTAGATTCTCCTCCTCCATTTTGTCAAATGATTCACACCTAAACATGAACTCATTTATTCTTTCCACAGTATACACCTACTTCTTTTAAGGCTCCTACAAAGCCAACATCGGAGGGATTTTCAGACCTGGGCCCGGCACCCCTTGACAATGCAAGAAAATGGCAATTGGAAATGGGTCATCATGGACTGAGATGAGAGACACCTCAGTCCTCCAAGGCTCCTGGGTAATCTTCTCAGTCATCTACCCCTAAACCTTACATTTCTCAGCAAGAACTTTCTATAAGTAGAGCAAGTAAGGTAAATGGCACAAAGGGTGGACACAGTGGTAAGAAATAGCTACAGTTAGAGTGTAGGAAATTAATGGAACATTTTGTTGTGGAAAGAAAAAAATATTTGACTATATAGACTTCAGAATTAATTTCTGTGGATGCTTGCAACTTAGTGGATTTGGATGATGAGTGAGTGTGAGTCCTTTATTATGGAGGCAAGATACAGAATGCTCTGGGAAAGCAGGTCTTTGTGAAGCAGTTGTGGATGAGGGAGAGGACTGGCAAAAAAGGTATTTTTTATGGTTCTGAACTTTTATTAAGCTATAAGCTGCTGCGTTCTTTCTCTAGCTGCAGGTTGATAGCTCTCTTGCTCCACCTCTTCTTCTTCCTGTGCCCCCTCTACCTGATGTAGGGATGGAGGGCTTCTTTTTCTTCTCCTTCTTATTCAACATCATCAGCAGCATCATCATCTTCCTCTTTAGCTTCAGGAAGTACTAATCCTTTCTGCAAGGTGATATTATACAGATCAATGACTCTGGAGACTCGTGCTGGCCTGTACTGCAGGATTCTACCAGATTTATCCAGGCACCTTAAACTAGACTTCAACATGTCTATGGTCTGCTCTATTAAAATTCTTGTACTCTCACGGACCTCATTATGAGTGTTCTCCCCCTCTGTCTGTGGATGCATTGCTGGAGTTATCAACCATGGCTGCAGGGAATATCCATAATCACCAATGAATCATCCTGATATATGGCTCTGAGTCATCAAGGTTGGTATGGTGGATTGTCACATGATAAAAATGTCACAACAACATCTTTGATAGTAGGCATTAATGCGCTGTATCTCAGCAAGTCGTCATTGCATTCAGGGGGGAAAAGGAGAAAGAAGCCCAGAAATTCCCTCTTGTAGTGTAAAATTGCTCTTCCTTAACCTGATGTGATGAATAATTTACTGGTACTAGACTGTTTCAAATTACACACAAAATAAGGGCAAAAAAGACTTGTTTAAAAGGTAATTTTTTAGAATCACAGCTGCACAGTGGTGGCGAGGCTCTAAAAATGTTAGTGCAGCACTTTAAAATCCAGCTGCAATTTCTTAACCTGTCCACGTAATTAATCCAGAGCCCTTTGAATGCCATCTATCGCCCCATGGCACTCACCCTCACAGTTTAATGTCAGCATATTTTGTAATATTATTACTAGCAGGTTGCTCCACCATTTTGTTTCTGAATAATCTTAAGAGCAGAACACCTAGTTCAGCCCCTTGCAGAACTCCACTAGTTACTGCCCCCAAGCAGAGCCTTGTTCATTTATTATGTTAATGTGATGCAAGGCTTGAACTGGAAGTGTTAAGGTTTTGTTTATGATGCACTGGTTTAAAAACTACCTGTTGGGTCCTTGTTTGGAGAATGCAGCGATGATATTCATGGGTGTCACAGCATGAGGCTACACTGTGCCAAATACAATCTGGATAATTTGCCATTGTTCACTGTCAGTTCCCCTGTTACTTTTCACTCCATTCAAACTGCGCTGATTTGACAAAATGGACATCTGGCCAGAGATAATTGAATAATACGACTGTTCATTTTTGAGAATATCCAGAAATGCCAGGCTGTGATCTTCAGCTTTATAATATGATTATTCAGGTGAATCAGACATTTACATTTACAAATTGTCCTCTAAGCAGTTAGGTCAATAGCAAGAAATGCAAATAATTGACTAAACCAATTTCAAATGTTGTCTCTGTTCTCTCACAAACACAATATCTGAGAGAAATGTATCCACTGTCATTTACAAAGAGAGACAGTGTGAGCAGAGACCCCCAGAGAGTAATAGAGACGCTGGAAGGAGGTACAACAAAAAGGGACCCAGAGAGTAATCGAGGGAAGACACTGAAAGGAGAGACCATAAGAATAATAGAAACACTGAGAGGAGAGATCCCATAGAGTAATATAAGGGCCATGCTACATATAGAAGAGAGATGACCAAGGAGTAACAAGGGGCAAACGTTGTGAAGAGAACCCTCCTAAAGTGTAATGCAATGGAGACATAGAGAGATCTCTTCCCAGAGTAAGAAAGGAGAGACTATAGGTAAAGACATCCAGAGACTAATAGAGAAGAGATGTTGCTAATAGAGAATCCCCAAAGAATAACAAATGGGAACTACTATAAATGTATTTAAAGAGGAGGGATGCTAAAAGCAGAGATCCCTGAAAACTGATGCTTGTTTATAACCCACAATTATGTACAATTCCAGAAAAGTACTTATCAAAGCACAATTAGTAAAATGATAGATGGTCATTGATTGGCAATTGAGTGATGTCTCTGCTGAGATACATCATTGTCTCATTGTGAATCCTTGCACGACTAAAGACTTCAACCAAAATGTGTTTTATTGTCATAAAACGATTCTTACTAGCTTTCTAATGCTGAACATTAAAAGTCAAATCAAAGACCTGAAAAGATTCATTACCTTTTATCCAAAGCTATTTCAGAATATTTTTGCATATTTTGCATAGTTGCATTTAAGACTGGATTTTTTAGGCTATGCTTGGGGGTTGTAAATCTTTGGCACTATAGCTGATCTGGGCAGCACACTCACCTGCTCCTGGCCCACTCACCTCTCTCTAACTCCCACTTTTCTGCTTACCTTTCTCCTATTCCTATTTTTCTGTTTCCCTCCCTCGAGCTCTGGTCTCCCACTCACTCTCTCAGGCTTCTAGTCTCCTGCTCCCTGAATGTGTACAGCTCTGGCAGCATGTCACATCATGCATTTGGCAGCACACATTAAAATCAAATTTACCATACTCTTGAGAAGTTGTAGTCATTGATGTGGTGTCTTATATGTAGGTCAGGGATTTGTTTTTAGGTTGCTTGGCTGTAAAGTAGGGGTAGGATCTGCCCATAAAGGGTTCACCTTATACACAAGTATATATAATAATTGCTAACCCTGTTGTATTCTTCTGTTTGGAACCACAATGCAGTCTGCAAAGACATTACCTGGATTCATGCTTCTCTCTGATCCAAGGATCATTAACACCAAGATTGATGGTACAGGACACATGGTGGATGGGATCAGTGTTTAACAATTGCATTTTACACATGCCAGTGGATCTCAGTGTCATATGTTAAGTCCTGCTAGAGTAGAAAGTGGTGACAGCCAAGGCAAATAAAGGAAGGCACCATTCAGTGACTTTCACAACACTGCACATGACCTCCATTAAAATCATTTTCTGAAAATTTGAAAAAATTATGAAGCAAAATTACAGAAATCTCATGAGTCTTAGAACACTCCAAACTCCAGAACATTCTTCCTTTCACCGTGGTCTCTTAAAACAACTTGTTATATTTAAATGGTAATTTTATTTTAGTCCCCAAGTCCTCTGAGGATTAAAGCGCTCCCTGATTTTATCTTCATCTTTACCAAACAAATCCAATTTCTTCATCTGCAATTTCATTTCTGTGTTTGTTCTGCGAGCTGTGTTTGTATGGGTCAGGGGTTATTGTTCCAATAATGAAATATTCCTGATGCTCCTGAAGGTGGAATTGTTCCCTTGGAAACTCTGGGACTCTTTTGCCATGAGCTAAGTGTCAGGACTGAACAAAAGTATTTTTCAGAATGTCAGTGGTGGGAGGGGGGAGGGAAAGGGGGGAGAAATGGAGGATATTTTAATCAGTTTACCTGTTTGATTTTAATCTGTGATGAATCTTGTGAGGCCTGACACATAACACAGTTCAAAGCAACACAGACCTGCTATTCAGGGGAAAAGCAGTCCATGGTTCTTTGGGTGATGGAGCTAGAGCTGGGACTATGGATCACAATGCAGCATTCAAAAGGAATGAATTTTCAACTAGTCCTAAATGGTATGAAGAGATAATTGCACATTTTTCAAAGCCTCTCAATCTGCCTGCCCCCCACCCAACTTGATACTGTGTATTATGTTTTAACACACCTGGTAAGAGACAGCACCAGAGCAGCTACTTGTGGAGCATTTCCCTTCCTGTTGCAATTCATGTGACATCATGACTAAGGAATGAGGCATGCAACCCATTGTCTCTCCCATATTCGTCATTGTTAGTAACAAACCCACCACAATGGAAAGTCTAAAGGTTGGGGAAGTCACGAGAATGGGAACATTAGAATATAGCAAACTACAGGATCAGAAAAAGGATCAATATTCAGACCATCATTAGCTTTGACCTTGCGTTTTGGATGGAGCGAGGGATAAACTAAACTAATTAATGAGCTGATTTCAGGAGAACAGGTTTTAACATAATAAGGAAAGAACTGGGGAAGATTCAAACTAGGAGTATACTCTGTATAATGGAACATCTGTCATGGTGTACCAGAGAGAAGCACATTTGGGGAATGAAAATAAAACATATAAAACATAAGAGGAAAAGGATAATACCAGAACCGGGTTCCCAGAGGTTAGATCCAGACTCAGGTAAAATGAAATATTTTAATTGATTTAAGGAAATGAGGGGAGGAGGAAAATTGAAAAATAAGTAAAGTAAGAAAAATCAAAACTGTAGTCAGGGAGACAAAGCAAAACTGACCATGAGGAGTACTGAGGAGATTGACTGGACGTGTTCATGGTGAGTGACAGTGAACAAATGAATCACTGAGGGATGAAAGGGTGAGGCGGGGAGGCTACGTATTTTAAATGATTTTGTACAACATTCTTCATGGCGTTAGTAGTCAGGGATTCCTGAGCAGGTATGAGGAACTGATAGAAGATGCGTCTTACTCACTATTGGGTTGAGGCTACCTAGATTAATTTCACAATATAACCTTTAGAGCCAGCAGAAAGAGAAAACCTTTCCAATCTCCTGGGCTGGATTTGAACCCAGTTAAAAGGACAACTTCAGCACCTCCATCCCAAACCCCACCCACCAATCAACCCTATCCTTGCCAATCTCCACTGACTCACCTTCCTACACTCACCCCCTCCCCCCCACCATTGATTTCAAAATCCAGATCATCATTTACAAACTCTCCACGACCTTGATCATTCCACTTTTACAACCTCCTCCAGTTCAGTTTTGAGGAAGGGTCTGCACCTGAAACATTAACTTGTCCGTTTTCCCCACTGACCTGCTGTGTGTTTCCAGCATTTCTGATTTTGTTTCAGATTTCTAGACTCTGCATTATTTTGCTTTTTCTTCTAATTCTGTACCCCGGTTACACACTTGACTCCAGTGGCAGAGCCTTTCAGCCTTGCACTGTGGAATTCTCTCTACACCTACCTCTTTCACCACACATTCATCACCTCCCTTTCCCCAACTCCTGCTCAGTGTCTAATCCTACTTGTGAAAAAAAGAACTTGTATTTATATATACACACATTTTATCACATCCTCAGGACATCCCTAAGTACTTCATACCCAATGAATTACTATTGAAGTGAAGGCACTGTTGTCGCAAAGGTCTACCACCGTCTCACCTCCCTGATTGGGATTTCCCTTCCCCTGCCAGGTGATGATAGGCCTCATTGTACATTCATCTGTATTATTCTGTTTCTGTGGTCTGATATCACCTGTATGCTGATGGAATGAAGCCCTTTCCTATTCATAAATGTCATGGTTTGTTGTTAAGAGTTTTGATGGCTACATATGTGCAATAGATAAGGTCCTACACTTTAGGGAAGCTGGCCACCTGGTAAAAGTGCTGTCCCCGCTTATGCTATTGCCTCTTTTCCATTGGTAAAGTGACAAAAGTGTTGCCCCTGGCAAACAAGTCCCCGGTGACCTGCTTCATGCATTGGTGGACCGAAATTTGACTAATGTGGCAAATGTCATCAGCAATGGCTTGAAAAGATCCAGTCACGTAAAAGTTCAATGCTGTGGTGACTTTCACGGCAAACTGTCCCTGTGTTAGACCTTGTCCACAGATCAGGCTCCAGCAGATGGCATGTCACAGGCTTCTTCATGAAGGAGAGATGATGAAGACAGGCCTCCTCAGACATGGCCAAGTTGGACTGGAAACTACTGGGCACCAGACACTCGAGATGCAACCGCACCGGCCTTTCTTCCTCTTGCTTAAGGTTGGCATGTGGTGGCAGTAATGACGCTGTGGATGGAAGTCTGTTCAAAAAGAGTCCTGTATTGCAAAAATCCAGAAGCAAACTGCAGAAGAAACTACTGCAAAAGCAATAATGTGGGAACGATAGTATGTCAAGTCAAAAGTAGCAGCGAAAGCTAGTTAGGCCTTGCTTTAATAATGGATGCTGTCAAGCTGTCAAATTTTTGGACTTGGCATTCCCAGTGGGAAGCCTGTACTTTTCTGCGCCGACGTTAAACCCGGAAATAAAGCTGGGTTGCCGTCGCGACCCAAGAAACAACAGTTTTCAACTCCCACCCGCCCCCTAACCCACCCATTCTTGGGGTTTAAAATCATCCCCAAGAGTTCAGAAACCAAAAAAGATGGGGAATCCGTCTTGGGACACATTTAAATAAATGTCAGGGTTATAATGAGGCCTGCACACCCCAGTAGCACAGCCACGAAAAAGCTAAAAATTCCTTGTGCGCTGCCACCAGCACTTGTACCTGCCTACCTGATTCCACACTGTGCATATACTGCCTGCAAGGAATTGTTCCTGTCTGCTACCTTGGGGAATCAGCCCTATTATCTCAACGTGGTGGAGTGTTTTCTAAGAAGATTTTTTTTTAATCAAGGTAAATAAATGTTGTTTGTAAAGCACCAGGCCATTCCCAATTGACTGCACACAATTTTACGCTATCTCTGCTGGTACAGAACACCAAACCGTTTGAAAGTTCACTGAGTCCCAAAACTGCAGGCAATGTTAACGTAAGTAGGACAGAGATGCAATAGTTACCAGAGCCAATTGTTTTGGCTATAATGCCCATTTAATTGTTTTATTTCACTGCCTGACTTGATTTTACACTTAAAATGTATTATTATTCCTTGGGGGGGGGGGGGAGTGGAAATCACCTTTGTTCCTGTAAAAACATTTATCAAATTTATTATTCACAAAACAATTTTTAGACAGTTTGTCAAAACAGTTTGTAAATCTTTTTCATGAGTGTTTCTGACAGGATTAAAGTCCATTCAAGTCTCTTTGTACCAGTGGTTAGATTGTCTGAGTATTTGCTCAAACAGGTCTATCCGTCTAACCGTTGGGTACAAGACATGAATTACAAATCAAATTACCATCCCACCTCTGTTCCACTAAGCTGAGCTGCATCTTTGCGTTTTGCAGCCACATTGAAAATTTTCTCTAACTGCTTCTGTATAATTAGAGGCTACTTGCTCTTTACAACACATTGACAAATTTCTATCTCATTCAAATAAATTCTGACAAATATTGAAGCGTGATATGACAGCCCTCAGCCAAACATTAATTTTCTAGTTTTGCTGATGCAAAGGCCCATTTGTTTTCCTGAAGGAGCTCACTGTTTGAGTTATAATCCTTGGACAGGGCACAGATGGTTACTTTCCCTGGAGCTATAATTCTGACACTGACTGCCCACACTGTCATGATCCAGGCTACAGCCCTGTCTCCCGCCTCACTTCACAACACTCACAGCACAAACAAACACAATTTAAATGCAGATCAAATTTTATTTCATTCGCAAAATGTAGATTTCTTTGTTTGCAATCAATTTGTAGATTCCAACTGTGCTCAGCTTTGAGATCCAGGAATGCTGAAATCTCAGCTTCATGTTGATGCTCTGCTTTATCCAGGCCTCTAATGATCGGAGCCCATCTACTGTCTCCTTCCATTCGTAACCTTCAAGCTTACTGCTCACTCCACTGTCAGTGTAAAACCCCAGTGGTTTGTTGATGTTAGGTTGGTTTTTCCTATTAGTTATGTTTTTGTTGTTCTATTATCTGATCTCCCTCGTCTTGATCTTTTATCCCATTGTTATTTTACTTTTTTCTTTATTGCTCATTTAATGCTTTTCTTTCTCCTCTTCCTGATTGAGGTGTTTTCCCAATTGAAATCAACAGGTTGTGATCCAATTTCTCCACCCTTTCCCATTTAGTGGTTTCCAAAACCTCCGGACATTTCACAATGGCTCACAAACCAATCTCCCAGAACCATCCCTAAACCATCTCCCATATACATCCACAAACAGAACCCCAAATCCATCCCCCAATCCCAACCTTACAAACCCATTCCTAAACCATAGATTTTCATATTGGGTTCCTCAGACTTTAGCTGGTCTGCAAGAAAAGAACAGGGAATCCCTGAGATCATCATATTTCTATATTTTCCTTCAATGATAAAATTAACATGTTGTTGCCTCTATCCAATGCAGTTATTAAAAATATTTTCTACAATGATAGCATTATTTTCCTTTGGGTAGTCCCATCACCACAGGATACAGCAGTTTAGGAAAAGGACGGACACCACCTTCTCAGGGAACTAGGGATGGGCAATAAATGTGGCCTTGCCAGTGTTGCCCACATCCAGAGAACAAATAGGAAAAAAACGGCACCGTTTTTTTGGGGGGAAATTGAGATAAGGACTCATGGGAGTTTGTTAATACTTGTGGGGGACAGGGTCCCTCACACAGAAAAGTATGAAAACCACAGCACTAAACCCATCTCCCAAATGCATCCTTTAAATCCAAACCCTAAATCTGTCCAAACTCCATTCTCCAAACCCATTCTCCAAAAATCCAACCTCCAGACCCATTCCTAAACCCAGCCCCCAAATCCATTTTATGAATCCATCCCTCTAAAAATCCCCTCAAAAACATCCTCAAAATGCATCCAATCCCTCAAACCTATTGCCCAAACCCATCCCCACCCACCTCCAACATTTTTCCCCTCTGTGGCACAGAATATATAGCAGCTCCCATGCATTGTCCTCTGTCACCTCATATCCATCTATTTTTATCTGGGCAACTTAGAGAAAGAGAACAAAATCATCTCTTGCAGCTAGGGAATGCTGGTCAATGAGGAATGCAATAATTCCAACTAGCTTGTCTCCAGCAGACTGAACTTTAACAATTGGAAGCAGCAGAAGGAGGTGGGGGTTGCTCTTTTCACTGCTGCACCAGATACAATTCTGGAGATCTGCAGAGATCTTAGCGAAGGAGATCTTATTGTAGATTTCTTTTTTTTAATCTGAAGATGACACATCTAAAACTCACTGATAGAATTAATATTGCAAATCCTTGCAGGCTGGCTCATTTGCCCCATTTACAATGTCACTCCTGTTGAATCCTGTCACTGTGGATGATAGTGACAGCACAATCTATTGAAGCTATGTACAATGAGATGACACTGGAGCTATAGGTTTTACTGATCTCCTTCCTATGCCCCGTTCACTGGGAACATGAAGGATTGCATTGAGATTGCCAGGGAACTGCACTGTTTCCTTACCTGATGTGAAAGTATGAGCAGACAAGTGAGAAACATGTAGCAAGAGATTCTGGTTTTCAGTAAGCCCTGACCTTCACTGGCCTCTGCAGATTTAGGCGTCTTCTCAATTCATCAGCAGCAGCGAGTGAATAAAACCTGTGCTATGCGTGCAGGGTAAGTCAATCTACTGTAGCAGGAAGCAGTGAGATTGAGGCATGTCAAATACAAAATTAAAGGGAAGATATCGATTAGACCTTTCCGATTCAAACTCTGTAGTTTAATATCCAGATGTGTTCACATACTCTACTGTTGGGTTAATCTGTTACAGAGGAACACGATTTAATTTGTTCTGCCTTATGCAGTCCTGTCACTGGGGACAGCAGTGAGTGCAGTAATTACCTGGTGGAAATGTGTTTCTGTTTTAAATGAAATGGATATTCTTCCTGCACTGCTTCCTCGTTAAAATGACTAATGAATAATTAAGGCAAGACATGATGAAGAGGTGGAGGTAGAAATCAGAGAGCTTGCGTGTGATCAATGGCTATCTCCCAACGTGAAATGCATATAATTACGGTCTCTCTAATGATTCAGCTGCATGTGCCATTTTATTGTTGATCAGCTGAAAGGTATTGTTAGCTGTCCACTTAAAGATCAATGGAGAATATTGTCATGAAGTCATAACGGTGACATAATCTCATACTGGATTCACCGATAGCGACCGGATAGAGAGAGGTAGTTTCATAAACAGTGCCGTCTGGGATTTATCATTGAATAACAACATTGAAATCTAAGCATCTTTGCATTGAGTTGAATTGAATTATATTACTAATAATGAGCAAACTATGTCATGGTAGATGTGACCACTCAAACTATATGAAGGTACAAGAAGTGGCTATGATATTAATAGTCCAGGCTAAGTGGGAAAGTACTTTGTTCTGTGCGCTGAGCATTTTAGTAGCAATCATGTTCCATAGTGGTAACTTGTGTATATAGTTAAGTATGTACAGTGTCTTTTGCAGTAGGCATACATGCCAACCTAAAAGACTAGCAAAACCTGACCAAAAGCTTAAAAAAAGGGTCACAGACAGTAAAAAGCCAACACCTCTAGAATGGTCCTGATTATATTACAAGCCTATGATGTGTGGAAACAGTTACATGGGCTTTGTAACGTCAGCTGTAGGTATTCCCAACATTTCGTCAATAGTTCGGAGAAAAAAAAACTTAAGTACATGAAGGGGGACATTAAAATATTGAAGGCACACAATTGATGGTGAATTTCTAGAGGAAGGATCAAGTGGCATGCACCTCAGGAAAAAATGCATTTTTACATTAAATATTCATTCTTGTTGATCTTAAATACTTTTATATTCTAGAAAAAAATAGTTACATTTGTATCTTTAACAGACCACTCATTTATCCGGAAGCCATTCTCCCACATCTAAAATCTCACTGTCCCAGTTCACAAAGACACTCTTCCTCCCTCAGCCTCAGTTCACAAAGTTACTATATTACATCCAACTCCCCACCCTTTCAGGAGACACTCTTCTCCCCACCAACCTTCTCTTGTTCATACTGGTATTCTTCCCCTCAAATCAACCTGGCACTCTTCTCCCCTCCAACCTAGTTCAAGCTGGTACTCATCTTCTGCTAAGTTCATTGTAGCATTCTCCTCATCCCCCTCATTTCAAGCTGGCTCCCCCCACCCCCTGACACCCTGTCCACATTGGCACTGGCATTCTTTATCTCCACACCCTGTCAATTAATGCTGGCCTTCTCCTTCATTCCCCACCCTACACCACCACTCTCATTTTGTCCCTTTCTTCCTCATTTCACCCTTCTTTTGTCCCTTCGTTGCTGACCATTTCCCTCTTTCCTTCATTGCTTCATTCCCTCTCCCCTTCATTGCCTCATTCTGTCTCCCCTTCACTGCTTCCTTCATTCTCCCCTTCATTGCCATCAATTTCCCTTAAATGTCACCCATTTCCTCATTCAATGCCACCCATTGTCCTTTCCCTCTCCTCCCTTTATTTGCCACCCATTTCCCCCTTCAATGTTATTCATTGACTCCTTATTGCCATCCATTTCCCTTATTGCAATCCACTCTACTTTCACTGCTATTCATTGCAATCTACATTGCCATTTCTTCTCCATCTCCTCCCCAACCCTTCTTTCCCTGTACCCTCACCTGTCCTCTCCTTTTTCCTCACCTTCCCTATCCTCTCCCCTACATTGCCATCCATTACCTGCCATTTTGCCATCTACTCCCCCTTTACTGCCATCCCTTCTCCATCCCCTCCCCTTCCTCTCCCCTCTCTTATATCTGGTCTCAAAGCAGCAGTGTCTTAATCCCTGGAGCAGCTCACCAGCCTCAACTCTCAGTCTACAGAAAGAGCACAACATGGTGGGGGTGGAGGAAGAGAAAGAGCTTAAAAAAAATGTCACCCTCCAAAAAAAAAATCAGAATGTCTATTGACACCATTGTATCAGTCAATGAGTTGGAGGCGGGGTGAGGCTTACAGCAGGACTCAAAGCAAACAGTATATTTTATAGCAAACAAAGTCTATTTACTCAGCAGAGTCTGTTTAAACAGCAGACTACAGCAAACAGTCTACAGAGTCTATTTAAAAAAGAGTTTCTACGAACTACAGAAAACAGAACTCATGACCGAAACTGCAGCAACATTGATAAAAACAGGGTGATTTCTCCAACAAAATGCATTGAATGAAGAATAGTTACATAGTACAAATTGATTATTTCTCCAGCAAAATGCAGTGAGTGGAGGATAATTACAATATACAAATTATATGCGTAAAATCAATCCCAGTTACTTACAGCAGTGCGGTCTCCAGGCATGATTGACAGTGGAATTACCCAATCATCTCTATTCTGGCCGGGAAGTGTGGTGTCATTATATGCAGCCAAAATAAATATTCCCACAGACTTGCAGTGACTCACCATGGCCAACCAATTCATGTTTGCACTGCTGACTGCAATTTTTCAATCAATAGGTATGGACCAGCCTGGGGAGATGGGGAGAGGGCGTCACTATTTTACCCTCAGTGACGAACCCTGATTACATCTGCGCATAGCTGTGTGTGATCAATAGTGCTCTGGCCCTCTAGCATTAACTATCCACCCTAAGTCTCCCGCTTACGTTATTCACACCGAAGCAACGGACATTGAGGTAAATGAAGCCATTGGAAACAAAAGTTTGTGGTGTCATATTGCATATTCAGAAAACAGTAACATTTTAAAAGTGTCAACTACTTGGGGACAGAAACATATTCTTGTCTGATTCTATGTGCATAGACACACGGTGCACTTGTGTTTGTTAAAGGTGAAATATTTAGGGCATCTTTCAGTTGATGAATGTGAGTTTTGAGGGTGAAATTCCAACACTTTTATCAAGTAACTAAGGACAAAAAAGTGATGTAGATTTACAGGAAGCTGGTGTTATGAAAGCACACAGTTGATTTGGGAGAAAAGAGCAAAAAATGCCTGAGTAGAAGTAGCTTTTGAATCATATTGTGCTATTTTTAAACGTTATATAAATTCAAAGAAGTAAGAGCTGCTACAGGACAATAACTGTTCCCTCAGCTACTCTCATCTCAACCTGTGGCAGCAAAGGATTAAAACAAATTTGTCTCCTTGGTATTCTGTGTACCTTCCCTTCATGAACACATTAACAAACCACCTCAAGTTGTGTTTAAAATAACAAGAATAGATAGAGGTGAGAGCTAAGCTGTTTGGTCAGTTGTCAGGAAGATAAGTGATTGGCATTAAAACTGACAAATCATCAAATCTGAGGTTGTGAGACAATTAAATGATTAATAATAATTAGTGAGAACACAGTCTCCTTTCTGAATCTAGCTTCTCTTCCATCAGAATAATCCATTAACTTTGCAACATTGTCTTCATGGTAGCCCTGAATGCAATGGCAGAGGTGGTGCTACTGCTCTGCAGATGCCAAGCCCTAGCTAGAGAGGTTTTTCACCAATGCCTCAAGGCAAACTGCATTGTTGGCAGCAAATAAAAATACTACAATGCTCCTCACTGGCTTAGTGAGTTTATCCAGTGAATAGTTGAGCCATACAGATTGGGAAGGTCTCGGGTCCTATTCCTGGTCACACTCAGCTGCGGTAGTGATGGAGGTTCTGCATTCAGCTCCAGTGCTCCTGGGCTAAGGAGGAGTAACTCAGCCAAGTTTAATGTACTTGATCACTATCCAGTGACTCTTGCTGGAAAACATTCATCTGTGGACTCTGGATGAGAATAGGAGAAGGCTTGGCTGTGAATCTCTCCATGGTCAAATAGCCTGCTGATACTCATTGGCAAGGTTTCCATATGAAGAATGGCCATTTGTATACGGTGCCAGAGATTGCTTGGCACCTAAGAACCATAATTCAGCGTCTTTGAGATAGAAAGCAGAAGATAGGAGAAAAAACCTGCTAATGTTGGAGGTACATTTGCCATTTTGAGTAACATCTTGAAATTTTGCAGGTTTTGAACGCATTCACTACAGCCTGCCCATGCAGGCCTCTGCTGGTTTTTATGAATCTTCCTCAGCTGTTGAAGGAGGTTCAGAGGCTAGGAAATAAAATTGCAAATTGTGACTACCAAGCAAGTGTCTGTGTTGTACTGTAAAATCAACCATGCAGTATAAATGGGTGGATACCCTAGGATTGGGAGTCCATGGTATTAGAAAACTACTTCTAGCGGGTACCAGAGACCTACTGAGAGAGACAACTCTGCTTACTAACCAGAGGAAAATCTGACATAAGTGATCTGAACTAATCCTAGTAATCCTGTTGAGGTTTTGCATTTGATGCAGAGCTCTATGCTCAAACACTGTTAGCAAAATTTTGGTCGAAGGAAAGCTCCTCTAATGGCTGGAATCATATCTGACACAAAGGAAAGTGGTCTTAGTTGAGCGCCAATTATTATAGCCCCTGGACAATGCTGTAGGTGTTCCTCAGGCAGTATCCTTTGCCCAATTATCTTCAGCTGCTTCATCAATGGCCTTCCCTCCATCATAAGGTCAAGAGTGGGGCAGGTTGCTGCAATAATGTTGATCTCCATTCATTAATAATGAAGCAGATCATGCCAGCCTACAGTGGGACCTGGACAACATCTATGCTTGGGCTGTGAAGTGGCAGGTGACAATTTGTGCCACATAAGTGCTGGCCAATCACCATTCCTAACAAGAAAAGCCCAACCACCTCCCCCTGACCTCCAATGGCACCACTATCACTGAATCCTCACCAACAATATTGGGGGGGGGGGGGGGGGGGGCGGTTTGGGAGAGTGTCATCATCGACCAAAAGGTTAAGCGGACCTACCATATTAACATCGTACCTACAAGAGCAGGGCAGAGGCTTGGTGCTCTGTGATGAGTGGCTCACCACCAGTCCCCTCAAAGCTTTTTCTTCAAGACTCGAATTAGGAGTGTGATAGAATACTCATCGCCTATCTCTGGGTGTAAATACAACAACACTTGAACCTCAACACTATCCAGGACAGAGCAGAGCAGAGCTTGATTGATTTCCCTGCCACTGGACTTAATATCTATTCTCTCCACCACTGCGACACTGTGGCTACAGTATGCATTATCTACAGGGTGCACTGCAAAACTCACTAAGCTTACTTCAACTCTTACTTCTAGCATCTTCTAGCCCGATGATCTCTACCACACGAAGGGCAGCAGCAGCAAGATCATGCAAATACCACATCTCTAAGTAACGCTCCAAAGCATGCACCTCATTTGGACATTTACGGCCATTCCATCATTATCACTGGGTCCAAATCCTGGAATTTCCTCCTGGAACACTTTCAGCACAAGAAGTGCAGTGGTTCAAGGATCAGGACTTTCTCAGAGTAACTAGGGATGGCCAATGAATGCATTTTTGCCAGCATTGCCTACACCCCAAGAAAAAATCTTAAACAAACGTTAGTTTGGAGAGTAATCACTCATGTGATAAATGGTTAAAATATCAGAGACGGAGTCCAGCCCTGTATGCTCTAACAGTGCTCTATGGGTTCAGACTGTGCTGTTCTGTTGAGTATTTTGTTTTATATGGAATGAATTAGAATGTGACAGTTTAAAGGTTGCACATTGAATAGAATACAATATGCTGAATGGAATCATTGTACTGTCAGATGTGCACTTAATCTCAGGTGTTTTCTAACCATTTTACAAAGCTTGTCACTTAGGATTTTATTGAATGTAACTGTAGACAATTGTATCCCAATTGACAATGTTGGGCACGAATGTTTGTTCGTTTAATGGAAGACTGACGCCTTTAGCCGTGTTTATGTTAAACATGCACTTCTAAACAATTTTCTGTTGTCGACATTGCTGGCAAGCTGCAATTCTCTGACTGTGGTAATATTTAGCAATAAAAATCGACCAAAAGCTTTACAAGAAACAGCTCAGTTCTAATAAATCACTGCTGTGAGTCTCTCATACACTCAATGTTCATGTATCTTCACCATCTTGTGACAGATTTTAAAGATTTGGACTGGATGGCAGCTGATGGAATTGTTATTTTCAAATTTATGAAAGTGATTGACAAAGTTAATCCATGTAAATTGTTCACTATAGGAAAGGGATCATGCACCAGGGACACGTTAAAAATTAGGAAGTTAGGAATAAGAAGGGAAGTCAAATGATACTTTTTCACTCAAAAAGTAATAGAATTGTGGAATATGTAATCAAGGAAGGGCTTTGGAGTAGATGATATAAATGGGTTCAAGTAGTACTCAGGTATGTTTCTGCAGAGAAGTGACTGTTGAATGTTATTTGAAAGCAGGAAAATAGAGCTGACCTATGATAAAGGGATGAGGAACAGCCCCATGATTTCATAGGTAAAGGTACCAGCTGGTGTACTGCAGAGCTATACAGAGCAGAAAATCTCAGGTTTAATCCTTGATCTGTGCAGAGATAGCTGAACTCAGCTGGGTCATTGGTTAGGATACTACAATTGGCTTTTGTGCCTCTTGACTAGGGAGAGAGAAATCAGCTAGGGTTCCTGCTCTCCTGCTGGAAAGCGCTCGTGCATGGACATTGAGAGAGGGCAGGATTGAGCTTGGCTGTGGTGGCCCCTTAGGATTGACCAGCCTGCGGACACATAGGAACGTAGGAACAAGAGTAGGCCATTCAGCCCCTCGAGCCAGTTCTGCCATTCAGTGAGATTATGGCTGATCAGGATCCTAACTAAATTCACCCGCTTTGGCTTCATATCCCTTAATACCCTTTTAGTCAACAAAAAACTATCAATCTCAGATTCAAAATTATTAATTGAGCTATCTACTCTATTGCTTTTTGTGGGAGAGTGTTCCACACTTCTACCACCCTTTGCATGAACAAGTGTTTCCTAACTTCTCTGCTGAATGGCCCGGCTCTGATTTTAAGGTTATGACCCCTTGTCCTAGACTCCCCCACCAGCGGAAAAAGTTTCTCTCTATCAATCCTATCAATTCCTTTCAAAATCCCATAAAACTCAATCAAACCACCCCTTAACCTTCAATATTCCAGGGAATAGCAACCTAGTTTATGTAATCTCTCCTCATAATCCAACCCTTGGAGCCCTGGTAACATTCTGGTGAATCTGCACTGTACTCCTTCCAAGACTGATATATCCTTTCTAAGGTGTAAGAACTGTACACACTACTCCAGATGTGGTCTAACTATGGCTTTGTATAGCTGTAGCAAAACTTCCTCCCTTTATATCCTAGCCCTCTATTTACAAAGTCTAACATTCCATTAACCTTTTTGACTATTTTTTGTACCTGACTGCTACATTTTAGCGATCTGTGTACATGGACCCCTAAATCTCTTTGGACCTCCACTGTTCCTAACTTTTCACCACTCACTATCTAGGCTCATATGTGAAGAAAGGTGAGGTACTGGAGGTTGTCTACAGGAAAGGAAAAATAAATCTAAAGGGAGAAAAATGGATAAAGAGACTTTCTAATGTTCCTAAAAATTCTTCTGTTATTGAGATGGTTAGTGTTTTGCCAGCTGAAGAACATTTAACCTCCCCTATGCCTCTTCACTCTAGACGTTCTCAGCTCTTCACATTCAATGTCTTTGTTTTAATATCGCATTTGTAAATAATGCTCCCTACACTTTAGCAAGCATTTCTATGAGCTTGATTTACATAAATCCACAGAACCATGAACTATATCTTATCTTTATTGGGAAACTAGAGTGAAGGGCCTGGGCCCATAGTATAGGACACAACCAAGAAGAAGAGATGATGTAAATCAGGAAATAGTGTTGAGACGATGCCAAGTTTGCCACATAGCATAAGAAAATTGCACGGTATTCTTTTGTTTTGGAAAAGTTGCTGGGAGATTATATAAATACATACACCCAGCCTGACATTTTCAAAAGGGCCAGCTAATGTCAACCAGTAAGAGTTTATCTTTTTTATTGTGAAGTTAAAGTGTCACCTGGGAGGGTAGTGAGGGTGCATGCATGGGAGGAGGGGAATAAGAATCAGCTAACTGAATCGCTAAGAATTGTACATTGTGCTATTGGTCTATTATTAAGCCAATATTTATGTGCAGGAAGCAGCACTTATTGTTCCTAAGTGATATAAAGTTCATCTGAAATTATTTTTTTATGAGTAAGCTATGTTCTGCCTTAGTCTAATCCTGACTCTGCTGAATAAAGAACGACTCTGTACAGTTACACAGTGAGTAACCCTGGCCCTGCTGAATGAACAGCAACTCTTTTCCTATATACTTTAATAGGGCACATTTTTCTCTTCTGCATGGCTGGTGGTGCCAAGCATGGAATAGGCAAGCAGCAGATGGGAAATCAGGCATTCATGTTACCACATCCTCCCTCCTGCACGAAGTGCATGAGTGCTTTATTTAAATATTACAATGCATGTTTCATGCCAGTATAATGCGCTCATGCACAATTTACTTGTGGCGAATACAATGTGTATTTAGTTCACCCATATGAAATGGACATTCAGGGTTAGGTTAGTCTATGGCAGATAGGCAATGACTGCTTAAAGGAAGATTATTGTATTTGTCCCAAAGTAGACTTTAAAGGGCTGATTTTTTTAGGGGCCCATAGAAATGAGCACCATGGGTAGGCAGTGCACTGGAACAGCCTCAAGCCAATTCTCTGTGTACCAGTTTCTTTTTAAGGTGAATTTGCATGCAATGGATATTACATGGGTGGGTGCTAAAGGCTTTATTTGGGTAACAGTTCATCCTGTAGATAGTACATACTGCAGCCACAGTACACCATTGATGGAGGGGATGGATAATTGAATCCTGTGGCAAAGATGCCAATCAAGCTGATCGGGAGCTTTCTCATCCCAGCCTGGCAGGCTATCAGCAGGCTGATGCACCGTGAAAGCAGGCCTACCAATCTGCTGAAAGCCTACGATACAGCCTGGATGCCCGAAGAGTTTGAAATATGAATGCTTTTCATGGCCCCCTTATAATGGGGGTGAATGGGCACACTATTGGGATATTTCTGGAGTGGGGGGGGAGACAGCATCTCCCCAGATCCAGCATCCTCTGCTACAATTTCCAGCCTTTCCACTCTGGCAGTGTCCAAGATGCGCTTCTCGTATCACAGGAACGTTTTATGAGCTTAATATAGACAAAATGTGTGGTCCAGTCAACTTGCATTGTCAAGTCTTAGAAGGGATTTTTAAAAATTCATTCATGGGGTGTGGGCATCATGGGCAAGGCCAGCATTTATTGCCCATCCCTAATTGCTCTTGAGAAGGTGGTGGTGAGCTGCCTTCTTGAACCGCTACAGTCTGTGTGGTGAAGGTTCTCCCACAGTGCTGTTAGGTAGGGAGTTCCAGGATTTTGATCCAGCGACAATGAAGGAACGGTGATATATTTCCAAGTCAGGATGGTGTGTGACTTGGAGGGGAACGTGCAGGTGGTGTTGTTCCCATGCGCCTGCTGCCCTTGTCCTTCTCGGTGGTAGAGGTTGCGGATTTCGGAGGTGCTGTCGAAGAAGCCTTGGTGAGTTGCTGCAGTGCATCTTGTAGATCCTGCACACTGCAGCCGCAGTGCGCCAGTGGTGAAGGGAGTGAATGTTTAAGGTGGTGGATGGGGTTCCAATCAAGCGGGCTGCTTTGTCCTGGATGGTGTCGAGTTTCTTGCGTGTTGTTGGAGCTGCACTCATTCAACATGATGGAGGGAAGGTCATTGATGAAGCAGCTGAAGATGGTTGGGCCTGGGACACTGCCCTGAGGAACTCTTGCAATGATGTCCTGGGGCTGACATGTTTGGCCTCCAACAACCACTATAATCATCCTTTGTGCTAGGTATGACTCCAGCCACTGGAGAGTTTTCCTCCTGATTCCCATGAAATTAGTAAAGCTTTAGCTAATACTCTTTGCAAGTTTACTAATGTAATTCCCTTGGTACTCTTCCTTGTCTCTATATTGAAGGTTGAATTTTAAAAATGTCATAAGCTTTCTATAACATTTTATGAGCCATAGTTGTCACAATTCCAATCAGCACATCTGGATTACTGAATCGTTTGGTTCTTATTAGGGTCAAGGGACTCGAATCCTGTTTGTTGCTGTGATTATGATAGCTGCACGCTGGATGATTTAATTCACTGAAATGAGTATTACTGGGCAGCTCACTGGAAACAATGATGTTCATTTATGAATGCTTTGCACAAAAGAATACTCTGTTACGAGCCCTGATGAATGATACTCAGAAACTTGTGCCCGATATTTCTATTCAAGGTAAAACTATGACTTACAATAAGATTCCCATTTTTGTGCCATTTTTTACATATGACATTGCCAGTAAACCATGAGAAACCATAATATTCAATTAATGGAAAAACCTTGTGGAGCTTTGTCTTGATTGGTGTAGGGTGGCTGATACATATATGACAAGATTTGGTAGCAATTATTGTTTTCGAATTTTTGCCATCAAACCATAGTCACTCGTAGTCTACCCATAGAAATTGAGATGGATTTTTCCATGGTGTCAAGTGCATGTTTGACCATATTTTAGCTCTGGCTTGGTAATGATCATCATAATGACTGAGCCAATTTTGACCATGGTAGAATATTGATAACTTACAAATAAATGTTATGGTTCATTGTTAATTGTTAGAAGAGTAACATTACTGAGACCAATGGCAGAATGAAAAGAGGATAGACAAGGGAATGAAAGTATGGTCTGTTGGGGGTTGTCGCTGAGTTGTGGGACAGATTTGTTGGATGTGGCACCAAATGGTGAGATGGTCTCTGCTCTGAATGATAGGTTGGTGGTCCAGTCAAATTGTGGTTGTCACTTAGTGATAGGAAAGGCAATTTTAACTCCTAGGCCTCATCTGCATGCCACCGGTTAGCTGCCTGCCCAAAACGGGTCGGAGGTGGCAGCTGGCCAGCAGGTAGGAGCGGAATTTCAGGTGGCAAGAGTCTGCCGGCCAGCACCAAAGGAACAAGTGCCAGCAACAAGGTAAGTCATGGAAAGGGGGTTTCAGGAAGATCTTACGGGAGGGAAGGGGCGGGAGAGGGGGGGGCAGGGGTGGACTAAATTTTCATTATGGGGTCCGGAGGAGAACGTCTGCTCCTCCTGGACCCACAAGGAAAGTAAAAAGAAATGATTTGTTCGGGCCTCTTCTGGTTCTCCTGTTCTCACTATCTTCAATTTGCAAGAAAGCCACAATATCTTTCCTGCTTAGGCCATAGTTAAAATTTCAGCTTCAGGCAGGTTTCCATGCTGCCTGTTCAAAAGAGTGGGTTAAAATATAAGACACTGGGACGTCAGTGGCTAAGATTTTAACTGCCCACTTGCCTGGTTTCCGCCAGGCAGTTAGGGTTAAAATTGCCCCTCATATCTTTTAATGGAAACTGAAAGCATCCGCTAACAGAATATTGACTTCACAGCTCACTACTGTCATCATCTGCTTACTCTAAAACAAATCCGTATCTCTGCTTCTCTATTTGCATTAATTTACACCGGTGCACCAGCTCTATATTTAGATTATCTTAGTACTTGGTACAACAATCTGCAGTAGCGGGTAATTTAGGCAAGTCGCCATGGTTTAAATCCACCAGTGAGGGAGATCTAGGGATGCATATCATTCAGGCTTCCTCCCTCTGCACTGACCATGCAATGACCTTGTAGGATAAACTTGTGCACTAATCCTCCACACTGATTTTGCACTGACTGCACACTGACCCTCTGCACTGACCCTCTGCACTGACCTTTTACACTGGCCTTTCACACTGACCCTCTGCATAATCTGGAAGACAGAGGTCAACGTGGATAACAGCTAGTGACTTACACATGCTGGAGGTCTGATTACAGAATGTAAGGGGCCAAGGGCCCCTGAGCATGTAGTGGGCTTGGAGCATCTCTTAGACTTGAGAGATATTGAAAATTATAGGCATCATTTTACCATTATCTACTGCAAGCCACCAAAGCACTGGGCATACAGCAACTGTCTAACAGATTTGAGACCTGTTAGAGATACGTGAATGTTTACCGAGCACTTCACAACATAACCAGCCTCTGCTCATCACTGTAATAATTAAATTAATCCTCCAAAACAGAGTCAGCGCATTATTTTCACATCTTGACGAGCAAAGACTAGGAATCTGCTAATTTCTAAATTAAGCTTTTGTTTGTTTATAGAGAATCATTAGTCTCAGGCATGCAATAGCCTCTCTCCTGCAATGTGTGAATGAAGCTCCTTAGCAATATAAATACCATCTCTGTTTCATTTACATTCTCATTAGTTGCAACAATTTTACCAGGGGCAAACCAAAGTGTCTCTTCAGCTGAGCTATGGCCCAAAGAGCACTCTGTGCATCTTTAGGTCATGGCCAGACTGCCAACTATTTTGGGCAACATTTTCCTCAAGCAGAACATGGTAAGAAGATTTTAAGTACACCTGCAACAGATCTGTGAACGGAAGGCTTACTCCCTGGGGCCAAGACTTTGCAAACAAAGTAGCATGGTGTTTCTGGTGGTAATACTGAATATGTGCAAGGTATTAATGTATCCCACTGCAACCATACCCTCCACTTTCTGTTGCACGCAGAGACGCTACACAAAGGGGAAAATATTTGTTGCATGCTGTACCACTAAGGGGCAGGTGAGAAATACATCCTGTGTGCTGTGCTTTCCATTGCTACATTAGAATCACTGCGTTAGGAACCCTGTATTAGGATTCCTGTATTAGGGTATCTATTTTGGGAATTCTGTGGCAAAAATCAATGGGTCTTGATGGGTCTGGGTCTGTTGATGCCCTCTGCCAGAGTTTGCAGAGTCAGCAGGAGGGCACCTCATTTGAATGGGACAAGTGGGTGCAAGCGCCACATCGGGTGTACCTCCGACATCAACCTACACATGGTGGCTGGAAACTTCGGTGCTCATCTGTCCTGGGGATGGAGTTGCCCAAGGCCCTACCCCAGTCCTTCTCCCTTAGCCTTGTTCTCCTTAGCCAAGTTGGCCAATCTATGAAAAGTTTAAAAAAATATTTCTCTTGGGGGATCCAGGCTGCTTACCTGGCCTGGAACTCACCACTGGCGCCTCACCTCACTGGCACATTGGCCTCCCACAGCATCTAAGGAGCAGGAACCCCTAATGCAGGGAGCCCTCACTCCTGGCTCCATTTCCTTGACATCATTTGCTTTGTAAGGGACTGACAGAGGTTTCACCCCTAACAAGGCAAAGAGGAAACTCACAAAAACGGCAGAAATGGCAACTGGTCACTGCCATTTTCCAGGAGTTCCACTTGCCTCTCACCAGAGTTATAGCAGGAGACAGGCAAAGCCCCCTGCCCCTTGTATTTTACAGAGGTGAAGGTGCTCACACAATGCTGTTAGGTAGGGAGTTCAGCATCAATAGGCAGTTATGGTACTCTTGTAATATTCTTCTGTGTGGGAAAAAGTCTTGTAACTTCATCATCATTCTTCCAGTGATAATCCTTAAACTATGCTTCCTTGTTACTCATCTGCCAAGTAGCAGAAACAATGTTTCACTATTTAGCCTCTCAAAATCTTTCATAATTTTGAAAACCTCCATTAGATCCCCCTTAGCTTTCTCTGCTCCAGTGAAAAAGCCTTTTTTTTCATAACCATAACCTTTCATTCCAGGTATCACTCTTTCCATGGCTGTAACATTCTTCCCATAACAGGGTCCCCAGAACTACACTCAATATTCAAACTATGACCTAAACAATGTTTTGTACAAGTTCAACATCACTTCTTGTTTTTATGTTCAATGCCCCATGCATGAAAGTTGGAATCCCAGTTGCATTTTTATAGTCTTTTCTATCTTTAAAGATCTACATAACTGCACCCCTAGATCTCTCTGTTCTACCATTCTAAGAATCTTATCGTATATGGTGTTCTTCTTTTCACTTTTTTCCCCCAAATGTACTACACATTTCTCTGCATTGAACTAAATCTACCATAAAATCAACCACTCTGATAATCTGCCTTTGCCCTCTTGCATTCTGCTGCATTTGCCATGTCATTAATTTGATGTCATTGACAAACTTCAATATCATTTTTCCTTTTGTCTAGATCCAAATAATTTGTATAAATGGAAAACAAAAGAGGTCCTAGCACATAGGCCTAGGTATCAGGATCCTTATATTACGACCTCTGTATTAGCATTCCTTTATTTGAATCCCTCTGTTAGGTTTACTATATTAAGCTTCCTTTATTATGATCCTTCCCAATCATTGTATTACTGCTGCTCTGTGAGGAGCAATATATTAAGATCTCTCTGTTAGGATGCTTATGTAAAGATCCTTATATTAGGAGTTCTTTGGGTTTCCCCTGTTAGGATGCATGTATTAGGATTTTTATTAAAAAATCCCTCTATCAAGATTCATGTACTAGAATGTGAGTATTAGCATTACTGTATTAGGATCTCTTTATTTGCATTCCTTTACTAATATACCTTTGTTAGGAATTATACATTAGGATTCCTGTATAAGGAATCATGTCCTGTGTTAGTACTTATGTATTAAGATCCCTCTGTTAGAATCCACTTATCAGGATTCCTGGATATCTGTTAGGATCCATGTATTCCAACCCTTGCATTAGGATTCCTGTGCAAAAATTGTGCTTCAGCATTCCTGTGTTAGGATTGATGTATTAGGATCCCTATTTTAGGGTGCCTGTATTAGGATCCTCCTGTTATGAATAATTCCTGGTGTGTATTTCTGGCCTCTTTCATTCTGTGGTTGTTGAAACAATGATTTTTCTGTTTGAAATGAAGGTCACTTTGATGTGCCTTTGAAATATTCAGCGACTGCCTCTTAAAAATGCTGCAGTAACTGTGCTGAGCCTCTCAAATACCAAGTACACCAGTACAGGAACCCCCTGTGTTTTCTGCATTTCGAAGTCTAACAAAAATACTCTTGTAAGCAGCTTAGAATATGGATTTCAGAGTCCACTCAAACTTCTGATTGATTTTCAAAGGGGCAGTGCCTATCTGTCAGCAATTATAACTTCATTGCGATCTTTTAATAGAGCTCTCCAATCAGAGACTAACCTGAGTACAAGGGTATTAACGAAACCCCTGAGAAATCTCCTTTCAATGTGAGAGCAGAGATTTTCAGCTTATTATTACTGGTAATAAGACTCTGCGCTGTTAAAAGATTGACTTTATCAGGTACATGTTTCAGAGCAAAGCAGGTCTTGCAGGCCAGACTACAAGAATAAGAACACGTCCTTACTCCAGCAGCAATTCATCTCAACCAATTACATCTAATTCCAAACCATTCCAATCCAACCCATCCAAAACAATTCCAAACCATTTCAAGCCAGGACATTCCAAACCATCTCACCCCAAAGTTTCCACCTTGTCCCATTTCCAAACCAACCCATTCCAAACTGTCCCATTCCAAGCCACCCCATCCCATTTTAAGGCATCTCATCCCATTTCAAAACTTCCCACTCTAAACAATCCCATCATATTCCAAACCATCCTGGAAATTCCACATCATCCCATCCCATTGCAAACTATTCTATCTCATCCCACTTGATTCCAAGCCATCCTATCCCATTCCATTTCATTCCAAGCCATCTTATCCTATTCCATTACACCAAGTAATGTCTGGCACTGTTTCTTCATTACTGGTCTGGGTTTGGGTATGAAATTCATGGTTGTATAAAGAATTCTAATCAATGGGATTTTACCTGTCATGGGCTGATGTTCAGGGCCAGTACTTAAACAGTTCCTGTTTTATCCTTTACCTCGGGGTACAGTGTGGAATGCTCATACTTTATACTAACACCAACTTGTACTTACATAGGTGGAAAAATTGGATAGGGGCCGTTTTTGGGCGTAGGTAGTGTGATGTGCTATTACCCCCGCGCCCAATGGCCCCTGCGTAGGCAGGATGCAAGTTTCAGCCCACCGGAGGACTCACCTGCAATCAACGTTCCATTCCAGGCCTTGCACGTGAAATCGATGCAATTTGCACTTTCCACCACTGGGGAGCTCAATCTCTTAAAGGGAGGATGTATCTTAGAAATCTCTTAAAGGTAGCTGGTACCTGTTATTTGCTGAAAATAACAGTCTACTGCCTGCACGGAGTCTGAACGGAGATCAGACATCAAACACATAAAACACAGATGCAGGTCCCATCCCTATGTTTACACACTGATGAGTTTTGTTAAATCATTGAATAAAGGTTGCACACTACTAAATCCCACATCCTCCAATCTGCACACAAGTCCTCATCAATCTGCCAATCTGAGTCGATACAAGGCCTACAAGAATGCATGCACCAAGGATATCTGCTGATGCACTAGAGACATTGGTGCAAGAGGTGGACAGAAGGAGGGACATCCTATATCTGCAGTGGGGGTGAGGGGCATGAGGCCCTCCAGACATATATCCAAAAGGCAGTGGGAGGCAGTGGGGACGAAGTCAATGCCAGGCACACAGCATCATGAACATGGATGCAGTGCAGGAAGAAGGTAAATGCCTTGACATGAGTGGTCAAGGGGAGTGAGGTCAACTGTCAAGTGGCGTCTCCTACCAACTGCACCTTGCACTACACCCCCCCCCGTCACCCACATACCAACAAACTCACTCTTTCCATCAGAACTCAACTCTTCCAACCAGATGCTTCCTCTCACCCTTACACATTACCACTGTTTCAAGACGCCGACCCACAACTCACAGGCCACACAAACTGGCAGCTATTCAACCCTGACAGGCACATCACCGAGACACACATCCCGCTTTCTTGCAGGAGAAGGTGGCACACATCAGGAGGCAGCAAGTGGCATTTAGCCCATCAAGCCTGTTCCGCCATTCAGTGAGATCCATATACCCGCCTTAGCCCCTTATCCCTTAATACTTTTGGTTCACAGAAATTTATCAATCTCATATTTAACATTCACAAGTGAGCTAGCATCAATTGCGATCTGCAGAAGAGCATTCCAAATGTCTCCCACCCTTTGTGTGTAGAAGCATTTCCTAACTTCACTCCTGCACGTCCTGGCTCTAAGTGTTAGGCTATGTCCCCGCGTCCTAGTATTGAAATCTAGGAGACCTCTAAAAACAGTTACAAATGTCTCAGCAGCCAGAAGCAATAATCCAGCCACTAACCTGTAAATCTTGCATGGTCCCTTTAAATAGCGCTGGTGGGGGGTCCTCTAGCACTCTAAGACACATTCAGGATTAAGACTGTACGTTGAGTTGAGCGTTAAGTGACAAAATGGTGTCTATCACTTTAAATCAGCGTTGCACACTGATTGTATCCATTTTCTCCCTACTTTACACGAGTCCAGCATTCGTTATCTGCGCCTGTGCTAACTCCTATACCAAGATGGCGTCTGGCGCATGTCACACTGGAAACGTGCGTGCGCATCCAAGACACCATCTTGGATGTCGGAGAGGCTGTGTAGCGCCGAAACAACGGGTGCTATACGGCCCAATATAGCGCCCATAGTGCCTTTAACATAAAGGTGCTTTACAGGCAAGGGGGGATTGAACACTGATAGAGTCAGTAAAGAAATGGGGGCATTGCCATACACATGATCAAACGGGCTTTTGAAGGTGGGAAACAATGGAACAAGGCCAGCGAATTTAGGAAGAGAGTGGGGAAATGATGGCTGAAATCTGTTATCCATGGTGGAGAGGAGTGGTAGGTGCAGTAGACAGAGGAGCTGAGGACGTGAGGTGAAGGTGGAGGGTAAGGACGAGGCAGAGAGGGAGGAGATTGAAACAGCCAGCAGATAGCTGTGAAATCGGAAAAAGAGAAATTTATGAGTTGCTTAAATTTGACGTTAGAAGTGAAGATGGGGGAAGGAGTAGGGGTAGAAGGTGCAAGGAAGTGATTGGTGATGAACAAAAATATTTTAAGGTTTTCGTTACTCTCCAGGATGATCCTGGAGTAATAGGAGCACTTGGTCATGGAGGAGTAGGCAATTTTATTTGAGGTGGTCCAGAGAGAGTGATGCAGCTGGAGAGGATTAAATTGTTTAATAACATTTTCCACAAATTTGCATGTGTCAGGTACAATCATGTGAAATTTGCTAACTTACTTACAGCCACAGAACAATAACATGCCTGAGATATCAGTTTAAACAGTGAGGCAGAGCTATTCAGCTGGGGCACATCCTGAAGAGAAGTGCATCAGCATGCTACTGAATATTGTTCAGTAGCATTTGGCGTGGTGCATTGAGGAGCAATGGTAGGATCAGTGCCCTGTAAATTGCCTAAGGGTGGCTTCAAGGTTTGTAGGGCAAATGTCCTAAAATGTGCCTAAAATGGAGTTTTAGCTTGAAAGCTGACCGCACAAAATGGAGTTCAGCTGTTGAAATGAATGCTGGGAAAAGGCTTTTAGTTCACACTAGTTTTCAGCTAGGTCAAACCATTACCGATAATATTGGCCATGGAGTTTCACAAGTAATTTGGCCATAAAGTCTTCTAAGCTAAAGGCCATAGACTAATTAAAGCCATAAAACGTCTAGGTTAATTCCACCAGTAAGATATGTGTTTATACTACAAACATCTCTTATTAGTATGAGAAGTCATTTTCCCTAACTCAAACTATTCAGGTAACACCTAATGAAACATAAAGATGTCACCTATCTTCACTTGTGTGAAAAAAAACTCTTGAGAAATGTTCAAGCTGTCTCTCTGGCCTTGATTTTAACTCAAGGCAGGATCGGTGTATGTGGGGGGGCTGGGTGAATAAGAAGCTCATGTGTCAAGGTTGGAGAGATTTTAACTCCAGGGCCTTGTTAGCATATTTTCCTGTTCCTGTTTACTGTTGCAACTATGGGTTGTTAATCCTTCAACAATAACCTTTACTTGATTCTAGCCCGAGTGGTTCTAAAATAGCAAGTTTAATAGATTGATTTACAACAGAATTGTACTACATCTGTCTCCAACATTACATTCAACAGTATAATAGTTACAATACAACTGTCTACAGGTTACATTAAATGACAAGCAATCAATACAACCTGATCTGTCCATGAATCCAAGTTGATCAGACCTAACCTTCGCAGACTGCCTATGACAATGGACTTCCGACCATCCCCTCTAGCGAGTTCTAACTTTTGGAAGGGAGACTGCCCTATCTTTATACTATTCGGCTGCATTGTTCTGTACGTAAGCACCACTGGTCTTATCTCATGGTCGTAAGTCCTCCCACCGTGCTGAGGCCACATTAGCAACTCAGGATAAGTTATTTTACATAAAGTAGCTAATGACCTCAACCTCCATCTATAATCACAAAAAAGATTTATAGGGGAGTTTAGAAAAAAAATACACAGCGGGTGGTTAGAATGTGGAATTTTGTGCCAAAACTATTGCTGAAGCAGAGCCCATAAATTATTTTATACGTGGAAGTTGCTTGAATAGGAGGAATATTAATAGGTACGTGCAGCAAACATGAGCAGAGAAAAACACAGGCCTAGACTTGATGGTCCAAATGACCTGTTTCTGCACTGTAGTATTCTATGATCGTATGAGTTGAAAGACTGGAAAAGAAGGTGAGGGCACACTGAAGGGTAGATGATGGATTATAAATACATTGAAGGACTAGATTGAAGAAATCTGGAACTCTCTCCCCTAAAAAGCTGTTGAGGCTAGGTCAATTGAAAATTTCAAAACAGAGATTGATAGATTTTGTTTTAGGTAAGGGTATTAAGGGTTATGGAACCAAGGCGGGTTAATGGAGTTAGGGTACAGACCAGCCATGATCTAATTGAATGGCGGAACAGGCTCAAGGGGCTGAATGGCCTACTCCTGTTCCTATGTTCCTAAGGATTGGAGATAGAGGGCAGTCATACTTGAATGGTTGGAGGAAGAGGGTAGAACTCGCCTATGTCAGTCTCAAGCTGGTGAATTGCTTTGTTTTTCATCCCTTCAGTCAAAGGTGATTCCTTGCCTCAATTGGCAGATTAAGTTTTCCAGCCCTGATGTGTGCCACAATCACACAGAGCATTATTTAGCCGTTACATGGCACGGGCCAACTCCAATTATTCACTGAAACATTGGATTTGATGTTCAGGGCAATTAAGATGTTCACTGTCAGTGAAGTGAAATTGAAAATCCTGAAGTATTTTCAGTCTATACCTATTGTATTTCTTCCTGCTCATTATCCAAATGCTTCCACTTGTAATTTCCTGCTGCATTACTGTAAATGATATTTCCCCAGACTCCATGGCTTACCCTCTTTCATTTGTAATGAGACCCTTGCACAATCTGCATTATCTTTTCCATGAGTGGTTCATTAATTGACTTTCCAAGCTTATGGGCTGAGGTTTCAATGTGAAAAACAGGAAATAACAGTATTTACCCTGGTTGCCTTTAACCTGCATATTCATCATCAGATAAAGAATGTTGACAGGCAGAGAATTAAAGTCTCTTTAAATGTGTGGCACTCCTTCATCCATTACCCTCACAGTGCCAGAGGAGTCAGGTGTGAACGTGGGATGTAACAGTGGAGAGTGGAGGCTCCACAGAAGTCAACCCCTGGCTCCCAAGCCTGTGGACGCGGATCTGTGGAGTCCTGCTCTGAAAAGAAGAATGGAGGCATTGAGAACAGATAACAGGGGTCACAACAGAGTCCAGTGCCATTCTCAGTGCCAATATCCGAGAAGGATTCAACACAGTGCAATGCTACTTGGGATGAGTATTGCACTTGGAATATTTGCGACTATCCCCCATGTGGAGAGGCCTCCAAATCAGACAATGCAGCCCACGAGGAATCTTTGACAACTGGCCTTAAGGCCTTTGGGGACTCTTTGCAGAGAGCAATGGAAACTGGCTTTCATGAGCTTTGAGGTGGCATCTCTCAGAGTCCACAGGTTCTGACTGATACCATCAGATCTTCCTTCCCACTGCTCAATGGGCATTCAGATCCAGGACCCAGTGTAAGTGGCATGGCTAGTGTCTGCTTTCATGATACTCTTCTCTCTCCTGATGTGACGTTTCCACCCAGCCCCTTCAGATGCCTGCTCATGTTGGTTTGAGGATACATAATGAGGCTGCTCGCATACCTGCAGTGGCGAATCAGTCTGCTGATAAGTTGTCCCAGGCCTCAGACATACCCTCAGACAAGGGCCACTTCGATTCCAAGGCTCATGAAACCACAGTACAGCCAAGCATCATTTGGTGGAGAACGTCACTGAAAGACACCAGGGTTAGGCATCGTGGTAAAATGAAGCACCTGTTGTAAATATACATGTGCACCTAAACCACTTTGTGGTATGACGTCCAGTGTTCCAAGGTATATCTGTTCTTTATTTGGATTTGGTGTTTGAAAGAATGTTTGGAGGTCATTTTGCAAGGGACGCATGGGAGTAGAGTTCCCCCATCACAAGTTACCGTTAAAAGTAAGTTCCAGGAGCTAGCCTATATATGTGCATATAAATCAATAAAGTATTCCGACAAACTGGAAAATTGTCCAGGTATGTCCTGTCCACAAAAAGCAGGATAAATCCAATCCGGCCAATTACTGCCCCAAACTCTCAATCATCAGCAAAGTGATGGATGGTGTCGTCGACAGTGCTATCAAGCGGCACTTGCTCACCAATAACCTGCTCACCGATGCTCAGTTTGGGTTTCGCCAGGACCACTCAGCTCCAGACCTCATTACAGCCTTTGTCCAAATGGACAAAAGAGCTGAATTCCAGAGGTGAGGTGCGAGTGACTGCCCTTGACATCAAGGCAGCATTTGACCGAGTGTGGCACCAAGGAGCCTTAGTAAAATTGAAGTCAATGAGAATCAGGGGAAAAACTCTCCAGTGGCTGGAGACATACCTAGCACAAAGGAAGATGGTAGTAGTTGTTGGAGGCTAATCATCTCAGCCCCAGGACATCGCTGCAGGAGTTCCTCAGGGCAGAGTCCTAGGCCCAACCATCTTCAGTTGTTTTATCAATGACCTCCCCGCCAACATAAGGTCAGAAGTGGGGATGTTCACTGATGATTACACAGTGTTCAGTTCCATTCACATTCCCTCAGATAGTGAAGCAGTCCGTTCACACACGCAGCAAGACCAGGACAACATCCAGGCTTGGGCTGATAAGTGGCAAGTAACAAGCGCCAGGCAATGACCATCTCCAACAAGAGAGAGTCTAACCATCTCCCCTTGACATTCAACGGCATCGCCGAATCCCCCACCATCAACATCCTGGGGGTTACCATTGACCAAAAACTTAACTGGACCAGCCACATAAACACTGTAGCTACAAGAGCAGGTCAGAGGCTGGGTATTCTGTGATGAGTGACTCACCTCCTGACTCCACAAAGCCTTTCCACCATCTACAAGGCACAAATCAGGAGTGTGATGGAATACTCTCCATTTGCCTGGATGAGTGCAGCTCCAACAACACTCAAGAAGCTTGATACCATCCAGGACAAAGCAGCCCACTTAATTGGCACCCCATCCACCACCTTAAATATTTAATCCCTCCACCACTGGCACACCGTGGCTGCAGTGTGTACCATCTACAAGATGCACTCGCCAAAGCTTCTTCGACAGCACCTCCCAAACCCGTGACCTCTACCACCTAGAAGGACAAGGGCAGCAGACGCACGGGAACACTACCACCTGCACGTTCCCCTTCAAGTCACACACCATCCCGACTTGGAAATATATCGCCGTTCCTTCATCATCACTGGGTCAAAATCCTGGAACTCCCTTCCTAATAGCACTGTGAGAGAACCTTCACCACACGGACTGCAGCGGTTCAAGATGGCGGCTCACTACCACCTTCTCAAGGGCAATTGGGGATGGGCAATAAATGCTGGCCTCGCCAGCGACGCCCACATCCCATGAATGAATTAAAAAAATGGGACAGGACCAACCAAGGTAGAAAGAAAGATGGCTGAAGAGAAGTAATGAAAAGTGAGAGTAATTCCAAGAAGCTTTTGTCTTCTAATTCTGTGGAGTCATCGTCCTTGAGGTTACTGCACTGATGGCGCCTGGGAAAAATCACCTTCTAAAGTAGGGTACTGCAGGTAAGAGTTCTCATGTTGGGAGATAATTGGTGCAGGATAATTGCCCTACCATCTATCACTTTAACCTGTGAACTTATTTTTATTGAGGGCATCACAGAGGTACGTGGGCAGCATTAACTGGTGTGCTATTGAGTTTCTTATGAAGTGGCAGCACTGGATGCGGATCTGTAGCATTAACAGTAGAGGCACATATTTTATTCATAAGGTAAGGTCACTCACTGACACACCAGCTGATGGTATTTACCTTTAGTCATGCATTCTGCTTGCTTAGAGAGTGGCATGTTGAACAGATCTAAGCTCTGCTTTAGTGCCACTCACTCACTTGCTGCTTTTGGCATCTTGCTGTGCTGACAACCAAATCAGTCTATTTTCGGTATGCCAATAGATTGCATCATTGCGATCACAGACTAAGACTGTCAAATTTTTAAATCCAATCTACTAGAATTCAGAGTTACGGCACCATGGGAATGATTTTAAAAGAAATCTGCGGGTGCGTTGAGGGCGGGGGGGCAAAGAAAATCGTATTTTTGAGGAGCGGGCAGAAATCCCGGCTTCAACGCGCCTAAGAATGCACACGACCCAGAGCCATCTGGGTACGCGCGCCATTCCCAAAACCAGAAGTCCCGCCGGCAATTAAAGCCGTCGGGACGATATTTAAAGCATCGATTCAACTAATTAACCTCGTTTAAAAATCCAAAAATACAATCAGGTATGAAGACAAGTGATTTCAACACTGCCTCAATGTGTTTCCCGTGCTGTGTGAAACACCATGGTGAAGAAGTTGTGTTTCAGCCGGCAGCCATTTGGATATTTAAGTCCCTGTTTGACAGATGGGGATAAAAGGTGAGTTATTACAGCAGGGCACTCAGTTCTCTCAGACATACTTTTGGCTGCGAGATCTTTGTGTTTAGACTGAAAATTCTTGGTTTCCACTCAGAATTGTTCTGTTTACACATATTTACCAACTTTACAGACCCCCTCAAACTGACACCATCAGGATGGGGGGGGGGGGGGGGGGCGCGATGGCTGCATTCGCGCGTATATCCGAGGACGAGCAACATCACCATCCTCGCCAGGCACAGCGTGCACTTCCACCACTTGGAGCTCCACAACACAGTGCTGCACCACAGGCATCTGCACAAGAGCACAGAGGGGAACGGCAGAGGGACCGACATCGCAGGAGGCACTACCCTCGCCACAGGGTCTACAGATCGAGGCTCATCTCTCTGGACCTCTCTGAGGAGCATTGCATATGGAGGCTGAGAGTGAATTGCCAGGTGGTCGCAGACATCTGCAGCTTCCTTCATGTCAAGCTGCTCCCGACTGGGCCTGGTTGCATCTCATTACCCGTCACAGTTAAAGTGACCGCTGCCCTCAATTTCTTTGCCTCCAGATCATTCCAGGTTACCACCAGTGACATCGCCGGGGTCTCTCAATCGTCTGCCCGCAAGTGCACATGGCAGGTCACCGACGGCTTGTTTCGCAGGGCCTCACAATTTGTCAAATTCCCCATGGACGACCTCAGCCAGACGGAGAGGGCAGTGGGATTCCACTCTGTGGCTGGCTTCCCACATGTACAGGGTGCAATCGATTGCATTCATATAGCAATACGAGCACCTCCACACGAGCCAGGACTGTTCATCAACAGGAAGGGGTATCACTCCATCAACGCTCAGCTCGTTTGTGACCACCGCAAAAGATTTCTTCACGTGTGCACCAGATTCCCTGGCAGCTGCCACGATTCGTTCATTCTGAGGGAATCCAAGATCCCAGACCTCTTCCACGCACTGAACACCCTCAAGGGCTGGCTCCTCGGGGACAAAGGATAGCCCCTGCACACGTAGCTCATGACACCTCTGAGGAAACCCATCAGTGAGCAACAGCGCCGATACAACGACAGCCACATCGCCACCAGGTCTGTAATTGGACATGCGATAGGGCTGCTCAAGATGCGATTCTGGTGCCTTGATCGGTCTGGGGGAGCTCTTCAATACACACCAGTGAGAGTGGGTCACATAATAGTAGTGTGTTGTGTTCTGCACAACATGGTGAAACAGAGAGGGGTGCCGGTTGAGGAGGCCCCATGCCCTCATCCACCATCCACATCTGCCATCCACATTGAGGAGGAGGAGGAGGAGGAGGAGGACGAACCCATGGGCAGAGCAGCAGCTCACCTGGCTGCTCATGAGGCCAGGGAGTCACTCATATGTGAACGGATCTCATAAGATCAGAAAGTGAGAAGAGTCCAGTCCACACACCACCTGGAAAGACCAGCACCAACACCATCGCGCCAACACTACAGCACAAAACAGTCCTGCAACTACACATACACCCACTGTAAAGTGACCCACTGGGTGGCATCAAGTGTTGCCTTTCATGGTGCAGCACATGAAAGGGCACTATCAGAAAAGCCAATCAAGAATGGCAAGATGTGGCAGTAGTGGTGAGACTGATACCATTTAATGTGACTTTAACAAAAAATGAATATAAATGAAAAACATGACAGTCTGTCCACACTCTTGTGCACATCCTTCATGATCACAAATCCTTAGCCTTTCCCTTCCTACCGCTTCTACGTGGTGCATCCCCCGTGGCTGCAGCAGAGATAGTGGCAGATTGCTCACGTCCACGGCCGGACTACTTCGAGGCTTTCGGCCTATGCCCTCTTGGTGAGGGCCCCGCCAAACACTACTCCACCTGCACCTGTGCAGGGGCAGACTCGGCTACCTGGAGAGGAGGCAGCATTGTGGGTACTGGTCGAGAGGGAGGCAACGGATGAAACTTCGGAGCGCTTTGAGTGGCGTCGCCACTTCCATGTCCCCTTTCATCACCATCCCTCTCCTGGACCAGGCCCACATCACTCCTACCACTCTGCTGGAGAACAGTTTGGCGGATATGTATGATGCCTTGGAAGCCCAGTTGTAAACTTCCTGTCTGCCTGTTTAAGGCGGCAGAATATTGTTCACCCTGAGTCCTAACAGCCGTTGTCAGGGCCTGAATGGACTCATTTGTGAGCCATGCTTGAAGCTCAATGGAGGCTAGCCTTCTCTCCATCACAGATATTCCTGCACTTACCTGCAACACTATCTCAGACATTTCCGCAGTTACCTACGACACTATCTCAGATATTTCCGCAGTTACGTGCGGCACTATCTCATACAGTTGCTCACATCTCTCTGACACTATCTCAGAGATTCCCTCCAGTACCGGTGCCATCATTCTACTAATGCAGGAGTTGGACTCCTCCATCCTCTGGGCTATTGTGGAGGCAGGGTGCTTCCTCCTGTCGGCCAGATAAAATAGTTCCCTCCTCCTCCTCCTCACCCTGGCCAGTAGCAGCTGAAGTGAGGCTTGCCCCTGTGCTGCTCCATTGGGTCTTCTTGCTGTTTGCCCCAGCAAAATCCATTGGAGCAATGGCCCTTTAAATCCAGATGCTCCAGCCGACAGCCTGGCATGCGGGTGCCAGGAGAGTCCGCCCACCGTGCAGCTTTTGGACGGCAAACACTGGAAACAAAATTAATGGCCACCAATTAAGTCTCAATCGCGTGGGGAATGGTAAGTTTTTAATAGTTGTGTTTGCCGCGCGCCCAATGAATCCCCCCCACTGCTGCCATCCCGCCGCCCTTTAAAAATCGAGCTCCATGTGTGTCATGTGGGAGGAACCTTGGCTGTGTGACCCCGTGTGCAGTCAGAATGTAGATGATTCTACACAGAGACCTGCTTATAAATTATTACACATACTGCTGAAGCCCTGGAAATGCACAGAATGATTCTGGAGCCTTTGCTGGAATAATTACATGGCTCTTGTTTAAAGAGTGGAGTACATGAAGGAAGGACAGCAAACAGATTGCAATATTTGTGTAATAATGTATACCCTGTGTGAGTACATGATGTTTGAATCTTAATTACTTCATTGATGAGTTGAAGACATCTCCAGATAGTGTGAAGAGATTTGTCCTTTCTCTAGTGTCACAGCAGGTTTTGAAGAGAATGGTTCATCAATGTGAATCATGTGGCTACAGAGCTAAAATTTTATTTGAAAATTAAACGGAGTAATTTTTCCAAAGAGGAAGACGTGAATGGTATTTGTGTCCACTTTCTGTACTATTGTAGCAAATTAGCTAGTTTGTAGACAGAACACTATGAAATGTCTCGGTTCCCCTTCAGGACCAGTGAGATGTGCCCAGTTGTGACAGCACTAGCCTCAGAAGGACTGACACAGCTGGGCCCTTACATTCTGAATAATGCAAATCTAGGATATTTCCAAATGGAATCTGCTTGGATCCATCACAGTTTAAATGGTTTGTGTGCTCAGGTGCACTAAGCAGTATATAGAGCAGAAGTCCAGTGGCTGAAGTGCACCAGAACTGACATAAAAAAAGCTTTGAAAGGAAATTCCTCCACATGTTGCATTTAACCCACAAGCAAAGTGAGTGCTAACATTGTAGGAATGGTTAATGTGCATCTCTGATCTGAGCCCCCATTAAGATGGGGAAATTCAAATACAATGAGAACCTATTCAGATGATTCACTGGATAATACCTACATTAGAATGCCAATTAGGAATTTACTGTTATATGCCTTCAGCTGCCTAGGCCCTCAACTCTGGAATTCCCTCCCTAAACCTCTCTGCCTCTCCATCTCTCTTTCCTCCTTTAAAATGCTCCTTAAAGCCTACCTTTTTCACCAAGCTGTCTTAATATCTCCTTAGGTGGCTTGGTGTCAAATTTTGTTTGATAACGCTCCTGTGTAGCGCCTTGTGACATTTTACTATGTTAAAGGCACTATATCAATGCAAGTTGTTTTTGTTGTTGTTTAATACATGCAGGTCAACTCTATGAAACCGTGCCCCCAGCAGGGAACCTGGGAGGGCCAATTTTCCAGGGCTCTGCTGGCACCATATATCTGCTGGCTGGGAATGTAGCTTTCAAAATTGGACACACCCACATTTTGTGATGAAGCAAAAGTGGGCTGCATTATTAGCCTGTTCATCCATGCATTTGTCACGATCACACTCGAATAGTTCAATGCTCTTTTGATTGGCCACCCATCCTCCACCCTTCATAAACTTCAGCACATCCAAAACTGGGCTTTCCTGTATCCTATCCTGCACTAAGTCTCACTCACCCATCACCCCTTGTCCTTGCTGACCTATATTGGTTCCCAGTACCCCAGCATCTCAAATTTGAAATTCTCATCCTTATGTTTAAATCCCTTCTTGGCCTCACCCCTCCCTATCTCTGTAACCTCCACCATCCATACTACCTCCCCATCCCAACACTCTTTGTTTCTCTAACTCTTGTGCATCCCCACTCCCTTTGCTCCACCATTGGCGACCATGCCTTCAGCCGCCTCAGCCCCATGCTCTGGAATCCCCTCCTTAAACCCCTCCACCTCTCCACCTCCATCTCCTCCTTTAAGACTCTCCTTAAAACCTACCTCCACCCTCCACCCCCCCGCCCCCCAATGTCTCCTTTGGCTCAGCATCCATTTTTTTGATTTTGCCTTTGTGAAGCACCTTGGGATGTTTTTCTATGTTAAAGCTACTACATAAATGCAAGTTGTTTAAGAACAGTTTGAATAGTTGCCAGACTGCATTTGGAGCTTTATTGCTGTTTGACCATTTGAAAGTAGTCCAATAGTATGTGGATGGCCTGGCCTGCAGGGGTAGACTTTTTAAAGGTATCAGTATTGACTGTTTTGTTTGAAAGGTAGATTTTTTGTGCTGTATTTGAATTGGCGCATTAATTTTTGTTGCTGTTTAGGAGTGATGTTTTGTATTGCAAGAGTTTTATTTCCAAATTAATTTATTTCAAGCATCTTGCTTCCAGCTGCTATTTAACTGCTGCTATTTTATTTGCATCAATCAGGAAAACCAGATGGGAATTCCTTTGTGAGTTTCAACAGCGCTCCTAAATTTGAAGGCTGCATATAATGACACCACAAGCCCTGCCCAGAATGGAGATGATTGGGTAATTCCCCTGTCAATCACACCTGCTGCAGACCGCACTGCATGGATTGATTTTATGCATCTAATTTGTATTATGTAACTATCCTCCACTCACTATATTTTGCTGGAGAAATAATCCTGCTTTTATCGGGAGACTCTGTTTGCCTGCAGTTCAAAGAGATTCTGTTTAAATAGACACTGTTGCCTGAGTAAATAGACTTCGTAAGTCTCGCCCCTTCTCCAACTCATTGTCTGACGCAGTGGTGTCAACACTCATTCTGAAATTTGAAGGAGAAAGAGCAATTCTTGAGGGAACAGAAAGGCAGGTGTAATTATAATTCATAAATTATGTACACACCTGTCCAACCCAAGACATGCATTTACTGACCCAGACAGTCTTTCCTGGGTATGTCACTGACATCTCTACTTTACCAGGAGACTGCCACAGAGCTATACATCTTTGGGAAACTGACCGGCGGATAACTTGTACTACAGAGCCAGCACTTCCCATGGGCGTGAATGAAGCTTTTATGCTACCAGATCCTTTAATGCCACCATGGTGACATATGCCAAATCAATCGGCATGCATTAAGCAAAACAACAGAGGTCTTGGTTGCAAGGGGCAACTTGTTCATTACTTTTCTTGTGGAAGGGAGGCATTAGCTTCAAAAACACAAAACATTTCCTATTTGCCAAGGTTCCCAAGAATACAGAGCATAATAGATGACATCCAAGTACTGTACATATGCTTTAATCTGGCTGCCACCACTCGACAGGCAAGGTACATTGCTGTTCTCTGGGGAGGAGTGCCTGAAGTATCAAACAGTGCAACCCTTCTTGCAACCTCATCCATTTTGCTGGCCATCGAACAAGAGATCAGATGTTGTACCCCTCCATCAGTTGCCCACAGAGTCCATTGCATTCCTCCACATTGAATCTTTTTCATTTCATTTTTGCCTGACATTTCTCTCCACCATCAGCCTTCTAAATAGCTGAGAAATGTTAAATTTTATTTTGAAGCTTTGTGAGAGATTGGCAATATGTTTGACCCCATATGTAGCCGCTTGCCTTTAAATGTGCATATCCCTTTAAATTTGAGCTGTTGGCCAGATTTACGTATTCCCATTTGGCTTGCTTCCAGTACATGTTCAAAGCTTTACTGGAAATTTTTGCTAATTATTCAAATCAGCTGACCTCCAAAAATTGGGCATACCCACCTCAGGGCTCGGCGGGTCACTTTGGCCAGCCGACAGCCAGCCTTTCCTAGTATATTACTGGTCTCATAAAATCGGGGCTGTTATTGCAATTGTCTCCAGGCTTGTGTGCTCAATGGCTCACTAGTATGAACAGAGAAACTATAATAGTAGCATCTCAGTTTATGAGCATCTCTGTATCGCCGTTAAGGTACCTTAAATCAGAAGTTTATCTGGTATATCACTTTACAACCTTCCTGACTCAACATTGATTTCAATAACTTCAGATCATAACCACTGCTACCATTTTCTCAGACAGCAGGTGCTGGTAATGGTTCTGCTGTTGCTATTTACAGCTCCTCTAGACTTATCTTTTGTTTCTTTACTTGTCCCATTACCACCCTCCTGGCCTTGCACCATCATCCTTTTTATCATTTAATCACTCCTGCCCTCCACCTTATCAGAGACCTTCTCTTTTGTTCTTTCCACCCCTCCTCCCCCCACCCTCTTTCCCTGGCTCTGTACTTGCTTAAAAACTGTTAAATCTTTAACTTCTTCCAGTTCTGATGAACGGTCATCGACCTGAAACGTTAACTCTGTTTCTCTCTCCACAGATGCTGCCTGACTTGCTGAGTATCTCCAGCATTTTCTGTTTTTTATATCTTGTATATTGATCTGTCCTCAGGAACTTACACCTCTGGTATTAGAGACGCATAGAAATTTCAGCGCAGAAGGTGGCCATTCGGCCCATCATGCCTGTGTCAGTATTATCTCCACAATGGAGCTATCTACTCTCACCCCATTTCCCTTTGTGCCCTTTAAGATTTTTCCTCTTCATGTCTTTATTTAAGTCCCTCTTAAATGTTGTGATTGATTCAGTTCCAAGAGCCATTTGTGATAATGCATTCCAATAGTCCTTTCCATTGAAAAATTCCTCCTGATCTCCCATTTTGTGTTTTTAACACTGATCCCGAATTTACGCCCTCTTGTTACCAATTTCCCAACCATTGGAAATAATGTTTTACTATTTATTTTCTCAAACACCTCTATTAGTTCTCCCTCAAATTTCTCTACTCTAATGAATATAATCCTAGTTTTTCAAATTTCTCCTCATATTTATATCCTCTTCTCTCTGGTTTCATCCCAGTCACTCCATGTTGCACCTTTGACATGGTGGTCCAAACATTAAAAACATTTTTAAAGGCCTGAGAGCTGCTCTATTGTATTGCCCTGTAAATGTGGGGTGGTGCAGGCCCTTTGCAATGGAGTTAAGGGTTACACAGAGGTGTCACAGCATAGGTAACCCATGCCTGTCAGAAGCCAAACTGGCATTCTGTCTTTCCGTCTTTCCCCTTGAACAGTTATGGAAACCTTATATATCAAAAATTAACCATTTTTTTTGAAGATTTAAATTGGTTTTGGCTTCTGCAATTCCGTCACGGTACATAAGGGGTTAAGAGCAGAAAAATGTTGTAGCTTATTTTGATACTTCTGATGCTCTATATTAATGACTTAGATGAAGGGGCCGAGTGTAATGTATCCAAGTTTGTTGTCGATAAAAGCTAGGTGGGAAAGTAAGCTGTGAGGAGGACACAAAGAGTCTGCAAAGGGAAAGAGACAGGATAGGTGAGTGGGCAAGAAGGTGGCAGATGGAGTATAATGTGGGGAAATGTGAGGTTATTCACTTTGGTAGGAAGAATAGAAAACAGAATATTTATAAATTGTGAGAAACTATTCAATGTTGGTGTTCAGAGAGATTTGGTTCTAGGGAATGAGGCAGGCCAAGTGGAGCAATTGTCAGTGGGGGAGTATTTAGGGAGTAGTGATCATAGTATCATAAGGTTTAGAATAGCTATGGATAAGGACATGGACCACTCTGAAGTAAAAATACCCAATGGAGGAGGGCCAATTTCAATGGGATGAGAACTCATCTGGCCCGGGTAAATTGGAATCAAAGATTGGCAGGCAAAACTGTAATCGAACAGTGGACAGCCTTTAAAGAGAAAGGTAGGGCAACTAAAGACAGAGCTCCCTGGATGACAAAAGAGATAGTGAGTGAGATGAAACGCGAAAAAGGGGCGTATGACAGATGTCAGGTTGATAACACAAGTGAGAACCAGGCAGAATATAGAAATTTCAGAGGGAAAATGAAAAAGGAAATAAGAGGGGCAAAGAGAGAGTATGAGAATAGACTGGCAGCTAAAATAAAAGGGAATCCAAAAGTCTTCTACAGGCATGTAAGCAGTAAACGAATAGTAAGAGGAGGGGTATGGCCGATTAGGGACCGTAAAGGAGATCTACTCATGGAGACAGAGGGGATGGCCGGGGTGCTAAATGAATACTTTGCATCTATTTTTACCAAGGAAGAAGATGCTGCCAGAGTCTCAGTAAAGGAAGATGTAGTTGAGATACTGGATGGGCTAAAAATTGATAAAGAGGTACTAGAAAGGCTAGCTGTGCTTAAAGTAAATAAGTCATCCGGTCCGAATGGGTAGCATCCTAGCTTGCTGAGGGAAGTAAGGATGGAAGTTGCAGAGGTACTGGCCATAATCTTCAGTAGTGGAGATGTAGGGGAGGACATTAAACAGGAAATTAGAGACGCATGCAAGAAGGGCACAATTATAATCATGGGTGACTTTAATCTACATATAGATTGGTCAAACCAAATTAGCAAGAATACTGTGGGGGAGGAATTCCTGGAATGTGTACGTGATGGTTTTCTAGACCAATACGTTGAGGAACGAACTAGAGAACAGGCGATCCTAGACTGGGTATTGTGCAATGAGAAAGGATTAATTAACAATCTTGTTGTGCGGGGTCCCTTAGGGAAGAGTGACCATAACATGATAGAATTCCTCATTAAGATGGAGAGTGAAGTAGTTGAATCCGAAACTAGGGTCCTGAATCTAAATAAAGGAAATTACGAAAGTATGAGGTGCGAGTTGGCTATGATAGATTGGGGAACTTTACTAAAAGGGATGACGGTGGATAGGCAATGGCCAATGTTTAAAGAACGTGTACAGGAATTACAACAATTATTCATTCCTGTCTGGTGCAAAAATAAAACAGGAAAGGTGGCTCAACCATGGCTTACAAAAGAAATTAGGGATACTATTAGATCCAAAGAGGGAACATATAAAATTGCCAGAAAAAGCAGCAAGCCTGAGGATTGGGAACAGTTCAGAATTCAGCAAAGGAGAACAAAGAGATTGATTAAGAGGGGAAAAATAGAGTATGAGAGTAACCTAGCAGGGAACATAAAAACTGACTGTAAAAGCTTCGATAAATATGTCAAAAGATAAAGATTAGTGAAGACAAATGTAGGTCCCTTACAATCAGAAATGGGGGAAATTATAATGGGGAACAAAGAAATGGCAGAACAATTAAACACATACTTTGGTTCTGTCTTCACAAAGGAGGACACAAATAACCTGCCAGAAATGTTAGGGAACCAAGGGTCTAGTGAGAGGGAGGAACTGAAGGAAACCAGTATCAGTAAAAAAAAATAGTGATAGGGAAATTAATGGGGGTAAAGGCTGACAAATCCCCAGGGCCTGAAAATCTACATCCCAGAGTACTAAAGGAAGTGGCCCTGGAAATAGTTGATGCATTGGTGATCATCTTCCAAAATTCTATAGACTCTGCAACAGTTCCTACAGATTGGAGGGTGGCAAATGTAACCCCATTATATAAAAAGGAGGGAGAGAAAAAACAGTGAATTACAGACCAGTTAGCCTAACATCACTAGTGGGGCAAATGCTAGAGTCTATTAAAAAATATGTGATAACAGAACACTTGGAGGGCATTAATGGGATTGGACAAAGTCAGCATGGATTTATGAAAGCGAAATCATACTTAACAAATCAACTGGAGTTTTTTGAGGATGTAACTAGTAAAATAGATAGGGGAGAACCAGTGGATGTGGTGTATTTGGATTTTCAGAAGGCTTTTGATAAGGCCCCACACAAGAGGTTAGTGTGCAAAATTAAAACACATGGGATTGGAGGGAATATACTGGTATGGATTGAGAATTGGTTTTCCGACAGGAAACAGAGAGTAGGAATAAACGGGTCTTTTTCCGGGTGGCAGGCAGTGACTAGTGGGGTACTGCAAGGATCAGTGCATGGGCCCCAGCTATTCACAATATATATCAATGATTTGGATGAGGGAACTAAATGTAACATTTCCAAGTTTGCAGACGACTCAAAGCTGAGGTGGAATGTGAGCTGTGAGGAGGATGCAAAGAGGCTCCAATGTGATTTAGACAAGTTGGGTGAGTGGGCAAGAACATGGCAGGTGAAGTGTAACGTGGATTGTAAAAACAGAAAGACAGGTTATTATCTGAATGGTGATAGATTGGAGGTGCAACGAGTCCTGGGTGTCCTTGTACACCAGTCGCTGAAAGCGAGCATTCAGGTGCAGCAAGCAGTTAGGAAGGCCAATGGTATGTTGGCCTTCATTGCAAGAGGATTTGAGTACAGGAGCAGGGATGTCTTACTGCAGTTGTACGGAGCCTTGGTGAGATCACATCTGGAGTATTGTGTGCAGTTTTGGTCTTCTTATCTGAGGAAGGATGTCCTTGCCATGGAGGGAGTGCAACGAAGGTTTACCAGACTGATTCCTGGAATGGCAGGACTGACGTATGAGGAGAGATTGGGTCGACTAGGCCTATATTCATTCGAGTTTAGAAGAATGAGAGGTGATCCCATCAAAACATATAAAATTCTAACAGGACTAGACAGACTAGATGCAGGGAGGATGTTCCCGATGACTGGGGAGTCCAGAACCAGGGGTCACAGTCTCGGGGTACGTGGTATGCCATTTAGAACCAAGATGAGGAGAAATTTCTTCACTCAGCGGGTGGTGAACCTGTGGAATTCTCTACCACAGAAGGCAGTGGAGGCCAAGTCATTAGATGTATTCAAGAAGGAGATAGATATATTTCTTAATGCTAAAGAGATCAAGGGATATGGGGAAAAAGCGGGAACAGGGTACTGAGTTAGACGATCAGCCATGATCATTTTGAATGGTGGAGCAGGCCCGAAGGGCCGAATGGCCTACTCTTGCTCCTATTTTCTATGTTTCTATGTTTCCAAACATCCGTAGATACGGGGGTGGTGCCAGAGGACTGGAGAACTGCAAATGTTACACCCTTGTTCAAAAAAGGGTGTGAGGATAAACCCAGCAACTATTTGCTAGTCAGTTTAACCTCGGTGGTGGGGAAATTTTTAGAAACGATAATCCGGGACAGAATTAACAGTCACTTGGACAAGTGTGAATTCATTCGGGAAAGCCAGCACGGATTTGTTAAAGGCAAATCATGTTTAACGAGCCTGATAAGAGTTTTTTGATGAGGTAACAGAGAGGGTAGATGAGGGCAATGCAGTTGGTGTTGTGTATATGGACTTTCAAAAGGCGTTTGATAAAGTGCTGCACGGCAGGCTTATCATCAAGATTGCGGCCATGGAATAAAGGGGGCAGTAACAACATAGATACAGAATTGGCTCAGTGACAGGAAACAGAGAGTAGTAGTGAACGGTTGTTTTTTGGACTGGAAGGAGGTATACCGTAGTGTTACCCAGGGATCGATACTAGGACCATTGCTTTTGTTGATATATATTAATGACTTGGACTTGGGTGTACAGGGCACAATTTCAAAATTTGCAGATGACACAAAACTTGGAACAATAGTAAAAAGTGAGGAGGATAGTGAAAGACTTCAAGAGGATATCAACAGGCTGGTGGCATGGGCTGACACGTGGCAGATGAAAGTTAATGCAGAAAAATGCTAAGTGATACATTTCGGTAGGAAGAACGAGGAGGCAATATAAACTAGAGGGCACAACTCTAAAAGGAGTACAGGAACAGAGAGATCTGGGGGTATATGTGCACAAATCATAGAAGATGGCAGGGTAGGTTGAGAAAGCGGTTAAAAAAGCATTCGGGATCCTGGGCTTTATAAATAGAGGCATAGAGTACAAAAGTATGGAAGTCATGATGAACCTTTATAAAACACTGGTTCGGCCACAACTGGAGTATTGTGTCCAGTTCTGGGCACCGCACTTTAGGAAAGATGTGAAAGCCTTAGAAAGGGTGCAGAAGAGATTTACTAGAATGATTCCAGAGATGAGGGGCTTTAGTTATGTGGATAGATTGGAGAAGCTGGGGTTGTTCTCCTTGGAACAGAAAAGGTTGCAAGGACATTTGAAAGACGTACTCAAAATCATGAAGGGTCTAGACAGCGTAGATAGAGAGAAACTGTTCCCATTAGCAGAAGGGTCAAGAACCAGTGGAAATAGATGGGGTGGGGGGGGAACAGGGAATATTCCTCTGTGATCTCACCACCATAAATGCTGGGAAAAAGGGAGAAAGAGGCCTCCTGCACCAACCGGGATTCCCCTCCTCCCACATCCCTCCCATGACCGCTGCTTGTAGGAACCTTCTCTCCTTTGATTCTGTCCCCAGTGGTAACAATTGAAGGCCATCGAGGCCTTCAGTGGGTCTTTGTTTCTGCCCCTTTGGGGTCCCTCACTGGATCTTCTGGTGCTGGAGCATTGGCAGGTGAGTTGGTATGATCTGGAAAGCACTGCTTGAAAGGGTGTTGGAAGCAGATTCAATAGTAATTTTCAAAAGGGAATTGGATATATACTTGAAAAGGAAAAATTTGCAGGGCTATGGGGAAAGAGCAGAGGAGCGGGACAAATTGACTATCTCTTTCAAAGAGCCAGCACAGGCATGATAGGTTGGATGGCCTCCTTCTGTGCTGTATAATTCAATGATTCTAATGAAAATCTGAGTGGCTAAATGGACTTTTCCTATTCCTAATATTTCATATGTTCCAATATAGGTCCGAGCCATCAAATCTTATCTGACTTGCTGTCCCCAACAGGCCATGAATAAAATTGTTTCTTTTATTACAATAAAATAATTCAATAAAGTTTTTTCCCAAAATAAAGGAAAGACAAAGATAATAAAATATACATTACAAGGATGTGCACAGTTTATTTTCATTGATGACTATGATGTGTCTCTAACTCATAGCCTCTAGTGCCATGCTTCCTACAGTGTCTCATTTGCACTAAAGGCTGATCTGCTGCCTGCCTTTGGTTTATTGTTGCAGCGTAACTCGAATTTATTCTGTCCAGTTCTTTGTTCTGTCTAAATGTTCTTGATAGATCCCTAATGCCTAATAATCTGATTCATCTTCTTTCACCATAGCTAATATCTCAGTCTGAACTTGTGCACAGAGGGAGCAGTAAAGTTACAACAACTCCTGAGTAATGCAGTTATTAAAGATACCATTTCTTCAATGAGTAGGTTTCCTTAAATGCAAAAGATAACTGCACTATTGCAATCATAAGCAACCCCCTCTGTACTGGTGCAGAAATCCAGGAGCAATACTGTAGCATTCATTCTGCAATCGCTGCAGCAATGCCTCTCCAATCTCATGACATTCCCACAGCAATCTGTCTTCAGTCTACCAGCATTCCTACTGCAATGCCACAGAAAACGCATGCAGGATTTGCACACAGCAAGCTCCCACAAACAGCAATGAAATAATGACCAGATAGCCTGTTTTATTGATGTTGGTTGAGGGATAAATATTGGTCAGGGCACCAGGGAGAATTCCTTGCTCTAATTTGAAAAGTGCCACAGGATCTTTTATGTCCACCTAAGGAGGCAGATGGTACCTCAGTTTAACATCTTATCCAAAAGACGGCACCTCTGACAATGCAGCACTCCGTCTGTCTCTGGAGTGGGGCTTGAACCCACAACCTTTATAAGGGATAAGGAAAATAAGCATACACCCTTTTGAAGGACTGAATAAAATGAAGAGGAGGGCAGAGAACAACAGGCAAAAGAATCAGGAATGTTGACATCTGTCAGAGAGAAGCTGATAATAGGTTTAATGGCTTGGAAACAGGGTTATTACAATAAAAACAAAAAATGCTGGAAACACTCAGCACATCAGGCGGCATCTGTGGAGAGAGAAACAGAGTCAACGTTTTAGGTTAATGACCTTTCATCAGTACTGGAAGAAGTTAGAGATTTAACAGTTTATAAGCCAGGGGAAAAGGGGAAGGGGGGAGGAAAGAACAAAGAGGGAGATCTGTGGTAGTGTGGAGGACAGGAGTGATTAAATGACAAAAGGAATGATGGTGCAAGGCAAAAAGGGGTGGTAATAGGACAAGTAAATAAAGAAGATGGGTCCAGAGAAGCTGTAAATGATTACAGCTGAACCATTACCCCAAAAAATGGGAGCGGTGGTTATAATCTAAAGTTGTTGAAAATAACGTTGAGGCCGGAAGGTGGTTAACTGCCTAATCGAAATATGAGGTGCTGTTCCTAGAGCTTGCGTTTAGCTTCATTGGAACAGTGTAGGAGGCCGAGGACAGAGGGGTTGGAGTGGGAGGGGGCTGGAGAATTAAAGTGGCAAGCGACCGGAAGCTCCAGGGTCACGCTCAGGATTATTACAAAGCTGAAATTGGGTGAAAACTGATAGATGATAAACAAAGATCGTCTTAGCGAAATAGTGAAAAGACATTAAAAGAACAAAAGGGTGTGAACATCGATCATTAAAACAATGAAAAAGCATGGGAAAGATACGCGCACAGGAAAAAAATCCCCAAAATGCAGGAGAATGGAGTAGAAGGTGGTGGGGAAAAACAGACAAGAAAATTGGGTAGATAGATCAGATCAATCTGCGACTACCAGGATGGTAGCAGGTGAACTAGATGGACATTGATCATTTTTCGTCTCGCGATTCCTATGTTCCTATGCGTCTATCTACATCTCCTATTTTGGTATCATCTACAAATTCCAATACCACTCCCTCTAGGCCTATATCCAAATCATTGATATACACAGTGAACAGAAGTGGCCCCAGAACTGAACCCTATGGAACACTACTACCTACTTCCAACCGTTCTGAAAATCTACCCTTAACTCCTACTCTCTATTTTCTCCCTTCTAACCAATTTTTAATCCATTTTGCTATTCTCCCCATGGTACCTTATCAAAGGCTTTCCTAAAGACCAACCACACTACATCCACTACATTTTCCCCATCTACCATATGTGTTAACTCCTCAAAGAATTCTATGAGGTTTGCCAACTCTGATTGTTCTTTTTGAAATCCATGCTGGCTATTTCTATTTTCTCTTTATCTAGATATGTGGTAATTTCATCCTTAATTAAAGGCTGTAAAATTTTACCTACCACAGATGTTAAGCTAAATGGCCTGCAATTACCCAGATTAAGCTTTGTCTTCCGTTTTAAAATATATTGGCCACACTCCAGTCCTCCAGCACACATCCTGATTCAATAGAGCCCAGAAATGTAATTTCTAGAGCCTCAGCAATTTCATCCCTCAGGATACATCCCATCAGGCCCAGGCTTTTTGTCTTCCTTTAACCTAACAAAATTATATAATATGTTCCTTTTATCCGTCATACTATCACTCATCTTGCACTCAACCACTTCAGGAATCACTTCTTCTTTGATATCCTTCTTTTTAGTAAAGACCAGTGCAAAGTACTTATTAAATACCTCTGCCATTTTTTGATCATCATCTACAAATTGACAATCCTTTCCTCTCAGGAATCCTACCTAATTTTTAACAATTCTCTTTTTACTGATATACTTGTAAAATACTTGAATGTTCCTTTTGATGTTTTTGATGTTTTTTTCCTATACTCTATTTTCCCTTATTCCGCTCTGAACCTCCTTTCTTATTTTCTCATATTCTCCTCTAGTTTTCATTCTTCTTATTATTATTATAGCCCTTATAGGACCTCTTCTTCAATTTTAATTGGTTTCCAACCTCTTTATTTATCCATGACATCCTGAAACTAATAGTTTATTTCTTTTTTAATGGAATATACTTATTTGGGACATATTTCCTTCGGGCTTCTCCCGCTTTGCCATTGTAATTTGGCAGGATTTCAGCAGAATCCCCATGACGCACGTGAATGTGGCTTCCGCCAAACTTCCACGTAAGTGATGGCGGTGGATGGGAGAAGCTCCGAGGAAATTCATCCCCATTCTGTACCTTTGAAATCTCTTTTTTTTTTAATAAAACACATCCCATGGTTGCTCTGCAGTTCTGATTGTCAATTTCTTCTTCCACCTCACCTCAGCTAGCTCACTCCTCATCTTTCTAATATCTGACCTAATCCAATCTGGTGTTCGAGTTTTTGTTCTGACTTTTTCCCTAATCTTGTGAGATCTCAGACCTTATCACGGTGGAGTCACAACTCCCACATTCAGCTCATCTACCAGATGAGGGGGCGGACATATGAGGAGAGGTTGAGTAGATTGGGACTCTACTCATTGGAGTTCAGAAGAATGAGAGGCGATCTTATTGAAACATATAAGATTGTGAAGGGTCTTGATCGGGTGGATGCAGTAAGGATGTTCCCAAAGATGGGTGAAACTAGAACTAGGGGGCATAATCTTAGAATAAGGGGCTGCTCTTTCAAAACTGAGATGAGGAGAAACTTCTTCACTCAGAGGGTGGTAGGTCTGTGGAATATGCTGCCCCAGGAAGCTGTGGAAGCTACATCATTAGATAAATTTAAAACAGAAATAGACAGTTTCCTAGAAGTAAAGGGAATTAGGGGTTATGGGGAGCGGGCAGGAAATTGGACATGAAGCTGAGTTCGGATCGGTCAATGCCCTGTGGGTGGCGGAGAGGGCCCAGGGGCTATGTGGCCGGGTCCTGCTCCGACTTCTTGTGTTCTTTAGATTTGTGGTTGGGATCAGATCAGCCATGATCTTATTGAATGGCGGAGCAGGCTCGAGGGGCCGATTGGCCTACTCCTGCTCCAATTTCTTATGTTCTTATGTTCTTATCACTCAAAACCCTTGTAGGTCTACCAACATATAACCTGGTGCTGTAAGATTCCTTACATTTTACCAACATACTCCTTGAAGAAGGAGTCCTGCACATATTTTGGGAATTCCATTCCCTTTTCCCCATTTGATAAGTGGATAATTAAAATCTCCCAGAATAATAACTTTATTATTTCTACTCATCTCTCTAATCTGACAACAGATTTCCATTTCCTTCTCATCATTTGGAGGGCTGTAATATACCCCTACTAAAATACTAAGCACTTTTTTTATATTTGCGCTCCAACCATATTGATTCTGTCTGTACCCATTTACTGTCTACATCAACCCTTTCTACAGCCTGTATTCCTTCATATACCAATATTACCAATCCACCTCCTTTCTTATCTTTTCTATTCATCCTAAATATGCTGTATCCCAAATATTTTATTTTCTATTCTTGCCCAGTTTGCAGCCAGATTTCTGTTAATGCTATTAAGTCTCGATCTTCCTGTAGAATAATTACTTTCAGTTTCCCCGTTGCACATTGTAGTGCATTCCAATTTAACCATTTTTTCCTCTTTTTTTAACACTACTCCTTAGCCCCTGCCTTTACTTCAGTCTGTTCCCCGTTTATAACCAATCCATTTGATTCTGTTCCTCTGCCCCATCTTGCTAAATTTTGTTCTGCATGAATATTATCCTTGTCTAATTCTCCCTTCATTATTAACTGATCCTAGTCGGATTTATTTCGTTAGCACCTTCCTTCCCATTTTAAATATCTCATCACTTCCCTATTTAACTATTTTGCCAGTATATTTACATCCTCCCTGTTCAGATGTAGCCTGTCCTTGAGGAATAGCTCCCATCTGTCCCAGAACTGTTGCCAATGTCCATAAAGTGGAATCTCTCTTCCCACCACCACACCTTTAGTCGTGCATTAATTTCCCTAATATTCCTGTCTTTCCCTATTCTAGCACATAGATGGGGGAGTAATCCTTAGACTACAATCTGTGAAGTCCTGCTCCTAAACTTATTTTGTAGGACTTCTTTTCACCAATATCATTGGCTCCTACATGGACCGTGATGACTTTTATCTCTCTATACCCTTGAAAAATCTTTTCCAGATTATGCGAGATGTCCCTTACTGTAATACATGAGAGGCAACAAAGGTTCTGGGACTGTCATTCTAGACTACATAAAAATAATGTCAGCCCCTGTAACAGAAATTGTTAGCTCACTTGAAAGTAGTGTTTGGGGCTCTGGTATGGAAAGATGTGAATGAACAGGTGTTGTATCTGCTTTGATTGCATGAGGAAGTGTCGGTGAAGGGCAGCCAGAATTCAGGATGATGGAAAAATCAACAAAGGCATTACAGAGGGTATTGTCCCTTGGAAAGCAGGGAGAGAGAGAGAAAGAGGTGGGGGACGTGCTTGGTGGTGGGATCATGTTGGAAAGCAGAGAGAGAGAGAGAAAGAGATGGGGGACGTGCTTGGTGGTGGGATCATGTTTCAGATAGTGGAAATTTCACAAGATGATCAGATGAATGCAGAGGCAGTTGGAATTGAAGGCAAGGAGAAGAGGGTCCCTTTCATTGTTGTGAGAGGGGTGAGAGCAGAGGCATGGGAAGTGGTAGGACACCAGGGAAACTGGAATCGTGAGAGCAGATAACAGTATTTGCAGTTGTTCTGTTAATCTTTTTAACTTCAGTTTTATGTTGTGTTCAAATGATGTGAGTGGATTCAGATCCATGCCATTCTGAGTGAAAGTATAAATCCCAACTCTCAATTTAAAGGCAGCACAGCAAGTGGGCATGTTTTAAAATGTAATTTTTGTCACTGATGTATGATCTTTGTGTCAGTGACAATAAATCACTCTGTGAAGGTGCTCTCTCAATGTACAGAGTCTTCAAATGAAGTTGGATTTTCCTTGTCGTCACAGTATTGTATTCTTCTCAAGTCAACTCTTTACAAAAACCCAACTCTTAACTTGCACACAGCTTTGGAGATTTACTGTCATTGACATCAAAATCGTGTGTTAAAAATTTTTGTCAATGACATAATATCCATTTTATAACTTGCCCCTTTGGATGTTTGCTGTCTTCAAAGAAGAGTTGTGTTTGCATCAAACTGACTATCATTTAATTTGGGTCTGATCCTTCTGTCAATGACACTCCATTCACACTTGATTTGTTTACACTTCCAGAAACTTCTGTATTAGTGGAACTGTAATTTCTTTGCAGTAGGATTTAAGTCAATGGAGAATGATGAATACCAATTTGGATAGAATTTTTTTTTGTATATATCACATGCATTGTTTAGGAACAGGACAATTGCATTTTTTGCTTTAGTAACAAGATTCACCTTTGAACTTTTCCATTGCTGATTGAAAAATCAAACCATTCACTTGAAGTCTCCAAAGAGAATGAGGTTGCAAACGGGAAGCAGAAAAGGTCAAGGCAGAAAATGTTAAAAAATAAAAACAGAAAATGCTGGAAATACTCAGCAAGTCAGGCAGCATCTGTGGAGAAAGGAGAGTTAACATTTCAAGACAATGACCTTTCGTCAGAACTGATAAGATGTGAGAGGGTTAAATGAAATATAAGTACTGTTCCTTTTAACATAGAATTGCCTGCAATTCATTCTTTGCACTCAGTCTCATAATTTACTATAGCCGTAAAATACTGAGTCTTCAGGAAAGATTTCTGTGCCTCTTAGTTGCCATCAAATGAAAATTGCCTTGCATGAATTTTTAAACTCTTACTTAGATCAGCAAGCATGGCTGACTAGCTGCTGTGGGTGTGTTTCATTTTAAACGTACTTCTGGTGGAAGGGGATAACTGGACATCTAATGACATCTCAACACTGTCAACAGTGGCCAGCTCTTACTTTGGGCTTTTTCAATTTTCAACTGGAATGATGCAAAATGAATTAAAAGCATTAACTGAATGCAGTGTGGAACATAATGACTCTTGAGCTGCTGGGGTCACAGAAATGTTATGGCGTGAAGGCGACCAACCTGAAAATATATTTGTATATAATACGGTGTAAGAGTAAGCACTTTGAAGTTTTGTTTGATTCACCTTCCTCAGAACATAACAACATAAGAAATAGGAGCAGGAGTAGGCCACATGGCCCCTCGAGCCTGCTCCGCCATTCAATCAGATCATGGCTGATCTTCGACCTCAACTCCACTTTCCTGCCTGATCCCCATATTCCTTGATTCTCCTAGAGTCCAGAAATCTGTTTATCTCAGCCTTGAATATACTCAACGACTCAGCATCCACAGCCCTCTAGGGTAGAGAATTCCAAATATTCACAACCCCCTGAGTGAAGAAATTCCTCCTCATCTCAGTCTTAAGTGGCTGACCCCTTATCCTGCGACTATGCCCCCTTGTTCTAGACTCTCCATCTATGGGAAACAACCTCTCAGCATCTACCCAGGCAAGCCCCCTCATAATCTTATATGTTTCAATTAGATCACCTCTCATTCTTTTAAACTCCAGAGAGCATGGGCCCATTCTACTCAACCTCGCCTCATCGGACAACCCTCTCATCCCAGGAATTAATCTAGTGAACCTTCACTGCACCACCTCTAAGGCAAGTATATCCTTCCTTAGATTAGGAGACCAAAACTGTACACAGTACTCCAGGTGAATTCTCACCAAAGCCATGGAAATTGTAGTAAGACTTCCTTACTTTTGTGCTCCAACCCCCTTGCAATAAAGGCCAACATTTCATTTGCTTTCCTAATTGCTTGCTATACCTGCATGCTAACTTTTTGAGATTCTTGTACGAGGACACCCAAGTCTCTCTGAACACCAACGTTTAATATTTTCTCACCATTTAAAAAATATTCTGTTTTTCTATTCTTCCTACCAAAGTGAATAACCTCACATTTCCCCATATTATACTCCATCTGCCACCTTCTTGCCCACTAACTTAATCTGTCTATATCCTTTTGCAGACTCTTTGTGTCCTCACAGCTTATTTTCCCACCTAGCTTTGTATCGTCACCAAACTTGGATACATTATACTTGGTCCCTTCATCTAAGTCATTAATGTAGAGAATTCCAAATATTATAATTAATGTAGATTGTAAATAGCTGAGGCCCAAGCACCAATCCTTGCGGCACCCCACTAGTTACAGCCTCCCAGCCTGAAAATGACCCGTTTATCCCTACTCTCTGTTTTCCGTCTGTTAACCAATCTTCTATTCATGCTAATATGTTACCCCCAACCCCATGAGCCCTTACCTTGTGTCACAACCTTTTATGTGGCACCTTATCGAATGCCTTTTGAAAATCCAAATATACGACATCCACTGGTTCCCCTTTATCTTTAACTGCCTAATCATATTATGATTTCCTAAGTGCTCTGTTATCACTTCCTTAATAATGGATTCCAGCATTTTCCCAATGACTGATGTCAGGCTAACTGACCTGTAGTTCCCTGTTTTCTCTCTCCCTCCTTTCTTGAACAGCTGGGTCACATTTGCTACTTTCCAATCAGCTGGGACCGTTCTGGAATCCATAGAATTTTGGAAGATCATAACCCATGCATCCACTCTCTCTGCAGCCACCTCTTTTAAAACCCTTGGATGTTGGTTCAGGGGATTTATTAGCTTTTAGTCCCATTACTTTCTCAAGTACTTTTTCTCTACTGCTATTAATTACTTTAAGTTCCTCACTCTCATTAGACCCTTGGTTCCCCACTATTTCTGGTATGTTTTTTGTGTCTTCTACTGTGAAGACAGATACAAAATATTTGTTTAACACATCTGCCATTTCCTGCTTTCCCATTATAATTTCTCCTGTCTCAGCCTCTAAGGGAACAACATTTACTTTTGCTATTCTCTTTCTTTTTACATACTTGTAAAAATTCTTACAATCTGTTTTTATATTTCTTGTTAGTTTAATTTCATATTCTATTTTCTCTCTTTTTATCAATTTTTTGGTCGTCCTTTGCTGTTTTCTAAAACTCTCCCAATCCTTAGGCTTACTACTCTTCTTGGCAACATTATAGGCCTCTATACTATCCTTAACCTTTTTAGCTAGCCAAGGGTAGATCACTTTTCCCGTGGAGTTTTTCATTTCTCAATGGAATGTATATTTGTTGAGAATATTGAAATATTTCTTTAAATGTTTGCCATTGCTTTCCAACCATCATACCCTTTAATTTGGTTTCCCAATCTACCTTAGCCAACTCGCCCCTCATACCTAATTAATTGACTTTATTTAAGTTTAAGACTCTAGATTCTGACTTAAGTACGTCACTCTCAAATTCAATGTGAAATTCTATCATATTATGATCACTCTTCCCCAGAGGATCTCTTACTGTGAAATTACTAATTAACCCTGTCTCATTACATAATACAAGATCTAAGATAGCTTGTTCCCTGGTTGGTTCCATGATATATTGCTCTAGGAAACCGTCTCGAATGCATTCCATGAGCTCGTCCTCCAAACTGCCTTTGCCAATTTGATTTGCACAGTCCATATGAAGATTAAATCCCCCATGATTACTGCATTACCTTTGTTACAAGCTCCTATTATTTCATGGTTAATATTCTGTCCAATGGTATTTCTACTATTAGGGGGCCAATAAATTACTCCCACCAGTGTTTTCTGCCCCTTGTGATTTCTTATTTCTACCCATATTGATTCTACTTCCTGATCTTCCGAGCCAATATCCTTTCTCACCACTGTCATTATTAGGGCTACACTTCCTCCCTTTCCATTCTGCCTGTCTTTTCTAAACATCAGTTCCCAACCTTAGTCACTTTGCAGCCATGTGCCCAATTTTAAACTTGTGCATTGGGGGCGGTGGGGGCTGCGAAAATTGCAGAAATGCAGAACAAGTTTGGAAGCCGGCTACAACCCGTCGACTTCCAAGTTCCCTACAGACGCACCTGTGTGCACGCGCTTCCCGAATCCGGAAGTGATAAAGAACCAAATGTACCTCATTGAGGTACTTAAGGCGCTTTACTTGTGACATATTAGGTAGTTAGGTAGTTTCACCAGGTGTGAAGTGCTGGATCAGGCAAAAAGAAACAAAATAAATTAAATAAAAAACCATTGCACAAAGTTAAAACACAAAATCAACCTACCTTTCCACCCTGCTCTGATGTCCGATGTTTCCCTCTCCAATGTCCCCCTCTTCCTCCCCCGATGTCCCCCCGATCTCTCCCTCTTCCTCCCCCGATGTCCTCCCGATCTCCCCCTCTTCCCCTCCAGTGTCCTCTGATCTCCTCCTCTTCATTCCCCCGATGTCCCCCGATCTCCCCCGATCTTCCCCTCTCCCCCCGGATCTTCCCCTCTTCCCACCCCCCCGATCTTCCACTCTCCCCCACCCCCGATCTTCCGTTCCAGTGCCGGATGACGTCTCTCTCTCTCTCTCTTTCTCTCCCCCCCCCCCCGCCCCCCGTCGTTGCAGCTCCTGTCAGCAGCCAGTCTGTCAATCAGGCTGGCTGCCGGGCGCGAAACCCGGAAAGAACTTTAATCACCATCAATCACATTGCGATCGCGTCAGAAACTGTAAGTTTTTTTTATTCAGGTTTGCCACGCGCACCTTCACCCTCCCGCTGCCAACCCGCCACCATTTTAAAATTGAGCCCCATGTCTCTGTAGAGGCTATTAGATCAAACCCATTTATCTCTACTTGTGCAACTAATTCATCTATCTTGTTACGAATGCTCTGTGCATTCAGATAAAGAGCCTTTAATTTTGACTTTTTATCATTTTTTCCTGCTTTGACATTATTTGCTGATGCACTATTATTGGTAAACTAATAGAAGACAACTAAATGGTGGGGTTTAGTCCAAGACAGAGAAGATCATGCATGGTCTGTGGATGAAATCAGCTTGATGGATGAATGGCCTTTTCTCATTCCATGTTTTCTTATGTTCTTCAGAGTCTGGTATTCTGCAACCACAGTACTGTGTAATCAGTTTGGCCTGACCAGTTCATCCATGTTTGACATGCTTGACTTGGCATGTTCAGAAACAGGAGCAGCTGAACTAATGGACGCAGTTCCACATTACAGCTGCCATTGTTGGTGCTTTGTTTTAATTTATATTGATCCCTGATGTACTGCAATGTCCTACTAAAGAATGTCAATGCCAATTTGTGCTTACCATGTGGCATAGAGTATGGCAGTGTATGCCTAATAAACAGGAGGGCAAATGCCTACTATACAAGATGGTACCATTTACAATCCCACTATAGTGCAAATCCACAAAACAACTCTTGTTCTGGGAACAGAATGCAAATCCGAATTGAGTTGATTGAATTCCCTCAACTATGAGCTAAAAACATTCATTGATACTGTATTCACCCAAATATTATTCTGATGTAGATTTTTCTGGTTGTTTGAATTCTGAAAATCAATAATTTATTCATCTGTAACATACATTGTAAGAAACAGTCCACACCTAATTAAATCCTAAAGGCAGGTGTTGTTTTGTTTGAATCTATGCAAATGACTAATATTGTGTCTTAAAGACATCTCTTTTGGGCTCTTTGAATATGTTGTTCTCCCCAGTATCTGTAAATCTGACCAAACGTGGCTCACTTCTGTCATGAGAGACTTCTTGTCCTATGGGTGAATGACTAACAGATTGTCCTATTGGCGGCGAAGCTCTTCAGAGGTGGAAAGTAACAGAGTTGGATAGCAGAATGCTGGTGATAATGAAATTGCCCCACAATTAAGCACAGCCCAACTACAGTAAATCCCCTGGGAGTCAGTCAGCTGCTGAAGAAATCTCATTAGCAATATAATGATCTGGCCCCATGAACCATGTCCCAATTAGCTGACATGAGATGTATTTAAATATCGAGAAGGATTCAGCGACAGGAGTAATTGAACAGTGTTAGGTGGAGTTCAGACTATAGTCAGACTAAAAATAAGCTGTGTCAGTATCCCTTTGCCATTATTTAAGAATATTGTGCTTAGTTGAGAGGAGGTCTAATGGTTGAATAGAAAAAGAACAGTGAAGAGAGAATCACTGGACAGCTGAGACTACAGTTGCCACCCATTCAGTTTTTGAGTGAGTTGCCTGGAAATTTATGACGTGCAAACTGGACACCAATGGCTGGATTTTCTTCCATGATCCTGCCCTAAATTGAGCAGGATAGCAGCAGAAAATGGGGGCGTGGGACTGGCAAATCATTCAGAGGCCTACCGCTGCATCCTTGTCCCAACCTCAGGTTTCCTCCCCCGACCCCAGCTGAGAATGCTGCTGGCTGCCACTTCACTGACTGGCACATGTAAGTGCTAGCAGGGAAGTGGGACCTGGCGTCTGATTTTTGTCTGTCAAGCCCAGAGGTCACCAAAAGAAAGGTGGCAGTAGTCCTTGGGGTAGCCATTTAATGGCCTTTACTCCCCCCATATAGGCCCAAAATGCTTATCTGCTGATGGCCTCGGTCCAGTCTAAGTCCTTCAGACAAATGGGTATTGCAGCCTTCAGGGCTATTCCCCTCCCTTCTCTTAACATGCCACAGTATTGGGCTTCCTCTTGAAATCCCAACCAAGAGCCCACTCGGTGGCCCGGAATTTGCTCTGAGCAGTGAACAAATGGCGCCTGCCACTCATTGGTTTTAAACTTACCTACAAACGATCTTTAGTGTGGGAACTTCCTCTAATGGTGAGCTACAAAAAGTGCAGCATCCTCTACCAGGCATCTGTGTGCTGTGTGAGCAGGGAAAAGATATCTCTGTCCCCTCAACCATCACACTGAAGCATCTTTGACAAGCAGCGCAGACACAGAACCAGGAGGTGAAAGCTACAACAGTAAATTCAATGTAAAATCAGTTAGGGAAAGCGAAATAACGAGAGAGTAAGAAATAGCGAATTAAAAGACAGAGTTAAAAGAGATAGAAATAAAAAGTAAAAAAATAAAAATGTAAACTTTTTTTTAAGTGCCCAACAACAATTAAAATCAGAAGGAATGAGACGCCACATTTTTAAAAGTTAATTTTCAGTGCCAGAGAGGTTGTTTGGCAATCATTAATACTTACCATGCCGTTAAAAGTTAGCTTAAAAGAAACCAAGCATACTTTTTTTCTGTATCAATAGTTCGTTTTCAGCTGGGCAGTGCAGCAACTCCATGCACCATTCAGTTCACCAGCGAGCTGTCTTTCCCATGCAGCTTTCGGAGGAGCAGGGAATCTGGTAGAGCAACTTCCAGATTTCCGAGTTTGACTGCACATGTGCGTTCACCAGAAGCTGTTCTTCCATTTTCCCTTAAACAACGGCGAGCGTTGTTAGGCTCCCCGTTGTTTTTGGAGCAAATTCCGGGCCTGTATCTTTAATGAGACCCAGAGAGGAAACTGGGCTGGACTCCTGGCTGGGTCAGGGTAGCAGGCCAACCCTTCTGGAACTGATTTAGGAAAATCTAGCCCCAAACATCTGTTTTAATAAAAAGAATTCACAACATCATATCTTGTAATCTGTAGGCTTTAATATTGAGATTATTATAGTTTTTGATGAACAGCAAATCAAACATCAGAACTGATTCCACCATAATCCCATTCCTTGTCTTTGGTTTTGCTTTTGAACTTGGCAAAAGGTGATAGCCCAAGCTGGGACAAAGTTATTAAATATCTGTCAATTCCAGTACTGATGAGTTGGGACCTCCCATTTCTGCTATTTATGTATATGTTCCTGAATGCTTTGTATTAGCAGAGATGGTATATAATGGGAGCTATTTGACCTCACTATCCTGGACCTATTCTGAATTATTCTGCAGTCTTGTGTATCTAGGGATGTGAAGATTCTGAAGAATTTCATTTTTAATTTACCTGTGACCAAAAGTTATGAGCAGCATTTTACCCTGAGTGCAGCCTGCTGCTGTATGCATAGCTGAATAAGCAATACTTAATGAGTTCGAAGGATTTTCCCCTAGGTGAAGCACTGAGTACCCTTGAGCATGAGGACCTGAAAGTGGAAGAGAGGAAGAGTGCTATTCCTCCATGGATAGTGGAGAAACAAACATGCTCAGCTGAGGAACGTAGGGTCCGCTCATCAAAATAACTTTGATTAGGGAGCACTGATCCCATGTGTAGGCAGTGGAGATGGCTTCCATGCATATGGTTGAGATAATGGAGAAGCCATTGGAGGATCCAACATTTAGCATACCCTGAAAAGAGTGACAATCCAGGAGATTTGGGCAGCAACAAGGTGCATGGAGGAACTACTAAGGACAGTAGTAGCTGCCTGAGGGGCAGCTGACACTACTTTAATAGATGCAATTTCTGCAGGATAATTCTGGTGAATGTTTTTACCAGTGTAGTTGAGGCAGTCACCATTACTGCCCCATTTTACTCAGTTTTGTGCCCCAAAACCACTGAAAAACAGACAGTAAAATGAAGTAAAATGCAGCCACTGTTTGAAGTACCCTGCGTGAACTTCAGCTTATCCGAGACTATGCTATCTGCATTCTATCCCACTTTCCCATCACCCCTATTCTCATTGACCTACACTGACTCCCAGCCCCCCCAAAGCCTCAAATTTAAAATTGTCATCCTTGTGTTTAAATCGCCCCATGGCCTTCTTTGGCTCAACTTCCATTTTTTCCTTATTGCTCTGTGAAGCGCCTTGGGCATTTTTTCCTATGTTAAAAGCACTATATCAATGTAAGTTGTTATTGATGCTAATTGGGAAAGGTAGAACTAGAGGCACCCATATAAACTGAGGAAGCAGGGGATGAGGTTGGATGTCGGGTAGTTTAACTTTTCTCAGAGGGTGATTGACCTGTGGAACAGGAATCCGGAAGAAATATTGAAGACTGATTCCCTACAATCCTTTAATAAGGTGACAGGTGGACTTCTGGAAAAAGGGGTCATCGCAGCATATGTACGGTGAATAAATCTTTTTGGAAATTAAGAGGTTTGAGGCATCTTGGGGCTCGGTTGATTACCCATGGGGTATTAGACATTTTTGACAGGGGAGTCCTGAATTGGCTACTGGTCTTTTTTTTTGCCTGTCCAGGGAGGGGAAGGGATAGTTGGTATATGCTTTATATTAACACACAGGGACCCACTATAAATATTGACATCAAATACAGAATTCTCTAGAGGCGGTGCTCACGGAGTCTACTCTTTTTAATTCAAAGTTGCTTAATTCATATTACCCATTAAAAATGTAAGTGCTACTTTAATTAAGTTGCTTAAATTAAATTACTGGATAATAGGTTTGAATTAAAAGGGGTAGACTGCATACCTAACCCTGAGGAACAGAAATCCGATTGAGCTTGTAGACCCCAGTGGGGGTGTGTTATGTGTGTGTGTGTGTGGATGTACAATCTTCCAACAGAGTGCAGGATTTTTCACCATCGCGGAATCCGGGTGCATCATCGGCTTGGCAAGACTTCTGTCCACCTCAAAGGTGGACCCGTGACCCTGGTTGATTTGCTCGGGGTGATGTGCATAATTTTGCTAGGCTGCAGTATAGTATGGCTGGTGGCCTCTGTGCTGCCAGGTATTAGATATTTTTTTAAAACTTAGGAATTTTCAAAATGAGCACCTAAGCCTGTGCAGTTGATTAACCCGCGATCGATTGCAGTGGGATTCTGATTCATAAAACTTTAAATACCCTCCCTCGCCTTGTGAGCAACCTTGAATGTCACGCACCTTACACCCAGCACTGCCCACGGCGCACATGATGGGATTTGAATATTATAACAATAACGCCCACCCACATATGGATGAACATATTGCACGTTACTCACCATTTCTGATGGGAAATCAGAAGACCAAATAAATGGGCAGAAGCCTGGCGGAGCAGTTCCCCGAGCACATTTCACACCTCCGCTGGCCCCAGTTCCACCGGATAATCAGCAGAGGATGGAAAATCAAGCCTTTTATATTTTTATGTTTCTAAAAATTAACAACACAGAAAAATTGATTTTTGAAAGATTGTGTTCGGTTTTCATTTAAAAATCAGCATTCTCTGGGAGAGCGACAGTTTCTTGCAATTCTGGATATTTGTAACTTTAAATAAATTGTTTTTCATTTGGGCGGACTGCCTGTGAAATTCTCTGTAAGTATCGCATCTCGCCCTGTCCTAGTGCACAGTTTAATATCTGATCTGAAACGGCTGATTGATTGAGCTGAGTGAGGAAGCAGGTTTTATTACTTTGTGCAGGGATCCATCCCACCCACCTCACAGGACAGTCTGTAATATAACAATCAGACTGTTTCAAAATCTAATAAAGTGCTGAAGCTGTGCTGACAGGGCAGCTGGTTGGATTTTTGGCATTTGTGACTGATTTTCTCAGTACTGATCAGAAATAATCTGGTATGAAAGCAAGCAGGTAAAATATCACTGACACTGTTCATACTCCCCTTTCCTAATCTTCTCCCCATCTTTCCTAAAGACACCAGCCTAGATTTTGGGGGGTGGTAGTCAGGCAGGCGGGGACAGGAAATGGGCCGGGGGTCCATTACATCATGTGCTGATCCCAATTTTCCTCTGTCGTTTCCACTGAATGGCACAGGCACCCAGCTGTTCTTGGGCAGGGCCTGTAAATCAGGCAATAAAAGGGGGTGATTTTCATCTTGTTACCACCCTGTTTACGCCTAAAAACAGGGCAGTAGTGTGACCAAAATTGGGTGAACGATTGACCTGCCGACTTATCGCTGGTTGCCCGTTCCGATTTTAGAATGGCCTTCGATTTAGGCGACTAGAGGTACTGCCGGAAACAGGCAGGGGCCTTATTAATATGTGCAAGTCAGGGTTAAATGATGCAGTTAGGAGCCCAACATTATTTTCTTCACTACCCTTAATACTACTGCCAGTTCCTCAACCTGCCCACAAAGCAAGAGCGGATACATGTCTAGAGGCGGGCATTTCCAGTGGGAAGCCGCCTAATAGAGCCAATGTGCAACAGGTATAGCAGGAGGTTGTGAGCAAAGTCCATGCAGTCTCCCCTGTCCATAGATCATGGGAGCAAAAGGTTCTCGGGACTGAGGAAGAGTGCCAAGGCAAGCTTCAAGAAATGGGGCACACTGGAATGAAAGGAATGCCTCAGCTCATGACATGGCTTGACCCCATGGAAACCGGCTGCCATGCAGCCAGTACTGGTGCACACGGGAACACTGAGGACTGTTTTTTGCCCTAATTGGGGAATGAGCCTAATATCACAGGGCCTGTTAAGCAGTGAATCTTGCAACACAGACAACTGCAGCCAGAGGAAACTAATGTGGTAGCAGGGAGGGATCGGTGGGACAATATTTGTGAAGAATAACCAATGCTGCATCAGATAACCAAGGGCAATGTATCTGACAGAAGTTATCCCACCTAGGACTGGAGCTTGTTGAGTTGCTTTTACATGTGCTTCAAAGTAAAATCGATTGAAGTTAAATACCTGGGGATGTGTGAGCCTGAGAAATAAATGTAATTCCATACCGTGCCATCTTATTGTTATTAGAACATTCAGGACTGGTTACTGCTGACTGAGCATAAATGAATACAATTTAATCTCACTGCTCCAGATTACCTTATGCTTTTGTACAGCAATTTGTACTCACTCTTGGGGTGGGAGTATTTACTCCTGACCCAGCTCCTGTCCTTGGATCCCCATATTACTGAGAACATTTGTCCAGCGAACGAGATGAAATGTGAAATTCCGCCCCTCCTTCCTCTCCTGATTTACCACAGTAATTCCTTTTATGGGGATGTTACCAGCTGTAAATTTACTGGAGTGACTACTGATATTGTTGTGTCCAGATTACAGCATTGCATCATGTTTACGGGGCTAATTACAAAGATGTCACATTCGGCATCCCTCACTGAATGCTGATGAGATCAGAACTCAGGAAGAAACATTGTCCATCATGTGCCCATCACGGGGTGAATGTTATTTATAGATTGTTGCTCTTTTTGTTCCTCTTTAGACTGCTCAGTATTATTTGCAGAATAATTGGGTCTTCTCCAGTGCTGCTGTATAACCTTTGACCATTATGAGATAGCAGGATGAGTGTTTGGGAGGCAAGAATGGTCCTATTGGCTTCTGCCAAGGGCATTCCTCAAGGTCATCTATACTGAGCTAGAGCCTGTACATTAAACACAGTGCTAGAAGTACTCTTTTGGTTTGAAATACACGTGGAAGAGTCCTATGTGATTGAATTTGGGCAGTTTCAATCCAGTTCCTAATGGGCATGGTCCCACAGCACAAAATTATCCCTAATAGACAATTTTACTTGGAAAAGCTGCAGCATGATTGGAAAAGTGTTATGCTGGTGCAGCCTGGACACTTTTCTGTAGCTGAGATGCATTGTTGGAGCTGAATAAAGGGAGCTTCACTCCACATGTAACTCACTGATCTAGAAGTGCTTGATGGGAAAGTGCCAAGATAGCTTTATTCGACATCAATAAATTCTGTATCTGTCCTAGGAGTGCTTGATGGAATAGTGTTGAGCTTAACCCTGCAATAACCCATGCTGGGCCTGACCTGAGATTGCTTGATGCTGACGCTGGATGCCTGAAATGGAAAGTGTTCCCAGCACCAACATCCTTCAGCTTGATGTGCACAAAATTCATTAAAAAAATGGCTTGGTAAAAATGACTGACTCACAGCCATTATAAAATGTTCCCAGAACACAAGTCACTACTACAATTTAATGCTTGTCAGCTAGCCAATAATATGGCTGAGTTTGAATAAACCATCTGCCGATGCTCTGTCTGGAAAGGCTGCTGTCTCTTTGAAGTAATTTCATTTTTCTTTTTGACTTTATTACCTTAGAGGTGTACACATATTATCAAATCTTTCTCTGCAGCATGGCTCCATGTATTACTTCACAGCCATTTCGTTTGAATTATAATCATAATTAGCATTTCTTTGATATCAGTTTGAGTTGTGGCTGTTGAAAGCTTTTCCTTTTGACGAAGTTACTGAATCCTTTTCGCAGCCACATTATTGCTCCGCCTGTAATTTACGATGCAACCCAACTCTCCTGTAATTCATTAGATTGTTGTAAGGATGATATCATCTTCTCACATTAAATCTGAACAAAGGCACAAACATTATCAATCAGGTTCAATCAGAGAGATGACTCCCCTTTATATTTCCGCATATATTCATGCGATGCATGGAGTTGAGAAAAAGTTTTATCAAAGTTATTTTTAAATCCTAAATGCAAGTATAGAGAGCAAACACAGAGATCAAAACAACGCTGAAATATTTTGGTAGCCAATCCCTCTGCCCCCCCCTCCCAGAACTTGATATTAGCCATGTTCTCCATCCAAGGCACAATAACATGGTCCTGCGGCAGCATTATAAGCTCCTGCACCCCACATAGCTGATCGTAGCCAATAATGCAAAGTTAAGCTTATTAATGCATTTAGAAGGTATGTCCAGAGCATAGCACTTGACATGAATTGAGGTTGCTGGAGTGGGTTATCAGGCACCAGCAGCTGTTAAAGGGCTGCTGGATGCCCTTAAAAATGTGTCTTTTTTGGGAAGGCCTCCACAAGAAATGCCCAATGCCATTAAATGCCATGAAGCAGGAGGCCTTTCAACAAGTGCTGGCCCTACATGAAGACAAGGCAAATTATGAATTGTACTGCAGACCTCCCTGCAGATCACCTTGACGCTCCCTGAGCGCTGACTCAGGTGTTGCAGCTGCAAAACGGAGTTTGCCCCTAATTTGAATGATGCTGGTGAGCCTTGGGTACAGTGTATACACAGGCCCTGAACACCTATAGTCTTTAGAACCCACATATGGAGCTCTGAGCACATTGCATGCTGAGTATGCCTCAGCATCCTTTAACGCAAGGTATCTCTTAATGCAAGGTATCGTTTAGTGCAAGGCACTCAAACCCAAAGTGCTGCAGTCTATATATAAGGATATCCCAACATATCTGTGTTTTTAGGATCCATTGCCTTTGAGAACAGCAAATGCAGACCCAAAGCCTGATTATATCTCTAGTTAGTTGATTTCCCCTCAAAATCTCTGCAATTATTCACACATCCAGCTTTGTGCGCCTTCAGGTCTGCTGAATGTTGGGGTTGTTCATCAGTTTTAGTGTATGTCACGGCTATGTCTCTATCACCATGCTACTTAACATAGGTTCTGTAGCATTATGTCCTGGCAAAGTTCAGACTGGATCGGTTAAAACTCTTGCAAATTTAGCCAGAAGTGTAGCTTTCTAAAAGCACACAATTCCTAGGTCAGCTCATTTGCAGGATTATCCACAGCTCCCAATGCAGTTTAGGCCTGCTGCAAGGGGCTAGGCCTCGAAATTCAAGCGCGCCTATTTTTGAGCACGTGAGGGACGCCGGGATCGATGCCCGTCCCTAAATAGATACCTTCTAGGAGTCCCCAAGCAGCTTGTCACGAAGAGGAATTGAAGATCGGGCTGCTGCTGGTGTCGCAGTGGCCCACGGGTAAGTAGATAAAGTTGGGGGGGGGGCGGGGGGGTGATCGGGAAGCGGGGTAACTAGGTGTGAAGGGAGGGCGATCAGGTCGGGATGGGGGGAGGGTCGTAATGGCTGGGATCGGGGGAGGTAGCATCGGCGATTGTGAGGGGAAATCAAGGTTGCAGTTTTGGGGGAGGATGTGGAGCATTGGCCGGCAGCAGCCTGCGTAGTTTGAAGGTGTGGCCGGGAGGAACACTTGTAAGTATATTTTAAATACTTATGTTATTGGTTGCAGCCTGCAGCGATCCCTTTAAACATCACCTGTGGGATCGAATGTAGATTTGGTTTTCCTGAACACAGCCGGCTGCATTCATGGTTACCTAATATTGCAGAGGAGGTCTCAAAGAGGCGGGTTAGGCCCCTTATTTGAATATGCAAAGGGCCTAACGCCTGTTTCAGGGCCCTGGCCGCCTATTTCTTTTGCCTACAGCAATATGGTGGGTGGTGCACTTCTTGCTCATAATGAGCGTCTGTTTCCTGCCTGCCATATTGGAGGCTTAGGAAGCCGTTTAGCATCTGAGAGATGGGCAATGCGCAGTCGAGATTCTAGGCCCTAATCTAATGAATGCAGGATGAACCAAAGCAAAAAAAAAGCATTGAGTAGACCATTGAGGATATGTATGCCTGAGAGATAAGGGTAGGTTTGTCCATGGGTTATGCCCAATAAACTGGCATAAAGCAGATGTAACCAATTGGAAAAAGAGATAGAGATCCATGATGCCAGCTTTCCACCTATTTTGTGCCATCTCCAAGTTCCCCAAAGCAATATTGAAGGGCACCAGAACTGTCTGCCAGTTCATCTTTGGCTTAATGGAAATGAAGACCAAATGGTGCCATTACGTCACGTACGCAATCTTCTTGTCCAGTGCTGTTTTATGTACCTGCTCACATAAAATAAGTTTCTGGTGTTGCTGGATGCTATTCTGTTTACAGAAGTAGATTTAAAGAGCCCTGTAAGAAGATTGGTGGGATATTTGAAGGCTATTTCTGTCCATTTTTTTCTTTCATTTTGCTTTTGTGCTTTTGTTACTTAGATGCTCAGTAGCCTTTGGGGCAATTGTTTAAGCACTGCGATATTTCAGTGTCGCACTGGGGAGTCCACCTGCACTTGTGCTTTTGGAAAGCAGAAGAGGAGAGATGCCAGGCAGGTCAGGCTGCACCATAGGTCTTCTGTATCCAGCGGCAGGTACTCTCGCAGGTGTATTTAAAGGCAAGAGAAGCACAGATCTCAGTTTGTCTCAGGAGCAGTGCCTTAGGAAGTTGCAATTCACAAAGGGACTGGTAGAATGTTGCCTCATGCTGCGGAAGACTCTTCCATAGGTTCTGCACTGCTAGTGGCTGTCAAGGTCACAAGCACCTTAACTTCCAAGGCTTTGGGATAATTCCAGGCTGCCACTGGAGACATCATCAATCAGCTGTGTGCATAGATGTATAGATGTATTGTGCCTTATTTGCTCAAACCAGCAAATACATTTCCCCAAGTACAACCACCAGCAACTAAAGGTGACACTGCAGTTTTAAAGAATGGTAGGATTCCTGAAGGTCTATGGGACTATATAATGCACCCATGCTTTGCTACGTACTTACTTCACACTATGCCACTGCCTCCATGAATTGGAAAGGATTCCACTCTACTAATGTGTAGCACAAATGTGACTGGCAATATTGCAATATACTTTCCAGGCAGCTGTTGTGATGCTTTCATTTTAAGGCAATCCATCAATACTTGATCCGCACAGGAAAGTGGCAGTTTGGCTCTTGAGTGATCAATGCTTCCTCTGGAGCCTTGGCTTTTAACACCTCTGCAGCAACTGAGGAGACTAGCTTAAAATAGGTTTAATGAGGTCCACTCTTCCACAAGAGTCATCAAAAAGCACACCATTGGCATGTATAAGCAGCATTTCAGGTGCTTGAACAGATCTGGAGGAGACCTGCAGATGCCTGTGTTAATTTACTGTACACTGTACAATTTCGCTTTGCAAAGAGGCATCACCATGGAGGCCTTGGGGAGGAGGGCACCCAGCACCTGAAGGGAATCAACAAGAACATAAGAAATAGGAGCAGGAGTAGACCATCCGGCCCCTCGAGCCCGCTCCGCCATTCAACAAGATCATGGCTGATCTTCTATCTCAACGCCATTTTCCTGCACCATCCCCATATCCCTTGATGCCTTTAATATCTAGAAATCTATCGATCTCTGTTTTGAATGTACTCAATGACTGAGCCTCCACAGCCCTCTGGGGTAGAGAATTCCAAAGATTCACCACCCTCTGAGTGAAGAAATTTCTCCTCATCTCAGTCCTAAATGGCCTACCCCTTATTCTGAGACTGTGACCCCTGGTTCTAGACTCCCCAGCCAAGGGAAACATCCTCCTTGTATCTACCCTGTTGAGCCCTGTAAGAATTTTGTATGTTTCAATGAGATGACCTCTCATTCTTAAAAACTCTAGAGAATACAGGCCTAGTCTACTCAATCTCTCCACATACGACAATCCTGCCATCCCAGGAATCAGTCTGGTGAACCTTCGTTGCGCTCCCTCTATGGCAAGTATATTCTTTCTTAGGTAAGGAAATCAAAATTATATACAATACTCCAGGTGCGGTCTCACCAAGGCCCTATATAATTGCAGTAAGACATCTTTACTCCTGTACTCAAATCCTCTTGTAATAAGAGCCAACATACCATTTGCCTTCCTAATTGCTTGCTGCACCTGCATGTACAAGTACACCCAGGTCCCTTTGAACATCAACATTTCCCAATCTCTCACCATTTAAAAAATACTCTGCATTTCTGTTTTTCCTACCAAAGTGGATAACTTCACATTTTTCCACATTATATTCCATCTGCCATGTTCTTGCCCACTCACTTAGCCTGTCTATAGCCCCTTGAAGTCTATTTGCATTCTCCTCACAACCCACATTCCCACCTAGTTTTGTGTCATCAGCAAACTTGGAAATATTACATTTGATCCCTTCATTCAAATCATTGATATAGATTGTGAATAGCTGGGGCCCAAGCACCGATCCCTGCGGTACCCCACTAGTCACAGTCTGCCAACCTGGAAAAGACTTGTTTATTCCTACTCTCTGTTTTCTGTCTGTTAACCAATTCTCAATCCATGCCAGTATATTACCCCCAATTCCATGTGCTTTAACTTTGTTCACCAACCTGTGTGGGACGTTATCGAACGCCTTCTGAAAATCCAAATACACCATATCCACTGGTTCCCCCTTATCTTTTCTACTAGTTACATCCTCAAAGAACTCCAGTAGGTTTGTGAAACATGATTTCCCTTTCATAAATCCATGTTGACTCTGCCAAATCCTATTATTATTTTCTAAGTGAAGTGAACTTGAAGTTCAGTTCAAGGTTAAGTAAGTCACTGAGATTGCATACCATTGGGCTCAGCCTACAAGTACCTAAGAAAGGGGATGGAATCTGCACCTGAGACCTGAGACCTAGCACAGGGCAGGAGGGCCATCAAAATCGATCGATTTCACTTACCGCCCCATTTCACGCTATAATTGCGTTGGCCAACATTTTAACTTCTGACTTAATTTAGGTGGCTGAAGCGCCCGTTGGAAGCACGTGGATACCTCGTGAATGCATGAAAATAAGGGTTTGATGATGTTATTAGGACCCTAATGTGGTTTTATCTGGGCAGGTCAGAAGTCTCACCCAGCATCACACCTGCTGAATAAAACCTCATGGGATTGGCTTCACAAGCTGACTGACTCACTAACAACAAGTACTATTTGAAGGGGCACTCAGCTACAGTCACTTAGATCATAGGGATCTGTGTGCTATTATGCTTAGTGGATTTCCAAGACATTTCTGTTGTTTTATTTTACCTTACTTGCCCTGATTAAGCTTGCACATCACACTTATCATGGGAGCCATTTTTGCTTCATTGCTTTGGTTGGAGGAACAGTTGGAGCAAGAGGAGCAGCAGCAACAGTCTCAACAACCAGGGCAAACAGCACTCAACCAGGACTTGTTAAAAGACAGTAGGCATGGGGGGCTGCTCATAAATGGATTTACAGGGTCTATAGGCCAAGACTCACTTTCCTGTAAATAACTGAGGAGCGCTGTATCAGGAGTTCGCACTTCAGCAGGCAGGCTGTCACTGATCAATGCAGCATCCTGCAACACGACCTGCTACCTGCTGGCCCAGGTGGCCATATTTTGCCACTGGCTGTGAAAGTCACCACTGCCATTAACTTGTTTGCCTCAGGCTCCTTCCAGGTTGTTACAGAGGATATCACCCCCATATCCTAATCTGCAGTGCATCAAGCAGGTCACCATTGCCCTATTTGCCAGGGCCAACCAATACATCTCCTTTCCCATGGATGCCAACACTCAAAGTAAGAAAGCTCTTGGATTTGCAGCAGTGGCTGGCTTTCCTCATAACCAGGTCACCTCTTTGACCAGTGCCTTCAGGGAGGCCTCAGTGAACCGAGGGGCTTGCTTCCTCATGCTGCGGAATTTCTCCAAACATTAACTCCTTGTAGCAAACTTGCAGAATTAAACGCAACCTCCCTATAAGAGGCACATTCCTGCTTTAAATAGGTGCCTACAGGCTTGCCAGAAATTGTGCCATGAAAATGGAGGGGGCTTCCTGGTCCCGACGTGATCAGATAAGAAACCCATCAATCAAATGTAATGAGGCCCGGCAGCTAAAATACCCCTGGGCTGAAATCTGGTGCAGTGAGTGTGTTTTGCATTTGCCCTACCCCCGACCGCCCGAAACCCGCTGGGAGTTAAAATTAACCCAGTAGTTTCTGTCAGAAGTCAAACCGGATGATCTCAATATTGCTGATGTTGAGCTGAAGAAAGTTGTGTCTCATCAGATGGCCAGGTGGACAGAACAGCAACAATTGTGAAATCAAGGGTGGTGACAGAGAGGTGATGTTGGCCATTATTGGTGTACATATGGAAGCCAGAATCATGCTTGTAGATAGTGTCACCAAGGAACAACAATAAATAAAGAATAGGAGAGCCTAAGTTTGCTGCGCTTGGGCATACAGGAGGCGGTTGCATTTGTGGAGATGTACAGGTGGCATAGCTACAGGTAACAAGCAACAGAGGTGTCTAACAGAATAATGGGGGAAGACAAGGATGGAGTGATTGACTATTTCAAATGCTGTGTAGAGTTGTGAAGAATAAGGAAGGATAATGTGCAGGGGTTGCAGTCACATTGGTATCATTGTGACTTTGACCAGAGTGGTCTCAGTGCTTTGTGTGGGATGGGAATCAGACTGGAAGGATTAAAACAGGGGATTGGAGAAGTGAGCATGGATATAAGAGGCATCACTGGTTTGAGGACCTTAGAGAGGAAAGGGGGGTTAGAGGTGCGCCAATTACTTATGTAGAAAGTGAGCTGCCAGATTGCCTCTCCCGTACTGAATTTATGAAGAGCATTGCTATCTTCTCCCTACCAAACTCAGCTAATTTCTCAAATTTATTCTTCTTCACAACGGGACAGCCTTGTGCAGTCAGACAGCACTTGGTGAAACAGCCTGATTAAGAATTCAGGAAACCCACTAAGTGGGGGCAAACCTAATGATCCATCAACTGAGGCTGGATTTTGAATGTGCTTCCCTGACTGGGTCCCCAATATTTTCTTACCGGAGCTCCACACTTGATAGAAATTCTTGTTATTCTCCTGCTGGAGCTCCTACTGTGACTGGGAAGCTCAACAATCTCTTGCTGGAATTGTTACTTCTAAACTGCCCAGTTTGAGTTTCCAATAAAAACAGTTGCTGGAGCACTGGGACTGCAATAGAAATTGAGTAAGGTATTTGCAAGAGAGCTCGGCTGAATTGGCAGCGGTGTCACAATCTAAACATGAGCACAGCGCAACTCAGGAGACTAGCAACACACAAAGTGGACCACATTGGCTATTGGTGGAAGAGTCCTGGGTCAGTTGGAGCCAAGAGGGAAAGCTGCTTCGAGCCCGACATACGGCAAAGCACTTAAAACACATTCAGATATTAATATTCATGAGCTGCTGTGAAATTCCTACAATATTTTTAGAAGCAATAAAATATTAATCAAAGAATATTGTTTTACTGTTAACTCGCTGTGTTTGATAGTAAGTAAACATTAACCAGAAGAGTGGTCTTGCAGTGTGACAGTGAGCAGAGGGGCTGCTAATGGTGTAATGGGCAATATGGTCAAAGTGAGTATTCCCAAACTGAACCCACCCACTGTCTTGTTACCGTATTCTTGCAGTTTGCCCATGGTGCATTGCTCATAGCAAGTCGAAGTCTACATTATTGCAAGATGGGGTGTTGAGGTCGGGGTGGGGTTAGGGGTAGCATTTTGAGAGAGATACGTTTAGAGACAGTGAAGACATGTTTTTTTTATTGTTTCCTGGAAAATAAATACTGTTTCCCTTACCCACTGCAGGTAGATAAAAAAATTACAGTTACATAAATATATCAATCCGTGCAAGATGAAAAGGGAACTAACCCAGAAAAAAATGGAAAGAAAAGTTGGCAGATAAGACAGTGAATGAGACTTTAATGAAGGCATTAAGAGACTCAAAGAGGCAATTCAACTGATGAATTTAATTAATCAAGATATTGTGAAAGATGTAATCTTTATTTTTTTTTGGTTTAATACCTAATTTGGACAAGCAAATTTTAGTTCCTGGGAAAACAAATGGTGGCTGTGCTGTTTCCCAGAAAGCATTTTCAGGGGTTTATGGGGAAATTATAACGGAATACCACAGGGATCTGTGACAGGCAAATCATTAAATTAACATTGAAACTCCCATTGGAGTGCCATCTATGGGTGTCACAAGGTAGTATAACAGTCATTTTAACACTAGATATCCGTAGGAATCGTTTACAGCAGTTTTCAATGAAGCATGCAAATCATGCACACATTTTAATATATTATAGATAAAAGATTAATTGCATAATAACAGAATGCAGCTGGAGGCAACTGGAACAAGGGGAGATACCTCATGGTGAATTAGATTTACCTATTCCAATTTTGTTGTGAATATTTATAATAAGGAAGGATAATAGGACCAGATATCATAAATTTATATCGTAAGTATAAACAAATTAAAATTAAATTGAGAACAGACACGAGAAAGGCCAAATGTTCATAAAAGTCTGAAATAGTCTGGCTGGTAGAGTTGTGAATTTAGGGACCTTGTAACACAGTTGGATGGTTGGCTGGGAGATCTTGAAAACAAGAGGAATGTCTTTGGTTGGCCAAATGGCTTTTTCTTATGACTCTGGTGCCGGGAGCACAGAAAGACTAGGAAAATTTCTACTGGAAATCCATGGGCAACTAATTACCGCAGCTGAAAGCAAACTTCAGTAACCTTAGTTTAGCAACTTAAGGGCGAACTGTGTTTGAATTTCTGTGTAAGGGGAAAAGAGTTTCAGGCAGCAACACTATCTGGGAGAGAGTTCCACAGGCAAAATATAAGCAGAATGTGAAGCTTCACTGACATTCTCTGAGGGGAAAGTTCCACTACTGGTATTCTGTGCAGACACTTTGAATTGACATAGAGTGGGTGAAATTCAACTTCAGTTGGGGTGCAAAAACAAACATTAACAGATCGGCCGCCCTTTATACACTCCGCCAATTTTCCTTTCCATTCCTGCGAGGTGTATCACAGGCGGATGATCCACTACCACTCGTTTGGTACCCCCATTGATGTTGAATTTTACGCCCAGAATGTTGAAGAGCCACTGCAGCAGCTCTTGTGCTCCTGATATAAACACATGGAGCCTATGCTAAGCACTGGTAACTCCAGCTTTTTACTTTTCCCATCAAGATAATTTTCAAGTTGTATTTTTGCCTGATAGATATTTATACTGTACTGGTGGAAAGGACCTCTAGTCTACTTTTGCTCATCCAAGTATAGATTCCTGTTGGATTCTTTCACAAAATGAATGGTGAACTGTCTAAACACTGGACAACTGCATTTGTCCCAAGCCTGGAAATGGGATAAAAATCAGTATGGATTTGGGGTGAATCAACTTGGTCAGGGAATAGGAATCTATCCGAATAGGGTGTGAGAATCAATCCAGAGATAAGATAGAAGAGCGCAAATATATCCATAAAGGGTGAAAGAATTTAGAAACATGGCCACAGACAAATTTGAAAAGCATGGAATTAAGAAAGACCTGGGGCAGCAAGCTGGTGAATTTAGCAAAAATAAATAGTGCAGATTTAATAGCTACATATAGGATTTCTAGAATGTCACACATGAATTATTAACAGGATCTCTGGGGTATCATACAGGAAAGATGTAGATCATTGGGATATCACATCATGAATTACTAATAGCATCTCTGGAATATCACATAGGAATTATTAACAGGGGCCCTGAATTTACTTGGTGCCTGGGGTGCACACCTAGTATAAAATGGATGGGAATGCATCGGAAGAGAAGGCTAATTGGGAATGGAAATGCCAGGTCTCTGCATAGAAGAGGAATTTCCATTCAGGCCTGGGGCAAGCAGTAGTTCCATTCTCCCCTTCCAAGGCTGGTGACATCACAAAGAGATTAAGCTGGCAGAAGGGCTTCCCCAGTGGATTTGCTATTGCTTCCACTTCCGTTGCATCAAGTGATCTGGATGCTAGAAAGAAACTGGCATCCAGGTCCTTGGAGGTGTGCAAATTACTTCCACCAGGGTCTCCAGCCAGGGACACAGCCTGGAAGACCCTAGACTTGTTGTTAAAATTGGATAGCCATGTGGTGAAGGATAGAATACCAGAGCCTGGTCTTTAGTTGTTTCCAAGCCTTTATTCACAGAGATTCCCCTTACACTCACACCACACCCTAGATAAGCTCTCCTTAATTGATACCCGCCACCTGAATATAATTAACACTCATTGATATAAATCGTACAATTAACAATTGTGCCCCAATTTTTTTTGACATTGGCCCTCTAATAAAGGGGGTTGGAGACCTGGACAGTAACAATTTTTGGAGTGTCCCTCCACACCCTCTCCCCAGCAGTTGTTCCACGCAGCTGACAGGTGCCACATCTTCCTCCTTTCCCAACAGCTCTGGCGGGGTTAGCAATGGAGGTCAGTGGCGGAAGTCTCCAGGATGTTAATGGGCATTATTAATAGAATCTCTTTGACATCCCACAAAAATCAGTAACAGGATCTCAGGGATATCGCCTAGGGAATCATCAACAGGATCTCTGAGACATGGCTTGGGCAATCATTAACAGGATATCTGAGATACTGTACAGACATCATTAACTGCATCTCCAGGATACCACATGGGAATCATTAACAGGATCTCTGGGGTATCGTACAGGAACCATTAAGCTCTCTGGGATATCACGTGGGGAATTATTAACAAAATCTCCAGGATATCACATTGAAATCATTAACAGGATCTCAGGGCTAATGCACACGAGTCATCAAGGAATTGCTGGCATGTTGTCTGGTCTATCCTAAGTCTTATACACTTCTTAAATGTTTCTTTAAGAGCAGGCTAGCTTCTTAGAGCAGCCCTGTAATATAAGAGCCTTCCCCATATCTATTCAGTCCTCTTTCCCTCTGATTATTTGCCTTCTTAGCAAAGTATTTCAAAACTGTATGAAGAACGCCATTGTTCCTGGGATGTGCTTTGAAGTTTACTGCTATTTAAATCTTGCTGACTCTCACCTATTTGAAGCATAAAATCTTCATATCTTCCTTGAACTACGTCTCTGTGCAAACACTCCTACCAACCTGCAAAGTTGTTTTCTTTTTGTAATAAAAACATTTTAAAAAACCTGGAAATACACCGTGGGGGGAGTTTTAATCCCCACCCCACCCCACAATGGGCAGGCAAAACCGACCCCAATCCGTCGCGAACACGCCTGCTTCCGTTTTAACCGTGCTTGGTTGGGGGGGGGGCGTACGAATAATCTACTCTGGAGAGTCGGGTCCATCACTATAATATGTAATTGAGTCTCCGTTCCTGATACTTTGGCAGTTATTTAAATTTAACCCTGGCCGGCCAGGTTTCCCAGGGTGTGGGAAAACCAGCAGCTACAGGGAGGCGGGAGCAGCCAGATCTGGCAAGTAAGTGCTTTTAATAGCACTGCTTGTGGGCCAGGAGGAAAGCAGGAGTGTCCCCCCCCCCCACCCCGGCCCCCCTTCACTCCAAACCCGTGATGTTTCCCGGTCCCCCCTCCCTCCCAATTGCCGGTTCGACTCCCCCCACCAACCCGTAACGTTTCCCAGTTGCCGGGGACCATCCCCAACTGTCCCTGGCTCCAGCCTTATAAGAACATAAGAACATAAGAAATAGGAGCAGGAGTAGGCCAATCGGCCCCTCGAGCCTGCTCTGCCATTCAATAAGATCATGGCTGATCTGATCCTAATCTCAAATCTAAATTCATGTCCAATTTCCTGCCCGCTTCCCATAACCCCTAATTCCCTTTACTTCTAGGAAACTGTCTATTTCTGTTTTAAATTTATTTAATGATGTAGCTTCCACAGCTTCCTGGGGCAGCAAATTCCACAGACCTACTACCCTCTGAGTGGAGAAGTTTCTCCTCATCTCAGTTTTGAAAGAGCAGCCCCTTATTCTAAGATTATGCCCCCTAGTTCTAGTTTCACCCATCCTTGGGAACATCCTCACCGCATCCACCCGATCAAGCCCCTTCACAATCTTATATGTTTCAATAAGATCGCCTCTCATTCTTCTGAACTTCAATGAGTAGAGTCCAAATCTACTCAGCCTCTCCGCATATGTCCACCCCCTCATCCCCGGGATTAACCGAGTGAACCTTCTTTGTACTGCCTAGAGAGCAAGTATGTCTTTTCTTAAGTATGGACACCAAAACTGTATGCAGTATTCCAGGTGTGGTCTCACCAATACCTTATATAACTGCAGCAATACCTCCCTGTTTTTATATTCTATCCCCCTAGCAATAAAAGCCAACAGCCTTCTACCACTGTCAACCTGCAGTTAAATTCGCAGGACCTCCCAGCATTTCTGGGTTCCCCATCCCTGCAAACCCGTATTCCCGCTCCCTCCCCTCCTCACCATAAAAATAGGGGCCCATAAATATATCAGAAAAAAAAGGTTAACATTTTGAGTTAAGATTCCTCATTAGAACTGAATTCTGATAAATGCTCTCCCCTTGAAATGTTAGACTATTCTTTTCTATTTTCACATAACAGACCCGTGGTGTATTTCCAGCATCTTCTGTTTTTATTTCAGATTCCAGTCTTTCCAGTTACCTTTGCGGATCTGTTTTTATTCTTGCAGAATAGATTCCAACACTGATAGTAAAGTAAATAGAGAGAGCCTCAAGTTGATCTTGCAGTGAGCTCTGCCTCTGTGGTCGGGGCGGGGGGGAACAAGTGTTCAAATTGATTGTGTTCTAAGTGCAAGGGGTTTGCCCAAAGATCTTAAAATCAGACAATTCACTCATATGTACCCGAATCTCATGAATATTTAATACGGCTCAGCCGCGCTGCAATGTGTAGTTCATTACTGCCTAAACCTTCAGTAGCAATTAATGCTGTGCATGCTTTCCGAGGCTAGTACTTTGCATCGTTCAGTACTGGGGATAGAACCTAATGTGTAACGATTGAAGTCACAAGTCCTTTCATCTGTGGTTAACATTTGTTATTTTAGACGCGCCAAAGAAAAATATTTAATTGTGCTCAGGCTTGTCAAGAAAGAAAGAACGCATCAGTGCTGCATGTTACATAACTAGCCTGAAACACACACGCACACTGCATAATTCATCACTACTTCAAAGAGGATGGGCTCAGGAAGCCGGCAGAGGAATGGCACCCAATCAGCTCTGGACATCGCAGAGTCTGAGCGATACCCACTGCCACGTATATAAATCTTATATAATATACACAAAACAAATCAAAAATAACAAATGCAAGAATAGCAATAAGATTATTGTATACACAATATTTGATCCAAAATCACAATTCCAGTCATATTTCAGGAAACAAATGTTGGAATTCAGCTGCGATGCACTACTGATCAGGTTTCTGCAGCCTGATCACATATACATCACTGCCTGGTGATTAGCCCGTCAGTGAGCAGGTAAAATACTCCAATGCCCTCATAACTAACTTGTGGGAAGACATACCCGTACTGCTGAAGGATTGGACCCTTAGTGAAGAGGTTGCATAACACTCAGACCCAGAGATTAACCCTTCAGTGAGGGGTTATATACCCCCCTATTTCAGTGATTAGCCCCTCAGTTAGGGAGGTTTCATAGAAGCATAGGAACGTAGGCCATTCAGCCCATCAAGCCTGTTCCACCACTCAACCATATCATAGCTGATGTGTACCTCAACTTCATTTAGCCCCATATCCCTTGATACCCTTACCCTTACCTCCAACTAAATATTGGGAAGACCGAGGCCATTGTCTTTGGTTCCTACCACAAACTCTGTTCCCTAGCCACCGACTCCATCCCTCTCCCTGGTCACTGTCTGAGGCTGAACCAGACCATTCACAACCTTAGCTCCTATTTGACCCTGAGATGAGCTTCTGACCCCATATCCGCTCCATCACCAAGACCGCCTACTTCCATCTCTGTAACTCCGCCCGTCTCCACCCTGCCTCAGCTCATCTGCTGCTGAAACCCTCATCCATGCCTTTGTTACCTCTAGGCTTGACTATTCCAGTGCTCTCCTGGCCGGCCTCCCATCCTCCACCATCCATAAAATTGAGCTCATCCAAAACTCTGCTGCCCGTATCCTAACTCGCAACAAGTCCTGTTCACCCATCACCCCTGTGCTCGCTGACTTACATAGGCTCCTGGTCGATTTTAAAATTCTCATCCTTGTTTTCAAATCCCTCCACGCCCTCACCCCTCCCTATCGCTGTAACCTCCTCCAGGCCTACAACCCTCCAAGATCTCTGCACTCCTCCAATTCTTGCCTCTTGAGCAGCCCCAATTTTAATCGCTGCACCATTGGCGGCCATGCCATCAGCTGCCTAGGCCCTAAGCTCCGGAGTTCCCTCTCTAAACTTCTTCGCCTCTCTACCTCTCCTCCTTTAAGATGCTCCTTAAAATCTACCTCTTTGACCAAGCTCTTGGTGTCAAATTTTGTTTGATAACGCTCCTGTGAAGCGACTTGGGACGTATTACTACGTTAAAAGCGCTATATAAATGCAAGTTGTTGTTGTTCTTGTACCTAACAAAAATCTATCGATCGCAATCTTGAAATCTCCAAGGGCTCAGCATTCATAGCCTTTTGGGGGAGATCATTCCAGATTTCTACTACCCTTTGTGTGAAAGGTGCTTCCTGATTTCCCTCTTAAATGGTCTAGTTCCAATGTTAAGATTATGTTCCCTCATTCTGGATTCCCCCACCAGAGGAAATAGTTTCTCCACATCTACCCTATCGAATTCGTCTAACATTTTAAACACCTCGGATCACCCTTCAATCTTCTATACTCGAGGGAATACAAGCCAAGTTTATGTAACCTGTCCTCATAATTTAACCCTCTAAGCCCCGGTATCATTCTGGTGAATCTGCACTGCACCCTCTCCAAGATCGCCAACTGCCTAGGAATCAACCGTTCAGTCAGGGGAGGTTATATACTCTCATGTATTTGGGATCAGACCCTCTGTGAAGAGGTTACAAACCCCACTACTCTGGGGATTAGCAAATTGGTGAGGGGATGGCACAGTCCCCCATTCCTGGGATCAGCTCTTCAGTGACAGGAGTTTCATACTCCACTGCCCTTGAGATTAGCCCCTCAGTGAGGGGTAAGACATAGCAGATTCTTTAGCTGTGGTTTGTATCAGTACCTCAGTATCAGATGAATGATGCACGCAACAGCGTGCCTGGTGGAGTGTACTCCACATTATTATTTTGAGCGTGCAAGGCTGCTCATGGCAGTCTTGTGTCTCTAATTATTGGGACTGTTCTAGCAAGAAGCAAACATCAGTGAATGCTGGAGTGCTTCGTCCTCAAACATTGAACATGCAGTTGTTCAGCATTAGGGCTGGGGACAGTTCGTTCAGCATTTGGCAACATTTTGGGGGTAGCATCATAAGACCATAACGTTCTTTAGGATGTTCTTTAGGTGCAGCAAGGTTGTTTTTTTTAATATATAGATCAATCTCAACTATCCACCTTCTCACAATATTCTCCATTCACGCCTGTCATATTCCACATTCCACCTGATTTTAAGTGACCGTTGGGCATGCAGGAGAGGAAAATTCAAATGGGAAGCTGGTGTGCCTGCTCCCTGCTATTTAATGCCACTTCCACTATTTCTCAATGGAAATGATGTCAGGCACACAAGAGCGAGTGGGCAAACAAACAGAAATATGTCATACCATGTATGGTTTGGCCACAACTGGAGAATTGTGTCCAGTTCTGGGCACCCCACTTCAGTGAAGACCTTAGAGAAGGTGCAGAAGAGATTTACCAGAATGATTCCAGGGATGAGGGACTTTAGTTACATGGGTAGACTGGAGAAGCTGGGGTTGTTCTCCTTGGAACAGAGACAGTTGTGAGGAGATTTGATAGAGGTACTTAAAATCATGAAGGGTCCAGACAGCGTAGATAGAGAGAAACTGTTCCCACTGACGGAAGGGTCAAAGACTAGAGGACATAGATTTAAAGTGATTGACAAAAGAACCAAAGGTGACATGAGGGAAAACTTTTTTACACAGTGAGTGGTTAGGATCTGGAGTGCACTGCCCGAGGAGGTGATGGAAGCAGATTCAATCAGGGCCTTCAAAAGGGAACTGGATAAATACTTGAAAGGAAAAAAATTGCAGGGCTATGGCGAAAGGGCAGGGGAGTGGGACCAGCTGGATTACTCTTGCATAGAGCCGGCGTGGACTCGATGGGCCGAATGGCCTCCTTCCGTGCTGTAGCCTTTCTATGATTCTATGACAACGTCTTTCATGTCTTAACACTGCTATACAGTAAGAGCAGCATCTGTTCCTGACATGCAGCATGGCTATAACATGGACTGAGAGATTAAATTTTAACGTCCCCACGGGAGAGAACTCAATACCCCACATTTGATTGAATTCTCTCACCACCACAATTTTTACATTTTTAGAAAAAAAATAGAGGCTCCACTTCACTCTAAAACAGTAAGTTTGCACCAGGTGTCTGAAGCCTGATGCAGCAATTTCCCTCCCCCCACCCCCTCCAAAGTGGGGGCAGGAATCCGACTGGGAGCCCATCTGAAATATTAATATGACCCTGACCTCAACAAATTGGCCTGGCTCAGGGGTGGACTATTGGGTCAGGCAGAAGTTCCACCTCATCCAACTTACGCTGAGCTTCCCGCATTTAATGAGCATGCCTGATGCAAGAGGTTTGGCAGAGTAATATGGCCCTCTTTACAGTAGAAAGCCACCCTCCTGTGAAAGGTGAGATCAAAGATGCTTTGATGGATGTTGTGGAAAAAGCAAATGGAGTTTCCAATTGAGGAAGGAATTTTCCAAAAGCATAAGTGCCTAGCTGAGTGAACTCACCTTTAAATGCACAATTTTACTATTGGGGAATATTTTGCATGGCTCACACAAATATTATGAGCTGCAGCTTGTTTAGGGAAAGAATGCAATGTATGGAGGCAACTTTTTTCTCTTTTCTACTCAGTCTTTTATTGCACAGAAGCTGTAGGGCACATAAGTAGCTAACATGTAAATATTGAAAAGTGCTTTGAGGACCAGAACCGATATAAATGCACACTCACAAAGGAAGGATATTCACTGCCACAAGGGTGACAGTTTGGATGCTCTGCCATTTTTTTATGTCTTTCCTGTGCTTCAAAGGGATGTCTGCTCACAAGCACTATGCACTGGATGTCAAAGAGCTGTCAAGCTTTGAGTACTTGGCCCTAGGTATTTTTGAACCTGAGTCTGTTGAAGGAGTTGGAGAGGGAGAATTAGGACATGTGCTGCTATAGTCCAGCAAGTATTCTCCTGTTATTAGTGTCATTGTTATCCTTACTCATTCTCTCACTCAGCAACATAGAATTAAGAGGCTGCTCAAGAGATCTATGTTCCTGGGCCTCAAATTCAGTATACTCGGTGGTAGTGCCATGTAGATCAGTAGTCATCCTACAGTACATATATGGTGTACTTAAATCTGCAGAGAGTAGATGACACCCTTAGGTCATGTCTCTGTAGACTGATCATTATCTTATGTATTCACAATGGATGAACATTCAAACATTTTACAAATAGAGCAATTAGGGACTGATTTCAACGCTAATGGTACAGCCGTACACAAACTGATTACAAGCTTGCATAATACTTAACAGTTCCTTCTCAATATCAGATGATGATGTATGTGCAGCAGATTGCCACTGATCATTATACTTTTGCAGCACCATTGTCGCTAATCCAATCTCTGATGCATTAGCTGACACTTTTAGTTGTATTTCAGATTCATACAAGCTCAGAACCCATTTATAGATGAAAAAAACTCTTTACATTTTCCCATATTTCTTCCTGCGCATCTTTTTTTATTCATTCATGGGATGTGGGCATCGCTGGCAAGGCCAGCATTTATTGTCCATCCCTAATTGCCCTTGAGAAGGTGGTGGTGAGCCGCCTTCTTGAACCACTGCAGTCCGTGTGGTGAAGGTTCTCCCACAGTGGTTTTAGGTAGGGTGTTCCAGGATTTTGACCCAGCGATGATGAAGGAACGGCGATATATTTCCAAGTCAGGATGGTGTGTGACTTGGAGGGGAACGTGCAGGTGGTGGTGTTCCCATGGCACCTGCTGCCCTTGTCCTTCTAGGAAGTAGAGGTCGCGGGTTTGAGAGGTGCTGTCGAAGAAGCCTTGACATCTTGTAGATGGTACACACTGCAGCTACGATGCGCCAGTGGTAGAGGGAGTGAATGTTTAAGGTGGTGAATGGTGTGCCAATCAAGCGGGCTGCTTTGTCCTGGATGGTATCGAGCTTCTTGAGTGTTGTTGGAGCTGCACTCATCCAGGCAAATGGCGAGTATTCCATCACACTTGTAGATGGTGGAATGGCTTTGGGGAGTCAGGAGGTGAGTCACTCGCCACAGAATACCCAGCCTCTGACCTGCTCTTGTAGCCACAGTATTTATGTGACTGGTCCAGTTAAGTTTCCGATCAATGGTGATCCCCAGGATGTTGATGGTGGGGGATTCAGCGATGGTAATGCTGTTGAATGTCAAGGGAAGGTGGTTAGACTCTCTCTTGTTGGAGATGGTCATTGCCTGGTACTTGTCTGGCATGAATGTTACTTGCCACTTATCAGCCCAAGCCTGGATGTTGTCCAGGTCTTGCTGCATGTGGCCACAGACTGCTTCATTATCTGAGGGGTTGCGAATGGAACTGAACACTGTGCAATCACAAGCAAACATCCCCACTTCTGATCTTATGATGGAGGGAAGGTCATTGATGAAGCAGATGAAGATGGCTGGGCCTAGGACACTGCCCTGAGGAACTCCTGCAGCAATGTCCTGGGGCTGAGATAATTGGCCCCCAACAACCACTACCATCTTCCTTTGTGCTGGGTATGACATTTAACCAATGTAGAGATTTCCCCTTGATTCCTATTGACTTCAATTTTACTAGGGCTCCATGATGCCACTCTCGGTCAAATGCTGCCTTGATGTCAAGGGCAGTCACTCGCACCTCACCTCTGGAATTTAGCTCTTTTGTCCATGTTTGGACCAAGGCTGTAATGAGGTCTGGAGCCAATTGGTCCAAACTGAGTATCGATGAGCATATTATTAGTGAGTAAGTGTCACTTGATTGCACTGTCGATGACACCTTCCATCACTTTGCTGATGATTGAGAGTAGACTGATGGGGCCATAATTGGCCGGCTCATATGTAGTATTCAACTCCATTAAGTAGTCTTTTCTAACAGTTTTCGCAAATAACTAACAAATAAAGCTTTTTCCCTATTAAGATTCAGATCGACACTTCTAGCAATGCCAACCACATACCCCTTTAGACAAACACAAATCTATTACATGATCCATCAATATATCGACACCTTCAATCTGCTCATATATCATTTGGATGGTTTTGTGATGAAGTTCCATAGCTGATGCAACAGCAAAGGGAAGTCATGAAAATATGTACCTTCCATAAAGTGCATTGAATGTACATAATTTGGAATTTGCTTCATTCAGTTTCTGTTGCCAAGTGCATGAGCATATATTCAATTTGATAAATATTGAGCTGGATTTTACTGTGAAAATAACAGCAAGGCTAACAACGCTCACCGTTATTTCTGAGCAAATCGGTTGGCAACTTCCGGCGACCGCACGTGTGCAGTTAAATGGGGAAATCCAGAAGTTGGTGAACGAGATATACTGCTCCTCCATAAACTGCGCGAAAATGGAATCTCGACGGCTGGCTCCACATTCAAACAAATGGAACAACATGAAGTTCCTGCCCTAGATATGGACTAAACTCGCCAGAAAAAGTTAGAAACACAGAAACAGAAAATAGGAGCAGGAGTAGGCCATTCGGTCCTTCGAGCCTGCTCCGCCATTCAATATGATCATAGCTGATCCTCTATCTCGATACCTTATTCCTGCTCTCTCCCCATACCCCTTGATGTGTCTAGAAATCTATCTAGCTCCTTCTTAAATATATTCAGTGACTTGGCATCCACAGCCTTCTGTGATAGAGAATTCCACAGGTTCACCACCCCCTGAGTGAAGAAATTTCTCCTCATCTCAGTCCTAAATGTCCTACCCTGTATCCCAAGACTGTAACCCCTCGTTCTGGACCCCCCAGCCAGGGGAAACATCCTCCCTGCATCCAGTCTGTCTAGCCCTGTCAGAATTTTATGTGTTTCAATGAGATCCCCTCTCATTCTTCTAAACTCGAGTAAATACAGGCCGAGTCGACCCAATCTCTCCTCATACGACAGTCCTGCCATCCCAGGGATCAGTCTGGCGAACCTTCGCTGCACTCCCTCTATGGCAAGTATATCCTTTCTTGGGTAAGGAGACCAAAACTGCACACAATACTCCAGGGTTAGGGCGTGGTAAGTCGTAATGACTGCCAAACAACCTCTCTGGCACTGAAAATTAACTTTAACAAATGAGGAGCCTCATTCCTTCAGATTTTAACTGTTGTTGGACATTTTTTTAAAAATGAAATGTTTTGTTTTACTTTTTCTTTCTGTCTCTTTTATCTCTGTCTCTTAATTCAATCTTTCTTACCCTCTCTTTATTTCGCTTACTGTACCTGGTTTGACATTGAACTCACTATTCTAACTTGCACTTCCTGGTTCAGTCTCTGCGTGGCTTATTTACATGCTTCAATCTGATTGGTTATGGGGATAGACCACCGCATTCCCTGTTCACGCAGGTCCCAGATGCCCTGTAGACGGCGCGGTTCTTTTTGGCTCTCTAATTTTTAGGAACTTGCTGTGCAAAAGCTCATAGAAAGTCTATGGGCAAGTGCAAGTCTAATGAACGGCAGGCTCAAAGCAACATCCGGCCCATTATGCATTGGAAAACTGTGCCAGGATTTCTTTGAGAGTTTGAAGCTTGGAATGTTCCCTTTTAATAGCCCTGTTTGAATTTTTGGGATCCAGGGAAATTTGCAATTTGCTATTAATATTTTTGTCAATAGTTACGAATGAGTTCACTCATTCAATTGGTCCATCTAAGTCCTCCATTCTATCAAGTTCCTTTTAAAAAAAATTTTCCTCTAGTACAAATGGTACTTTTCTGCATGACGCATTATTGAGTTAACTTGTTTATCCACCTGATCCTGTGTTCACCTAGCAAACAATCCATTCCTTGAAATAGTTCCTTGTATTCCTAGATAAGTGTTTCGTCCCCAGTGTCACTTTGATCCTTTTCACAAAATGAGGTTTCTCACAAGCGCTTAGATTTGCAATTGGCTGTAAATCTTTTGGCGTCAAATGACAATTTGTAATCCGTATTCTTGTATGTGATACTGGCAACACACCCTTCTTTTACTGATATGTCTGCTAAAGAATACCCTGTCACTTTATCTTAGTCTGTTACAGTTAAGGTAATGTTGTAATTTTTTGTAATCTTGCTCAGATATGGCATTCAATAGTATCCAATTTACATTGATAACTGTTTCATTCACTGATAATGGTAGCACTTAATCTCTTCTCATTTACTTGACTTGCAGCTATTACATCCACATAAAATCCCTCAGACATTTCATCTTCCATAGCATGCACTTAACTTTGCCTATTGTATGATTTTTTAACACCTTGCACAGTGGCTATTTATGTCAAATTTTATGCATGCTTTCCCAAGGGTAACTTTTGGCTGAATGCTGCATTCTACACCATCCACACCTTTTCTCTTTTCTCTCTGTCCATTACCTTTGACAGGTCATATTTTGGATTCCTCAGATCATTTCTTAATCTCTATTGACTACTGCCTGAATTCTTTCATTTTTGGCACTGCATAGTTCTTTGGCCTGCTGAATTATGGCTTCTGTTGCCCTACATATTTGTACTGTTGTGGTTAAAGTAAGATCTTGCTTTTGTAGTAAGTTTTCTCGAAGAGATTTATCTAGTCTTCCACAAATTATTCTGTCCTTTATTAGTGATTGTGTGAGTTCTCCAAATTTGCATGTCTTACGGTAAGTTCTTAATTTAGTTACACTGGTTTCTCCAATTTTTCACATGTAAATTATCATAAATGCCCCCCAATAACATGTAGGAAAATAGATGTTTCATAGAATGACATATAGAATTATATAGAATCTACATTAGGAAAGAATCCATTCGGTCCAACTGGTCTATGCCGGCGTTTATGCTCCCACCCCTCTTCATCTAACCCTAACAGCATATCCTTCTATTCCTTTCTCCCTCATGTGCTTATCTAACATCCCCTTAAATGCATCTATGCTATTCACCTCAACTACTCCTTGTGGTAGCGAGTTCCACATTCTTATCACACTTTGGGTAAAGACTGAATTCCCTATTGGATTTTTTCATAGAATCTTAGAATCATAGAAATTCATGCCACAGAAGGAGGCCATTCAGCCCATCATGTCTGTGCTGGCCGAAAAAGAGCTATCCAGCCTAATCCCACTTTCCAGCTCTTGGTCCATAGCCTTGTAGGTTACGGCACTTCAAGTGCATATCCAAGTACTTTTTAAATGTGATGAGGGTTTCTGCCTCTACCACCCTTTCAGGCAGTGAGTTCCAGACCCCCACCACCCTCTGGATGGAACCACTTCTCCGCAACTCCCCATTAATCCTTCTACCAATTACTTTAAATCTATGCCCCCTGGTTATTGACCTCCCTGCTAAGGGAAATAGGTCCTTCCTATCCACTCTATCTGGGCCCCGCATAATTTTATACACCTCAATTAAATCTCCCTTCAGCCTCTCTGTTCCAAAGAAAACAACCACAGCCTATCCCATCTTTCCTCACAGCTAAAATTCTCCAGCCCTGGCAACATCCTTGTAAATCTCCTTTCTATCCTCTCTAGTGCAATTACATCCTTCCTGTAATGTGGTGACCAGAACTGTACGCAGTACTCTAGCTGTGGCTCAACTAGTGTTTTATACAGTTCTAGCATAACCTCTCTGCTCTTATATTCTCTGCCTCAGCTAATAACGGAAAGTATCCCGCATGCCTTCTTAACCACCTTATCTACCTGTCCTGCTACCTTCAGGGATCTCTGGACATGCCCTCCAAGGTCCTTCTGTTCCTCTACACCTCTCAGTATCCTCCCATTTATTGTGTACTCCCTTGCCTTGTTTGCCCTCCCCAAATGCATTACCTCCCACTTCTCTGGATTGAATTCAATTTGCCACTTTTCTGCCCATCTGTCCAGTCCATTGATATCTTCCTGCAGTCTACAGCTTTCTTCCTCATTATCCACCACATGGCAATTTTTGTATCATCTGCAAACTTCTTAATCATGCCCTCTACATTTAAATCCAAATCATTAATACATACCACAAAAAGCAAGGGACTTAGTACTGAACCCTGCAGAACCCCACTGGAAACAGCCTTTCAGTCACAAAAACACAGTCATTGTTTTCATTCTGTTCCAATAGCTGCTACAAACAATTCAAACTGTTGCTTAAGCCTTTCTAGCCTTCTGCAAGATGTCCAGTCACCTGACATCTAGTTGGAGGTTGCAGCTTTTCCATTTTCCTCTATTTTTTAGTTTTATGCAGGATGCTTTTTCCTTTACTTAACGTGATTAATTCATTTTTCTATAGTCTCCTCTCTTTTCAATTGTCATTCTGACACCAAGGAGTTGATTTTAACCCCACCCACATTGAGGAATCCGGTCATGTGGCCAATTAAAAATGAGCAGGTTACTTACCCGCTTAGATTCAACCATTTTTGATATTAATCTGCAGGGTTTTGCAAACGAATGAAGCTGCTACCTAAAGTAGGTGGGAGCCTCAGACCTCTATGCAAATTAGATCCCATTACATCCATAGGGCCCGATGCAGTTTTAACCGGGGCCTGGACGAGGAAGCTGCTTTCATGTTAGGCAGAAAAAGGTCTGCAGCTTGTCTGAAGACAGAAATGGTCCTTCTTGTCAGTCTAAAACTTGCCATTGTGGGCCCTGGAGAGCAAAGAAAGTCGTACCTCCCCAGCCCTGGACTCCCCCGGACCCACCCTCCTGCAAGATCCTCCTAAAACCTTCTCCTCGCCACTTACCACAAAGTTACCAGGCAGCCAAGGGCCACCCGATCTTCCTCTGCTGACAGTTGCTCTTCACGTCAGTTAAAATCGCCATGACCTGCTGCTGCCTTTACCGGGCTGGAAATGAACTTGCCAGAATGAGTTTCCCACCGGAAACCTGTTCCGAGTTAAAATTCGCACCCAAGTAGTGATTTTATTTTGAACTTTGCAATTCAAGATAGGAATAACTTTGTTAAGTAGCTACACAGCATTATATACAGTAGAAGTTCAGCCTTTGCTAACAGAGCTCCATCTTCAGTGCTATGGCCCGAGCAGTCTGGCTCAAAGTGGTTCTCTAACTGATATATTGCTAGATTTCAGGGAATGTTAAGGGAATGTCTCTAACATGGTCAAACTGGTATGAAAGATTGTCACTTATGAAAATAAAAATAAAAACTTTAAATATCCATACAATTACACTTTCCAATGGCCATCCCTGGTAACTTACTGTACAATTTGAAAAAGTTTTGAATGCTTTCTATCTTACTCCTAACATCCTATTTTTTTAACTTGTGGCCCCTGCTTTATGATTCTATGACATTTGACACAGTTTCTGGTCTATCAGGGTTGGGAGACAGGGAGATACAGCTTTATTATTTCATTACTGTAGCTTAGAAACTTAATTTAATTCCTTTGCAGTAAAAATCACTTTCTCTTTGGCGTCCTGACCCTGATATTCCCAGATGCCCATGGTGTCAGCATCTCTGGTTGTCGTACTGATTCTGCCTGAGTCTGAGGCTGAAGGAGGTGGGGGTGGGGGGGTGCGGGGGGTCAGCCAGACCAGACACCAGTTACCTAGGAGCCAGGAGATTTCTGCTGCCACTGCTGCAGTCGAGGTTATTTAAGTCATTTCTCAGGAAACAGTGGCTCAAATGAGAATAATAAATCACAAGGTTTTATTGGCAATGTCAGAGTGGTCTTAACATGTAAAAGCTATTTATAATAACCTCCTAACACATTGGACCCAAAAGTACAGCCAGCCACTTGAAACCAAGATGACAATAAGCAGGAATAAGTCTGTCATAATGTTACCGACTGTGTGTGAAGTAAGTTAACAAGACCACTGATAAAATGATTGCATCGGTGTCACACTGTGATGCACAGAAGAACATGTTTTAAGCCTGTGTTAGATGAAGGAGATAGACAGAGGGGCAAGCATTCACTCTTGTTGCTATGTGCAGCAACATAGTATGCTTCTTTGTGAAAATTCTCTCTGCTCTCTATTTCTAGCCAAACCATGAACTTATTCTAAAAAACTGCACAAATGCAGTTACAAAGGGGGTAATTTTCAACTTCACCACCTTTATAGAACCCGCCCAATTTTCATTCCATTGGTTTCAATGGAACAATAATTGTGTGGATTCTACAATGGTGGCCGATCTGATTACCACAGCCAGTGAAGTTAAAAATTACCCCTAATTTTGCTACATCACATAACCAGGGGAATTCTTAACTGAGAAATGATAATTGGAATGAAAACATTGTCTATCTTCTTAGAAGATGTAGGCATTTTCCCAATACTTTTTACTTGTGCTCAGTGCAAAGGTCAGCTTCCATAGGCAAGCTCATACTATGAATTGAAGCTTGACCTGATGGATTAGCATTACTGTAGGGAAAACAATGAACTCATTTACACTGGGGTATGTACCATATGGTCTATCTACTGGCTGTTCTAAATCTCTCTGAACTGACAAAGAGCACTTTGCTGCCAGACCATGTAGCTCAGGCTAAAAGTCATGAATTGTATTTATTAATAAATAAGATTATACAGAAGCAAGAATAAATCTGCAGATTAAACAAAATTGCTTACAATGGAAATAAAAATTGAGCAGTTTCTCTAACAGCCAGCCAATGCACAGTGTAATGAATGGGCAGAAAGTTGAAAATCTATCCCAGTGTTTCTTGTTCCCATGTGCACGACAACATATTTATCCATATTAAACCTATCTGACATTCCTTACTCTATTTTACTTGCCCAGATCTTTTCCCATGTTGTTTGTCCGCCTTACTTTGGCAACTGATCCCACAGCTTAGTGTCATCAGCAATTTTACAATATTACAGGAGGTACAGTACTTTTCTCCGCATTATTTATGAATGGTGTGGGCAGTAGGGGATCCAGAACAGACCCTGCTAGTCACTGCCGCCAGACAGAATTTTTAAATTTATCATCACCTTGAGCTTCTCATTGCCAATCAGTTTTCAATCCAACTGGTTCATTTAATTCCATGATCCTTCCCCCAGTGGCTCAGCTGAGCCATATAGACCAGGAAAATCCCAGGTTCAATCCCTCTTCTGTACTGACTTGGTAGAGCACAACTAGAGTTGAAGTAGCCATGCTAAATTTGACCTTATCACTCCTAGGTTGGGGGAGAGGAATCATTCAGTCTTTCAATTCCTGATTGCTTTCCAGCACTACATTTGTGAATGCCAGGTGAGGACAGGAATGAGCTTGCACAATGGCATCCGCAATGGAAAAGCTTGTGAAAACTATCAATCAAAGCTCACATATGAATAACTGTCACTTGGGCAATGTGCTGTGAAACTATAGCCACCATAGAGCCAATCCTTCATGAGAAAAGTGGGGAAAGAGAAAATCCAGAAAAAGGAGGAAACAGATTTCAGGGGCATTGACCTCATTAAATGCTTTACATTTGGAACTCTATCCAATGTCATCTGAAACTTAAAGGAAATCATCTCTACTGGATTGCCTTTATATACTAGGCACAAAGGCTGCAAAAGGCTTTAGCTCATTAAGGGGGTTAACCTGGCTCTATCGCCAGTCCATGCTATTCATTTCCAGTCTGGCAGGTGATGAGAAGCTTTTGGAGAGAAAGGTCTAATCCTGGTAAAGATTTTGGTTGGGATGCTTCTCCATCAGGTCCTGGCAGCTTAACATGGGACTCAGAAAGCAGGACAGCTGGTAGGGTGCTTTCTGATCTGCAGAACTGTGAATCACAGCTTATCAGCTGCCTGTGTCAGCTCATTAGTGTCTCGATAAAGCCATGGACCAGCTCCCTGAGGAGTTCTACCCCGCGAATCGGTGAACAAATCTTCCTGCTTGTTTAATTTATTCCGAACAGCTGCAAGCATAAATATCTCGTCTTTATGACCTGATTACAAGATTGTGGCTTCCCTGTAAACTGGCTTACTCTGTTTACCAAAACACACACACAGACATACATACCGAGACACATAGATGCATAGAGACACAGATGGTGACATAGACACAGACACACAGATGCACACACACACACACTCGCACACAAACACAGGCATCCTCATGTGCACTGAAGTCTCCCAGCTGCCCTGTGGCTTAGAGAGATTTTTTAAATCATGTATTATTCCTTTATACAGCAGGGATATTTATTTATGTCATACAAAATTTTCCACAGTGTCTGCTTGTTGCAGAATATTTGGGAAGATTTCCTGAAGCACCAGACAACCCCCTCTCTGTACTGAGTGGTGCTCACAGCATCCAATCCCCCAGGGTTCAGATGTGCTGAGCTTAGTAATTGAAACACTCCACACATCTCGTTGTTCTATTTTGTCTAGATTTTTTTTTCACCTGATTAAAACCAGACATTTCCTGCTAGTGCCTTCTACCCATTGCCACACACTCTCCACCTATCATTACCGGCCATCACAGTGCCACTCACCATTCACTGCCCACCATAAACAGCACATTCCTCTTCCTTTGGGATGGGCAGCATGGTCATGACTATGGGGGCTTCCATAATTGCTATCGATGTTAATGCACAACTGTTAAACACAGGTGCCTTGCACTTCCCTGTATTCTGGATGCAGCGTTAATTGAAAGCCTCTGTCTTAGGTTAAGATCTGATGAAAGGAGTCAAATTGGAATAATCATTGAAAACACTGTGCCCCCTCACGTTGCTGTGAGGCAGAATGAACTTGTGCTCCCTCACAATCTTCGGGGGCTCTTACAATGGTGCTATTGGGGGTCAGATAGTTTTGCGTCTCTGATCCAAACTTGATAAACTGAAATACAGGACCCCATTGCTCCATCCATTATTGCTGGTCTTGTTGTTCCATGCACTGTTGCAGGCCCCATTGCTTCATTATTTGCTGTTTCCCAAGTTGCTCCATTTATTGTTATTAGCCCCATCGCTCCATCCATTGTTGCTATACCTAGTCCTTCATTGTTGCTAACTGATTTCTCTATCCATTATTACTGATCCCATTGCTCTATTCATTGTTACTGACCCCATTGCTCTATCCAATGTTACTGACCCTATTGCTCCATCCATTGTTGCTGGCCCATTACTCCACTTATTTTTCCTGCCCCCCTACCTTGCTCCATTTAAAGTACCTAGCCCTATTATTCTATCCAATGTTGCTGGCTCATTATTCCATTTATTTTTCCCGTCCCCTCCCACCCCCACCTTGCTCCATTCATCGTAGTTAGCCCCATTGTTCCATTATTTGTTGCTGGCCCCACAAGTCATTCATTGTTGATGCAAAATCCAGGATGCTGGAGGTTTTTAGTGGCACAAGATAACTGTCTGTAGCTAAGAATAGAGACACAACGTATTGTTGTGAAAACATTGAATAACACTGCTCCCAAGGATAACCTACTCTTTTTTCTTTTCGTTTAGTAATTTCTAGCACAAGTTACAAGTTACAGAAGGATGTCCAGTTTAAATAAGTAGAATGAATATAACACTCAATAAGTGTGGTATGAATAAAGGTGATATTGTTGGCGCCTCGCCAGGAGAATCATAAGGGTCGATATTCCAAATATATGCTCCAGGCATGGATCCTTGGCCACCAGGATTGCACATTGGGAAATTGTGGGCATCATCCCTATAATTTCCCATCCATTATGCTGAGGATTTCCTGATATGTGCTCCCAATGGGTGAGACTTCATGCAGGGGTCTGCGCTTCAGAAAATTGTCTCTATGGAATCATAGAAATTACAGCACAGAAGGAAGCCATTTGGCACATTGTGCCTGTGACGGTGCTAGCTCTACTGTAATAACATTCCCCTACCCTTTCCCCATATCCTTTTATATACTTTTCAAATAATTCCCTTTTAAATTATGTTGCCATCTCTGCCTCTATATCCACTTTTGGTACAGCATTCATGTTCTAATAACACTCTTGGGTCGATTTTCACTTGGGAAAATCAGCGGTAATGGGGTGGTAAGTACCAATAAATGGGGTCGAAGACCTTAAAGCCCCATTAGCCCCAAGGATCGGCCCTGCTGTAACTTCCACAGAGGCCTCCTTCCCTTGCAAATCAGAGTCCTATTGACATAGTTAGGGCCCCGAGTGCAAATTGAAGGAACACATGGGTGGACCTTGCGACACGAATACTCTGCCCTTGTGTATCCGCCGTTCCAATCAAGAAACGGCAAAACTTGTTTTTTTTTGTGGAGCCGGAAGGAGCAGGAGCTTCTTGGCTCCAAAAAAATACTGCGGGCTATTGCTGGCCCGGCCTCAACCTGCTTCGGCATCACATCCCCCCTCACCCCCAGCATGCTCTGCCAGTTTCACCATTTACCCTCTCATAACCTTCCATAGTCTTAAAAAGATCTATTAAATAAGTCCATAACCTGTTCTGTTCCAATGAGCAAAAGCCCCATTTTTTCAAGCTTTTCTTCATAACTGTATCCTCTCATTCTGGTGAATTTTCAGCATACCCTTTCCAGAACTCCAATATCCTTTCCATAACGTGATGCCCAGAACTGTAAGCAGTGCTCCACCCATGATCAAATCAATGTCTTGCACAAGTTTAACATCACTTCCTTGCTTTTATGAAACCAGGAATCCCATTTATCTTTTTTCACCTTTTTTACCTGGACTCCCACCTTTAAGATCAACGTAATTGCATCCCTGGATTTCTCTGTTCCTTCACTCTGTTAAGAATATTATTATTTATGGTATAACTCCTTTCACTGTTCTTTTTCCCACAATGTACTGCCTCATATTGCTTTGCATTGAGGTGCATCTGCTACCTATCTGCTCACTCTGCGAACTTGTCTATGTTTTCTTGCAATCTCCTGCCTTCTTCCTCATTATTTGCCATACTGTCTAATTTGGTGCCTTCAGCATACTTTCACATCACTTGTCCTGTTCTTATGTCCAAGCTATTTGTATAAATGGAAAACAAAGGAGGTCCCAGCCCAAATTCAAATACCAATCTAAAAGCCATCTAACCATACTCTCTGTTTTCTGAACCTTAGCCATCTCACTATCGATGCAGCTATATTCCCTTTTACACTACATAACCTTAATTTTCAAAACTAGTCTCTTACGTGGTATTTTATCAAACATATTCTGAAAATCTACGCATATAATAACCATCACATTCCCTTTGTCTATGCACTTTGTGACTTCCTCAAAATTAATTTAATCAAGTATGATCTGCCTTTTACAAATACATACCGACTGTCCCTGATTAGCCAATGCCTTTCTAAGTATTGTAAACAATTTTACAACACCAAGTTATAGTCCAGCAATTTTATTTTAAATTCACAAGCTTTCGGAGATTTCCTCCTTCCTCAGGCAAATGTTTCAAGAGCTCCTTGAAGCCTACGCATTTATACATATAGAACAATACATGGTGTTTACAGACTGCCCCTGCAACTGCCCGTTGCCAAGGCAATCACCGTGTTCAGACAGAGAGGTGTCACCTGCAGAACCCCCGAATACACATTCAACAAAAAAACAAACAGGGAAAAAAAAGAGAAAAAAAAACAGAGAGAGGCAGAAACATCCGGAAGGCAGAGAGAGCCAGCAAATGACCCATTATATTAAAAACAGATAACATTTGTTCGCTGGTGGGGTAACGTGTAGCGTGACATGAACCCAAGATCCCGGTTGAGGCCGTCCTCATGGGTGCGGAACTTGGCTATCAATTTCTGCTCGACGATTTTGCGTTGTCGTGTGTCTCGAAGGCCGCCTTGGAGTACGCTTACCCGAAGGTCGGTGGATGAATGTCCATGACTGCTGAAGTGTTCCCCGACTGGGAGGGAACCCTCCTGTTTGGCGATTGTTGCGCGGTGTCCGTTCATCCGTTGTCGCAGCGTCTGCATGGTCTCGCCAATGTACCATGCTCTGGGGCATCCTTTCCTGCAACGTATGAGGTAGACAACGTTGGCCGAGTCACAGGAGTATGAACCATGCACCTGGTGGGTGGTGTCCTCTCGTGTGATGGTGGTATCTGTGTCGATGATCTGGCATGTCTTGCAGAGGTTACCGTGGCAGGGTTGTGTGGCGTCGTGGACGCTGTTCTCTTGAAAGCTAGGTAGTTTGCTGCGAACGATGGTCTGTTTGAGGTTGGGTGGCTGTTTAAAGGCGAGTAGTGGAGGTGTGGGGATGGCCATAGCGAGGTGTTTGTCCTCATTGATGACATGTTGAAGGCTGCGGAGAACATGGCGTAGTTTCTCCGCTCCGGGGAAGTACTGGACGACAAAGGGTACTCTGTTGGTTGCGTCCCGTGTTAGTCTCCTGAGGAGGTCTATGCGATTTTTTGCTGTGGCCCGTCGGAACTGTCGATCGATGAGTCGAGCGTCATATCCCGTTCTTACTAGGGCGTCTTTCAGCGTCTGTAGGTGTCCATCGCGTTCCTCCTCGTCTGAGCAGACCCTGTGTATTCGCAGGGCCTGTCCATAGGGGATGGCCTCTTTGACGTGGTTAGGGTGGAAGCTGGAAAAGTGGAGCATCGTGAGGTTGTCCGTGGGCTTGCGGTAGAGTGAGGTGCTGAGGTGCCCGTCTTTGATGGAGATTCGTGTGTCCAAGAAAGAAACTGATTCTGAGGAGTAGTCCATGGTGAGCTTGATGGTGGGATGGAACTTGTTGATGTTATCGTGTAGTCTCTTTAGTGATTCCTTGCCGTGGGTCCATAGAAAGAAAATGTCGTCGATGTATCTGGTGTATAGTGTTGGTTGGAGGTCTTGTGCAGTGAAGAAGTCCTGCTCGAACTTGTGCATGAAAATGTTGGCGTATTGGGGTGCGAATTTGGTCCCCATGGCTGTTCCGTGTGTTTGGGTAAAGAACTGGTTATCGAAGGTGAAGACATTGTGATCCAGGATGAAGCGGATGAGTTGTAGGATGGCTTCCGGAGATTGGCTGTTGTTGGTGTTGAGTATTGATGCTGTCGCAGCGATGCCGTCATCGTGGGGGATACTGGTGTATAGTGCCGAGAAACCAAATTCGCACCCCAATACGCCAACATTTTCATGCACAAGTTCGAGCAGGACTTCTTCACTGCACAAGACCTCCAACCAACACTATACACCAGATACATCGACGACATTTTCTTTCTATGGACCCACGGCAAGGAATCACTAAAGAGACTACACGATAACATCAACAAGTTCCATCCCACCATCAAGCTCACCATGGACTACTCCTCAGAATCAGTTTCTTTCTTGGACACACGAATCTCCATCAAAGACGGGCACCTCAGCACCTCACTCTACCGCAAGCCCACGGACAACCTCACGATGCTCCACTTTTCCAGCTTCCACCCTAACCACGTCAAAGAGGCCATCCCCTATGGACAGGCCCTGCGAATACACAGGGTCTGCTCAGACGAGGAGGAACGCGATGGACACCTACAGACGCTGAAAGACGCCCTAGTAAGAACGGGATATGACGCTCGACTCATCGATCGACAGTTCCGACGGGCCACAGCAAAAAATCGCATAGACCTCCTCAGGAGACTAACACGGGACGCAACCAACAGAGTACCCTTTGTCGTCCAGTACTTCCCCGGAGCGGAGAAACTACGCCATGTTCTCCGCAGCCTTCAACATGTCATCAATGAGGACAAACACCTCGCTATGGCCATCCCCACACCTCCACTACTCGCCTTTAAACAGCCACCCAACCTCAAACAGACCATCGTTCGCAGCAAACTACCTAGCTTTCAAGAGAACAGCGTCCACGACGCCACACAACCCTGCCACGGTAACCTCTGCAAGACATGCCAGATCATCGACACAGATACCACCATCACACGAGAGGACACCACCCACCAGGTGCATGGTTCATACTCCTGTGACTCGGCCAACGTTGTCTACCTCATACGTTGCAGGAAAGGATGCCCCAGAGCATGGTACATTGGCGAGACCATGCAGACGCTGCGACAACGGATGAACGGACACCGCGCAACAATCGCCAAACAGGAGGGTTCCCTCCCAGTCGGGGAACACTTCAGCAGTCATGGACATTCATCCACCGACCTTCGGGTAAGCGTACTCCAAGGCGGCCTTCGAGACACACGACAACGCAAAATCGTCGAGCAGAAATTGATAGCCAAGTTCCGCACCCATGAGGACGGCCTCAACCGGGATCTTGGGTTCATGTCACGCTACACGTTACCCCACCAGCGAACAAATGTTATCTGTTTTTAATATAATGGGTCATTTGCTGGCTCTCTCTGCCTTCCGGATGTTTCTGCCTCTCTCTGTTTTTTTTTCTCTTTTTTTTCCCTGTTTGTTTTTTTGTTGAATGTGTATTCGGGGGTTCTGCAGGTGACACCTCTCTGTCTGAACACGGTGATTGCCTTGGCAACGGGCAGTTGCAGGGGCAGTCTGTAAACACCATGTATTGTTCTATATGTATAAATGCGTAGGCTTCAAGGAGCTCTTGAAACATTTGCCTGAGGAAGGAGGAAATCTCCGAAAGCTTGTGAATTTAAAATAAAATTGCTAGACTATAACTTGGTGTTGTAAAATTGTTTACAATTGTCAACCCCAGTCCATCACCGGCATCTCCACATCATTTCTAAGTATTCACTGCTTTCATCCCATATTGTAGACTCCAAAGGGATAATTTTACAAGGCCATCACTGAGCCTCGCTAGACTTGAGTACAAGTCAAAGACACAACTAAAACACTGTAGTGAAACAGAAAATGCTGGAGAAGCTCAGCAAGTCAGGCAGCATCTGTGGAGAAAGAAACAGAGTTAATGTTTCAGGTTGATGACCGTTCATCAGAACCAAAACACTGAAGCCCAATTTTAGGACTTACTCTCACTGTGCATGAGGCTCCAAGATGGCAGCAGGGCTTCATACATTACTCCTTAGAAATTTACTTACAAGCAAGGTAAGATTTTGAAAATTATGGTTTGTGCCTCCACTATCTCCATCCCAACTTTCTTCAGTATTCTGGGATGCAAACCATTTGGAGTTGGTTAATTTACCTACTTTTAGTTCTATTAACTTAATACAGTAATACAATCCTCAGATACTCCCACAGTCCCACTTTCATCTTCCTCTGTAAAAACGGAAGCAAAATACTTATTAAATATCTCTACTATTCTCTCACTCCCCAGTACAAGATGACTTCCTTCATCTCTGCGTGATCCTACCCCCTCTTTAAATACCCTTCTCTTTTTATGTGCTTATAAAAACCCTTGCTATTTATCTTTATTTTGACTGCCAGTTTTCATTCACATTCCTTCTTAGTCTTTCTAAGCCCTCTTGTTGCTTCATTTCTACATGTTTTTATATTTCCCATACATAGCCAGCACGGGCTCGATGGGCCAAATGGCCTCCTCCTGTGCTGTAACCATTTTTTGATTCTATGATTTCTTCTTCTATATTTTCACCCCTATATTTATCATATGCCTCTTTTTAAAACATCACTTTTGCTGTAACCTCTCCATTTATCCATGGAACCTCTACCTTTAGCACACACCCTACTCATAGTGGGAATGTAATTGGCAGTACTTTGGAGACATGCAGTGATGTTTCTCCACTGATAAACCATTTTTATTGTGTGCTGTTTTAAATCAAGCCTTAGGTTTTAAATGATCACTGGGAGTGGAATTCATCTTAGTGCATAGTGCATTAAGTGAAAGTTAAACTTTTTATGCCTTTTTTTTACATAGAATTACATAGAATGTACAGCATAGAAGCAGGCCATTCAACCCAACTGGTCCATGCTGGCGTTTATGCTCCACAGCAGCCTTTTCCCACCCTTCTTCATCTAACCCTATCAGCATAACATCCTATTCCTTTCACCCTCATGTTTTTATCTAGCTTTCCCTTAAATGCATCAAATGCATTTTTAATACACTGCCAGGAACACAGTTTTGTTCAATACCCTTTCTAAAAGCTCAATTGTGTTATTTCATTAAAGTAAGGTATAACTGGTGGCCTATGTGAAAGCACCTGCAAGAATGCTACTCAACTATCTCAACAGTCATTTAACTAGTATAATAGGCAATCCATCTGTTTGCAATTTCTGGGAGAAATGGAGCCACACACAGGCAACATATGCACAGATACAGACACAAAGACCGCGACACACTGAACATGCACAAATACAGACATATGTGCACAGGCATATACACATGTTCAGATAAAGACATCCACACATTTACTGAAATCTGTCGGGTGCCTTGTGGCTCAAAGAGCTCTGTTCAATCGTGTTACATTCCCAGCAGGAGCGTTATGCAACAGTGATGTTTGTTTTTGTCGTGTGCAATATTCCAGAGTGCCCATCTGATGCGAATGTTTGGGAACATTTTATAGAGCACCAGGCAATACCTTTAGTCACAGCCTCCAAAACACCTGAGGGTTTGGTTGTGCTGAGTACAGTACTGAGACTCTTTGTACATCGCTATCATTCTATATTTTAATTTTTTTCCCCTGATTAAATCCATATAATTTGCTATTGCTACCCATTAAAGGACTTTACATGAAAGACATGGGGCATGATTTTTACATGGAGGTGGGAAGGCAGTGAGGGAAAGATAATCGGACACGAAACCCAGAAGTAAAGTTGGTGGGTTGCAATCTGCGTTCATGACCTTAACGAGGGCAATAAATTTTCCGGGTTTTGCGCCTAGCAGCCAGCCTGGTTGACAGGGTGGCTGGCTGTCAGGCGGGAATCGAAGAGAAGGGAAGGAGAGATCATGGACTGTGGAGTACATGGGGAGATGTGGGCCATGGAGGACATCAGGGGCCGGAAGGTGATCAGGTTGCCAGAAGATCAGAGGAGATCCGATCGCTCCAGGTGAGCTTTTTGGTCCTGGATGAAGCACTCCTGCTCATCCTGGTCCACAAGCCATGCAACAAAGGCTCTCACCTTGTGATCTGGCTCTTCTCACCTGCTTTCCACCTGACGCGACTCAAAAGCGATAGGAAACCCGAACAGGTAAGGTCAAAGTTGTTATATATTTCTAATGCACAAAAATTAAGTGTCTCAACTATCGCGATGAGGTACATTGCCCCTTTAACTATTGGCCCATCGGCTTTAAGTGGGGATGAGACATTCCAGTTTCCGTTGCGTGCACACATCCTAACACGCTTGGGTTAAACCTGGAAGTGGGCACATTGGAACTAGGATGTGCTCCCGCTGAAGAATTCAACTATTTTTACTACCTGCCCACCCCGGCCCATCAGTTCTTGGGGGTTAAAATTACCCCCATAAGGCGTGAATTTATCCCTACCTACCTGGCACAAACCAGGCAGGCGAGTAGTTAAAATTGAATTGACTCTTACCAGTTTAATGCCCGCTCCATTCCCATTGTCTTCTATATTAACCCGCTCTATTGAGCAGGCGGCAAGAATATCCACCTGAAGTCTGCAGGGTCCTTCTTTACCTGTAGATTGGTATTTGATGGTGTCACCAGGCCCCGACTGTTATTTTAACCGGTGGCCTGAGCTGGGAAGCCGGAGTGGCTTTCTCACCAGGTCAAGACAACAGGAAGAGGAGCCAAGGCCGGAAGCGACCCAAACAGGTAAACTGTTCTTACATTTTTTTACTTTCCTTGTGGGACTCAGAGGAACCGAAGTGCTCCTCCAGGCTCCACAAGGAAAGTTTAGGCCTCCCCTCCCCTGGGCTCCCCCTTCCCGAATGCGAGACCCTCCCAAAACCCCCTCCCCGCTACTAACCGAGCGCCGACAACCGTTCCTTCAGTCCAGGCCGGTAGCATCCTTCCGCCCAAAATGACGCTCTTGCCCATCATGCTCTGCCTAGTTATCTCCCAAAATGGCAATCGGCATCCTATGTATGTCATAGGACCTTGATTTACATATTAAAAGGGCCTACTGCCTGAAACAGACTGGCACTCTGGTCGCCCAGCGGTAGTCCCCTTTCAGGATTGTGTTGTCCGGATCGGAAGCAGGAACAGAGCGTTTAGTTTTTCCCTGGGGTTTTCAGGGCACGAGCGGCCCCTTTTCACCCAGCGGAGCCAGTGACAGTCTCCTCCACATCTTTTATCCCCATCTGCCAGGATAGAGTAGAAACCAACTATAGCCCCTACTTCCTCTTCATGTCCTGTTAAGTGCTGGCTGTTGGCACGTCCTCTTCCAGAAGCCTGGCGTTCCCCGGCTTTGTGTGCTGTCTTTTCCTGCAGGAGGAACGCACAGTGTTAATTGGCTGCTGCAACCTCCAGATCCTGCAGTCACAATCAGTCAGGATTCATGGAGTAGATAGTAGGTAAGGGAGTAAGGACCCTAGGTTGTGAGACTTCAATGTGCTTGCAATCATCACAAGATGTGAGACACTTGACATGACTACTGGCAAGTGACTTTGCTACTGGGACAATGAACTTTGTGCTATGTGATACCCTAACGTTTGACTATTGTGCTAAGGAATACCTTTGTACTTCTCTGTGATTCAGTTACTCAGTCCTGTTATTCATCTGAAACACTCTTACCTTTGCTGACTTAGTGAGGTCACTAAATTCATCCAACATTGCAAAAGGATCCTTGGGGTTATGGAGGTTCCATTTACAGCCACAACCACCTCCTCCCACATGGTCCGTGCTGCTGCTGGTGCTCCAGCGAGTGCAGCGCTCCTTTTTCTAGAGCCTGGTCTGCCCTTTAATTGCATGGAGCCCTTTCAACATAGAAGTTGCGCCCTTGCTTCACCCCCTTTCTGAATTTTCTGGGATCCCCCAAAATATCTGCTACCACCCCCCCCCCCTCCTACTGCTGGTGTCACTCCCACCCTTGTTCCACCAGCCTTATTTAAATTAGCTGACCCTGGGATTTCTGATGGGGTCAACTTCCTACGATTTCAGCAGGCATTAGTCCCACTCCGTTGGGCTTCCAGCACCACATTGGACATCCAGGAATTTCCAGACCGTAGCACCCAAAATTCTGAGACTTTTTTTGGTGCAAAACTGGTGTAGTTCACTGGTGGAGTCAGCTACGCCACAATTACACCCATTCTAAAATACATGCTAAAATCTGGTAGAAGTGGCTGCCAGCAGAAAATGCGCCCTCCCCCAAAGTGATGTGTGTATGCAAACGTAGGCAAAAGCTGCTGTCCCACAAATTCTGCCATTTACACCAGCATTGCGCCAGATTTAAGTTAAGCCTGTGGAAAAGAAGAGTAAGTTACCTGCATGACTTGTCAATTCTGCAAGTGCTTGAGTTCGCAGGCTTTTGAATGTTCACAAACTGCGTCTGAAACATCAGCTTTGACTGAAGCGATTTTAAAAAAAAATCGATTCTTCACCATGCTACTGAGAAAGGATTCTGCAAACTGTCTTTCAGCAGTTTTGAGCAAGGAAATCTTTTTCTTTCCACCCTTCTGTCTTGGAGCCCTGAACATGGGGTTCACTATTAGCATTTCTATATATGTCCTTATAATGGAGGCAGAACAGGAATAGGTGGAAGAGGACATGACAGTCGCACATAGGATAAGGCTACACCAAATGAGAAGACCAACTAGGAGGTACTCTTCCACCAGAGTCTACAGACCACATCGCTTCCTCAATGATATCTCAGAAGAGGTCTGTTTAAGGAGGCAATGAAAGAACTCAGTAAAGAGGCATAGAAAGAACTCTGTCTCCTGTTACAACTCTGACCTCCAAACATTTTGTCAAACACAAAAAACAAAGATCAGACTAACTTCAGAACACCAGACTTCATATCACAAAGCGTTTTTATTGAGCGCTTATAAATTTATAGCAAGTGCTTCTTTTTACCATCTTGGTGCTGCATCAAGATAATACCTAAAGGTCAAGGAAGCCAGTAATGCTTGGCTGCACTGTGGTATCATGAGACTCCTAGGACTGGGGTGGCACTTGTCTCAGGGCTTCTGAATCCCGGGAGGAATCTTTAGCAGGCTGTATTGCCACTGCAGGTGGTTGGGCAGCCTGGTCCTGTAACCTGACATCCACCTGAGCAGGCAGCTGAGGCTAGAAAGGTCACATGAGCTGTCATCAGGAGAGAGCACAACATCAGGAAGGTGGACTTAGGCATACCACTTGTTCTGGCTCCTGAATGCCCAATGATCAGCATGACGGCAGACCTGATGGTATCAGTTAGATCTCCCAGATCCTGAGATACTTCTGTCTAAATGGTCCCGCTGCCACTGCCACTTCCCTCTCCAAAGAGCCCACTACATAGCTGGCAACTTTCTGGATCACAACCCTAAATAGCCCATCCCACCTGCTCTGTATCTCTGCTAGGAGGATGTGCAGATTTGCTTGCCAAAGCTTGCCACATGTTTCTTCAATCTAGCTGCTTGTCGCCCAGGCTGCTTGTTTCCTCTGATGCGGCCGTTGCCATTGCCTCTTTAAGCAGCAGCAGGTTTTATATCCACTCCACCTCCACATCCCTCCCTCCACCCCCTAAAACACTGCGCCCTCCCTCCCCCGTCACAGTCTGATTAACTCTGTCTTTTTAAATTAGCTGACCCCATAATCCTGCCTCAGCACATGCTGCTGTTGGAATTTCTGGCCCCATCCACTCCAGAGAGTTTTAGTGATTTTAAAAAAGGGAGCACAGGGTGAATTTGTTCTCATAGGTATGGAAGGGGCAGAGGTGGTGACTGGAGACGGGCTGGTTGCTACTGAGCATCGCCTTAATCCTCATTAAATTTTGTGATCCCAACCTCACAGGATCAGCTATGAAATGGAGGCAATAAATGTGTACACCAATAATTTATCTCCTTGCAAACCACACTACAAACTGGGTTCATTCTAATTGCAGGTTCGACTGGACAATTGAGCACTGTCGTGTAGGAAGGGTCCTCTGCTCTGCAGAAGACTGCCATTCAGCAGCATACAACATCAATGACATTGGAAGGGGGGAACTCAGGCAAGCAGGCATAGAGCACATTTGGAGCCTTTCTCAGGAATGTGCCCCTGCCACTGTTGAGGCATTTAGAGGTCCATACTCCATGACTCAATAATGGATGGTTTCAGCATGCTTGTTGATAGAATCCAGAGAACTCTGAGTGAGGGATTCCAATAATTTGTAGCAGGGCAGTGGTCTATGCTTCAGTACAGCAGTGAACAATATGAGGACTCAGCTTCCAGCAGAGTAAGTGTACAGCTCTCCAGTTGTCCCAGTCCTTCCCTGGAAAAGTGACAAGAGAAATTTGCAAAAGCAACCAGGCTTCGTAGCCAGAATAGGGTAGACTTTTCTTGGCGCATAGACAAGACCATCTGGGTCTACAACATGCCAAGGTAGGTGGCCAACTGAAACACAAGTACCTCAGCAGACCTATTCCTTCCAGAAGCACATCATGCAGGAGAAGCAGATTGGAAAGATCATAATGCACTAGTACACATATCATAACAGCCGACTGTTCAATCTGTCATCACCTTGGGATAAGGGGGCAGCCTGTGATCCCCTCAAGATATGAACATCATAGCTACTCACTGGAAACCATGATTTCACATGCGTAATTCATTGGTAGTGGTCACAAACCATTTAGAAATTCATTGGGTGGTATCCTTTCTCTGTTGTTGAATTCCATGGGGTATTGCACAGATGGTTGAACAGCCATATTGGTGCAATCAATGATCCCCTGTATCTTTGGAATGGCACAACTTTCATAAAACCCTGTCAGCCTCTCATGCTGCTGTTTCCAGGTGATGATTTTAAAGTATTCACCAGCATGTTGAAATAGTCCATCTGTGACCTGGGTAATGTAGCACTGAATCGCAAAGGGACTGATCTTTGCCAAGTCTTCTGCCATTGCCTGGAAGGAGCCTATGTCAAAATAGTTGCATGCTATCGTCGCTCTCACTGCTACAGACAGCACAGTGCTGATGTTGCTCCTTGGTTTCAGGTCTGGTTCCAAGAGATGCTATAATTTTAAAAATTGGCTTCCATTCTGAGGTGTAACCCCTTCACACACTGCTTGATGTTGATTCAATACATGTGCTGCAGAGTGGACCTTACTGTACCTCCTCCTATGGCTTCAGACTCCCCCCCCCCCCCCCGCCTCCAACACTGGTCCTCCTCTGTTGTTCATTGTTGTCTTCCTCTGATATTTCCTGGAAACTGTGACTTACATATGCACCCTTGGTGCTGTGGAGACTGGAATAGTTGTTTCATTCCTTTAAGTGTCTCCTGTTTTACTTTGTTTGGACCTCTGCTAGGTTTCTGCACTGCTCTAATGTCAGCTTTATAGCCATTGTAATTAATGCAATATGCACTGTAAGGCAAGCATGCGTAAATTTACAGATTTTGCCATTAATTGGTGCTTAATAATCTCTTAATGACCCAAACAAAAATGCTTCTGGATCTGTGTGTTAATCCAAATCACTCCCAGGTGAAATTATAAGAGCCTAGGCAAAATTATGTTAATATTCTGTTAATGCTAATACTCAACATTACTAGCCCTTAACACATTCTCTAACATTCAAATTGAGTAGATTTTGTCTCTGCACTTGGCGCTAGGGCTGTCAGCTTTGGTTGGATGTATGCCTGGAGGTTTCATCATATGATCTCTTCCCTCCAACTGCCCCACCCAGTCAAACAGCCTTTTCCCCCCATCTTCGATATTTTTATAATTAATAGAGAAAAGTGCTCAAAGAAAATTTTTTTTAAAACATTTTTTTAAATGCCCATTTGATTTTTCTCCCAAGTTGCTCTCAGCAGAGTCCAGGAGATTAATCTTCAATTCCTTGAGACTCCAGGGCAATCCTGGAGGGTTGGTAACCCTACGTGGCACGCCGGCCAGCCACCCGATGGTGCCGACAGGAGGCCCGGTCCATTTTGAGGGCCAGGCCTCATTAACACAGGGTCGGCGGCCTGCGGATAGAAATCGAGAGCCCTTGGAGCCTGCTGGCTCTCGGCTGCCGCAATATCGGATGGTCCAGCCGTCCTCCAGGACCAGAAAAGGGTAGGCCAGGTGGGTCCATTCTCAGGAGGGCAGGGTCCTTGCTGTGGCAGTGGCCCAGGTTATTTTTATGGAACCCGGAGGAGCACCCATGGTCCTCCTGGACCCATAAAAATAAATGTATTAAGCTTTGGGCTCCTCTTCGGCTGGACCTCCAGCTGAATCTGGGCAGAGCATACAAGTGACTGCTCTGCCCAGTTGAATCCCAAAATTGCATCGAGATCCTATTGACATCATAAGACCCTAATTTAAATACCTAAATTAGCTGTGCACTTGCTTCCAGCGGCACCTATTGTGAGGATCCCAGCAAAATGGCGATGGCAGGAATAGGTGGGGGAGGGGGGGTGAATAAGTTCTTCCCCTCAATTTTTGGATGGCTGCTGTCCTGTTTTCGCCAGGCAGGAGGCCTCAAAATCTCCCCCAATGTGTTTTCTACAGTCTCAAAAATTTGGGAACTATGGTGGCTTTTTGAACTTTAATGGCTCCGATCTCTTGTCTTTCCCTTGTAGTAGGATGAGTATTCTGGCTCCTGATGTGTGTCACTTTTACGTTCCCAGTTTGGGCTGGTTTATTATTTCCTCCAGTCAACGAAAGGGAGGGCAATAAGTAAATGCAAAGACAAAAATGCCAACACCTGCAGAGGGAGCCCTCACTGTGTCAATCACAAAATCAAATTAACTGCTTCAAACATGGACTTAGGCTGCATGTCGGAGGGCGTGCTCATCCAACTGAGAACTTAAAAGCGACACACATCGGGAGTCAGAACACCCATCCTACTACAAGGGAATGGCAAGGGATCTGAGCCATTAAAGTGCAAAAAGACACTCCAGTGGTACCATGTACGGGACATCCTGCACCCTAGAACCAGCCAGTATCCAGCAGTGGAAGTCTGATATGTAGCAATCCAGATTATTTATCAACACAGCCATTGACTTACAGCTTTCCTGATCCCCAAAACACCAGAATTCTACATAATAAAAATTGGAACTTGGCTTATTCAATCATTACGAAACAAGAATAAACAAATGGTATCAGGGAACATGACCACCAAATCATTAGTAAAAATCCTGGAATCCCATTTAATAAAAATGGAATTTGACTTATTCAGTCACTGTAAAGCAGTTGCCCAGTTTATCACTGTCATCTGTTTTAGTTTCACCCAGTTGGTAACATTCTTTCCTCTGAGTCAGAAGGTTGTGGATCTGAAATACTCCCCAGGAACTGAACATATTATCTAGGCTGACATGCCAGGGCAGTACTGAGAGAGTTCTCATCCTTTGGATGAGATGTTAAATCAAGACTCTGTCTGCTTGTCGTTGTGGTTCAGGTGGCTGTTAAAGTTCCCATGGCACAATTTGAAGAAGAGCAGGCAGCAGGGAGCTCTCCTGGAGTCCTGGACAATATTTCTCCCTCAACCAGCACCACCAATGACAGATTAACTGGTCATGCATTTCTTTACTATTTGTGTGATGTTGCTGGCACAGAATAACTTCCACGTTTGCCAAAGTAGTTACCACACTTAAAAAAATAGTTCTGTGAAGAGCTTTGCGACATTTTAATGTGATAAGGACCAAGGTTGAAGAGCCCAAGTTTATCTAACCTTTCCTCATTAGTTAGTCCTCCGATACCAGAAATGAGTACTGTTATCCTTTTCTGCACCACTTCCAGAGCAGTGTGAAGGGGTTAAATTGCAGGAGAATGCAGTTTTAAACTCTACAATTTAATTGAATGAAATTTTATTAGTGGGAATATAAAGCACAGCCATTAACAACACACCTGTAATAATGATCCTTTAACACTTCTCAAGCAGCTAATGATCTACTTAACTAGTATGTCAAAAGGTCATTAATTTAAGTATGAGGTATGCAATATTTGTGAAAAATAGCAGAACAGCACATTCAAACAGACATTTTACCCGAGTCCTCCACCTCCTTGTCAAGTGTATTATGAAGGAGCAACATCTCTTTGAATGGGACTCCAGTCCCCAAACATGATCCAGATACAACAAGTATGGCAACATGTCAGAGATAATGTGAACTCGGTGTAAACAATGTGAGTGTATAGTGGGAAGTGCGGAATAAGTTTCATACTTAAAAAAAAAAGCACAATTGTAAGGCATGAAGGTTACTTTAAAGTAGCAGCTCCAAACACATATTGAGATGAAAGAAAGTGGCATTTGTTATATGTAAAAAAACACTTCACTTGAAGAAAGAAGTGCCAGCAAGAATCTAGTAAGTAAAGTGGTAGAAGTGAAATCACAGCATTACGCAAATTATATTACATATGGCTTGATGACAAAGAGAACATACTTCAGGATAGAATTTCCATGGATCAAATCACTCTGGCCTTGAATCTGCTCAGGTCACAATCCCAGTGATTAAAATGGGATCATGCCCAATGGTGCCCTCCTGTGCTGGCCCCACCAGACTTTGCGGGCCAGTGAGAGAGCACCTCATAAGCATGGGACAAGCAGGCATATGCGCCACTTTGAGCACATCTCTGGCATCCTCCTGCCCCATGCTGCTGGAAACTCTACCTTTGTTCTGCCCAGAATTCCTCCCATCAAACCTGGCATTGGTCCAATGCCAGATTTATAGTGTGAGAATTCTTTTTAATTCTTTAGGTTTTCAGGCCACTTGCCTGTCCTGGACCCCACTGGTGGGACCCACATGCACCTTTCTGAAGGCCAATATGCCTCACTTGACTGGAAATACCCGCTGCGACTGCAACATCAGGTCCCCTTCCAGGTATAAGCTTAGGGATTCCCCACCCTGACCCTAGCCCGTCATGTTAGGGGAAGATGGAAGTTTCAACCCTACAAGGCATTAAAGGAACTCCCAGAAATGGTGTAGACTTGGCATAACCAGACCTCTGGCAGAACCCTCAAGAAATTTCTGTCTCCACATGATCCTGACCATGTTTGACTTTTAACAAACCTTTTAAAGTAAAACCATGTTTTTCTCTCATGTTCAAATTTTCAGAAATCATTTCTGGATAGGAGCAATCCTCACAGTAACGATACACAAGGCAAATGATCATTCGTACTTTTTACTAATAGCGCAGATCCATTTGCATCTATTTACTTTTTTGCTAAGATTAGAGACAGAAGAAAATACAATGCTCTGAGTTTTGAATAATAGAAGCAGTGGATAAATTTCCCTACATTACAACAGTGACAACACTTCAAAAGTACTTTGTTGGCCGTGTAGCGCTTAGGGACAATCCCTGAGGTTGTGAAAGATGTTATATAAATGCAAGTTCTTTCTTTCTAAATAGTGTAATAAAATGTGACTGGCCAAACTCACAGAGAGTTCAGTGCTGAATAATCATTTCAAAGCTATCCAGCCCTTGAATTATATCAGGAATTGTCTCAACCCTTCTCCCAACTTGCAGTACCTGTCGTGCAGACAGCACAAAAAAACTGTCCTTTGTTACAAATTTCATTTGTTCACTTTCTCCATCTAAAAGTCAAATATTTTTTTTAAATAAACAGTCAGCAGCTAGAAATGATCTGGGAGGTTCATCCCTGTCTCAGGATAAAGGTATGGAACAGCTATAAGTTAGTCACAAATGATGGAAACTGATGCTTTTTAGCCCTTTCCCTCCTAACTTCTATTAATGAGCCTATTCTGCGTACCTGCTAGGTGGAAAAACTTCTTCTGAGCTCTTGCTTTATTGAGGCTTGTTATTTCTGCACTCGTTCCTAGTTCTATGATCACAGTTTAAACAAAATAATTGAATTATCCATTATGTATTGCCCACACTATTAAATATTTTGTAGACCCACACATGTTCTTTTCTTTCGTGAAAACAAGTTCAATTTTGTAAATATTTCTTCATAATAGTAAATTTCTTATGTTGAACTTGGTTTAGGGTTCTTTGTAATCCAATTCTGAATCAAAGGGAATAGCTTTACTAAGGTATAAAACCAACATTAAATCATAGAATCATAGAATCATAGAAGTTTACAACATGGAAACAGGCCCTTTGGCCCAACATGTCCATGTCGCCCAGTAAGCTAGTCCCAATTGCCTGCACTTGGCCCATATCCCTCTATACCCATCTTACCCATGTAACTATCCAAATGCTTTTTAAAAGACAAAATTGTACTCGCCTCTACTACTGCCTCTGGCAGCTCGTTCCAGACACTCACCACCCTTTGAGTGAAAAAATTGCCCCTCTGGACCCTTTTGTATCTCTCCCCTCTCACCTTAAATCTATGCCCCCTCGTAGCAGCAGCATCTGCTCGAACAATTCTGTCATCAGTGCTCTGGCTAGAACAATGTGTCCCAAACTGGTTGTGTACTTGATCATTATCAGATGCTTATTGTTAAAGGTGATAGCCCTGATTTTGCAAGACCCCTCTTTCACCAAGTGGCAGGGTTCCCTTGAGCACAAGCATCGCAGATGAAATCAGGGCTTTTCACATCACTGAAGATGGAGTTCTCTTAGCAGAGGCCGTTGTATGTAATATTGGTTTCATGCCTTAATAAAGTTAAATCCTTTTAATTCTATCTTAGATTACAAAGAACTCTGAAACAAGTTTAAAATAAGATACAGCGAGGTCCACAACTTGAACTTATTTTCACTAAGGAAGAGTGCGATGGTTTACATAAACAGAAAGTGCTTGCACTCATTTAATGTTCAAGTGGCATCTGACCACAGAAACATCATTATGTACTTTAATGGCCATAATCCAAGAGGCAGCCATGATGCCATTTTTAAAATTTATTCTCAGAATATGGCCAATGCTGCCAAGACTGCATTTATTATCCATTGCTAGCTGCTCTGAGAAGATAGTGGTAAGTCTTCTTCTAAGTGATTATTTTGGCTAATGACAAGTGGCTTGTTAGACCACTTCAGAGGGCATTAAGAGTCAAACAGGTAGTGTCGGACTGAAGTCACATGTAGGCCAGACCAGGTAAGGGTGGGAGGTTCCCTCCCCTGAAGGCATTAGTGAACCTGTTGGGTCTTAATGACAATCTGGTAGCATTCATGGTATCCCAGGCTGCTAAGAGAAGCAAGGGAGGAAATAATGGAGGCTTTGACCATCATTTTCCAATCCTCCCTGGCTACAGGCACGGTGGCAGCAGACTGGAGAACTGCTAATGTTGTACCGTTGTTTAAAAAGGGAGAAAGAGATAGACCGAGTAATTATAGGCCTGTCAGTCTAACTTCGGTGGTGGGCAAATTATTGGAATTGATTCTGAGGGACAGCATAAATCGTCATTTAGAAAGGCATAGGTTAATCAAGAACAGTCAGCATGGATTTGTTAAGGGAAGGTCATGTCTGACCAACTTGATTTAATTTTTTGAGCAGGTAACAAGGAGGGTCAATTAGGGTAACGCGTTTGATGTAGTATGCGTGGATTTTAGCAAGGCTTTTGACAAGGTCCCACATGGCAGACTGGTCAAAAAAGTAAAAGCCCATTGGATCCAAGGGAAAATGGCTAGTTGGATCCAAAATTGGCTCAGTGGCAGGAAGCAAAGGGTAATGGTTGACAGGCGTTTTTGTGACTGGAAGGCTGTTTCCAGTGGGGTCCCGCAAGGCTCAATACTAGGTCCCTTGCTTTTTGTGGTATATATTAATGATTTGGACTATAATGTGAGGGGCTTGATCAAGAAGTTTGCAGATAATACAAAAATTGGCCGTGTGGTTGACAGTGAGGAGGAAAGCTGTAGACTGCAGGAAGATATCAATGGACTGATCAGGTGGACAGAAAAGTGGCAAATGGATTTCAATCCAGAGAAGTGTGAGGTAATGCATTTGGGGAGGGCAAACAAGGCAAGGGAATACACAATAAATGGGAGGATACTGAAGAGGTGTAGAGTAACAAAGGGACCTTGGAGTGCATGTCCATAGATCCCTGAGGGTAGCAGGACAGGTAGATAAGGTGGTTAAAAAGGCATACGAGATACTTTCCTTTATTAGCCAAGGCATAGAATATAAGAGCAGGGAGGTAATGCTAGAACTGTATAAACGATTGGTTAGACCACAGCTTGAGTACTGCGTACAGTTCTGGTCACCACATTACAGGAAAGATGTGATTGCACTAGAGAGGGTACAGAGGAGATTTACAAGGATGTTGCCAGGGCTGGAGAATTTTAGTTATGAGAAAAGATTGAATAGGCTGGGGTTGTTTTCTTTGGAACAAAGAAGGCTGAGGGGAGATTTAATTGAGGTGTATAAAATTATGACGGGACTAGATAGAGTGAATAGGGAGGACCTATTTCCCTTAGCAGAGGGGTCAGTGACCAGGGGTCATAGATTTAAAGTAATTGGTAGAAGGATTAGACAGGAGGTGAGGAGAATTTTTTTCACCCAGAGGGTGGTGGGGGTCTGTAACTCACTGCCTGAAAGGGTGGTAGAGGCAGAAACCCTCAACTCATTTAAAAAGTACTTGGATGTACTATTGAAGTGCCGTAACCTACAGGGCTACAGACCAAGTGCTGGAAAGTGGGATTAAGCTGGATAGCTCTTTTTTGTTGGGCACGGACATGATGGGCTGAATGGCCTCCTTCTGTGCCATAACTTTCTATGATTCTATGATTTCTCTAAGCCTATATTTTGTAACAGTTCTTTAATTAGGTTTTTTGGGAATTTCTATCTTACTCCACTATGCCACCTATTACTATTAACCTTTCTCTATAGTTCTAGCTGTCAGTCTTCGCTCAGCGGTCATACTCTTGCCTTTGAGTCAGAACACTATGGGTTCAAGGCTCACTCCAAAGACTTGAGCGCATAATCTAGGCTGACAATTCAGAGCAGCACTGAGGGAATGCTACACTGTTGGAATGTTGGAAATGCTGTCTTTTAGATGGGATATTAAACCAAGGCCCCATCTGCCCTCGCAGATGAACATAAAAGATCCCATGGCACTACTCAAGGAAGAACAGGGGAGTTCTACTCATGCCCTGGTCAACATTTATCCCTCAACCAACATTATTAAAACAGATTATCTGGTCATTTAACTCATTGCTGTTTGTGGTACCTTGCTATGTGCAAGTTGGCTGTCATGTTTCCTACATTACAATAGTGACTGCACTTCAAAAGGTAATTCATTGGCTGTGAGGTGCTTTGAGTCACCCTGAGGTCATTAGAGATGCTACATAAATGCAAGTTTTCTCTTTCTTTTACTCTTGTATGTCTGGAGAGCTATCTTGTTTTACTTGTGGTTGTTCCTCCATTATTGTTTCTTTAAGGATCCCAAAGGTCTCACTCTTTTCCGTCTCAGTCCTGATTAAATTCATCATCTGGTCAGATAACCTTAATAAATGTGTAGTTCAAGTAAGCCTGAATATCCCCATCAGCCTTCTCATTCTGGTCTGCAGCTCTTGACGGTCTATCAAAGCTGTATATAAATTTTCCTGCAGTATATGATACCCTTAGGTCATAGTTCTGTAGCCTGATCTTCATTCATTGCATCCACAAAGGACAACCATTCAAATATTTATCAATTAGAGCAACCCACAGCTTGTGATCAATTTTGGCACCAACGGTACAGCTAAACACAACTAATTGAACCTTTCACAAGCAAACATTATGTTGTGAGTCCTTAATTCAGTTACATATTGATCAATGGTTTCTCCTGCTTTATGTGAAAAATCTCTGCCTTTGATGCTTCACATTTCATTTAAGATGTCAGTATCTCTCAAACTTATTCATTATTACATCACATCCTAGATTTTCTCCTTCCTCAAAATTGAAATTATAACTACCCAATGCTTCTTCCACAATTACATATAAGAAAACAGATGCTTTCATCTTTTCATTTTTGTGATTTGCTCCAATGTCTGGTACAATCAATTCAAATTGCTGTTTTCAATTTTTCTGCAAAATTTTCTGACATTGGGGTGTCACGTGTAGGCAGTAGCGACTCAGACCTGAGAAATACATTGGTGCTGGGACATTTTTGCTTTGTCTTGTAAAGATGGGCTTTGGATATTATTCATACCTTGCTTCTATAATGACTGATTTAATTATCTGCAGGAGATATTCTATGTTGCTTTTATTACCACAAATGAACGATATGTTGTTGTTTTATTGATGTTGAGGCAAATATACCATGCAGCATTGTTTTCACTGATGGATCCTCCATCTGGGTCCAGCCATTGTCCTCGGTGCCATGTTGCTGGTTTGATATTCATGTTAGATGCAAAAAGGTTCCTTGCCGTAGTCTTGAATTGGAGGGCGGGGGGAGGGATTTTATTTGGGCACCGCATGTTGTTGACATTTGTAAACATAGCGGCGGGATTTCCTCTGGTGGTTACTTCGAATGAAATAGCAAACCCGGTCTTTTAGAACATTTTTATGACGCGGCTAGAAATAGCAAACACGGGGAATCTCTTGCCAAGTTGATGATGTAGCTGGCACATAGCAACGAGGCTACATTCCGCCCTAACCAGTTATTGAGATGAAAGGGGGATTGCAGAATAGGGGAGTCCAGAGAGTTACAGCCCCACTCCCCACACGGGGTACTCAATACTGTGCATACCCTTTGAAACAGTCGCTTAGATTAAAGGAGAGATTCGGAAATCCTAGTTAATGCGAGCACTAAGTCTTTATCTACATTAAATAGTTCCGCTTTTCTCAGCAGTTGGGATGGGCAGAGATTTGTGTATATGTGTGCGTGAGGACTCTGGGGGAAAGGATCTGCTGCTCTCATTGCCGCACAGCTCAATCTCTCGGATGAGTCCGTCTTCCTACGCAGAGACAGCAATAAACGTCACGCAATGGGATTCAGGCTGCCCAGTTTAGCCAGTGACAAGAAACTGTCATTTGCTGCATTCCTAAATTTAGACCGTCCTGTTATCAACGGAGCTGCGATCAATACGGTCGTCAACGAATCATTGCGGATGACTGGGCCTCATACATAAATTATCACCGAGATCTCTTACTGATCATGTTTGTGTTTTCATATTAATAACAGCGCGTTGCTGAAGCCTTGTGAGTGCTGCTGTATGAACGTGGAGCGCCCATTCACATGCTCATTACACTTGTAACAGCAAAAGCTGGACAAGGCTTTCATGATTATGAATGAATGAATGATTCATTCACACTGCTTATAAAACATTGATATGATCTCAAGGGGAGTCAAGACACATTTTACTCCTAATGGAAAGTTTAAAAAAAAACTGCTAGAAACCTGAAACAAAAGTAAAAAAAAATACTGGAAACCCAGCAGGTCAGTCAGTATCTGTGGAGAGAGCGGATGAGTTAAGGTTTGGGATTGAAGAAGGGCATGTTCTTAAAAGTTATAAAAACAGAAAATTGCTGGAAACACTCAGCAGGTCAGGCAGCATCTGTGGAGAGAAAGACAGAGTTAACGTTTCAGGTCGATAACCTTATAAGTTATCTTCTCTGTTCTCTCCACGGATGCGGGCCCACCTGCTGAATGCTTCCAACATTTTCTGTTTTTGTCTCAGATTTCACCCTTTCCCAGGCATTTGCTGTGTCTGCAATAGTTACAGACTAGCACTCTGGTCTGGCATGACCTACCATCTAGCTGACAAGAAGAAAGGGTTAGAACACCTGGATTTAAACAAAATATATATTTAATATCACAATAAAAAATACATCCCAGGACCAGAGATGTTATTCCTGCGTCTGACTTCGCAGAAAGAAACAATCTGTGTGTTTTTGTATGGCTGTGTGTGGGACTATAGATCTGTGTGTGCATGAATGTGTACATACACATGTGAGAATGTATGCATGTACAAGTGTACATTTATGTGACTACATGTCTGTGAATATACATGCATGTATAAATAAATGTACTTTTGAATGCATGTACATATGTGTACATGCATGTACAGGTGATTGTATTTATGGGAGAAATATTCTATTCACACATGTACATGTTCATGCAGATGTGCCCTCTCACACCATCACATATAAACTCATACATAAATAAATGCAATATATTGCACATATTGGGGTGCAGGTTAATTAATGTAGCATTACAACTTTACTCAGTACCCATATGGGATATATGAGGGTGCAGGAGATATTTTCAATTAGATGAACAGAATGCTGAGGATTAGATATTAAATCCTTGGGATAATTAGTGCGTACAGGGTATTTACTATGGGATATGCTGTCAGGAGGGTATGGAGTATTTATCATGCGGTAGGTTATGCCATTATCTTCTTCAGATCAAAGAGCAACAGAACTATTTAGTAAGGCTACCTTTCATAACCCCCAGCATCCTGAAAAACAAATTCCATGTATTATCCTCTCCCTGAAAAATACCCTTTGTTTCTCCATGAACTACAGGGTGTGTAATTACTCTGCAATTTAATAGGCAAGGTGTGTTCTCAGTCCCTTCTAGTGTTGATCTCACATTTATCTGCTGCACCTCATATGTGCTGTGATTGACATTAACTGAATTCCTCTTTATGCAGCAACATTGTAAATTTGTTTGTGAAGATCTCCTGTTTATAATTTCAAGGAAAATTACAGCAAGATATTCTTGTGTGATGATTACCCCTCTCCTTCAAACCACAATTGGATAGGCTGGACTTGTCCTGAAAGCGTGTCATGGTAGCCGATGGTTTGGGGGGGGTGGTCACCCCTCTTCAGTTGCTGGATATGGTGTGAAGTGGGATAAAGGGATCTCCAAGAGTCATTGAAGAGGAGCTATTTGACATGCAGCAGTCTCATCATTGCTGTGTTCCACAGTCTCAAAGAAAGACTCAAATTGGACGTATGGTTCAAAGGGGATTTACTCTCCACCAAGCAGTTTCACTTCAGCAACTTCAGCTTAAACATTTCTTATTCCAATTCTTCAAATAGATTCATGTCAAGGAATGAAAGTCTAGAAACACTGTATGACATTATCTTAAAGCATTTGTATGACGTTAATTTGATTGCTTTTAAACAGTGTCAATAATGTCATTTAATGCTAATATTGCGCACAGTGATTTCCAGGCTAAAACCTTTTACTCTTTATTTTTGATTTTACCTTTGTTAAAAAATCGTTAATTTTGTGCCATCAGGTGAAAGATGGGAGTGTAGGGGAACATTTTTATAGTTTTTGCATCCATTGAATTGTTACAATTCTGGCTGATACAGATCATAGAATCATAGAAACTTACCGCACAGAAGGAGATCATTCAGCCCATCGTGCCTAAGCCGGGTCTTTGAAAGAGCTATCCAATTAGTTCTACTCCCCTGCTCTTTCTCCATAGCCCTGCAAATATTTCCTTTTCAAGCATATATCCAAATCCCTTTTCATGCTTTTCTTTGTGCCTAGTACAAAGGACCATTCCTATAAGCAAACCCTCGCTTCCCATGAACCAAAGTGTGACTTTATTTGCAACTTGTCTGATTGTGCTCGGGGTAAACAATAATGCTCAGCAGAAATAGTACAAAATACCTCGTACTCTTCTAGTTTCTCCAACTGATGCACTAATAATACTCGGACAGACTGTGTATCTCAGGCTACAAGCTATAAATCTGGTTTTCTCAAGAAGTAAAATTTAGCAGAAACAAGAACAAACACAGCAGATTTTACTAGATTCAAGTGAAAGAACACTTGATTTCTCACCAGAACTTTAAACCCATTTCAAGACTAACAAATACATTTAAACTTTGATAATTCTCAATATTTGGAACCATAAGACCATAAGTCCTTAAGAGATAGGAGCAGGAGTAGGCCATTCGGCCCCTCGAGCCTGCTCCGCCATTTAATGAGATCATGGCTGATCTGATTTTTACCTCAACTCCACTTTCCTGCCCTTTCCCCATATCCTTTGACTCCCTTGCTGATCAAAAATTTGTCTAGCTCAGCCTTGAATGTATTCAATGACTCAGCCTCCACAGCTTTTTGGGGTAAAGATTTCCAAAGATTCACGACCCTCTGGGAGAAGAAATTCCTCCTCATTTCTATCTTAAACGGGCGACCCCTTATTCTGAGACTATGCTCCCTAGTTTTAGATTCCCCCATGAGGGGTAACATCCTCTCAGCATCGACCCTATCGAGTCCCCTCAGAATCTTGTATGTTTCAATAACACCTCCTCTCATTCTTCTAAATTCCAATGAGTATAGACCCAACCTGTTCAATCTTTCCTCATAAGACAACTCTTCCATACCCGGAATCAACCTAGTGAATCTTCTCTGAACTGCCTCCAATGCAAGTATGTCCTTCCTTAAATAAGGGCACCAGAACTGTACGCAGTTCTCCAGGTATGGTCTCACCAGCACCCTGTACAGTTGTAGCATGACTTCCCTGCTTTTGTACTCCATCCCCCTAGAAATACATGTGTGAGGAAATGTATAAGTAAACTAAGCTATTCCTGGTCTCCTTCATTCTGCCCCTGCGCCGCCGCAGTCTAACAAAAAACAGACTAAACGATCTTAAAGTTGGCAGTTCTGAAACATAAGGAAAAAAGAACTGCTACTCACGTCCTCACGACATCCCAAAGAGGCAAAAAAACAGATTTAAAAACCTAAGCCAATTCAGGGCAAAAGAATAATTCTTGGAAATTCTTCTCCGACTCCCCAAGGTGATCAAAGCGAGTTCCAGGAGACCACAATGACCATGAGGCACATCAGCCAACATCTCATCTGTCTTTTCTATGCAGTGATATCAGCCTCAGTCAGGAATTTGTCCAAATCCCCTTTGAACACTTAGTCAATCCGCACTCCCATCCTGACACCTAACCTAGTTCTGAGCTTACATAGCTTATATGCATTGTCCCCTGGTTCTATCTAATCTATCTATTTGAAATCTGCATGGACACAATCCAGTCCCTTCATTATTTTAAATACCTTAATGAAATCTCCCCAAAGTCTATGCTTTGTTAGAGTATAAAGACCCAGCTCTCTAAGCTTCTTGTGATAACTAAAGACTTTTAAACTGGGTATCAATCTAGTGACCCACCTCTGAACCTTTACCACGGCTCTATGAGGGGATGAAAACTGGACACAAAATTCTAGATGATGCCTAACCAAGGTCTATATAAGGACATTATGGTGCTTTTTATTTTATATTGAATTGTTCTAGCAATACATCCCGGTACTCTATTAGCTTTTAGAAAAGCCTCGTGGCATGGATTGTGACCATTTTCAGACTCGTGCATTATAAAACCCATGTCTCTTTACCACTCAACAAACCTTAGTTTGGAACACCTGCTTGGTATATACATTCTTGGTGTTAGCCCTAATCATGTGCATAACACTACATTTATCTACATTATATGTCATCTATCAGAGACAAGCCCATTCCCCCATTACATCTAGATCTTATCCACATTCTAACACCAGCCCAAATCTTTGTGTTATTCATGAACCCGCAGACAGTTCCCCCAACACCTTCATCCGGATCATTAATATAGATAGTGAAGTGCAACAGTCCTAACACTGATTCCTGCTGGACTCCACTAACAACCAGTATCCATACAGAACATCTATCATTAATAGCAAGCCTCTGCCTATGAGAATGCAACCAATTCCTTATTCATTCAGGATAACTCTCCGACCTTTATCTCATAAATTAGCCTATTGTGTGGCACCTCATCAAAAGCTTTTTGAAAATCCAAGTATACTATTTGGTGGGTAACCTTCATCTACCAACCTGGTAACCTCCTCAGATATTCAACCAGGATATGACCTGCTTTTCCATAAGTCATGTTGAGAGCCTCTAATAACCCCTTCTCTGACCAAATGATCATACAGAGTATCTCCAATGATCCCTTCTAGCAATTTGCAAGTAACTGAAGTCAAGCTAATGGGCCTATAATTTCCCAGTTCTAACTTGTTGCTCTTTTTTAAATATTGGTACAACATTAGCCTCCCTCCAGTCCACGGGGATGATCCCTGACTCTAGTGAGCTGTTAAATATATAAGGGACTGACTTAGCACAGCTCACATTTCGTTGAGCATCCTCAAGTGAATGCTATCAGAACCAGCAGCCCAATTTAATTTGAGATCCTTTATTCTTTCCAGGATTACATCTGCATCCATTTTGATATTTAGAGCTTTCGTGTCAACTGTACATTGCATTAATAGTAACTAAGTGTAGTTTACTGGAGTGAAGACCGATGCAAATTAACCATTTAAAACCTCTGCCATGTCTTGGGAGTTCACCTGAATCTGCACTGAGGAAACCTTTAATGGCCCTATGCAGTATTTTATCGCCCTCTGATTCGGAACAAACCAAAAAAAGATCTTACTATTGCTACAGCAGTTATCCACTATCTTCTTCTCTATTGACTTTTTGGCCGCTCTTATTGCCCTTAGCTGAGCTTGATACCTTTCCCTGTTCTCTTGAAATTTATTTTCTTATTTTTGCTTAAGTTGGATTTTTACTTGCACATTACCAGTTAGCCACTTTGGATTTGTTCTACCATGTACCCATGGTGTTCTTTTGCATAAGAATGGTTTTAAAGGTATTGCATTTTTCTTCTGTGTTGGTAATTTTCCCACATCGTTGGATTGCCCAATTGACCAGATTCAAATCCTTTGCCATCTTTGCAAATTTAGCCCTCCTGAAATGTGAAACTAGCATTAAATTCTTGATAACTTTAGTCTGATTGATCAAATTGAAGTTAATTATACTGTGGCCATTGGTGCCCAGGTGTTTCCCCACATGGAGGTTTGATACTGTATTAGGAGCACTACTAAAAACCAGATAAAGTACCTGATTACCTCTAGTTTCCTTGCTAACATGCTGTATTAGGAAACAATCATTTATAATATCTACAAATCTTTCAGCTGACCTGTTCCCATCGCTAGATGACTCACCATTGGACTATTGAATGTCTAGGAAATGAAAATCCTCCACTACACAGACATTTTCCAATTCAGATGCTTTGAGGAGGGTAATTGCAGTGATGCTTTGTCCTGGTGGCATTGGTTAATCCCAGTGCCACTCTATTTGCCCATTTAAAATAATCCCAATTCAGATGCTTTAGTAATTTGTGTCCAGAGTGCCATATCACAATGGATCCCTTGACCTGAAGGCCTATAACAAATGTGAATAATCAATTTGGGGCCAGATTTTGGTGAGATTAGTTGAGGAAGGAATGTTGATTAGGACACTGGGAAAAATCTTAGTTTTCCTTTGTATACTCCCATGAGAACTTTTATATTTACTTGAGCAAACAGACAGGGCTTTGTTTATATATCTCATCCAAAAATAGCACCTCTGACAATATAGCACTCCATCAGCATTGCACTGAAGTAAGTGTAAGCCTAGATTATGTGCTCAAATCTTTGGTGGGGCTTGAATCTACAATCTTCTGACTTAGAGGTGAATGTGTTAACAACTAAGCTAAACTGACTCTTAAATGACGAAGTTCCCTTTTTGAGCTAAAAGCTGTTTTCCCTGGGTAATTCTTATCAGATAGTCCCAACAAGATTTGCAACACGAACAAACGCATTGAAAACCAGTCAAATAAGATGACAAGCTAACAGTCTGCCAATTCCACAGATGTCTGAATAGATAACAGGATGTTTTCTGGTGGGACATTGACATTAATAACTTTGCAATTAAAATATAAGAATATTATGGACATATTGGCCCCAAAGTTCATTAGTGCCCAAAATTGAGCGCAATTCCAGCGGCGTGCAGCTCGACTGTCGGGGCCTATTAATTTTGCCTCACACTGCTGCCCACGAGTAAGCACCCATGTGTTGGGCAGGAGTTAGAGTCAGGGGTGGTGTAGAGGTGATGCCTACTGCTTGATGTTGATAGATCCAAGCGTGGGCACTGCCCTAGGTACTTTGAGTCACTTAATACAACCAGTGTGTCCAAAATTTTTATTAAACAAGTCACATCTTATTACACAGCTGATCCAGTCTTCTACCTGTGCTGTCACCCGAGGCTGTCTGGAGTTGTTCTAAACAATTTGCTAACCCTTCTGAAATGTGGACAAGTAAACCATCCAGAGATTCGTTGAGCTCCCTGGCGATCTGGTTTACAGACTGTTTCCGCCTTGTCCTGTGGAGACTTTGCAAAAAAGGATCCCGTCTTTAGTCTGCAAGCGTCTTACGTTCCATTTCCAGATAAACGTAGGGTAAATGGGCTTTCGGTTTTCTCCCCAATAGGGTGGGATCGGGTGACAGTCGGTAGGTGAAGTATTTAGGATTATAACTTTTAAACTGGGAGCACCCAACATGGAAATGATAAGATCGATTTCTCTGTGTGAAAATGAGATGTAATGGCATTTTCCCGGGCTCTTGCCTTGTGGGAGGAAAGGCTTCTCTCGGGTGTTTGAAGAATTTGCTGTGTGATCTTCATCCCGGAGGAGTATACGACGCGATGCCTGATCTTTGATTAACTCAATTACAGTCAGTGCGGAACTGACTTAATGGGATCTGAAAACTGAGTGATACTCTTCAAGTTAGCAGAGTAAAATGCAACGGAAGAAAAGTTCCTGAGCAAACCAACTATTTCTGTAAGAGGGGGAGGGAGGCATCGAATAGCCTTGAATATTCACACAGGGGCGCCGAACATACGTTAAACATCTGGAGTAGTTCTGCGGCCATTGAATATTCAGGGGAGCACCAAATGTGCATGGGGCATAAATAGTTCAGAACAAACATTCAGAGGATCAAATCATTTATAAAGGACATGGCACATTTTGAGGGGGTATCAATCATTCCAATGAGGTGTAGAGAATTCTGGAGAATTTTCCTTTGTAGTTTAATGTTTGATTTCCCCTTTTCTTCTTGTTTCCATGTATTACCTCCCCCCAAACAACTATTTATAATCGGCAAGAACTGCAGGTGACCTTCCCCAGCCTCTCGGTATCTGGCTGCTGATAGCTTTTTGGGGGCTGCTGGCAGATATGTGGGGGCTGCTGGTAGATATGTGGGGGGCTTCTGGTAGATGGGTATGGGTTGCTGGTGATTGTGTGGGGGCTGCTGATAGACATGTGGAGGCTGCTGGTAGCTTTGTGGGGGGCTGCTGGTAAATATGTGGGGGCTGCTGGTAGATATGGGGGGATGCTGGTAGATGGGTATGGGTTGCTAGCGATTGTGTGGGGGCTGCTGATAGATGGGTTTGGGTTGATGGCAATTGTGTGGGGGCTGCTGGTAGATATGTGGGGGCTGCTGGTACATATGTGGGGGCTGCTGGTAGATATGTGGGGGGCTGCTGGTAGATGGGTGTGGGTTGGTGGTAATTGTGTGGAGGCTGCAGTAGATGGATGTGGGTTGCTGGCAGATATATGGGGGTTGCTGTTTGATGAAAGTGGGGGTTGGTAATTGTGTGGGGGCTGGTGGTAGATATGTGGAGGCTGCTGGTAATTAGCGTGGGAACTGCTGGTAGATATGTGGAGGCTGCTGGTAATTAGTGTGGGGGCTGCTGGTAAATGGGTGCAGGTTGCTGGTAGTTGTCTGGGTCTCACCTCCTGACTGTTTTATTTCTTCCCTCCAAATCAAAAGTGAGCAGCTCACCTGGAGCCACCGACTGGCACCTGAATGCAGTGCTGCCACTTTGAGCAGCCTGCTGTTGGATGTTATGTACAATTGAATGCTTTAACAAATAATTGTTCGTAAGCAGCACCAGTGTTTGTCTGAGAGGTGAAACAGCTGCTATGCGCTGCGAGGAAAAACCCAGTCGATAGCGGACTATTCGGTCAAGCGGGTTGATATTATGGATTATTAAATAAAGGAAATCAAGAACTCATTGCAAGTATTTATTATTTATTGAAACAAATAACATCAGTGCAATAGCAGGCAAATACTATAAAAGGGACATTGATCAGAGGAGCTGCACATTTATGAATCTCAGCAGGGTGGAATAAAACGAGAGATGCAGATGTGAGCCACTGGTATGGGAGCCTCTCCTGGGGCAGTGTGTACAGGGAGAGACTATTAGTATTGGATTCCCTCCTGGGGCAGTGTGTACAGGGAGAGACTATTAGTATTGGATTCCCTCCTGGGGCAGTGTGTACAGGGAGAGACTATTAGTATTGGATTCTTTCCTGGGGCAGTGTGTACACGGAGAGACTATTAGTATTGGAGTCCCACCTGGGGCAGTGTGTACAGGGAGAGACTATTAGTATTGGATTCCCTCCTGGGGCAGTGTGTACAGGGAGAGACTATTAGTATTGGAGTCCCTCCTGGGGCAGTGTGTACACGGAGAGACTATTAGTATTGGAGTCCCACCTGGGGCAGTGTGTACACGGAGAGACTATTAGTATTGGATTCCCTCCTGGGGCAGTGTGTACAGGGAGAGACTATTAGTATTGGAGTCCCACCTGGGGCAGTGTGTACAGGGTAAGGCTATTAGTATTGGATTCCCTCCTGGGGCAGTGTGTACACGGAGAGACTATTAGTATTGGATTCCTTCCTGGGGCAGTGTGTACAGGGTAAGGCTATTAGTATTGGATTCCCTCCTGGGGCAGTGTGTACACGGAGAGACTATTAGTATTGGATTCCTTCCTGGGGCAGTGTGTACAGGGAGAGACTATTAGTATTGGATTCCCTCCTGGGGCAGTGTGTACACGGAGAGACTATTAGTATTGGATTCCTTCCTGGGGCAGTGTGTACAGGGTAAGGCTATTAGTATTGGATTCCCTCCTGGGGCAGTGTGTACACGGAGAGACTATTAGTATTGGATTCCTTCCTGGGGCAGTGTGTACAGGGTAAGGCTATTAGTATTGGATTCCTTCCTGGGGCAGTGTGTACACGGAGAGACTATTAGTATTGGATTCCTTCCTGGGGCAGTGTGTACACAGAGAGACTATTAGTATTGGAGTCCCACCTGGGGCAGTGTGTACAGGGAGAGACTATTAGTATCAGAGCCCCTCCCCAGACACTGTATATACAGAGAGACTAGTCATATCAGAGTCCCTCCTGGGACAGTGTCTGCAGGGAGAGCTCACTGATATCAAAACCCCTCCTAGGACAGTGTCTACAATGGGAGCCTATTCATTGCAGAACTCTTGCTTGGAACAGTGTATCCAGAAAGTGCGCAATGTTAATCCCCTGGAGCCCATCAGCCTGCCCCATTGCATGTACATAAAGAAACAATTAACCAATTGCTGCTATAAAGAATAACACAATCAGCAAAAATTGTAAAAATAACTCTTTAATCCATTGGTATCTATGCAGTGACAGTGTTCAGATTTGCCACAGAAGTCTTCATTCAGCACCTTTGCTCAATGGCTTATTGAGCAGGGAAACAGCGCATGACACCTGTCATTCACAAATGTTATTGGCATGTTACCTGATGCAAGTATTTAAAGAGTGTCTATGCTCTGTAATACTGTATTGATTGGACTCGGTGTAGCGGCATGTATTATTGGAGTTTGAATGCAGAAATGTCTGTATTGTTAGGCCAGTTATATATAATCCACACCGAACCTACTGAAGCCTTTGAATTGATATAGAATATATTAAAATCATACAAAAAAAGAAAATTATATTCACCATATTAAAATTCAGACAGTATATCTGATCCCATCAGTCTGGGGGTTATACAGCAGGATAGACACATGAGGATCCCATCAGTCTGATTCTTATGCTCCAGGATAGATAAACAGCTTCATTATTATTGTATCATGTGACTACCAGGATGGTAGAAGGCGAGTTAGATGGACCGTGGTCTTTTTTTGTCTAGCAATTCCTCTGTTCCTATGTCTGAGGGTTATACAACAGGATGAATACACGGGGACCCCATCAGTCTGGGAGTTATACAACAGGATGAATACACGGGGACCCCATCAGTCTGGGAGTTATACAACAGGATGAATACACGGGGACTCCATCAGTCTGGGAGTTATGCAACAGGATGAATACATGGGGACCCCATCAGTCTGGGAGTTATACAACAGGATGAATACACGGGGACCCCATCAGTCTGGGAGTTATACAACAGGATGAATACACGGGGACCCCATCAGTCTGGGAGTTATACAACAGGATGAATACACGGGGACCCCATCAGTCTGGGAGTTATACAACAGGATGAATACACGGGGACCCCATCAGTCTGGGAGTTATACAACAGGATGAATACACGGGGACCCCATCAGTCTGGGAGTTATACAACAGGATGAATACACGGGGACCCCATCAGTCTGGGAGTTATACAACAGGATGAATACACGGGGACCCCATCAGTCTGGGAGTTATACAACAGGATGAATACACGGGGACTCCATCAGTCTGGGAGTTATACAACAGGATGAATACACGGGGACCCCATCAGTCTGGGAGTTATACAACAGGATGAATACACGGGGACCCCATCAGTCTGGGAGTTATACAACAGGATGAATACACGGGGACCCCATCAGTCTGGGAGTTATACAACAGGATTAATACACGGGGACCCCATCAGTCTGGGAGTTATACAACAGAATGAATACATGGGGACCCCATCAGTTTGGGGGTTATACAACAGAATGAATACATGGGGACCCCATCAGTCTGGAAGTTCTACAACAGCATAGATACCAAAGGATTCCATCAGTCCAGGGCTTAAGACCAAAAGGGAAAAAACAATAGTGGAAGGCAGAGAAAACAAGGGCAAAAAACAAATAGGGCTGTGGTGCAGAATACAACTAAGATGACTAGCAATCTTAAAAAGACAAGTCTAAAGACATTGTGTCTTAATGCGTGGAGCATTTGCAACAAGGTAGAAGAATTAACCGCACAGATAGATATTAATGGTTATGATATAGTTGCGATTACGGAGACATGGCTGCAGGGTGACCAAGGATGGGAACTGAACATCCAGGAGTATTCAATATTTAGGAAGGACAGGCAAAAAGGGAAAAGAGGTGGGGTAGCATTGTTAGTAAAGGAGGAAATCAATGCAGTAGTGAGGAAGGACATTGGCTTAGAAAATCACGATGTGGAATCTGTATGGGTGGAGCTAAGAAACACCAAGGGGCAGAAAACGTTAGTGGGGGTTGTCTATAGGCCCCCAAACAGTAGTGGAGATTTCGGGGTAGGCATTCAACAGGAAATTAAGACGCATGCAAGAAGGGTACAACTATAATCATGGGTGACTTTAATCTACATATGGATTGGTCAAACCAAATTAGCAATAATACTGTGGGGGAGGAATTCCTGGAGTGTGTACGTGATGGATTTCGAGACCAATATGTTGAGGAACGAACTAGAGAACAGGCAATCCTAGACTGGGTATTATGCAATGAGAAAGGATTAATTAACAATCTTGTTGTGCGGGGTCCCTTAGGGAAGAGCGACCATAACATGATAGAATTCCTCATTAAGATGGAGAATGAAGTAGTTGAATCCAAAACTAGGGTCCTGAATCTAAATAAAGGAAATTACGAAAGTATGAGGTGCGAGTTGGCTATGATAGAACTTTACTAAAAGGGATGACAGTGGATAGGCAATGGTTAAAATTTAAAGAATGTGTGCAGGAATTACAACAACTATTCATTCATGTCTGGCGCAAAAATAAAACAGGAAAGGTGGCTCAACCGTGGTTTTCAAGAGAAATTAGGGATAGTATTAGATCCAAAGAGGGGACATATAAAATTGCCAGAAAAAGCGGCAAGCCTGAGGATTGGGAGCAGTTCAGAATTCAGCAAAGGAGGACAAAGAGATTGATTAAGAGGGGAAAAATAGAGTATGAGAGTAACCTAGCAGGGAACATAAAAACTGACTGTAAAAGCTTCTATAAATATGTCAAGAGAAAAAGATTAGTGAAGACAAATGTAGGTCCCTTACAGTCAGAAATGGGGGAAATTATAATGGGGAACAAAGAAATGGCAGAACAATTAAACACATACTTTGGTTCTGTCTTCACAAAGGAGGACACAAATAACCTGCCAGAAATGTTAGGGAACCAAGGGTCTAGTGAGAGGGAGGAACTGAAGGAAACCAGTATTAGTAAAAAAATAGTGATAGGGAAATTAATGGGGCTAAAGGCTGACAAATCCCCAGGGCCTGAAAATCTACATCCCAGAGTACTAAAGGAAGTGGCCCTGGAAATAGTGGATGGATTGGTGATCATCTTCCAAAATTCTGTAGACTCTGGAACAGTTCCTACAGATTGGAGGGTGGCAAATGTAACCCCACTATTTAAAAAAGAACGGAGAGAGAAACGGAATTACAGACCAGTTAGCCTAACATCAGTAGTGGGGAAAATGCTAGAGTCTATTATAAAAGATGTGATAACAGAACACTTGGAGGGCATGAACGGGATTGGACAAAGTCAGCATGGGTTTATGAAAGGGAAATTATACTTAACAAACCTACTGGAGTTTTTTGAGGATGTAACTAGTAGAATAGATAGGGGAGAACCAGTGGATGTGGTGTATTTGGATTTTCAGAAGGCTTTTGATAAGGTCCCACACAAGAGGTTAGTGTGCAAAATTAAAACACATGGGATTGGGGGGAATATACTGGCATGGACTGAGAATTGGTTGACAGACAGGAAACAGAGAGTAGGAATAAACGGGTCTTTTTCCAGGTGGCAGGCAGTGACTAGTGGGGTACCGCAGGGATCAGTGCTTGGGCCCCAGCTATTCACAATATATATCAATGATTTGGATGAGGGAACTAAATGTAACATTTCCAAGTTTGCAGATGACACAAAACTGGGGTGGAATGTGAGCTGTGAGGAGGATGCAAACAGGCTCCAATGTGATTTAGACAAGTTGGGCGAGTGGGCAAGAACATATCAGATGCAGAATAACGTGGATAAATGTGAGGTTATCCACTTTGGTTGTAAAAACAGAAAGGCAGATTATTATCTGAATGGTGATAGATTGAGAAAAGGGGAGGTGCAACGAGTCCTGGGTGTCCTTGTACACCAGTCACTGAAAGCGAGCATTCAGGTGCAGCAAGCAATTAGGACGGCCAATGGTATGTTGGCCTTCATTGCAAGAGGATTTGAGTACAGGAGCAGGGATGTCTTACTGCAGTTATACAGTGCCTTGGTGAGACCACATCTGGAGTATTGTGTGCAGTTTTGGTCTCCTTATCTGAGGAAGGATGTCCTTGCCATGGAGGGAGTGCAACGAAGGTTTACCAGACTGATTCCTGGGATGGCAGGACTGACGTATGAGGAGAGATTGGGTCGACTAGGCCTATATTCACTAGAGTTTAGAAGAATGAGAGGTGATTTCATCAAAACATATAAAATTCTAAGAGGACTAGACAGACTAGATGCAGGGAGGATGTTCCCGATGGCTGGGGAGTCCAGAACCAGGGGTCACAGTCTCAGGATACAGGGTATGCCATTTAGAACCGAGATGAGGAGAAATTTCTTCACTCAGAGGGTGGCAAACCTGTGGAATTCTCTACCACAGAAGGCAGTGGAGGCCAAGTCATTAGATGTATTCAAGAAGGAGATAGATATACTTCTTAATGCTAAAGGGATCAAGGGATATGGGGAAAAAGCAGGAACAGGGTACTGAGTTAGACGATCAGCCATGATCATTTTGAATGGCGGAGCAGGCCTACTCTTGCTCCTGTTTTCTATGTTTCTATTTTATTCAACAGGATAGATAGAATGGGACCCCATATGTCTGGGGGTTATGCAACAGGATAGATACCAGGGGATTCCATAAGTCTGGGGGTTATACAACAGGATCGGTACTTGGGGATTCCATAGTCTGGGAGTTATACAACAGGATGAATACATTGGGGCCCCATCAATCTGGAGTTACATCTGAGGATAGATACATGGGGCAGTATCAATCTGAGTGTTATTAAGCAGGTTGGACACATCCTTGCAGATAGCTGTGTACTATGTTCTAACTGCTAATATGCTAATATTCCAGAGACAGTTACATGGTATGAAAGAAGTCATCTTCATGCTACAAATTATTTGGCCAGCCTATTGTGTTCACTATGGTTGTCACATACTGGGACTGGGCCATGGCATCAGATACTGGAAATTACTGCAATGCAGCAAAATAGGGGAAAGATAAACTGATTGTTATAAAACTAATATTGATTGGAATTTGGTAGCCATTTTTAGTTTTTAAAATATCTTATTTGAATGGCCATACTTGTTTAGTATTCTCAAACTGTGATTTTGCGCTTCAAACCCAAATGCATATTTCAGCTGTTAACTTAATAGATGTTGTTAAAAACTAGACGAAGACTAGCAAGGTGTTAGGATCATTCCCTTTCCAGCCCTGAGGCCCAGTAACATCCACAGTTCAGGTGAAGAACAAAACAATGAAAACATCTTTTTATTTTTAAATAATTTCTCCTTCTGACCTCAAAGAACAGCCCCGGAATTACCTCTATTGCCTTTCTCCAGCTGTCAATTCAGTTAATTGACGCGGGCACTTGCCCTGGAATAACATGTACCCTGGTGATTCATAAACAACGCAAATACAAAGCAAAGATGTGTGCGATCAGCTTCCTGCAGATTGAGTGTCAACAGTCTCTCTCAAAATGTTCCAAACCATTGGGGTTCAACCTGATCCTTGGACCGATTGTTAATGTTTTATATTAGAGTTTTGATCACGTTTTGTGCAAAGGAAAATTGCAATTTTGCAGCATTGTTTTCATGTAGAACAGTAGCCTGTCATTGCCATCATTTCAACCCTCCAGGGATTTAATCAAAAGCAAAATACTGCGGATGCTGGAAATCTGAAATAAAAACAGAAAATGCTGGAGAAGCTCAGCAAGCCAGGCAGCATCTGTGGAGAAGGAAACAGGGTTAACATTTCAGGTCAAAGACCTTTTGTCAGAACTGGAAGATGTTAAAAGAGTTAAAGTTTTTGAGTAAGTACAGAGCCAGAGAAAGGAGGGGGGGTGGGGAGGAAAGAACAAAAGGGAAGGTCTGTGATAGGGTAGAGGGCACGAGTGATTAAATGACAAAAGGGATGATGGTGCAAGGCTAGGAAGGTGGTAATGGGACAGGTTAAGAAACAAAAGATTGATCAGGAGTAGCTGTAAATGGTAACAGCAGAACCATTACCAGCACCAGCTCACCGAAAAAATGGGAGCAGTGGTCATGATCTGAAGTTATTAAAATCAATGTTGAGTCCGGAAGGTTGTAAAGTGCCTAAATGAAAGATGAGGTGCTGTTCCTTGAGCTTACATTGAGCTTCATTGGAACAGTGCAAGAGGCCGAGTACAGAGAGGTCAGAGTAGGAGTGGGAAGGGGGATTAAATGGCAAGCAACCGGCAGGTCAGGGTTACCCTTGCGGACAGTGTGGAGGTGTTCAACAAAGCGATCACCCAGTCTGCATTTGGTCTCCCCACTGTAGAGGAGACCGCATTGTGTGCAGCGGATACAGTATAGTAAATTGAAAGAAGTACAAGTAAATCACTGTTTCACCTGGAAGGAGTGTTTGGGGCCCTGGACGGTGGGAAGGGAGGAGATGAAGGGGCAGGTGTTGCATCCCCTGTGCTCGCACGGGAAGGTGCCGTTGGGAGGAGAGCAGGTGTTGGGGATGATGGAAGACTGGACCACGGTGTCACGGAGGGAGCAGTCCCTTTGGAATGCTGAAAGGAGAGGGGAGGGGAAGATGTGTTTGGTGGTGGGGTCGCGCTGGAGGAGGCAGAAATAGCGGAGGATGATACGTTGAATGTGGAGGCTGGTGGGGTGGAAGGTGAAGACAAGGGGGACCCTATCATGATTCTGGGAGGAAAGGGAAGGGGTGAGGGCAGAAGTGCAGGAAATAGGACAGACACGGTCGAGGGCCCTGTCAACTACAGTGGAGGGGAATCCTCAGTTGAGGAAAAAGGAAGACATATCGGACATACTGGTGTGGAAGGTGGCATCGTCGGAACAGATGTGATGGAGATGGAGAGATGGAAGCGGGGTGGGAGGAAGTGTAATTAAGGTTGCTGTGGGAGTCAGTGGGCTTATAATAGATATTGGTTGACAGCCTATCCCCAGAAATGGAGATAGAGAAGTCGAGGAAGGGAAGGGAAGAGTCAGAGATGGACTACGTGAAGGTGAGGGAAAGGTGGAAATTGGAAGCAAAGTTGATGAAATTTTCTAGTTTGGGGCAAGAGTGGGAAATGGCACCAATACAGTCATCGATGTACTGGAAAAAGAGGTGAGGGAAGGGACTTGACTAGGACTGAAACAAGTAATGTTTCACGTATCCTACAAAAAGGCAGGCATAGCTGGGACCCATACAGGTTCCCATAGTGACACCTTTTATTTGGAGGAAGCAAGTGGAGTCAAAGGAGAAGTTGTTCAACGTAAGAACAAGTTCAGCCAGGCGGAGGAGGGTGGTGGTGGATGGGGACTGGTTGGGCTTCCGTTCAAGGAAGAAGTGGAGAGCCCACAGTGGGGGATGGAGATGTAGAGGGACTAGACATCCATGGTGAAAAAGAGATGGTTCGGGCCAGGGCACTGGAAACTATTAAAGTGGTGGAGGGCGTCGGAAGAGTTTCAGATATAGGTTGGAAGAGATTGGACAAGGGGAGAAAAAATAGAGTCAAGATAGGAAGAAATACGTTCCGTGGGGCAAGAACAGGCTGAAATGATGGGTTTACCAGGGCAGTCATGTTTTTGGATCTTTGGAAGGAGGTAGAAGCGGGCTGTGCGGGGTTGGGGGACTATGAGCTTGGAGACTGTGGAGAGAAGATCTCCAGCGGAGATGAGGTCAGTGATGGTCAGGGAAACTATGGCTTGATGTTCGGCAGTGGGGTCATGGTCCAGGGGGAGGTGTTGGAGAGTTGGCGTTCAGCCTCCGCAAGGTAGAGGTCTGTTCTCCACACAGCAACAGCACTGCCCTTGTCAGCAGGTTTAATGACAATGTCAGGGTTGGACCTGAGAGAACAGAGCACTGTGAGTTCAGAGAGAGGTAGATTAGAGTGAGTGAGGGGAGTAGAGGAATTGAGGCAGCCAATATCATAATAAAAAGATCAAGAGAGGGTAAGAGACCAAAGGGAGGGGTCTAGGTGGAATGCCAATTCTGAAGACGGGAGACGGGGTCTGCTGTGCGGGGAAGACTCCTTGAGGAACAGCACCTCATCTTTCGTTTAGGCACTTTACAACCTTCCGGACTCTACATTGATTTCAATAACTTCAGATCATAACCACTGCTCCCATTTTTTCGGTCAGCTAGTGCTGGTAATGGTTCTGATGCTGCCATTTACAGCTATTCCTGATCAATCATTTGTTTCTTAACCTGTTCCATTACCACTTTCCTTGTCTTGCACCGTCATCCCTTTTGTCATTTAATCACTTGTGCCTTCTACCCTATCACAAACCTTCCATTTTGTTCTTTCCTCCCTCCCCCCTTTCCCTGGCTCTGTACTTGCTCAAAAACTTTTAACTCTTTTAACATCTTCCAGTTCTGATGAAAGGTCTTCGACCTGAAACGTTCACTCTGTTTCTTTCTCCACAGATGCTGCCTGACTTGCTGAGCTTCTCCAGCATTTTCTGTTTTCACCCCAGGGATTTAATGCTGGAGACAGATGTTCCCTAAGATTGAACAATAGAAGTGAGTTGGACTGACTGCCTGGCTGACCCCGCCTCCAGCCCTTCTCTTTTCTGGCAATCTTGTCAAGACAAGATATCTTGGCAGTCATGACGAGTGCTCCTGGGAATTAATGATGTGAACCTCAGAGCCTGGCAAAAATTGTAAGCATTTGCCGAAGAAATCTGCTTAAAAGTTTTGTTAATTGGACTTTGAAGTAAATTTCTCAACATTTCTGTGAATTGAAGTTCCTTTTACAGTCTCCGGTGTGAAATAATCATCATAACAAACTCTACCAACAGAGAGGAAGAATAAAATCACATCACTCCAGTCGGATAGGCCATAATAACCTCAATAGATTATTACAATGAATATGTTTGGAGTGGCTGGTTTACTTCTGCTCAGCACAGAGTGTGAACTCCTCTGCTGCCTGAGACTTGTTAGTCTCAACACTGCACTTTCCATTCCCAAATCTTCACCTTTCATTCCCAACTCCACACCTTCCATTCCCAAATCTGCACCTTTCATTCCCAAATCTGCACCTTTCATTCCCAACTTCGCACCTTCCCATTCCCAAATCTGCACCATTCATTCCCATCTCTGCACATTCCCAAATCTGCACCAATCATTCCCAACTCCGCACCTTCCATTCCCAAATCTGCACCATTCATTCCCAACTCCGCACCTTCCATTCCCAAATCTGCACCATTCATTCCCAACTCCGCACCTTCCCATTCCCAAATCTACAACTTGCTCTTCCCACTAAGAGATAACTTTCACTGGTTATTCCCTCTATCCAATCCAATATATGGTATTTCTTGTCATGGTTGCGGCTTTGCCAGCAAATAAGTCAACGAATTTAAAGTTGGTGTACTTGATGTGTTGTAGTGTAACAGCCGTGATGCGTGGATATAAGGGAACTTGTACAGCACGGGTAACGTCTCCCTATCCCTGTCAATATTGCATGAGGCGAATGGACTCCAGTAGCCTGTCCCCACGTTTCCCGAATATTCTGTTCCGCCTTCATTGCATAGAAACCTGAAGATTGCAAAGCTGCTGGTGGCCAAGATGAAATATTTCTCAACATTGACAGATCAGCAGAGACAGATAGAGAGAAATCTAACCCCAGTCCTTCGATAAAGCCTTTGAGACTGAGACCAACTTACCCAATCGTCACTTGTCGGAGATTTTAGAAACAGATGGATTGTTACTTCTGAAGCTTTGGCTTTCATTAATGTTTCATAAAAAGAAATGATTAAAGGGAGTGAGATTCGAATGGAAATATCTCCTGGCAAACTTATTAGTTTTTCTTCTCTCGTTTCGTTCTATGATTTAGATTTCTGATAGTACTGAGTGATTTCTTTGAAGTGTTTCTGTTAAAATTGCATAGCATTGATTATTGATCTTTTGCTGTTTTTAAAACACAGTTCGTGCATTTTCCCTTTAAAAGGGGAATATTCAAAGCTGGTTAGCAGGTGGGCGCAACGTGTCAGGTCTTTGCAGCGCCATGAGTTCCCACCCCCCACACGGTGACTCCCTGCCCTCAGTTGCACTATCCAACCCTCGGGTCAAAACATTTCCCCGATTAACCCGCGGCCCTCACATGTCTATCAGTCACTTAAAGATCAGGTTTGACCAAACCCTGGGAACAGATTCCATGTCCCCACCCTGTTGGTCACTGAATAGCAGATGGGCAGAGAAATCCGTCAAGGGTGGGGGTATAACCAGAAAAAATGACAAAAGTTGTAAATATAGAAAGCAGATGAACAGCGCCGCTCTAGTGGTTCTCTGAGATAGAAAATATTTACACAAAAGATCGTGTAGATGCTTCACTGAAAACGTCCATTATCTGCCATTCAATGCCATCCAGTGAATAGTTCATCCATGCAGACCAGGACCATCCTAGGTTCAATGCCCTATCTGTACGGGGTTAGCTGATCTCAGTATTAAGGGTCTCTGCACCCCTAGATTAAGAAGGGAAAATGCTCCTGAGTGCTAGCCAATGACCTCTGGGTGGACATCGAGTGAGATCAGCTGTGGTGCCCTGGCCCAAGATCGAATAGTTTTGCTGACACTCTCAAGGTTCACACGCGCATAATGGTTACTTGGGGGAGGCAGTGCAAGGTGACCAGCCCAGCAACAAGGCAATGACTTCAGGAGAGATGGGAAAGGAATAAATTCGGGAAAAGAGACAATATTTATCAAGGGAAAGCTGGATAAACACATGAGGGGGAAAGGAATAGAAGGTTATCCTGATAGGATTAGATGAAGGGGGGCGGCTGTGGTGGGTCAAACCTAATGCTGGAACGGAGCCGTTGCTTTCAGCACCATTGGCAGTGCAGCGATTCGCAATCGGGTCGGTTTCACCTTAACACAGGTGGGCCCACTCCATCCTCTGTAATAACTCCCGCTTTTGAATAATCGCCTGCTCCTAATTAGCTCTACACCGTGAATCGTTTTTAACAACACTTTAATTCTATCAATCCCTTTATCTTTTCAATCCTGTGAACGTGTTTGATTTTTAAAAAATCGGAGTGGTTTAAGCCACTTTAGCAAAAACACAAACTACACACTCCCAGTAACTGACATCGCGAAGCTTTGCCTGACATTTTGACTGAATGCAAAACACATGTTTTAATCCTTAAGCTTCCGGCCATTCTCCCTTTCACCTGTTTCGTGCAGCGACTTCGATCTCAAAACCCAGACAGACTCGGCTCATCTCGAGCACTCCAGGCTAAATAAATAAACCTGCAACTTTGGAAACATTGAATTCCTTCAAAAACAGAACAATTAAACATTAGTTCCATCCTATAGAGTCTTAGACGTGAGGATATCTTAAAAAAAATCTTTTATTTTTTTTTGGAATATATTTGAACCTTTTACACAAGTAAAATTAAACGGGTCCACAGTTTTTGCTCGCATTTGGCAGCATTCTGTAGCAAATGCAGTGGGAGTGAGACGATAGGTGGAGACTCGGTAACATCAGGAGCAGAGGAACAGGAGCAGAGAGCCCAGTGCATCACATTTCACATGGGAAATCAAATCATATCAAATCAAAATCAAACAAAGGAAGGAGATTGCAAATACCAGAACATGGATTCCCAGTTATCGATCCGTCTTCCAACAGCCTTTTATAGTTGCCGACCCCCGGCTGTGAGATTTGTTCGATGTTCGATCAGTAAATTAAACTTAGAACAATTTTTTTTCGTTTTCTGTCCTATTTCTTGCAAAAGCTTGAATCTCGATGGAATTTGAAAGGATAAATCTGTTATTTTAATTATTCGGGCACATATAAGTATATACACAATTTGCTTTCGTTTTTTTTATTTTTTTACATTTTGTAAAGGCATCCAAGTTATTTTTTTGAACGATCAAAGCTTTCTTCACTTATAATAATAGTCTCTCTTTAGAATTGTCTATAGAGATCAATTAAAGTACTTCACTGATTCGGGACAGTCCTGAAGCATTTACTCTTAACAAAGATGCAGCAAGAACGGAAATAAGGAGACTGTTACCAGCATTGACTTCCACAGTTGCATTCTACACGATCCGTTGTTGAGACGACATTGGGATGAGTCCGTTTTAGGCTTTTTATAGCATTTTCGTTTCTTTTTAGTTGTGGGAGATGTAGAGGACTCTAGATTGTCCAATAATTCTGGACTGAGCATGACTAACGATTGGTCTATTTTGGCAGAGAAAGTCCCCATGGGAGCATCGCTCAACCCATTTTTGTAGGTCCCGTTTTTTGATAGATCGTTTTCTGTGTACCTGCTCTTGGAGATGTTCTCTTTGTCCTTCAGTGGATTATTAGTGGACCCTCTGCTGTTGTACGAGGAGGGGGCTGATTTGTCTTTGGTGTAAATTATGGAGGACTGATCACTGTCTGGTTGGCAGCACCTGATGGAACCATCTCTCGAATTCGATGGAGTCTCCACCGTTGGCAATTTACCAGACCTGGTTTTGGTGCTGAAAATACTGGTCCGGATCTGATTGGAAGAATCCAGGCAAGTTTCCAGGTCCCGGCTCTCGAGCCTTTTCAGATCGCTGTCGGCCAGACGTGAGGGAGTATGACACTCCAACTCCGAACTTGATCCACGGAAACGCCGGAACCATTCCCAAAGAGACTTGGCTCGACAGTCGCAGATCCACTGGTTTCCATTCAGTCGGAGATATTGGAGTGAAACTAAGGGGTCCATGGTCTGTCCAGTCAGAACGGTCAGGTTGTTATTAAAGAGATACAACAGCACCAGCTTGCCCAAATCATGAAACGCCCTTCTATGCACCAGGCTAATACGATTCTGATGCAGTAAAAGTCTATCCAGGTTGATCAATCCTCGTAACACGTTCTCCGATAAACTCCTGATCCTGTTACCATGCAAGAATAAGTAAGTGAGATTGGCCAAGTCCACAAACAGGTCATCTTGCAATTTCTCCAAAACGTTTTCCTGAAGGTACAAGTACTGCAACGAGCCAAGCCCTTTGAATATGCCCATTGGCAGGTCTGATAGGCCACATCTATGGATATGCAAGGTGTGAAGGCGCACCAATCCTCTGAAAGCGGTTGGAGTCAGAGACTTGAGGTTAATATTTTCCCCAATGTCCAACTCCTCCAGTCGTTCTAGACCATCAAAAGCCCCGGATTGTATAATGCTGATATTATTGGAATGAAGCCACAGGACTGTTAGGTTCTGACGAGAGCTGAAGCTGGTTGCGCTCACCAATGGGATCTTGTTGTTTTGAAGGAAGATCCGTTGGCTTCTGAGTGGGATCCCGTCAGGAATTGAAGTGAAACCCTGCTGCTGACAGCTGACTGTCATGGGCTCGCTGTAGCAGGTACAATCCTTGGGACAGGACTCAGCTTTAGGGAGATAATGCAAACAAAGTGCTAGAAAGAGGAGCCTGTTTCCTGTGAAATAAGGACAATGATAAAGTTAATACGACTTGCACATGAGAATGTTTAGTAATGTAACACATTTGTATTATTACCGTCACTCCACAGCGTTCAGTAATACTCTGTGAGTAGAGCCACACAGGACACTATTCTGTCATAAATGCACCAACTGAGTGTGTCGGCCACCTCTCGGCAGACTCTGCTGTACTCCTGTTGGTGACCGCCATCCATCAGGAATAGCATCAATAATGAATACGAATAATGCAGCTCCTATTCCCTGATAACATCAATGCTCTGCTAATCAGCGAGTTTAAACATTCCGTTTAATACTGCTGTATATTTCCTCTTCAGGCAGATTTCTTACATATACATATACACATACATACACATATACACGTACATACACATATACAGATATATACACATACGCATACATATATATAAGCAAGCATGCAAACACACATGTACACATATACATACGTAAACATATTTACACATTCATATACACATACATATACCTACACATATACACATACATACACATATATACAAGTCCCTACACATGCATACATATATACACACATATATACATGTATACATTTATATATATACTGAGTAGGAATGGCCGGTGCGGGGAGTTTTAATTTATTATATTAGAGTGTATTACAGCAATGAGGAGCACACAGTTTTCTGCCAGCAGCATCTCACCTTCAGCACAAAACGGTGGAGGTGGAACCAAATCCCAACGCCCCCTCCCACCCCCACCCCCCGTCATTCTCTCTAAAATAGAGTTGTTCGTTTAAAAACGTACTTTTGGTGCCAAATTGAATTTATTCCAAGTATGAAGTGAAACTGTTCTATGAATGAAGGCAATAAATCCGAGAAGGGGAGAGGCAGTTCTGCGCTATAGATGTAACGCCCCTGGTTTTCTGTCAGTTCTTGGATTTAAACTTGCCCCAGGACGGAGCTGCAACCCTTGCACTCGTTTGTGACCAAGAACGAGCTGAAAGCGGGTACTGAATACAGGAGTTACAGGCAAACTCCGAACACAATGAGAGACACAAAGCGATCCCATAAGCCGCAACACTGAGCCCTCACTGAAACAGTTCACCCTTCATGGAGATAATCGTCTGAATTTCTTCATCTCAGTCAATTCTGACAGAATCACTTTCTGTTTCATTTTCCCGCTTTCTATTTAATGGGTCTCTACTTCATCACCTCTCCAGTTCCCACACTCCAGTCCAATTCATCGCAGTAATATCTTTCTCTACTCATTTCTGTATCTGTGTTCGTTCCTTCTCTCTGTCTATCTATTCATCCTCTATTCTTTCAGTCTGTATACCTTTACCCATCTTATTATCTCTCTCGCTCTACATGTGTATCTCTATTCCTATTCTCATCCATGCTCTATCTGTGTATCTCTAACTAGCTGGCTGTGTACCGCTCTCTCTAACTGTATATATATATATATATATTCCTCCTTATTTTTCAGTCTATTTCTATAGATCTGTGTATCTTTTTATCTATGTACCACTATCTATCTGTGTATCTATCTGTACGCCGTTCTCTTTTCGTCTATTCCTCTCGATCTGTCTATCTCTATTCATTTATCTGTGCCCCAAGCTCTATCTGCGTATCTCTATCTATTTAACTATGTACCTCAATCTCGCTATCTGTGCATCTACCTTTATTCCTCCCTGTTTTCTTTCAGTCTATTTTGTCGATGTCTGTATCTCTATCCAGCTGCGAACTGCGCTCTCTTTATCCATATATTTATTTCTTCCTCCTTGTTCTACTTCGGTCTCTGTGTGTCTCTTTCTCACCGTGTGTCTATCTCTAATCTTCCCTGTTGTTTTTCAGTCTATCTATCTCTATTTATGTGCACCTCTCTCTAGTAATCTCTGTGCCTCTCTATCGCTAGCTGGGTACTCGCTTTATCTGTCCGTCTATCTCTAATTTCTTTCAGCTCCCTTCACCGCTCTCTTCCTGCACCTCACCATCTGTATACCCATCTATATCCCCCCCCCCCCCGTTCTCTTTCTCAAGCTTATCTATCTACTCCATCGCTGCCTCACTTTCTTAGTGCTGCGTGTGTATGGTCCCGGTATATATATTTGCCAGTCTCTCCCCACCGTCCCTCCACAAACCATAACCCTTTTGAAATGATGAAACCTCGCCCTTTCTTTCCTCACAGAGAGCCCTTTCTATCCTCTCTGAAGCCGGTCCTGGGGTCTGGGACAGGGCCGGCAGTGAGAAGTTTCAGGTACTGGTGCACCTGGGAACATTAACACGATGCGTGTCGGCGAATGTAATGTCACCGTGTCCTCCTATAAACAGAGAGTCTGTCAGATTCAGCCTGACTGCTCAACAATCCTCTCCATTCGCCACAATGCTGCACTTCATCTTCCAGTGTTAATTAAAAGAGATCCCCGTCATCTCCTAGCACGTCCGGACTAGGGATTGGATTGTTAACCCCTATTCTCTCCCCCCAACAGATTCTCCTGAGTTTAGTATGGTGTAAAATATATTTCCTTAATAATACGTCCAACTTTTCAATGGGGACCATTGCAGCCAGTGGGGACTTAATAATCATTCTATGTACCCGGTACTAACTCCTGACTCACGGTCCGATTGAAGACCAGTTCTCACATTAAACCATCCATCCCTTCATGCTGTGGCACTCGCTTTCTCATCGACACTTTTGCAAACTGCTAAGCAGTTCGCCATCGTATCTTTTAACAATTCAGCGCGGATCTCCGCCCCTGTTCCAATCGGGAACATTTCGAAACAATTCCAGTCTTTTTTTCAATGGGAACAAATATTTCAGCTGGATTCTCCACTCACACAGACATGAAAATAAGCTCCCGTTTATTTAACGCAAATTAACTTTCATTTTCCTGCGTAAAGTTGGCTGATGTTTTGAGAGCTTCCAGCCGGATTTGAAAGAAAGTTGCTCTTGTTTGCTATCTGAAATCTCTCCTACCTTCAGCCATCGTCTCCTCCGTGGTTGCCTCCGGCTGCGTTGCTTTCCAAAAGGCACGGCTGCTGTACAGCTCGGATCGGCGGCAAGGTGGACCTTTTAAAGCCTTCTGCGAAAGGAAGACCCGGGGAAGTGAAGAGGGAAAGTTAAGCCCGATGCGACCGTCTGTCGGCAGCTTGGAGAGGAAGCTCTCCCCGTGCAGCCAGCATCACTCATGAGGATGGGCGAGATCCACACTCAACATCCCATAATGTGACCATCAAAGAGATCCAGAAGTCAGAAAAGTCCAATCCATGAGTCCCGAGGAGTTAGGGAGGCGGAGGAGGGGGGGGGGGGGGGAAAGCTAAATGGTAAATCGACCTTCCAATTGCTCTTCCTTACTGTAGTGTGGTGGTGATGGGGGTGCGTGCAATGGAGGGAAGTGACCTGCAGTCAGGTTCGGGCAGCGACGATTGGAAGCTCACGGTGCAGAAACAGAATGAATGTTTTATGGAGCTTGTGAGGCGGGTTCACGTGATCCGACGTGCTGAGAATTTGACATCAGCAGCTTGAGAGAGGGAGGGGAGGGAAGGGAAGGGAGGGGAGGATGCGCCACTCTCTGAGAAACAGCAGCAAGAGCAGGCAGAGGTGTGGAGATAGGGGCACTGGACCAGCAAAGAGCGAGCACACAGAAGTCTGACTGAGGGGTGGGTTAAATACAGAAAGATGGAGGTGTAGATACAGGAATCAATGTACTGAACATAATCTCAGGACACCAGGAAATAGCACATAGGGAAAAGGGGTGAGGGCAGTGAGAGGAAAGAGAGTTGTGACAGATTACGGTGTACATTTGGACTGAAAATTCCGATTAGACGGGTCCTTTCGGGCTTTAATGTTAGAAACACGACTTCTAATTTACAGCAAACGAGTAGAACTGGAAGATCGACCTGTTTAGAGATTGGAGTTCACAGTGTCAGTTAACCCAAGGTGTCCTCTCTCTCTCTCTCTCCACATTGTGTGCAGATACTAAGCTGCCTCTCGTCAGGGGGACATTAGCTTCTAACTGAGACTTAATTGGAACCATCCAGCGAGCAAAGTGTGATGTGAAAGTGGGCGATTCACAAAGTATTAATGTTGCAGCAGTCGGAGTAAAGTCTTGAGGAGGTGAGGATGAGCCTGGACAGGCTCCGAAATGCCCCACTCGGGCTATTTTATTTTAATCCCAATCCCTGTGCATTCCGATTAAGCGTAGAAAGACTTCTAAAGTTTTGCTTATATAAATGTTCCAGCCGCCAATTCGGATGGACACGGGACACAGGGGGAACGGGACAAATCCCCAGCCCAAACGAGCCAGTCTAACCGGAATTTTCAATCCAAGTGTAAACAAGGGGGCGAGTAGAGTATTGAATAGATTTACTTGCAAAGGAATAACGGTCCTGTACATGTTTGTTGTCGGCCGCCGGGACCCAAACTGCACATTGGTTTCTTGCTCTCGATGAACTGCGCCGAGGAATGTGCCTCCTGCAGGCCGCCAGTGGCTGGCAGTAACTGGGCCTTAAATGAACACAGCAAATGTCAACCAGTTCGCACTGCTCACTCTGAAGGACGGATGAACTGAAACTGGAAATTGAAGTCATAAAAACACATTCACCTCGAAGAAAGGACAATTGACACACTGCCCACCCACAAAGTCCGGATGAAAATGGCCCTTCGACTTGATCCCACCAGCTCCAGAACATCTACCCTCTCCAGTACACCACTCCACCTGCTCCAGGACACCTACTCCCTCCAGGATACCACCTAACCCCTCCAGGACACCTACTCCCTCCAGGATACCACCTACATCCTCCTGGACACCTACTCCCTCCAGGATACCACCTACCCCCTCCAGGACGCTTACTCTCTCCAGGATACCACCTACCCCCTCCAGGACACCTACTCCCTCCAGGATACTACCTACCCCCTCCAGGACACCCACTCCCTCCAGGATACCACCTACCCCCTTCAGGACACCTACTCCCTTCAGGATACCACCTACCCCCTCCAGGACACCTACTCCCTTCAGGATACCACCTACCCCCTCCAGGACACCCACTCCCTCCAGGATACCACCTACATCCTCCAGGACGCTTACTCTCTCCAGGATACCACCTACCCCCTCCAGGACACCCACTCCCTCCAGGATACCACTTACCCCCTCCAGGACACCTATTCTCTCCAGGATACCACCTAACCCCTCCAGGACATCTACTCCCTCCAGGAGATGTGCCTCCTCCAGGACACCAACCAACCCTCTGCAGGACACCTACCCACTCCGGTATACCCCCTATCCCCTCCAGGACACCTTCCCCCTCCAGGATCCCCCATATCCTCTCCAGGACACCTCCCCATTCCAGAATACCCCCTATCCTCTCCAGGACACCTCCCCCTCCAGGTTACCACCTATCCCCTCCAAGACACCTTCCCCCTCCAGGTTACCACTTACCCCCTCCAGGATACCTACGCCTCCCAGCATACAACCTAGCTCCCCCGTTGCATTCAGAGTCTTCTCAGTAGCTGTACCATATATAACTGACAACATGGGCAGCCACATCAGTCAGTTTTATTTTCAATGTGAAAATCACCATAAATCGTTTTTTTTAATAAAACAATTCTGGAGTTTTAGGTGTTCAAATTGCTGGAATGGAGGCTCGCCGAATATTACTGTTTTAATTCACAGCCCGTGACAGAAATTGGAAACTCTCTGTCCTCATCGGCTTCTCATCATAAACATCCCAGAACAAAAGCCAGGCAGGATATAATGATAGAATAAGGCCTCTAAGCGAGATCTGTGAGAGCCTCCACAGTAGCTCCTGTCAGACTGCAAAGGTTCCAGACCAGCAGAACAGATGCAAATCCTGATGTAAACCAACACGAGCTATTTGAGACAGACATCAATAGAGAATAACTCGCAACTCAAGGACAAAATCTGTCGACTGTCCTATCCTGAAGATAAACTTGCTCGCAGATTCCAGGAGGGATGGGAGGTACAGCAACAAAGACAGAATTGAGCCAGTCAGTAACCATGTAACTAACTGAAAGTTGCTAAAATGCATGCAGGACCATTTCACCCAATGACCCGTGTCATACCAGCATGAGATGAGGAGGATATACAGCTTGCGTGGAAAAATGGTAAGAAAGGAGTTTATAGGGATCAGGAAAGAGAAAACATTTTAGCAAAAATCAGCCATAAAATTACATCTTGCCACTGCTGCATGTCTGTCATACTTCAGGCTTTCTACTTTTTACATACGGAAAGTATGTATCACAGTTGCACCTGCTTGGCTTAAATGTCATATTCATAAGGCAGCAAAGGAAAAAAAATCACAAGTAAACAGGTAGCAAGCATGAAAACTACAGTCAAGGAAGTACCAAAACGACCAATAAAGGATCTGGAGTCGGCAAACAGCTAACATTAAAACAACTAGCAAGGAGAAAGAGAATTAATGGCATCACACAGAATATTTTTAATGTCCTCTTCACTGTCATTTTGTTTTGTCAGTAACCTGAGGACATTGTGCTAAAAATAAAGGGGTAGAATTTCCGTAGAGGTTCTCCAATCTCCTGCCATACCTTCAGCAGAAAACTGGCAAAAACCCTGGAGAAACGGCCCAATTCATTTTTACAACAACAACAACAACAACAACATGCACCTTTAACATAGTAAAACATCCCAAAGTGCTTCACAGGAGCGTTTTCAAACAAAATTTGACACCAAGCCACATAAGGAGGTATTAGGACAGGTGACCAAAAGCTTGGTCAAAGAGGTAGGATTTAAGGAGCATCTTAAAGGAGGAGTGAGAGGTAGAGAGGCAGAGAGGTTTAGGGAGGGAATTCCAGAGCTTAGGGTCTAGACAGCTGAAGGCTCGGCTGCCAATGGTGGAGTGATTAAAATCGGGGATGCGTAAGAGGCCAGAATTGGTGGAGCACAGAGACCTTGGAGTGTTGTAGGGCTGGAGGAGGTTACAGAGATAGGGAGGGGTGAGGCCATGGAGGGATTTGAAAACAAGGATGAAAATTTTAAAATCAAGGCGTTCCTGGACCGGGAGCCAATGTAGGTCAGCGAGCACAGGGGTGATGGGAGAACGGGACTTGGTGTGAGTTGGGATAAGGGTAGCAGAGTTTTGGATGAGCTCAAGTTTATGGAAAGTGGAAGATGGAAGGCCGGCCAGGAGAGCATTGGAATAGTCCAGTCTGGAGGTAACAAAGGCATGGATGAGGGTTTCAACAGCAGATGAGCTGAGGCAGGGGCGGGGACGGGTGATGTTATGGAGGTGGAAGTAGGCGGTCTTGGTGATGGAGCGGATAGATGGTTGGAAGCTCATCTCAGGGTCAAATAGAATGCTAAGGTTGTGAACGGCCTGGTTCAGCCTCACACAGTGGCCAGGGAGAGGGATGGAGTCGGTGGCTAGGGAATGGAGTTTGCGGCAAGGACCAAAGACAATAGCTTCAGTCTGCCCAATATTTAGTTGGAGGAAATTTTTGCTCATTCAGTACCAGATGTCGGACAAGCAGTGTGACAAATGAGTGACAGTGGAAGGGTCAAGGGAGATGGTTGTGAGGTAGAGCTGGGTGTTGTCAGCGAACATGTGGAATGTGACTGTGTTTTCGGATGATGTCGCTGAGGGGCAGCATGTAGATGAGAAATAGGAGGGGGCCAAGGATAGATCCTTGGGAGACTCCAGAGGTAACAGTGCAGGATCAGGAAGGGAATCCATTGCAGGTGATTCTCTGGCTATGACTGGATGGATAAGAATGGATCCAGGTGAGCTCAGTCCCACCCAGCTGGATGACGGAGGAGAGGAGTTGGAGGAGGATGGTGTGGTCTACCGCGCCAAAGGGTGCAGACAGATCGAGAAGGATGAGGAGGGATAGTTTACCATGATCATAGTCACATAGGATGTCATTTGTGACTTTGATAAGGGCTGTTTTAGTACTGTGGCAGGGGTGGAAACTTGATTGGAGGGATTCAAACATGGAGTTATGGGAAAGATGGGCATGCACTTGGGAGGCGACAACACGTTCAAGAACTTTGGAGGGGAAAGGGAGGTTGGAGATGAGGCATTAGGTTGCAAGGTCAGAGGGGTCAAGGGTGGGTTTTATGAGGAGGGGCAGATTTGAAGTGGAGGGGGACAGTACCTGAAGAGAGGGAACCGTTAACAATATCAGGTAATGTGGGGGCCAGGAAGGGAAGTTGGATGGTCAGGGGAGCATGAGGTGGGCCTTATGGTCAAGATGAGCTGGGAGAAGGGATGAGGGGAGATAAGAGAGAAACTAGAGAAAGATGCGAGTTCAGGGCTAGGGCAGGGGGGGGAACCGTTGTAGAAATTTGGCTTGGTGAGCAAGGGGAAGTGAGGGAAGTGGCAGAGGCAGCTGAATGGATGCTCTCAATCTTAGTGACAAAGAAGTCCATGAGCTCCTCGCACTTTTCGTTGGAGGTGAGGTTGGAGGGGGCAGAGGAGGGGATTTAAGAATATGGTTTGTAGTGGAGAAGAGAAGCCGGGGGTTATCTTTGCATTCCAGGATAATCCTGGAATAGTTAGCAGTTTTGGCAGAGGAGAGCAGGACCCAATAGTGCTTTATGTGGTCCAGATCTGGCAATGAATGACTAAACTAGTTGTCCGCCATAAACATTCAAGTTTGCGCCCCTGGACTTAAGGGAGTGGAGATGACAGCCATACCGGGGGAATGACCAGGGTGAGAGAGAGTAATGGGGACAAGGGCATCAAAGGTGGTGGTGAGGGTGTGATTGAGCAGATCGGTAGCTGCAGAAATGTCGTGGTGAATGGCGGGCCAAAGGCTAGACAGTTGGAAATTTGAAAGTGCCGTTGTAAGTGACCTAGGGGGAGAGATTTTTCCAGGGGAGGACACAGAAGGCAGTGGGGTTGGAAGGGGGAAGGGGGATTTGGGCAGAGAGGGATACGAGGACGTTATCAGAGATGGCCTTATGATGGGAGTAGAGAAGCCACGCGAGATGGCAAGGTCGAAGGGGTGGCTGTGAATATGGGTAGGGGAGTTTATATGGAGGGAGAGATTAAGGGAGGATAGGAGGGCAGCGAACTCAGAGGAGAGAGAGTGGAGATGGAGGTTGAAATCACTGAGGATGAGAAGTCGCTTGGTGCAGAGGCTGAGGGAGGAAAGCAATGAAGATATCTCAGAGAGAAACTTGGCGTGGTACTTGGGTGAGTGGTAGAGAACGAGGATTTTAAAGGAGAGGTGAGAGGGGTGGAACAAGGTGAGATGCTCAAAGGAAGAGAAGGTGCCAGAGGAGTGATTTGGTGATGAGGGCCACACCGCCACCGCAGCAGTCTGGGCGGGGCAAGTGGCGGAAGATATAGACAGGCAGGAAGGTTTCATTATGGGGTAGCTATCTTCACCCATCAGCTAGGTTTCTGTCAAGGCCATGATGTCAATGCAATCATCCACAATAAGCTCATGGATGGCAAAGGCCTTGTTCACAAGTGAACGGACATTCTGGAGAGGGATGCGGAGAGGGGCGGTGATAGTTAATCCGCTGGCACAGTCCACAGGGTCAGCGCTGGGAGGGGTGAGTGGGACAGGAAGGAGATTGGCAAGATTAGCCCCTAGCGGGTGGGCTGGGCAGCAAAGTCGGTGAGAGAGTAAGATGGGGCAGTTGGGGTTGCTGCTCTTGAGGAGGCAGTGACGAGTACCTCAATGGGCCCTTCGGAGGATGCCAAGGGAGACACAGAGGGAAGCTGTGGGCTTACCTATGAGGGAGTCAAGCCTGGGACGGCGGCAGGAGAGTAGGAAGGTCAAGGAATGCTGACGGGATTGGGTAGGGATTTGGGGGAGGCAGAGTACCCGAGAGGGGAGAAATGAAAGGAGGCATGATGACAGGAAAGAGGGGCCTAGGAGGGGTAAAGAGAAAAGAAGAAGAAAAAGGTGAAAAGAGGGGAAATAGAAGCGATGGGCCTGGGTCTGGAGCAGCAGCCAAAATGCGCATGTGAATGGACACAGGGAAACTCAAGTTACATAGCAAGATTGAGATAGATATGTCTTTGTAATAAACAGGGAATAGAGAGGAGACAATAGGAGGGAGTCCAAAGTTAAAGTTAGAGGACCCGTGGTGGGATAAATTTGATGTAGATAAGGTGACGTCAGCTTGGAGCATCGACAAACTGATGTCCAGGTTCGGAGACAGGTGTGGAGGGCGAGTGAGTCCAGAAGCTATTTGAAGGGTAGAGTATTTACATCATTACATCATTTCTGCAGGGTTTCTACTGAAGTTATGGCAGGAGATCAGGAGAATCCCCAAGGAAAATACTGGCTAAGGATTCAAATATAATAAACACATAAAAAACATAATTCACAACAGTGATTAAATGTACTGGTAAAATCCAAAAATGCTACAAGAAGGGTTAACCTCCCTAACCTCCTTCTTGTTCCCCTTCCCCTTCCATCGCCCCTTTTCTGACCTTGCTTCACGTTGCTCCCGATTTCCTGCCATACCTTTCCTGGACTCTAGAATTGCTTTCATCATTAAAGGCTCCTTTTACTTGGGCGCTGTCCCCCTCCCTTTCAAAATTGTCTCCATCATCCACTCAAAAATCCCACCCTTGACCCATTTGTTCTCACAATTGTTGCCTTTTATCTAACCTCCATTTCTCACTAAAGTCCTTCAGCGCGTCATTACCTCCCAGCTCTGTACGCACCTCTCTCGCAGTTCGTCATATGAATCATTCAATCCAGTTTCTACACTGCTCCCAGCACTAAAATCACCCTATCCAAAGTCACCAGTGTGGTGTATTATCCTTCCTTTCCTCCTCAATGTCTCTGCGGCATTCAACACGGTTAACCACACCACTCTCCAACACCACCTGTCCTCTGTGGTCTGTGATTGCCTTGCAGAGTTCCACTTCTACCTATCCTTACACAGCCAGCTCATCTTCTCCTCCCATCACTGCACAGTCACCTCTAGAGTTTACCAATCTAACCTAAACCCCCTCCTCTTCCTCATCTACACACTGCTCCTTGGTGACACAATTCATTGGTGTGGGGTCAGCTTCCATATGTATGCTGACAACACTCAGCTCTAACTCTCCTCCGCTTCCCACAACTGTCTGTCTGACATTAAGTTACATATGAGTCAGATTATGCACCAAATGAACTTTGTGAAGTCTGAAGCCATTGCTTCCAGCTCTTACCTCTCCCTTGCCATTGACCTTATTCCCTTTACTGGCTGCAAACTCAACTGAACCAGACTGTATTTCACCTCAATGTCTTGCTCAACCTGGAACTGAGCTTTGACATATCCTATCCCATCACCAATATGGCTTATATCTGTCTTCGCAATTTTGTCTGCCAAAATCCTTGTCCATACCTCATATTGTCTCTAGACTTGGTATATTTAACTCACTTCTTGCCGGCCTCCTGACTCCAACATTCTTAAACTCCAACTTGTCCAAAACTCCACTACCCACATCCTATCCCACATGGGAGCTGCTCACCCAACATCCCCTCCTGCACTTGGCTCCCTTTTCCCCAATGTATTGAATTTAAAATCCTCATCTTCATCTTCAAATCCCTCCGTGTCCCACCATAGCTCTTCAAACTCCAGTTTTTGCAGATTGTCGAGGTGTGTACTTTATGGGGTAATTCTGTGTTGCCATGCCCCTAATGAGGAGCCGCAGTCATAGAGAGTGAGAGTTAGAGATAGGACTACGATACTGTGCTCCCCAAGAGACTTCCCCTTCAGACTGCTCTTTAGTTGTTCTTTTCATTTTAAAGAAGAAAGTGTGTAGTTTCTGTTTGGTAGTAATTTTTTTGCAAGATATTTTGTGTTTGTTTGCAGGAGGAATATTTTGCATTTATTTTTGATGGAAAAGTTGGCTTAATGACTTGTTTTCTTTTTCAATGTATTTGGTTACGTTATGCATGCTATTTGAACGTTTTGTGCCTTTTTAAGTTACATTATTGATGAATGGAAGGATATATGTTAGAGAAACATGGCTGCCTCACGTGTTTAAATTACAGATGAGAAGAATGGGAGAGCAGGAGGGAGGATGGAGGGGAAAGGGAAGAACAGGAATGGAGGGGGTATTTGTAGTTTGTGTTTTTTTGTTTGACATTAAACTTTGTTTTTAATTTAGTTTTATTTGAATATTTACCTTTATACTATGTTTGTAGTTCCTCAGTACATTGACGACTTTAATTAGGAATTTTGATTTTTATGAATTTAATATCCTCCTCAGCCCCTTCAGTTAGAATAATTGTGTATTCCAATGTTGTATTGTTCAAATGTAGTAAGAACCAATGATTTATGGTGACTGAACAAGTAAAATTCCATTTACATTACATGGGATTCCAAGATTGTTACTGATGCTTTGGGATCATTATTCCTCCTGTTTCCAATTAGGGCCAATGGTTTCTAGTGACTGAGCCAAATTCTGGTTTTATTATGTGGGATTCTTCAAATTTTATTGGGCTCTTGGGGATTGAAATCTGCAATTCTGGCAATTTTCCAGCAAAACAATAACTCTGGGGCCTTGAATATAATTTGTTTTTAGAGCATGTGTTACTGCAGTTGAATATTGATATATTGGAAAAATAAGATTTGTATGTACATCAGATGTCTCAGAAGTGTATCAGAGCATCTCACTTGAATTACTTTCATGTGTAGTGATTGTTGTTATGTAGGTAGACGTGGCAGTCAATTTGCAGTCAGGAAGATCCCACAAACAACAAATGAGATAAATGAAGATTTGATCTGGGTTTTTTTTGGTGGTGTTATTTGAGAAAATAAGATTGGCCAGGACACCAGGAAGACATCCTGTTGTTCTTCAAAAGGTGTATGCTTAACATTTACCTGAACCAAAGAAACAGGCAGACAGGGCCTCAATTTAATGTCTTATCCATAGAACAGCACCTCCAACAAAATAACACTCCCTCAGTCTCTTAAGTGGCAGCCTAGAATTTTTGCTCAAGTCTTGGAGTGAACCCAAAACCTAAGGTGAGCATGCTACCGACTTGGCCAAGATGTCACTCTGCAGAGAGTGAGAGGGATTTAAAAACTTTCCTTATATCAACAACAACAATTTGCATTTTATAGCGCTTTAAACGTAGTAAAATGTCCCAAGACACTTCACAGGAGTGTTATCAAACAAAATTTGACCATGTCAAGCATTTAGTATTGTAAGCAGTGTAGATTGAAGCAAAAAATTACAGAGAGATTTTAATAGATTAAGTGAATGTGCAAAACTGTGGCAAATGGATTTCAATGTAGGCAAGTGTGAGGTCATCCACTTTGGACCTAAAAAGGATAGATCAGAGTACTTTCTAAATGGTGAAAAGCTCGAAACAGTGGAGGTCCAAAGAGACTTAGGGGTCCATGTACATAGATTATTAAAGTGTCATGGACAGGTACAGAAAATAATCAAAAAGACTAATGGAATGCTGGTCTTTATATTTAGAGGGCTAGAATACAAGGGGCTAGAAGTTATGCTACAGCTATACAAAGCCCTGGTTAGATCACACCTAGAGTACTGTGTTCAGTTTTGGGCACCGCACCTTACGAAGGATACATTGGACTTGGAGGGAGAGCAGTGTAGAGTTACTAGATACCTGGACTCCAAGGGCTAAATTACGAGGAGAGATTAAACAAAATAGGGCTGTATTCCCTGGAATTTAGAAGATTAAGGGGTGATTTGATTAAAGTTTTCAAGATATTAAGGGGAAACTGATAGGGTAGATGGAGAGAAACTATTTCCGCTGGTTGGGGAGTCTAGGACTAGGGGACATAGCCTAAAAATTAGAGCCAGGACTTTTTTGATTTTTGTTAACCAATGGTATAAAGGATATGGGGCTAAGGCAGGTATATGGAGTTAGGTCACAGATCAGCCATGATCTCATTGAATGGTGGAACAGGCTCGAGGGGCTAAGTGGCCTACTCCTGTTTCTATGTTCCTATTTAATATATGGTGGGCTGTGCTTCTGGTGCAGTCTCAGTCCCCTAGATTCTGCAGTGCTGATGTTCATATTCCATTAGTTTGACTGCATTTATTGCAGGTAAGCTACAGTATCTGTATCCCCTGACATGGATGAGCATTGGTGTTTTTAGGTTTGCATTCTGAATCTATCAAGTAAGGAGCATCACTGAGAATGCTTCATGTGCTGCTGATCTGTCTTGAACTCAAATAGACAAAGCTATTGTATATCCGATGGCATGTGCCAAGCTGACTTCCATTCTCATGCTCATAATTTTGGATGCTGCTTTGGGAGTCACAGGCGAAGACTGTTGGACAGTAGTGATGGAGAGTGCTAGAGGGTGGGGAGGAAACTCATAGATACAGTGATCAGCAGTTGCAGATAGGTATTGGTAGAGGGCAGACCAGTATGCAGTATTGGAATCATTGCACAAATGCAAACAAGACTGATGTTGAGGCAGCTACACGAGATGGATACTGTTCTTTGGACTATGGACAGAGGGAATGTAGGCACCATGACAGGACTGGCAGCTGATATCTGAGAATTCAGAACTGGGGTATTGTTACAAAATTACTTTGATAGAGAGACATTTACTCATAGACATTAAAGTAAAATTTGATGCTAGCCACTAGAAACAGGAGACCAGCACTTCTATATGTTGAGGTTTGATAGATCGAGGTATGATATATTTAAGGTCAATATAAGAAACCGTTGTATTGATGGATCACACTTCTGTGCCTGTCAGTACATTCATATTTAACTTTTTTGTGCATGTGTTGATAGTACATATGGTTTTCTGTAAAATATTTGTTTATTTTGTTAAATTTGGAAATGGTTTATTTGACCAATATAAAGATTGAAATTGGTGACAAGCAACTTTCTTATTTGCAGTTTGAATGGAGGTGTAACATTGATCAAATAACATGTTACTATCAAATGTGTTTTTCGAGTGCAGCAGGATACTCTTGTACTCAGGAGTGGATTATTTTGTACAAACATTATTCAGTAGATATCAGTTGTGGTAGTTGATGGGTTTTGTCCCCTAATAGGCTAGATATATATGCACGAACAATATAGCTGAAACCCCAGGCTCAGAGAATCATAGAATCATAGAATCATAGAAGTTACAACATGGAAACAGGCCCTTCGGCCCAACATGTCCATGTCGCCCAGTTTATACCACTAAGCTAGTCCCAATTGCCTGCACTTGGCCCATATCCCTCCATACCCATCTTACCCATGTAACTGTCCAAATGCTTTTTAAAAGACAAAATTGTACCCGCCTCTACTACTGCCTCTGGCAGCTCGTTCCAGACACTCACCACCCTTTGAGTGAAAAAATTGCCCCTCTGGACCCTTTTGTATCTATATAAGAATCTGCTGCTGCAGAAGGATGAATATCTTCAGATTTCAGATTCTAGCAGCCATCTTTACTGCCTCTCTACACGTGATCGCTAATTTATGAAACAAAAGTGGACATTTTTTTGCTGTGGCTCCGTGAACAAATCACATTTCACTTCCAACTGTATCAGCTAAGATCAGTCGGACAGGGAGTTACTGTATGAGCTAAGGTCAGTCAGACAGGGAGTTACTGTATGAGCTAAGGTTAGTCGGACAGGGAGTTACTGTATGAGCTAAGGTCAGTCGGACAGGGAGTTACTGTATGAGCTAAGGTCAGTCGGTCAGGGAGTTACTGTATGAGCTAAGGTCAGTCGGACAGGGAGTTACTGTACAAGCTAAGGTCAGTCAGACAGGGAGTCACTGTATGAACTAAGATCAATCAGGCAGGGAGTTACTGTATGAGTTAAGGTCAGTCAGACCAAGAGCTAGTGTGTGAGCTAAGGTCAGTCAGACAGGGAGTTAGTGTGTGAGCTAAGGTCAGTCAGATAGGGAGTTAGTGTGTGAGCTAAGGTCAGTCAGACAGGGAGTTAGTGTGTGAGCTAAGGTCAGTCGGACAGGGATTTACTGCATGAGCTAAGGTCAGTCGGACAGGGAGTTAGTGTGTGAGCTAAGGTCAGTCGGACAGGGATTTACTGTATGAGCTAAGGTCAGTCGGACAGGGAGTTACTGTATGAGCTAAGGTCAGTCAGACAGGGAGTTAATGTATGAGCTAAGGTCAGTCGGATAGGGAGTTACTGTATGAGCGAAGGTCAGTCGGACAGGGAATTACTGTATGAGCTAAGTTCAGTCAGACAGGGAGTTACTGTATGAGCTAAGGTCAGTCAGACAGGGAGTTACTGTATGAGCTAAGGTCAGTCAGACAGGGAGTTAGTGTGTGAGCTAAGGTCAGTCAGGCTGGAAGTTAGTGTATGAGCTAAGGTCATCAGACAGGGAATTACTGTATGAGCTAAGGTCAGTCGGACAGGGAGTTAGTGTGTGAGCTAAGGTTAGTCAGACAGGGAGTTAGTGTGTGAGCTAAGGTCAGTCAGACAGGGAGTTAGTGTGTGAGCTAAGGTCAGTCGGACAGGGAGTTAGTGTGTGAGCTAAGGTCAGTCGGACAGGGAGTTAGTGTGTGAGCTAAGGTCAGTCGGACAGGGAGTTAGTGTGTGAGCTAAGGTCAGTCAGACAGGGAGTTAGTGTGTGAGCTAAGGTCAGTCAGACAGGGAGTTAGTGTGTGAGCTAAGGTCAGTCAGACAGGGAGTTAGTGTGTGAGCTAAGGTCAGTCGGACAGGGAGTTAGTGTGTGAGCTAAGGTCAGTCGGACAGGGAGTTAGTGTGTGAGCTAAGGTCAGTCGGACAGGGAGTTAGTGTGTGAGCTAAGGTCAGTCGGACAGGGAGTTAGTGTGTGAGCTAAGGTCAGTCAGACAGGGAGTTAGTGTATGAGCTAAGGTTAGTCAGACAGGGAGTTAGTGTGTAAGCTAAGGTCAGTCAGACAGGGAGTTAGTGTGTGAGCTAAGGTTAGTCAGACAGGGAGTTAGTGTGTGAGCTAAGGTCAGTCAGACAGGGAGTTAGTGTGTAAGCTAAGGTCAGTCAGACAGGGAGTTAGTGTATGAGCTAAGGTTAGTCAGACAGGGAGTTACTGTATGAGCTAAGTTCAGTCAGACAGGGAGTTACTGTATGAGCTAAGATCAGTCAGACAGGGAGTTACTGTATGAGCTAAGGTCAGTCAGATAGGGAGTTACTGTATGAGCTAAGTTCAGTCAGACAGGGAGTTACTGTATGAGCTAAGGTCAGTCAGACAGGGAGTTACTCTATCAGCTAATTGTAAACAATTTTACAACACCAAGTTATAGTCCAGCAATTTTATTTTAAATTCACAAGCTTTCGGAGGCTTCCTCCTTCGTCAGGTGAACGATGTGAAAATGAAATCCTCGAAATGAAATCGCATTTATAATTCACAGAACAATGCTTGGTGAGTACAGACAGTTTTTTCAACTGCCCGTTGCCAAGGCAATCAGTGTGCAGACAGACAGGTGTTACCTGCCAGGTCTCACAGGTCTCACAGGTGTTACCTGCCAGGTCTCACATGAAAAAACTGTCTGTACTCACCAAGCATTGTTCTGTGAATTATAAATGCGATTTCATTTCGAGGATTTCATTTTCACATCGTTCACCTGACGAAGGAGGAAGCTTCCGAAAGCTTGTGAATTTAAAATAAAATTGCTGGACTATAACTTGGTGTTGTAAAATTGTTTACAATTGTCAACCCCAGTCCATCACCGGCATCTCCACATCATGTCTATCAGCTAAGGTCAGTTAATCAGGGAGTTACTGTATGAGCTAAGGCCGGTCAGACAGGGAGTTACTGTATGAGTTAAGGTCAGTTAATCAGGGAGTTACTGTATGAGCTAAGGCCAGTCAGACAGGGAGTTACTGTATGAGCTAAGGTCAGTTAATCAGGGAGTTACTGTCTGAGCTAAGGTCAGTTAATCAGGGAGTTACTGTATGAGCTAAGGTCAGTTAATCAGGGAGTTACTGTCTGAGCTAAGGTCAGTTAATCAGGGAGTTACTGTATGAGCTAAGGTCAGTTAATCAGGGAGTTACTGTCTGAGCTAAGGTCAGTTAATCAGGGAGTTACTGTCTGAGCTAAGGTCAGTTAATCAGGGAGTTACTGTATGAGCTAAGGTCAGTTAATCAGGGAGTTACTGTCTGAGCTAAGGTCAGTTAATCAGGGAGTTACTGTCTGAGCTAAGGTCAGTTAATCAGGGAGTTACTGTATGAGCTAAGGTCAGTTAATCAGGGAGTTACTGTCTGAGCTAAGGTCAGTTAATCAGGGAGTTACTGTATGAGCTAAGGTCAGTTAATCAGGGAGTTACTGTCTGAGCTAAGGTCAGTCAGATAGGTATGAGCTTGTTAGGTTTTGCCCCCTAATAGGCTAAATATATATATATTTGGTTTTTATTGTATAATCTGTATCCAGATCCCTTTAAACAAGCTCGAAAACTGGGGAACAATGAGATGTCGGTTTAATGCTTGTTAATCATTTTACACTACCCACCACATACAGTGACCATGAGATTACTGGTACAGTACTCAAGGGGTGACCCATTAGGAAGAGTTGTATGCGTATAGTTCTAATCTGCTTCTGTGTGTTGTACCATTTATAGTGTTAGTAACATCTGTCTAGCATAATGATAACATGTCACCACGTTCTGGTTATTTTTAATTAATTCGTGATACGTTAAGCCATTAAGTCATCTTGTAAATTGTGTAATCCTCTGTAGTGTGCCTGCGCGACACTGTCATTGTTTTTCTCACGGTTTGTACCTTATTATCCCATCTTTTCTCAACTTGTCTATTGTATTTGTAAGTCTCCGGATCATCTCCTGACTGTTTGGCTTGGTGCCTAGGACACACCATGTTTTGTCCTTGTAGATTATCAGTTCATTAATATCTGTTCACAGGTTCTAATCTTGTCCTGAACATGACCTTTTAGAACCTGCTTATATAGCAGATTCTTAGTTTTAATATGTATAAGTGTCTTTAATATTTAGAAATGTTTAATAAAGTTATTAGAAATATTAGGATCTTGCCACCTGGCCTATCCCTGTCTACAGTAGTGACTGACAGCATGTTGAGTAAATGGTGATTTATCTGGCTAAGTGTATCTTTTTGAGTTGAGGTTTTACACTGTAAGAATAAAATACCAACATAAGTTACAGTAGTTAAAGTTCTGAAATTTGTTTTGTGAATAGGTAAAATAGAGATGGACTTTGAGCCTTCATCTATTCACTTAATTATCCTTCTCAGTGTAATTACTGAGTTGTGGACTATTTAAACGGGTTTCTGTGCTCTGAGTGAGACTGTTGTGTTCTGCCTTGTTGTTGCAGGGTTGAACTCAGTTTTGCAGTTCTATGCTATCCTTCTGATCAGTGTACACAAGGGGCCCGATTTTAGCAGGCATGCGGGTTCCCGGCGGGTGGTCCATCGGGAGTGTGGAAAACGCGGACGGCTAAATGAGTGCGCCCCCCGCCTGATCGCGGGATAATTGATGCCATTAAGCCGTGGTTACGGGTTCTCCACTCCCCAGCTGCGCGCCGGCGGCCTGCGCATGCGCATTGACGTTCGCGCGATGGTGGAGCTCTATTTAAAGGGGCAGTCCACCAAAGCCCCTCCAGCTTCAAACAAGAGGCATCACACCATGGAGCACCCCAGGGGTAAGGCTGCACCACGGTTTTCGGACCTCGCGCTCCAGCTGCTGCTGGACGGTGTGAGGAGGAGGAGGGACACGCTGTTCCCGACTGACGGACGGAAGTGCCCTGGCTCCGCCACCAGGAAGGCATGGGCAGAGGTGGCGGCGGAGGTCAGCAGCAGGGCCAACACCACTAGGACATGGGTGCAGTGTAGAAAGCGATTCAATGACCTCATTAGGTCCGGGAAAGTGAGTACACCAACGCACCCTCCCACAACCCGTCTCCAACATCACGCCAAACACCTCACAACCCCTTCTGCACAGCCACCACAGCGCTCCCGCAGCAATCCTCACAGCCACTCAACTACCATCCTCACCGTGCCTGCACGTACCCACCGTCCCTGTCCCCACTCGAACACTACCACACACCCCAATCCCCATGCAATGGGATGGGCATGTGGCACACGCATCCTCCCATCCATCTGCCCCACGCTCAACCCACCCACACCGATGCTTGAGGCGTCTCACAATGCAATCTGCACTCACTCACGCATCTGTGTTTTGCCTTGACAGGAGAAGAGATGCAAGAACGCCAGAGAAAGGGACCGCACCGGAGGGGGCCCGCCACACCTGCTGGTACTGACGGACGCAGAGGTGGAGGCGTTGGATATCAGCCGCATGTAACATTGCCTCTCCGTGGCGGATGGCGAGGCTGGGGCTGCAGAAACGGCCGGTAAGGGAAAGCTGACACTGAGCACTCATGATCGCGAATGACCTTAGCATCACCTGGCATCTGCCGCACCACAACGTTTGTGCACATGCCTGATATTGCCCTCTGTTCTCTTGCAGGGCCGTCTGCGAGCGCCATGTGTGAGGAGGGCGATTCCTCAGAGGACACGCCGGTCTCTGAGGGTGCATCGTCACATATGAGCCAACCATCCACCAGCGCAGAGACACACACCTCGGTGGGTCCCCCTTGCCAACTAGTTGGGGTTGCACATGGTGAGACACCGCGCACGTGTGAGCATGAGCAGACCCTGGTGGCAGGGGCAGCCGCGGAGGTTCCGCGTCGTTGGGAGCACTCTTCTCCAGGCTCTGCTCAGCCAGACCCAGATGCTGAACCCAGGGGGCCACCAGTCAAAAGGAGAGTCGTCGAGGTGCACCAGCACATTGCCGAGGTACTGGGAGAGGTGCCACGCGCATTGTCCACAATCGCGCAGGTGATGGAGGAGTCCAACTCCTGCATGCGGGCATTGGTGGCGCAGGTACAGGAGGGTATCGGTGACATAGTGTCGCGGGTAGGTGCTGGAACGTCTGCGGTGGAGGACAGGCTAGCCTCCCTGGAGCGTCACGCACAGCTCAACATCGAGTCCATGCAGGCCCTGACAACGGCTGTTCGGATTCAGGGTGAGCAACATTCTGCCGCCATAAACAGGCTGACGGATACACTAGAGGTGGCCTTGCAAGGCCTCACACATGCCATCCAAACTGTCGTCCAGCAGGGTGGAAGGGGTGATGTGGGCCGAGGCCATGAGAGGGATGATGGTGAAAGGGGACATGGAAGCGGGGACGCTACTCAAGGTGCCCCCACGTCTCACCCGTTGCCCCCCTCTCAACCAGTACCCGCAATGGTGCCTCTTCTCCAGGTGGCCGAGTCTGCCCCTGCACAGGTGCAGGAGGAGCAGTCTGTGGAGGTGCCCTCACGGGCACTGAAGCCCAGGGGGCGTCGGCCCAAAGCGTCCACCCGGTCAGGGCACGAACAGGAGCAACCTGCCACTACCTCTGCTGGAGCCACAGGGGTAGCACCACGTAGGGGTTCCCGTAAACGTAAGCCAAGGGTGTTATAAGCACAAAGGGAATGCACCAGGGTGTCTGTCAATTTGTAATGTTTTTGTTTATAGTCGTTCACTAAGTACAGAGTAAACACAATCGTTCTCACCACTCCTGCCACCTCTTGTCCATTCTTCTGCGGCTTGTGCAATAGGTCCCTTCCGTGCGGGCCATCATGACGACGAACACCTGGTCCCGCCCATTGGGCACACTACAGTGGGTGCAGGAGTACTGGCACCACGCTTCTGTGGAGGGGGCTGGTATGGCCCCTCGTCTGTGCACGTGATGAGATGTGAACGCCTCAGACTGTCTGATCCTAGGAGAACCGTTGACATATGAGTGCCTCCCTGGCCTGGCGAGCATCCCGGTGAGCCGGTGTTCGGCCCATGGGTCGTTCCTCATCCTCGCGCGCGTCCTCCTCCTCCCCCTCCTCCTCCACCTCCTCCTCCTCCTCCTCCACCTACTCCTCCTCATCGTCGTCCTCAATGTGGGTGGCGGGTGTGGATGGGGCCTCCTCCAGCGGCACCCCTCCCTGTTGGGCGATGTTGTGCAGGGCACAGCAGACAACTATAATTCGTCCCACTCTGAATGGCGTGTATTGGAGCGCTCCCCCAGAACAATCAAGGCACCTGAAGCGCATCTTGAGCAGCCCTATGGTCTGCTCAATTGTAGACCTGGTAGCAATGTGGCTGTCATTGTATCGACGCTGCAGCTCAGTGATGGGGTTCCTCAGAGGTGTCATGAGCCACGTGTGCAGGGGATACCCCTTGTCGCCGAGGAGCCAGCCGTTGCTGGTGTTGGGTGCGTGGAAGAGGGGCGGGACGGTGGACTCCCTGAGGACGAAGGCATCGTGGCAGCTGCCAGGGTATCTGGCGCACACGTATAGGAATCTCTGGCGGTGGTCACAGATGAGCTGGGTGTTCATGGAGTGATACCCCTTCCTGTTGATGAACAGCCCTGGCTTATGTGGAGGTGCCCGTATTGCTATGTGGGTGCAGTCGATTACACCCTGCACCCGTGGGAAGCCAGCCACAGCATGGAAACCATCCGCCCTCTCCATCTGGCTGCGCTCGTCCATGGCGAAGTTGATGCAGTGCGAGGCCCTGTGGAACAACCCATCGGTGACCTGCCTTATGCATTTGTGTGCAGAGGACTGACAGACCCCGGTGATGTCCCCGCTGGCACCCTGGAAGGATCCGGAGGCGAAGAAGTTGAGGGCAGTGGTGACTTTGACGGCGACGGGTAAGAAGATGCTGCTTGGTCCATCCGGGAGCAGCTCGTCGTTAAGGAGGCTGCAGATGTCGGCGACTACCTGGCGAGTGACTCTGAGCCTCCGTATGCACTGCTCCTCGGAGAGGTCCATGAAGCTGAGCCTCGGTCTGTAGACCCTGTGCGGAGGGTAGTGCCTCCTGCGACGCATCTCTCTCTGCGGTTGCCCTCACTCCTGCTGTGCAGGTGGATGTGCCGCAGCACCGTGTTGGGGGGCTCCACGTCGCTGAGGCGGACGGCGTGGACTGCGAGGCTGCTGGGGCTGGTGATGCTGTTCGTCCTCCGAGGATGTCGAGGCGGCCCGCATCTGGCAGGCGTTGGTCTGAGGGGTTGTGCACGGTAGGTAGGTGTTTCCTCGCACTGGGGCTGCGGTTCCACGTCGGGGTATATTCTGGCTTGGAGGGGGGTGGTGGAGGGCAGGCGTTGCCCTATGTGACGGAGTGGCCTCCTGCGTTGGTGAAGGGTCTCCCCCCCCCCCCCCCCCGCCCTGTGGAGTGCACCTTGGCAGCTGCCACAGGCTGCTGGCTGCAACACGTCCGTTTGGAGTGAGAGTGTTTCCCCCAGTATGTGAAACAGTCTCAGTTGAAGGTAAAATCCCACCCTTCCTAATAAGACAGCTGAATCAGGTCATTTAATGACCTGAAATAGCTAGATAAATATTGTCAAGTGGCATCCCGCTGGCTTTAATTGCCTGCGGGATTCCCACCAGCGGGGGCTGCGCACGCACCCCCGCACGTCAGCGCGGAACCCGGGAGTGGGCGGGATCGAGGCGCGATCCGGTCCCGCACCTGGATTTCGGGATTTTCGGGGCCCCCCCCCCCGCCGAGAACGCACCCGACAGTGGGTGCTAAAGTCGGGCCCAAGCATTCCTATTATGATCAGCCATGTGCTTGTGACATAGTACTGTAGTATTAATAATGAAATCATGGAGGATTGTTCCTTCAATCAATGATGTGATCACCTTCTGATCAGCAGTGTGCAGCATCAGATCACAGATGTTTGAAACCAGTGCACCTCCCGACTTGCTGGCCCCAAATTTCCTCCTGCAAGAGGCAGGAACCCAGATACACCAGGTCCCCACTGACTCTGGGAGTTCCTGGTTGGCCTTATAAGGGGCAGAACCTTCGCCTGCCCTTAACAAAGAAAATGACATGAAGGGGGCAGAGCTGGGGCCAGGGATTGGGTCCCAGGAGTTAGACTGGAGGCTGGTACGCCAAGAGGGTTAAAGTATACTGGCCTCCAGAAGGGCACTAGTGGGCTGCACCAAGGGGGTCCAGGCCAGGGAAGTATGAATTTGTCTTTACACGGGGAACCCAATCTGGACTTCATGCGGTCTCCAGAGGAAAGGGTGCAGGGCATCCTCCACGCATCTCCCCCACCCCCGCACCCCCCCAACCCCCGATTGTGACTAGGCACCAAATTTCCCAGTAGCATGTGGCAGGCGAACTCAGGAGATGAACCCGTAGTCGCACGGGCACTTGCTAGCCTCACGTTCATGAGGTGGCCTACCACTGCTCCTGCAAACTCTGGCAGGGTCCGTGTTGGAGGGCACTGGTGGATTTTCGGGGTCACTGTGCGCCATGTTATAGGGGATCCGCTAAATAAGTATTGCATCTGTGTTCACTGCACATGCAAAGTAGCCATCATGTAAAAAAAAACTCGATTGGCACAACCAGTCACATGAATTCCACTAGCTTTGAGCACGTCTCTCACAAACCTCTTTCCAATTCTTTTCAGTGAGCAACACCATGCGAGATCCAATATATATTGAAAGGTGATCCTCTCAAGACTGTGTAATGATTTGACTGAGGCTTTCTGATGAGGTAGAATTTGAAGCAACTTTATTCACAGTAACTACTGTTAATGGGGCTCAAAACCGCCAAATCCCCTGGACCTGTAAAAGAACCTTCACCACACGGACTGCAGCAGTTCAAGAAGGTGGCTCACCATCACCTTCTCAAGGGCAATTAGGGATGGGCAATAAATGCTGGCCTTGCCAGCGACACCCACATCCCATCAGCGAATAAAAAAAATCCTCGGGTTTTAAAAGAGGTGGCTGCAGAGATATTGGATACATTGGTTTTGATCTTCCAGAATTCCCTGGATTCTAGAATGGTCCCCGTGGATTGGAAGGTAGCAAATGTAAACCCGCTATTCAAGAAAGGAGGGAGAGAGAAAACAGGGAACTATAGGCCAGTTAGCCTGACATCAGTAGTAGGAGAAAGGCTACAATCTATTATTAAGGACGTAGTAACAGGGCACTTGGAAAATCATAATATGATTAGGCAGAGTCAACACAATTTTATGAAAGGGAAATCGTGTTTCACAAATCGACTAGAGTTTTTTGAGGATGCAACTACTAGGGTGGATAAGGGGGAATCAATGGATGTAGTATATCTGGATTTTCAAAAGGCATTTGATAAGGTGCCACATAAATGGTTGTTACACAAGATTAGGGCTAATAGGATTGGGGGTAATATATTAGCATGGATTGAGGATTGGTTAACGGACGGAAAACAGAGAGTAGGAATAAACAGGTAATTTTCGGGTTGGCAGGTTGTAACTAGTGGGATGCCACAAGGATCAGTGCTTGGGCCCAGCTGTTTACAATCTATATCAATGACTTAGATGAGGGGACTGAGTGTATTGTATCCAAGTTTGCTGATGCTACAAAACTAGGTGGGAAAGTAAGCTGTGAGGAGGATGCAAAGAGATATAGATAGGTTAAGTGAGTGGGCGAGAAGGTGGCAGATGGAGTATAATGTGGGGAAATGTGAAATTATCCACTTTGATAGGAAGAATAGAAAGACAGAATATTTTTTAAAAGATGAGAGACTAAGAAATGTTGGTATTCAAAGGGATTTGGGTGTCCTTGTACAGGAATCACAGAAAGTTAACCTGCAGGTTCAGCAAGCAATTAGGAAGGCACATTGTATGTTAGCCTTTATTGCAAGAGGGTTGGAATATAAGAATAAGGAGGTCTTGCTGCAATTATATAGGGCTCTGGTGGGACCACACCTGGAGTACTGTGTACAGTTCTGGTCTCCTTATCTAAGAAAGGATATGCTTGCCTTAGAGGGGATGCAACGAAGGTTCGCTAGTTTGATTCTTGGGATGAGAGGGTTGTCCTGTGAGGAGAGATTGAGTAGAATGGGTCCATATTCTCTGGAGTTTAGAAGAATGAGAGGTGATCACATTGAAACATAAGAAATAGGAGCAGGAGTAGGGCCCCACGAGCCTGCTCCCCCATTCAACAAGATCATGGCTGATCTTCTACCTCAACTCCACTTTCCCACCCTATCCCCATATCCCTTGATTCCCTTAGTGTCCAAATATCCATCGATCTCAGTCTTGACTATACTCAACAACTGAGCATCCACAGCCCTCTGGGGTAGAGAATTCCAAAGATTCACAACCCTCTGAGGTGAAGAAATTTTTCCTCATCTCGGTTCTAAATGAAACGTATAAAATTCTTAGAGGACTTGATAGGATGGATGCCGAGAGGCTGTTTCCCCTGGCTGGAGAGACTAGAACTAGAGGTCATAGTCTCAAGATAAGGGGTCGGCCATTTAGAACCGAGATGAGGAAAAATTTCTTCACCTCAGAGGGTTGTGAATCTTTGGAATTCTCTACCCCAGAGGGCTGTGGATGCTCAGTTGTTGAGTATAGTCAAGACTGAGATCGATGGATATTTGGACACTAAGGGAATCAAGGGATATGGGGATAGGGTGGGAAAGTGGAGTTGAGGTAGAAGATCAGCCATGATCTTGTTGAATGGGGGAGCAGGCTCGTGGGGCCCTACTCCTGCTCCTATTTCTTATGTTCTTATGTTCTTACAGTAATAAAATTTCTTCAAAAGTTGTAATAAAATTCTTCAAATGCAATGGACTGAAATTTTTCTCTCATGCGGGGAGAAAGTGGGGCAGAATTTGATTCTGCCAAGATTTGTCCCCGTGGAGAAGATGTTGGGAAATTCTGGAGGGGGAGGGGAAGCATAGGCATATCTACCACTGCTCCCCAACCTCAAAGGCGTGTGGCTGGGAGAGTTTCCAGGCTTCCTTGAGAATTTCTGCCCAATATGCCTCCTGATCGGCCTAACAGGATTTATTCCTGCTGAGAGCAGGTGTAGGTTCTGTAATGAAGAGTAAAGGCCCCAAAATGCCAGATTCAGCAGGTAATCAATCCCGGAGGGGATTGTTTACCTTAAAGGGATAGTCCAATTGCTCCTCTGGAGCTGCTAAATTGGGGCGCCGCTGATGTGCCCACCCCAACAATGCTAATGATGGGACAGTTTGGGTCAATGGCCTTCACTTTGGGTGGTTTTTTGTTCCACTCCACTGCACCTGTGCTGGCGGAACGGGCTCAACTGAATTTCGGCCCCAACCAATCCCTGGAGGTGAACTTCCTCTTAGTGCACTGGGAGTGTATTAAGTGAGTGTTCATTTTTTGCCTTTTGTTTCGTCTGCTCAGGAATGCACTACTTTAATTGGGGAAAATTAACACAGGGTGCAAATTAAATTAGTCCTGAAGAAATTTACACATTTCTTCTTAATTGCTCATTCACAAGGATTTGACAACCAAAGATACTATGTGAAAAAAGTAGAATTTTTTCCTTGGTTCACTTATCTGCATGTTTATATAATTTTTAATAAACTAATTAAAATCAATACTGTTCTTTTCTCAAGTCCAGAATGGACAACCAGAGACAGTCCACCTATATAAATACAGGAAAATTCTTTTGATCAAAAATGAATTAAGATAAAAAAAAGTGCTTTCTTTGATCAGTGTTATTTGGGAACAGTGTGCTTGATGTGCAAATGAAGATCGTAAGCTGTTAATATCTACTAACTCTTACTGCAAGTTACACCTTAGTAACAATGTAGCACCATTGTATTTTAATACTGTCCACTTTAGCCATCTAAAACAATTAATCTCTGTAACATTGTATTTTACTATTAAAGAAGAAACTAGCATTTATATAACACCTTTCATGACCTCAAGATGTCCCAAAGCACTGCAGAGCCAATGAAGTACCTTTGAAGTATAGTCACTATTGTAATTTGCACACAGTAAGGTGCCAGATAAAACAATGTGATAAACGGCCAGATAATCTGTTTTAATACTGTTGGTTGTGAGATAAATATTGGCCAGGCCTGCACTTCTGCTCTTCTTCATAATGCTGTGGGATCTTGTATGCCCATCTAAAAGGACAGGCAGGGCCTTGGTTTAACATCTCATCCAAAAGACAGAGCCTCCAACAATGAGGGAGCTCAGTACTGCTCTGAAGTGACAGCCTAGATTATATATTCAAATTAGGGGAAAGGAATCCTACCAGAAAATCCAGTACAGAGCAGCCCACCTTTGGAGCTCCTGCTACAGGTATGCCTTTGCCATGGGTCAGCTCAGCTGAGCCCCATTTTTGCCATTACTGGAAATTCAGGGCAGTACATTATGCACTTTGGGGGTTGAGTGTATTTTTCAGTCTAGTGGGCTGGGTATGTGTTTCAGTCTGGGGGTTGGCTGGATGGTGCGGTTGAGAGTCTGGGTAGTTCAATCTAATGCATGGGAGGTTCAGTCTGGATACTGAATGGTTCTCGGACACAGACCCTCCACATATGCCATGAATAGTTCACAGGTGTCAGTCAACAGAAATCACATTCAAGAAGGGAAGGCAGAACATGCATCTACCCCAAATATGTGAAGTGTTTTCCTGTTTCTTTCCCCCACTTTTTCCCCTTTTCTCGTCTCCTGAATATAGTGACTCATACTGCAGAAAAGAATTAACTTAAAGGAGACAAATCCTTAATGACTGTACCATTTTTCAAGTTTAGAGGGGGAGTTTAGAATATAAAAAAATCTTGAATTTCGATATACTTTTTAAGCAGAGCCTTTTTAGCAAGACTGAATACCATCGCAGAGCTATTTAGTAAAGAAGGAAATGTAAACTAATTTAACTTTTAGTAAAATTTTATCACTTTTGTCCCATTATATAAGCACACTCCAAGTAAATGAAATACTTTGCTTATTTGATATTTTAGTTAAGTCCTGCTGAATTCAATCTCCATATCTATTAAACTTAAAAAGAAATTATTTGTAGTACTTTTGCTCAAAAACATTGTATTTTCTATCTGCAACTATGAATAAAATATAGGAGGACTGTAATAGGAACATAGGAACAGGAGTAGGCCATTTAGCCCCTCGAGCCTGTTCCACCATTCAATGAGATCATGGCTGATCTGTGACCTAACTCCATATACCCGCCTTAGCCCCATATCCCTTAATACCTTTGGTTAACAAAAATCTATCAATGACAGAATACTAATGTTTAAAAGCTATATCGAGAATTGAAAGAAAATTGAAAGAAAAACTTGGTTAAAACAGGTAGCCAGAAGCTGGTTCATGTGTTTTAGTTTGTGTAATACAGGTCAGCTATTACTCGTGATTTTAAGATTCCTGAGAAAATCCTTATTTTCTAAGCAGTCTGCTTATTGGATATGGCAGCTGGCAGTGTTGGCCTGGCCTTGATGAAACCACACCTGTCTGAATCCCATACCTAACTGTGAGAGAGAGAGTACACGTTATGGACAGAGAAAGGGTAAATAAAACAGCTGCTGAAAAACAATGCAGAATATCTGTGGAAACAGATGGTTTTGCAATGGAAAGTAGAAGTGCCTTCTCTCACCCATGACACAAGCCTGGTCATGTCCTCGTCCAATGTTCACACTTACTTTCCAGCAGGGGGCACTGAATAGTCATGATTGAGAACCCTGGCTGTTTATTTTTCATTCTCTAGTCAGGGATGATGAGGGCAATTGTGGTACCTTTACTGCTGTCTCAACTAAGTTAGTTCATCTGTATCAAGGCAGTTATTAGGGCTGACATGGTTGCAATGGGAGGTTTAAGTCGAGCCATACTTTTGTAGTATTAACCTTCATTACTGTTCTGCCATTACCAGGCTCAAGCTCATGATATGAATTCATTTATAGCGCTGTAAACATATACAGGCTGTTCTGTGGAACTGGCTGAAATTCATCAATTCATTGCAAGTATTGCCCGTAGTAATGATTGAAAGTATTTAGTGATACTTCAATGGTGCCACTGGGTGATGAGTTTACTGTGAAAAAAATAAAACCAAGCATTATCACCTGGTTCTGTCCCTTTGGATAATTTGATAATTTCAAGCTGGGGAGTCCTCCAATATTTATTATTATAACTATAATACACCCTATTATTATAAACCAGATTATTGTCAGAGGATCTACTGGAGAATGTGACTCAACTTAAACCTTCCCCTCCAGCCATGGTGGCCCCAATAACTACCTTGATACAGATTCTAGCTGCCTCATTCTATCTTTATCAGTCAGGTTTTATTTTGTTATGAATGAGACTAAGAAATCAGAAGTAAGTTTTACTGTTTCATCTTACTGCTGTGCATTGTTTATCAATGTTCCTCAGCCCTCCACTGTCTGGGGCAGGCCGATCAAGAACAATCTTTTTGGTAGGTTCATCAGGATAGGATTAACCAGGGCAGGGTTAATTGGGCTTGGGTTATTAGCCAGATTTCCACCTGGTTTTCATCAAATCAACTGTCAGATTTATTCATCCTGAAAGCACATCTGCTGTTTATGACAGTTGAAAGTCAGAAAGTTTTGAGGGCATGTTTAAGGAAGAAAGCTGCTCATAAATCATGAAAGCTTACGCAATGATCATGTGGAGAGCAACTTATTCTTAACTCACTCATCATCATACTCCTGGCCAGAGGAGTCACTCCAGGCTAGAGAAAGTACAGTTTATTCAGTAGGGTAAGGATACCCACTGTGCAACTGTACAGAGTTATTGTTTATTCAACAGGTAAGGCTTACTGATCATGTTTCTGCATGTAGTTGTTTATTTAGCTGGGTAAGGGTTACCCTTTGTGTAACAGTATGGCGCATTTGTTAATTGTGTATGACCGAAATGGATTTCACCTTTGTCGGCTCATATGTCTAAATATAGTTAGATGGAGGGTTTTGATAGAGTAAATAAGGAGAAATTGCTTCCAGTGACAGAAGGGTCGCTAACCGGAGGGCACAGGTTTAAGGTATTTGGCAAAAGAACCAGAGGCGAGATGAGGGGAAAAAAAATTATGCAGCGAGTTGTTATGATGTGGAATGCACTGCCTGAAAGGGTGGTGGATTCAATAATAACTTTCAAAAGGGAATTGGATAAATACTTGAAGGGGATATATTTGAAGGGCTTTGGGGAAAGAGCAGAGGCATGAGACCAATTGGATAGCTCTTTCACAGGCACGATGGACCAAATGACCTCCTTCTGTGCTGTATCATTCTATGATTCTATGATTTCAAATAGCTAAGGTTAAAAATGAAGGCTGCTCCTTTATTAAGGAAACCTAAGGTAGGCCCGAGATGCTCCAGCTGTGAGAACCAGGGAGTGTTGTTGATCATGAATTACCAAATAAAAGTGATGATTAAGATGTTATATGCAGCATTTGTCAGATGACAATGTAATTTCCAATTGTTGGCAAGCTTTAAGATCATCTTGTTGAAATCCGGGAAGTCCCAGAAAAGGATATAAACAACTATTTTTCCCATTGTTTACTGGGTGTGAAGTCTGTTAACATTTTGTTCACTGGATTTCTCAAAGAAATGGCTTTCTAACAGAGGGATACATGTCCCAGGACTGGCTGATCATTCTTATTTCTTTGTTAACATCCAACATCTGACAAGGTACATTGAACTCCATGAGTGTTTGGGGCAAATGTATTCTACATGTAACATCCCAACCCGCAAGTTACACCTGTTCTATTCGTAAGAAAGGTTGAAAGCAGTATTTTCTGTTCACTTTTTGACTTTAATCACAAAAAGCCCAATGTTTGAAGAAGGTAGATTAGTTCCTTCTGGACTGCTTTCACTTCCTCTTACAAGTTATGATAAAAGCAAAGCTTCTCCCCACTTCATAATATAACATTTCTGAGTGATATCTTTTCATATGAATTTTTAGCAAGACCAAGTGCTGTGAAATTAAAATAGAACTCTGCTCCTATACTCTGAAATGTGCTCCATTATCTTGGAGCCTCAGTTTTAGCAATACACAATACTGTATATAGTTAGCAATTAGTTCCAAGGAGAAGTGACCTGCCTTTATTTATGTTGTTGCCTATAAACAAAACCTAATCGGATCTGTTACTTCTTTAGTAGATTAGGTCTGTGAAATAATAATGTATGCAAGTTTGTCACTATGAATGGAAATTGTTTGTGATTGTTACCTCCATTAATGCTGGACAAAAGTTGAACAAGGCTTTGTCTCAGGCCTGACCCAATAAATATCTCCCAAGACAGTAATGGGACTGCTATACACATCCACATTTGGATAATAGAAGTAATTAATATTATGATTACAGATTGGTTGAGAAAGAGCCAGGAGTTGCTTCAAAGCAGCAGGCTAGCGTGAAAGATTTCCTTTGATCTGGCTTGATTGACATTCAATGCTTAGAGGCCTTATTAGTTTGGGATATATCCTGTAAGATGTTGGCAATTTCATCAATTCAGTGTCAGTTGCCTATAAGGCAGCGATGGATTCCATAGCGTGAGCAGGATCCTACACTGCTTCCATGTGCAAACATCATAGCCTCCATTTTAACCCAACCCGCCAGACAAGAATGGGGCAAGGTGTAAAACGAGTGTTCGCCCCATTCACTCCAGGCAGGTTAGGTTAAAATCGGGCTCATATCTGGAAATTTCACTTTTCTTTGTACTGCAAGAAACATGCTCTGGAGAAGATATTTTGAAATTGTTATGGCTTAAATCAAATCTTTGTTATTTTTATAAGCATACCAATTGATTTTCCAAGGTATTCCACGGGGGGAGTCAATCTAAGTGACCCTTCAGGTGATGGAGGGTTAGAAGGCGTTAGAAGGCATGAATACATGCTGAGCAAGTCATACAACTTCCAGTACAAAATGTTGCAATAAAAAAGTAATTTTTAGTCCTTGAGCTTGCCAAAAAGTAATTTTTAGTCCTTGAGCATGCCAAAAAGTAATTTTTAGTCCTTGAGCATGCCAAAAATCCCTGGCCTTTCCTGTGCAATCCTGCCATAATTTTGGTGGGAGTGTGCTGGAAGGACCACAAATTAGGCTGGGACCTAGATACACCAAGTTCTGGCCTACTGTTGATGTTCCAATGGGCCTTGTTCAGGGAGGAGCCTCTGCCTGCTTGAAACATAGCCATTGACACAGATGGGAGAAGGGCTGGAGCAGGGACTCCCAATGCTGGGAGTTTCCATGGCTCTCCCAGGGTTTTTTGTGTAGGATTGGTGGTGTTATATCTGGTGAGATCAGACTTACCAACCCACCAAATGACATTAGTGGGTCTCACCTGGGTGTCCAGGTAGGATTGTAGTCTGGACCCCTGAAAAAAAAGAAGTATCTTATTAATTAGTTAAATGTGGCCCCCTTACAAAGGGAGTAACTCAAGGCAGTTACCTGTTCGTTTTGAAGGGGTAGTAGCCTCATTCACTTCCATCACGGTATGCGGGCTCTCCAGCAGAAGGGCACCTTAGTTGCGCCCCGAGTGATGCAGATGCCCACCATTGTCAATTAAATCAAAGGTCCTCCCATGACCCCACCAACTTTGGCAGAGGTCCTGGGTGGGCACATCTCAGCCGTGATATGTCTTCCCACTCCCTACTCTCCACACAGCAACCCAAAAGTTGTGGGACTTAGGAGACAAAGGTTTGCTTATGGAAACTCCGATTTGTTTTGAACATGAATAAAAGTGTCCCAAACTGTAACACAAGTGTTGTGCTGTTCGGTATTTCACCAGTTTTGCCTTTGTGAATTACTTTTATTTATACAAATAAGTCTGGACACTAGTTTATTCTGTTCAAAGTGCTTTAGTGTTGTGAATATTTTCTGTCTTATGAATTTATAGGAGACATAGTGGACATCCTATATGTTCTTCATACTGACTAGGGTTAATTGTTGGACCTGGACTATGGGAACTCAATGAGATAGAGAGTGAAAGATATAATTCTGTAAATGCTCCACTTAGAGAAATTGCATCAATTTACAGGAGAGTTGGAAGAAGCCTAAACTATAACTGCATCTGTGCAGCTGCACAAAGTCCCTTTTTATTCAGACGAGTAAGGGTCACTTGCTGCTTGGCTGTATGGAGGCCCTGTTAATTCAGCAGGTCAAGGATTACTGGGTATACAATTGTACAATGTTTCTGTTTATTCAGCAGGGTAAGTTTTAAGTGCTTTAAGTGAAAAGAGTACATCGCTGCTGAAGGAATGGAAACAGATTCCCTCTGTTCGTGACTCCATTTATGCTTTATGTTCCTGGGATTTTATTTCCTATCTGTACTATTTTTAGTGCCCTAGTTAATGCGTTAGTATTAAAGTTCTGCTTATTCCCTGTTAACAAAACCTGGTTAAAACAAAATAGTACACAGAAGAAATTCAATTCTTTAGGTAGCTCCAGTTGCAAATCAACGAGGATGGTATTATAGCCTAGATTGCATGTTATATTAGTATATTAATCCCTGTATGATTCCCAGGGTCATTATTTTGTGAACCTCTGCCAGAATAGTATCATTTAAAATGAGGGTTTTGAACTGAAAGTTCAATTCACACGTGCTTGGTTTGAAATATGACACTGGCAATCAATTAAGATTTTTTTTGTTGGAATATGTGTTAATTTTATTTCTTACTTCAAAGAGAAAGCACAAAGATAGAAGAGGTCTATCAATCCTCTGTGACATACAGTCCCAGGCACTCTGAACATTGACACAGAATATCAAAGAGCTCCCGCCGCACGATCTCCTCCTAGAACCAGCCCCCGGGTTTGATTAGCATTTAATACTCCAACTTCTTTCTCTCCTGCTCCCTGTCAGGTCAGAGTTTGTCTGTTTGCTGTGTGCTCTCGCATTGAGGTCTGGGCAGTCGCATCTGCCTGGACTGCAGATGTACGATTATTGAAATAGTGAGTGCAACCTTGCTTGTGAGAATGACTCTAATTGTGTGAGTGAAAGCTTTTATGACATACCTTTGGTGGGTTAGTATTGCGAGACCCCATAACATTCAACAGTGAGATAATTCTGCGCAAAAATATTTAGCTTTATTGATTCTTCTAGTAAAACAAGAGTTTGAGATTAATTCAAATCTGCAGAGACTGGGTAAACAGATTCACAAAGACAATCACAGAGCTTATGATGAACACGAAGGTTCTGGATGTCTGGGAAATGAATGATGTAAAGGAGGAAACCATCGTCACACAATAGAAATCTTGCCAATTTCTGACAACCCCACACTTGAGAGACATGGCATCTTGGAGAACGTGGAATCATTCATATTGTTCGTATTCATTTGCATTGTGGTTTTTGATGATACTTGGGTCTGTTACTAACAAACTTGATGAATCCATTACTGGAGGAGCATGACCTTTAAAGAATATGTTCATTCTGTGCACCCACTGCAGTAAATGAGAACAGGCTCCATGTCTGAGTAATTGTGGCTTTTTCCAATTCATTTGCTCTTGAGCTGAATTCTCCCTTCTCATGGAACTGGCTCATCAATAAATAATCACTAACAGTTTTTTAAAAAAAAATTGCTTTCTGCTGTGAAGCCTTGTGTTTGTCATCCTTGCCTAAATTTCTTGTCACACTGACACTGACACTGATGACTGTGTGCAAATATTCTTGAATTTTCAGGCAAGAGTAACACCTGTGGCACAGAGCACTAAAAACAGATAGCCATGGCAATATAACTGAAGAGAATGTCTTATTGATGAAAACAAATCCTAACTAGTGACTTACTGCTGAATGTTCCCAATGAAGAAGGGGATTAATTTTCCATTTTGGACACTTTGCTGGTGGAAATGGTATATAGCAGGCCCACTAGAACATGGGCTAAGTGCCCGCTTGCATTCCACATGGCCATGCCCACCACAACTTCCAGTTTATGGGTATTTGCATATTTCATGCAAACTCCGTGTACGACAAGGAGCTTGTGGACTGGTGGGCCAGGATTCCCGATATTGTTGCAGATACTTACGTGACATTCCAAAATTGTTTTCAGCCTGGAATTCTTCTCTGTTCATCCATGGATCAACAATGACAAAGAACAACTCACTTTGAAGGGCACCATCTTTTTGACCGCTTCCCACAGCAGCAGCTCCACTGTAACATCTGTGAAGCAGGTCACTCCTCATTGCTGTTCACCCAGAGGACCTAGGGCTAATACAAAAAAAAGTTTGCCAATCTATGAAAATCTGCCAAGGTAAGGCTTCTTACCAGTACCTTGTAGATGGGCAAAATGTGCATGTCATTGCTTCCTTGCAATCTGTTAACACATTGACTGCTGCAGAGCAGTTAGGCACCTTACAGCTTTTTGATTGTCTAACATATAGGGCATTTTTTTGATTCGTTCATGGGATGTGGGCGTCGCTGGCGAGGCCAGCATTTATTGCCCATCCCTAATTGCCCTTGAGAAGGTGATGGTGAGCCGCCTTCTAGAACCACTGCAGTCCGTATGGTGAAGGTTCTCCCACAGTGCTGTTAGGAAGGGAGTTCCAGGATTTTGACCCAGCGACGATGAAGGAACGGCGATATATTTCCAAGTCGGGATGGTGTGTGACTTAGAGGGGAACGTGCAGGTGGTGCTGTTCCCATGTACCTGCTGCTCTTGTCCTTCTAGGTGGTAGAGGTCACGGGTTTGGGAGGTGCTGTCGAAGAAGCCTTGGCGAGTTGCTGCAGCGCATCCTGTGGATGGTACACACTGCAGCCACAGTGCGCCGGTGCTGAAGGGAGTGAATGTTTAGGGTGGTGGATGGGGTGCCAATCAAATGGGCTGCTTTGTCCTGGATGGTGTCGAGCTTCTTGAGTGTTGTTGGGGCTGCACTCATCCAGGCAAGTGGAGAGTATTCCATCACATTCCTGACTTGTGCCTTGTAGATGGTGGAAAGGCTTTGGGGAGTCAGGAGGTGAGTCACTCGCCGCAGAATACCCAGCCTCTGACCTGCTCTTGTAGCCACATTACATCAGGGCAGACTTTGCAGCTGCACCTTACAACTGGAACTCTCGTCAGACGTTTTTAAAAGTGTGCTTACAGACAATTCTTCCAACCAAGCCTATCTGTATGATACAATCTCATTTAGTCACACAAATGCTGAGATGCAGGATATCACTTGGGTATCACTTTCTGTGCTCGTGGCACTTCCAACATCTCAAACTACTTCTCTCTGTACGGGATATGATAGCACATATCCGGAGGCAGCATGTGCACCAGGAAGAAGAGCCTTGAAGTTTCAATCCCTTTGAAAAGGCGATGCTGGAAATCATTAGGACTGAGAGCATACAAGTAGTGTGGAAGAGTTAAGTCAGAAGCTGCCCCCAAGCTGAAAGCTAGTACCATTGCTCTTGTTAATTCTTCTCACTCACTCACTTTTACTTGGCATACACTCAACCAAAATACCAAGACACACAGTATATTGTATTTAAGTATTCTTTGAAAGGATGTCATGCAGCTAGCATTGCAATGTGGTTCCTCTTCAATTTCTTTTGGTGTTGCCCAAGAAGCAGAGTGAGGTGCTAGTACCATAAAGCAAGCTGGAACATGATGCTTGTTGACAGGTGGATTGAGATGCGCCACTCACTCCACATGCCACAAGCACCGGCACCAGTACTTCCACCCCATGGAATTTAGGTAGTGAACTTAAGCAAGGATCAGTGGGTGAGTCACTGAGCATGGAGAGACTTGCACAGGCAGGAGAAGCAGCATGTGAACATTCACCAGCAGTGTGTAACAGAGAAGCACTGCTGGTATTCAGTGTGGGCATTTTGAACTGATTGAATGAATGCACAAAGCTCCTGCTGTGCCCCATACTTTTCATGTTGTGGCTTTGTTAAAGGGCCTCTTTAACAATACAATTATAGTCATCATGGCAGCTGAGATTCATGTTTATCCTATAAGAGCAATGAGTTGTTAATTGATATTTTCAGCAGTAATTACAGTCGGTTCTGGTTAGCTCACAGCGCAGCAGATGTCGATATTCTACATTCATTATTGAGAATAGTGTCCTAATGCATTCACTGGAACAGCAGAATAATTCCCATCAGTGGAATCAGTGACCTCCTTTATAATGATAACAAAGACAACAGGACAAGTTGACTTCCCCTTCCACATAAAGGGCAGTGAAAAGAGCTGTCATTGTAAAGCAGTAATGTTCCTCAGAGACTGCGCAAGGGAGTGCAATAGGAATGTGTCCTTTGACCAAGTAATCCTATTGAGCACATGTCTCTTCACCTACACACCTGAGCAAGGTTGTGTGAGCATGGGCGCATGCATGCAGTACAAAGAAGGTTCACTTGGTTAATCCCGGGGATGAGGGGGCGGACATATGAGGAGAGGTTGAGTAGATTGGGACTCTACTCATTGGAGTTCAGAAGAATGAGAGGCAATCTTATTGAAACATATAAGATTGTGAAGGGGCTTGATCGGGTGGATGCAGTGAGGATGTTCCCAAGGATGGGTGAAACTAGAACTAGGGGGCATAATCTTAGAATAAGGGGCTGCTCCTTCAAAACTGAGATGAGGGGAAACTTCTTCACTCAGAGGGTGGTAGGTCTGTGGAATTTGCTGCCCCAGGAAGCTGTGGAAGCTACGTCATTGAATAAATTCAAAGCAGAAATAGACAGTTTCCTAGAAGTAAAGGGAATTAGGGGTTACGGGGAGGGGGCAGGAAATTGGACATGAATTTAGATTTGAGGTTAGGATCAGATCAGCCATGATCTTATTAAATGGCGGAGCAGGCTCGAAGGGCCAATTGGCCTACTTCTGCTCCTATTTCTTATGTTCTTATGTGTCCATTCATGTATGCATGCTTGTGTGTGTATGTGTGTGTGTGTTACACTATTGCTGGTATCCTATCAGTATTTTCAGTCAATGACAGCATGTACAGTTAAACCAAGATGGTTCTGAAAGCCCTTTGCAGACAGAACCAGTAAAGAGGAGGATGCTCTCCATATAGTGCATTGTAGTTAATCAGATCCTATTTAGGAGAATAGGGTATCAGGATTGAAGGTTCTGCCACATATTCTACAATAGCCAAGGAGAAACACTTATAGAATAGCATTTAATTATGGGTGATTTGATTAAACTTAGCTAAATTGTTGGTAAAATCTTGAGAAAAAAATTGGGATCAGTATGAATGTTGGAAAAGAACATTCCAGCAACAGTTTCATTCCAAGGGAGCTATGCTCTACAGAACTGTGACACTGTTATCATTCAAATTCTAATAAACTCTTTTCTTTATCAGTAGTTTCACAGCAATTTCCATAAGCTACTCTTGTCCCTTATAATCAGGGTGCTGTGTGTTTTATGTAATATGCTCTCACAGAGATTATGTGATTTAGGGCTAATAATTACACCAATTACAGTAATCTGTGTTCAGGAAATTAGATGGACTGATCCAACATTTTCAATCACCCCATTAGTAGAATATCACCATCCAGAGCACAACTTTAACAGACTAAAATAATGACAATATTTATTTACAATTTAAAGGGCATATAAGAACATCAGATTTAGAAATAAGAAAGAAAGAAAGAACTTTCATTTATTTGGTGTCTTTCATATCCTCAGGATACCCCAAAGCACTCCACCAGCTAATAAACTCATTTTGAAGTGTTGTCACTTTTGCTTTGTGGGCAACTGCAGCAACCAATTTGTGTACAGTAACCTCCTTTTGTCTGTTCAAGTGGATGTGAACAATCCTATGGGACTATTCAAAGAGCAGTGAGTTCTTCTAGTGTCCTGGCTGACGCTTCTTACTCAACCAACATCAACAACAAAAAATAATTGGTCATTCATCTCACTTACTGCTTGTGGAATCTTGCAGTTCAGCTTTGCCCACATAACGTAGATATACATAGAAATTACTGTGTGGAAACAGGCCATTTGGCCCAACCAATCCATGCCGATATTTACTGTCCATGTGAGAAAATAATCCTAATCACATTTAGGGGGCATAATCTTAGAATAAGGGGCTGCTCCTACCCTTATGTCCCCTTTTCCTTCATCCACCTATCCAATCTAATCCTGAATGTTGACATAGTTTCTGCTTCAACCATTAACCCTGGAAGTGAATTCCACAACCTCACAACTCTCTGTGTAAAGAGGTTTCTCTTGGACCCTGTTCTAAATCTTTTACATTTAATCTTGTATCTATGGCCTCTCGTTTTAACCTCTCAACTACTGGAAACGGCCTGCTGCTATCTGCCCTATCCCATCCTTTCATAATTTTAAACACTTCTATCCTATTTTCCCAAAATGTGCATTGTTTTAACAAAAAAAGGCCCAATTTTTCAAATCTTTCCTAGTATTTCCTCATACCAGGCAGCATCCTACTGAATCTGCTTTATACCTTATCTAAGGTAGAAGAATAGATTAGAAAGCTAAGAAAGGAGATGGAGTGGCAATATTGGTAAAAGTTCAGATCAGATTAATTCATCCTGAAAACACATCTGTTCCTATGACAGCTAAAAATCTGAAAATATTGGGGCATGTTTAAGGAAGAAAGCTGCTCACAAATCATAAGAGCCATTTTTAGGTTTAGTTAGTTTGCTCTACTTTAAAGTTTATATTACTTACGTATTACATCGGCCAGTCTACCGAGCATCTCCTTCTCCCTAGGCACTTAATCCCCACTCTCACCAAATACAATTTTGGAAGTCTTTACTCTTGCTGTTCCCACGTCACTCCACTACCAGCTCACTCCGTGATCTGCCCTCGACTCGAGCTCAACAACAGTGACTGCATTTCAAAAAGTAATTGGTTGGATGTGAAGTGGGTTGGGACATCTTGAGGACATACAAGTGTCGACAGAACACATAGCAATTGCTTATACAAGGCAAATTGTTTACTGGAGAGCATAACTTGCCCTGTCATTGCAGAAGACAGAAAATGTTCACAAAATTACACATTTTCATACAGGCACTGCTGGCTGCCTGATGTGGTAGATATCTCCTGGGGTGGCTTGAAATGATGCAGTAGCACAAAAGCTTTATGCTGTGGAAACCTTTGTTTCCGTGGGGAGAGCCACCTCTGATCCAGATGTTGCATGCTGATTACTGTCCCATAGTCATTGCGTCTACATCTGTTATCCCCTCATGAATGCGTTTTCCTCATCTGAATGATAGAGTGCACTCTTAATCCCAAAGTGAATACCCATCCTTGGCTAGGTAAATAATGCAGAAGTGTTTTCCAACAAAAATGCAAGAAAACAGTCCTTCCTCGCAAAATGAACTAATATATGGAACAAAATGCAGCAAAGGATAAAGAAGAATGCAAAAATATTTAATATATCTTTTCCCTTTAAGTGGCCTGCTTCATCAAGCAAATTCCTGAGGAGTCCATTGTGCCCAGTTTTTATGGGAAAGGCGTTATGCTGCCATCTATATAGAACCATAATTGTATCATCCTTAGCCATGTGTACAATTTAGGGATGCCCAGTGGTTCTTTGAAGAGCTTATCTCCTCCTCAAATCTGGCACCTTCTACATTTTTTTATGTGGTTCTATATGTTATGAGGAATTGCATAAGCATAGTGGAATCACCTTACTGTTGTCTATCTGGTGCAAGAACTGTCACTCATAACTGGGTTTGCCTGAGGACAGTGACTGGTGGCTCTGCAACAGCTCTTTCACCTGTTGTCTCTGACTTGGTGAGTGGGTAAGAAGCTAAATCGATTTTCTGCAGTAAGGAACTGTGAGAAAAGTGGATTATTGTCTATGTTTAATTTTTACTCATGTTTTGTATTGCTAGAAAAACCACATAAGGGGTTAAAATCCAAGGTCACACTGGAAAATTGTCAAAGCAAAGCCATCAGCTTAAAGAAAAAAAAAAGCCATCAGCTTAGAGCAGGGGTTCCCAAACATTTTTTGATGAGCCCCCCCACTTTGGAGATTTGCACTCCATGTGTCCCCCGCCTTTTAAGAATAGTGGAGGTGAAACTAGTCTTCGCCAGTAGCATGAAATGAGTGATAATGAATCGACAGCCTGTTTTACTCCGTGCACGATTTTCTTTTCTGTTGAATTCAGTGGAAAGAGGATTGTATTTTTTCGGCAAACATGATGGGCCAGAATATTCTTAATGCGCACGCTGTTATGAGTGTGTAAATCGTCCAGCAATTTGTGGCGAGGAAGAGATATTCCGTGAGTTGCGAATTGCCACAAATTGCTGGATGATTTGTGCCGCTCTGTCGTTAGCCTTATGAAAATGGCAGCTCACCCTCAACCTTCCCATGAGTTTCAACAAATTGTTGCATTTGTGCATTAATTACCAATTAAACTTGCTGCAGAAAGTTAGGGCTGGTACTTAACAGCATAAGTACTCTTTTTAATGATAAGATTTATGTTCCTGCAATGCCACTTAACCTCTACGGCCCAGAAAGGGAACAATTGAAATTATGACATCTAATTACTTTTCTTTCCTGTCTCTTTTTTCCCTCATTCCTAATCTAATCTTTATTTCCCTCTCTTTATTTCTCTTTCTGTACCTGATTCGAATCTAATTCACCCTATTTCCTTTTCTGATGTTCCTCTGTTTCTTTCGCAATCCTTAAATCTCTTTGGTGAAGGAGATACACTGTTGGTCCTGCCGTTGACCAAGGTCCTAGATGCCCCCTTGCCCACACTACACCATTATCACACTTCCAGCAATTTGTGGCGCAAACAATTTTCGAGGTGAAGGATGAGGGAAAAAGTCTAACTAATGGGGCACACCGTGGAGATGCCCCTCTCCAGCAAAATCTGGGCCAATGTATTGCTGAAGATAGAAAGCAACATAAATAGCACAGTACAAGTACTGTACTACTGAATAAACTTGAACGTAAATTAACACTTGCTGACTCATCCTTTTCTCAGTGAGTTGGATGAGCCTCTTTGCTAGTGTACAATTTGCCGAATCTTGGTTTGACTTTGGAGAGTTTCAACTGAAGTCAGTCTCTACGTAAAAGCTGCTGCTATACCTATTTTTGATGTAAATGAGTGAAGAAAATCCCACTTCACACAGATACATTGAGGCAAAGTGGACAAGTATTTCAACGGTCCATTCCTTCGCAATTATCGAACACCAATCATCACAGTCACGTCAGTTATAAAGCACATGGGAGCTAAGGAGCACTGATGTTTGGAACACTTTCATTTGAAATGGCAGGTCAGTGCAGATATCAATTCATGAAAAGGTTCATCTGGACTGGTAGCAAACTATAATATTGTGAAAGGACACCGCTTACCTGGCGGGTGCTTGCTGCCGCCACCGTTACAGCCTCGCCCCACCTCCCAGCTTTACTGTGGTGGACTCGCAATCAAAAGTTTACATTTCTTAAACTGAACAAATCTAAGTTTAAAATCAAATCAAATCAAATCAAAGAAAAAGTATACACTGCTGCAACCTCACATAGAACAATCTCAGCACAGGATGTTTGAATTCCCGCTGATTTCTCGAAGTGGAAGTTGGATGATTCAAAGCTGTTTGTAGTGTATAGTAAACGATGACTAGTGGTAGAAATTAGAACCTCTGACCCACAGCTGTTTTGACCTTTTCCAATTGTCAAATGGGAATAATTTTTTGGCTACTAAATTTGTTATTTTTTGAAAATTGAATTAACATTAAATGAAGAAGGCATACACGCTGTCTCTCATTTACCTGTCTTTCGTTCTTTCTTTTCACTCCAGTCTCTATCACCCTCCCTTAGCTTAATGCACTTTTTAAAGTTTATAACACAAAACAAAAACTACAACAGGTGTGTAATTTGAACACTGCAATTTTGTTCTCTCTCTCGCACATACACATGGCCTCTCCGTTTTTAAAAAAAACACTCAATATAAATTTCAGCACAGTTTGTCCTTGTGTTTTTCAAAATGATTTGAAGAAAAGGTACTGGACAGAAAGTGCTAGAAGGTAATGAAAAATATTAGGACAGTAGGCTGGGAATTTGTGTTCACTGCATATGCTCAGACTTTACAATCTGGACAAAGTCTAGACAAAAATATCAAGTCCAAGCCTTGGCTTTTGGAAGAGGCCTGAGGCCTTCAAGTAAAAACTTGAAGACAATTTAATTAGTAAATGTATTCATATTATTGTGAAGTATATATATATTTTTAATTTGATTAAACCCTTATATTGGACATTATAATTTTTTATTACTGAGGGAAAGAAATGGCAGGTAAAAAATTTTCAAAAAGCATTTCGAAAGACCTGTGTGAACCGAATAGACAGACTGCATTATCACAAAGTAATACACTCTCGCTATAAACTAGCAGCAATTGTGAGTCACACAATGTGACACCTTCACCATTAAAAATACTTATTACGGCGCCATCTATGGGAGTTACAGGAACTGCTAATGTTACAAGGTTATAATGATTTTCTCGTGTGATGTTCCCCTCATACTGCATTTCATATATAATTCACACACTTTATCCTGTATACTTTCAATATCACTCACTCGCACAATGCAAGAATTCTATATTACTCAATCACACACTGTATGCTTACCGTATCACTTTCATACAACATATATATTTAAATTCAGTCACATGCTGTATGTATTCCATATCACTCACTCACTCCTCAGTCATGTAGCAACTCCACAGCAAATACAAACACAGCAGATCCACAGCCTCGTGTTTCTTAGAAATAGCACCACATTTCGGACGCCTTATTACTTTCATTGCAAACGATTGCTTTTTTCTTTTGTTTATGTTAAACTGCTTAGTGAATTATTGAAACTGGTACAAAGATTTCTGACCAACTAGCTAGCTGCATATACAGAAATCCAGACCCAACTCTTAATATTTCCAGAAAATCAGTACAGGGTCCATCAGGATCGAACCGTCTGAAATATAAAACATCTGCGATGCTGTCTGGTGTCTGAGCAAAACAATCATTATGAGCTCAACGACTGCCATGTGGGTCTAGTGCATATGTTTCACATCCAGTTCAAGTCAGACATGTAACTTTACAACCACAGCCCAGAGATGGCTGGCTGGCAACAGGCTTCATTGAGTATTACACCCTCCACTCTCTCATTGCACAAGTTCATACAGATGTAAAGATTGTAAGATCATTGATATAGAATCATATTTTTACGAGTAACTTTTTTTGCAAAGGTTCTTCAATATCTCAGGCCGTGAGTCATGAATATGAATCATGATGGACTCCTGTTTTACACCTTTGATAAACAGAAGGGCTAAGACAAGATGCTGAGGTGGCTGGATAGGAGAACTGGTCTTCTCCTGGTTTTCTTGCCTTTGAAGTTCAGTAATGAGGTTGAGGATGAAGCACGTCAGCAGGATCCCCAGGAGCTCATTTATTCGTTGATGCACCTACACAAGCTGCTCCTCCATCTTTTAATTATTATGATCACTTCTTGATGTTGGCAGGAGGTTATGACTCAAAGAAAGGTCAGCAATGAGCTCAGTAACCATGAGGATAAATGGTAATAAAAACACAATTAATGTATTGATTTAATAATCTGAAAGATCTAACATGATAAAAAATAGTTGGCAAAGTAACATTTTAACTCATTAAGCATGGATCTGGGCTGTTTTCTCACATGTCGAAATGAATCAGTTCACTAGCTATAGGCTGAAGTTAGCCCTCTCTTATTACTGGAATAAATGTGACTCATATAAAATGGCATTTGTCATGAGCAGATATAGTGTATAATACCAGAGTACTGGAATCCCAACTAATTTCCAACTAACAGAACGTGCTTGAACCCCACAGTAGTTTTGTTGGAATGTTGGACCTTCAGATCGGAGACCCTGTCTGAATCTTAATCTTTGCTAGTATTTACAGTCAAATTTCACTGGAAGACATGTGTTATAAATCTTTGTAGCTGGCTGAGAGAGAGGAATACTCTTTTTTGTCTTCCTAAGCTGTTCATAATTCCTTTTGTTCTTAATAGCCTCTTATTATTCCTCTTAGCATGTTGATCAGAATTCCAACAAGTTCTGCTAGGATTAAGATGGATGCCATTCCTTCTAAACCTGGTATTATTTCTTCTTACCTTCTAGACTGGCAGATATTCATCTCTGCCTTCCTCGGGGGACTGGCACTAGTCCTTGTCCTCCAGACTGGGCCAAATTCTTCTCCTAGATTACTCAGCGTTCTTCGCATACTAAGTTGCCTAGCATTCTTCCTGGCTTTTCTCTGCCACATGGCATTGCACCTTATCCTTCTGGGATGCCCAGCAATCATTCTTGCCCACAGCAAGGCTTATATTCATCCTCTCCCCTTTAATTTGGCCTGCATTCGTCCTTGTCCTCCCAGACTTGCTCTCACCTACACCTGGCCCGCTTTGATCCTTGTCCTTCTGGTTTGGCCTGCATTATCCTTGCTCTCTTCTCTGGCCCACACCCATCCTTGCCCTCCTAGTATGGTCTAGATTCACTCTTGCCCTCGTAGCCTGGCCCGGTTTCACCCTTGTCCTTCCAGCTGGGAATTCATTTTTAATCTTTAAGTGATTTTTTGAACACATTTACTTCAGTAATCCAAATCGAAATGCATAATAACTCATGTAGTTATCAAATAAGATATTTTTTAATCAGGATCTAATTACCCTGTCTTCGCATATCTACAATGTGATATATCTCACAAAATTATGATGAAATCCCTCCGGCTCACAACTAATCTTGAAATAGTTTAAGTTACATTACTCTTGAGCAATGAGGAGTGACTTTTAATTAAGCAATATTATCAAAGTGTTGAGAATCAAGTGGAACATTCCCTTCCACATAACCTAAAATACTTGCAGTGCTCATTTTTGAGTGTTTTATGTGCATCTGTTTGGGTGGGTGGGGGAGGGGAATGTTTCTTTATTTTAATTGCTCCAGCAATGAAAAAAGTTTAATCATAATTATTCCCAGCTCTTTATCCCCTAGAAACTGAATGTAGGTTACAATCCAAGCAGGAAAACATCAAGGATGCCACCTGGGTTGAGAACTTGTTGAGGCTGGATGCATGTGTCCTCTCTCTTCCTGCACTGTACAAAGGCACCTCTGGGTAGCCATCTTTAGCTCTTTTTCACCTCCTATCTCGATCAGACCTGCAGTATGTGCTCCATCACCTTAAAGATGATCACTTAGATTGGCTCAAGTGCCTTTCACTTAACAACAACATCACCTCATACATTGCATGTTAAAGGTTCCAGGAGCGAGTGTAGCAAACAAAAATCACTAAACCATTATCTGACGTGATAGCAGATATTATTGAGACACAGAAGCTACACTTTTGGCCACAGTGCAGCTCTAAAATTCCCCTCAAAGGCAGACAAAGATTCAGAAAAAACAGGATGAGGAAGTACTCAAGAATCATTGCCCCCACCCCACCAAGTATCCTAGACCGGATCAGACCCATTATGACATTTACTGTTGTAAGATTTTACATATCATCCAGTGCTAAAATAGCTCTGGCACATGTAAATCAAATGAATGAAGGCTCCCTTGAAGCAGTTTTTGGCATGTGTATGAGATAGGAAACTGCATTGCTTTCTTGGGAACTGGTCCAAGTGTCTCTTTAGGAACCTGTCTGCAGAATCGATCAGTTCAAACCAAAAACAACCTCAGGTTCCAATAACCACCCCTCAGGCAGTACTTTATTTAGCAGATTGATTAACATGCTTGTGCAAAATTTCAAATGCACTAATTTAAGAAAATAATTAACATGTATATAAAAATGAATTAACAACATAGTTTTAAAAAATCCACATAGGAACGTTACACAATTGTGTTAATCATGCTCTAAAAATAGTGTTGGAGGAATTCCAACCTCTAAAGACTTCTACTCAGTGGGGTACAAGGTAGATCACAGGAGCATGATAATAGATTCTCACTGCTACCGGCTGTACTCAGAGCACTCTGATGACCATCAAATGGCAAAGTCAGAAGATGCATTGCAAGCACCACCTTACTGCAAGTGGAGAGCATGATTTGTGTGGCCAGGTAGCTACTGATGTACTTTGATGTGAGCGATGCAGGATTTTAGCCAGGGATTTTGGAGAATCACTTTAGACTGATATATCTGCTGGGTATAGTCATGTCATTGATTGGTGCTTGAACTAAAGGAAATATGAGACAAGCCACTCCTTCCAATTGATCATGTACAATGGACTCTGCTTAATTTATTCAGTATCCTGACAAATGACCACAGCTAAAATTGCCAAGAAGAAAACATTTTGTGAAATTTCTCCCTGGATCCCAAAGGCAACAGAATGAAAATCTTCAGAATGTCAATCTCATATTATTCAAGCTTCAATTTTACTAGGAAGAGGCTCTGCAAACATCCCCATCCTCAATGATGGCGGAGTCCAGCACGTGAGTGCAAAAGACAAGGCTGAAGCGTTTGCAACCATCTTCAGCCAGAAGTGCCGAGTGGATGATCCATCTCGGCCTCCTCCCGATATCCCCACCATCACAGAAGCCAGTCTTAGGCCAATTCGATTCACTCCACGTGATATCAAGAAACGGCTGAGTGCACTGGATACAGCAAAGGCTATGGGCCCCAACAACATCCCAGCTGTAGTGCTGAAGACTTGTGCTCCAGAACTAGCTGCGCCTCTAGCCAAGCTGTTCCAGTACAGCTACAACACTGGCATCTACCCGACAATGTGGAAAATTGCCCAGGTATGTCCTGTCCACAAAAAGCAGGACAAATCCAATCCGGCCAATTACCGCCCCATCAGTCTACTCTCAATCATCAGCAAAGTGATGGAAGGTGTCATCGACAGTGCTATCAAGCGGCACTTACTCACCAATAACCTGCTCACCGATGCTCAGTTTGGGTTCCGCCAGGACCACTCGGCTCCAGACCTCATTACAGCGTTGGTCCAAACATGGACAAAAGAGCTGAATTCCAGAGGTGAGGTGAGAGTGACTGCCCTTGACATCAAGGCAGCATTTGACCGAGTATGGCACCAAGGAGCCCTAGTAAAATTGAAGTCAATGGGAATCAGGGGGAAAACTCTCCAATGGCTGGAGTCATACCCAGCACAAAGGAAGATGGTAGTGGTTGTTGGAGGCCAATCATCTCAGCCCCAGGACATTGCTGCAGGAGTTCCTCAGGGCAGTGTCCTAGGCCCAACCATCTTCTGCTGCTTCGTCAATGACCTTCCCTCCATCATAAGGTCAGAAATGGGGATGTTCGCTGATGACTGCTCAGTGTTCAGTTCCATTCGCAACCCCTCAAATAATGAAGCAGTCCGAGCCCGCATGCAGCAAGACCTGGACAACATCCAGGCTTGGGCTCATAAGTGGCAAGTAACATTGGCGCCAGATAAGTGCCAGGCAATGACCATCTCCAACAAGAGAGAGCCTAACCACCTCCCCCTGACATTCAACGGCATTACCATCACCGAATCCCCCACCATCAACATCCTTGGGGGTCACCATTGACCAGAAACTTAACTGGACCAGCCATATAAATACTGTGGCTACGAGAGCAGGTCAGAGGCTGGATATTCTGCGGCGAGTGACTCACCTCCTGACTCCCCAAAGCCTTTCCACCATCTACAAGGCACAATTCAGGAGTGTGATGGAATACTCTCCACTTGCTTGGATGAGTGCAGCTCCAACAACACTCAAGAAGCTCGACACCATCCAAGATAAAGCAGCCCGCTTGATTGGCACCCCATCCACCACACTAAACATTCACTCCCTTCACCACCGGCACACTGTGGCTGCTGTGTGTACCATCCACAGGATGCACTGCAGCAACTAGCCAAGGCTTCTTCGACAGCACCTCTCAAACCCGCGACCTCTACCACCTAGAAGGACAAGAGCAGCAGGCACATGGGAACAACACCACCTGCACGTTCCCCTCCAAGTCACACACCATCCCGACTTGGAAATATATCGCCGTTCCTTCATCGTCGCTGGGTCAAAATCCTGGAACTCCCTTCCTAACAGCACTGTGGGAGAACCGTCACCACACGGACTGCAGCGGTTCAAGAAGGCGGCTCACCACCACCTTCTCGAGGGCAATTAGGGATGGGCAATAAATGCTGGCCTCGCCAGCAACGCCCACATCCCGTGAACGAATAAAAAAAAAAATCTTGATTATGTTGAACTCCACATTCCCACAATGAGAATAAAACTGGATGCATGACATTTCTCAGAACATTTGACCATCTCTGTTGATGCTTATCCTTATGTCTCTTTCAAAATATGTCCTGCTTGCCTCAACTCTGAATCAGATGGTTGAAGGTTTGAGCCTCACATTAGGAGGTGAGCTCATAATCTAAGATGATACTCCATTGCAATACAGTCAGTGCTGTGCAATTGGAGGTGCCGTCCTCCAGATGAGGCATTAAAACAAGGCCTCTCTGCTGGTTCCGGTGGAGGTTAAAGATCCAAAAGCAACTGCTCAAAGAGAGGGGAGTTTTCCTGATGTCAACCAATACCAGAAAAACCACAGAAACTAGTCATTCTTCATTTGTTGTTGTTTGTGAAAGTTTGCTGTATGCATAATGGCTGCAACATTTGTCTACATAACAGTTACTGGACTTCAAAGTAATTCATTTCATTGCAAGCACTTTGAGATGTTTCTGAGAGTTGTGATAAGTTGCTATATAAATGCATAATCCTCCCCTCCTGCATTTACCAGTGGTCACTTATAGGATGATAATGGAAGAGGTTGGGAGCAGGGTTGCATTGTGAGACTGCCAGAGGCTGGGAGCAAGCTACAAATCCTTTCAATGGGTCATGCAGTGTGGGAGCAGGAAATAAAGAAGGCCAAAAGAAATTCAAAATGAAGTATCTGCTATTGCTAAATGACACAAGTTATTTATTGTTATTTTTAGTTTATTGCTTTATAAATGCCTCAGTATTCCAGCTCTGTTTAGACCTGACATTGACGTCAAGCTTTTCTCCTCCACCACCCCAGCTCTATAGTGACCCCTGGTGTGGTCATCTGATGAAACTGCAGGCTGATTCCAGGCCCACTGGACTTACTGCTGAGATCTGATGAATAACAGCAGCTGTCGCTGTCCTTTCATCCTAAGTATCTTGTTACCTGCATTGAAGGCTGCTTGTCAAAAATGTTTCCCAGAAGCTCACAATCACATGTTAATCACAGATTTCCTCCAGAACAGCAAAAGCCCTGGTACCAAAGGACTGTCAAAAAGTAACTTCCCTCTCCAGCCTGTTCCTGGTTATGTTATAACCACATGTTCAGTAATTCCAGCTCTTAGCAGCTGTAACAACCTTATTTCCTTCATCATCAGGTCCTGGCAAGCATAAGAGTCATGTGTACAGCAACCTCAGGTCCTGGCAGGTGTAAGAGTCATCTATTCAGCAACCCCAAGTATTGGCGGGTGCATGAACTGTGTTCAGTAACCCCAGAACTGCAAGGTGTAATATTCATATGCTTAATATCAGCAGGTGTAACAGTCATGTCCTCAGTATCACCAGGTCCTGGTAGGTATAATAGCCATGTATTAAGTATCCTTAAATCCTGACACATGTAATAACAATGTGCTCCTGTAACTGCAATAAATGTGTGCTCTGTACCACTAAGTCCTGGCAGATGTAATAGTCATGTGATCAGTGTCATCAGGTCCTGGCAGATATAATAGTCAAGTACTCAGTATCACTAGTTCCTGGTAGGTATAATAGTCTTGTGTTCAATATCATCAGGATCTGACAGATATAATAACCATATGCTCAATATCACTAAGCTCTGGTAAGTGTAATAGTAATGTGTCTATTATCGCCACAGCCTAGCAGGTGTATTAACTATACGTTTAGTATTGCCAGGCCTGGCAATTGTAATAAGATGACTTAGTGCTGTTACATTGATTTTGATGTCCTTGCTTGTGATTGCTAATCTCAGTCTGGAGGTCATAGTGATTGGATGTACTCACTCCCAGCCTTTCCTGGAAAGGGGAAATAAATCTAATGTAGAATATGGGCATGAATCCTCCATGGGACACCAGTGATAGAGACCCAGCCCTCACCACAGGGTCCGAGACACAGACACACCTCTCACCTGAGTGGTCATTTTGGAAGTTTATTGTCACTATGTACAGGAGTGGAGCACCATGTGACCAGGTAGAGTATGTGATCAGTTGAACCATGGAACCAAGTGTGCCAAATGACCAGGTATCACTCTGCTGTTGGCACTCTTCCCCACTAAAATTTCATAAAATAAGGAACACCCCCCCTCACAATTCCTCTCCCTCTCTGTCTTTCGCCTCTGCCTCTCTACATCTCTTCCCTTTCCAGCTGCCTCTTCCTACCCCTTACTATGCTGTTACATTTCTGGATTTGTTACGATTTGAACATGGAAGGATATCAGTGTCATTTATATTAAATATAGCTCACAGGGGTTTAAAGTAGTAGCCATGTGCTGAGAATGCAAATTAGATCCATCTGATCCAGCTGATGAAGTGGTTCTTCCTGTCTATCACTTCAACTTAAGACAATGGAGGCTCTTTTAGGCATTCCAGTAAACATTCACACCTATTATGTTGGGATGCTGCCATTCATTTGAACCAATAGGCAGGGCATAGCTGCCAGAGGACCCACAACTGGGAGGGCGACAGCTCGTTCGATTGGTGGCTCAGCTAGCCTATCCCTGGACACAGAGAACTGGGGGAGGTTCAGAGGTCAAGTCCTTAGCTTCCAATCTAGCTAAGGAAAAAAAGGAACAAAGAAGCACATAATCAAGGACAGTCTCATTTGGATGGGATGGATGGGAAATCAGGTCTAGGGAATGAGGGTACTCTCTTTAAGTTTAGGTTCAATCAGTTTCTGAGAACTTTCTGGTCAGAACAGTGCATTTAGCTCACTAACAAAGACAGTGTGGTGTGGTTTGTTATTTTCTATATTACAAGGAGTGTTACAAAAATAAGTTGAAGTAAGGTGAGATTTACTCTAACTTTATTCTGTTTTTTCACTTATTGTTTGTAAAAGAAATCAGCCTGTTGATTTATAATTGGCCTCATGCAACTAAAGTGTTCATCAGACTTCCTTTTGCAAGTCTGGAGAAGTGCACGTGGTGAATCAATCAGGATCACAGAATCCACTTCATATAGTAATCGGTTTCATTGTTGGGGGTGTCTGGTCATATGATCTCGGGACTAAACATCGGGCAATAAAGGTAAGCTCCTGATCATAAGAAAAGCAGGCTCTGCTTACAAGAGAGACCAGTGATACTGAACCCAAATTAACATCTAGTGTAGACCCGAAATTTGTAATCATGCTGACCACCATTAGCCCTCCACTTCCCCATCTCCACCATTCTTTCTCCCTTCCTTCTTCTTCCTCTCCTCCCCACTCCCCATCCACCACTCTCCTTCTCCCACCCTCACTCCCACATATGAAACGGAAAGAAACAAAGTTGCACCAACAAAATACGTTCAAACCCACCATGTGCAGTTGCCAGGGCCACAATTCAACAAATGTCCTCAGGATGGATTCAGACTCCTGTTACCATAACAACCGAAAACAAATCGGAGGTCGCTTACATTTTCAAGATCTTCTACAAAAATAGTTTTCTGGTCTTATGAAGATTTAACAACAGATCCTGGAACCTGAAAATCCCTAAAACCCATCAGAAATTTCACATCAATAAGAAACAACATGACAAACAGCATAACCCATACCCATGAGATCAGTAAGAATGAATAATTATTGTATGCACATTATTTAAATGATAGCTGCATTGCCTTTCAAAATTATCTTTATTTTTATCCAGTATGATGCAGGGCCAATGTACAAGCAAGTCACGACAAAAATCCAGACACAGGAGTTGCTCAATAGGCTGAATGACCTGCTGCAGTCTTTCTGAGTTTTCTCTTTTCATCAGCTAGCCAAGTTCATGCTGCTTTGAGTTTAGAAGTGGCTTATTATACTGTGCCACTGAGCTCAGATTTTGGGCAGTATCTTCCCAGGAGCCAGTGAATACCTTCAGACAGTGCTTGAGGCTGTCCTTGTACTTTTTATACTGCCTTTCTCACTTCTGTTTGCTTTCCGTTAGCTGAAATTACATCACTCTTTCTGGTAGTAGCTCATCAGCAATCGCAGGTACATACTCTACTCGTCTTTGCTGTACTTCCTTGATCATATTGTTACATTTTGAACGGAAATAAAAATAGGGAGAGATGTAAAACAGGCTGCTGATTCGTTATCACCTGTTTTACACCATCGCACAAAGTCTAAATTACCCCCAGGATCTTACAAAGCCTTTCCCATGTCTTCAAAAAGTGCAAGAGCACCACAACATCGGAAGTTGTTTCATTTTAATATTAATTAATATGAATTCATATTAATAACAAGTCAATTTGTTGGGGGTCATTTTGACCTTGTGTGATAATGTAAAATGGGTTATAAAGAATCAACGGCCCGTTTTACATTTCTCCCAATTTTTATTTCCATCGAAATCAATAGAAATAAAATTTGGGAGCGATGTAAAACGGACTGTCAATTCGCTATCACCAATTTTACATTATCGCACAAGGTCAAAATTACCCCATATTGAATGAATGATAAATAAGCAACTATAAAATAGTAACATGATACATTTTTCTTACGGTAGATATATTAATCAGCTCCTTGAACAAAAACAATAAATGGTCAAAGTCTATATGCTAAGCTATTATTTTGTGTAATTATCCTTTGTCTACACAGGGACAGTAATTTTGACTTTGTGCGAGTGTAAAACGGGTGATAGCGAATCAGAAGCCCATCTTACATCTCTCCAGATTTTTATTTCTCTTGACTTCAATGGAAATAAAAATCAGGAGAGATGTAAAACGGGCTTTCAATTTGCTGTCACCCATTGTACACTATCGCACAAAGTCAAAATTACCCCCAGTATTCTTTTCTTGTAATCTTTCTAACTACAGGAGTCAAATTGGTCTAACCCATGTTTCTCTGAAAACTCCAACTGATTCAACTCAATTCCGCTCAGCTCCTTGAAAAGTGTCAATTCATTAATTATCCGTGGCAACAATTGCTAGGCTTCCTGGATTTTAATAACTGTCAGCTACTTTCAGTGTTACTGCTTTTTAAAAAATTCATTCATGGGATGTGGGCGTCGCTGGCGAGGCCAGCATTTGTTGCCTGTCCCTAACTGCCCTTGAGAAGGTGGTGGTGAGCCGCCTTCTTGAACCGCTGCAGTCCGTGTGGTGAAGGTTCTCCCACAGTGCTGTTAGGTAGGGAGTTCCAGGATTTTGACCCAGCGACGATGATGGAACGGCAATATATTTCCAAGTCAGGTTGGTGTGTGACTTGGAGGGGAACGTGCAGGTGGTGATGTTCCCATGTGCCTGCTTGTGTTGGAGATAACTGAGCAAACATTCCATGCTCCAACACTCCACTCTGGAAAAAAATTTCCCCTAACTTCTCTCCTCACTTTCTTGATGACCATTGCCACTGACTCTCCAACCAGAGGAAATAGTCTTTTCTTAACCACCCTGTAAAAACATTTCATAATTTTAATGTGCACCAAGAGTTGTACCATTTCCACTTCCATTTCTTAATTTTATCTACACAGATTCTGTCTGAATGTGACCCCCATAACATCCTTGTCGTCTAGCTCTACGACCTTATTAACATTGTCACCTCACCCAATTTTATTCCCTCCCTATCTCTCCTGAAAATGTTATAACTAGGAATATTAAGTTCCCAGTCCCACCCAAACTTAAGCTACATTGCCATTATAGCATTCTATATCATATCCCTCCATAGTTATTAATACTACTATCTATCCACGCTGCCACAATGTTGCTCCAGATCACCCTCCTCTGAGTAATTGTCATGATGTGGAGATGCCGGTGATGGACTGGGGTGGACAAATGTAAGGAATCTTACAACACCAGGTTATAGTCCAACAATTTTATTTTACAATCACAAGCTTTCGGAGATTATCTCCTTCGTCAGGTGAGTGAGTGAAAGGTTCTCAAATCGCATATCTTATATTAGGCTGGGACACCATCACACCAATCAAAGGTGTCGTTGGTGTTCAGACAGGTTAGCCACAGAAAACAGTAGGTCCCAGTATGCTGAATACACAGTGGGCCTGATTTTACCAGGCCTGCGGGTTTCCGGCGGGTTGGGTTTCGGGTGCGTGGCCTCCGCGCCCGGTGAAATTAGTGGGTTGCCCGCGCGATCGTAGCAGGCAATCCACTAATTGGAATCACTTACCTGCTCCTCCGGGGTCCGCACTGCTGGTCTGCGCGTCGGGCGGGCTGCGCATGCGCAGTACGATCTGTCAGCTGGAGGCTCTCTAGTTAAAGGGGCAGTCCTCCACTGACAGATGCTGCAACCAATGGAACAAATTACAGCATGGAGCAGCCCAGGGGGAAGGCTGCTCCCAGTTTAATGATGCCTCACCCCAGGTATCATCAGATGGGGTGCGGAGGAGGGGGAGGACAGAAATCTTCCACCCGGCGGGCGGGAGGAAGCGGCCTGCCTCTGCCACCAAGAAGGACTGGCTCGAGGTGGCAGAGGGGGTCACCTGCACCACCAACATATTGCCCACCTGCATACAGTGCAGGAGGCGCTCCAATGACCGCAGTAGGTCAGCCACAGTGAGAACACGTAGTCTTTCCCCTACACTCCGTCTGCCTCAACACTGCCCCCACCCCACATCTCCTTCGGCACCGCCAACACTACTCTGTCACATCACCCCTCATACCCACTCAAACCCCATCCTCATCTTACCTGCACCTACTCACCTCGCCAGTACTCATCCTGCCACTAACACACAACCCAATCCTCATACAATCTCATGGCTCTATCCTATACTCACCCTCTTGTGCATCTCTCTCACGGCCAGCCTCACTCAACCTGCCACCACCTGTGCTGCAGCCACAGGGCATGCATCACATATGTGCAGTAGGCAGCGTACGGCAAACGTGTCGTGAGCATGAAGGGGATGCACAAGGGTGTCTGAGGGTTTGCCATGGGTGTTACCTATATTGAATTTCGGAGCAACAAACATCACACATTATATTGGCACCACCACTGCCATGTCTCCCCGAATCCTGTCTGTTGTGTGCAATAATGCCCGCTCCTGGGTATCACTATGAGGACCCATCACTGATGCCACCCATTGTGTTACTGCAGAGTAGGTGCAGGTGTATTTGCAGGGCTCTTCCGCGCAGATGACTGAGAGACATCGGCGGTGTACCCGGCTGCACCCTGGAAGGATGCGAAGGAGAAGTTGTGGAGGGCAGTGGTGACTTTGGCAGCGACAGGTAAGCAGATGGTGCTGGGGCCAGCCAGGAGCAGCTCGGCATGAAAGAGGCTGCAGATGTCCACGACTACATGTCGAGTGAATCTGCGCCTCCGTGTGCACTGCTGCTCGGAGAGGTCCAGGGAGCTGCGCCTCGGTCTGTGGACCCTGTGGCGAGGGTAGTGCCCTCTGCGACGCGTCTCTCTCTGCGGTAGCTCTCCCTCCTGCTGTACAGGTGGATGTGTCACAGCACTCTGTTGTGGAGCTCCACGTGTCAGAGGTGGACGGCGTGGATGGCGAGGCTGGTGATGCTGTTCGTCCTCCGAGGGGGTCATGACTGCAGCTACGGCGGCCCCCATCCGCAATATGTACATCTGAGGGGGTCCGCAAGGTAGGCACATCTCTCCGGACCCCGGGGTGAGTGTGCAGGTTGGTGACTGTGACCGTCCGGAGGGGGGTGGTGGAGGCCACACTTTGTCCCAAGTGACAGAGCGGCCTCCTGCAATGGGTGAGGGTCTCCCCCCACCACCTGTCAAATGTACCTTTGCAGCTGCCACAGGCTGACGTCTGCAACACGTCCAGTTCAACTAGGACTGTTGCCCCCAGTGTGTGAAACAGTCCCATGTTTCCCCAAAATCACACACAGTCCCTTAATCAGGTCAGTTAATGACCTGAACAAGCAAAATAAATAACCTCAAGTGGCATCCCGCTGGCTTTAATTGCCTGCAGGATTCCCACCAGCGGGGGCCACGCACGCACCCCCGCACGTCATCAGGGAACCCGGAAGTGGGTGGGATCGTGGCGCGATCCGGTCACGTGACTGGATATCGGGATTTTCGGGGCCCCCCCCGCTGGAAACCCACAGGAAACCCGACGGTAAAATCGAGCCCAGTGTGTCAAATTACACAGACAGAGAGAAAGAGACCCGAAAGGCAGAGAGAGAGAGAAAGAGAGAATATTAAAAACAGATAACTTTTTTTTCCCCTTGCTGGTGGGGTTACGTGTAGCGTGACATGAACCCAAGATCCCGGTTGAGGCCGTCCTCATGGGTGCGGAACTTGGCTATCAATTTCTGCTTGACGATTTTGCATTGTCGTGTGTCTCGAAGGCCGCCTTGGAGAACGCTTACCCGAAGATCGGTGGCTGAATGTCCTTGACTGCTAAAGTGTTCCCCGACTGGGAGGGAACCCTCCTGTCTGGCGATTGTTGCGCGGTGTCCGTTCATCCGTTGTCGCAGTGTCTGCATGGTCTCGCCAATGTACCATGCCGGGGCATCCTTTCCTGCAACGTATGACAGGAGGGTTCCCTCCCAGTCGGGGAACACTTTAGCAGTCAAGGACATTCAGCCACCGATCTTCGGGTAAGCGTTCTCCAAGGCGGCCTTCGAGACACACGACAATGCAAAATCGTCAAGCAGAAATTGATAGCCAAGTTCCGCACCCATGAGGACGGCCTCAACCGGGATCTTGGGTTCATGTCACGCTACACGTAACCCCACCAGCAAGGGGAAAAAAAAGTTATCTGTTTTTAATATTCTCTCTTTCTCTCTCTCTCTGCCTTTCGGGTCTCTTTCTCTCTGTCTGTCTAATTTGACACAATGTGTATTCAGCATACTGGGACCTACTGTTTTCCGTGGCTAACCTGTCTGAACACCAACGACACCTTTGATTGGTGTGATGGTGTCCCAGCCTAATATAAGATATGCGATTTGAGAACCTTTCACTCACTCACCTGACGAAGGAGATAATCTCCGAAAGCTTGTGATTTTAAAATAAAATTGTTGGACTATAACCTGGTGTTGTAAGATTCCTTACATGAGTAATTGTCAGTAATAGAATGTAATCTGATTTTTTTTCCATTAAAAAGCATTTGTTGATGTATTTAAGAGTGGTAACCTGGTGCAGTTTTGTTAGTGCAGCTGTAAATGGGTTTAACACCAAAAAAAACATTTTTAATAAGAGTGTTCAATCCTTCACCTGTGTGTAACTTAATTTAAAATCACTGAAAATGACTTAAAAAAACTATACTGAACCATTTACTAGTTTCATTGGTGTAAACTAGTCAGTTTCTTAGTAAATTAAATATTTTTTGATACGTAAAAACTTCAAAAACGTGCTTACTAGTGCCTGTGCACCTAAGAAAATGAACTCAATTTGAAGAGCCTTCCCGAATTAGTGCAATCGGTGGAAACTCGCAATGTTGACCAGTTTTGTGTGCGAGGCCTGATCCGGGCAAATTGAATCTTAAACCAGCATCAAAGATGGTGGAAAACCCGAAGTAAGTGGTTTTGGGTGTAACTCACTTACATTTAAAATTCCCCGATCTTTTGAGCTGGTTCGGCCGATCGCGCTGGAATCTGGGCCCAAGACTAGCAGAAACAAATGGAAACTCTACCCTGTGCTCTCTAACTGCCTCTCAATACCGAACTCCCTCTAAGGATGAACTCCCGCTGAGGCTAGACCGTACACTCTTCTAGTCTTTCACACTCCACTGGCCTCTCGCAGTTTGAATTAACCTCTTGCTATTTAGCTCAAATTTATACTGTCATCATTTACATAATAGCTGAATTATTTCCCAATCCCCTCTGTTAAGGTTAAATTCCACACTATTCTGGCCTTTCACACTCCACTAGCCTCTTACTGCTCGAGATTCAAAAAAAAATGACATTACCATTCTAAAGATTCCATGTGACGAACCTTAAAAGGCACAGATTAATGGAAGATGAAGAGGAACTTTATACATGGACATCTAAAAAAAATTTCAAGCTTGCATATATTGCAATAACTGACCAACAGCTTCAAAAAACCTGACACAGCCCACCCACCCCACAAAATGGACAATTAAAAAACAGCCCTATATATAATCCTTATGACAATGGTGACAACTTGCATTTATATAGAACTTTAGCGTATAAACACATCCCAAGGCGCTTCACAGAGTCATGAGGTAAAAATGGTAAGTAACATGTGCTTGAATGGTTCCAATGGCCCTGCCCTCCAGCTGATCTAATTGGCTCATATTGATGACCTCCAAAAGGACCCTTGGAATTCCCGTAGGGGTTCTCCTGATCTCCTGTGGTATGTGCGCCAGAAATTCCGGGCCGTTTCTTCGGGGTTTTCGCTGATCTCCCGCCAAAATCACAGCGGGAAATCTGGATAACCCCCACAGAAATTCTACCCCAGAGATTTCTTTCCTTCTGAAACATTGAGAAGCTGAAATGCAAGCTGAAACATTAAAAAAGCTGGTGTTTGGCTTATATGAGTGGGCGGGGGGCAGGCTAAGGTGGCCAAGGTACGCCTCTATGAAAGATAAAATTATATAAATATTAAAACACGGGTCTAAAATGCACACGTGTTGCAGTGTGACTTATTAGCAACGAGTGTCTGTGTGTCACGTGTGCGGTCACAAGACAAGACAGACTGGAACTGACTAGACTTTGGAGATTCTTTACACAGCATCGCAAGACACACATCAATTATGGTCAAATTAATCAGCTCACTCCACTAAAGCAATGGAAATGGCTAAGCTCAAGCCCGTTTGGAAAGCAACTGGTATTAATCTGCCTGCTGAAGCTAGGAAACAAATCAGGCCAGGGCTTAAGCACACTGGATTTCAATTCCAATAGGCTGGGATTTGCACCTCTGAACAAATCAGACAATCTGTGCTGTGCAATTGTCCTTTTTTACTGAGCCAATTATATAAAAGTTTTAGAGAGCGAGAGAGGCAGACAGACAGAGACAAAAACAAAGAAGGAAACAGGAAAAGAGAACTAGTGAAAGGCAAAGAGACAGAGAGAAAGAGGAAAGGACTCAATGAGGGAGTGTGAGGGAATAAGTGATAGAGAAGTGATGGAGTGAGGGAACAAGTGAGGGAGCAGTAAATCAGCGAAGGGCTGAATGAGGGAACGTGCGTGTGAATGAGTGAGGGTGGTGTGAAATGTGGAAACAAAAGCGTGACTGAGCAGGGGAACAAGCGAGTGAGAGTGAGGGAAGAGTGAGTGAGGGAACAAGGGAGGAATTGAGCAAGGGAACAAGTGAGAGAGGGAGGAAACAGGACAGCGTGTACCATTACAAGGTACATGGGAACTGAGTTCAGGTTACGGCCCAAACCTGTTTCAAGCATGTACCCTTTCTGTGACCCTAATTTGTTGATTTTATAAACTTGATGAGGGAACTACTTATAGCTATAACAAGATTAAGATTCAAATGAAAGGACTTCATAAGCTGGTTATTGGATGAACTCCTTTTTTTACATCAATACAAATCCTCACAGACAAAGGCTTCTCCATACTTACATGACAAGGTCAGTTCAGACATTCAGCTGCAGTGGCTGTCGCATTACTCATTCTACTGCCCATGGAGGCGGGGAAAATGGCCACAGAGGATAAAATAACCAGAACAAATAAGTCATTATCTTCACACTGGAAAATAGAAAAGGCTCCTGTTCAAATGCTTCAGATGATTTAATAGAGAGAGTTTATTGTATTAACATAATCAAGCATTTCACTTAATGAGAGCACATAGCCAGACATCTGCCAGATTATTCTTCATATGGCATAGTAATAAAAGTACTGTCCGTGGACACCAGGGCAAAGAAGAGTTAGCAGTGACAGAATAGGGAGGGCAGGTCTGAGAGATGGAGGAAGAGGAAGGGCAAGGGGATCTGAGCACACCCCAGCCTCCGTGAATGAATTTTAAACTAACACATCCAACTTCACACCATGGTACAAGCAAGTGTCTGAGTACATTTTGGCATCATACTGCATACTGCTCCACTGCATGGAAGCTATGACTACCAGGATGATATTTCAAATCATATGCCATGAATGAGGAAACCCAGATTCTTGGAGGCAGCTTTAGCATTGAAAGAGATGCGGGAGTTCCATTTGAGCCAGAGGATGGTGAACCAGTAGAGGGCAGATCAAAATGCAATCCTAACTACTGGGTCTCTAAGGCAGACGGTGGGATGGAGATTTTGTTACCGGAGGTGTCGTAGGCCATCTTTCCCAAAATCTTTTATTCACATTTCCCAGAACACACTAAATACTGAAAAAAATTCCAATCCAGACAATCCACATGTACTGGATTTGGATACATGCTTAAGCCTTGTCTCTGGACTCCATAACTGATGGCTTATTTGTGGGGAATAACACACAAGCCTAGAAATGACTGCAATGATAGAATATGAACACTTCACTTTTCGTACGACATTCCTCTATTATTTTTAATTATATGCAAATGGCAAACAAATGTTTAACAAACATTACCATTGTTTGTACACTAGTATCGCAAACTATCATTTCTAGGCTACCGTACCAAGCCTGGATAATTTGTAATATTGCGCAGAGCAAGGGGAAAAGGCTCAGAAAAGAGAGCACACTGGCTTCAACAGCAGCTGGTTACTCTCTGAGCTGGGCTATTTATAAAACTCGCAGTCCTATTATTGACCAAACTGAGGTGTGAGATTCTTCTTGTGGCATTTACTGCAACAAAGTAGTGGAGCTCGCTTCTCGAGGGAGCTCCCATCTGTGGCGACAGCAACTCAGGAGAGTTTGTGACACATCCCCACCGGAAGATGCCGCTGCCATTGCTACTAATGATCAGACTTTGCCGGGAAATGTTGCCCTGACTCAGCACCTGTAATTGGCAGAAGTATGACACAGGTTAATAAAAAAAAAGCAAACCAAGCACTGGGGCTCGTTTCTAGAGGGATAGAATTAAAAAGCAGAGAAGTTATGTTAAACTGTATAGAACCTTGGTTAGATCACACTTGGAGTACTGTGCACAGTTCTGGTCTTAGGATATAGAGACATTGAAGAATGTGCAAAAAAGATTCACAATGATGATACTAGAACTAAGAGGATACATTTATCAGGAAAGGCTCAACAGGCTGGGGCTTTTTTCTCTAAAAAAGAGAAGGCTGAAGAGTGACCCGATATAGGTCTTTAAGATAATGAAAGGGTTTGATAGGGTAGACGTAGAGAAAATGTTTCCACTTGTGGGGGAGTCCAAAACTAGAGGTCGTAAACATAAGATAGTCACTAATGAATCCAATAGGGAATTTAGGAGAAACTTCTTTACCCAAAGAGTGGTAAGAATATGGAACGCATTACCACAAGGAGTAGCTGAGGCAAATAGCATAGATGCATTTAAGGGGAAGCTAGATAAGCACATGAGGGAGAAAGGAATAGAAGGGTATGCTGATAGGGTTAGATGAAAAGGGGTGGGAGGATGCTCGTGTGGAGCATAAACACCAGCATGGACCAGTTGAGCCAACGGCCTGTTTCTGTGCTGTGGACTCGATGTAACTCAATGTAACTGTGAACAAGCCTTTCACTCAGCCCTCAATTTCATACAAATGATATGTAACAGAAGTGATTCTTCCCAGCCTGAATGACTGCAGAGTGAGGGGTAACACAGAGAGGGACGTATCTGCATCTGGAGTGACTCCTGAGTGAGGGGTGACACAAAGAGGGAAGTATCTGTACCTGGAATGACTCCTGAGTGAGGGGGCGACACAAAGAGGGAAGTATCTATATCTAGAGTGACTCCTGAGTGAGGGGTGTCATACAGAGGGAAGTATCTGTATCCGGAGTGACTTCTGAGTGAGAGGTGTCACAGAGAGGGAAGTATCTGTATCTGGAGTGACTCCAGTGAATCCAGGACAAGGGGGCATAGTCTTAAAATTATAACTAGGCCGTTTTTGAATGAAATCAGGGACTATCTCTTGAGTGAAGTGTGACACAGAAGGGGAATATATACAATCAGAGTGACTCCAGGGTGATGGGTTAACCTTGTAATTTTTTCTGTAGATTTGAATCATATTCTAACTTATTCCACAATATCTGGTGTTTAATGCTACTGTTTGTGGAATTGTAGAGGTGATAAATATTAAAATTGGTGGGGCAATCAAAACATTCCAATTTTAAATTAACAGAACACCCTCATATAATTCTTCTCTATGGCATTTGTTCATTCTAAAAGTGTCCATGTACCTGCAGTACCAGCTATGCCTGTGGGCAGAGCCTTTACAATGTTTAAGCACTTGTCATGTAACGTTAGTTCCAAAACCCAGTACTGGTACATTATTGTGGGCTTGGGAGTCAGCCTGCAATTCCATTGCAAAAGAACTGGATGGCTATGTAGTAACATTTTCCCCTTAGTAAAGTCTCATTGTTATGAAAAGAAAAAAGAAAGGAGCACTAGCATTTATATAGCACCTTTCATGACCTCAGGATGTCCCTAAGCTCTTCACAGCCAATTAAGTACTTTTTGAAGTGTAGTCACTGTTGTAATGTAGGAAGCTCGGCAGCCAATTTTCACACAGTGAGGTTCCACAAACAGCAGTGAGATACATGACCAGATAATCTGTTTTAGTAATGTTGGTTGAGGGACTAGTAATAAACAGGACACTGGGGAGAACCTCTCTGCTCCTTTTCGCATAGTGCCGTGGGATCTTTTACCTTTACCTGAGAGGGCAGACGGGGCCTCAGTTTAACGTATCATCTGAAAGATGGCACCTCCGACAGTGCAACACTTCCTCAGTACTGGTCTGAAGTGTCAGCCTGAATTATGTGCTCAAGTCTCTGGCGTGGGGCTTGAACTGATGACCTCTGATTCTGAGATGAGAGTGCTACCACTGAGCCAAGGCTAACACCTTATGAGAATGAAAGGTAAGTGGTTTTTGAAGTCTAATAATTTTAAACATTGAATAAAAATAAGTGTAAATGTTTCATAGAGAAATTCCTTACTTAATAGAACCTCTCCCCCACAGACAGCGTTTTCTGGACCAGGCAAACTCATTAGTTTGCAACCACTATCTATCTAGACAGATTCCCCGTCTGTATTAGTGGGCACCGTTCTTGTTTCATGGTCATCTGCCCTGCATGAGAGAGAAATTAATGGGCCTGGTGGCCCTTCCCCACCCCTTGCTGAGAGAGAAATTATTCAGTGTGTCACTCCCCCCTCCAGTGACAGACTTAACTAACCTGCTCAACCCCACCTCCCCCACTGAGAGAGTTTCATGGCCTCCCTCCCCCTCCAAGATAGTTTCATGGCCTCCCCTGCCCTCTCATTGGCTCTCCCCCCTTCCCTGGACTGACAGAGTTTCTCGGTCTCACCATGGCTGCCTATCAACTGGCCCCAAACCCCCTTTCCACTGAGAAGGTTTGCTGGCCCCTCCCCACCTTTGCCAGCTGACTCTTTTTTACTGATCTCTTCCCCTCTCGCCGCTGAGATTGTTTTTAAGCCCCTCCCTCGCTCCACCACTGAGATTGTTTGTCGGCCATGGAACATTCTTCCCATTCCTGCCCCCTTCCCCTTCTCACTGCCCTCTCCCCATCTCCTTCTCTATTCCCCTCCATTCTTGTCCTTTCGCCCTCCCTCTTACTCTTCCCCATCCCTTCCCTTGCCTCTCCCTCCCTCCTTTTCTCCTCCCCCCTCTCTCTCTTCCTTTCCATCTCCCTTTACCCCCTCCCTCTTCCACCCTCCCCTGTCTTAGTCCAATTATCCCCTCTTTCATCTGCCCTATAACCCTGCATGACCTGAAAACTACACTTTGTCTGTGCGAGGGATCAACATAGAATCTCTTTTAAACCCTGGTGAGATGGGATTTCTTCACTTTCCTTTAGATGTGAAATCAGATGTGAATATGATTATCTGTGTATAAAAGGTTATTCCGCACTGACCTTCACTTCAAAGATCGTTTTTCCCTGATTTTGCTAATCTTTCCAGGCTCTCCCTGACACATCGCACAAGCTAATTAAAGTTAATTATCAACACAAGGCAATGTCTCAGCAGCAGACTCCCCAGGGAAGCAGCTCCCTTGGGGATGCTGTTGATCATTAGGTCCCACATCAGTTGGTTATTAAGCACCCATCAGACTTCAACTGCCGCTGGACTAATTATTTATTCAACTGTCACTTCACCGGTTATTTATTAACCCATCATTGCACTGGATAATCACCAACCCATCGTTACTTGGTAATCGTTAACTAATCGTGTGCATTGGGTAATTATTACCATTTCATTGCATTATGTTTGAGACCAGCCTATGCACTAGATAATCAGAAACTAGTGACTGCACAGATTAATAATTGACCAACAATTGTGCTGGGTAATCACTAAGTTAAACTGCAATAGCTAATCATTAGATTATCATTATACTGGGTAATCTTTTTGTCTTTTACATTGTATTATCATTAACCTATTACTTCACTGGGTAATCATTAACCAGTCACTGCACTGGTTTATCACTAACCAGTCAATGCCTAAGTAATCATTAGACAATCACTGCTCTGCATAATGATTAAATTCACTGTGCTGTATAATATTAACCAGTCACTGCACTAGGTAATCATTAACCAATCACGGCAGTGAGTAATCACTAATCCTCCACTGGTCTATGTAGTCGTTAACCTGTTACTATGTAGTCGTTAACCTGAGTAATCATTAGCCAGTCACTGCAATGAATCCTAAACATTCATTGCGCTAGGTAATCAGTAACCTATCTCTGCGCTGGGTACTAATTAATCATTCACTGTGTTGTACAATCACTTATCTGTCATCAATAATTGGGTATTTATTAATCAGTAACTGCACTGTGTAATCACTAATCATTTATTCACATTCACTGCATTGTGTAATCATTAACTCAACATTGCAGTGACTAATGCTTGATCATCATTGATGAGTCACATTGTTGGGTAATCACAAAGTCATCACTTCACTGGCTGATGTTTGATAATCACTAAACCATCACTGAGCTGTGGCGACATGGATAATCAACAGCCAATCAATGCACAGGATAATGATTAACCTTTTCCAGTAAGAAGTGGGCTGAACAAGAGGCTTTCGAGTGTCTCATTTCAAGTTTGATTCCTCACTGCCAATTCTGCTTGCTATTGATTTTAAACCTTGTATCACCCATATCTAGTGTTGCATCGACTGCCAGTGGTTGGCACATCCTCAACTTATGTCGATCTTACTCCTTTTCAAGAGATTCCGCATTGATATCCAACTTCAGAATCATTTAACTTTGTCAAGATCTCTCTGTATTGACAGTTGGATCTATTCAAAAGCTCCCTGAAGCGCACAGACAGCCTCCATAAACATTCTTCCCGTGTTCTTATATTCCTCTTGTGGCTATTTTATTTGTAGAGGTTTGATTTTCTTCATTTGCAGCCCTGCCCAACATTGTACTCTCTTCTCCCTGGATGGCAGGCAGGAAGAATTAAGAAGAAAAGTAGCTGAAACCTTTTCTTTACACAAAGAGTAATAGTGTTGTGGAAAACAACATTGAGGTAGACAGTATACATGGGTTCAAGAGACAATTAGATGGCTTCATTGCATAGATGCCGGGAAGTCCAGTGGAGCCAAGAAGAGATGTCGGTGCCTCCACCCGAGCAAAGTTTAGTTGCCCTCAGTGACCTCCTTTAAATATTTTCTTTTAAAATTCAGTGCCCAATTTTAGGTGGTTCACAACTGGATCTCAATGTGTTCCCCACAACCCCCAATGGGTCTGACAGTCAGGGCATACATGCACTGTAAGAATATGGTTTAAAACAAGAATAGTCAAATATCGCATCTTGCATAGCTCGTACAGAGTTCCGAAGCACTTTAACAAGAGGGCGAATGACATTGTTGAACAGGAACCATTTATTTTTCTCCCAGGGATGCCAATGTCAGTGGATTTGCCTGATACTGTCTCGCAACAAAGGGGGTGTCAATCCTTCAACAATAACTTCCACTTGATTCTGGCCCTAGTGGTTATTAAACAACAAGCTTTAATAGATTGACTCCAGCTGTGATCTCACCAAGGCCCTGTATAACTGCAGTAAGACATCCTTGCTCCTGTACTCAAATCCTCTTGCAATGAAGGCCAACATACCATTTGCCTTCCTAACTGCTTGCTGCACCTGCATGTTTGCTTTCAGTGATTGGTGTACAAGGACACCCAGGTCCCTTTGTACATCAACATTTCCCAATCCATCACCATTTAAATAATACTCTGCCTTTCTGTTTTTCCTTCTGAACTGGATAACTTCACATTTATCCATGTTATATTGCATCTGCCATGTATTTGCCCACTCACTCAACTTGTCTAAATTGCCTTGAAGCCTCTTTGCATCCTTCTCACAACTCACAATCCCACCTAGTTTTGTGTCGTCAGCAAACTTGGAAATATTATATTTGGTTCCCTCATCCAAATCAATGATATATATTGTGAATAGCTGGGGCCCAAGCACTGATCCCTGCGGCATCAAGAGGTATGGGAAGAGAGCGGGAATATGGTATTGAGATAGAGGATCAGCCATGATCATACTGAATGGCGGAGCAGGCTCGAAGGGCCGCATGGCCTACTCCTGCTCCTATTTTCTATGTTTCTATGTTTCTATGACTCGTAATAGTACAACTGTTTTCAGGTTACATTAAGTGACAAGCAATTAATACAATCTGGTTTGCTCGCTGACTCAGATTGATCAGATCTGACCTCTGTGGAGGCCTGGAGTGGTGGACTTCTGACTGTCCTCTCGAGAGATCTAACTTTTGGGACCAAGCATTCTCTATCTTTATACTATTCGGCTGCTTTGTTCTGCACGTAAGCATCTCTGGTCTTATCACTTAGTCGTAAGTCATCCCACCGTGCTGACGCCACATCAGCAACTCAAGATAAGCTGTTTTACGTAACGTAGCTAATGACCTCAACCTCCATCTCTGTTTACAAGCTGTTTGTTCCTTTGAGGAATGCGTGGCCTTTCTTATCTGAGTACAACCCTCCTATTCGGCCTTGCACAGCTCCACCAATGATGGTTTTATAGCAACCACATCTCTTGTTTTGGTGTAAACCACCTTCTGACGTTAATGTTATCTATTCTATGGCCTCCCTGATGTTCTGTTGTGTAAGCTGTCATTGTTCTCACAGAGATGCTGAACACCGCCCCCCCTTTAACATTCGCCCCCTTACTAAGATGCTTGGGAGCTCTATGCAAGTTTTGCGAGATGGGATATTTGACTATTTGACTTACATGCTCCAACTGTGCTCCGGGTCCTAATGACGACTCAAGGGCATGGGAATTCCTGCATTCAGAGTCTCTGACACCGGCCCCACCCACCTTCTGATGATAGCTTTGTAGAGGCAGGCAGGGATAAGACCATGCCAGAAATTTTGTCGCAAGGCCAGGCCATACTTATCCAGGTCCCCGGCTTAGTTTCTGACCATTCCGGTGGACTCCTTTTGAGGTTATGCCTGGAGTGACTGTAGAATTCCAGGTCCAAGTATTTCTAGAGCAAGACAGGATTGAATGTGATGGAGGGAATGTCAATGTTCATGTTTCCAGGACGTGCTTCCCCCCATCTTTTGCTAAATCGACCACCGTACACCAATCATCCCTCGTCCCCTGACCTTCTGGAGAGACAGAAAAGCAAAGACTTGCAGCCAATTCAGGAGTCCTCTGGCAGAAATTCCTCTTCAACCTCACACAGATGATCATACAAACTCCAGGAGGCCTCAAACTCACTGGGGATTATCCAGAAATAATTTACTTATAGCTTCTACGCGTAGTGATCATCTTGTTTACAGGAATTCCTCTGGTTTATTCATCTTCCTATTGTTTCATGTTGATATCATTTCAGCCATTTAAGCATCTCCTGTTTTCCATTTAAGCACTTTACATGGCTTCCTGCTTCCTCTCCTTTGTGTGTGTGTGTGTTTTCCCCTCCCCTTCCCTCCCCTTCATTCTGTTCCTTTTTAAACGCTGTTCCTTTGTAATTTATTCCCAGTTCTGAAGGATCCACACCTGAAACCATCAGTTCTCTCCACAGATGTTGACTAACCAGCTGAGTGTTTCCAGCATTTTCTGACTTTATTTCAGATTTCCAGCATTTGCAGTTTTTTTTGTTTTTTTATATATTGGAGAGCTGCCAGTGCCCTTGGAATTAGCCTCAGCAAGAGTTTGTGCCTTCAAGTGGAGAAAATTGGAAATGAAAAAAGTGAAATAAAAAACACAGCAGCATAATTGAGCATCAACAGAACTTAGTCCATTTCAGATCTCTGACAACAACATAGAGCGGGGAATGGAGCCATTATTGTTAAAATCCACACCTCTCAAATGCTATACATTCATTGCAGAAATGTTGTTTTTCCTCAGCTACAAATTTCCACTGGATGGTCCACTTTGCCTTTAGCAGTTACTTTTCATCATCTTTTCCAAAATGGTGTCTTCAGAGTTAAACATTATCTTGTTTGGTTTTTTTTAATATATTGAGAAAGCTGGGTAAAGGGTCAAGGCCCATGATGTATGGCAGCACCAGGTTCAAAGGATAATTGGAAAGACACAATAAATCAAAAAGTAGTGTTTGGGTAGTAGCCAATCTTGCATTTTAAAAGCCTATTCATTGTTGAAGGAAAGGAATCCTGAGGCAGGTAAGGAGTTTCATAGTTTTGGGGTTCTAGGGAAGAACAAATTAGAACAGGAGATTGCACAATGGCCTAGAAAGTGGATGGCGCCTGAATAGGGGCCTGATCCTGATGCTGTGCTGCTTAATGAGACTGGCGGCAGGCCCACGCCAAATTGGTCCGCCCTCTTCATTTGTTTATTATCAGTGAGCTGCGGGCGCCAGTCAGGGCCCCGGAGGCTGCTTGCTGGCCGTGGAGGGTGAGACAATTTGGCCGGCTCGGACAACATCCGAGGTCTTCAGCAGAATCCGGGGGGGGGGGAAGGGGGGGAGGAGGCAATCGAGAGGAGGGGTGGGAAGAGTGGTGGCTAACAGCGGCCCACACATTTGATGTGGAGCTGAGAGGAGCACTCCTGCTCCCCCTGGCTCCACAATAAGGTAAGTAAAAAAGTTAAAACTTACCTTTCGAGTGGTAGGCTCCAATTGTCTCTTTGAGGACCGCTGGTTTGGTAGCTAAGCACCTGAAGAAAGTGACTACAGCGTGCACGACACAGTCTCAATCGAATTTTGCAAAGGGGGCCTGAAACAGGCGTTAGACCCCCGGTTTGCATAAGCAATCCCTAACTAATATGGGGGTTGAGTGTGCACATGCCACCCGCCATATTGGACCTTAGGTGTTAGTTTTACCCCTGTAAGATGGGCGCAGCGCAATCCAATTGCAAGGTCAATATATCTTGATTTTAACACAAGGATGTGGGGGAGAGGAAGAATGTGTTTGGAGCTTAGGATGAAAAGAGAGGAAAGTTCAGAGGAGCAATGATCCCAGTAGTATTGATAAATTAGAGAAAAAGATTTGAGGCTTCATAACGAAGCCACGACTGCCAGAAAAGGCACAAAAACTTTATTTAACCCACATTTGCTTCACAACGAATTTGGGTGTCATACATTGTGAAAAACGGGTGCTGTTTGATCATGTGCACCTCACTGAGGTCAAGCAGTATGTTAATGGCAGACATGTGATGCTATGAAGGGATCCATTACACAATGAAATTCAGGAGGTAAGAAGTGCAGGAAGGAAACGGTGACTGAACGAGCTCCAGAGGACTTGACCCTGTGAGACACATGCAATGAACGCAGTGATAACAGATCAATTAACCTGATTAATTAACTCATAACAACTGCTTGCAAGTGTGGAAAGAGGAGCTGCGGAGTCCACAGGGCTCAACGCTGCCTTTGAAATAAGACTTCTACTCTTTTCAAAAATCAATCTCCTTCGAACCTGAATCATCGGGTAGGGTTATAAGGAGCAGAGAGGAATGTGACTTTTGTAATTCAGTACCTTAATTGAAAAGGGACTCATTAAGAGCCATGTGTCTGTTTAATTGCAAAATAACCCAACACTGAGGAGCTGAGGCCTGATTTTCACTGAACAAGGTCTGAATAATTGCTCATTGAGAATATCCAGATTGAACGTTCATAATTAATAGGGTTTGCATCTGTGGCCACACCTCCACCTGTACCCGAGTCACCCAATTCTAAATCATCATAGGAACACCAGCCAATTAGGCTACACAGACAGCCGGAGTGGAACCAGTGGATTATTAATCAGGTCATGCACATATCCTTTTGAAGGCTAAACACAGGGGAAACCAGATCAAAGTTTCCAAGATTCAAGGGGTATTATAAATTGAACCTTATTAAGTCATTTGACATAACCACCAAGTCAGTAACCCGAGGGCATGCTCAAACTCAAACGCAGGAAAAAATTAGATTTAACTACTTCGCATAGTAGGGTAGATCTTGACTTTGCGCGAGAGTGTAAGACAGGTGATAGCGAGTCGGCAGTCCGTTTTACATCTCTCCCATTGAAGTCAATGGAAATAAAAATCAGGAGACATGTAAAACGGGCTGCACTGCTAATTTCCAAGATCTCACAGTGCAACACTCATAGCATTTGCGCCAATGAACCGCCAAAGGACTTGCAAAGGAGTTGACTCTGCAAATTACTGCAGAGGATTGGCGAGGCAAGTCCCAGCTCAGAGGTGCAAATCCAGCGTAATTGGCCCCCTGGAGTTTCGGGTCAATATTTTTTCCCAGTTTTCTTCTCTCATCCCCTGAAAGCACTGAACCTTACTGCGGTATGGCTGCCATCCAGTACCACACCCAACTGGCCAATCTTCATCCATCAGCAGAGACTGTGAGCACTGACAGACTATTCAGCTACAGGGTGCGTCACAACAGAGCCTCATCCTGTTCTCACCTGACGTCTACACGTGCACGCGTTGGAGCAGGGATAGTGATCAGAATTTTCCCCTCCCTCATCCAGGGACGCTGAGGTCTTTTTATTGCACTCCAGCTGCTTCCCAGGCTGAGATCAGCTAACTCAGCACAGTCCAAGGATTCTGGGAATGAAGAAATTGATATGGGTGGAAACCATAATCATCCTGCTCCTAAAGGAATACTTTAATACTTTATAGTCACTGTCAGGACCGAAGACAGTGTTGGCTAATGTTTTCTACAGTTACAGTTCCCACACCCTCACTTAACAATTCCGAGAGCAGAATCTCTCTGTTCACAGGTTAATGAGGGGATTACATTCACAAAAATCTGAATAATAGCACTGCTGTGTTTCAGATAAGCCTTTGCTTATTTTCCCAGATTTTTTTAATACGTCCAAATCCAGCACTTCCTTCAAGATCTAGTGACACTTGGCAAAGCCCCCTGATAATGGCAACCCTGCTCGGTCTACAAGATCCCCATAAGCACTGTACACTACCCTAATCTCCAGGCTGACAGACTCCACAGAAAACCTAAAGGGATCAATGGAGCAAGATCTAGACTACCAAACAACGGAAGAAGAATGGAGGAAAATTTGGGAAGAAGCCCTCACAATCACCACTTGCACTAAAATGCATGAGGGTCAACTCAAATTCATACACTGAATGTACCACACTTCACATAAATTTCACAAATCCAACTTCTCCCTATCAAATGAATCCTGCAGAGGATGTGGCCAAATTGACACACTCGTATACATTTCAGGTCCTGTACCAGACATTCTGGGCAATCATTTGGGATACTGCAAAGACCACAAACGACCTGCATATCCCATCTGATCCATTTCCTTTCTGCTAGGCCTGTTCCTAGAGGTGCAAGACCCACCTGAGATATACAGACTATCATAATTAACATCTCTAGTGGTAAGAAGATGTATCCCATCTCCAATATAGTGAAATTTTACCCATCCCACTACAAACATAGGAATTGACCACCTTCTGAGACCTGGACCAGTCCGAGTGAGTGATGCCCGGTCTCTAACTGGAACTGAGAAAGTATCAAGCAATCTGGTGCCTGTACTGGAAGCCCATTCAAGAAGTCACCCTCAGAAACACCACAACACATCCTTACAGAGAGAGAGGGGGACCAGCTGATGCATAATAGACCTGGAGCACACCATCATCTGCCCCCAGTTGCACAACAAAAGTGCTCTAACCCAAAACACCTCTAGAAAAGGTAGGATAGCCCCAGTGCACCTATATGCCAGATATTGTCCCCTATGCCACTACAATTGTGAAGTGTGTTAAACTATTGCACAAATACGCACAACTACACAGCCAATGTGCCCTCTAGTAAATGCTGTGCTAAGAACACATATCGCTATGACCTCAATATTCCCGATTTGCAAGGCCCTGTGCCGATTCTTATTGATCCACAATTTGGGTACAAAATTGAGGAGTACATGGTCTCATTAAGCATAGTAATCCCATTTTAAAATTTTGGGGTAGGAGCTTTGCAAGATTGGGTGAGGTTGCACACACAGCATCATCTGTAAAAAGAGGTTGCAGTAGAGTCCTAGGACCTCATTTGCTGAAGCACATCTCTTAAAGTAACAAGGCAAGTTTATCACAATTTATTTTTGTAGTTTCACGTTCCCTTCGCTGCATTTTGCTTCATGCATTACTTGGAGTTGTTGGGTAGGCTCCATTTTTTTATTTTGGATCTCTTTTCCGACCAGTACTCATTACTCTTGCATACTGCTGGCTCGGATGTGGCATCTTGCAAAGAGGTGACGATGGGGATTCTCTTGGAGGTTCTGAATGTGGTGCATAATTGAGATGTGGAAGGGGAGTTTCTGAGGGGGCAACATGTGAAGGTTCAAAGACCCCTGAGGTGTTCTGGCCACACCTGTCACTAACACCCGGACAAGTCAGAGGAGACCTGTCTTTGCTGCTTCCACTTCTCAAGACAGGGTGGCACAGGTTTGGAGCTGTCTGCTACACAATGATTTGCACAGAACATGTGGATCAGGGATGGCTCTTCCTGTGGAAATGAAAGTTACCACAGAATGAAGCTTTCATGCTACCTCATCCTTCCAAAGCACCTCCGGAGACATCTGCTGCAACAGGGAAATCTGCAGTGCACACATATCAGGTGGAAAGAAGGCATCAGCTGGACAGGAAACACAGTTTTCAATGGGTGGCAGGGTTTCTTTGAGTGCAAGAGTTCCCGCTGGTACTTATGTCAGTGTCAGAGCTCTTCATGTCAACCCCATGGCCTTATGAAGAGATAGGGTTTGCACTCAATTACTGTTCAAGTGATATCTGTTCGCCGAAACAGCAGCGTGCACATGAGTTGCCATTTTCCAGGAAGCACCCATGAGGCCTTCATTGTGTGGTAGTCCACACTGCCTGCATTATTTGAAAAAGGAACATTTAGGAGAACAGCGACCACAAAAAATCTGGCTCAGTCCACCCTCTCGGGTTACATACACTCAAAATTTTCAGTATTGCAAAATCAGGGCTAACATGTAAATCAGTGTATGGATTTCCTCTTTAAAAAATGTTTCTACTTTGACTGATAATTGTTAAATGTTCGACTGTTCTTTTACCTGTTTTGATTGTTATATAATTTATTTGTAATAATTAGCTTCTTGAAATAAAGCTTATTCAAAAAAAAGCCAAAGGAAGACCACTGTAAGATCAGAGCAGAGCCATCTCTTTCCCATTTGTCTTGAAATTGGGGAGGTTATGAAAGGGTTGGTAATTGCAGCATTGCAAAAGGCTGCAGCTAGAAAGCACACTGGGATTAATTACAAAGATAAATGCTGTCTCCTCTTTCAAAGGGTTGAGGCCCATGAATATCACCCTCCCACCTCCTCCCAGTTCTGAGGCCCACCTTAAATAGGCAGAAATAGCACACAAACATACATAAGCTTGTTGTGAGGTGTACACTCATTAAATGCAATCAGACCCAGGAGGCATCTCTAACTGAGAATATTGTACAGTTAACTCAGTGAAATGGGAAACTAAAGAAATCATTTTCTATTTAATGCATATTTGGATTTCCCAAGTCACCTCTGTCTTTTCCTGATTTATTTCCCCCTTCATTTTTCACTTTTGTATCCGTTCGTCTCCATCTCTACAGGCGCAACTGGATTGATGGGGCAGGGTCTATTCTATCCATACAAACTCATTCTGAGTGATGGGTAGATGCAGGATGCCAGCTTTTCCATGCCCACACCATTGCCAATCCATGACTAGCGAATGAGAGATGCACTTGTAATGTAAAGACACACAAATCTGTGATTTGCAAATCAATTTTGTCCTTCTGCCCCTGTTTAACTTAGATAACCTCCTAATATCTACATTATTTCTGCATCTCAGCATTTTAAAGACCTGGGGATCATGTCTTCCTCAATTTTCTTTTCTCCAAAGAAAACAAGTTCAGGTCTTCCTCATAAATCACCATTTTGAATCCTTGCATCATCATCTTCATCCTTCTCATTCTGCCCATACCCCTCACCTATACATCACTGAACTTGGGAAAGTGAATGCTGAAAACTTCACTCAGTATTCCAAATATAGCCTCACCAACAATTTGCACATCTTTAGTAGTCCTCACATAAAGAAATAGAGCATTTTGCAGGGCTGAGAAGAAAGGTAGACACTAGAAAAAGAGAAATAGGAAATAGAAAATGGGTGGGGAAGGAGGGGACAATAAGTATGGTCATAGAGAAAGCTTTTGGGAGGTTTTTGAAAACAGGAAGGGAAGTAGCAGGTAGAGGGATTTAGAGAGAGTTCCAGAAAGCAGGACAAGGTGGCTGAAAGAACAGCCACTGATAGTGGAATGGAGGGAGCTGAAAACTCAGTGTCAGAGAAGAGGAGGGTGCATGCAGAGACTTCGGCTGGAGAAGGTCCCTGAGGTAAGATTGGACGATGGCATGGAGGGATTTGAAAACAATGATGACAATGTTTAAATCAATTCGCTGGGACACAGGGAGCCAGTGGAGCTTGGCAAGAATGGGTCTTTATGTGAGGGAGGACGTAGGCTCAGTTCCAAAGTAGTTGTAGTTTGTGGGCAGAGGAGGCAGGGAGGTCAGCAAGGCAAGCATTAGAGAAGTCAAGGCTCAAGGTGATAAAGGCATAGGATTGTTTTTTGGTATCACTGGGGGAGAGGCAGGAGCCGAGTTTTCTAGGGTTACAATTATTTTGTTGGATTTTCATTTGATCAAAGTAATCCAGTGCCCTTGAGATGTATCCCAGTATCTGATTACCCTAGTTAACAACAGTCTCATGTTGACTGGATATTCTCAGTGAATGGTCAATAATCACAAACTAAACCTTTTTCTTTTCTACCGTTGAAATGGACACCTATTCATTGTGCACACTTTAATGCTTCCTGTTCCACCTACTGCCTACAAATGTGCACTCTCCAGCAAGAGTCATTTGATAGTAATCAGAAACTCCTGATGTTTTCTCTTTCTACATTAAATCCATCCGCCATTCCTTGACCCATTTACTTCGTTTTCTCTTGACCCTTTTGGATGCTATCAATCTCCTCCACCTGAGTTGCTTAGTATTATCAACTAATTTTATAATATTACTAGACTTAGCCTCCTCCATATTGCTTATCTATTGTGTAAACACCAAGAGACCTTGAACAAAGCCCTTCATTACTCCACTAATTACTTCTCTCAACAGAATTTTCTACATTTATCAGCACTTTCTGCTTTCTATTGTTAAATAGATTGAAACCCCCCCCCCCACAACTAATTTGCCAGTAATGCACACATCTTAATCTTCTTTAAAAGTCTTGTGTGTTAAACTTTAGCAATGTATTCTGAAAAACCAATAAATTACATCCAATGGTCTGCCCTTGTCTTCAGCTTTAATCCTCTTCAAAGAATCCCAGTCGATTCATGAGGCACAATCTGTTGCATGTGAATCCAGTTTGACTATGCTTCTGGCTTCCAAGCTATTTAGCTAAACATTGATACCCACCTTGCATAATGTTCTCGATCATTTTCCATATTACTAGACTGCGACTGACCACATTACCATTTCATTCTGCTTTTGAATATTGGGAACACATAGCATATAAAAAAGTCAGCACAGAAACAGTTCATTTGGCCTTTTGTGGGTAATTTTAACCTAACCCGACCAGCGGGAAATAGAATGGATCAGATCAGCCATTCGTTTTACAGCCTGCCTGATTTTACTTCCCTTTGGAAAGGTTAGGTTAGGTTAACTTTAACCCCTGCATCTATGGTGGTGTTAGTTCCCCCACAAAAGCTATCTAATCTCATCTCCGTGCTCTTTCTTTGCACCTTTTAATGCTTTTCTTCTTCAAGTGTAAGTTAATTCTTTCATAAATGTCATGATGAACTCAGTTTCAATAGCCACTTGTGATAATACATTCTATACTCTCTGTATGAAAACATTCCCCTTTTATGCTTCTGCCACTAATCCTGAGCTTATGCCTCCCTGTTGCCAATTCACCAATCAGCAGGAATAATCTTTCACCATTTATCCTCTCAAACCTTTTCATAATTTTGAACACCTCTATTGCGTTTTCTTTAATCTTTTTTCTCCAATGAATACAGCCCGAGCTTTCAAGTATCACATCATAAGAGTTGCTCTGGTCACTGTAACAGCATTGCAAAAGCATTCACAAAATTTTCTCTTGACTGGTATTTCCAGCAAAATGACAAATCTCTGCTTCTGAAAGCGTTTACAATTTCACTTAAAGGATCAGAGGCAGATGGAGATAAAGCAAAGCAGATTCGGAGATAGAGAGATGCACTGAAAGATAAATGACAGAGAGAACGAAGGAGAGACACACTGAAGAATCAGAGACAGAAGGAAAGACTCACTTAAAATGTAAATGATTAGTATTTGATAGGAACATTAAACTATTGCTGTTTCACACCTGTAAGTGTGACAGTTTTCAACACAGAAGGAGGCCATTTGGCCCATTGTGCCAACACATTTCTGGACCAATCCAAAACTAATCCCACTGCCACACTCTGCCTTCATAGCCTTGTATCTTCCTGTGCTTCAAATGTTTATCTATGTTTCCCTTAAAAGATGAAATGCTCTCTGCCTTACCTGCTCCCAGCGAAGATATGAAAACAACAACCAACTATCTATCCCTGCTGCTATACTTCCTCTTATAACATACACCTGAATTTTTCTAATGAGCTTCTTGTGAGATATGAAGATGAAATTACTAAATACCTAGAATGAAGAAAAAATAATTAGAAGCAGGCAACACAGATTTCAGAAAGGAAGGTTGTGCTTGACAAACCTAATAGAGTTCTTTAGAGAGGTAAGAGATATGGTGGATGGGGGAAATGCAGTGGATGTGGTGTATATGGACTTTCAGAAAGCCTTTGACAAGGTACCAGCCAGGAAACTATTGGAGAAGATTATGGGGTATAGAATTAGGGGAAGGGTGGCAAATTGGATTAAAAACTGGTTTGAAGGAAGGAAACAGAGAGTAGGAGCTAAGGGCAGTTTCCCAGAGTGGTGGGGAAGTGGGTAGTGACGTCCCTCAGTGTTCTATTCTGGGACCACTTCAGTTCACTGTGTACATCAATCATTTACATAAAGGGCTAGAGAGAGTGGTGTCCAAATTTACAGAGGATACTAAAATAGGAGGCATAATAAATTAATCTGAGGACCAAAGGATGCAGCAAGGGGATATTGATAAAATGGTGGAATGGGCAAAAAGTGGCAAAGGTAATTCAATGTCATTGAGTGTGATGTAGTACGTGAGATCAGGATATTTCAATAGACTTTGTGTATTCCCTACACATTTTTATGTGTGGAGGAGGGTTGCGTCAGCTGTGGTGGGGGGGGAGTGGGAGGGGCAGGTGAGGAGGCGGGGAGATATTGGGAAGTCTGATGTGTAGCAGCTCAAGAGCTGCAGCACCAAAAGAAAGGCAGCTTTTTTTGTTCGAGGTTAACCGCACAACATGGTTGGGCTGTACGCACCGCATTCAGTCCTCTCTGATTAGAGGATCTCTGAGGGACAAGCAGCAAAGAGCAGAGAACCCAAAGTAAGTCCTCTTTTCTTCCAGGGACAGCTCTTGTCACTAGAGGTCGTCTGGCTGTTGTTTTTTGGACACCAGTCAGAAGGCCCCTCTTAGGCTTGCAACAGCGACTGGATTTCCATCCCCATTTCCAGGCTCAAGGCTCTGCCAAGAAGTGGGCCTGTGCCAAGGACACATCATGGGTAGGGTAATGACTTGACCCCGGAAATACAGGTGGGTTGCAGTTGTGTATCTCGTCTGCATGATGCCCAAGTACAGGGAGTGGGAAATCTGCCCCTCTGTGTCTATTCCCTGCCCACCACATTATTCACCCTTTAAGTGAAGAAAGTCCTGTTGATATCTGTTCTATTGTTTTTCATTAGTTTATATTTATGACCTCTGGTCCTATTATCCTGCCTTATTTTAAAGTAAAATCACGATTTACCTGAAGCCATTTAATATTTCAGACACTTCAGCAAGGCCCCCTCCAATGTCTTTTCTCCAGGCTGTAAAGATTGAGTTTTCAACCTTTCTTCACAGCATAACCTTCTTACACATGAAATCATTCTAGCTTTATTCTGTGTACCTTCTCCACCGTTTGAATATCCCGTTCATGGTGTGGTGGCAAGGACTGTACAGAGTACTCCAAGTATTGTCTGATCAATACATCGCACAGCCTCAGCATAACCTCAGTAAACCTGTATTCCACTGTTTTTGCTATTTATCTCAGCATTTTGTTAGCTTTTGTTACAGATTGACAGTGATGAGTCCATTGTTATTTCCAGGTCTCTCTTGGTCACCGTGTGATAGTTTTATTCCCTTCATTTTATATTTATGTTGCACATTATTTCATCCCATGTACAATACTTTGCATTTGTCAGTATTAAACTTCATCTATTATCTGACGGCTTATTTTCCACAGGTGCTTCAAATTCTTCTGTAAATATTAAACAACACCGTTAGTTTTTGCTGCTTTCCTTATTTTAGCAGGAACCACAAATCTGACAGACTTGCAGATGGTTTCTGAATGAAACAGAAGAACGAAGGCCCTGGTCTCAGCAGCCACAACGGGTGCATCTCCAGTCCACGCCTGACCTCTGTGGCCAGAAAATCCATTGGGAGAGACCTCCTCTGCCCTCCCAGGACCCCATCCACATCAGTCACGTTCCCCTTTCCAATGGGGCAAACTCAATTTTATCAGGGGTCCAGGCCACTTCCCTGGTCTCTTCTACTGGGGCCCACTTGCATCCATCCGGAGGCCAGAATTGCTCGTCCGTCTCAGTGTACTACTTTCTAGTGTTATACAGTGCTCCCTTCTAAGCCAGGGAAGCTAGAACCCCCCAGTGTTGGGAGTCCTTTCCCTCAGTTGCACCCTTGACATCATTGGCCTTGTACAGGAGAGATTGAAGTTCCACCCTTTACAATGCCAACTGGGAATGGGCAGTGTGTTATGGCAGGAGTCTGGCGGAACCTCATGAAAATTCAGGACCAGAATTCTGGCTCCACAATTGGCCTTTATACCTCTGGGCTAACAAAGGGAAAATTAGACATGGTTTCTGCCTCTGACTGTTAACCAGTGAAAGGTGTGTATGTCAAGTGAGAATCAGCTTCAACATTGATGCCTTCCACAGTCAAATAACCTGTCGATTCTCACTGAATAGGTTCCTATATAAAGAATGGCCACTTGGGGTGAGGTACCAAATGGCTTGCTGCAACTGAAGCTTGGAACCCCAGCAAGAGCCAGCACCTTCGGGAAAGGAAATTAAGGGAAAAATAAAATTCTCACTGATTTGCTCAGTTGTTTTTTTGAGGGTTTTGAGGCCTATCACATCTGGTCCAGATGCCTGCTAAAGATTTATTGCTTTGGGTTTCTTCATAATGTGCATAACTGACCTCGACATAGTATAGATTCTTGGACGAGTTGTACCGAATCTGGAATTTGTCCACACTAAGTGTCACTAATGTACATGCTTCAGAATTTCTAGGAACAGGGAAATACTACTAGATTCAAAAAGGCTGTTCCTTTTTTACGATAAATATCAACCCCACCCATCCACCTTCTCACCAAATCTCTCAATCCTTTCTTTCTCCAGAAACACATTCAATTATCTCATGAACCTAAAGAAGAAAGACTTGCCTTTATATAGCACCTTTCATGACCTCAGGATGTTCCAAAGCTCTTTGCAGCCAATGAAGTACTTTTTGAAGTGTAGTCAATGTTGTAACATAAAAAAATTGTTCTTCAGTGGTATTCTTATTGCACAAGTCTATTGCCTTTTTGGTGAAAAGGTTCTATGTGACTTCCCTTCTTAATTCTAATTTACTAAATTTTTTAATTGTTTCCTGTGATTGCTGAACCTTCATTACAGTGAATAAAGTATTTTTGAAGTGTAGTCACCATTGTAATGTGGGGAAGTGCGGCAGCCAATTTGTGCACAGCAAGGTCCTACAACCAGCAAGGAAATACTGACCCGATAAACTGTTTTAGTGATGTTGGTTGAGGAAACAGCACTGAGATAAGTAACCAGCAATGAGGTAAATGGGGGTAGAAATTGAGGGCCAATTTCAGGTACAAAACTTCCCAAGCCCATAGGACGCCTGAAAGCCGATATTGGGTAGAGTCACTTTTTAGGCGTCTGTGGCGGCTGCCTAAAACATGCATAAATGAGGAGCCCAACACCAATTTTAGCCCCCTGGTAGAAATTGGTTTGAAATGTGCATAAAAGCGCTGGGCCTGCTTTGCTCAGGATTCTTTAGCAGCCGCTGCGGCCTAAGCAGGGGCCGCCAACAAAAGGTGAGTTACAATTGTTCCTGTAGAGCCAGGAGGAGCAGGAGTGCTCCTTCGGCTCCACAGTACTCCTGATCGCAAATCCTCCCCCCACCCCGCCACCACCTCTCAATCACTGCTTCGGTGATAATTTCTATGACTCTTGCTTCTGAGAGCTTGTGAACCAAGTGTTTGAATATAAGACAGGCAAAGTCACAATGTAGATTTTCATCCCTACTGATCAGCTCATTGTAGAAAGTCAGGCCTGGCATTAACCCTCGCTTCTTTAACCAGAGAACAGCAGCAAATGAACCAAAAAAAAAAATTCCCTCAACAGCAGCGAAGCCAGCCACTCGCTTCCCAAATATGGACTCATTTGTTGCTTCATTCCCCTCCTGGGACTTACCTTTGTCGCAGCTGCCGGAGAGGCAAGCGACCCAAAATACATCTGTATCAAATGTGCAAGCTGCCTATGTAGGTGCCGGCAACTCACCCAGATAATGTTAATGAGGCCTGAGATCCAATTTCAGGCCTCCCAGTTGAATTGCACACTCCATGTGCGAAAACAGTCTTGAAGGAATTTCTGGCCCATGGCTTTTTAATGATGTTGGTTGAGGCATAAATATTGGCCAGGAGAACACCCTGCTCTTCTTTGAATAGGAACGTATGAATTGCTGGATGAAAAGGACCAAGATCCATCTAGTTCACCTTCCACCATCCTGGTAGTCGCATGATACAATCATAGAGTTGTTGACTAATCATAGCAATCAATTTCTATCAATTAGTCTACAAAGACCGAAACATAAAACAAGAAAAATCCCTGTGGTAGAAAACCTTGGAAATCATAGGTCCAAAGTTCCCTGTTCCTCCCAAGCATGCTACACTTACCATGTGTCATGCCTCAAGTTACTCATATACTGTATCACAAAATATTATTTTCTGAAAGAAATCTATCTAATTTGCATTTGCATGAATCAATACTATCTGCTTTCACTATCTACATTGGGAACCTGTTCCATAGATTGACCACTCACTGAAACAATGTTTCCTCAGATTAGTTTTGAATTTACTCCCCTTCAAGTGCAGGTTGCGTCGTCTGGTTCTACTGTTCTGGACAAGGTGAAACAGCTTGTCATGGTCTGCATTATCTGCATTATTTAGAATCCTAAAGACAGCAGTCATATCATCTCTCAACCTTCTCTTTTCCAGTGAGAGCGTGTCCAATTTACATAATCGCTCCTTATAATCCAATCCCTCCAATCCCTCAATCATTCTGGTTGCACTTTTCTATATCCTTTCAATTTTTGCAATATTCTTTTTGTACTATGGCGATCAAAACTGTACACAGTATTATGTGCAGTTGCACCAATGATTTATAAAATGGTAGGATTACCTCAATATTTCAGCTCAATATTGATCTTTTAATTCATCCCAATATCTGATTTGCTTCACTCATTGCTACCGAGTAATGTTGCGATAGTTTCAATTTATTGTCAATCGGGACCCCAGATCGCTTTCATTTTCCATGGACATTATTTTCTTTCCATTTAAGTAATAGCTCCTTCCTAGATTTCTTTTTCCCCATGTGAAGCATTTCTCTACATTAAATTTCATCTACCACCTGTCTGCCCAATTCCCAAGTATATTCAAATCCTTCTGTAGCTTATTGTATTCAGGCTTGGAGCCTACCACCTTTATTAGCTTTGCGTCAACTGCAAATGTAACCATTGTGCTTATGACTCCTAGCTACAAATCTTTTATGAATATTGTGACGGGATCTTTTACATCCACTTCAGCAGGCAGATGGGGCCCATGCTTCTCTCCAGTACACACTGTGCCTTCCTCTAGTACACATTGTGCATCCCTCCAGTACACCCGATATATTCCTGCGAAACATAAAGTGCATGTCACCTATACACATTATGCAACCTCCCTGTATACAGGATGCTTGCCTCCCTTACATGATTTGTATCCCTGCAGTACATGTAGTGCCTGCCTCCTGTACACATTCTGCATCCATCCTGTACACATGGTAACTGTCTAAGGTCCACATTGTAATGGTAGTCCTGAGAGGTGAGTGGAAAATGGGAAGAGAGCCTGGAGAGGGAGAAAGCTTTGAGAGCAGCCAAGATAGGAAGAGAGCTCTGAGAATGGTCTTGGGAGGGAGAGAGTTCTGAAACTAGTTCCGAGAGGGAGATGAAATGGGAATCCAGTCTGCGCAACCCTATCAGATCGCATCCAGGTTCAAGGAGGATGCCCACAACTGGATCCGGGTCATTGAATAGTCAATTACTTGCGATTTTCAAAAGGGGGATCACTACAGACCTGGAACTAAGGTAAGAGAGGATATTGAAGTATATTTAACTCTGTAAGGTGTAAAGATGAATGAAAGCTTATGATGTAAGTTGTACTGTAATATCCTGATAGTTTGACCTGTTGCTGTAACCTGTAATAAGATAATCCAGATGTGCTTGTGGATTGCTGGTGATAAAATGATTGCTCTTCAATTACCAGCATGTGATTCTTGACCAGTAGGCGTTCAGGACTATTCCCAGTCACAGTGTGGATAGAATACCCTATGAGCAGGCCAACCAGTGACAGGTAGAGATACTGTGGTGCTTTGGTCTATCATGAACACGCAGGACTGGACACGCAATTAATAAGACAAACTCAATTGAACAGTTTGTCATTCATCCCACATGTTGAAAGCAGCCCAGCTGTGATTGCAGCATCAGTGGGACGCAAAATTCCCAGAGGATCATTGATGGTACGCCCAGCCATGAGTGATGAGGGACATTAGGTGCTCCAGGGAAACTTTTACTTCCCAAGATGGCCAACAGTTTGATGCGCTGCCAACTGACCTTGTCTCCTCACCCCTTGTGACCCTCAAACACCTGCTAGTTATACTTTGATAAATAATTTATAAGACTTTGACCGGAACCATGAGCTGGCGAGAGAGAAAGGCAACAAAAGTGACAGCTGGTGCAATGGGAACGAGTGGGAGAAGGATGTGTTGCTGCTGCCAAGTTTTCAAACAGCAGACATGTTGACAACAGTAATGTCACCTAACAGGTAATTAACTATTCTCGTCTAGTCATCAACTAAAAACGTTGAACAGCGTATCGTTAATCAGGAGTGGAGAACAGCTGCGGGGTGTTCATGACGCCCAGGAAGTGAATGTACTAATGTAATAATGGCAGCCAATTGCTCATATGTGACAACGCTGCACAAACAGTCATCTAAACAGCAAAGGTCTTATTAAACCTGTTTTGGAAAGAGCACAATTACTGTAAGAGATTCTATGCAAAAGGTGTCGGTCACGTGAAATTGGATAATGGAATAAAACATACAGGAGCAGCTCACTGCAGAATGAGTTAGCAAGGCTGTCAGCAGCCCCCCTTCTTAAACAATCATGGAGCCAGGGTCTGAAGTGCTGGGTGATTGGCGTCACTGATGCCGACAGGCTGTGTGATCTCAGAATGTTAAAAATATGTTTCAAACGACAGAGTCAGAGCGTCATCCACAGGATAGTGGCAGTGTCAGTGTGGTCTGCCCCCAGGGTAGTGGCAGTGGCAGTGTGGTCTGCCCCCAGGGTAGTGTCAGTGTCAGGATGGTCATCCCCAGGGTAGTGTCAGTGTCAGTGTGGTCATCCCCAGGGCAGTGGCAGTGTCAGTGTGGTCATCCCCAGGGTAGTGTCAGTGTCAGGATGGTCATCCCCAGGGTAGTGTCAGTGTCAGTGTGGTCATCCCCAGGGTAGTGGCAGTGTCAGTGTGGTCATCCCCATGGTAGTGGCAGTGTCAGGATGGCGAATCCCTTGGGTAAGAACAGTGTCAGGATGGTCCATCCCCAGGATAATGCAGTGTCAGCATGATGAATCCCCAGGGGTAAGGGAAATGACTGAATGGTTAATCCCCAGGGTAATGCAGTGTCAGAGCAGTCTGCCCCCCACTCCCTGGTTCCAGTGTAACAGCAAGACAGGTGCAGTCCATACACAGTCCCAGGGGTAACTGTAATAGTCTCCAAAACTGTCACTGTGTCAAGCACCATGAATTAGATATTTGGAGTTTTCAATGAGCACTTTAGAATGTCTCACAGTCCTTCAGTAGGATGACACTCTTGCTCACCAGCAGATTACACCCTCTCTAAAGACAAAACTACATTCTCCCTCTCTCCACTGACAGTACAACTCTTCTCAGTCCTCCCAGAGAGAATAACCAGCCCGTCTTCCCAGGCAGTATTATCCCCTCTCAAACCATCTAATTGCCTCCTCGTGCTCCCAGAGTATAATCTGTCTTTACCGTCGCAGACAGTACAATCCCTCCCCTCTAGAAGAAGAACATCACAAGGGAAGGTTTTTGGCTGAGTATGCCACCCAGCTTACCAGACTGTAGCAGAAACACTGGCGAGCATTAGGACACAGCGGAGTCAGACTGATCGGGAGCTGCTGAGCTCAAATTGCTCCAAACCAGGGGTGTCACAGAACAGAGAAACACAATAATCTGCCAAGCCAGAATGACTAATTATTCCGACCTCACACCGGTCGGTCGACAAGTGTTGAAGCCGCGCAATCAATTCCTGTAATTTTCTCTGGAGCAAAAAGGTTTCTGGAGGCAGTGGCTTCATTTATCAGGATCATCGGATGCAGTAAAAAAAAAAGACCCCAGATGCTGCCAAGGAGCTTAATCACAGCCTGTTCTACAGCTATCATGCAGCCATGTGCAACAGCAACCAACAAACCCTGGCAGTGACATCCCAACACTGCCTCCGCCACATTCCATATGGCACCTTATTGTCAGAAAGAGAGAAGCCATCGCAGACCCTTCCTTTCAGATGGCTGAGAGGCTGGCGTAACATATCTGGGTCCCAAATTAAGGCCAGAGATTCATTATACAAATCTGTACACTGGCAGAGCCTTCTTCCTTCTCTTTCCTTGGTGCTGGATCTTTCCAAAGCTAAACTGCTCCTCTTGATTCCAAATTCTGTTTATGGGAAACAGAAAAGACGTCTTTAAACTTGTTATGTGGGAATGGAGGCACTACCACAAGTCTAACCATTCCCAGGCTAGAGAAGGGGAGAAACAATTCAGCCCGGGTTCCTGCTCCAGTGAACCCTGCCAGATAGAGTGTGTGTGTGTGTGTGTGTGTGTGTGTAAACATCGGTTGAGGACAAGATTGGGCTTGATTGACTATGATGGCCCATCGATGCCCATTGTCCACACTCAAACATGAACAAGGCTAAACTGAGTGAGGTACAAGAGGGACCACCACAGGATGAGCCTTCAGCAGAGTGGAAAAGAAAATTGGAAAGAAAGGACTCAGCCCCCTCCCAGAAATAAGGCAGTGTGCTAGACAGGAATGATGGGTGAACAGGACTTGGTGTGAGTTAGGATACGGGCAGCAGAGTTTTGGATGAGCTGAAGTTAATGGAGGGTGGAAGATGGAAGGCTGCCAGGAAAGCATTGGAATAGTTGAGTCTGGAGGTAACAAAAGCATGGATGAGAGTTTCAGCAACAGATGGGTTGATGCAGTGGTGGAGATGAGCGGTGTTACAGAGGTGGTTCATGTTGCAGTAGTTTATGGCATATGGTAGGTATAACATTGGGAATTTAGCTGTCTAGGCCTCAAACTCTGGAATTCCTTCCCTAAACCTCTCCACCTCTCTCTCCTCCTTTAAGATGCTCCTTAAAACCTATTTCTGACCAAGCTTTTAGTCACCCGTCCTAATATCTCCTTCTTTGGCTTGGTGTCAATTTTTGTCTAATTACACTCCTGTGAAGCGCCTTGGGACATTTTACTATGTTAAATGTGCTATAAATGCAAGTTATTGTTGTTGTACATTAAACATTGTATCTGTTGTACTAATAGATGTGGGGACTCTGTACGCTACTGCGTCTAGACTATAATCTACTGATTTGTTCATAGCTTTATAAGGTGATGTGCTAATTTGCGTAAATCTGCGTATCGCACAAACTTGGACCTATTTTGTCCTAAATCATTTGTTATTTGTTACATGAATGGTTTGACATTACTTTTCCAAATACCCTTTGAGAGTTTGCTATTTGTGTACATCCTAGATTTAATCCCTGGCTCGTACTAACTCAACCAGGGCAACAGTGAGGCCGCTACAATTGGCCTCAGCACCTCTGAGCGGAGAAGGGAGAATCATCCATTGATTTTGATTTTGATCTCTATCTAGTGACAACTGCTGGAGAATGTGCCTGTGTGGACATCAGGCGAGGACAGGATGAGGCTCAGCTGTGATGTCCCCCACGATCAAATAGCCTGCCAGTGCTCACTATGTAGGCTCACTCGTGAAGAATGGTCACCTGGGTGAGGTACTGGAGGCCAGTCAGTACCCACGGAAAAGTCACAGCCTTCTGAGAGGAGGGGAGAAAATTGGAGGGGAGAAAGAAAAAGTCCGTTCCTGGAAATTATTGAGGGGACTGCTTGTATGTAAAGTTGTAATTAATGGTTTATTTTGTATTATTCCATTTAAAAATATGTTATATACAGTCACAGTAAAGTATAATGGTGTTAGGAGTCCTTCTGCAACTTTCCTCCCAACCCCCATCTAAGAGCAATTAGTCTGATGACAAACTTTCTTTTTGCACAAATCTGTCCTCTGCCTTCACTATCCCCGGGCTAACTTTGCTTAACAATGGGGCAGAAATTGCTCAGAGTATCGAACCAACACTGCCTGCCACTTCATAGATTTATACTAACCCACTAACTTACTTCTTTTCTTCGGGCACTTCCCCGAATAGGAAGTGGAGAAGAGCCCAGTGTCAGTTCAGGGGAAGCTAGGACCCTGGGAGAAGCAAGAGGATCGATTGTTCCCTTCGACCAATCAGATCGCAGCATTTTTGACAAGCTGCGTTAACTGTCTCTGCAGGCTTGGAGCGTTAAACCAGGAAGTGAAAGATACAACATTAAAATCAATGTAATAACAGTTATAGACAGTGAAAAAAAGAGAGGGTAAGAAATAATTGAATTAAATAAAAGAGACAGAAGGGAAAAGTAATTTTTTTTAATGACCAAAAACTATTAAAATAAGGAGTAATGAGACTCCACAATTTTAAAAGTTAATTTTTGGTTGTTTGGCAGTCATTAAGACTTACCGTGCTATTAAAACTTAGTTTAGACCTGGTATTTTTAAGTGTGCCTGTTTTGTGGCGATATTAGATACTTTCCAGCTGGGCAGATAAACAAGTTTGCACTTTTTCAATGATTTCCCTGATTGCAGTGTGCGATGGCCCTTTAATTCGAAGCTGTCATATCGCTGTCGAACCAGCAGGAGCAAGTTCCGGATTTTTGCCTTTCACTGCACACATGCAAACGCTGGAACTTGCTCCCCCATTTCGCCGCTAACAACAGTGAGCGCTGTTTAGCTCACCGTTATTTTGCGAGCGATTTCTGCCCCTTTTTTCTTTTCAATCACTAGTCTAGCATTTATCCTGAGTCCAGTAGAGAGAGCACCATGTGTAGTGGCCAGTTTTTTCAGTTTCTGGAACATTCCAGCATCTGTTATGTTTATCCTCCAGCTCTGTGATTTCATTAATAAATTCATGTTGAGGTAGCTTGCTTTGTCCCAGTTAAATCTTAAATTTAATTGTTTTCTCACAACCTCTGCAACAATGTCAGGTTCAGACATGTCTGTTATGGCCCCTGCTGTCATATAATAGAATTGTTGCACGTTGTATGCACAATACATGAAGCACTGCAGGTACAAAAATAAATTGGATGACATCAAAATTAATCAGAATGCACAGGACCTATCTTTAAATCTGGAGACGTGTTAGGATGAGTCATTGTGAGGTATTAAAATCTGTCTTTAATTAGATTTACAAAATTTATGACTAAAGGATTAATCTAAGTGGTGGTATGGGTGTTGTAATAAGCCTTATCACCTTGGGCTAGAGAGGCAAAAATCAGTTTGGGATCTCTTTCCTGATCAGTGATACCTGCTGGAAAGTGTATGTAAAGATATTGGATGAGGACTAGAGTAGGCTCGGCTGTGATGCTTCCATTTTCGAATAGCCTAGGCTCATATATGAAGAACGATCACCTGGCCATTGTACTGCAAGGTCACTGGCACTCATGGGACCACATTCCAGGAAGGATTCGGTAACTTCAGGAGAGGATGGGAGAGAAATTGAAGGGAAAAGAGGAAAAGAAAACCTTTAAGAGCTTGCTTAATTCAATGGAGATCTACACACTAGTAAATAGGGTGATCATTCCTTCAAGGGCTGTATGTAACAGCTTTCCCGCCAAGTGATAAATAGTGCCTGCCATCCCAAATGTCCCAAGCATTCTACCTGTATGTTTTGTTTATGATCCCTTAACTAACCCTATTTGCAATTGGCATGTTTGCAGGATGTGTTGAGCTTTTTTTACACAGAAAGATTTGAAAATAAGAATTTTAATGTTGCTTGTTTTAAGCCAAAGTAATTAATAAGGGACCTAGACAAAAGCTGATTAAAATGCTAATTGGAAGTTGTTTTCCCTAGAGATTAAACAATAAGCAGTTCATTAGTTTGAAAAAATACCTCACACTTAAGCCCCGATTTTAACCCGGAGTAGGAATCGATTGGACGGTTAAAATTCCAGATAGCAGGATCAGAGCGGGACACAGCGGGTAAGTCATCAGGCTGATTTTAACTGCTCGCCTGCCCAGTTTCTACCATGTGGGTAGGATTAAAATTGGCCCTTTCTTGTGTTGAAAACCCGTTGAACGCTGCCTGTGAAGACAGAAATATAAAAAGAGAGAGGGAAGCTTTCCGCTGGGAGGAGGCTGCTGTATGTCTTTCCTGTCTGTCATTTTTGTATGTTCATATAGAATCATAGAATCATAGAAGTTACAACATGGAAACAGGCCCTTCGGCCCAACATGTCCATGTCGCCCAGTTTATACCACTAAGCTAGTCCCAATTGCCTGCACTTGGCCCATATCCCTCTATACCCATCTTACCCATGTAATTATGAAGAGATTGAAGAACTACACATAAGAAAGACACAAGTATTTTGTTCAGATCAAAAGGGAATGGTGATGTTACACCCCTGGGTTTCATTATCATACAACAACAGCGTAGTAAAACCTATGTCTTTGACCAAAAGGGTCTAGGCAGCTGAAGGCATGGCCGTCAATGGTGGAGTGATTAAAATTGGGGATGAGTAAGAGGCCAGAATTGGAGGAGTGCAGCGATCTTGGAGGATTGTAGGGTTGGAGGGGGTTACAGAGATAGAGAGGGGCGAGGCCTTGGAGGGATTTGAAAACAAGGTTGAGAATTTTAAAATCGAGGTGTTGCCAATGTAGGTCATCGAGCACAGGGGTGATGGGTGTTTGGGACTTGGTGCGAGTTAGAGTACAGGCAACAGGATTTTGGATATAAATGCAAATAGACATAGGGAAGTGTGAGTCAATTCCCATTTAAATAAAACGCTTATACTGAGTGTGAGAGCAACTGATGCTACAGAACCAGGGAAGCCATCTACGTCAGACCCGAATTTGTGACAACAATGCTTAAACCAGAACTAGGCTGAGGCAATCTATTGCTCACTATAGCCTCCATTATGTCCAAGTGTATTCAGTAAGAGACGTTTCAGCTTTTTTAGAAGCACTGGAAAGATGCTCCTGTGGGTGGTTAGTCTCATACAGATCCTGTCTCAGAGCCATCCACTGGGTTCATGCTAACTGCATAAAAATTGGGCAGGACCAGTCAATGCAACTTCCTCCCTCCTCTTTACATCCTTGGCAGGGAAACTTCACAAAAATAAAGCACAACTCCAGAGAGAGCCCTGTTCGGTCGAGCTTGAATTTGTGAATCTGACAACAATGTCATTGAAAGTAAAAGATCTGCCAATTAAATGGCTCCAGTACTTGAATCTCCAAATACACCGACACACTTGGGCATTACAAGGCTCTTGGTACATTAATCCCCAAGGGGTAAGACACTGGATGATGGGAGACACTTACAGTATATTAGATGCTAACATCTGTCGCAGTTCCTAGTTTCGAGACAACAAGCTGAAGGAAAAAAGAAAGAAAGATTTGCATTTATATAGCGCCTTTCACGACATCCCAAAGCACTTACAGCCGTGAAGTACTTTTTTGCAGTGTAATCACTGTTGTAATGTAGGAAACACGGCAGCCAATTTTGCGCACAGCAAGCTCTTACAAACAGCAATGCGAAAATGACCAGATAACCTGTTTTTTCAGTGGTATTCGTGGAGGGATAAATGTTGGCCAGGACACCAGGGAGAATTCCACTGCTCTTCTTCAAAATAGTGCCATGGGATCTTTCACGTCTACCTGAGAGGGCAGACAGGGCCTCAGTGTTAACATCTCATCTGAAAGACAGCACAGCACTTCCTCAGTACAGAACTGGAGTATCAGCTTGGATTTTGTGCTCAAGTCCCTGGAGTGGGATTTAACCCCACAACCTTATCCACTGAGCCACAGCTGATACTGATACAAAATTATATATAGAAGAAAAGATACTTTTACAGTTAAGGTTCTTACTCTGGCAATCTTAGGATTCAGTCATACCTCCAGATACTCCATCACTAATATCTGCGTTGCAGATGGAAGTTAAGCCTATTTGAAGTTTCTAAGATTACGAAGGCACATGACAAATTGATTCAGACAAATTATGGTGAAGGGTTGAAATACCAGTGGACACAAGTATAAAAACTGAAAGTTAGGAGTACGAGGGAAAGTCAGAGAAAATCTTTTCGCCCAAAGGGTAATGGAGTTTTGGAATAAATTACTGGAGAAGAACATTGAAGCAGACCGTATGAATGGATTTAAGAGGCAATTAAATGCATTCTGCCGAGAGAAGGGGTTGAAGGATATGGTGAAAAGGTGGGCGAGTGGGGTTGGTCTATGAAAAATAGGGTGGGCTTGTGGGGCTAATGGTCTTAAAAAATTTTATCTTATTAACTGTCCACGTGCAACCATTTCAATCAAATCAAATGCAACCTGCCTACAAGTCCAACTGGGGACCAAGAAAGAGAGGAGAGTGCTACAGTTAAGCCTACTGAGATTGTTCACCTCACTTGCAGTTCTCAGTTTTATTTAGCTGTAAATAGTTAGCCGAGTCTCTGCGTGATTCGATCCCATTTTGTTTATTATGTGTTGCAGATGCTGTATTACCCAGGGACAACACTTCTTCCATAAAAATCACCAGCAAGAAGTGTAACGCAAGTCAAATTATAGAGTCATCGTAAGGACTAATACACAAATTGCTCTCAAACCATTACTGCGGTCACTTCTGTCCTTAGACATTTCATAATGATAGCTTGTAGATTTAAACCCTCATAAAACTGTTTTCATTCATTCATGCATAAATGAAGATATAATGTGGGAAGAAATTAAATATTGATCGGAAAAGCAGAATACATCCTGACACTTAATCCTCCATGAATTGGAGGAATTGATTCACATAGTCCAGAGCCAATGTTACTTATGTTGCCATTGAACGCAACCTAAAGATAATATGTTTCATAAATCAATTCATTTGAGAAATGACTTAATATCCATTAAATGTCACATAACTGGCTAGGAAACGGTTTGCACGCAGGCTATGTTAACTGTTCCACATAAAACAAGCGTACACTGGGGACTGCAATTGGCTGGGTCATAAACCAATTGGGGACTATAGTCACTGACATTAACAGAACATTCACTTGGGAGTTAAATAGAATATGAAAAAGAGAGAGAGGAAAAAGTAGCTTTACTCTACAAGACAGCAAAGAGGAGCAAGACATGCTATCTATGAACAAAGGCCAGATAAAGCATTTTACTAGAGGTCCATTTACCACTTGTTGGTGAGGCTGAGGTCAGGAATACATGCAGATAACAACAAGCTCCAATCCCCCCCACGATTGTCTGACTACCCCCCGTGACCGACTCCCCCCGTTGACTGCCGACCCCAATGTCCAACCCTGATAACCGCTCACCCCGATGACTGAGCCCCTGATGACCGACCTCCCCGATGACTGAGCCCTCGATGAGTGACCCCCCCCATGATGTCTTCGACCTCCCCGTTGACTGAGCCCCTGATGACGTGACACCCCCAATGATGTCTCCGATCACCCCTCCAATGAATCCCCGCCCCCCGCCCGATGACCGGCCCCAGGCCCCGATGTCAGACTTACCTGTTGGCAGCCGCTCCCTGGCTGCTCTCCCATCCGATTGACAGTCAGCCTGTCAATCTGGCCTCGCTATCACACGGGAAACATGCAGAAAAAATTTGAAAGACGTCCTTACTTCAAAATTGTAAGGACGTCTGGGAAACCCATACTTCCGGGTTTTCTGTCCAGAAATCCCCACTCACCCCCCGCCCTCTCTCTTCACGACCCCGAGTAAATATCGGGATCATGAAATATTTCCTAAAAATGGCAGATGTGTTAAATTAATTCAATTAGTTTAACAAATAAATTTCAGATTGAGTAAATCTGGTTCAGTAATCTGTAAAATACGTAAGGCAAGTGTCAAGAAGGAACTCAAAGCATTGTGGGACTTCACGGCACCCGGACCAGGTGAGATGGAACTCATAGAAATGGGTAATGTTCCAGGGGTTGTACCTGGGGATTTCAGGGTGGCTCTTGTAATGACGATATCAAAAAAGGAGGCAAGACGTATGGCATAATGGAACAGTCAGTCTGATATCGGTAATGGGAGAATGTTTAGAGCCAGTGACCATAAAGAGCAGTCACCATGGATTTAGAGGCAATGTGCTTCAGTAATCTGCTGGAATTCTTTGAAGAGATAACTAGAGGGCTCTCTATCCAATGGATATAATTGGATATTCAGAAAATATTTGAAATTTGTCTGCCTGAGGCTTTTAAAGGTTAAGGCTCATGGAATTAATGGCAAATTAACTGCTAGACTGAAAACTGGCTTAGCGATAGGAATCAGAAAGTGGTGATAAATTAGCACCCTCCGGGGAAGTGACTTACAGAGTTCCACAAGTGTCTGTTCTAGGTCATCTGCTGTTCATACTATTCACAAATGATGTGCGGGACGAGACTTCTGGCATTTTTTTTTGATTATACCAAGCTGTGAGGTCAGGTGTCTAGGGGAGACTGACAGTATCAAAAAGATCCAAACAAATTAAATCATGGAAGATGGGGACTGGAGGTATTGAGGGTATGCAGAAATACTGAGAGGGAAGATAGATTTTGGGATACTAAAGGGGACATGGGGCTGGGATTACTGAGGGGGAAGATGGGGGCTGGTAGTAGTAATAGTGAAGATAGGGGTTGGGAGGCAGATGGATTTAATATGGATAAATATATGCTTAGCACATTGGAAAAGGAAACATGTACACGGTGAAGGGTCCTATTTTGCAATTAGGAAAGGTGGAAATGCAAAGGATGTGGGTGTGATTATTGATCATTCACTAAAATATCGAATCATAGAATCATAGAATCATAGAAATTTATGGCACAGAAGGAGGCCATTTGGCCCATTGTGCATGTGCCAGGTGTTGTGAGGCTGTTATGAAAAGGCTGAATCATGGAGTGTAATATTTAGTTATCAATCGAAGAACTTTATTTGAACCCATGGTTGAGGCCATTTGTTTTTACTGGAGAAAAAAATATTCCAGTCACAGACCTCAGGATTCCAGTTTGAGGTTCTAATCCAGTCAGAGAATTCTTTATTATAGCTCTGTGTTCCAATTATTTCTGTTAATGGATGAACAGCTGACAACAGGAGCCAATGTCAATCCACATCCACCATGATTAGATTGGAACCTGTTGAATTTCTTCTCTGTATAAATGAAAACATTGGTTAGGCTGTAGTTAAAATATTGTGCCCAGTTTCAGCACCTTATTTTAGGAAGATGTCAATGCCATGGAAAATCATAGAATCATAGAATGGTTACAGCACAGAAGGAGGCCATTCAGTCCATTAAGCCCGTGCCAGCTTTGTAAGAGCAATCCAGTTAGTCTCAATTCCCCCGCTCTTTCCCCATAGCCCTGCAATTTTTTTCCCTTCAAGTATTTATCCAATTCCTTTTTGAAAGCCATGGTTGAATTTGCTTCCACTACCCTTTCAGGCAGCGCATTCCAGATCATAACTACTCGCTGCGTAAAAAGTTTTTCCTCAGGTCGTCTTTGGTTCTTTTGCCAATCACCTTAAATCTGTGTCCTTTGGTTCTCGACCCTTCCGCCAATGGGAACAGTTTTCCTTTATTTACTTTATCTAAACCCGTCATGATTTTCAACACTTCTATCAAATCTCCTCTTAACCTTCCCTGCTCTAAGGAGAACAACCCCAGCTTCTTCAGTCTCCAGAGAAGGTGCAGAAAATATTCACTAAGGTGATATCAGGAATGAAAGACTAAAGAAACTGGAACTCTTTTCATTAGAGCAGAAAAGGTGAGGAGATCTGATAGAGATGCTCAAAATTGTGAAGGGTTTTGATTAGGTAAATGAGGACGATCTATCTCCACTGGTCAATGAGTTCACAACTGGAGGGCATAAATTTAAGATAATTAAAAGATCAAAGGGAGAGGTTACAAATTTTTTTTATATGCTGAGACTTGTTGGGACATGGAATGTTTTACGAGAAACAATGGTGGAAGAAGAATCCATGGTAATTTTCCAAAAGGAAGTGGATAAATATTTGAAAAAGAAAAAAAATTGAAATGTTGTGGGTAAGGGGGACAGGAATGGAACTAAATAGATAGCTTTTTTGGAGAGCTGGCACAGGTATGATAGGTCAAATAGCCTCCTTCTGTGCTGTAAAATTCTGATTCCATGATTCGATGTATGAAAATCTGTGCCTATCGTACATCTGTGTCCATCACACTTCAGGCATCACAGCTCAGGCCTCAGACTTGACGTGTGAAGTATGTGTCATGCTTGTACCCGATTGCTCAAATGTCATATTCATAAAACAGCAACAAGTCACAACTGAGAGGTCAATAACTCACCCAAGCAGATGAAGATGTGTTAATAGGTGATCTCACTCAGGCTCAGGAAGCAGAAATAAAAACTATCAATCAAGAATTTCAAAAGCTAGCAATTAAGTGCTAGGTACCAATAGCAAAGAGAAAATGATTTTGGCTACCATTTGTAACCTCATTCAGCCAGCTACACACAAGTAACTAATAGAATTTATAACATAACAAACTTAAATAATTTGCAAAAGAAAATTCAACTTCCCCTAAAATTGCCCAATTCCTGTTGGAAATGCATCTATTAAACTTTGCCTCCTGGGGACTAAACTCTGGCCTTGAGTTTGGCTTTGAAGCTGCACTGCAGCAACTCGCCAAGGCTTCTTCGACAGCACCTCCCAAACCCGCGACCTCTACCACCTAGAAGGACAAGAGCAGCAGGCACATGGGAACAACACCACCTGCACGTTCAATTAGGGGTTATGGGGAGCGGGCAGGAAATTGGACATGAAGCTGAGTTCGGATCGGTCAATGCCCTGTGGGTGGCGGAGAGGGCCCAGGGGCTATGTGGCCGGGTCCTGCTCCGACTTCTTGTGTTCTTTAGATTTGTGGTTGGGATCAGATCAGCCATGATCTTATTGAATGGCGGAGCAGGCTCGAGGGGCCGATTGGCCTACTCCTGCTCCAATTTCTTATGTTCTTATGTTCTTATGTTCCCCTCCAAGTCACACACCATCCCGACTTGGATATATATCGCCGTTCCTTCATTGTCGCTGGGTCAAAATCCTGGAACTCCCTTCCTAACAGCACTGTGGGAGAACCGTCACCACACAGACTGCAGCGGTTCAAGAAGGCGGCTCACCACCACCTTCTCGAGGGCAATTAGGGATGGGCAATAAATGCTGGCCTCGCCTGCGACGCCCACATCCCGTGAACGAATAAAAAAAAAACTGGGCCCCCAGTGCAGCCCTGAGCACCACTATGCGAAACCACCTATTAATCCATCTTTATCTGTCTGGAGTCTTATTTGGCCGTTTCCTGACATATACAAGTCCATCCCAGCCCAGCCCAGCCCAATCTGCCCCAACATCATCTATCCTAATTTGCCCAGAATTCTCCATGTCTGGCCGAACCCCAATCAACTCCAACCTGACCTGCACAGAATCTAGACTTGGCCCTGCTTAACCTGCCCTGCTCCTCCCCATACCACCCTGAGTCCTTCCAAGCCCCACCTTTCAATTTCCTTTTGCACTGCGTGCTGTTGAGGTATTTGGGAGTAGGGGAGAGAAGGATAATTGTGGAGGAGGGATATACAATTGAAGGACAAACCAAAATGGTGGAGGAGGAGAGAAAAAAAGCAGTTGGAGGCAAACTAGAGAAAACCTTTACTGCAGACTAAGTAATACCAGTTTCCTTAATGAGGGGGGCGTGAAAGGCTGAGATTTCTTTTGATGGGGTTCAGCTCAAAAAGGTTTGAGAACTATTGCTGATGTTTGTTGTTAAGGGTGGATATGTTGCATGAACAAGCCTCAAGCAAAAGCAAGCTTAAAAATACAAAACCTGCAACATCTCAGGACTGATTACATGGGCTACTTTAACCAGACACATAAGGTATGTAAGGAAACGGGGTAAAACCCCTCGAGCATTGTGAATTTAAAACCTACTCGACCTTTGGACAATAGACCTGGATTAAGGAAAGGGTTAACAATGCCCCTTTGGAACATTTGAACAGAACCAATTTAAAACAACATGCAGTAAGGCTTTCAGAGGTTTCTTTGGTTTGCAAGGTACAATTGACAAGAAAGAAAGGAAGTACCATGGGAAACCATGGAATCACATTCCACAGAACTAATATCAGATAAAATAGCTAGAAACCTACTGAAGCAGCCATTGTAAAACCATGCAAAGCCATGAGAAAGAGACAGGTCGTCATGGCAACACTGATAATGGGGGGCCGTCTACATTCCACGGTGTCTGGAAAACAGATGCGGCCATTGCACCTGTTCCCAAGCGAGATAACTGTCAATCATTGAGGCCTAGTCATGGTTGAAACCTGACAACAGGAGGTGATTGGCCAAAATGACATTACCCCTAATTCATTGACCCACCAAAGTGCAAAAACAATATAAAAAGAAGACATCAGGATGGAATTGGTACTGCAATCAGGTGGAAGCCTAACAAAGCTGACCTACAGAAGGGACGTCCAGCAACAAGATGTCAAGACTCCAAAAGTCTTGATCAATCTTAACGGGCCTTGAAGCAGAAATCCTTGGCTTCAAGGTGATCCTTGGTTTTAAGGTGATAAGTAGTACTTGATTTGCTTGCTGCTTGTTTAAGTGTAGAGTACGGTTGCATGCATTGCTTGATTTTGCTTCATGCTTGTGTGAATTATAGCATTAAATAATCACTTTTGATGAACGAAACTACCGTGAGTGGGGACTTCCTTTGTCTGACTATTTGTCCAGTTTTAAGAACTGCTAGAAAAATGGACAAATTTCTAACAGACAGCAGCTTTGAATAAGATCAGTTTATAATTGCACAGACATTGCTGCCAGAATCCACCTCTGATACTTCCAGGTCAACTATCGTTTCCTCTCCAGATTACAAACTGCTATTACATTTTGGCATCCAGATAGTAATAATCCCGGCCCAGTTTTACACATCAATACATTACAAAGACTAAATATTTTGCTCCAGACCCTCAGGATTTTACCCCATTGAAAATAAGTGTGCCCAGCCCCTGCCTCTCCCAAGAGATTCAATGACCACAATTTAATTGTGGTCTGCTATCTGTGGCCTGATTCCCCATCAAGAAACATTACCTTATAACTTCGACCATGCAGCGCCTGTTTTTAGGGCGCTAACTGGCCTATTAAAACCCCCAATATGGCGGGCAGGAAACACGCACATATTTCTGGCCAGAAGTACACCACTTGCCATATTGAGAAAGGACAAAAAATAGGTGTCCTTTGCCCACGCCTGAAGCAGGCATTAGCTCCTTTGTATATGCAAATAAGGGGCCTAATGCCTGCACGAGGCCCTCTCTCCAAGATTGCTTTGCCAGAGGCAGCCGGTGCAGTCGCGACTGCACAGGGAAACCAGCCCCAGGGATCGCCTGCCAACCAAGAAGGTAAGTAACTTACCTGCATGCGGAGCCCGAAGGAGCCGGACCCATATTAAAGGAACAGATCGCCGCTGTTCCCCACCGCCAACCCCCGATCTCCGCTGTTCCCGACCCCCACCCCAGCCTCCTCTCTTGCCCCCCCCCCAGTCTTCTCTCCTGACCACAGACCCCCGGCCTCCTCTCCCAATCTCAGTCATCTTGGGCATGATTTTAGCTTGGAGCCGGGAACCCAATGCGTGAATGCGTGCGTGATATTTGCGAGGGGAACTCAGAAGTCAAGTGAGTGCGTCGCAATCTGTGATCGCAACTCAACTGAAGGTAAGTATTTGTGCTTCCGGATTTCACACGCGCCAAGCAGCCAGATTGACAGGCTGGCTGCCTGATGGGAGGGAATGGAGCCACAAATTGGAAAGGGGGGTGGGAAGGAGGGAGAGATCGTGGGCTGTGGAAGAAATCGGGCGGCGGGTGGGGAGGTGGACAACGTCGGGTGGGCCTTGGAGAAGATCAGGGGAGGGTCCACCATCGGTGGTGGTGGGGGGGGGTGGGTGGGTCGGCCGATCATGAGAGTCCGATCGTGCCAGGTGAGCTTGTTGGGGCCTGGGTGAAGCACTCCTGATCCTCTGGGCCCATAAGCAATGCATTAAAGGCTCTCACCTCATGGAACCGGCCCTTCTCACCTGCTTTCACCTGACATTAATCAGAAGCGATGGGAAACCCGAACAGGTAAGGTAAAATTTGTTTGACATTTCTAAACCATATAAAACGAAGTGCCTCAACTATCGTAGTGAGGTACATTGCCTCTTTAAATATCAGCCTGCCGGCTTTAAGTGGGAACGGGACTTCCAGGTTTCTGTTGCGTGCGGGCATCCATACGCACCTAGGTTAAACCCGGAAGTGGGAACGTTGGAGCCGGGATGCGATGCCGCTCCAAAAACAAACTATTTTTACTGCCCACCCACCTACTGCCCAACCGTTCTTGGGGGTTAAAATTAACCCCCTGTCTCCCCAATCTACCCCAGCAATCCCCAGACCTCAGGTGAGAAACGGACGGCCGATGATTGAAAATCGCCCTCAACGGGTATTATATGGTACAACCGATCTGTCATTATGAAATAACATTCCCTCCACTCACCGCAGGTGATTCCCTAGTGTATATTAAAATTCTTGCATCCAGCATGTCCGTCACCTTTGAGGTTGTCACACATGCAAAGGGTATGCCACATTGCCATCTGATTGGTTCAAATATCATATTAATGAAAGAGCAAGAAATTACTTTGAGAGGAGGTGCCAAGAGTTTAGAAGCAGCTGCCAATCGGGAAAGAAACTTTTCGCTGCAATAACAATTACCCTAAAATTAACCTCAGGATATGCCTATTTAAAACATTTCCCCACAGGAAGCAGTTGAGCAGGTGGAAGATTTGTGACCTTAAAGGGGCAGGTCAGTTAAACACGGCTCCACTTTAGCAGCAGGTGCCTTTTCTCAAAGAAGTCGTTTTATACCTATTTCGAAAGGACTATCCCTCATTAAATCACCAATTTCCCATGCTGTTAAAAATGGGGAAATGGTCTAGTGCAGTCTCCAGGTGACAGGGGTTGATGGAGATGTACTGAGGTGAAGGACAGTAAATCAGGATGATACATGACCCCCAGACTAAGATATCAAGGGGGAGAAATTGAGATTTCACAGATCAGCCATGATCGAATTGAATGGCAGAACAGGCTCGAGGGGCTGAATGGCCTACTCCTGCTCCTATGATTTTGCGTGGAACCAGGGAAAATAGTAGATTGTGAATGATGAATAACTTGTATTATCTGGTACAGATGGTGATTTTCTGTTTTTATTGCAGAATTTTGTGTTTTCACCTCTTCCAATAACATACACTGTAGAAAGGATGGATATTGGTGGCCAGAGAGAGGATCGATCACAGTGGCCAGAGAGAAGTGGATATTGATGGTAGTGATACCCTAAGCCAGCATTCAAACAGCGGGAGTACTTTCAGAATGTACTGTTTAAAACCCAGCAAAGCAGGATGGTGTGAATTACCTTCTAGTGGTAGTATATGTTGATGCTGAGACATGTTTCTGGATTGAGATTTACAGCTTTGAAATGAGTGCAGCAGGTCCTGACAGGGTACCTGTGTAAAACACCAATTTTGTTTACACGCAGGGATCACTAAGGGCCGTTTCTTATTTATCACTAACTGTTCTGCTGGTCTCTAAGCTGTAAAAGCTGAGCCAGGGAAAGCTTCATAATAGGCAGTGAGTTGGTTTAATTAACTCAGCCCCACACTGCTCCCTTCCCTTATTAAACAGCTTTAAAATTTGAGGAACCCAAGTAGATTAAATAGCCCGCGGTCCTCCCACCATCTTGAGCGACATCGTCACAGAAAGGGCCAGTCAAATATTTTTTCAAATCTTGAGGAATTGAAGTGAACAGTCGAGATCCAAACATGCAGGACATGATCGAGGTTGATTATTGTAGAAGATGAGGCACATCAATATATAATGGCTTGTTAATGTAAAGCTTGCAGGTTAAAAGGCTGTAGATTTGCACAAATTTGAGATCCTGGAGAAGAATGGATCAGAGAAGGCGACAGTGTGATGATTCTTAATTTCAACACGGGGTGGAGAGGTAGAATTTCAACTTACACCCGGGCGGAAAACTGGCATTGTGGATCGACCGCCCGCTATAGAAACCGTCCGATTTTCATTTCTATTGAAATCATTTGAACAGTGGAGGTTATGGGGTGATTTGACAGAGGTGTTCAAAATTATCTCGGAATGGGATAGAGGGATCTAGAACAAGAGGACATAGATATAAAGTTAAGCGTAAAAGATTTAGGACAAAGAGGAGGAGAAACGTTTTTACACAGAGAGTTGTAAGACCATGGAATGCTTTACCAGAGTTGGTGATTGAAGCAGAGGCAATGGGGGTGATTTTAAACCCCAAGAGCGGGTGGGTTGGGGGCGGGTGGGAGTTGAAAATAGTTGTTTTTTGGGTCGCGACCGCAACCCGGCTTTATTTCCGGGTTTAACGTCAGCGTGGAAAAGTACAGGCTTCCCACTGGGAATACAAAGTCTGAAAATTTTGCGTTTGCAACCCAAAAAAACAACTATTTTCATCTCCCACCCGTTCTTGGGGGTTTAAAATCACCCCCAATGTCAGGATACAAGAATGGATTAGATAGTCGGTTGAGGGAACGGGGGATAAAGGGATATGGAAACAGATTGAGCACATGGGATGAGGACTACTGTTCATGTGGAGAATAAAGACCAAGTCAGACTGGTTGGACTAAACAGCCTGTTTCCATGTAGTAATTCCTATGTAATTCTACACAAAAAGTTTATTTGACTGTGGATTCGGTGCTTAGGACGAACCAGGCAGAAAAGTTTTGAGGACCACTGACTATTATAGTGTTGGTAAAATAGAGAGACAAGAAAGGTTGTAAGGAAGACATTTTAGAGGCTAGACGTGAGAGGTTAGATGCCAAGTATTTTTGGTATTGCCTCCCCAGATATGGAAGCAGTGTTCAAGTTTCGGACAGACTTGGCTTTTTATAGAAAATTTAAGGGTGCTTGAGGGGAAGATGTTTTTGGCATGAAAGATGGAACCGGGTTTCTGAGCGGCATCTGAAAACCAGGTCACAGGTAAGAATTTGCAGTACGTAACAGTATCCAATGACAGCCCCAGTAACTAGCAGCATCCCTGGTACAACCCCTAGTAACTAGCAGCATCCCTAGTACAGGCCCTAGTAACTAGCAGCATCCCTGGTACAGGTCCTAGTAACTAGCAGCATCCCTTGTACAGTCCCTAGTAACTAGCAGCATCCCTCGTACAGGCCCTAGTAACTAGCAGCATCCCTGGTACAGGTCCTAGTAACTAGCAGCATCCCTTGTACAGCCCCTAGTAACTAGCAGCATCCCTAGTACAACCCCTCATGACTAGCAGCATCCCTAGTACAGGTCCTAGTAACTAGCAGCATCTCTGGTACATGTCTGACAAATTTGCTTGAGTTCTTCGAGGATATAACGTATAGGGTGGATAAAGGGGAACCAGTGGACGTAGTGTATTTAGACTTCCAGAAGGCATTCGACAAGGTGCCACATAAAAGATTATTACTTAAGATAAAAAATCACGGGATTGGGGGTAATATTCTGGCATGGGTGGAGGATTGGTTATCAAACAGGAAGCAGAGAGTTGGGATAAATGGTTCATTTTCGGACTGGCAACCAGTAACCAGTGGTGTTCCACAGGGGTCGGTGCTGGGTCCCCAACTCTTTACAATCTATATTAACGATTTGGAGGAGGGGACCGAGTGCAACATATCAAAATTTGCAGATGATACAAAGATGGGAGGGAAAGTAGAGAGTGAGGAGGACATAAAAAACCTGCAAGGGGATATAGACAGGCTGGGTGAGTGGGCGGAGATTTGGCAGATGCAATATAATATTGGAAAATGTGAGGTTATGCACTTTGGCAGGAAAAATCAGAGAGCAAGTTATTTTCTTAATGGCGAGAGACTGGAAAGTACTGCAGTACAAAGGGATCTGGGGGTCCTAGTGCAAGAAAATCAAAAAGTTGGTATGCAGGTGCAGCAGGTGATCAAGAAAGCCAACGGAATGTTGGCTTTTATTGCTAGGGGGATAGAATATAAAAACAAGGAGGTATTGCTGCAGTTATATAAGGTATTGGTGAGACCGCACCTGGAATACTGCATACAGTTTTGGTCTCCATACTTAAGAAAAGACATACTTGCTCTCGAGGCAGTACAAAGAAGGTTCACTCGGTTAATCCCGGGGATGAGGGGGCGGACATATGAGGAGAGGTTGAGTAGATTGGGACTCTACTCATTGGAGTTCAGAAGAATGAGAGGCGATCTTATTGAAACATATAAGATTGTGAAGGGTCTTGATCGGGTGGATGCAGTAAGGATGTTCCCAAAGATGGGTGAAACTAGAACTAGGGGGCATAATCTTAGAATAAGGGGCTGCTCTTTCAAAACTGAGATGAGGAGAAACTTCTTCACTCAGAGGGTGGTAGGTCTGTGGAATTTGCTGCCCCAGGAAGCTGTGGAAGCTACATCATTAGATAAATTTAAAACAGAAATAGACAGTTTCCTAGAAGTAAAGGGAATTAGGGGTTATGGGGAGCGGGCAGGAAATTGGACATGAAGCTGAGTTCGGATCGGTCAATGCCCTGTGGGTGGCGGAGAGGGCCCAGGGGCTATGTGGCCGGGTCCTGCTCCGACTTCTTGTGTTCTTTAGATTTGTGGTTGGGATCAGATCAGCCATGATCTTATTGAATGGCGGAGCAGGCTCGAGGGGCCGATTGGCCTACTCCTGCTCCAATTTCTTATGTTCTTATGTTCTAGGTCCTAGTAACTGGCAGCATCCCTGTTGCAGCTCCTAGTAACTGGCAGCATCCCTGGTGCAGCTCCTAGTAACTAGCAGCATCCCTGGTGCAGCCCCTAGTAAATAGCAGCATCCCTGGTGCTGGTCCTATTAACTAACAGCATCCCTTGTACAGCCCCTAATAACTAGCAGTGCCTCTGTAAAGCTTCTCATAGCAGCAAACTGTAATTGCTGAGCCTGGGACTAAGTGAACACCCTCTACTGGAGACATATCAGGTCACAGATTTATAGTGATTTCTGAAAGAAGGGTCCTGGAAGCTGACAGGTTGGTAGCTTGTGATCCTTTTATTCTTGACCTTGATGGGAGGTTCCAGGATTTGAAGCAATGGTTCTCTGTGTTTCTAACTGTGCTGCAGGCACAGCAAACAGATGATTAGCACTTTTGTTGCCATTGCTGAAGCTGAATCATGAGGCAGTACTGCTACTAGTGTTTTCTTTCCCCCTGTCCTCCCGCTGAATCAAAGAGGTTATTAGTAGGCAATTTAGCGTCGCCTCTTCTGACTGGAATCTTGATTGAAGATGGAAGGAAAACTGCAGTTATTAATTCCAGAAAAGCAGTCATTTTGAAGAATTTGTATTTATTCCGTGCTTTCTATGGTTAAAATCCTTTTCCAATATGTTCCATTGAAAAGTCTGGGGGTTTGCATAGCTGTAGAGGCCCATGTCAGAAATCTTGGACAGAGTAGTGATTGGGCATGAGGATGGCAGCTAAGTCACAAATCACATATACAAACAACTGGAACTTCTCAACATTTTAACAGGACTTAACAAAATGGATCAAGTCAAGTCATTCACTTTGGTGAAAGGTTTAGATAGCAGGGGCAGAAGTCACAAATTAGAAACTTCAGAGTAATACAGGAAGTCCAGTAGAATCTTGGGAAGAACCTTGAAGTGGACAACGCAAATAGGCTTAAGAAGCAATTAAATGAGTTTCTGGAGCGAGAAGGAATTGGGAGGTAGGATGAGAAGGCCTGTAGATGAGGATAAAACTCTGAAAAGGGGATAGATTTGTTGGGCCTAAGGCCTTTCCCTCTTCAGTAAAAGTCTTGTATTCTTATTTTCAATCACCAAGGCCCAGCAGTGGGGGTGAAGAGGGCAGTGAGACCAAAAGTGGGCCAAAAATGCACAGCCTAAGTGCTGAGATGTGCTGCTGACTCTGCTAATGTTCACAGGGTCAGTGATAGATTCCTTAATTCCTTAATTTTAATACCACCAGCTGGTGCCCACACCACTTCTTGGGACACAGTTGAGTAAACTTGAGCTCATCCAAAACTCTACCCGTATCCTAACTCACAGCAAATCCCATTCACCCATCACCCCTGTGCTTGCTGACCTACATTAGCTCCCGGTCGCGCAACACCTCGATTTAAAAATTCTCATCCTTATGTTCAAATCCCTCCATGGCCTTGCCCCTCCCTATCTCTGTAACCTCCTCCAGCCCTACAACCCTCTGAGATCTCTGCGCTCCTCCAATTCTGGCCTCTTGCGCATCCCCGATCTCTTTGGCACCAACATTAGTGGACGTACCTTCAGCTGCCTAGGCCCTAAGCTCTGAAATTCCCTCCCTGAATCTCTCTGCCTCTCTACCTCTCTCTTCTCCTTTAAGTCACTCCTTAAAACCTACCTCTTTGACCAAGCTTTTGGTCACCTGTCCTAATAACTCCATGTGTGGCTTGGTGTCAAATTTTGTCGGATGTTGCTCCTGTGAAACACCTTGGGACATTTTGCTATGTTAAAGTCACTATATAAATGCAAGTTGTTGTTGTTGTTGTCGTCGTCGTCGTCGTCGTCACCCACCTTGTGCCATGGGCCACAAATTGCGGCAGAGGTTACTGGCTCAGAGCGGGGGATGCTGGGTCTCTCCCAGCAAGGAACTTCAACGTGCCTTCTAGTGGCCCACTTCATACAGGGGTCACATTGAAATAACTTGTCTTTGGTGATCCAGGTCATGAGCCCAGCCTGGACCCTCAAGACGGTCCCCACTTTTGCCCGCTGATGGACTGGTACGCCTGGTCTCACTAGGCGTGTGGCCGTTGACCGCATGCCCGGTCCCTCTGAGGGTGAGAGGCATGGGAATTTCTGGTGTGGGGAGTCCCCGCCTACAGCCCACCAGGACTTACCCGATGGCCTGTTGGGGTACAGAGATTATGACAAAAGCATGTCGGAGAGTCCGTGGGTTTTCATCCCCAAAAATGATGAGTGCTGCAAATCTGAAATATAAACAGTGCTGGAAATGTACAGCAGGTCTGGCCACATCTGAAAGAGAAAAGACAGGTTCATATTTTGGGTGGGATATTTCATCAGAACAAGTCGTCTTGAAAACCAGATTACAGATAAGAAGCTGCAGTGCATAACAGTGTCCATTGTACAGCCCCAGTAACCAGCAGCATTCCATATACGGTCCCAGCAAATAGCAGCAATTGTTGTATTAGCCCAAACAACTAGCTGCATCCCTGGTACAGCCCCTAGTAACTAGCAGCATTCCATAAACTGCTCCCAGCAAATAGCAGCATCTGTTGTATGTCCAGATAACTAGCAGCATCCTTGTACAGTCCCTAGTATCTAGCAGCATCCCTGGTACAGGCCCTAGTAAGTAGCGACTTCCCTGGTACAGCCCCCAATAACTAGCAGTGCCTCTGTAAAGTTTCTAATGCCAGCAAACTATAACTGCTGAGCCGGGTGCTGAGTGAGCACCCTCTACTGGAGACACATCAGGTCACAGGTTTATAGTTTCAGGCGATTTCTGAAAGGAATCTGCAGACTAAGCAGTTAGCCGAAGTTGAGGGAGGACTGGTCATGATTCGTTAAAGATCTGACATGGGGACAGAAAGCAAATGCGTACATTACTCTTCTTACTTGTTGGGTGTATCAGACACCAGCAAGCTCCTAAAGCTTTTCTAGTCAGAGATCAGAATGCGGAGAGTTTAAAATTAATGATTATCACTCTGATTATGTCTGACATAGGCAAAGGAAGCATACAGGTAACTGAAAAGAATGGAACATAAAAAGCTGCAGATCTGAGTGTGGCTGACCTTTGAAATCCTACAGATGAGCGTGATAGTGCACTGGTGGGGTTGATTTCTGATAAAAAATGACAGATGTGCTGGACCTAATTGGCTTATCTTGTAAAGATTTTTATGCTCTTGTTCTGATGTGGTTGGAGTATCCAAGTCAGAGCTGAGTTAAAACAAATCCAGTCCCACTGAGAACTGGGGCAGAAGACAGGACAAAGCAAGAAAATAAATGATCTACCTAATGACTACCCATCTGATGGACACTCCCTTGGATATCTGACTTCATTAAAGCATGGAGGAGAGCAATGTGGATTAGGTGAGGGGACTGTAAATGGGGAAGATGAGAATCGAAAAGTGGAGTATCTGGTGCAGATAGAATAGCAGATGAAGTTTTGGGTCAATAGAGCACTAGGCAAGCACAGGGTGGAGTATCAATTCGGGACCAGGTGGGCAATGGACTCAGGATAGATAATAGGTGAGCATTAAGTTGGCAATTGGCTCAGGGAAGGCCAAAGAACACTCTTCATTCTCTAAATATAACAGCAGCTAACCCTTCACAATGCAAACTGGTTAAGGGAGGCATTAATTTGGAGTCTTAAAGTAGGGCTATCTATCTCCCTTCACAACAATTACTTGCAAGCACAACCCTAAAACTCCTTCCTCCACTTTAACCAGGTGATATCACCATCAACTCTGACTTCAGTTCTTACCTGCCACTCCTCAACTGTCAGCCTTCACCTAATTTACTCAATCTTGTTGCAAGAGAAAATGACACACAATGCCCATGAGAGGCAGGCCACTGGAGGGAGCATCCCCAACCTGAAACACATTTCCTAACTAAGGTCCCCATATATTCTGTGTTGTCTGCATATACTGTGATGGTGGGAGGGGAGTGGGAAGTAATATCTAGAGGGGTCTATCCTCCTTAAACACTACCCGGCTCTCTTTTGCTCCATCCTGCACTTCTCCTCCTCCATGATAATGGCACATAAGGTCATGCTAGTAGGGAATGTCATATCTGCTCCTTACTGTGGGCTATGGTGTGAAAATCTCTTGGTGGTCTCACACCGTCAGTTGCAAAGAGAAGCAAGTCCAAATCTGTGCAGGCAGAAAGCCAAAACGAAAATTGCTGCAAAAAGTCATTCCCAGTTTCAGAAATGGCTACAGAAGTTCTCCCGATTCTTTAGGCTCAGAAACAGCTCCCTTCCGCCTTTCTCAGCTGATCCTGGCAACAGCTTTGCCTTGTAATTCTCGATATAACAGAGTCCGAGTGCTTTGCAAATATAAAAGCAGGGAACACTGGGGGAGAATTCCGACTTGAGCCCGAAACGAAGCAATTGTCCCGCGCGCTAGTCCATGCCGGCATGAGGACCGAGCCAAATTTGAACTTTGGGTGCCATACAGGCATCCCATTGGGACCTGAAGAATTCTGGCCAGTAAGTCCTGGGGTGGGGAGGGGTAGCAAAGCCAAGGTGGGGATGAGGGTGGGGGTCGAGCCTGGGCCGGTAGCGGCCCGTAGAATTTTTGTGAAGCCAGGAGGAGCACTCCTGCTCTTTCAGGCCTCTCAACAATATCACTTTGAAAAAGTTTTGTGACCGTTTTTGAGCGGCCTCACAGAATCATAGAAAGTAGAACACAGAAAGAGGACATTTGGCCCACTGAGGCTGTGCAGATGAAATATGGTTTAAAGGCATTCATTATTAAAGCTGTCGATGAATTTTCATCAGTAAAGCAAACCTGAGAACTCAGATCAAGACCCCGCTCCTTCCCCAATCCTCTCCTGCCTGGATTTGATTGTGGGAAAAAGGGTAGTGATTCTATCACTAAGCACAGTGATATTTCAACAAAATTTTAATTACCATTTTTCAAACACAGTGATTAATTTTCAGGAATTATTGTCCAGTCCAGTCCGATCCGGCAATTATATGAGCTTAGAAGTTACTGTTGGCCGTAGGTGAAGAACTTGAAACCATTCTCATGACGTTCCTCTGTCCGTTAACAGAGGTGTTAACTTGTCCATTTTAAATGAATTAGCAGCTGCGCTAAAAGAGTGGACAAAGACTACCATACTAACAGCACTGTGGGAGAACCTTCACCACACGGATTGCAGCGGTTCAAGAAGGCGGCTCACCACCACCTTCTCAAGGGCAATTAGGGATGGGCAATAAATGTTGGCCTTGCCAGCGACATCCACATCCCATGAACGAATAAAAGAAAAACCATATGAACATTCTAATTTAGTACTGCCATTTGTAGCTATAATTCCATTGCTTAATATTCACAAGAGAAGACATGGTCAACATTACAGTCCCAAATGGAGACAATCTAAGTAAAGTCAATATAAATTGATGGATATCAATCAATATAAAACTGCCTGAAAGTGTGATGGAAGCAGATTCAATAATAACATTCAAACGGCAATTGGATAAATACTAGAAGGGGAAAAATTTGCAGGGTTATGAGAAAAGGGCAGGGGAATGGAACTAATTGGATAGCTCTTTCAAAGAGCCGGCAGAGACATGATGGGCCAAATGGCCTCCATCTGTGCTGTATGATTCTATGGACATCATAGACAGCTTGAAAGGGGTTAAAATGGATTAATCCACAGTGATAGATGGGTGACAAACGTACCCATGAATGGTGTGAAATAGCTACAGGTGAAGTTGAAAGAGAATTAAGTCTTAATAGACTCAACGCTAACATATCCAACCAGTGCAAAGGCAGCAATCAACAAAGACAATAGAATGTTGAACCACATGACCAAAACAGTAGAATACAAATCTGAGAAAGTCATGATCACATGCTGCAGTGCTCTGGTCAGACCGCACCTTGAGCATTGTGTCCTATTCTGGTTGCCGAGACGCAGGGAAGACATTCACGTGCTGGAGGCAGTGCACAGAAGTGCCACAAGGCTGATCTCTAGTGTCAAAAGTCTGAGTCATGGAGAAACTTTGGCTTTTCATCCTGGAAAGGGAGCGACTGAGGAGTGATCTTATATAAGATCATTAAGAAAGTGTAAAAGGAAATCTGGAATATTACTTAAAAATAAATTGCATGAGTAAGACAAGCGATACAGATTCACATTAGTGAAAGGCAAATTTCGGACTGATATCAGGAATTACTTCTTCACAGAAACAGTGATCAATACATGGAATGGACTCCTGGATAGAGTGGTGGAGACAAAAACCTCATGGACATTGCAGAAACAACGGGACGCTGTAATGGGAGGACATTAGGGTATTTCTGGATGGATAAGTTAAGATTGACAAATGGGCTTCCTCAACTGTAATTATCTCGTTTTCCCCAACTTTGCCACAGTCAGTACTTGACACTTGCACATGGTGGCGCCACAGACAATCACTGAATTATAAAAGAACTGTTAGCGTCTCTGGGCAATCTCACCAAACTGCAAATATGAATTAAAATTGATAGAGAGCAAGAACTTGTATTTATATAGTGCCCTACACACCAGGAGTCCCAAAGCACGTCACAGCCAAAGAAGCACTTTCAAAGCGCAGTCGCTGTTGTAATGCAGCGAAATCCGGCAGTTAATGTGCTCACAGCAAGGTCCCACAAACAGCAATATGATAAATGACCAGATAATCTGTTTTAAGTGTTGGTTGAGGGATAAATATTGGCCAGGACACTGCTTTTCTTCAAAAAGGTGTCATGGGATGTTTTATATTAAAAAATATGCAAACAACCTCCTTCTAGATATACAGCTTCCATAAAGATATAAATCACTTCCTAGAAATATATATACTTAAAGTCCCTGTAGATTTTCACAGCTTAATTATAGATATTTATGCAACTTCCTTATAAATTTTCTGCCTCTTGGTTGGTGTGCATTTCCTGTGGATAGGGCTATTGGCCACCACAGAGATGCTCCCTGACCCCAGATGACTTTCCGGCTTCAGGATCATTATTATATTAGAAGTGGGAACCCAATTAGGGAGCCCTAGGAGAAAAGGAGGTTGTAACACAGCCGACCTTGGGGGCCTGCCCCAGCAACAAATGCAGACCCCCTCCATGCCGCTTGCAAAATGGCAGTTTATTACCTTAAAATTCTGACCTCCTCTTCTTGGGCCTGTGCAGGGCAATGTTCCCTGAGCAATTGAACAGGCTCTGGCTGCAATGAGATGGTCTTTGCCCCACTTCCACTGACCACTGAATGCTGGACCCCCTGGGCCAAACAGGAAGCCCCTGCTGCATCCATCGTTCAAACTAAGCCATGCTTTCCTCATTGCAATGTTATTTGCATGCATCCGCCCACATGTGGGTGGACACATTTCATGCTGCTGTGCCCTCTCTCCAGAAGAGGGGAGGGAGGGGTGGTGGGAACAAAGTGCAACGTGTCCCTGAACACACTTCTGGCCCCAGCTGGTTCATATCTACTGGAAAGCTCACGAAACAGGCCCGTAAAGGCTAGGCCAGTGTATGCAGTTGAGGTATTCTGGCTGGTATCTATCTCAGTTATACAGTAATAGACAGGGAGCATAGCTGAGATATTTCAGCTGTTATCAGTTTCAATGTCACAGAGGGCATCACTAAACTGAGGGCAGCGTGTGTAATCTTTTGCGTTCCTTATCATATTGTACTGAAAAGCAAATTCAAAGGTGGGATCAAGATAATAACAATTCGTTTTGCGGTGAAATTTCCCAGGCTATGCTGCTCTGCTAGGTATACATCAAGTTACTGTTTCAGTACTGTCCAAAACATGTTAGAACTGCCTAATGAGGCCTGAGGAGATACCTGGAGTTCTGTGTATCAGGCAAATCCCCACTAATTGCCTGTAATTGTAACACACACACCTTGAGCTCCATGGCCGTAGGCAGGATTGACTGAATTGCAATGGCAGCCATTGCACACTTTGTAATAAATGCTATGTAAATGTTCAGTGGTTATTAATATTTGCGAGCTTGGGCTGAGCAAACTGTATTTGTGTTACTGAGTGTCACAGCATGTGCCATCTGCCTGATCATTATTAGGCGCCTATGACAGTGCGGGCTCCTTGTGTAATGACTTCTGAAGTTCGTGGGGTGCTAAGGAACCATGGGTTGAGCGCTAATGACAGCATGGTTCACACGAACGAGCTGATGGCCTCATTAAACGGAGGATTTGACAGCCCATAAGTGCAAACCTCACCATTTTTTGTGATAACAATGTTGTGATAAAAGGTGCTGGGGTGGAAAATGTTCTGTCTGCTGAGGCATTTCTGCAAACTACCATCTGCTATTGTTTGTTTTCTGAAGCATGTTAATGTGTCCACCTAAACCAAATGGAACAGCGGTCAGAAATTAATTGAAGACAACAAGCATAGTGGTAAAATATGTAGGAGAAACTGGTCTCCGCAAGTATCATACAGACTTTTTAAGAGTCTGGGAGCTCTAGCAGCCAGACATTTTATGTCCATTCAGAGCTTCCAACAGTTATAGCAACTGAGTGTTCCATTCCATTCACAAGATCTTGTAGCTCCAGTTGCTGAGTGCTCCGTTCCATTCACAGAGTCCTGTCCGGTGGCCGAGTATTCTGTTCCCATTCACAGAATGATGAGAATTCCAACCTCTTAAGCCACTTTGTCATTTGAATGTGTGCACTGCTGAAGGTGTGTGCGGTGAACACAATCCCCAACCCGGACTGAAAATTTCGGCGGACACAATATGGAGCAAAAACCTGGTGGAAATGGGTCCTGTCCCAAAATCCACACTGATAAATGATATGTGCCTCTATCATGCCCCTGCTTCAGCAAAAATAACTTTGTTTTTCGAGGCCTTGATAAGCTCTCCATATAACTGGCAAAATTCTTGTGTTTAGCACCGACTGTGCCAATGTTCCTGGCCAAATTCAATGGGGGGGAGAGTTTCCCTGAGGTATTCTCGATTTCAGCTGTACCTTTTTGCAGAATGCATGGAGAAACCGTGTTTATTAGCCGTCCATGCTATTTCTCCAGAGGGTTCTGCCACAGAAATTCTAGCTGCCTGTTCCTAGTCAACCAATTGCCTGCGCTATTATAGAAACATGGGTAGACATGAAAAAGATTGCCATATGTCATATTTTGGACACAAGTAAAACTGAAGTTGCAATCTCTCTGATTGCTAATCATGTTCGTCTTTAGTAAAGATAAAGAGGCTTGCTGGAATTTTCACTGATGTTTTCCCGATCTCCAGCTGTAACTTTGATGGAAGATCGACAGAACTTCCAGGGAAATGGCATAGATGGCTAAAAACACACATGCAGAGTGTGTCAGGAAGGGACAGAGAGTTTAACAATAGGGCACTAGTAACTGAGGTCGCATCAGGGAAAAATAGTAAAAAGTTAAAATTAAAGGCGCTGTATCTGAATGCACAAAGCATTCGTAACAAGATAGATGAATTAATAGCATAAATAGCGATAAATGGGTTTGATCTAGTAGCCATTACTGAGGCGTGGTTGCAGGGTGACCAAGGTTGGGAACTAAATATTCTTGAGTACTTGACTTTTAGAAAAGATAGGCAAAATGGAAAAGGAGGAGGGGGAGGGGGAGTAACCCTCATAATAAAGGATGACATAAAGACAGTCATGAGAAGGAACCTTAGCTCAGAAAATCAAGATGTAGAATCAGTATGGGTAGAGCTAAAAAATAACAAGCGGTAGTAGAGAACACTGGTGGGACTAGTTTACAGGCCCTCTAACAGTAGTTATAGTGTTGGACAGAGTATAAACCAGGAAATTAGAGGAGCATGTAACAAGGGTAATTAAATAATCATGGGGGACTTTAATCTTCATATAGACTGGGGGCAAACCAAATTGGCAAAAGTAATTTGGAGGACGAGTTCATGGAATGCATCCGAGACAGTTTTCCAGAACAATATGTCAACTAGGGAACAGACTATTTTAGATCCAGTATTGTGTAATGAGACAGGTTAATTAGTAATCTTATAGTTTTGGATTATCTGGGGAGGAGTGATCATAATGTGATAGAATTTCATATTGAGTTTAAGAGTGATGTCGTTAAGTTCGAAACTAGGCTCTTAAATTTAAACAAAGTCAATTACATAGATATGAGGAGCGAGTTGGCTAAGGTAGATTAGGAATTAGATGAAAAGATATACGGTAGATCAGCAATGGCAAACATTTAAAGAAATAATTCATAATTCACAACGAATATACATTCCCTTGAAGAATGAAAACTCTACGGGAAAAATGATCCAACCATGACTAACTAGAAAAGTTAAGGATAGCATTAGATTAAAAGAAGATGCTTACAATGTTGCCAAAAAGAGTAGTAAGCCTGAGGATTGAGAAGGTTTTAGGAATCAACAAGGAATGATCAAGAAATTGGTAAAGAGGGAGTAAATTGAATATGAGAGTAAACGAGCAAGAAATATAAAATCGAATTGTAAGAGCTCCTACAAGTATGTAAAAGGCAAGAGATTAGCAAACATAAACGTGGGTCCCTCACAGGTAGAGAGAGGAGAAATTATAATGGGGAATAAGGAAAGGGCAGAAACGTTAAACAAATGTTTTGTATCTGTCTTCACATTAGAAGATGCAAAAAACATACCAGAAATAATGGGGAACCAAGGATCTAATGAGAGTGAGGAATGTAAAGTAATTAAGATTAGTAAAGAAAAAGAACTGGAGAAATTAATGGGACTAAAAGCTGACAAATCCCCTGGACCTGATGGCCTACATCCTAGGGTTTTAAAAGAGGTGGCTGCAGTGATCGTGGATGCGTTGATTTTGATCTTCCAGAATTCCCTTGATTCTACAATGGTTCCCGTGGATTGGAAGGTAGCAAGTGTAACCCTGCTATTCAAGAAAGGAGGGAGAGAGAAAACAGGGAACGACAGGCCACTACATCAGTAGTAGGGAAAATGTAAGAATCTATTATTAAGGACGTGATAATGGGGGCACTTAGAAAATCATAATGTGATTAGACAGAGTCAACACGGTTTTATGAAAGATAAATCGTGTTTGACAAATCTATCAGAGTTTTTTGAGGGTGTAACTAGCAGGGTAAATAACAGGGAACCAGTGGATGTAGTCTTTTTGGATTTTCAAAAGGCATTTGATAAGGTGCCACACAAGAGGTTGTTACACAAAATTAGGACTCATGGGATTGGGGATAATATATTAGCATGGATTGAGGATTAGTTAACGGATAGAAAACAGAGTGTAGGAATAAACAGGTCATTTTCAGGTTGGCAGGGTGTAACAAGTGGGGTGCCACAAAGATCAGTGCTTGGGCCTCAGCTGTTTACAACATATATCAATGACTTAGATGAAGGGACCAAGTGTAATGTATTCAAGTTTGCTGGACGATACAAAGCTAGATGGGAAAGTAAGCGGTGAGGAGGACACACAAAGGCTGGGATATAGACAGGACGCAAAAAAGGAATATAGACAGGTTAAGTGAGTGGGCAAGAAGGTGGCAGATGGAGTATAATGTGGGGAAATGTGAAATTATCCACTTTGGTAGGAAGAGTAGAAAAGCAGAATATTTTTTAAAAGTTGAGGGACTAAGAAATGTTGGTAGTCAGAGTTATTTGGGTGTCCTTGTACATGAATCACAGAAAGTTAACTTGCAGGTACAGCAAGCAATTATGAAGGCAAATGGTATGTTAGCCTTTATTGCAAGGTGTTTGGAATATAAGAGTAAGGAAGTCTTGCTGCATTTATATAAGGCTCTGGTGAGACTACTCCTGGAGTACAGTGTACAGTTTTGGTCTCCTTACCTAAGGACGCATATACTTGCCTTAGATGGGGTGCAACGAAGGTTCACCAGATTGATTCCTGGGATGAGAGGGTTATCCTATGAGGAGAGATTGAGTAGAATGGACCTATATTATGTATAAAATTCTTAGAAGGCTTGACAGGGTAGATGCTGAGAGGCTGTTTCCCCTGGCTGGAAAGTCTAGAACTAGAGGTCATAGTGTCAAGATAAGTGGTTGGCCATTTAGGACCGAGATTAGGAAAAATTTCTTCACTCAGAGGGTTGTGAATCTTTGGAATTCTTTACCCCAGAGGGCTGTGGATGCTCAGTTGTTGAGTATATTCAAGACTGAGATCAATGGATATTTGGACTCTAAGGGAATCAAAGGGTATGGGGACAGGACGGGAAAGTGGAGTTGAGGTCGAAGATCAACCATGATCTTATTGAATGCCAGAGCAGGCTCGAGGGGCCGTATGGCCTGCTCCTGCTCCTATTTCTTATATTTCTTATGTTTATACTGTTTCTTCAGGGTTTCTATGGATTTGCCACCAAAGTTATGTAAGGAGATTGGGAGAACCCCACAGAATTTCTCCCCCGCTGTGTCTGATGCACTTTCACAGCTAATGTACCGACCATTTCACAAACTCCAGACAGTCTGACTCCAATCAGTCAAAATTAGTAGCCGCTGTTCAAAAAGGCTGGTCCACACTTACCTTAAAATGTATCCATGACCAGTGTTCATGCATACGTCAAACCAGCCATGGCTACACCAGGGCCACAGTCAAACTACAATCATGACAACCACTGCACATGATTCAACAGTAGCCATGGCAACAATATGGTCACAAATTTCTCAGGTGCATGATAGAGGGAATGCAAATAAAAAGAAATGTAGGAAATACACAGCCGGTCTGTCAACACACAGCAGGTCCTCAACATCGATGAAAAGAAAAGAGTATAACCCTTTGTAGGAACTGCAACCAAAAGATAAGCAAACCTTTCAAGTAGGGATGGGCAAAATAAAAGAGGAGGATATAAACAACAGATACTCCAATCACAGAGAGAAAATTTGAGTTGAATGACTTAAAAACTGCTTAATAGAAAAGCAGGAAATCATGTCAGTAAAAAAACCTCAGGACGTCCCAAAGCACTTTACAGTCAACAAAGTACTTTTAAAGTGTAGTCTCTGTTGTAATGTAGGAAACATGGCAGCCAATTTGCGCACAGCAAGGTCCCATAAACAGCAGTGTGATAATGACCAGATAATCTGTTTTAGTGATGTTGGCTGAGGGATAAATATTGGCCAGGACATACCAGAGAGAACTCTCTGCAGCAAGGGAATGAAAAGACTTTAAAATAAAGTGCAAATAGCTAAGGTGATGAAAAGGCATGGATAAGGACATGAATGGTATGATAGCCTAGTACTATGTTACTGGACTCGTAATAATAAACAATTTTACAACACCAAGTTATAGTCCAACGATTTTATTTTTAATCCCACAAGCTTTCGGGGGCCTTCCCCTTCCTCAGGCGATTTTCCACACCGCCTGAGGAAGGGGAAAGCCCCCGAAAGCTTGTGGGATTAAAAATAAAATCGTTGGACTATAACTTGGTGTTGTAAAATTGTTTACAATTGTTAACCCCAGTCCATCACCGGCATCTCCACATCGTAATAATAATCTAGAGAATACATGTTCCAATCTCACTGTAGCAGTTTGAGAATCTGAATTCAGTTAAAAAAAATCTGTAGGTAAAAGTGACCATGAAGCTTTTGGATTGTTGTAAAGGGGGTAAACTGGTTCATTAATGTCCTTTAGGGAAGGAAATCTGATAACTTTACTCAGTCTATATGTGACTCCAGACCCACAGCAATGTGGTTGATTCTTAATTGCCCTCTGAAATGGCCTAGCAAGCCACTAAGTTGTAAAATCTCGCTACGAAAAGTCATAATAAGAATAAAACCGGACGGACCACCCGGCATCAGACCACTAGGCACCAGACACGACAACGGCAAAACACCAAGCCCAGTCGACCCTGCAAGGTCCTCCTTACTAACATCTGGGGACTTGTGCCAAAATTGGGAGAGCTGTCCCACAGACGAGTCAAGCAACAGCCTGACATAGCCATACTGACAGAATCATATCTTTCAGCCAACGTCCCAGACTCTTCCATCACCATCCCTGGGTATGTCCTGTCCCACCGGCAGGACAGACCCACCAGAGGTGGCGGTACAGTGATATACAGTCAGGAGGGAGTGGCGCTGGGAGTCCTCAACATTGACTCTGGACCCCATGAAATCTCATGGCATCAGGTCAAACATGGGCAAGGAAACCTCCTGCTGATTACCACCTACTGTCCTCCCTCAGCTGATGAATCAGTCCTCCATGTTGAGCACCACTTGGAGGAAGCACTGAGGGTAGCAAGGGCACAGAATGTACTCTGGGTGGGGGACTTCAATGTCCATCAACAAGAGTGGCTCGGTAGCACCACTACTGACCGAGCTGGCCAAGTCCTGAAGGACATAGCTGCTAGACTGGGCCTGCGGCAGGTGGTGAGCGAACCAACACGAGGGAAAAACTTACTTGACCTCGTCCTCACCAATCTACGTGTAGCAAATGCATCTGTCCATGACAGTATTGGTAGGAGTGACCACCGCACAGTCCTCGTGGAGATGAAGTCCCGTCTTCGCACTGAGGACACCATCCATCTTGTTGTGTGGCACTACCACCGTGCTAAATGGGATAGATTCAGAACAGATCTAGCAGCTCAAAACTGGGCATCCATGAGGCGCTGTGGGCCATCAGCAGCAGCAGAATTGTATTCCAGCACAATCTGTAACCTCATGGCCCGGCATATTCCTCACTCTACCATTACCAACAAGCCAGGGGATCAACCCTGGTTCAATGAGGAGTGTAGAAGAGCATGCCAGGAGCAGCACCAGGCGTACCTAAAAATGAGGTGCCAACCTGGTGAAGCTACAACACAGGACTACATGCATGCTAAACAGCGGAAGCAACATGCTATAGACAGAGCTAAGCGATTCCACAACCAACGGATCAGATCAAAGCTCTGCAGTCCTGCCACATCCAGTCGTGAATGGTGGTGGACAATTAAACAACTAACGGGAGGAGGAGGCTCTGCAAACATTCCCATTCTCAATGATGGCAGAGTCCAGCACGTGAGTGCAAAAGACAAGGCTGAAGCGTTTGCAACCATCTTCAGCCAGAAGTGCCGAGTGGATGATCCATCTCAGCCTCCTCCCTATATCCCCACCATCGCGGAAGCCAGTCTTCGGCCAATTCGATTCACTCCACGTGATATCAAGAAACGGCTGAGTGCACTGGATACGGCAAAGGCTATGGGCCCCGACAACATCCCAGCTGTAGTGCTGAAGACTTGTGCTCCAGAACTAGCTGCGCCTCTAGCCAAGCTGTTCCAGTACAGCTACAACACTGGCATCTACCCGACAATGTGGAAAATTGCCCAGGTATGTCCTGTCCACAAAAAGCAGGACAAATCCAATCCGGCCAATTACCGCCCCATCAGTCTACTCTCAATCATCAGCAAAGTGATGGAAGGTGTCGTCGACAGTGCTATCAAGCGGCACTTACTCACCAATAACCTGCTCACCGATGCTCAGTTTGGGTTCCGCCAGGACCACTCGGCTCCAGACCTCATTACAGCGTTGGTCCAAACATGGACAAAAGAGCTGAATTCCAGAGGTGAGGTGAGAGTGACTGCCCTTCACATCAAGGCAGCATTTGACCGAGTGTGGCATCAAGGAGCCCTAGTAAAATTGAAGTCAATGGGAATCAGGGGGAAAACTCTCCAGTGGCTGGAGTCATACCTGGCACAAAGGAAGATGGTAGTGGTTGTTGGAGGCCAATCATCTCAGCCCCAGGGCATTGCTGCAGGAGTTCCTCAGGGCAGTGTCCTGGGCCCAACCATGTTCAGCTGCTTCATCAATGACCTTCCCTCCATCATAAGGTCAGAAATGGGGATGTTCGCTGATGACTGCACAGTGTTCAGTTCCATTCGCAACCCCTCAGATAATGAAGCAGTCCGAGCCCGCATGCAGCAAGACCTGGACAACATCCAGGCTTGGGCTCATAAGTGGCAAGTAACATTCGCGCCAGTTAAGTGCCAGGCAATGACCATCTCCAACAAGAGAGTGTCTAACCACCTCCCCTTGACATTCAACGGCATTACCATCGCCGAATCCCCCACCATCAACATCCTGGGGGTCACCATTGACCAGAAACTTAACTGGACCAGCCATATAAATACTGTGGCTACGAGAGCAGGTCAGAGGCTGGATATTCTGCGGCGAGTGACTCACCTCCTGACTCCCCAAAGCCTTTCCACCATCTACAAGGCACAAGTCAGGAGTGTGATGGAATACTCTCCACTTGCCTGGATGAGTGCAGCTCCAACAACACTCAAGAAGCTCAACACCATCCAAGATAAAGCAGCCCGCTTGATTGGCACCTCATCCACCACCCTAAACATTCACTCCCTTCACCACCGGCGCACTGTGGCTGCAGTGTGCACCATCCACAGGATGCACTGCAGCAACTCGCCAAGGCTTCTTCGACAGCACCTCCCAAACCCGCGACCTCTACCACCTAGAAGGACAAGGGCAGCAGGCGCATGGGAACAACACCACCTGCACGTTCCCCTCCAAGTCACACACCATCCCGACTTGGAAATATATCGCCGTTCCTTCATTGTCGCTGGGTCAAAATCCTGGAACTCCCTTCCTAACAGCACTGTGGGAGAACCGTCACCACACGGACTGCAGCGGTTCAAGAAGGCGGCTCACCACCACCTTCTCGAGGGCAATTAGGGATGGGCAATAAATGCTGGCCTCACCAGCGACGCCCACATCCCGTGAACGAATAAAAAAAAAGTCTGGCCTATATGTGACACCAGTCCCACACTGGTTGACTCTTAACTGCCGTCACTTGTATCGCCACCTTCTCAGGGTAACTAGGGATGGGCAACAGCCACATCCCAAGAAAGAGTTTGAAAAAAATAAGAGAAAATGGGGAAAATGCAGACTCCTAATATGAATACATACAAATTTCCTGAACAAAAAGGGATTCCACTCTCTCAATATTCACATTGTTTATGACCAGGAACAACAAATTGTCAATGTTAAAATTTGCAGGATGTTGTCATAATGCTTTTGTCCTGAGGAACTCCCGCCTCCTGCTCTATTCAACAAAGACATTGAAGTCTTGGGATCGCGTCTGGGTGACAAAGTGTACTGCCTGCTTCCATGCCTTATGACCCCACTTTCAGTGCTAGCTCACCAGCTGAATATAGTTACAATGAGGCTCATTCATCAACTAGAGTAGTAATTGAGAGGCCTATAGGGGTTTGAGGGAAAGTTCTGTAGAGGCACTGCTGTATGCTGCTGAATGGGTCTCTTGCATAATTATTGCTTCCTGTGTGCTTTGTAACTTCACAATTCATGAAGGAAAGGAAGTGGATTCCCAGGAGAAGGTGGGCTCAGCTGCCGTGGAGGATGAAGAACATAGAACTCAGGTTGATGAGGATCAGGACTTCTTCCGTGGAAGAAGGAGGAATCTTCCGTGATGGCTACAAGGGAAATTTGCAGCCATATTACTTCTAAAACTGGAATGATACCAGGGATGATGGATTTTAGTTATGTGGAGAGACTAGAGAAGCTGGGATTGTTCTCCTTAGAGTAGAGAAGGTTAAGGGGAGATTTAATAGAGGTGTTCTTAATTATGAAGGATTTTGATAGAGTAAATAAGAAGTAACTGTTTCCACTGGCAGGAGGGTTGGTAACCAGACACAGATTTAAGGTAATCGGCAAAAGAATCAGAGGGGAGATGAGGAGAATTTCTTTTACACAAGTGATGGAAGCAGATTCAAAAGTAATTTTCAAAAGGGAATTGGATATATACTTGAAAAGGAAAAATTTGCAGGGCTATGAGGAAAGAACAGGGGAGTGGGTCTAATTAGATGGCTCTTTCAATGAGCCGGCACAGGCATGATGGGCTGAATGGCCTCCTTCTGTGCTGTATGCTTCTATGATTCTAACAAGATTGACAGCATTAGGTGATGGCAAGCATCTGCAGGATTTCTCCCAGCTAGCAGCCGATGTAATAGTGAGTAGAAGTGCTGGAACACACTGCACTTTCAGGAAAAAAAAGAGCTATTTCATCTCAGCACAGCAGAGGATGGAGCTGTAAGGGCTGCATGGTAATCAGGTTTCAGATGGCAGTTCCAAGCACAGGTTGTAGGTGGAAGAGGTAGAAAGCCATTGAACCACAGTGTGCTGTGTATGATGACTTGCCATTCCATTTAAGGGAGGGTATTCAATGGGGTGGGCAGGGATCCCATAGTGCCCAAGTGAAAAGGGGAAAGTGGGAATTCTCTTACATCCCTGTCCTCATCAGGTTATTGAACTTCTGGCACTGGTCTACTCCTGGGGGTCAGAGAGGTGATGCTCAGTGTCACTGCCCTCTCCCTCCACATAGTTCAGGCCAAATCCTTCATGGGCTTCCTTCCCAGCGAGCTCAGCAGGCGATCTCTTTCATCAATGAGGACCTGTAGGTCAACATCACTCAATTCTGGGTTCGCTCGTTTGGTTCGACTCCAGTTGCCTGAGACCATCCTTGGTTTCTCTACCACCACTGGACATTGAAGCCAATCTTCCAGTCTTGAAAAAGGTACAGGAATTGCCTGGTAAGACATCATTGCATGTTCTATATTCTGACAAAAGCTGGAGGAGAAACCGCCACTTACTTGCTGTCCCTCCATATTAAGTTGCTGCAGGTTTTTAATTCCCCCCCATTGCTTTATTCCTGTTTGACACGGGATTCGTACTCCTATCCTAACACTCAATTTGTAAATGAGCTAACTCCACGAGTTCCAGCAGGGTCAGCAGTGCATGTCCTCAGTGGGCCGATGTGTTTCCCCTCCCCCTGAAAATGCAGTGTAAACAGCACTGTGGATTGTTGGGCTCGAGGTATTTTATTTCCATGACACGAGTGAAGAGGAAATTGTGTTTGAGTGTTATCGGAACCTACCAACAGTGGAGACACCAAGGTATGAGGCTTCTATATCAGAAGTATAAAGTGTCTCATTTCACCAACAGAATTGGTGAGGAGAGTATTCCATATTCTGCTGAGCTGAAGTAGCTCTTTTATCCTGCAAGCATGATGTGTTTGTGCTATTAGTTTTAATTGGCCACAAAGCCTTTATGGATTCACAAGTATTTCTCACAATCAGGATTCCATAAAGCATATCCTGGAAGGTCAAAACCTGGAAGATGCTAAATTTGTGTGGTTTATATTACCGGATTGTCAACCAACAGGATTCAAACAGAACCTCACCCTATTCCTCACACCTTCTCTGCTCTGACATCCAAAGTTTACTTGATAATGATGTGAGACTAAGTTGAGGGCCTAATGATACAAATATGAACTTCACTTGTAGTATTAGATACACATGAAAAACTACTGCTTTCTGCAATACTCCCTATGAAACAAGAGCTTCCAGTGTGCTGATTAATGACTGCAGATCCCATTGTGTACCTATGTACATATCTATTCATCTGTTATGTCTCTGTACAAGCTAAATTCCAGCATACTGTCCAGGGAGCATAGTATTGCCCCAAGAATAGATTAGCATCACTGAGGCACTCTTGCACCCTGGTGTAGCCACAATAAGTTTGGAATGATGAGCGCTCTGGTTATGATCATATGATATCCCGTCCAGCAGAGCACAGCACTGCATAGATGGGATTGTGGGGTAGGGAGGGGATGTGTGTGGAGCATCAACAGAGTACAGGAAGAAGCAGCCAACATTGTAAAAAGTGATTTTATTCCTTCCAATGTCACATTTTCACATCGTTGCGAGTTCAATTGGGCGCCAGTCGTTGTACAAGAGGTGTTCATTCTCTACCTCTCTATGAGGAAACAACAGGCCTTCACTCAACATCTCCCCACGGCAGAGGCAAAATCAGTAATTTACTGTGAGAAATGGTGGGTGCAAAATCCAGGCTGTCCATAAGGTACTAACCTGAATGTAGACGTATGTTAAAACCAAGAGTCATGGTCCTCCAACTGGTGGAATCACCATGCAGTGGGGTGGGGTTTATGTCCATGCTATGGTTAGGAGGTGCTGCCAATGCACTCACACTTTATGGCAAGTTGTGCTATTCACATGTTGCTCAAGGGAGTTCCTCAAGCTGAGTTTTTTTCCCCCACTTCTGTGCTCTCCAGCCCGCAATTAAAATGGAAGGGTAATGATGCATTAATATTTGTGCTGTATATCTTTGGTCAGAACTTGTCCTTTTCCCATTTCAGATGCTGAGGGACCTGCTGTGTATTTGCAGCATTTATTTTGGATTGCTCAGTAGCTTGGTTTGGAGACTTAAGCACAGTGCCGGGATTCATCAAGGAAAAGGTTCCGCTAAGGGAGGACTAAGAAAGAGTTCTGCTGAGGGAGTTTGAGCAGCTGGGGACTAAATTAAAAAGCAGAACCACAAAGGTGATAATCTCCGGATTATTACCTGAACCACGAGCAGATTGGCACAGGGTAAATCAGAACAGAGAGATGAATACCTGGCTCAAAGATTGGTGTGGGAGAAGTAGGTTTTGATTCATGGGGCACTGGCACCAGTACTGGGGAAAGAGGGAGCTGTTCCATTGGGACAGGCTTCACCTGAACCATGGTGGGACCAGTGTTCTGGAAAACTGAATAACTTGGGTGGTAGAGAAGGCGTTAAACTAAATCAAGGTGGGGGAGGGCTCAGGTGGGGCAAAGTTTAGATTGATAAAGAGAAAAGACAAGGAAGTAGTACAGGAAAGTGACGGGGGTAACGATAAGCAGAGTGTGTCAAGAAGGGACAGAGTGTACAAACATGAGTGCACTAGCAAATGGGGCCGGGGTAGGAAAGAATGGTAAAAAGACAAAATTAAAGGTTCTTTATCTGGATGCGCGCAGCATTCGTAATTAGATGTATTGACGGCATAAATAGAAACAAATGGGAACGATCTCGTGGCCATTACAGAGACGTAGTTGCAAGGTGACAAAGGTTGGGAGCTAAATATTCAGGGTTATTTAACATTTCGGAAGGAATAGGAAAAAAGGTAAAGGTGGTGGGGTAGCTCTGTTAATAAAGGATGAAACTGGTATAATAGTGAGAAATGATCTTGGCTCAGAAGATCAAGATGTCGAATCAATTTGGGTGGAGGTAAGAAATAGCAAGGGAAAGAAATCACTGGTGGAGTATAAAGGCCCCCTAACAGTAGCTACACTGTAGGGCAAAATATTAATCAGGAAATAAGGGGGGCTTGTAAAAAAGGTAATGCAATAATCATGGGCGATTTTAACTTTCACATAGATTGGACAAATCAAATTAGCAAAAATAGCCCTGAGGAGGAGTTCATAGAGTGTATTAGGGACTGTTTCTTAGACCAATAGGTCAGGGAACCAACCAGGGAACAGGCCATTTTGGATCTGGTAGTGGGTAACGAAACAGGATTAATTAATGATCTCAAAGTGAAGGATCCCTTGGGAAGCAGGGATCATAACATGATAGAATTTCACATCCAGTTTGAGACCGAGGATCATGGGTCTGAAACTACTGTATTAAACTTAAATAAGGGCAATTATAAAGGAATGAGGGTGGAATTGGCTAAAGTGGACTGGGTAAACAGATTAGATGGTATGATGGTGGATAAGCAGTGGCAAACATTTAAAAAGATATTTTATGACTCGCAACAAAAATATATCCCTGTGAGGAGGAAAGACTCCACAAAAAGGGTGAACCAACCATGGCTAACTAAGGAAGTCAAGGATGGTATCAGGTTAAAAGAAAAAGCATACAACATGCCAAGATTACTGGTAAGCCCGAAGATTGGGAAAACTTTAAAAACCAGCAAAGGATGACTAAAAGAATAATAAAGAGGGAGAAAATAAATTATGAGAGTAAACTAGCAAAAAATATAACAACTGACAGTAAAAGCTTCTACAAGTATATAAAAAGGAAGAGGGTAGCTAAAGTAAACATTGGTCCCTTCGAGGATGAGACTGGGGAAATAATAATGGAAAACAAGGAAATTGCTGAGGAATTGAACAGATATTTTGTATCTGTCGGCACAGTAGAAGACACTAATAATATACCAATAATAGTAGAAAATCAAGGGGCAAAGGGGAGAGAGGAACTAAAAACAATCACTATCACTAGAGAAAAAGTACTAGGTAAACTAATGGGTCCTAAAGGCTGACAAGTCCCCTGGACCTGATGGCTTGCATCCGAGGGTCTTAAAGGAAATGGCTACAGAGATAGTGGATGCATTGGTTGTAATCATCCAGAATTCACTAGATTCTGGAAAGGTCCCAGTGGATTGGAAAACCGCAAACATAACACCCCTATTCAAGAAGGGAGTGAGACAGAAAGCAGGTAACTATAGACCAGTTAGCCTAACATCTGTCATTGGGAAAATGCTGGAATCCATTATTAAGGAAGTAATAGCAGGACATTTGGAGACTCATAATACAATCAAGGAGAGTCAACATGGTTTTATGAAGGGGAAATCAAGTCTGACAAATTTATTAGAGTTCTTTGAGGAAGTAACGGGCAGGGTGGATAAAGGGGAACCAATGGATGCAGTATATTTGGATTTCCAAAAGGCATTCGATAAGGTGCCACATAAAAGATTACTGCACAAGATAAGAGCTCATGGTGTTGGGGGTAATATACTGGCCTGGATAGAGGATTGGCTAACTAACAGAAAACAAAGAGTCGGGATAACACTGTCATTTTCAAAATGGCAATCTGTAACTAGTGGGGTGCCACAGGGCTCAGTGCTGGGGCCTCAACTATTTACAATATATATCAATGACTTGGATGAAGGAAGAGAGTGTCTTGTGGCCAAATTTGCTGATGATACAAAGATAGGTGGAAAAGCAAGTTGCGATGAGGACACAAAGTGTCTGCAAAGGGATATTGACAGGTTAAGCAAATGGGCAAAAATTTGGCTGATGGAATATAATGTGGGAAAATGTGAAGTCACCCACTTTGGGAGGAAAAATAAAAAAGCAAAATACTATTTGAATGGAGAAATACTACAAAATGCTGCGGTACAGAGGGATCTGGGTGTCCTCGTACATGAAACACAAAAGGTCAACACACAGGTGCAGCAGGTAATCCGGAAGGCAAATGGAATATTGGCCTTTATTTCTAGGGGGATGGAGTATAAAAGCAAGGAAGTTATGCTACAACTGTACAGGGTGCTGGTGAGACCACACCTGGAGTACTGCATACAGTTCTGGTGCCCTTATTTAAGGAAGGACATACTTGCATTGGAGGCAGTTCAGAGAAGGTTCATTAGGTTGATTCTGAGAATGGAAGGGTTGTCTTATGAGGAAAGATTGAACAGGTTGGGTCTATACTCATTGGATTTTAGAAGAATGAGAGGAGATCTTATTGAAACATACAAGATTCTGAGGGGACTCGATAGGGTAGATGCTGAGAGGATGTTACCCCTCATGGGGGAATCTAAAACTAGGGAGCATAGTCTCAGAATAAGGGGTCGCCCGTTTAAGACAGAAATTAGGAAGAATTTCTTCTCCCAGAGGGTCGTGAATGTTTGGAAATCTTTACCCCAAAAAGCTGTGGAGGCCGAGTCATTGAATAGATTCAAGGCTGAGTTAGACAAATTTTTGATTAGCAAGGGAGTCAAAGGATATGGGGAAAAGGCAGGAAAGTGGAGTTGAGATAAAAATCAGATCAGCCATGATCTCATTGAATGGCGGAGCAGGCTCGAGGGGCCAAATGGCCTACTCCTGCTCCTATCTCTTATGGTCTATCAAACACTCGGCTGACTTAAACATTAAAAAATGACACATATATTAAACAATATATACACAAATAGATTTATTGAAAACCTGAGACAAGATGGAACACACACAAGATAAATCAGTAAAGAACACAGTAAAACCGTCCAAACAAATTAAAACAAACCCCTTGGCACCACGGTCCCCGCCGACTCAGATCCTCCCCCCCACCCTGATGACCCATCAGACCAGTTTAAATAATCTGAAACTTCAGTCGGGCCAGTGATCTCTCCAGTTACTTGTGCTGTGAGATGGGTGGGGTGGGTCTCACACTACATTAGCAGCTTTGACATGTAGTCAAGACCTCACTCCTAACGGCACTATGTCTCAGGAACTCCCAAGATAAAAAAGGGTGACTTCACAACAGCTCCACAGGCATTCTGACCTGGTCAAGCCCTTCAAGGGTAAAAAACAGCAGTGGGTTGGCAAAAACACAGGTTTTTCTAAATGAGTGGCATAGAGTCCTACATTTCTGAAGCTCATTTTGCTTCTCCCCTTATTTCAGGCTTGCTGAGCTACGCGCCCCTTTTCCTCCCATCTCACTGCACATTTCTCAAACCTTTAAATGAACATTAAAAAGCCACTGAAACGTAGATCTCACTTTCACATCAACACAATAAAATCACGTGTCGCCAGGCGTTTCAGCACTGATCGTGTGTGTCCATTGGTTGATCTGTCCCTTCACTCGCACTCGTAGGACGGACGCATCAAATCTCTCAATTCCTAGCAAAATGGGCACAATCCAATTCATGAACGCCTGCAGCAAACACAATACCCCCAAAAAAGGGAAAAAATATCATCTCGCCTTCCTAGGGCGCAAAAGAGAAAACAACAGTAACATTTCAACATCCAAGTCAACAGCAGCACAATAGTCATTGTGTTGTGATCAGGCCTACCTCTGCCCCCTCACCACTTGAGAAGAATCCCTCTTCTCTCTGCTGTCTACAATGAGGTCCTCCCTTGATATGGCACTAAATTGTCAGTATCATTCGTACAAGGCCACAGGATGGGGAATGGACAAATGCTGCAGCAAAGACACTCTTCTCAGATAAAGGATGAGGCACATTGTTGGAGCAGAGCGAGATGGACCATCCAAGCCCTGCTATCGCACCACGCATTCCCAAGTCAGGCACAGTGTTTGAGGAAAGTTTGACTGACTTTTGATATATTTGACCTTGAAATACATGATGGGATAGCATAGAGAGAGCTTTATTCTACATTTGGAAGCGTCTGATGGGATAGTAGCTGCCCAAAATGGGAACAGTTTAACCAATAGAGCCCACCTTTTTCCATTATCCAGTCATAGTAACCAAAGCACCTTGTGACCTGTTCACTGAAAGCTGGTCAGTCTGGTCTCTAATTGATGACCTAATGCTCCTCTGTGGGTTAGTTCTGTGCCCATTACACAGTAAGGTGGTAAAGTCTAACATTTCCCTTTAAAGTAGGGTGCTGCAGATTGACTAGAATGGTTCACATATTTGTGATTAAAATGGTGAGAAGTGCTTTTATATTAATTGGGTCAGCCCACCAGTTGTATAGAGACCAGAATATCACCCGCGAGACAACCATTTGTACTGCACACTATGTCGTGGTCTTAACATCTGAGGTTAGGTTATAACAAGCCGATGGCAGATTAATGTGTTAGATCTGTAACAATGTATTTACCCAAAACTCTTGATAAATCACATACAGAATAGGGCTAATTTGCATATTATAAATGAGGCAAAGTTACAATTGAAGATTATTTAGTTCACTTCCAGTGCTGACAGTTTGAGGTCACACTTATCAGTGCTCTGGAACTGCAGTAGCAGCTTAATACCGACACATGAAAACATACTGTCTAAATCAAGCAAGCACGCTCCAATGTAGTATTCAGCACACATGGCTTTGCACGTGGCACAGGCCAGACAGCTTGTGAGATGTAAATAGTGCTCAATCCGTAATGCAGGTCTCATCCTGTACGGCGACTGATGCTCGCTCCTAAACAGCAATAAGGGTGTGGAAATCCTTCTACAAAGCCGCTGAGCAGAGTCTCCCCTCGCTCTTCCTAACCGTCTGAAGGAAAGTTTAGGGCGAAGTACATCAGCGGAAGAGCCTGCATGAGTTAGAGGCAATAAACTCTTAGTCCCGCCACTGCCATTTTAAAAAAAAAATTGAAGAAAGGGTGAAACGATTTTGCATTACTGAATGCAGTTGGTGAGGATCAAACCTACGCAGGGAGACAGAGCAAGGGGGAAAGGGGAGAATTTCCCTGGGAGTTTTCCTGTTCGTCTGACGCAACTTCAGCGGTACAGCAGCGGAAACCCTAGAAATATGGTGTACACGGTGTGTACGCCATATCCCCGTGGCTCTTCCGCCAAAGTTACGTAAGACGAGCAGGAGAACGCCCGCGGAACATCTCGCCCCCTCCCATAATACCGGTCAGAATTTTTTGTAAAAATTCCACAACATATATTTATTAAATAGCTGTATTTTCAAAACGTCAACCTATCCGATAGGCTCTGGATGCCGTTGACAGTCAGTAGAAGGAAAGTGCTCGACAATCACAGGAGGAAGAGCAAGGCCCAACGGTGGCTCATATATACTGAAGGCCCACTAAGCACCGGGGCAGAATTATTTTACTTAAAACCTTGCTTGAGGATCAACGCTTGTCCCCAAAGCTTTGAATACCACTAATCGAGTCACAGGAGAGCACCCCCTCCCCCGCACTATTAAAGTGCTTCGTGCATCGACATACAGCGACCCCCTCCTCCCCAATGCTCACTCCTGAAACCCGACTGCCAGGCCCTCCCCTGCACAGACCCCTCTAATACGCAGGCTTGTAGAATAGCTCCCCCTTCAAGATTCTGCGTTTTAGCTCGTTCCACAGGAGCCGACGTTCCCGCTGGGTTCCTGCCACCATGCCCCTGTTTTCCTGTGCGCGCCTGGACAGGTAGGGCAAAACCTCCTCCACCGGACCGTAGGGGACATATTTGTACACTGGGTATCCAGCCTGGCCTGCGAGAGACAGAATAAAGAGGGTTAGTTTACAAAAACACTCCCGAAGCCCCGGCCAAGTCCAGGCCGCATTATTTCAGTGTCATCTAATTCTTAAGACCTACAATTTGGAATAAAGAGTTCTGACCAAGTCTACTCTCACAAATCCTCCAGCACGTAATGTGGGAGTGAGGGGTCATTACCAGTTAGCTCCATTGCATCCTGTTAACTGGACCTTGCCAGACACTTAAACCCACCTCATATCTTCCAGGATCCTTAAAGATATAAATTCCCCAGATTTTTCTTTTAGAAACTTTATCTTGTGACACAAATCTCCATAAAATATTATCTATAATCCCAGTGGATTTAACATTTCTGGAATATATCCCAGGAAATGGGGAACACTATAGAGATTCTCTCAAAGTTAGGATCCAACATGGAGTCTCGTTAAACACTGAGGAAGTCCCCGCACTGCCTTGAGTGACACTGAAGAGAATCAGGATCCTGGCAGGAGGATATTACCTGGACATTGGATTCACTGAGGTTACATTACCCAGCAGTTAGTGAAGGATCATTTGTTTCTAGCTCACGTACCCAGAGGGAAGCTGATCTGATCAGACATGCCCAGTAATTGGCCAAAGTAGATTTTCTTTGCTAATGGATGGAGGCCAAGATCGTGCATTCTGTGAGAAAAAGAACAGGGAGTTAGCAACTAATGAACAGAAATTCATACCAGCACGTCGAGATTAGATTTATTTTTGGCAGGCGTTGGGCAGATAGAGCAGAGATAGTGGTGGGTGTGAGCAGTCAAGTTACAGTCAGAACAGATCTCCTCTACTCATTAAAGCCTCGGTTATGGATTCAACAATCAGGGTCAAGGTACAAATTATGATCTTACACAGTCTAAGGCATCGAGTGCCCTATGGTGCAACATGAATATTAGACTTGGCAAGAAAACAGGAGAAAGTCTACAGCTGAAACACAGAAAGACACTCCTTTTACATTTGGCCAAGGGGTGCACTGGGGCTCAGCAATAGCAGATACCGTCTCTGGCACTATCATCCCCCCAGTGGCAACAAAGAACTGACTAGATTTTTTTTACTAGTGGTATTCAGAAGCTTTTATACCTGGAATGAGAAGTAGTGACAGGGGACCAGGAAGCATTCAGCTCATGTACCCAGAGGGAAGCCAAAGCCAGTCTGATCGGACATGCCCAGCACTTGCCCAAGTACGTTGATCTCTGATGGATGGAGACTAAATTCATGTCAGGTACAAATAAAATATTCAAACAGTATGGGATTGTCATTAATCGATGTGACGGGCCATGCTAAGGACACATCTCGGGGCAGTGAAAGAGCGGGAGGATTTTAAAACAAATAAGAGCAGCTTTTTTTTTTATTTAGCCCCTCACACCACTAATTTTCAATCCACTAGTCCTTCCCCAGTAACACACTGGCGGTGGAAGATGGAATTCCTGGGTGGGGGGGGGGGGCGGTGAGAGACATAGCAATACCACTCCTACCCAAACAATGGTCCATCTATGTCATAACCCCTACCTGAGATGGGGTGTAAAAGGGATGGCAATGCAATAATCTCCCTTATCCTAGAATCACATTAGAAGTACACCACCCAAAAAGATGCACGGCCATGCGTTTCCTCATTACCTCTGCAGTGCATATCCGACTGTTTGCTCATTGTGTGAGGCCACCATCACGTTGGCCTTCCTGTTCACTTTGATTTCTTCCAGGATGTAATCTAAGCACCTGAAATGACGACGGCAGAAGATCAGGAACTCCAGAAAGCCGGAGGGTCCACAGCAGCACTCGCCCATCATACACAAAACAACAGAGAAATAAACACCCACCTCCAACGACAACTTACAGGACAGACGTAAAGCACTTATCGTTGTTCATTTGGCTTAAGGTCCAACTCTGTTCACACAATAACTCCAGGTGGCCATCAAGCAGTGCTGAGGCCTTGGCCAATCCCACTTGGAGGCAACAGCGGTCTGGGGGAGGGAATCTTCCTCCAACATCCTCCAGAAGAAACATTAGGTCTCTGCATTCGCTTCCCCACGCTGATAAAGTGTGAGGGAAGGGGACGGAGAATAGGAGGTGGGCATGAATCCATGTTGTGCCCCCTCTGTGTGCATTGTTGTGCCACTGTATCACCCTGGCACTGCCGTGTCAGGAACTGGCTTGTGTGTGTGTTTTTTTTAAATGATGTGGCTAGTTCACCAATTCACAGCCAACCCGAAACATTTAGCAGTGCAGACTGACCAGAGTTGTGAACTCTCCATCGAACTCTCTGCCATAAAAGGTCACAGCTCCTTCACGTGATAGTCAAAGAGGTTTCGCAAGGAGCACCCGAGCCAAGCACGAAATACAACATTTGGCCACAGACAAAATCGCAATTATAAAGTGCAGGGGTGAAATTAAAAAGGAAATTAGGAAAGCAAAGAGGATATGAAAAAATATTGGCAAGTAAAATCAAGGAAAACTCAAAGATGTTTTATTAATACATTAAGACCAAGAGGATAACTAAGGAAAGAGTAGGGCCTATTAGAGACCAAAAAGGTAACCTATGTATGGAGGCGGAAGATGTTGGTATAGTTCTTAATGAATACTTTGCATCTGTCTTCACAAAAGAGATAGACGATGCAGACATTGTAGTTAAGAAGGAGGAGTGTGAAATATTGGATGGGATAAATATAGTGAAACAGAAAGTATTAAGAGGATTAGCATCTTTGAAAGTAGATAAATCACCAGGCCCGGATGAAATGTATCCCAGGCTGTTAAAAGAGGCAAGGGAGGAAATAGCGGAGGCTCTGACCATCATTTTCCAATCCTCACTGGATATAGGCGTGGTGCCGGAGGATTGCTAACGTTGTATCGTTGTTTAAGAAGGGAGAGAAGGATAGACCGAGTAATTACAGGCCAGTCAGTCTAACCTTGGTGGTGGGCAAATTATTGGAATCAATTCTGAGGGACAGCATAAATCGTCACTTAGAAAGACACGGATTAATCAAGGACAGTCAGCATGGATTTGTTAAGGGAAGGTCAAGTCTGACTAACTAAATTGAATTTTTTGAGAAGGTAACAAGGAGGGTCGATGACAGGAGTGCATTTGATGTAGTGTACATGGATTTTAGCAAGGCTTTTGACAAGGCCCCACATGGCAGACTATTCAAAAAAGTACAAGCCCATGTGATCCTAGAGAAAGTGGCAAGTTGGGTCCAAAATTGGCTCAGTGGCAGGAAGCAAAGGGTAATGGTCGACGGGTGTTTTTGTGACTGGAAGGCTGTTTCCAGTGGGGTTCCACAGGGCTCAGCACTAGGTCTCTTGCTTTTTGTGGTATATATTAATGATTTGGACTTAAATGTAGAGGGCATGATTAAAATGTTTGCAGAGGATACAAAAATTGGCCGTGTAGTTGATAGTGAGGAGGAAAGCTTATAAACTGTAGGAAGATATCAATGGACTGGTCAGGTGGGCAGAAAAGTGGCAAATGGAATTCAATCCGGAGAAATGTGAGGTAATGCATTTGGGGAGGTCAAACAAGGCAAGGGAGTACACAATAAATGGGAGGATACTGAGAGGTGTAGAGGAAGTGAGCGACCATGGAGTGCATATCCACAGATCCCTGAAGGTAGCAGGACATGTAGTTAAGGCAGTTAAGAAGGCATACAGAATACTTTCCGTTATTAGCCAAGGCGTAGAATATAAGAGCAGGGAGGTTATGCTAGAACTGTATAAAACAGTTAGGCCACAGCTTAAGAACTGCATACAGTTCTGGTCACCACATTACAAGAAGGATGTGATTGAACTAGAGAGGGTACAGAGGAGATTTATGAGGATGTTGCCAGGACTGGAGAATTTTAGCTATGAGGAAAGATTGGATAGGCTGGGGTTGTTTTCTTTGGAACAGAAGAAGCTGAGGGGTGGTTTAATTGAGGTGTACAAAATTATGAAGGGCCTAGATAAAGTAGATAGGAAGGACCTATTTCCCTCAGCAGAGAGGTCAATAACCAGGGGGCATAGATTTAAAGTAATTGGTAGAATGATTAGAGGGGAGCTGAAGAGAAATTTGTTTCACCCAGAGGGTGGTAGGGGTCTGGAACTCACTGCCTGAAAGGGTGGTAGAGGCAAAAACCCTCATCACATTTAAAAAGTACTTGGATATGCACTTGAAGTGCCATAACCTACAGGGCTACGGACCAAGTGCTGGAAAGTGGGATTAGGCTGGGTGGCTCATTTTTGGCTGGTGCAGACATGATGGGCTGAATGGCTTTCTTCTGTGCCTTAAATTTTCTATGAAACAAACCACCCCCCCATCCCCCACCCTGTGCAACTGCAAGGGAGTCCAACTCCCCTCAATTTACAGAGATAGACTCCCCTCCCTACACAGATATAAGCCAGCTCCCTTCACTACCCCACAGTTGTAGAAAGGATCCCTACCTGTGATACATGACATTCGTAGCTTCATAGGTTTTGTTGATGGGATCCTCGTATCCAATCTCCTTGGCACGTTTTCGCTCCTGGGCCATGTATGCACCTCTCACCAGCTTTGCCCCAAAGTACCAGTTTTCCCGGCGGGCCAACTCCACATCTACAGACACGTTATCATAAGCATCCTAGGGGGAGGGTGAGGGGAAGAAAGGAGAAAAGGCATCACAAGCAGCCTCTTCACTCATAATCAGTGCAGCTTTGATGAGGTACTGGACAGCAGTTCAGTGACAGAATCAGCCAGTGTCAGCTGTCTACAGAGACAGTTGTTGGTTCAGGGCTTGATTACACATGTAAAGCTCACGCTGACCATCAGTTACTCTGTCCAACACTCTCCTCTGGAATGCATTCACCCCCACCTGTTCAGCCCTCCTAGATAGTGCCATATATTTCCTCTCCTAGGTCAGGTGTCAGTCGTCTCAGAGTTTGTGGGTTCAAGTTCCGCTCAAGGACTTGAGCACAAAACGTAGGCTGACACTCCAGCGCTGTACTGAGGGAGTGCTGGACTGTCAAAGGTGCCATCTTTCGACTGAGATGCTAAACCGAGGCCCCCATCTGTTCTCTCAGGTGAACGTAAAAGATCCCACAGCACTATTTGAAGAAGAGCAGGGGAGTTTTTCCCAGTGTCCTGGCCAATTTTTATTGCTGTATGTGGGACCTTACTGTGTGCAAATTGGCTGCCATGTTTCCTACATTACAACAGTGACTACACTTCAAAAGTACTTCATTGGCTGGAAAGTGCTTTGGGATGTCCAGACGTCATAAAAGGCGTTATATAAATGCAAGTTCTTTATTTTTCTTTCTCCTCTCCTAATGATGCTGCCTCATGCTGAGCAGTTCCACAGGTGCTATCAGCATTGTATTATATTCAGTGTGATCCTCCTTGCACAAAGAAAGCGCAGTTCCCTCAGGTCGGACTTTGAGGGATCTGCTCAGAGGCAGCCATCACAGAACTCGGGCCTTTTCTCGATAACCCTCAATTTCAGCCCGGGCACAGTACAAAGCTCTCCACAGTGAGGAACAACTGAGAAAGGTGCCGGTTCCCCAGGGAATGCAGCCTTTAACCTTACCTTCAAGTAGCACTGGTAGGTATTGAAGATGACAGGCTTCTCGGTGTTGAATTTTCGCTGCATCTCCAGGGTCAGTCGGCTGATAGCCGGTTGGAAATAGGTCTGCTCAGCGTCGACCATAAGGCGGACCCTCGACTCCAAGGCTTTCTGTGGACAGTAGGAAAGTTAACAAGTTACTCATTTAGTCCCAGACCAACAGGGCTGCGTCACCTCCATGCTTCCCTCTGCATAAATAAGGCACAAACTTTACTGTTCTCACACTGGTTTGGCTGCTTCATTTTGAAACTGGCAACTAAATTCATACCAATAGTGGCAACTGGTTTGCTGACTTACGCCTATGAAAGGATCCAACCCAGGTAGGAAAGAGCATTTCTGTGTGGGAGAAATACAGCCGTGTCTGGGAATCAAGACTATTGTGATTCAGATGAGTTGAGAGTGCCCCTGCCCCACAGTAAAACACTTCCAATCACACCTACAAGATACTAAGTTTCCAGTGGAGCTCCCAATGCCTTTTGACCTCTCCTACCTTTGCCAGGACATCCATTCTCTGCAGCATCCTTTTCATCTGTAGCTCCTCCTCCTCTGTGAACTGTAGGAGAAGTGGCTCAATCTCACCCGTCTGCAACAAACCACAAACATCCGTTATTCCAGCCCGTCCCAATCTTTACTTGACTCGGACGCGCAGGCTTGTACAATCCAAGGTACCTACAGCGATTGTACATTAAAAACAATAACAACTTGCATTTATATAGCACCTTTAACGTGGCAAAATGTCCTAAGGCGCTTCACAGGAATGTAATCAAAAAAAAACTGACACCGAGCCAAAGAAGGAGACTTTAGGACAGGTGACCAAATGCTTGGTCAAAGAGGTAGGTTTTTAGGAGCATCTTAAAGGAGGAGAGAGAGATGGAAAGGTTTAGGGAGGGAATTCCAGAGCTTATGGCCTAGACAACTGAAGGCACTGCTGCCAATAATGGGGCAAAGGAAGTGGGGATGCACAAGAGGCATGAGTTGGAGGAACCCAGAGTTTGCAGAGGGCTGTAGGGCTGGAGGAGGTTGCAGAGATAGGAAGAGGCGAGGCAATGGAGGGATTTGAACACAAAGATGAAAACCCTTTGACAAATACTTGCCTTTCACCTCTGGAACTTGGTTCTGAATCCTGCCCAAACTGATGAAATGTAATTGTTTCCTATGTAAAATCAGTTTGGGTAGCCTCAGTCCAGTTCCGACTGAGAATGGGCCTATAACACAAAACTACCCCTAATTTAGCCTGGTTGGCAACCTCACTTGAGCTACAGGATGATGAGTAAGAGAAATTAGAAAATGTCAAAATGGTACATTAGGGGAGCTTTACTTCATATCTAACCAAACTCTGGAGTGCTTGATCAAACATTGTGAGGCGGGGGGTGGGGCTTTACTTTGCATGTAAAGCATAGAGACATTATTGCTGTCCCTTATGGCAAAAACCTCCAGTGGGCGACAAGGGGACAAAAATAAAGAACTTCAACACAGAAACATGCAATACAGCTTCTTAAAAACACAACTGGAGAAAGCTGTTGGGGTAAAGGTCAAACCTCATCAAGATACATAGGCCCCAAAATTCCTGGGGCTGGAGGGGGCAAATAGTCTTAATGACACCCCAGGGGACTAGAAATTTGGAACAGTACCTAGTTCTGCTGGGACTTTGCCATATTTTATTGTGGTCCTTTAAATTCCGAGGTGGGGGGAGGCCCATGGGTGCCCATCCCCCACTTCAAGAGGGTGCGTCTGGGCGAGCTCTTGGGCTTCTCCAGGGAATTCTGCGTGATACGCTCGATGGAACCTACACCTGCTCTCAGTGAGCATAGGTTCCATTATCGGCTTACTAGAGGCCCCAAACCTTTACTAGAGTATGGTAACCAATCCTGAAGGGGATCGATTAATTTATCCTGAAGGGTCAAAGGGTCAGCTGGGAGCGAAGGCATTTTCCAAATTTCTTTTCTTCAGCCCAACAGGGCCCGGAGGCACCTCAGGCGGATTGGCTGTGGATCGTTCAGACTTCTGGCAGACGCGCCTTGCAAGTGTGACGTGCCGCCTCAGTTATGCAAATGATCCCATCTCTGGGATTTGGGATCGGGTCTTTGACGAGAGGAAATTGCACTCGTGGAGCAGGCCCCCAGAGAATTTCAGGGCAATACACCTTACAAAGTTCCAGCCTATAGATATGTTTAATACCTTGACTTACACAGACATCATTTCTGTACAGGTATCCCATACCCCACATCATTTAGACACAGGTATCCCACACCCCACATCATTTATACACAGGTATCCCGCACCCCACATCATTTATACACAGGTATCCCACACCCTCACATCATTTACACACAGGTATCCCACACCCAACATCATTTATACACAGGTATCCTACACCCCACATCATTTATACACAGGTATCCCACACCCCACATCATTTATACACAGGTATCCCACACCCCACATCATTTATACACAGGTATCCCGCACCCCACATCATTTATACACAGGTATCCCACACCCCACATCATTTATACACAGGTATCCCACACCCTCACATCATTTATACACAGGTATCCCACACCCTCACATTTATAGCTCCTCAATGATGGCAGAGACCAGCACGTGAGTGCAAAAGACAAGGCTGAAGTGTTTGCAACCATCTTCAGCCAGAAGTGCCAAGTGGATGATCTTTCTTGGCCTCCTCCCGATATCCCCACCGTCACAGAAGCCAGTCTTCAGCCAATTCGATTCACTCCACGTGATATCAAGAAACGGCTGAGTGCACCAGATACAGCAAATGCTATGGGCCCCGACAGCATCCCGGCTGTAGTGCTGAAGACTTGTGCTCCAGAACTAGCCGCGCCTCTAGCCAAGCTGTTCCAGTACAGCTACAACACTGGCATCTACCCGACAATGTGGAAAATTGCCCAGGTATGTCCTGTCCACAAAAAGCAGGACAAATCCAATCCGGCCAATTACCGCCCCATTAGCCTACTCTCAATCATCAGCAAAGTGATGGAAGGTGTCATCGACAGTGCTATCAAGCGGCACTTACTCACCAATAACCTGCTCACCGATGCTCGGTTTGGGTTCCGCTAGGACCACTCGGCTCCAGACCTCATTACAGCCTTGGCCCAAACATGGACAAAAGAGCTGAATTCCAGAGGTGAGGTGAGAGTGACTGCCTTTGACATCAAGGCAGCATTTGACCGAGTGTGGCACCAAGGAGCCCTAGTAAAATTGAAGTCAATGGGAATCAGGGGAAAACTCTCCAGTGGCTGGAGTCATACCTAGCACAAAGGAAGATGGTAGTGGTTGTTGGAGGCCAATCATCTCAGCCCCAGGACATTGCTGCAGGAGTTCCTCAGGGCAGTGTCCTGGGCCCAACCATCTTCAGCTGCTTCATCAATGAACTTCCCTCCATCATAAGGTCAGAAATGAGGATGTTTACTGATGATTGCACAGTGTTCAGTTCTATTCGCAACCCCTCAGATAATAAAGCAGTCCGTGCCCACATGCAGCAAGACCTGGACAACATCCAGGTTTGGGCTAATAAGTGGCAAGTAACATTTGCGCCAGACAAGTGCCAGGCAATGACTATCTCCAACAAGAGAGTCTAACCACCTCCCTTTGACATTCAACGGCATTACCATCGCCGAATCCCCCACCATCAAACATCCTGGGGGTCACCATTGACCAGAAACTTAACTGGACCAGCCACATAAATACTGTGGCTACAAGAGCAGGTCAGAGGCTGGGTATTCTGCGGCGAGTGACTCACCTCCTGACTCCCCAAAGCCTTTCCACCATCTACAAGGCACAAGTCAGGAGTGTGATGGAATACTCTCCACTTGCCTGGATGAGTGCAGCTCCAACAACACTCAAGAAGCTCGACACCATCCAGGACAATGCAGCCTGCTTGATTGGCACCCCATCCACCACCCTAAACATTCACTCCCTTCAACATCGGTGCACCGTGGCTGCAGTGTGTACCATCCACAGGATGCACTGCAGCAACTCGCCAAGGCTTCTTCAACAACACCTCCCAAACCCGCGACCGCTACCACCTAGAAGGACAAGGGCAGCTGGCACATGGGAACAACACCACCTGCACGTTCCCCTCCAAGTCACACACCATCCCGACTTGGAAATATATTGCCGTTCCTTCATCGTTGCTGGGTCAAAATCCTGGAACTCCCTTCCTATCAGCACTGTGGGAGAACCTTCACCACACGAACTGCAGCGGTTCAAGAAGCCAGCTCACCACCACCTTCTCAAGGGCAATTAGGGATGGGCAATAACTGCTGGCCTTGCCAGCGACGCCCACATCCCATGAACAAACAAAAAAAAAATACACAGGTATCCCACACCCCATATCATTTATACACAGGTATCCCACACCCTCACATTTATACACAGGTATCCCACACCCACATCATTTATACAAAGGTATCCCACACCCACATCATTTATACAAAGGTATCCCACACCCACATCATTTATACACAGGTATCCCACACCCTCACATTTATACACAGGTATCCCACACCCACATCATTTATATGCAGGTATCCCATACCCCTACAGACGAGCCTGCACATTGCTCACAGTGATATTCAAGGTTCCATACCTGAAGGTTTGGAACTACAAAGAGCTTGGCAATTTTCGTTCTGTTGTCGATCAGATTGTTCCAGTCCAGCAGGTCTACAGTGCTGAAAACAAGGAGAAAGGGCACACATGGGTCAATAATATGCCCGTGTCGGTAATCTGACACGCAATCCCACAGAGAGCACACGCGTGTCAGTAATTCAACACAGGACATGTGCATTCGGTAATCAGAACCAGATGCCATTTTACCATTCTCAGCATTTCTTTATTTTCTACCTCCTCAATTTGTCAACTTTCTTTGTTCTCCTCGGCCAATCCTGCAGGTACTTACTGTTGCTAGGATACAGTTCCTTGGACACCAGCAGCCCTCAGTACTTCACCCAAGTGGCCATTCTTCATGTGCGAGTCTGGACAGCGAGTGTCTTCAGACTGTTCAGCTACACAGGAAATCAAATTCGCAACAGATCCTGTCCCCACTCTCAAGTTGCACAAGACTTACTTTACAGCAGGGGTCACCGAATAACGTTCAGGAGTAGGAAGCCTGGATGATTTTACCATTCCCTGGCCAAGGGACACTCGGGCTAATTGTAATCCTAGGACCGCCCTGGCTGAGAACAGCTAATTCAGCACAGACTTGGGACAGAACCTGGGACCTTCCTGGTTTGTATGGAGCAACTACTCATTGGATACATTCAGTGAGCCATCAAGGAGCTTTTTTTTGGGCACTATGCCCCAGAATTTGCTGGGGCGAGGCATCTCGTGGTGTGCCCCATTAGTTAGACTTTTCCCCTCACCCATCAGCTTGAAAAATTTTTGCCCTGTAAGTTGCTGGAAGTGAGAGCTGATAACGGTGCAACGAGGGCAAATGGGGCATGTGGGACCTTGGTGAACGACGGGACCAACAGTAGATATCCTTAACCAAAGAGACTTAAGGATTGAGAAAGAAACAGGCAGAGAAGGAAATCGGGTGAATTAGAGTCAAATCAGGGTCAGAACGAGAAATCAAGAGAGGGAAAGAAGGATTGGATTAAGACAGAGAGAAAAAAAGAGACAGAAAGGAAAAGTAAGAAAAAAATTGTACATTTTAAATATCAAAAATCTCCAACAACAATTTGCTACCTGTAGGAATGAGATTCCACAGTCTAAATTAGGAACATAGGAACAGGAGTAGATCATTTAGCCCCTCGAGCCTGTTCCGCTGAAAATTTTCAAGGTGTTCAGTCACTCTATCCTTAATTATAGACTCTAGTAATGTCCCAACTCTATCCTTAATTATAGACTCTAGTAATGTCCCAACAACAGATGAGATCATGGTTGATCTGTGACCTAACTCCATATACCCGCCTTAGCCCCATATCCCTTAATACCATTGGTTAACAAAAATCTATCAATCTCAGATTTAAAATTAACAATTGAGCTAGCATCAACTGCCATTTGCAGAAGAGAAGTCCAAACTTCTACTACCCTTTGCATGTAGAAGTGTTTCCTAACTTCACTCCTGAAAGTCCTTGCTCTAATTTTTAGGTTATGTCCCCTAGTCCTAGATTCCCTAACCAGTGGAAATAGTTTCTCTTTATCTACCCTAGTTCCCCTTAATATCTGGAAAACTTTGATCAAATCACCCCTTAATCAACTAAATTCCAGGGAATGCAACCTTAGTATGTGTAATCTCGCCTCGTAATTTAACCCTTGGAGTCCAGGTATCACTCTAGTAAATCTACACCACACTCCCTCCTAAGCCAATACATCCTTCTTAAGGTGTGGTACCCAGAACTGAACACATTACTCCAGGTGTGATCTAACCAGGGCTTTGTATAGCTGTAGCATAACTTCTAGACCTCTAGATATAAAGACCAGCGTTCCATCAGCCTTTTTGATTATTTTCTGTACCTGTCCTTGAAACTTTAATGATCTATGTACATGGACCCCTAAGTCTCTTTGGACCTCCAATGTTTCCAGTTTTTCACTATTTAGAAGGAACTCTGATCTATCCTTTTTAGGTCCAAAGTGGATGACCTCACACTTGGCTACACTGAAATCCATTTGCCACAGTTTTGCCCATTCACTTAGTCTATTAATATCTTTCTGTAATTTTATGCTTCCATCTACACTGTTTACAATGCTGCCTATCTTTGTATCATTGGCAAACTTGGATATGTGGCTCTCTATCCCATCATCTAAGTCGTTAATAAGTGCAGCGAATAGTTGAGGCCCCAGCACAGATCCCTGTGGGACACCACTAGTCAGATCCTGCCAGTTTGGAGTACCTGCCCATTATCCCTACTCGCTGTCTCATGCCGCTCAGCCAATTTCCTAACCAGGTCAATAATTTGCCCTCAATTCCATGTGCTTCAACTTTAGATATCAGTCTCTTACGAGGGACTTTATCAAATGCCTTCTGGGAGTCCATATAAACAACATCCATAGACATTCCCCTGTCCGCTACTTCAGTCACCTCGTCAAAAAAAATACAAACAGGTTTGTCAGGCATGACCTACCCTTCATAATTCCATGCAGGCTCTCTCGGATCAGCTGAAAATTTTCAAGGTGTTCAGTCACTCTATCCTTAATTATAGACTCTAGTAATGTCCCAACAACAGATGTTAGGCTAACTTCTCTTTCTGGTCTGGAGAGGTCGAGTGACATTGCAGGAACATAAATCTCGTAATTCAAAAGGTACTTAAGTTGTTAAGTGCCAGCCCTTACTTTCTGCAGCGAGTTTAATTGCCAATTAATGTGCAAATGTCGCACTTTCATGAAACTCACGGGGAGGTTGAGGGTGCGCTGCCATTTTCACGAGGCTAACGGCAGAGTGGCGCAAATCATCCAGCAACTTGTGGTGATTCGCAATTCACGGGGTATCTCTTCCTCGCCACAAGTTGCTGGCCGATTTGCACCTTAATAATGGCGAGCACCATTAAACGCGACGTTACTTTGGCAGCAAAATCTGGGCCATTGTAACATTGCTCATAACAGCCTCGCCTTTCCTCTGTGTATTAAGTGGCTGATCAATAAACTTTTTAAACAAATTTAGATTCTTTTAGTAATGCAAGGGTCACGTAACCGGTGGTGATCTCAGAGGTACAAGCAGCACAGCTGATGCGACTCAAACGCACGGTCTTCTGGAACACACGGTGTCCTCCAAGCAAAGAGCAATGGGAAAGGGATTCAGCAATGATCAACCAATTACACGTCAGGCTAGTAACCCTAGACAACGGGGAAGCTGGTCGAAGTAGGGGAGGGAGGGAGGGAGCACGTGCAGGAGCAGTGCAACTGACCACCTCGTTAACCAATCACAGAACAAGAGTTCAACCATACCTGTCAGAACACCTGGATTCTGATTGGCTGAGCATGCCTCTTTACATCAGAGGATTCCCTCACGTGACTGATTGATAAAACTCGCTCACGCACTCCACCTCCTCCAGCATTTGGAAACTCACACATCCCCAACCGGTCTTTGTGTGAATGCAAGGAATCGCCCTCATGTCTCTGTGTAATTAACGTTGACGTCAGCACTGCTGGGACACAGCCCATGAAACTTGCACAGAATGTTCTAGAAAAGCAGAGGCTCTCAGTAAACAGCACCCACACACGGCCACGGAGCGAGACGCACAGAAATTTGCCCGAACCAGGTGCTTACCCAGACAGTCCAATTTTCTCTCCGGTGAACCAGTGTGTGATCTCTTCCATGGTGGCTATGCCGAGCTTAGCCAAGCTCTCCTGTGTTAAGGAGCAACGAGAAAACGGTTTCGAATGTAATGCAGTGTAGAGGACGGAGACACTCCCTGCACCAGTCCAAGGCTTTCCTCTCCTTGACAAAAGACAAACACCCCGAAATTCCTTGAATCCCCGCTCCGCTGCCGGAACTGCGGCAGGTATGGGATTTATAGCCGCTAGTCGGCCCTTGGCATTGACCTTGTCCCAAATCCTGGTGACAGGGTTATTTGCATAAAGAGGGCTGGTATCTCGCCATTTATGTCTCTTCTTGGGTGTCCACCCTGTGAGGGAGGGGGTGACAGTTCTGGCAGGAGAGTTGATTTATTTATACCCTTAAAAATTTAAGCAACTTCTTTATCACCATTCAGAAACTGGCATTGGGTCCCGAATTCAACATGTGCCCATTAAGCACGCCTGCATCATGCGGCCTGGTTGCAGTTGGCTGCAAGAGACTGACGGGATTTTTGACAATGGATGTCCTGTGTCTGAATGATGTCACAACGGAAGGGGGTGGGTAGAGTGGAGAAAGGGGCAGAGACCCAGCAGAACTGGGTACAACCTCAAACTCCAGTCCCCACCGTGTACACCCCTCTAGCTCCCTCCCAGGCCCCAGAATTTTGGGCCCACAATGCATAACGAAGACAAACACAGGGTTGTAATTGTACCCTGCTGGCAGTATGATTGATAATACTCGTCATGATCCAAGCAAGTTGTCACTGCTGTACATTGCAGCTGATGGTAACTGGTCTGCCTCTTTCTCCATCCCACCCGCACCTCTGCCAGTCTCTCACTCACCTGCAGCCGCTCCAAATCCAGCTTCGTTTCCACTGCAGCCTGTCCAGCCTTTCCCTGCTCAGCCGCGAGCTGGCCAAAAAAACCACGCCATTTAACCAGCACCTCTGAGAACTGGAGCTAGAAAGATTAGAGAAAAAGCACAAGGATTGCAGAGGACTGACAGAACACAAAGCTCAATCACCAATTACCTCCCGTGATCACTCTGCAACTAACTCCACAGTCAAAGCAGCTCCCCACCTTCCCCGACGTGTGACCCCACAAAGCAGGACATGTCCGAGAACAAATAACCACTCGCTAACGCATCAGATGAAAGAGGATTCAGAAAAACATGGCGTTAACATGAAAACAGTTCAATGTCAATTCAGGCACATTATCCCGAGGTGGGTGGGACTCTGTCCACCTAGTCTTTGGAATGGGTTTCCCTTACAATCACAGAAAAAAAGTCAGGCTTGAAAATGAAATGTAGACAATACCTGTCGCTATCACAAGGAGATACACAAATACCCTCTCGCCTACAAAGAGCACAAACCCGCACTAAGATACATTTCACCGCCATTATTGTGGGTTACTCTGTTACAATTCAGAGGAATGTTCTTCCAGTTTGATCACTCTTCCACCCCCCATTCCCCAAACCACCCCCACAATTATTAGGCATCAGACCCCTCTTGTGTCCCAGCCTCCAATTGTTCGAAATAAAACAGGAATCCTACCAGGAACTGTGGTCTCCCCAGTGCCGTCATCTTGATGGCAGAAAATCCGTCCTCGGAGCTGCCACCTGCAAGAGACCGTAAGAGGTTAAGAATCATCAGAGAACTGAACCAGACACTCCTGCAGCCACATATGGGTCATCAAACTCCAGACTGAAAACCCAAACTGCATTGCGTATAGTGCCAGGGTCAGGAGTAACCCACCCAATGAACAGCAGTGTGTACAGTGTCAGGGCGAGGAGTAACCCACCCAATGAACAGCGGTGTGTATAGTGCCAGGGTCAGGAGTAACCCACCCAATGAACAGCAGTGTGTATAGTGTCAGGGTCAGGAGTAACCCACACAATGAACAGCAGTGTGTATAGTGTCAGGGGCAGGAGTAACCCACCCAATGAACAGTGGTGTGTATAGTATCAGGGGCAGGAGTAACCCACCCAATGAATAGCGGTGTGTATAGTGTCAGGGGCAGGAGTAACCCACCTAATGAATAGCAGTGTGTATAGTGTCAGGGCGAGGAGTAACCCACCTAATGAATAGCGGTGTGTATAGTGTCAGGGGCAGGAGTAACCCACCCAATGAATAGCGGTGTGTATAGTGTCAGGGGCAGGAGTAACCCACCCAATGAACAGCAGTGTGTACAGTGTCAGGGCGAGGAGTAACCCACCCAATGAACAGTGGTGTGTATAGTATCAGGGGCAGGAGTAACCCACCCAATGAACAGCGGTGTGTATAGTATCAGGGGCAGGAGTAACCCACCCAATGAACAGCGGTGTGTATAGTATCAGGGGCAGGAGTAACCCACCCAATGAACAGCAGTGTGTATAGTATCAGGGGCAGGAGTAACCCACCCAATGAACAGCAGTGTGTATAGTGTCAGGGCGAGGAGTAACCCACCCAATGAACAGCGGTGTGTATAGTGTCAGTGCGAGGAGTAACCCACCCAATGAACAGCAGTGTGTATAGTGCCAGGGCGAGGAGTAACCCACCCAATGAACAGTGGTGTGTATAGTATCAGGGGCAGGAGTAACCCACCCAATGAACAGTGTATAGTATCAGGGGCAGGAGTAACCCACCCAATGAACAGCAAAGTTGATGCCACCACTGAACAGTGAGAAAAATTCAGTGAGGTGCAGTACATTCACTGCCAGCAACCAGGGGCTGGTGTAACGGATTGAATCAAGTGCCAGTTCATGCAGTTCTGTGGAAAGATATGTAGATATAAAACCACCACAAAATATACCCATGCGGAGCCCCTCACCGTTCATTCTGCAAGTGTGCCCACAGAACCTAACAAATGGTTTCATACCAGATGCTGCGATACATTTCAAGAAGGTCTCCATGTATTGGTCACACTTGGACTCATCTGCGTAGAAGTATGTCCGAGCACTAATGACATTTTCTCTGCGATCCCCAAATTGCCGATGGGGCCGAAATTTCTTCTCTCTATGACTGTCTCCTGCAGAGATGAGAAACAGATCAATGGAAGACACTGGAAATAACACCTGACACAGTGCAAGCAACACAGGAAGTGACTGGCAAATGACAATCATACGCCACCACAACGAGCCAGCAATTAATTTTATATAAAATGTTTTCTTGTTTTCCTCATTTCTTCTTTCCCTTCCTCCTCTCCTCCCCTAGAGATGCCGACTCCTGCTGGGGTTGCAGGTTCCATAGGCATCGACCATACTTCACTCATGTATGAGCCTCAATGGTGACTGCTGGCAGACTATTCGAAAGTATGGGCATCACGGCCAGGCCCAACACCGCCTTCAGTCAGTGTTGCTACTCACCCACTTTCCAGCTGGAGTCACTTTGGAGTGATCAGGGGCTGGAACCCACTGATTATTTTCCCTTCTTATCCATGCACTGATTTCTTTTTCTCTCCTCACTATCCCAGGGGCACGGACACTGGGCTGAGACCAGCTAATCAGCACAGAATGGAATTCAGGGACCTCCCCGCGCTGCACAGTTAAACTAACCTTCAACTTCTTTTCATACAGGCACCAATGTTTAGACTAGGTGGGGCAGTGTTAAGTGAGTCAGAGGTTTTTTCTCTTTTGAAAGAACACGTTTGTTTCTCTGAACAGGCATCGGCCACACTCATGGCAGCACTCAGGTGTCTACAAGTTCTCCCACTGTCCCGAGGTGCTGACTGGGGTTACAGATTCACATCGCCAGCCATTTACCAGTGGCTCACCCCAAGCAGCCGATCTTTGTGTGTGAGCCTGAGTAGTGAGCGTCGGCAGATAATTCGACCACTGGCAACTTCAACGGTGCCCGATTCTGTACTCACTCAACTCTCAAACACGCACACTTTCCAGCAAGAGTCACCGGATGTAGGTTGAAAGCTGATTTGTTCCCCCTCCCTAAATTCAGGCCACCAGTGCCGATTTGTGGCCCTCTTTGTGTGTAATGCTCAGCAACACACTATCTAAAGCAGCTGAGGGGTCAGGGGAAAGCACTCCGCATTGGTTGGTGTCACAGTGGGGGTCGGGGGAAGAAAGAGCACGCAAGCTTTCAGGATCAGCAGGTATCAGGGCTTCTGAGGAATCAGATTATCCGTCAAATACTCCTGCAGTTATAAACATAAGAACATAAGAAATAGGAGCAGGAGTAGGCCAATCGGCCCTTCGAGCCTGCTCCGCCATTTAATAAGATCATGGCTGATCTGATCCTAACCTCAAATCTAAATTCATGTCCAATTTCCTGCCCGCTCCCCGTAACCCCTAATTCCCTTAAATAGCTGCCATTAAACAATGATGACTGCCAAATGATCTGGGGAAACAGCGACTGGAAGCTGTAGATGTCGGTGAGGGGCAGATAATAAGCCATTGGCTTGGAAAACATGACTCGGACTCGGGACTTTATCGTAAGTTTTCTCCGCGAGTCCCCAGGCCCAAACTTATCAAATCCATCGCCATCGTAAAGCACGAGCAAGGGTCAGGCTTACCTTTAACCTCTTTCTCTGCCAGAGACTCGCATGACCTAAAGAAGAAGAAAAAAAAAATCGGAAATTGAGAATGATACTTTAAAATAAGGACAAAATTGAACAGGGAACACCGCTCCTAGAAGGTGAGGAGAAGAAAGTAGGTAATACGGTCACTTGGAGGGGGTGGGGGTGAGGAGGGAAAGGTGAACATTTCACAGCCTCATGGGAAAGGATGGACATCGCAGAGCTGCCAGGGGCGGGAGAGTGCGGTCAAACCAGCAACTGCAATCGTGCTACATTAAACTATTCAAAGCTGTTTATTTTCATTCTTTCTTGGGATATGGACGTCACTAACAAGGCCGGCATTTATTGCCCATTCCTAGTTGCTCTCGAGAAGGTGGTGGTGGGCTGTCTGCTTGAACTGCTGAAGTCCATTCTGTGAAGATAATCCCACAATGCTGTAAGGTAGGGGAGTTCCAGGATTTTGATCCAGCGACAATGAAGGGACTTTCACCAAGATATTGGAATGCTGCACACAGTCACAGTAGAATGGAGAAGGGAAGAAGAGGGCTCAGTGGAGGCAGGGGAGCACAGCACTCAGTATAAAAAGTAAAACCAATCACAGAAACTACTTGTACAGAGTGGAAATGAATGGGCCACTGTCAATCAAGCCTGGCTTGGTTCTTAGACTCATTCCTTCGAGCTGGCACCTAGCACTGTATTAATTGCCACAATGCCATTATGTTTTTTCTTTTTTTAATTGTTTCAATTTTCTGCAACAAAAGACGAGATCAGAGAAGTGACAACATCACAATCAGCTGCCTGCTGTATTCAAACAAGCCTCTGTCAAAGCTGGAATGCTGGGTCTGAATTCCCAGTATTCCAATTATCCATGACCTTCTCACATAACTCACATCTCCTCAAGTCACAAGACAGCACGAGGATCTGGCTACTGATACAGGCAGGCGCAAAGACAAAGAAACCAATCACAGCATGGGTGGAACTGCCCAATAGACACATGCAGCAAGAAAAAGAGAAAGGAAAAGGCAGGAAGAGCATGACCGAGGATGTGGAACTGAAACGTGGCTGTTTCGGTTAACTGGCTTCCAGTAAGTGTACTGACTCCAAGCAGCTCACACATAAACCACTGTGCTTATCATTAACTGGAAGAGTACGACCACATACTTCCTCCTACAACCGACAGACTTTTAAAATCCAAGTTACCCAATTAATACTTCCTAATTTATATGATCTTTTTTCTTATTCTTTTTAATCTCACTGGTGTTACGTTTGTTGGGTTTTTAAACGGCAGAGATTTTTCCTCTGGTTCAGTGTCCCAGACCACTCCCATAGGCAATCACTAACTCCCTATGACCCGGGTATGTCGTTACCTCTGAATATCTGGGTGAATGTAGCAAGCCCAGGGATCAAACAGAAAGCCCTTGTTACTATATTTCAGCCGCTGGTTACATCACGTGAACGTCCTCGACTTGAACAATCCGTGCCAAGAAATATTTTTCAAAATTAGACCCGGACAAAGAAAAGTTAATAATGTATCCTTGAAACTCAAAAAGACTTGCCAATTCAATATATATATATATACACACACAAATAAAATTCACAAGATGCTTGAATTGAATGGTTTGGTCCCTCCCTCAGATACATGTCCAAACACAGCGTCTGAGCTGCTGTATCAAAACAAGCTGGGTTATTTGATGTGAATGAATCTGGTTTTTGAACCTCATATGTATTGTGACAGAAAGAAACCAGTTCCATGACAAATTATGGACAAAAATTTTCCTCACAATGATGCCCTGCACTAAGGGCTTTGCCCTTCACCCAGGCTTCTCTATAAAAACCTAGTTGCTTGCTTCGTGGACAACTGCATAGGACAAATCCCACTGAGTTTCTGCACTGATTCACGCAACAATCTCTGCACATGGGTGTCGATTACATTAAAAGGGTTCCTGAGAACAGGAAAGCTATTTTAACGAGAGTCTTTAATTAGCCAAATATAAATTAAGAAATCCCAAATGGTTTAGCACCAGAGTAGGTAAATGACTGCTTCACGACCCAGTGCATCAAGGAAGCCACAAGAGGCAGTACTCATCTTGACCTGGTATTAGTAAATGACCCCAGGAAATTAAAGTTGTCGCACCTCTGGGGTACACGGACCATGGAATGATCAAGTTTAACATGGTAAGCCAGGTATCGAACTTTAAAAGGGGCTAATTTCAAAGAAATAAGGAGTATAATTAAAGCAAATGGATTGGACAAGGACGTTCACTAGCACGTCAGTAGAAGGTAACTGGAACACCTTCAAAAGAATAATCCTGAGAATGCAGGATAAATGTATACCTAAAATAGTCACGCTCAGGCCAAACATATTTGGCCCTAAATGGATTAACAAACAAATTAGGAGTGACATAAAGAGAAAAAAAGTCAACCTCTACAAATCCTGCAGAAAGGGTGGAGGTTCACTCGGGTGAATATAGGAATACGCAGAAACGCATTAAAAAATGATCGGAGAGACCTAGAAAAATGTACTGCAATAGTAAGCAGGTTATCAGAGAAGAGGTGCAAACAGGCTCAAAACTTAAGGACAACTTAAGTATCGAATAGTTAATATTCTGGATGATTACTTCCTCCAAATATTTACCAGGGAAAACCTGAGCAACATGCCCTTCCCAAACAGAGTTAACCAAGGCAGAATGAATGACTTCAATAGAAATAAGACGGATGCCTTAGATATGCTTAAAGGGCTCAAAGACAAACAAATCCCCAGGGATAGATGGTATTTGTCACAAAGTGCTGACAAAGGCAGGAGAGGGGCAGGGGGGAAGGCACTCAAGATTTTCCATTAAACACACTGAAACAGGGGTTTCAATGTGTTTAATTCAAAGTATGGATTCATATTTCCTGGAATCAGCATGACCGTGCAAACACCACAGCAAACACTTGAAAACAAAATCTATGGTGGATGAAAGGTAAATATTGAAACCTGTGAAGCAAGTGACAGCTAAGTGTGTTTACTCACCCATTAACAAGCTACAATAAAGATCAGAAGCTTTAATAGAGCCATCACATTATCTCTCAGCCCCATTACCTCACCTGAAACTTTGCCAACCAAGTCTCCCAACAACCACCAGCTGCACAAACACTCTGGGCAGCCAATCCGCCCCTAAATCCTCCAATCATCAGCAGCCTGAAGTTAAAAAGGCCTCCGCGTGCACCAGACTGCAAGCACTCAAGGATCTAAGAATAAAAACTCTTACACAGCCAGTTATCTGGAACATAGCTCATTATACTCAGCATCTAAACTGGTCAATTAACTGGAGCAGCAGTTCCCAATCTGTGCGATGTGTCACAATATGCATTAGGCCCATTACACAGTCACCATCAGGCCCTTGGTGTTAAGCCTATGCTGGAAGGAGGTTGCTTGGACTGAAATGGGATGTTATAAGCAGTCAATCAAGAGCTCAAAATCAGAGGGAGCTTGAGTGCAAAACAAGCAGCTGCTCCTGGTCTGCTTAGGAAGTCTACCTCCTACTGCAACCAGGACATAAGAGTGTTGGAGTATATAGAGGCAATCCCCATAGAAATGCTGCATGGCCGGTTCACACAGGTGATCCCTTACACTGCTGAGTGTGTGCACACGCAGGGATGTGTATATGTGCATGGGCGTGTGTGTGTGTAAGAGTGTGAGGTGCAGGGGAGCACTGAGCTGAGACTAGACACTCCCTTCAGGGAAGGTGGGAGAAATCAGAGACCATATAAAAATAGGAGTGTCAGACTCCAAGCGCTGTGGCCTACAAGATCAGATTCAACATATTTCATATCTGTATTCACAGTAGAAGACACAAAAACTATACTGGAAATAATGAGGAACCAAGGGTCTAATGAGACAGAGGAACTTAAAATAATTAAGATTAGTAAAGAAAAAGTTTTAGAAAAATTAATTGGACTAAAAGCTGACAAATCCCCTGGACCTGATGGCCTACATCCTTGGGTTATAAAAAAGGTGTCTGGAGAGATAGTAGATACATTAGTTTTGATCTTCCAGAATTCCATGGATTCTAGAACAGTCCCCATGGGTTGGAAGGTAGCAAATGTAACCCCACTATTCAAGAAAGGAGGGAGAGAGGTATCAGGGAACGATAGGCCAGTTAGCTTGACATCAGTAGTAGGGAAAATGCTAGAATCTATTATTAGGGACGTAGTAACAGGGCACTTTGAGTCAACATGCTTTTATGAAAGGGAAATTGTGTTTAACAAATCTATTAATTAGAGTATTTTGAGGGTGTAAATAGCAGGGTAGATAAGGGGGAACCAGTGGATGTGGTACATTTGTATTTTCAAAAGGCATTCGATAAGGTGCCACATAAAAGGTTGTTACACAAGATTAGGGCTCATGGGATTGGGGGTAATATATTAGCATAGATTGAGGATTGGTTAATGGACAGAAAACAGAGAGTAGGAATAAATGGGTCATTTTCAGGTTGGCAGGCTGTAACTAGTGGGGTGCCGCAGGGATCAGTGCTTGGGCCTCAGCTATTTACAATCTATATTAATGACTTAGATGAAGGGACCGAGTGTAATGTATCCAAGTTTGCTGACGATACAAAGCTAGGTGGGAAAGTGAGCTGTGAGGAGGACGCAAAGATTCTGCAAAAGGATATAGACAGGTTAAGCGAGTGGACAAGAAGGTGGTGGATGGAGTATAATGTGGGGAAATGTGAGGTTATTCACTTTGGTAGGAAGAATAGAAAAACAGAATATTTTTCAAATGTTGAGAAACTATTAAATGTTGGTGTTCAGAGGGATTTGGGTGTCCTTGTACATGAAACACAGAAAGTTAACATGCAGGTACAGCAAACAATTAGGAAGGCAAATGGTATGTTGGCCTTTATTGCAAGGGGGTTGGAGTACAAGAGTAAGGAAGTCTTGCTGCAACTGTACAGGGCTTTGGTGAAATCACACCTGGAGTACTGTGTGCAGTTTTGGTCTCCTCGCCTAAGGAAGGATATACTTGCCTTGGAGGCGGTGCAACGAAGGTTCACTAGATTGATTCCTGGGATGAGAGGGTTGTCCTTTGAGGAAAGATTGAGTAGAATGGGCCTATTCTCTCGAGTTTAGAGGAATGTGAGGTGATCTCATCGAAACATGCAAGATTCTAAGAGGGCTTGACAGGGTAGATGCTGAGAGGCTGTTTCCCCTGGCTGGAGAGTCTAGAACTAGGGGTTATAGTCTCAGGATAAGGGGTCAGCCATTTAGGAACGAGATGAGAAAGAATTTCTTCACTCAGAGGGTTGTGAATATTTGGAATTCTTTACCCCAGAGGGCTGTGGATGCTTAGTCATTAAGTATATTCAAGACTGAGATCGATAGATTTTTGGACTCTAAGGGAATCAAAGGAATCAAGGGATATGGGGATCGGGAATTGAGATAGAAGATCAGCCATGATCCTGTGGAATGATGGAGCAGGCTCGAGGGGCCTTATGGCCTACTCCTGCTTCTATTTCTTATGTTCTTACATTTTTAATAATATATCATTTTTTTAAAAATTCTCCATCTGCAGCTAACTCTAAGGAAAATTGAACTCACAGATTTGTTTTAGTTTTCTTGCAGAAAGAGAAAGCAAGAGACCATTTTCCAAAACTAATTTATTGATGACCACAAGTGTTGTACGTCACACATGTGCTTCTATATAGAACAGCTTAAAAAAGAAAAGGAAAATTCCCAGTTGGAGCCGAGCCAAGGATTATACAACATTCAGATATCTGTCATTACTGGAATACTCTCTCTTCACATCACCAGCCCCACCTCCCCCTTGTCCCCACTCACCTCTGACCAGCTAACCAATGGAAACTGGCCACTCCCAGCACACTTGCAATTTTGTTTCTTAAGGTTGGAGAACGGAGTTAGCAGATTTGCATATCCAAATTAAGAATAATTTTAATAAAATCATCCTCACACACAGCTCATAATTGTATGCACAACAGCCCATGCACAATGGCGAGCAACTGGAAAATACTGCAGTACAAAGGGATCTGGGGGTCCTAGTGCAAGAAAATCAAAAAGTTAGTTTGCAGGTGCAGCAGGTGATCAAGAAGGCCAACGGAATGTTGGCTTTTATTGCTAGGGGGATAGAATATAAAAACAGGGAGGTATTGCTGCAGTTATATAAGGTATTGGTGAGACCGCACCTGGAATACTGCATACAGTTTTGGTCTCCATACTTAAGAAAAGACATACTTGCTCTTGAGGCAGTACAAAGAAGGTTCACTCGGTTAATCCTGGGGATGAGGGGGTGGACATATGAGGAGAGGTTGAGTAGATTGGGACTCTACTCATTGGACTTCAGAAGAATGAGAGGCGATCTTATTGAAACATAAAAGATTGTGAAGGGGCTTGATCGGGTGGATGCGGTAAGGATGTTCCCAAGGATGGGTGAAACTAGAACTAGGGGGCATATTCTTAGAATAAGGGGCTGCTCTTTCAAAACTGAGATGAGGGTAATAGGTCTGTGGAATTTGCTGCCCCAGGAAGCTGTGGAAGCTACATCATTAAATAAATTTAAAACAGAAATAGACAGTTTCCTAGAAGTAAAGGGAATTAGGGGTTACGGGGAGCAGGCAGGAAATTGGACATGAATTTAGATTTGAGGTTAGGATCAGATCAGCCATGATCTTATTGAATGGCGGAGCAGGCTCGAGGGGCCGATTGGCCTACTCCTGCTCCTATTTCTTATGTTCTTATGTTCTTATCTTTACTGTTGCAAACTCTTCTCAATTTACTTAAAATTAAAAATAAAACGAGGAAAACTTGCAATAAGTGAAAACTTTTACAGTAATGGAGACCCCAGGGTGCCAGCCTAAAATTATAAATCACATTATTACTGAGTCGCACAGACTAGGAGGTCCCATCTTCAGTCCCTGGATTGTGCTGAATCAGCTGATTTCAACTGAGGCAGTAATTGAATTGACCCAATTGTTGTCACTGCCCCTCGGCTAGGGGATAGGATAACAAAGTCAGTGACTTCCTGCTGGAAAGAGTGTATGTGTGTGTATGTATATATATATATATATATATATATATATAAATAAATAAATATATAAATATATAAATAAATATATATATATATCAGGAGAGGGCAGGTTCCGACTTGGACGTTTCGTTGGGCAGCTGGCCGGCAAAATTCAAATGAGGCCTGGCGGTTAAAATGGAACAGTCCTCCCGCTGCACCTGCCAGGCAGGCGGCCCACTCATCCCGCTGGCTTTCCGCCCTGGAGTTCCTATTCCCCGCTATGTCCAGATGCAAGGTCCATTTCTAAACGATTAAAAGAAAAGACTTGCATTTTATATAGCGCCTTTCACGACCTTAGGCTGTCCCAAAGTGCTTCACGGCCAATGTTGTAAAGGACGCTGTAAATTGATCCCATCAGAATTGGGAATTGTTTATATTTCTCATTATTACATGAATTTCATTATAGTGAAACAGACTGAAATGTGGTTTGGTCGACAAGGTTGTGTTGAAACTGGCTGACTGCTTTGTAGAGAAGTGGTTGTGAAATGTCCTAAAGCTAGAGAGAGTCTTATTCTATTGTATTTTTATTTGGTAATATCTTTAAAATTCAGCTGCTTTCCTTCTTAAAGTAAATTAAATGTATAAAATAAGAGTCTGTAGCTCTTGCTGAATGCTGAAGGACGTTCAGACCAGATAATTTTGTGGGCGTTCAGATTATGTACTCAGTGTGAAACTCTCACCTAGAGGGATACAACTCAAGACAATATTCTGTTATCAAGGGGTATGAGACATCTCGACTGCATTTCAATTGTACATTAGTAATCCCAGTTGTCTTATAGTCTATTCTCAATGGTGTTTTATACTTAATCGGATTTTGTAAATAAATGAATTGCTTCAGCCTGTCAAATCTCTGGCCTCCATCCAGTATTTGTCATCTGCTCAAAATGAGTGCGCAAGTGAAATAGAGGCTACATTTAATCAGGATGCAGTGTTGCAATTGGGATAAATGTTAATCTTTGACAGCAAGCTCCATTTGCAGACGGTTATCAGGCACTGAACGAATGAGGCAAAGATACAGAGGAACCTGAAACTAACGTGATAATGTGTTTTTTTAAATTGAAAAATCAAGTTTAAGGGGTCAAGACCCATAGAGCAAAATACCATCCAGGCTGAACAGTAAAAAAGGAGGTAAATCAGGAAGAAAAACACCAAGCCTGTATTTTAAAAGTCTGATGATTGCAAGAGGGAGAGTCATTTTCAAGGATGGCATGGAGGAGTAAAAACATAATAGGATGCGACTCAGGAGAACCAAAAGAGGAAAGTTCAAAGAAGCAGTGATAAAATGAAAATGTGAGAGAGAGAGAGAGAGAGAGAGAGAGCGCGCGAGGGAGAGGAGAGAGATAATGAATAGAATGGTTACAGCACAGAAGGAGGCCATTTGGCCCATCGAGCCTATGCCAGCTCTTTGTAAGACCAATGGATAGATAGAAGGCTAGAGATGTGTGAGGGATCACCTACCAAACAAAGCTTTCTTATAACTTTTACAGAGCACAAAAGAGATGTCACAACAATCTCCCTGTGGAATCGATATTCAGGTCTTGGGCTGAATTTAAAATTGCAGTCGGTCAGATCGGGGCGAGAAAACAGTGGGTAAATTCCTAGCTCCATTTTAACTGCCTACCGTTCCTCACTGGAAGTGTGCCACCCGCCATATCGGTTAGAGCTCCTCCATAAGCTTTCAGGGTGCGCACCTGAATCGGCCCTTTGCATAAGCAAATCAGGGATGCAACACCTGTTTGAGGCTCCTTTGCAAAATTCGATTGCGCACGATCGCAGCCACTGCTTAAAACTTACCTTATTGCGGAGCTTGGAGTACTCCTCCTGGCTCCACATTAAATCCGCGGGCTGCTGTCAGCCACCACTCGCCTTCCCTACCGATTGTCTCCTCCCACACTCAGACTCAACTAGGAACCTTGGCCGGTGTCCGAGCTTGTTGCCCCCCAGGACCGGCGAACTGCCTCTCGGGCCCGTAGCTCACCGGTAATAAGTAAATGAAGCCAGTGGACCAATTTGCCGTGGTCCTGCCGCTGGCCTCATAAGGCATTTGCTGCACCGGGTTCGCGCCCCAATTCCTACGCCATTATTTCTCCAATGTCCTCCTCCAACACCTCTCGTCCTTTATCCAGTTCAGTGATATTGCCCTCACTTGGTTCCACTCTTACCAATCCAATCATAGCCAGAACATCTCCAGCAATAGAGTCTCTTCCCGCCTCCATGTTGTTACCTCCAGACCCCCCCCACCCAAGGATCTATCCTTAGCCCTCTCCTCTACCTATTGCTCCTTAGCGACATCATCCACAGACATGGGGTCAGCTTCTACATGTACACTGACGACATCTAGTTCAACCTCTCTTTACTCCTCCACTGGCTCCGTACTGTCAGACTGTTTGTCCGACATCCAGTCTTGGGGAAACACTGAGAAGATTGAAGCCATAACCTTTTGACAAACTCTGCTCTCGTCATCAATTCCATCTGCCTCCCCAGCCACTGTCTCAGGCTGAACCAGACTGCTTGCAACATTGGTGCCCTATTCAACCCAGAGGTCAGCTTCCGACCCCATATTCTCTCCAACATTATTTCCACCTCCTGTAACACCACCCTCCTCCACTCCTACCTCAGCCCACCTGCTGCTGAAATCCTTATCCGTGCCTTTGACACCTCCAGACCTGACTATTCCAATGCTCTCCTGGCTGTTTCCCATCCTCTATAAACTGCAGCTTATCCAAAACTCTGATGCCTGCACCAAGCCCCTCTCACCCATTATCCCTTTCCTCACTGACCTTTATTAGCTCCCAGCCCCCCAACATGCCCACTTTAAAATTTTCATCCTTGTGTTTAAACCCTTTCACAGCATCGCCCCTTCCTATCTCTGTAACCTCTTCCAACCCTACAACTCTCCGCCCAAACTCTTCAGTCCTTTGATTCTTGCTTCATGTGCATTTCCTCCTCCCTTTGCCCCACCATTGGCGGCTGTGCCTTCAGCCACATGCTCTGGAATTATCCCCTGAACCCCTATATGCCTTTCCACCTCCCTCTCCTGCTTTAAGGCCATCTTTTGATCAAGCTTGTTTTCACTCCTCTTAATATGTCCTTCTTTGGCTCTACTTCCTTTTTTTTCGATTACATCTCTATGAAGCGCCACTTTTCTACATTAAAGGTGTTGAATAATTGCGAGTTGTTGCTGCTGCAACAGACTCGACCCTGTCCTGTACTAAGTCCTGCTCGCCCATCACCCCCACCCCACCTCCCATGCTCACTGATCTACACTGGCTGCCTGTCCCCCAACAAACTGAATTTAAAATAATCAGCTTCATATTCAAATCCTCCACCTATCTCTGCAACCTCCTCCAGCATTTTGACCCTTCCAGCACCCACCAGACCTCAGAGCATGGCCTTCTGTGCATCTCCTTCACCACTGGTGTAGAGCATTCAGCCACCTCAGCCCCACCCTCTGGAACTCCTCTGCTTCGCTAGCTTTGAAAAACTCCTTAAAACCCACCTTTCCATCCAAGCTTTTGACCACCTCTTCTAACTCTTCCATCAGCATCTGTTCCTTTTTATTCTGCAAAGCACCTTGAAACACTTTATTACATTAAAGGCACTACGTGAACACAAATTGTTATTGGTATTCTTGGAGTTCAGACAGCAAAGGAGCTGACAGGCCAAGAGAGGATAAAACTTGACATCAATGATAACGGAGCAAAACTCTTTACCTAGACCAGTAAAATCAGAGTTAGAAGAGAAAGATGTGTCAAAAGGTCAGTTTCTCGACTCACTATTTTCCTCCAACTTTATCCTTCCAGCAATAGTTAAAACCAATAGAAGCAGGGGTAATGAAGCAAGAGACAGTTATGATAATGGACCAAAGGGAGCTGCTGCTTTTCTATAAAGCATCTTTTCAAAATGCTCCATTTCAATAAAGCTGTGCTTAGCAGTTCCAATAGTGAATTTACAGAAGTTACAAGCAGGAATAAAATTGCTTCAAGATGCTTCAGACTGCTCAAGACACCAGATACTATAGGCAGAATTTTTATGAGGCAGCAAAGAACAGGCACGACTAAACCAAGATGTAGAAGATCATCAGATCTGGCCCAAGAAGAGGAATGAGATATGACACCTTTCATGCTAACCAGAACATCAAGAATTACTCCACTGGCACACCGAACGCAGTTGAATCAAGGGAAAATGAGCAAAGAATTCCCATAAGACCAACCCAGCTGGTTGACTTACAATGGCAATCAAGATGGGACTGGATTGGAACTCACCCTTGAGCGTAGTATCCTGACAGACTGTAACTGTTAAGAATGTAAAAAAGAAAGCAATATTATACAATATCACAGATAAAGGTTGAGGTTCCGTAAAGAGGTATTGTGGAGGACACGGTGTATAATTTCTATATTGGCTGCTGAGTGTGCACTGGGAACATTGGAAGTTGCAGTAAAGCTAAAACATGGAGTTAGAAAATGAAATGGCTTCTACTTTTCTAGGCACAGCTGTGTCTTAGTGCCACCTCAAAACATTTCCTCCCCTTGCGCCCGCCCTCCCCTGTTGCTATGATGATTGACTACGGAAAGTTAGCTGTAGAGGAAGGGCATCATTTTACTCTGGCAAGGGTTGATCGAGGAAGTGAAGTCTTCCGTTTCCTAGCAAAGCCTTTTGAGAAATGATCCAGGATGTCATGATGTGGTTAGATTTTGACTTTTTGGATCTCCAGACGCAGGCCTGTCGACCACCACCCACCACCCCCCACCCCCATGCCAATACCCGCAGCATACCTAGCCGCAACTCATGCTGCGCTCAGTATGAAATTCAAACATTTACCCAGTTTAAGCTATCAACTACACCAAGGGTGGAATCTGCTCGCGCAACTCTAATTACCATGTTGTGCATGGTTGAACTGGAAAGTATGAAATAACCTGCTTTTCCTGTATCTTAAGCTGTTTCTATTTACATCCAACCACCTCTGTAATGTTGTCCAAGCTTGGGGCTATCCAAACCATGGTCTTCAAGCCCTGGCAATCTATAGCCTTCAAGCCTAGGGAACTCTGTCTTTTTCCTATTTACTAATTTGTCCTGTTTGAAATTTGCAGACAGGGAGGTTTGGAAAAGGCTAATTTTAGAACTGTTGCCTCATTGGTGGATAAATCCCAAATTAGAACATCAGAATGCATTGTATCAGCAATTTGAGATATATGCAGATTAATGGGAATATGTGGATTTAAACATAATGGCCTTGACATTAACCCCCCCCCCCCCCCACCGACGATGGGCAGGAGAGGGTCGGGGGGTGGTTAAAGAGTTAAATGTGGGGAAAGCATCCCAAACCTGTGCACGTGCCCATTGGCTTTCTTGCAGTGCAATTGGGAGCCCGATTTAAAATTCATTGCTGCTGCGTGGGTATTCCAGGGGTCAGGAAAGCCGGCAGTGAAAGGGAGGCGGGAACTGCCGGCTCCACAAGGTAAGTGCCTCTTTCAGCTTTCCTTGAGGAGCAGGAGCAGGAGCAGGAGCAGGAGCGCCCCCCGCCCCACCCTCCCGGCCCCTCGAGGAAGCCTTCAGCCTCTGTCTGCTGATCGCGGCCTCTCTTGCTCTCCTCTTGCCATGGTGGCCTCTCTCTGCCTCCAACCCCGATAGCCTCGCTCTCAACCCTGCCGTGATTGGTGACCATCCCTCCCACCCGATTGCTGGGGACTGTCCCTGTGGGTCATAAGAACATAAGAAACATAAGAAATTGGAGCAGGAGTAGGCCAATCGGCCCCTCGAGCCTGCTCCGCCATTCAATAAGATCATGGCTGATCTGATCCCAACCACAAATCTAAAGAACACAAGAAGTCGGAGCAGGACCCGGCCACATAGCCCCTGGGCCCTCTCCGCCACCCACAGGGCATTGACCGATCCGAACTCAGCTTCATGTCCAATTTCCTGCCCGCTCCCCATAACCCCTAATTCCCTTTACTTCTAGGAAACTGTCTATTTCTGTTTTAAATTTATCTAATGATGTAGCTTCCACAGCTTCCTGGGGCAGCAAATTCCACAGGCCGACCACCCTCTGAGTGAAGAAGTTTCTCCTCATCTCAGTTTTGAAAGAGCAGCCCCTTATTCTAAGATTATGCCCCCTAGTTCTAGTTTCACCCATCTTTGGGAACATCCTTACTGCATCCACCCGATCAAGACCCTTCACAATCTTATATGTTTCAATAAGATCGCCTCTCATTCTTCTGAACTCCAATGAGTAGAGTCCCAATCTACTCAACCTCTCCTCATATGTCCGCCCCCTCATCCCCGGGATTAACCGAGTGAACCTTCTTTGTACTGCCTCGAGAGCAAGTATGTCTTTTCTTAAGTATGGAGACCAAAACTGTATGCAGTATTCCAGGTGCGGTCTCACCAATACCTTATATAACTGCAGCAATACCTCCTTGTTTTTATATTCTATCCCCCTAGCAATAAAAGCCAACATTCCGTTGGCTTTCTTGATCACCTGCTGCACCTGCATACCAACTTTTTGATTTTCTTGCACTAGGACCCCCAGATCCCTTTGTACTGCAGTACTTTCCAGTCTCTCGCCATTAAGAAAATAACTTGCTCTCTGATTTTTCCTGCCAAAGTGCATAACCTCACATTTTCCAATATTATATTGCATCTGCCAAATCTCCGCCCACTCACCCAGCCTGTCTATATCCCCTTGCAGGTTTTTTATGTCCTCCTCACTCTCTACTTTCCCTCCCATCTTTGTATCATCTGCAAATTTTGATATGTTGCACTCGGTCCCCTCCTCCAAATCGTTAATATAGATTGTAAAGAGTTGGGGACCCAGCACCGACCCCTGTGGAACACCACTGGTTACTGGTTGCCAGTCCGAAAATGAACCATTTATCCCAACTCTCTGCTTCCTGTTTGATAACCAATCCTCCACCCATGCCAGAATATTACCCCCAATCCCGTGATTTTTTTATCTTAAGTAATAATCTTTTATGTGGCACCTTGTCGAATGCCTTCTGGAAGTCTAAATACACTACGTCCACTGGTTCCCCTTTATCCACCCTATACGTTATATCCTCGAAGAACTCAAGCAAATTTGTCAGACATGACTTCCCCTTCATAAAGCCATGCTGACTTTGTCCTATTAAATTATGCTTATCTAAATGTTCCGTTACTGTCTCCTTAATAATAGACTCCAAAATTTTACCCACCACAGATGTTAAGCTAACTGGCCTATAATTTCCAGCCTTCTGCCTACTACCCTTTTTAAATAACGGTGTTACATTAGCAGTTTTCCAATCTGCCGGGACCTCTCCTGAGTCCAGGGAATTTTGGAAAACTATCACCAAAGCATCCACAATCCCCACTGCCACTTCCCTCAAGACCCTAGGATGGAAGCCATCAGGTCCAGGGGATTTATCCGCCTTGAGTCCCATTATTTTACTGAGTACCATCTCTTGAGTGATTTTAATCGTATTTAGCTCCTCCCCCCCGAGAGTCCCCTGTTTGTCCAGTGTTGGGATATTCTTAGTGTCCTCTACTGTAAAGACTGAAACAAAATATTTGTTCAGCATTTTTGCCATCTCCATGTTTCCCACCATTAATTTCCCGGTCTCATCCTCTAAGGGACCTATGTTTGCCTTAGCCACCCTTTTTCTTTTTATATAACTATAGAAACTCTTGCTATCTGTTTTTACATTTTTTGCTAATTTCTTTTCATAATCTAACTTCCCTTTCTTAATCAATCCTTTAGTTACTTTTTGCTGTCTTTTGAAGAATTCCCAATCTTCTATCCTCCCACTAAGTTTGGCTACCTTATATGTCCTTGTTTTTAGTCGGATACTATCCTTGATTTCTTTACTTAGCCACGGGTGGCTGTCATTTCTTTTACACCCTTTTTTCCTCAGTGGAATATATTTATTTTGAAAGTTGTAAAATAACTCCCTAAATGAACACCACTGCTCATGTACCGTCTTACCCTTTAATCTATTTTCCCAGTCCACTTTAATCAATTCCGCTCTCATACCATCATAGTCTCCTTTATTCAAGCTCAGTACGCTTGTTTGAGAATCAACCTTCTCACCCTCTAATTGGATATGGAATTCAACCATGTTGTGGTCGCTCGTTCCAAGGGGATCCTTAACTAGGACATTATTAATTAATCCTGACTCATTACACAGGACCAGGTCCAAGGTTGCCTGCCCCCTTGTAGGATCAGTTACATACTGCTCAAGAAATCCATCCCTGATGCACTCAATGAACTCGTCCTCAAGGCTGCTCTGCCCAATTTGATTTGTCCAGTTAATATGATAATTAAAATCCCCCATAATTATGGCTGTTCCCTTATTACATGCCCCGACTATCTCCTGATTAATACTTCTTCCAGCAGAGTTGCAACTATTAGGAGGCCTATATACTACGCCCACTAATGTTTTTTTTCCCTTATTATTCCTTATCTCCACCCAAACTGTTTCATTATCTTGATGCTTTGTCCCAATATCATTTCTCTGTATTACAGTGATTCCTTCCTTTATTAACATAGCCACCCCACCTCCCCTTCCTTCCTGCCTGTCCTTCCTGATTGTTAAATACCCTGGCATATTTAATTCCCAGTCGTTGTCACCCTGCAGCCATGTTTCTGTAATGGCCACAAGATCATACCCATACGTAGTTATTTGTGCCGTTAACTCGTCCATTTTATTACGAATGCTACGTGCATTCAGATAAAGAACTTTCAAATCTGTTTTGTGACGCTTAGTTCCTGCTTTTTCCTTTTTTAACACTTTACCTATTACTCCATACCTTCTGTCCCTTCCTGTTACGCTTTCCTCTCTCTCCCTGCTCAGGTTCCCAACCCCCTGCCACTTTAGTTTAAACCCTCCCCAACAGCACTAGCAAACACTCCTCCTAGGACAGCGGTCCCGGCCCTGCCCAGGTGCAGACCGTCCGGTTTGTACTGGTCCCACCTCCCCCAGAACCGTTTCCAGTGTCCCAGGAATTTGAATCCCTCCCCCTTGCACCATTCCTCTAGCCACGTATTCATTTGAAATATCCTCCTATTTCTACTCTGACTAGCACGTGGCACTGGCAGCAATCCTGAGATTACTACCTTTGAGGTCCTATTTTTTAATTTACCTCCTAACTCCCTATATTCTGCTTTTAGGACCTCATCCCCTTTTTTACCTATATCGTTGGTGCCTATGTGCACCACGACAGCTGGCTGTTCGCCCTCCCCCTCCAAAATGTTCTGTAGCCGCTCCGAGACATCCTTGATCCTTGCACCAGGGAGGCAACACACCATCCTGGAGTCTCGGTTGCGGCCGCAGAAACGCCTGTCTATTCCCCTTACAATTGAGTCCCCTATCACTATAGCTCTGCCACTCTTTTTCCTCCCAGCCTGTGCAGCAGAGCTACCCGTGGTGCCAGGAAGTTGGCTGCTGCTGCCTTCCCCTGATAAGTCATCCCCCCCAACAGCATCCAAAGTGGCATATCTGTTTGAGAGGGGGATGGACACAGGGGACCCCTGCACTACCTGCCTGCATCTCTTACTCTTCCTGGTGGTCACCCATTCACTTCCTGCCTGTATACCCTTTACCTGCGGTGTGACCAACTCGCTAAACGTGCTATCCACGAGTTTCTCTGCATCGCGGATGCTCCACAGTGAGTCCACCCGCAGCTCCAGCTCCGAGATACGATCGGTCAGTAGCTGCAGGTGGACACACTTCCCGCACACATGGTCAGCAGGGACACTGGTCCCCGGCTGTGGCCTCCTGCCACTGGTTTTTCCTCCCGACCACTGGCAAAGCCGTCAATTTGGCGACTGCTGGGCGGGATACAGAACCTTGCTGGGTTGTTCGGCTGTTTTCAGCCTCCCTGTAAATATCGGGGCCTATATATGGGCCTCTGAGGCTTACTGGTATGCATCACGTGGTCATAATTTACTATATCCTTGGTTTCAATGAACAAGTTGAGACAAAGACTACTTGGGACTAGTTACCACGGAGGCAGCACACCGAATGGCAAGTACTTACCACAGAACATGTCCCAACTTTGCCTTTTATCTGACCAATCAGCTTAATTACTAATCAAACAGACGGCTAAGGAACAGTAAATGAAATTTAACGTTGCCTAATGTAATGCACACTGGATAACGAGGCTTGTACACAATCTTTAGGTCCTATTTGGAAACTTCACAAACAACGGTGTAAGAGGATACAGCTGTGACTATCAGCAGCTCACTGTAACTTTCCATTCAATGCTGGTTATCAACAAGACTGATCAAGTACTGGAACACAGCACAAGGGCACTAGTTTGAAAGGTCACATTTACTACGTACTATATGTTGCTGAGCGAACACACAAAACATTATGTAAAATTCCAGCCATCCTTTCACACAGGATCGAAGATTATAAGGACAGACATGGATGATTAAATTCTCTGAGAAACTTGCTGCTGGGACTGTGAATGGGCGGTGCATGGAATGCAATGAATTGGAGTTGAACAAGTGTTGTTGTGAGGTGAAATTAATATCCAGGAGCTTCACTCAATGACTTTCAGGAACACATTTCAGAGCTTTCTCTGCCTGGGGTTTCAATATGGCTTGTGTCGCCATCAGGAAGATTGAGTGGGTGGATCAAATTCCAAGACAGGGCAAATTGCATATCTCATCTTTGAAGCGAAAGCAGGAGTTACGTCTTGGAGTGACGCTGCTCCATTTCAGAAATTCAAAGAATTCTATTTATGGCGCTGCACTGTACAAGTTCAATTGGTCTGAAGAGAACAATCTGTTGAGAGGCTATCATCAGGAGTTAGAGAAACAAGTTAAACTATTCCCCCAATGCACAGCCATGTTGTGTCCCACCAGTGTCTTTCTTGCCCTCACCTGGTCAAATTTAATTTGAAACTGACTTACTCCATTTCCTTTTTCTCCGCTTCCTCCTGGGTCAGATCTTCCTCGACACTGTAGTCAAGGATAGAGCCCACTCCAAATGCCCGATTGCGACGAATCAAGGGCTTGATGTCTTCTTGGTCCTCTCCTGCCACAAACTGTCCATAGAAGGTCATCCTCATCAGCCTCTTGAAGAGCCATTTCCCCAGCAAGACCCTACTCAGATTGATGAGCTGCAAAAATAACCCAATAGGGTCACTGAACCGTAAGTGCCTGAACACCATACATTTCAAACATTCTCCAATACAACCCGCACTCCCACCCCATTGGACGTGCACCTCAAGCCCCAGCATAATCAAGCTACGTATGCTTTTAATGGAGGGGTTTAAGTCTATCAAATTTGCACCTCAGAACTTAAACCTCCGCCAGATCCCAGGAAAATCATTCTAAATATGATTTTAATGGAAGGGTATAATTCTATCAAACAGGCCTTGCTGCTCCTGAAAATCATTGCCAGATCTCACTGCGCTTGACATTTTTCTGTTCTATTTTGGAGTGTTTTTCTGTATATGCTCCAATGTGACTAAATCAATGAATTGAAACAATCAAATATTTTTGTTTCTGCTTTAATCCCACTTGTGTGCATAATACTGTACCCCAACACCAGTCACTGCCAGTAGAACCGTACCCCAACATCAATTACCGCCAGTGGAACTGTAATCCCAATATCAGTCACTACCTATGGAACTGTAACCCTGTAACTATCAAGGATTGTGGAACTGTACCCAACCTTAGTCACTGCCTGTGGAACTGTAACCCCGTAACTATCAAGGATTGTGGAACTGTACCCAACCTTAGTCACTGCCTATGGAACTGTAACCCCGTAACTATCAAGGATTGTGGAACTGTACCCAACCTTAGTCACTGCCTATGGAACTGTACTGCCATAACTATCAAGGCCTGTGGAACTGTATTCCTATGGAACTGTACCCCTGCGGGGGTCGTTGCCTGCGGAACTGTACCCCTGCAGGGGTCGCTGCCTGCGGAAGTGTACCCCTGCGGGGGTCGCTGGTTTTAGGTAAACAGCATAAAATATTTAAATGACTTTGAAAGCACCAGAGAATAAGTAACACGGAGACTGATTTCCTGGTACTGACAAATCAACGTGTGATTCAGTGAGGAAAATCTTTTAGGGTTCCTCTACTGGAATCTGTACAGTACCATTCTAGGAGACACTGCCTGCAATTCTTATTCCTAACTTACTAATTTCAAACGTATTCCCTAATGTTTAAACCTTGCACCAGAGAGATCAAATTACCTGGATCAATTTTGTCAAATTCCTTAATAATCTTGAAAGCTTCAATTAGGTCACCTCAACGTTTCTTTCCCAAAGAAAACAAGCTCAACTTCCTCCAACTGTCCTTATAACATAAACTCCTGACACCTGGAAATCACCGAGGAAAACCCGGCCATGCAGCGGCACATGTTAGGAAGGAAGGAAACTCAATTTGAAACATAGAATGATACGGCACAGAAGGAGGCCGTTCGGCCCATCTTGCCTGTGCCGGCTCTTTGAAAGAGCCATCCAATTAGTCTTATTCCCCTGCTCTTGACCCCATAGCGCTGCAAATTCTCGAGCTACTGGAACTGCATTTCTCAGGATGTCTCATCGCTCTGGGATGGGAACGTATCAGTTTGCAGCAGTCACAAGGCGAAGACAAAACTGGAGCTGCTTCCAGGAAACAGACATCGTTTCCTTAAAGAGCCAAACATGCAAATAAAAACCTTACTAACAAAGACACCGAATATCAAACTACCGGGCACTGGGAGTAGATTTTTTATTTACATTCTAGATTTTAAACATTACACTTTTTTGACGTTTGCATGTTAAGTATTCGCTACTACACTTGCTGAATTTTACATTTAAATGTTGAAGCTCATACACATTTACTCGCCTCCCGGCCGCTCACCTCCTTGTGCCGGTCCACCAGCACGCCGTACGAGCAAAGCCGGAACACCAGCAGACTCCGCACCAGCTCAGCGCTGCTCTTGCTGCGATAAGCTTCACAGTGGTTACTGAAATCTGGGATGACGGGCGCCGTGGAGCCGGGGGCGGCAGTGGCCGGGTGTGGGACGCTCTCCAAGGGTGCCAGGAACTGGTGATCGTGGCCCGAACTCGGCTCTTCGCGGGCCGGCTCCTTCTGCTTGGGGGCAGCAGCTGTGGAGCGGAGTCTGCCGGCAGCGAAGGCGCGGCGCGGAAAGAGCAGCGGGCGGAGGACATGGTTCGCCATCGGGTTAGTGGGTGGGTGGGGGGGTGTAATGTCTCTGTCCGATGTTCTGCTGTGTTGGATCACAATCTCTAACCCGCCCGATCCGCCTAGTTCCGGGTCTCAGTCCGGGGGCGGGGGGTGGCGAGTCTATAGTGTACAATGTATCTGTTTTCTGCAGCTGCTGACCAATCGGGTGCAAGGGCGCGTCCTGCTCCATTCATAAAAGCGGCCGAGCCCCGCCCCCGCGCTGCCGCGATTATTCCATAACAGGCGCTAAAATCCCGCCCCGCCCGTTATTGTCACTGCAGCCAGCTAGACAGCAAATAGATAGGGATTTTAACCCCCAAAATCAGGTGGGAGTTGAAAAATAGTTTTTTTTTTGGGTCGCGACTGCAAAATTTTCAGACTTTGCATTCCCAGTGGGAAGCCTGTACTTTTACCCGCCCAAGTTAAACCCGGAAATAAAGCTGGGTTGCGATTGTGATCCAAGGAACAACTATTTTCAACTCCCACCCGTCCCCAATCCACCTGTTGTTGGGATTAAAATAGGAAGGGGTCAGGGCGCTGGGGCAGAGATGTGACAAGTGAAACATCGCGTTTCACATGTTTGGGTTGCTTGTTGGTTTTTGTATTACTGTTCCGGTCGATTTCCCGTGCGTTGCCCATGGGTGAGTCGGGGGGTGCCGCCTGTCACTCACGTGAATGGCTAGAATAAAAGTAAAATACTGCTGGATGCTGGAAATCTGAAATAAAAACAAGAAGTGCTGGGAAATAATCAGCAGGTCAGGCAGCATGCTCTCTCCACAGACTTACCACACGGACTGCAGTGGTTCAAGAGGGCGGCTCACCACCACCTTCTCAAGGGCAATTTGGGATGGGCAATAAATGTTGGCCTTGCCAGCGACGCCCACATCCCATGAACGAATATTAAAAAAAAAGATGCTGCCTGACCTGCTGAGTATTTCCAGAGTTTTCTGTTTTTTATTATATGAATTGCTAGTTCACTTTCTACCATCCTGGCAGTCCCATGATACAATGATAATGTGTCAAATCATAAAGAAAGAACTTGTATTTATATCAGGCCTTTCATGATCTCAGGATGTCCCAAAGCGCTTTACAGCCAATGAAGTACTTTTGAAGTGTGGTCACTGTTGTATTGTAGGAATGGCAATCAATCTCTATCAATTAGTCTACAACAGACCCAGAAATGACACCGGGAAAACCCCAGTGGTGGAAAGCTATGGGAACCATAGGTCCAAAGTCACCTTTTCCTCCTAAGCATGCTACACTTACCACATGTCATGTCTCAAATTACTCATATACTGTATCCCAAAATGTTATTTTCTGAAAGAAATCTTATCAAATTTGCATTTGAATGAATCAATACTAACTGCTTCCACAGTCTCCCTAAGAAGCCTGTTACACAGTTGAATTGCGAGAATCCCAAATGCTAATAACACACAATTTTCATGTCTAACTTTATCGTAGAATCATAGAATCTTACAGCACAGAAGGAGGCCATTTGGCCCATCGTGCATGTGTCGACTCTTTGAAAGAGCTATCCAGTTAATTAATTTGCATGTTGATTCTCAATTCCAAGTGCAGGTTACTGGTCCTAGGATGACATCACTGGTAGGAGACGAAAATTGCTTATAAATCAAATTGAAAAGAATGAGGATCATTAAAGGGGAGTTTCACAAAGTGGGGATACAAATTTTAAAAGCTTCTGTAAAGCATTAAAAGGCATCTTAATCCTTCAGCAACATTTGTCAAGGCTGAAAGGGCATGGGATCAAGAAGCGGCAGGCCATGGTTGTTAGGGTAAGGTTGTTAGGTGCAAGCATGAGTCTGCAGACAAGTGACGGTGCAGCCCATCACTTGAGCTCCTCTCAAATGGCCACTGAAGTTGAAGTGGTGCCTAAACAGCTGCTTAGGAGAAGGGTTTTCCTCTCTGCCACTCTACAGCACCACCACATAGGTTAGCACAGCAGCATGCTTGCAAGAAATATCGCCAAGTTTCAGGCCACAGCTAACTGTTACTGTCCTTGCACGATCTATGCTGCTGGTAGTTGTTGGTGTCCTTGCAGCAGAAGGCAGAGTTTGGCATCTTTTCCTCTGCTGATACAGACCGTGAGAAGGCAGCCAACTGCAGCCATTCCCATAGTGTAATGAAGCTCCCGCCCACTCTTGGCATGAGCTTCAGATGCCTGACCAACTCGACTAACAAACTGAGCAGGAATCTGGCAGAACTGGTTTCTGTCAGATTTCCACTCCTTTTCTGTCTCATTACCACCTGAAATCGGTAGCAAGAAGAAAATTGACCCTGGTGGCTTACACTATGAAAAACATCAAACCTACCCCAATCAGTAATATTCTAAAATGATAGCAATAATGAAAGATGCCATCTAGGGTAACCAGTAAATGAAATCTTGATTTACTGAATCAAACTCAATATTAAAATAATAGAAAAACAAAAAAATGAAGGGTCATCGACCTGAAACATTAACTCTGTTTAAGAACGTAAGAAATAGGAGCAGGAGTAGGCCATACGGCCCCTCTAGCCTGCTCTGACATTCAATAAGATCATGGCTGATCTATCTCAACTCCACTTTCCTGCCCGATCTCCATATCCTTTGATTCCCTTACAGTCTAAAAATCTATCAGTCTCAGTCTTGAATATACTCAATGACTGAGCATCCACAACCCTCTGAGGTAGAGAATGCCAAAGATTCACAACCTTCTGAGTGAAGAAATTCCTCCTCATCTCAGACCTAAATGTCTGACCCCTTATCCTGAGACTATGACCCCTAGTTCTAGACTCTCCAGCCAGGGGATGCATATGTTTCAATGAGATCACCTCTCATTTTTCTAAACTCTAGAGAGTATAGGCCCATTCTACTCAATCTTTCCTTATAGGACAATCCTCTCATCCCAGGAATCAATCTAGTGAACCTTTGGTGCACTGCCTCGAAGGCAAATATATCCTTCCTTAGATACAGAGACCAAAACTGTACAGTACTTCAGGTGTGGTCTCACCAAAGCCCTGTACAATTGCAGCAAGACTTCCTCACTCTTGTACTCGAACCCCCTTGCAATAAAGGCTAACATACCATTTGCATTCCTAATTGTTTGCTGTACCTGCATGTTAACACCCAAATCCCCTAGAGTACCAACATTTAATAGTTTCTCACCATTTAAAAAATATTCTGTTTTTCTATTCTTCCTATCAAAATGAATAACCTCACATTTCCCCACATTATACTCCATCAGCCACCTTCTTGACCAATCATTTAACCTGTCCATATCCCTTTGCAGAGTCTCTGTGTCTTCCTCACAGCTTACTTTCCCATCTAGCTTTGTATCGTCAGCAAACTTGGATACATTACAATCGGTCCCTTCATCTAAGTCATTAATATAGATTGTAAATAGCTGAGGCCCAAGCACCGATCCTTGCGGCACCCCACTAATTTCAATCTGCCAACCTGAAAATGACCCTACTATTCCTACTCTCTGTTTTCTGTCCGTTCACCAATCCTCTATCCATGCTAATATAGTACCCTCAATCCCACGAGCCCTTATCTTGTGTAACAACCTCTTGTGTGGCACCTTATTAAATGCCCTTTGAAAATACAAATATGCTACATCCACTGGTTCCCCCTTACCTACCCTGCTAGTTACACCCTCAAAAAACTCTAGTAGATTTGCCAAACACGATTTTGCTTTCATAAAACCATGTTGACTCTGTTTAATCATATTATGATTTTCTAAGTGCCCTGTTACTACATCTCTAATAATAGATTCCAGCATTTTCCCTACTACTGACGTCAGGCTAACTGGCCTATAGTTCCCTGTTTTCTCACTCCTTCCTTTCTTGAATAGCAGGGTTACATTTACTACCTTCCAATCCATGGGGACTGTTCTAGAATCTAGGGAATTCTGGAAAATCAAAACCAATGCATCCACTATCTCTGCAGCCACCTCTTTTAAAACTCTAGGATGTAGGCCATCAGGTCTTGGGGATTTGTTGGCTTTTAGTCCCATTAATTTTTCCAGTCCTTTTTCTTTACTAATCTTAATTACTTAAAGTTCCTTCCTCTCATTAAACCCTAGGTTCCCCACTATTTCCGGTATGTTTTTTGTGCCTTCTACTGTGAAGACAGATACAAAATATTTCTTTAGCATCTCTGCCATTTCCTTATTCCCCATTATAATTTCTCCTGTCTCTGCCTGTAAGGAACTCATATTTACTTTTGCTAATCTCTTCCTTTTTGCATACTTGTAGAAGCTCTTACAATCTGTTTTTATATTTCTTGCTAGTTTACTATCATGTTCAATTTTCTCCCTCTTTATTAATTTCTTGGTCATCCTTTGCTGATTTCTAAAACCCTCCCAATCCTCAGGCTTACTACTCTTTTTGGCAACATTGTAAGCCTCTTCTTTTAATGTAATACTACCATTAACTTCTCTAGTTAGCCACGGTTGGATCACTTTTCCCGTGAAGTTTTTATTCCTCAAGGGTATGTATATTTGTTGAGAATTATGAATTATTTCTTTAAATGTTCACCATTGCTTATCTACCATCATATCTTTTAATCTAATTTCCCCATCTACCTTAGCCAACTCGCCCCTCACACCTAATTAGCCTTGTTTAAATTTAAGACCCTAGTTTCGGATTTAACTACATCACTCTCAAACTCATTATGAAATTCTATCATATTATGATCACTCTTCCCCAGAGGATTCTTTATTATAAGATTACTAATTAATTCTGTCTCATTACACAATACTAGATCTAAAATAGCCTGTTCCCTGTTGGCTCCTCAACATATTGTTCTGGAAAACTGTCTCGGATGCATTCCATGAACTCGTCCTCCAAACTACTTTTGCCAATTTGGTTTGCCTAGTCTATATGAAGATTAAAGTCCCCCATGATTATTGCATTACCCTTGTTACATGCTCCTCTAATTTCCTGATTAATACTCTGTCCAACACTATAACTACTGTTAGAGGGCCTGTAAACTAGACCCACCAGTGTTCTCTACTACCGCTTGTTATTTCTTAGCTCCACCCATACTGATTCTACATCCTGATTTTCTGAGCTAAGATCCCTTCTCAATACTGACTTTATGGCATCCTTTATTATTAGGGCCACTCCCCCCTCCCCCTCCTCCTTTTCCTTTTTGCCTATCTTTTCTAAAAGTCAAGTACCCTGGAATATTTAGTTCCCAATCTTGGTCACCCTGCAACCATGTCTTAGTTATGGCTATTGTAAACAATTTTACAACACCAAGTTATAGTCCAGCAATTTTATTTTAAATTCACAAGCTTTCGGAGACTTCCTCCTTCCTCAGGTAAATGTTCAGGATCTCCTTGAAGCCTACGCATTTATACATATAGAACAATACATGGTGTTTACAGACTGCCCCTGCAACTGCCCGTTGCCAAGGCAATCACCGTGTTCAGACAGAGAGGTGTCACCTGCAGAACCCCCGAATACACATTCAACAAAAAAACAAACAGGGAAAAAAAACAGAGAAGAAAAACAGAGAGAGGCAGAAACATCCGGAAGGCAGAGAGAGCCAGCAAATGACCCATTATATTAAAAACAGATAACATTTGTTCGCTGGTGGGGTAACGTGTAGCGTGACATGTACCCAAGATCCCGGTTGAGGCCGTCCTCATGGGTGCGGAACTTGGCTATCAATTTCTGCTCGACGATTTTGCGTTGTCGTGTGTCTCGAAGGCCGCCTTGGAGTACGCTTACCCGAAGGTCGGTGGATGAATGTCCATGACTGCTGAAGTGTTCCCCGACTGGGAGGGAACCCTCCTGTTTGGCGATTGTTGCGCGGTGTCCGTTCATCCGTTGTCGCAGCGTCTGCATGGTCTCGCCAATGTACCATGCTCTGGGGCATCCTTTCCTGCAACGTATGAGGTAGACAACGTTGGCCGAGTCACAGGAGTATGAACCATGCACCTGGTGGGTGGTGTCCTCTCGTGTGATGGTGGTATCTGTGTCGATGATCTGGCATGTCTTGCAGAGGTTACCGTGGCAGGGTTGTGTGGCGTCGTGGACGCTGTTCTCTTGAAAGCTAGGTAATTTGCTGCGAACGATGGTCTGTTTGAGGTTGGGTGGCTGTTTAAAGGCGAGTAGTGGAGGTGTGGGGATGGCCATAGCGAGGTGTTTGTCCTCATTGATGACATGTTGAAGGCTGCGGAGAACATGGCGTAGTTTCTCCGCTCCGGGGAAGTACTGGACGACAAAGGGTACTCTGTTGGTTGCGTCCCGTGTTAGTCTCCTGAGGAGGTCTATGCGATTTTTTGCTGTGGCCCGTCGGAACTGTCGATCGATGAGTCGAGCGTCATATCCCGTTCTTACTAGGGCGTCTTTCAGCGTCTGTAGGTGTCCATCGCGTTCCTCCTCGTCTGAGCAGACCCTGTGTATTCGCAGGGCCTGTCCATAGGGGATGGCCTCTTTGACGTGGTTAGGGTGGAAGCTGGAAAAGTGGAGCATCGTGAGGTTGTCCGTGGGCTTGCAGTAGAGTGAGGTGCTGAGGTGCCCGTCTTTGATGGAGATTCGTGTGTCCAAGAAAGAAACTGATTCTGAGGAGTAGTCCATGGTGAGCTTGATGGTGGGATGGAACTTGTTGATGTTATCGTGTAGTCTCTTTAGTGATTCCTTGCCGTGGGTCCATAGAAAGAAAATGTCGTCGATGTATCTGGTGTATAGTGTTGGTTGGAGGTCTTGTGCAGTGAAGAAGTCCTGCTCGAACTTGTGCATGAAAATGTTGGCGTATTGGGGTGCGAATTTGGTCCCCATGGCTGTTCCGTGTGTTTGGGTAAAGAACTGGTTATCGAAGGTGAAGACATTGTGATCCAGGATGAAGCGGATGAGTTGTAGGATGGCTTCCGGAGATTGGCTGTTGTTGGTGTTGAGTATTGATGCTGTCGCAGCGATGCCGTCATCGTGGGGGATACTGGTGTATAGTGCCGAGACGTCCATCGTGGTGAGAAGTGTTCCTGGTTCAACTGGTCCGTGGGTACTGAGTTTTTGTAGGAAGTCTGTAGTGTCTGTAGTGTCGCGACAAAATTTGGTCCAATTTCATTGAAAGTTATTGCCTCAGAAGATCCAAAAAGGTACCATCATGAGAGAATGATGACAGACCGATCCCCATACACCACGATGGACGTCTCGGCACTATACACCAGTATCCCCCACGATGACGGCATCGCTGCGACAGCATCAATACTCAACACCAACAACAGCCAATCTCCGGAAGCCATCCTACAACTCATCCGCTTCATTCTAGTTATGGCTATTAGATCAAACCCATTGATCTCTATTTGTGCTATTAATTCATCTATCTTGTTACGAATGCTTCATGCATTCAGTTACAGCACTTTTAATTTTAACTTTTTACTTTTTTTCCCTGATGTGACCTTAGTCACTAATGCCCTATTATCTTTGTTAAACTCTCTGTCCCTCCCTGACACACTTTGCATGTATTTACCCAAATCGCTACTCTGCTCTACAGCCTTGACATTTCTATTTTGACTGACAAATTTAGCCTTACTTGAACCCTCCCCCCCACCCCAACTTTTTATTAGTTTAAAGCCCTATTTACCGCTCTGGTTATTCAATTCACCAAGACACTGGTCCCAGCCTGGTTTAAGTGGAGCCCATCCCAACGGAACAGCTCCCTCTTTCCCCAATACTGGTGCCAGTGCCCCATGAATTGAAACCTCTAAATCCCACACCACTCTTTCAGCCACACGTTTAACCATCTAATCTGTTTTTCCCTATGCCAATTTATGCGTGGGTCAGTTAGTAATCCAAAGATTATTACCTTTGAGGTTCTGCTTTTTAATTTGGACCCTAGCTCTTCAAACTCCCTTCGCAGAAACTCATTCCTAGTTCTATCTATGTGGTTGGTTCCTACATGGTCTACGACAACTGGATCCCCCACCTCATGCTCCAAGTTCTTTTCCAGCCACGAGGTGATGTCCTTAACCCTGGCACCAGGCAGGCAACACAGCCTTCGGGACTCCCGATTGCAGCTGCAGTTTCTGTCTCCACAGATGCTGCCTGACCCGCTGAGTGTTTCCAGCATTTTCTGTTTTTATTTTATATTATATTAAAAACATTTTTGCTATTTGAGTAAAAAATGGAAATGGTAACTAACTAAATTTTACACATCAAAATATAGATATGACCAGTCATCTAACGGAACTAAGCAAAATGTTGAAATTTACCATTTTTAAAATTAATTGTATTTGAGTAAAGTTCAATATGTATATAAATTAAAATAATATATTTTTATGAATTGCAAATTTAAAAATTGTTTATAAATGACTAACTGTTGATTAACTTGATTAACTGAAAATGTTAAAATTAGATATAAACCTTAAAAATGATTAAATGAATGAATATTTCTGAGTTGAAAAAGAATGGGGAAAGGCCAAATGGATGGAAGGAAAGGCCCTGGAGGCTCCATTTGGAATTCCCTAGGGAACTGAGGGCTGCCAGGAACAGCCTGGAGGCCTGACCTCTACGGATTATACACATGTTGTGGAGTGGGGAATGTATGTATGTGATACACAAGGTATCACAATTGTGTGGGACAGGCTGGATGGACCAAAGGGTCTTTTCCTATCTGTCATTGTTCGTATGTTTGTATGTTCCTATATTAATTTTGCTTCGGATTTCCTTGCCCTCTTTAAATCTTGATTTAATGAATCAAACTCAATATTAAAATAATAACAAAACAAAACAAAATGAAGGGTCACCGACCTGGAACGTTAACTCTGTCTCTCTCTTCACAGATGCTGCCTGACCTGCTAACTGTTTCCAGCATTTTCTGTTTTTATTTTATATTATATTAAATAATTTTTGCTATTTGAGTTAATTTAAAGAGGGCAAGAAAAAATGAGGCAAAATTAATATAGGAACATACGAGCAATGACTGATAGGGAAAGACCCTCTGGTCCATCCAGCCTGTCCTGCAAAATTGTGATACCTTGTGTATCACAATATATACACTCCCCACCCCACACCGTGTATAATCTGTAGAAATTGACAAAAGTAGTGCAAGTTGTGGCTGAGGGTAGCGGCGAAAGAGCCTGGAGCCCCGATGTGAGCAATAACCAGAGGTGGGAATAGAAGGGGGGTGCTGTGGTGACAGGTGGATCAACAGTTAAAGTCCCTCTCGGTATTTTCCTTCAGAATGTTCACTCACTCGCAATCAAGGCCCTTGCCATCCACAACTTTACTGTGGGTGATCATATCGACATTCTGACTTTGACTGAAACATGGCTCATGGTGGCAACATCCTTCCTCTTACCAAAACCTTCCCACCTAGCTATACCTTCTACCACCAGTCTAGCTCAAACTGTTGCAGTGGCGGCATGGCCCTTATCACCAAGTCACAGTTAAGTCTCTTCACTAACATCTTCTCCTCCTTTGAGCACCTCAATCTGTTCCACTCCTCTTACATATCCTTTAAAATCCTTGTTGTCCACGGTACTCCACCTTGATTTTGTCCCTGACATATCCTCCCTTCATTCTTCCCTCAACCTCTGCACTGAGCGACTTCTCATCTTCGATGATTTCAATCTCCATCTCAGCTCCCAAGCATATCTTTTGAAGTCATTTCTCTTCACCTCTGGCTTCCCCCAAGAATCCATCCTTAGGATCCTCCTCTTCTTGACCTACATGTTGTCCTTTAGCAAACCATCCACACGCATGGAGTCAGTTTCCACCTGTATGTCAATGACTCCCAGCTTTACATCACCACCACCTTTCTTACATTCAGGAGTGTGCCCGTACTTTTTTCTTATTCGTTCATGGAATATGGGCGTCGCTGGCGAGGCCAGCATTTATTGCCCATCCCTAATTGCCCTTGAGAAGGTGGTGGTGAGCCAATATTTAATTATATGTTAACATAACCTCTGTGTAACAATAATGCAGCCTAAAATTGGGGCTTCCGTATAAATGCCATGAAACCAAAAACTGCTTTAGTTACACCTCATTAATCAGCATTGATCCTAAAGATCTGCATTAATAGCAAAGATACCTTTCAGATGCTGTTGCCAGTTCTGTTCCTCGAATGCAGAAGTTCTAATGCAGAGTTACTCCCCATTTACTTCCTGCATCAGGGCTTCTGAAGCGGACTATGGAAATTTATGACTTGCCCACTTATACCCTGGTGCCATATCTCCATCCACGGTCCTTGTTACCATTGTCTCCTTCAGTAACTTGTTGCATGTTGGGTGGTATTATAAAATGGTCTGTTTTCACCAATGAGTTGAATACAATCAAATAAAACATGCATTAATCACCTGCCCAGTCTCATGAATTTATGAGACAAACCAAAAACAAGGTGACAGTTAATGCTGGACATCATGGGCTCTAAATTGGGCCATGTAGCGCCCGTTATTTCGGCACAATACAGACTCTCCAACATCCAAGATGGCGTCTTGGCTGCACATGCATGTTTCCAGCATGACATGTGCCGGGCGCCATCTTGGTATAGGAGTTAGCGCATGCACACATACCGAATGCTGGAGCATGTAAAGTAAGGAGAAAATGGATGCAATCAATGTGCAACGCTGATTTAAAGTGATGGACACCATTTTGGGACCTAAAGCTCAACTCAATGCACAGTCTTAACCCCGACCACCTGAATATGAATTAGAGTGCCTGGAGGACCCCCACCAGGTCTATTTAAAGGGACCATGCAGGATTTACAGGTTAGTTGCTGGATTATTGCTTCTGGCTGCCGAGGCATTTGCAACTGTTTTTGGACGTCTCCTATACTTGAATACTAGGACTAGGGGTCAAAGCCTAATATTTAGAGCCGGGATATGCAGGAGTGAAGTTAGGAAACGCTTCTACACGCAAAGGGTGAGAGAAGTTTGGAACGCTCTTCTGCAAACAGCAGTTGATGAGAACTCAATTGTGAATTCTAAATCTGAGATTGATAGATTTCTGTGAACCAAGGGTATTAAGGGATATGGGGCTAAGGCTTGCTTCTGGCTGCCGAGGCATTTGTAACTGTTTTTGGACGTCTCCTATACTTGAATACTAGGATATGGGGTTAAGACGGGTATGTGGAGTTAGGTCACAGGTCCACCATGACCTCATTGAATGGCGGAACAGGCTCGAGGGGCTAAACGCCACTGCCACTTGCTGCCTCCTGATATGCGCCACCTTCTCCTGCAAGAAAGCGGGATGTGTGTCTGGGTGATGTGCCTGTTATGGTTGAATAGCTGCCAGTGTGTGTGGCCTGTGAGTTGTGGGTGGGCGACTTGCAACAGTGGTAATGTGTAAGGTTGAGAGGAAGCATCTAATTGGAAGAGTTGAGTACTGATGGAAAGAGTTTGTTGGTAAGTGGGTGATGGAGGGTGTAGTGCGTGGAGCAGTGGATGCAGCTAGTGGTGTAATTGGTAGGAGATGCCACTTGACAGTTGACCTCACTCACCTTGACCACTCGTGTCAAAGCATTGAACTTCTTCCTGCACTGCATCCATGTTCATCATGCTGTGTGCCTGGCATTGACTTCGTCCCCTGCTGCCTCCCACTGTCAGGCTTCAGCAGAGCGAGCTGCTGTAGTTAGTTAATTGGTTAGCTGGATTAAACTGGTTCCTGAAATAGGAGCAGGCCTGACTCATCTGACTCACAAACAGTAGAAATATAGGGGCCTGTAGTGCAAACAGCACTGAGTGCAATGGAGCACCGAGTGGCTGGCTGAGAGTTTGGTGAGTGTGGGAGTTCGGTGAAGTGGGGGAAGGAGGTGCTGCTTTGCCTTGCTTTTCCTAACTTTTTCTGCAGAGCGGCGCGGACCTGAGCAGCAGAAGACTGAGAGCGGGGATAAAAGCAGCATCAGACCTGCAACAAGAGAAAACTACTGTGCAACGTCACAGGTGAGGCAGGAGAGTCCGAGAGGTGAGCACAGTATGAAAGGAGAGACCGAGAGCGGGAGGAGAGTCTGAGAGGTGAACGCAGTGTGAATCTAAGGCAAGTCATGGCAGCACAGCTCGCACCCGTGATATGCTCCTCCTGCACTATGTGGGAAGTCATGGACACTACCAGTGTCCCTGGCGATCATGTGTGCAGGAAGTGTGTCCAGCTGCAGCTACTGGCTAACCGTATTTCGGAGCTGGAGCTGCGGGTGGATTCACTGTGGAGCATCCGCGATTCTGAGACCATCATGGATAGCACGTTCAGTGAGGTGGTCACACCGCAGGTAAAGATTACGCAGGCAGAAAGAAAATGGGTGACCGCCAGGCAGAGTAAAAGGACTAGGCAGGTAGAGCAGGAGTCCCCTGGGGCCATCTCCCTCTCAAACAGATATTCTGCTTTGGATACTGTTGGGGGAGATGGCTTATCGGGGAAAGCAGCAAGAGCCAAGTTCGGGGCACCATGGGTGGCTCTGTTGCACAGGAGGGGAGGAATAAGAGTGGCAGGGTTATATTGATAGGGGATTCAATTGTAAGGGGAACAGATAGGCGTTTCTGCAGCCACAAACGTGACTCCAGGATGCAATGTTGCCTCCCTGGTGCTAGGGTCAAGGATGTCACGGAGCGGCTGCAGGGCATTCTGGAGGGGGAGGGTGAACAGCCAGTAGTCGTGGTCCATATTGGTACCAACGACATAGGTAAAAAAAGGGATGGGGTCCTGCAAGGTGAATTTAAGGAGTTAGGAGATAAATTAAAAAGCAGGACCTCAAAGGTAGTGATCTCAGGATTACTACCAGTGCCACATGCTAGTGAGTATAGGAACAGGAGAATAGACCAGATGAATGCGTGGCTGCAGGGATGGTGTAGGAGGGAGGGATTTAGATCCTGGGACATTGGGACTGGTTCTGGGGAAGGTGGGACCTGTACAAGGGGGACGGGTTACACCCGAGCAGGACCGGGACCAATGTCCTCACGGGGGTGTTTGCTAGTGCTGTTGGGGAAGGTTTAAACTAGAATGGCAGGGGGATGGGAACCTGAGCAAGGAGACAGAGGAGGGGGAAACAAGGATAGAAACAAAAGACAGAAAGGGAAGAAGCAATAGTGGAAGGCAGAGAAAACAAGGGCGAGAAACAAATAGGGCCATAGTGCAAAATAATACGAAGATAACTAGCAATCTTAAAAAGACAAGTCTAAAGGCATTGTGTCTTAATGAGCGGAGCATTTTCAACAAGGTAGATGAATTGACAGCACAGATAGATATTAACGGGTATGATATAGTTGCGATTACGGAGACATGACTGCAGGGTGACCAAGGATGGGAACTGAACATCCAGGGGTATTCAATATTTAGGAAGGACAGGCAAAAAGGGAAAGGAGGTGGGGTAGCGTTGTTAGTAAAGGAGGAAATCAATGCAATAGTGAGGAAGGATATTGGCTCGGAAAATCATGATGTGGAATCTGTATGGGTGGAGCTAAGAAACACCAAGGGGCAGAAAACATTGGTGGGAGTTGTCTATAGGCCCCCAAACAGTAGTGGAGATTTCGGGGTGGGCATTAAACAGGAAATTAGAGACGCATGCAAGAAGGGTACAACTATAACCATGGGTGACTTTAATTTACACATAGATTGGTCAGACCAAATTAGCAATAATACAGTGGGGGAAGAATTCCTGGAGTGTGTACGTGATGGATTTCTAGACCAATATGTTGAGAAACCAACTAGAGAACAGGCGAACCTAGACTGGGTATTGTGCAATGAGAAAGGATTAATTAACAATCTTGTTGTGCGGGGTCCCTTCGGGAAGAGCGACCATAACATGATAGAATTCCTCATTAAGATGGAGAGTGAAGTCGTCGAATCCGAAACTAAGGTCCTGAATCTAAATAAAGGAAGTTATGAAAGTATGAGATGTGAGTTGGCTAGGATAGATTGGGAAACTTTACTAAAAGGGATGACGGTGGATAGGCAATAGCCAATATTTAAAAAACGTGTGCAGGAATTACAACAATTATTCATTCCTGTCTGGCGCAAAAATAAAACAGGAAAGGTGGCTCAACCGTGGCTTACAAAAGAAATTAGGGATAGTATTAGATCCAAAGAGGAGACATATAAAATTGCCAGAAAAAGCAGCAAGCCTGAGGATTGGGAGCAGTTTAGAATTCAGCAAAGGAGAACAAAGAGATTGATTAAGAGGGGAAAATAGAGTATGAGAGTAAACTAGCAGGGAACATAAAAACTGACTGTAAAAGCTTCTATAAATATGTCAAGAGAAAAAGATTAATGAAGACAAATGTAGGTCCCTTACAGTCAGAAATGGGGGAAATTATAATGGGGAACAAAGAAATGGCAGAACAATTAAACACATACTTTTGTTCTGTCTTCACAAAGGAGGACACAAATAACTTCCCGAAAATGTTAGGGAACCAAGGGTCTAGTGAGAGGGAGGAACTGAAGGAAACCAGTATTAGTAAAAAAAATAGTGCTAGGGAAATTAATGGGGCTAAAGACTGACAAATCCCCAGGGCCTGATAATCTATATCCCAGAGTACTAAAGGAAGTGGCCCTGGAAATAATCGATGCATTGGTGGTCATCTTCCAAAATTCTATCGATTCTGGAACAGTTCCTACAGATTGGAGGGTGGCAAATGTAACCCCACTATTTAAAAAAAGAGGGAGAGAAAAAACAGGGAATTACAGACCAGTTAGCCTAACATCAGTAGTGGGGAAAATGCTAGAGTCTATTAAAAAGGATGTGATAACAGAACACTTGGAAGGCCTTAAAGGGATTGGACAAAGTCAGCATGGGTTTATGAAAGGGAAATCATGCTTAACAAATCTACTGGAGTTTTTTGAGGATGTAACCAGTAGAATGGATAAGGGAGACCTAGTGGATGTGGTGTATTTGGATTTTCAGAAGGCTTTGATAAGGTCCCACACAAGAGGTTAGTGTGCAAAATTAAAGCACATGGGATTGGGGGGAATATACTGGCATGGATTGAGAATTGGTTGACAGACAGGAAACAGAGAGTAGGAATAAATGGGTCTTGTTCTGGGTGGCAGGCAGTGACTAATGGGGTACCGCAGGGATCAGTGCTTGGGCCCCAGATATTCACAATATATCAATGATTTGGATGAGGGAACTGAATGTAACATTTCCAAGTCTGCAGACGACACCAAGCTGGGGTGGAATGTGAGTTGTGAGGAGGAGGCAAAGAGGCTCCAATGTGATTTAGACAAGTTGGGTGAGTGGGCAAGAACATGGCAGATGCAGTATAACGTGGGTAAATGTGAGGTTATCCACTTAGGTTGTAAAAACAGAAAGATAGATTATTATCTGAATGGTGATAGATTGGGAAAAGGGGAGGTGCAACGAGACCTGGGTGTCCTTGTACACCAGTCGCTGAAAGCGAGCATTCAGGTGTAGCAAGCAGTTAGGAAGGCGAATTGTATGTTGGCATTCATTGCAAGAGGATTTGAGTACAGGAACAGGGATGTCTTACTGCAGTTATACAGGGCCTTGGTGAGACCACATCTGGAGTATTGTGTGCAGTTTTGGTCTCCTTATCTGAGGAAGGATGTCCTTGCCATGGAGGGAGTGCAACGAAGGTTTACCAGACTGATTCCTGGGATGGCAGGACTGATGTATGAGGAGAGATTGGGTCGACTAGGCCTATATTCACGAGAGTTTAGAAGAATGAAAGGTGATCTCATCGAAACATATAAAATTCTAACAGGACTAGACAGACTAGATGCAGGGAGGATGTTCCCGATGGCTGGGGAGTCCAGAACCAGGGGTCACAGTCTCAGGATACAGGGTATGCCATTTAGAACCGAGATGAGGAGAAATTTCTTCACCCAGAGAGTGGTGAACCTGTGGAATTCTCTACCACAGAAGGCAGTGGAGGCCAAGTCATTAGATGTATTCAAGAAGGAGATAGATATATTTCTTAATGCTAAAGGGATCAAGGGATATGGGGAAAAAGCGGGAACAGAGTACTGAGTTAGACGATCAGCCATGATCATTTTGAATGGCGGAGCAGGCCCGAAGGGCCGAATGGCCTACTCTTGCTCCTATTTTCTATGTTTCTATGTAAACATAGGGACGGGAGCTGCGACTGTCTTTTGCATGTACAATGTCTGATCTTCATTCAGACTCCGTGCAGATAGCAGACTATTATTTTCAGCAAATATCAGGTAGCAGCTACCTTTAAGAGATTTTTAAGAGATTGAGGCTCCCCCTGCTGGTGGAAAGTGCAAATTGCATTGAATCCTCGTGTCAACACTGATTCGGAACGCTGCTTGAAGGTAAGTCCTCAGGCCTCATGGAAGTCTCGTCCTGCCTGCGCAGGGCGCGGGGTAATAGCATCAATAATCAAATCCGTGAGCTCACTGGTTCTCAATTTATTGGAGAAAGGTGAGTTCCAGAGGGTACATGGTGGTGAATGGATTATGGAATGCCTGAATATGGTTTTCTTTGATTCTCCACAACGCAAGTTCCAAATCTCTGCTCAACTGCGTGGCTTCCTATGCCCCAGTAAATTGACTTCAAGATTATTAACCTCATTTTCTAATCCCTTCATGGTTGTCACTTTAGTGATTTCTTTAACCATACATCACAGGGGACCCCTTATACTCCTCCGGCACTGGACCACTCCTTGCTTCCCACCCATTGCCCTCCACCATTAATGGCTATTCTTTCAGCTACTGCACGCCTCTGAAACTTCTTCCCTTCATTACTGTTCCTTGCCACTTCTCTCTGCTTTCAAAAACCTCAAAATATTCTCTTTCATCTATCCTCTATCACTCTCCTGCTTTCTCTTTTTCCCTCAAGTTTTGCAGCCACAGTTTTTCCTGCTCACTGTGAAGCACTTTGAGTTATCTTTTTATATGTGAAAAATCCTATAGAAATGCAAGTGGTATTGTCCAATGCTTCGTGTGCTTCTTCTTTAACAGCTGATGGAAAAGGGATAAGAAGGGTTACTTTCTTACCTCCTTGGTCAAGGAATGGCATGAAGAAAGACGCACAGCTTACAGACTAAGAAATGTAAAATTGGACAGATTAGCACAGCCATGAAAGGAAGGAATGAATTCCCCTTTTGTATTGCATAAGCTTGCTGGCAGGTCCACAATATGCTATGGAAGAGCATAGCAACCCTGCAATCCAAAGTATCAGAGAATAAATAGCAGATCTCGTACATGGTCATTATTCTGGATTGTTCTATCTGCTTTTACTAATCTACTTTATAGTAAGTAGAGACTGGAAAATGTTGAGAAAATGAATTTTGCAAATACTTGGACATGTGGACACCATGTGCACTTACGTAATGGTTTTGAACTACTGAGGATTAAATGGTTTTAAAGTGGCTGCCTGCTGTGCATTTAGAAGTGCAGTAACATTTACAAAGCCCGTTTGAAGGTTTGATACCATTCCTGTAATTTTTCTAGCAGGCTCAGGCTGTGCCAGTTCTTTTTGAAAACACTGAGCTCTCTCAAAGACTGAAACTGAATAAATAGCACACGATCCCCTCAAGGCCTCTGTTGCCAGGTAACAACTTCATTTGAAGGTCATCCAGTCCTTATTTGAGGAGCCAGATGATTAAAATTAATGAGAAATTCTATCTCAAACTGTGAGTTATATAACTCAGTAACTAATAGTTGTGCCCTCTAGTATAGCCCAATTCTCCCATCTTTAGTTACTGTCTGACAGGCATACAAGGACTATTTTTTCGCACCAAGGTTCTCCCCTGAAGTACCTGACTCTTGCTTTGGTTCAATTGCACAAGCACCAGCAGCCCTCCATTACCTCGCCCAATCAACAATTCTTCATGTTTGAGGCTAAACACTGACTGCCGGCATGATATTCAATCAAGTAAGGCATCATAGCCAAGTACAATCCTCATTCAATATTCACACATGCTTCATTTCCAGCTGGGCTTAATGGATAGTGATCAGGAGTCAGAAATCTGACGCCAATTTTAGCACTCCTATTGCTGCGCCATATTAAAATTAAGGTAACTGTTATGTCTGCAGCAGAATTACATTATTTGTAATCTATGGCTAATGGTTGTTTTTATACACAACTGCTATTGTGTACAAGTAATGAATGCAAGTAATCTAAGACAAAAAGAAGGGCGTTTCCTAGCCAACAATGGAGAAGTCATGGAACCTTAGATGGCTGCAGGCGTTGAACTGTGTCAGAAAATGGCTCCCACCACAATGCTATCCATGGCTGTCAAACACTTGAAAATTGCTTTTCTGGCAATCATATCTGGCAGACCTAAAGGGATGGAATGTCATCTTGCAAAGTCTTTTGGAACAGAAAAAAATTGCTCTATGTTTTTGTGCTGTCTTTCACTGACATTAGTGACAGGTTAAGTCCTAGCTTTCACTTGCCTTCTTGTGCCACTCATGACACCCATGGTTCAGGTCTCAGGCCAGAGAATGTGGGTGATTCACATCTTTAAAAAATGCTGGATGACTACAGAACCAAATTGTGACTTATAAGAATAAGTACACTCAGAAATGATGGATTTTTAAGTAGAATGTGATGGTTCCTGAGCTGCTGGAACCATAGAAAGCATGGTCTAGGTTGCAAGGGTATTTATTTGATTAATCATATCGACCTTGCTGTGCGCAAATTGGCTGCTGTGTTTCCTTCATTACAACAGTAACCACTTCAAAAGTACTTCATTGGCTGTAAAGAGCTTTGGGACGCCCTGACGTCATGAAAGGCGGTATGTAAATGCAAGTCTTTCATTCTTTTGAAGTGGGGGGGTGGGGGTTCAGGAAAAAACTTTGCAGAATTTTTCCTCAGGGGATTAAATGGGTGGGATAAAATCTATTAAAGCAGTTTGAGCATGGTGTGTGGAAAGGATGGGCTTGAAATCAAAATCAAAAGAAGTTGTATTGTTTCTATATAGAGTGTTGACTGACACCATCAGTACCGGTCATTTGATCACAAGAAGGATATATATGCATTGCTCTCATGTGAAGCTCTGTGCCAGGAGTGCTAATTTGTAAAATCTGTCCCTTGCAGCCATCTAACTGTCTACAACTTACTAGCAATGTGCCGGAAGTACCTTAATACCTTATACGCTCTCTTCCTTCTCCTGCAAGTTTCCCTTTACTCACAGCCAATATATAGGGAGAAGTGGAAGACTTACATGATATATATCTCGTTCTGCACCTGATAAAGAATGCCTTCTAAAACCAGAGTTACATTGCTTATGATGGCATGCAGAGTGCCTTCACACACTCTATTTTCCTTTTAAAGGTAAAACAGCCCACAACCAAAGACAAGGAAATGCCACCTCAATCCCTCAAAGCACCTAGTGCAAATTATCAGCTAGCTACCTCAGACCTCCTGCCACTGTAGGAGAAATAGATGGCCAGGGCTGAAAGGGCACACAAGAGTAGACACCAAGGGGAGGCATGGTGGTCACAAATAGCAAGAAGATTGCCAGATTTGCTTTCAGTGAAATGCTTTTCTCACTGACAGGATATATGCAGAATGATTTGGGCCAAGGTGGAAAAATGCTTATGCAAATGAGTAGCAGAATTATTTCCAAATGGGAGCCATGGTAGTTGGGGTGGAGAGCTACATCTCAGCAAGCGAATGAGTTGAGTTTGTTGCCCAGGAGACCGTAATAGCAGGAGTCCATTGGCAGTGGGCTCGGATCTTAGTGAGTTTGTGACCTGTGCTCACAGCTGTCCAGCAGCTGGCAGAACTATGTTTGCCACGTTTTTGGGTTATTACACTAGATCAGTCTCGAGTTCAGCATCACTGGTCGCACCCCTAAACAGACCTTGCGTCCCCTATAACTTGCAGAGAACTTTTTCCTGCCCAATACCTAGATAAATGATAGTAGGGCCAAGGGATAAGAACAGAGAAGCCTTACTCTGTACACCAGATACTGGAATGTATCACACCTAAGCACGTGTTTCCCCTGTTGTAAATGGCAGACTGGATAAAGGCTCTTACTAAATCTAGACAGAGGCTTTGAATCAATAAGTAGTTTTATTTACATAAGGTAGATAATGAAAATTACACAGTTTAACACAGTGAAATATACATTTTAGGAACATAGGAACATAAGAACAGGAGTAGGTCATTTAGCCCCTTGAGCCTGTTCCGTCATTCAATGAGATCATGGTTGATCTGTGACCTAACTCCATATACCCGCCTTAGCCCCATATCCCTTAATAACTTTGGTTAACAAAAATCTATCAATCTGAGACTTAAAATTAACAATTGAGCTAGCATCAACTGCCGTTTGTGGAAGAGAGTTCCAAACTTCTACCAACCTTTGTGTGTAGAAGTGTTTCCTAACTTCACTCCTGAAAGTCCTTGCTCTAATTTTTAGACTATGTCCTCTAGTCCTAGACTCCCCAACCAGCAGAAATAGTTTCTCTCTATCTACCCTAGTTCCCCTTAATATCTTGAAAACTTCAATCAAATCACTTCTTAATCTTCTAAATTCCAGGGAATGCAACCTTAGTATGTGTAATCTCGCCTCGTAATTTAACCCTTGGAGTCCAGGTATCATTCTAGTAAATCTACCCTGCACTCCCTCCTAGACCAATAGATCCTTCTTAAGGTGCGGTGCCCAGAACTGAACACAGTACTCCAGGTGTGATCTAACCAGGGCTTTGTATAGCTGTAGCATAACTTCTACCCCCTTGTATTCTAGTCCTCTAGATATAAAAGCCAGCATTCCATTAGCCTTTTTGAATATTTTTTGTACCTGTCCATGACATTTTAATGATCTATGTACATGGACCCTAAGTCTCTTTGGACCTCCACTGTTTTGAGCTTTTCACCATTTAGAAAGTACTCTGATCTATCCTTTTTAAATCCAAAGTGGATGACCTCACACTTGCCTACATTGAAATTCATTTGCCACAATTTTGCCCATTCACTTAATCTGTTAATATCTCTCTGTAATTTTATGCTTCCATCTACACTGCTTACAATGTTGCCTATCTTTGTGTCATCGGCAAACTTGGATATGTGGCTCTCTATCCCATCATCTAAGTCGTTAATAAATACAGTGAATAGTTGAGGCCTCAACACAGATCCCTGTGGGACACCACTAGTCAGATCCTCCCAATTTGAGTACCCGCCCATTATCCCTACTCTCCGTCTCCTGCTGCTCAGCCAATTTCCTAACCAGGTCAATAATTTGCCCTCAATTCTATGAGCTTCAACTTTAGCTAACAGTCTCTTATGAGGGATTCTATTGAAAGCCCTCTGGAAGACCATATAAACAACATCCATAGACATTCCCCTGTCCACTACTTTAGTCACCTCTTCAAAACATTCATTCAGGTTCATCAGGCATGACCTACCCTTCACAAATCCATGCTGGTTCTCTCTGATCAGCTGAAAATTTTCAAGGTGTTCAGTCACTCTATCCTTAATTATAGACTCTAGTAATTTCCTGACAACAGATGTTAGGCTAACTGGTTTATAATTCCCTGGTTTCCCTCTCTCACCTTTCTTAAATGGCGGAGTACATGTACAATTTTCCAATCTAAAGGAACGGGTCCTAAATCGAGAAAACTTTGGAAGATTATAGTTGGAGCATCTGCAATGTTCCCTTAAAACCCTGGAATGGAAACCATTTGGTTCTGGGGATTTGTCACTCTTTAGTGCCGTTATTTTCTTCATTACTGTTAATTTGCTTACGTTAATTATGGTGAGTCCCCATCCCTGATTCAAAATTAGTTTCCTTGGGGTGTCCAGCATGCTATCCTCTTCCTTTACTGCAAATACTGACACAAAGTTATTGCTTAACATGTCCACAATTTCCTTATTTTCATTTATAATATCACCATTATCAGTTTTTAAGGGGCCCACATTGCTCTTGACCACCCTCTTTTTCCTAATATAATTGTAAAAAAATTTTGTGTTGATTCTGATATCCCTTGCAAGTTTCTTTCCATACTCCCTTTTTGTAGCTCTTACTATCTGTTTTGTCACCCTTTGCTGTTCTTTGTATTTCTCCCAGTCTCCAGGATCTGTGCTATTTTTTGCATTTTTGTATGCTTTTTCTTTTAGCTTTACATTGTCCCTTACCTCTTTTGTCATCCATGGCTGTTTTTTTTGGCAAGTAGAACTCTTGCCCCTTAGGGGTATAAACTGGTTCTGTATCACATTAAATTCTTGTTTGAACACCTCCTGCATTTTCCTACATTCCTTGAAATATGAAACAACAAAGATGCTACACAGTTTCTTTCTAATCATGGATCTTAAACAGAGATTGATAACTGTAAACTTTCTTTAGCCTAACTTTTCTGCCAACTCACTGTGGCTATGCTCCTTGGAGACTGTCTGTGGGTTGCCAAAACAATTTTTTAAGCTGAAGTCTCTGCCCACCAAGCTGTCGATCACAGCGGGCTCCTGCCAATCAAAGGTCCTGCTCTCTTCTGCAAGGTCTAAGAAACAGCTCTCAATCAAAGTAATTGCACCAGTTGAGGGCCTATCCTTGAATGTTTGATCAAGGGGCTTCTCATAATCAGATTGGTTGTGTGTCATGCCTGGCAAATTGAATAGAACAATACCTCAAGCAGTAAGGTGTCCCAAAGTAGTTCTGAGAGACAATCCGGGCCATCTTAGTTGAGATACTGGATGGGCTAAAAATTGATAAAGAGGAGGCACTAGAAAGGCTGGCTGCACTTAAAGTAGATAAGTCACCCAGTCCTGATGGGATGCATCCTAGGTTGCTGAGGGAAGTAAGGGTGGACATTGTGGAGGTACTGGCCATAACCTTCCAATCATCCTTAGATACAGGGGTGGTGCCAGAGGACAGGAGAATTGCAATTGTGAAACTCTTGTTTAAAAAAGGGTGTAAGGATAAACCCAGCAATTACAGGCCAGTCAGCTTAACCTTGGTAGTGGGGAAACTTTTAGAAACAATAATCCGGGACAAAATTAACAATCACTTGGACAAGTATGGATTTGTTTAAGGCAAATTGTGTTTAACTAACTTGATTGAGTTTTTTGATGAGTTAACAGAGAGGCATGATGAGGGCAATGCGGTTGATGTGGTGTATATGGACTTCCAAAAGGCGTTTGATAAAGTGCCACATAACAGTCTTGTTATCAAAGTTGAAGCCCAAGGAATAGAAGGGGCAGTGACAGCATGGATACGAAATTGGCTAAGTAACAGGAAACAGAGAGTAGTGGTTTTTCAGACTGGAGGAAGATACACAGTGGTGTTCCCCGGGGATCGGTACTAGGACCACTGCTTTTCTCGATATATATATTAATGACTTGGACTTGGGTGTACAAGGCACAATTTCAAAATTTGCAGATGACGCAAAACTTGAAAGTGTACTGAACTGAGGAGGACAGTGATAGACTTCAAGAGGACATAGACAGGCTGGTGGAATGGGCGGACATGTGGCAGATGAAATTTAATGCAGAGAAGTGCAAAGTGATACATTTTGTCAGGAAGAATGAAGAGAGGAATTATAAACTAAAGGGTACAATTCTAACGGGGCTGCAGGAACAGAGAGGCCTGGGGGTACATGTGCACAAATCGCTGAAGGTAGTAGGGCAGGTTGAGAAAGCGGTCAAAAAGGCATACGGGATCCTAGGCTTAATAAATAGAGGCATAGGGTTCAAAAGCAAGGAGGTTATGATGAACCTTTATAAAACACTGGTTCGGCCACAACTTTCTTCTCGCAATTTTCCTTATACCCTTTGCAGTCCCCTGATTAAAACCTAATTGACTGTTCTTGCATTCAAAGGAAGTCAAAAAATGGGGCTCCTCTGACTTGTTCCCTATTCTGTGATTCACCAGTAGGCTTGTCACTAAAACTGGCTATTTCCCCAGCTCAAGGGTGGATTCTTGGCAGACAGATGGGTTCAGATGAATAGGTCAACCCTATGTGATGGTTCTACGGAATTTCTAACTTAACTTTCATCGTCCAAAGACACTTCATCTGAATCCTAATTCACATTTTCCCGCTCTGTCCCAGAGCCTGCAGCCTGCGGCTTATTGAACCTGTGCCCGAAATTCACTTGACCTGAAATTCCTAGTGGGTTCTATTGGTCTCCCACCGTAACTCCAACCAGAGACTGGCAGAACATTTTGGAAAACAGCAGAAACCCAGTTATGATGTCTATCCCTCTCAGGCTCCAGTGGGACCCCACATACCAATGAGACTGATATACCAACCTCAACAAGGGCGTATGTGGGCCCCACCAATTGGCTCCAGGCCAGGCAAGTGGCCTGGATCTTTGAAGACCAGCATTTTAAAAAAAATTGAATATTGATCCCCTTATTCAGGGAGCTGAAGCGATAATGTCCAGAGTTGGGGGGGAAGGGGGGGAAGGGGGGTGGGGTTTGGTGGCTGGACAACCCCATCTTCCACTGGCACTGGAGTTTCTGCCTGATATGAGCAGGCAGGTGCCGTAGTGACACTTGCACTCACATGTCCCATGTAAACGATTCGTCCTCACACTGACCCCGCAAACTCCGATAGGGTCAGCACTGGAGGGAGGGCACTGTTCGGGCGTGACCCAAGCAATTTTGTTGCCACTGCGATAACTCCCAAATTCTTGCTGTAAAATAAAAACAGATGATCAAAAATCCAGAAATGAGACAAGCATAAAAGAAAATCAGGAAAAATTTGATGACGACAAGATAGTCCCCAAGGTAAGTAACTCAAATGCAAACAGAGGCCTGCACTGTGCAACATGATTCAGAGTTCTATTTGGTAACAGTCAGCCAACTGGGTTTGCAATGTGGTGTTGTTAAAACCACTCCCACCAAATATGATATGCCTTGAGAGGAAAAAAAATAAGTGAGTGAAGCTGTCATCTCAATGAATGACTGAGTTATTAAGGCATGCAGCAGGACACAACTGAGAACTTCAAAACTATATGGGGAAGGGGAGCTGATATTTTCATTCTTGTAAGGTCTGTACAGAATTAATACTGACAAAATGGAATATGTAAGAACTTGCAGGATAATTCACTAAAGCAGCAAACATACTTGGTTAAGAGTGGCTGTGATATGCATGACCTACAGGATCTATTGCAGCAACTCACCAATGTCATCTTGACAGCAGCTACCACCCCTGTGATCTCTACTTCCAAGAACAGCAAACAACAACTTGCATTTAATGTAGGAAAACACCCCAGTTGCTTCACAGGAGTGTAATCAGACAAGAATTGACATCAGGCCAAAGAAGAGGATATTGGAGGGGTGACTAAAATCTTGGTCAAATAGGAAGGTTTTGAGGTAGGTTTTAAAGGAGGAGAGAGAGGTGTAGAAGTGGAGAGGTTTAGGCATGGAATTCCAGAGGTTAGGGTGTAGACAGCTGAAGGCATGGCCGTCAATGGTAGGACGAAGGTAATGATGGATGCGTAAGAGGCCAGAGTTAAAGGAATGCAGAGTTCTTGGATGATTGAGGCCTGGAGGAGGTTACAGGGATAGGGAGGAATGAAGCCATGGTGGGATTTGAACATGAGGATGCAAATTTTAAATTCAAGGCATTGGTATACCAAGCACAGGGGTGATGGGTGTGCAGGACATGCTGTGGGTTAGGATACGGGCAGCAGAATTTTGGATGAATCCATGTTTATGGACGGTCGAAGATGGGAGGCCGCCAGCAGAGTATTGGAAAAGAAGGACAAGAGCAGCAATTATTCACCTCAGCTTCATTGCAGAGGCAGTGACCAAATTGTGCCATCTGATGTGGGCTGACTTACAGAAAAGTTCAAGGGCTGGGACAGTTATCCTGTAGCTGTGAAGGTGAAAACAGCATTAAGCTTCTATCCCACAGAATCCTTCCAGAACGCCATATGGATGATCTGCCAGATAAGCTGGCCTGTCATTCATTCTCCCTGGTATGGCCCTCGCTTTTGCTCTCTCAAGTCCAAGGGGCACAAACATGAGCATATCTGGTGCACAACTGATTTAGCCATCCATCACTAGATGTGGCTGGACCCCATCAAGCACAATTAGGCCCAATTCCTCTGCCAAAAACACCCACTCCAGGATCATCCTGGAGAGCAACGATGACCCCCGGCATCTTTTATCTTGACTAACAATCATCTCCTTTTCCCTGTCCCCTCCAACCTTACCTCCAACAAATGCAAGAAGCTTATGGACTTTTTTGTCGCTAAGATTGAAAATATCTGTTAGCTGCCTCTGCAGCTACCCCCCTTCCCCTTGCCTACCAAGCTAAATGGCCCCTAGACTCCTCCCTGCTATAGCCCTGAACCCACGTATTTCTCAAATTCTTCTCCTAGCCTCATGCCCTCTCTGAGCTTTGTCTTGTTCATGAGATCCAGCTCCTGCTTTCTTGACCCCATTCCCATTAAACTACTGACCACTTAACTTGGCTTCCTGGGCTCCATGCTGGCTGACATTGTAAATGGATCCCTCTCTTGAGGTACTTTCCCCTCCCTTTCAAAACTGCCGTCATCACCCCCTCCTCAAAAACCCCACCCTCGACCCCTCTCTCCCCGCAAACTGCCGCCCAATCTCCAACCTCCCTTTCCTCTCCAAAGTCTTTGAACGGCCCTAATCAAAGTCATAAATGACATCCTCTGTGACTGTGACTGAAGTGCACTATCCCTCTTCATCCTCCTTCATCTCGCTGTAGTCTTTAACACAGTCGACCACACCATCCGCTTTCAATGCCTCTTTTCTGTTGTCCAGCTTAATTCCACTCTTACCTGTCCAATTGTAGCCAAATCTCCAAAATGGCTTCTCTTCTCATCCCTGCACCATTACCTCCGCCATCCCCACTGGAACTATCCTTGGCCCCCTCCTCTCCCTCATCAACATGCTGCCCCTTGGTGACAAAATCCAAAGACATAGGGTCAACTTCCACATGTATGCTAATGACAATGAACTCTACTTCTCCGCCAACTATCTGGACCCCTCCACTGTCTCTATGTTGTCAGACTACTCGTCTGACATCCAGTCTTGGGTGAGCCACAATTTCCTCCAGTTTAACATTGGAAAGACCAAAACCATCATCTTCAGGCCCTGCCACAAACTTTATACCCTTCCTTCCAATTCCAGCCCCCTCCTTGGCCATTTCCTCCAGTTGAACCAGACCGTTCACAACTTTGGCATCCTAGTTGACCCTGAACTGAGCTCCCGACCCTATATCCTCTCTATCACAAAGGCCACTTACATCCGCCTCCGCAACATCACCCACCTCTGTCCTGCCTTACCTCATCTGCTGCTGAAACCTCATCCATGCCTCTTCAGCTGGTCCATGTGCAGTAGACTGGGAAGAAAATCTCTATGCAGGAAGGCCAGCCAGTGATGGAAAGGTAAGGGCAATTGGGTAAATTGGAGCATTTTTTTTCAGCTGCCTCAATCTTGTCTCAGTCTCAGAAAGGTCCAGGCGAGTTCAAAGATTTGGCATTCAACTCAATTACTTTGCAAAACAGACAGGACATTCCTGCAAAATTTAATCCAAGTCTAATATACTTTATGCAGAGCCGAAACACAGCACCCCCTTGCTGTTACTATCCAGTGTCACTGTGTTGCATGCACCGAGTGTCCTCTACTGGTAAACTTCATACTGCAATCATCTGCAGAGCTCACCTTAACCTCATGGTGGTGCTCTTCACCTCTGTTTCCAGCTGGTTTATTCTCTTGTCAGCACTCAGTCCGTCAGTAACAGGGAGTGTTTAAATGAAAACTGAGGGTCCGAAGCAGCAACATTCTGGTACACAATAAATGTCAGATTGTAGCTTTAAGGAGCTTAATTAAAGTGTGCGATATAACAGGGGCGATTTTAAAATTGCCCCTGGGATTCACCTGCAAATGTCCTGCATTGATCCCACAAGCTTCGATTTTAACCTGTCCTGAGCAGGCGAGAAGGACACCCACCGAAAACCAGTGGGGTCCTTCTTTAAAAATGCAGAACGGGCTCTGATGACATTATCTGAGACTGACTGCTATTTTAACCATGGGCCTGAGAAGGGTAGTGGTTCACCTAGCTTTTTTTGATGTTCCTTATGGGATTGGGAGGAGCAGGAGTGCTCCTCCGGGCTCCACAAGGAAAATTTAGGTCTCCCCTGGCCAGGCTTCCTCTCCCCCCCACCACCCTCCACCGATGGCAGCGCCCTCCTGAAACCCTCTCCCAGCGACTCACCCGAGTGCCAGGGATTGTCCCCGACGGCGGCCTCTTGCCGTCTAATATTGCACCACTGTCTGCCGGCCAGCTGACGGGAAACTGACCAGGGGCATGCAGATGAGGCCTGGAGTTGAAATCTCTCATGCTATTGATTCAAGTTATGTATGATTCAAGATATATATGAGCCCTTTTTACAAAGGTTAACCAGTGCCTTCATCTAATGAGAGGGGACTAATGTGTTGGAAGCTGTGTCTGTCATTGTGAAGGACTCCAAGGGATCAGGAAAGTATGATTGTTGTGAAAATGTGACAAAGTGTGAACAAGTAAATGTGACAGAGTAAGTAAATGTGTCATAGTAGGTGTGACAGAATGAGTGTTACAGAATGGCTGAGTACTTATGAGTAGCTCGTTTTTACAGAACAAATTGAGTCTGTTTAATTTAGCTAACAGCATAATGAGGGGGAGCGTATTTATATACATGGGTAGAGGGAGTAGATGGTAGAGGAGGACAATGATAAAGGTTGTGGGTGGCAAAGGGATGATAGATGGTAGATGGAGCAGTTGGTAGAAGGCACAAGGGGCAGATAGAGCAGGTGGCAGAGGGGTAATGGTAGAGCGGATAGATTATAGAGAGAAGGCGGTTGGGGGGGGGGTGGAAGGGAGGGCAGTTGATAGAAGGGGTTAATTGTAGAAATCACAAGTGAAATCCTAATCACAATTCTAATCATAAGCCTTTCACATAAGCTAATTCTAGCTCCAAATCCAATCCTAACCGTAGGAATAACCCTAGTAAAAGAAAGAAAGACTTGCATTTATATAGCACCTTTCACGACCTCAGGACATCCCAAAGCACTTTACAGCCAATTAAGTACTCTTTGAAGTGTAGTCATTGTTGTAATGTAGACTGCTATACACAGGCTGAGCAGACTCCCAACACAAACCCCAATTTTGACTCCAAACCCCAACTTCAATCATAACATTGATGGTATTCTAATCATAGCTTTAACTCCAATCCTATCCCAACCGTAACCCTAGTGCTCGGGTTAATCCTAACTCTGTCTCCAATTGTAACCCAAACTTTATTCCTAGTCTAAAGGCTAACCCCTCCCCATCTTCCTCCCCATTAGCTACTTAATCTCCATAAATGTAGCCAGGGGAAAAAAAACTCAAGGTTTGAAACAAACCTTTGTTGGAATGGCTCTGGTAACAATCCTTTCACAATTATACCGATAGCAGAATCTACTCAAGTGCTGCAACTTACAGCAACTGGCCATTCAGAACCAACATTTATTGAATCACTTGGCCTAACTGAGCTGTTGGTGCGAAAAGAATGAAATCAGCTCAATCAGACTCCAGCAGGTTTGAAGTGAGGTCGGAGTTCATCCTTTGGGAATATCCAAAAGTCGTTTCATTCCCCTGCCCTGTAGATCTCTGACTTCTCACGGATACCGGCTCTAGGTGAGCCGCACACCTTTAGTTTACCAGAGCGATGAAAATTTATTAAAAGATTTATGTGGATAACATCTCTGAGTACCTCTGATGCATCTCCCAGTTACCTCGTGGTCATAGTTTCCCAGTTCTATATCTCCCAGCGACTGTGAGAAAGACTTGGCTAATCCGTCACCTGCTTTGCTTTTCTGAGTCCTGCCTCCAGGGACTGCTCCAACAGAAGTTTCGTCACAGCTGGGCTGGGCCTCCTGCATGCATTTTTCACATCCTGCTCCCTGCTCAACGAATGAGTTTATAAAAATATTATCTTCACCTAATTAATGATGTTGTTTAAAGATACATTTCCTCCACTGTGCCACCCTGGATCAGCCCTGAGTTTACATTCAAAAGAAAGAGACAGCTGCACCCTTCTGTCCAGCAGAGAAGGAAACTCCAGCAATATGAGAATTCTTTCCAGATAGTGCAGTCTCCATCTTTTAAGTGACTTGTCTCCCACTCACAGTCTCAAGTACCTGCAGGGTTCTTTCCTATTATTTGCTAAAGATTCCCCCCCCCCCCACCCTCCGCCAGCTTTTTTTAAACAGCCTCACCCTAAGTTACAGGGGGAAAATAAGGCACTGCTTTGTCCAATTAATTGTTAATTGTATCCATGTGATTTATATCAATTAGTGTTAATTGTATTCAGGTGGTGTGTATCAAATGGGGACTCTCTTGTATCCATATATAAGAGAGCTTATCTAGGTGTGGTGTGGGTAATGTGGAGCTCTGTGAATAAAGGCTTGGAAGCAACTGAAGACCAGGCTGTAGTATTCTATCCTTCACCACGGGCTATCCAGCTTATAACAATAATGATCTGTGCGACTGTATGAAATAAACCCTGAGTTTTGCAGATGCTTGTCCAGTGTCATGTTAACAGTGAGCCAGGGAGCTGGGAATATAGCATGAATTTTCCAAATAGGTGCTGGTGGCGAGAAGCTCACCCACCACCAGTACATGTCATCAACTTGCAGGTACGCTACCAGAGATTTTACAATACACACTGCAGCATATGAAGTTCCACTAGTACTTACTCGGAAAATTACCCCCTATGTGTATGGACACATCACTGCGAATGCTTCAAGTGCGTGTGTGTGCGAGTGTCTGCGTGCATGTTTGTGTATGTGTATGTATGTGTGTGTGTATGTGTATGTTTGTGCATGTATGTATGTTTGTTATGTATGTTATTTAAAAGTCAGCATGGCTTTACAAAGGGGAAGTCATGTCTGACAAATTTGCTTGAGTTCTTTGAGGACATAACGTACAGGGTGGATAAAGGGGAACCAGTGACGTAGTGTATTTAGACTTCCAGAAGGCATTCGACAAGGTGCCACATAAAAGATTATTGCTCAAGATAAAGAATCACTGGATTGGGGGTAATATTCTGGCATGGGTGGAGGATTGGTTATCTAACAGGAAACAGAGAGTTGGGATAAATGGTTCATTCTCGGACTGGCAACCAGTAGCCAGTGGTGTTCCGCAGGGGTCCCCAACTCTTTACAATCTATATTAACGATTTGGAGGAGGGGACCGGGTGTAACATATCAAAGTTTGCAGATGATACAAAGATGGGAGGGAAAGTAGAGAGTGAGGAGGACATAAAAAACCTACAAGGGGATATAGACAGGCTGGGTGAGTGGGCGAAGATTTGGCAGCTGCAATACAATATTGGAAAATGTGAGGTTATGCACTTTGGCAGGAAAAATCAGAGAGCAAGTTATTATCTTAATGGCAAGAAACTGGAAAGTACTGCAGTATAAAGGGATCTGGGGGGTCCTAGTGCAAGAAAATCAAAAAGTTAGTATGCAGGTGATCAAGAAGGCCAACGGAATGTTGGCTTTTATTGCTAGGGGGATAGAATATAAAAACAGGGAGGTATTGCTGCAGTTATATAAGGTATTGGTGAGACCGCACCTGGAATACTGCATACAGTTTTGGTCTCCATACTTAAGAAAAGACATACTTGCTCTCGAGGCAGTACAAAGAAGGTTCACTCGGTTAATCCCGGGGATGAGGGGGCGGACATATGAGGAGCGGTTGAGTAGATTGGGACTCTACTCATTGGAGTTCAGAAGAATGAGAGGCGATCTTAGTGAAACATATAAGATTGTGAAGGGGCTTGATCGGGTGGATGCGGTAAGGATGCTCCCAAGGATGGGTGAAACTAGAACTAGGGGCTGCTCTTTCAAAACTGAGATGAGGAGAAACTTCTTCACTCAGAGGGTAGTAGGTCTGTGGAATTTGCTGCCCCAGGAAGCTGTGGAAACTACATCATTAAATAAATTTAAAACAGAAATCGACAGTTTCCTAGAAGTAAAGGGAATTAGGGGTTACGGGGAGCGGGCAGGAAATTGGACATGAATTTAGATTTGAGGTTAGGATCAGATCAGCCATGATCTTATTGAATGGCAGAGCAGGCTTGAGGGGCCGATTGGCCTACTCCTGCTCCTATTTCTTATGTTCTTATGTTCTTATGTGCTTGTGTGTATGTATGCGTGTGCATGCGTGTGTATGCATGGAGGATCTGAGAGGGACTGGCAGCAAGGCCATGAAGGCTTAAAAGGGTAAATTAAGTCTTTTATGTACTGGTCTCATTGAGATCGTCAGGTTGAAGGCCCCATATCCGGTGTCCATTCCTGCTGCTAAAGCCCTTTCAGCCTGCAGCATCGCTGCATTTCCACCCTTGATTCCGAGTGCAAGCCCTCACCAACGAGGAAGCTTCATTGGGCCGATGCCAATCCGAACTCCCAAATTTAGGTTGGTTCAAGTGATCTGAGATGGCGGGTCCACTCTACCTGATAAGTATCCAGGCAGATGGAAGAGGAGATAAATCGCCCCCTATATGTCAGAGGATATTGTGCTGAAGTTGTATAGTGCAGCTGGTCAGACCACACTTTAGTACTGTGTCCAGTTTTGGTCACCAAGATAAAAAGGAAATAGTAAAGCCTTGGACTGAAGTCAGAAGAAATTTCATTACACAAAGTGGTTGATTTTCACTGCCCTTGCCTGGCATTAACGGGGCAGTTGTTTGCCCAAAAGTCAATATCGACCCCAAAGGGTGATCATTGCTTGGAACATAGTTCCAGGTGAAAACCCTGCATCATTCAAGAGCCAGCTCGGAGTTGGGATTGTAGACTCCTTCTGGAGGATGAGCTAAGAGGACCCAAATGGCCTTCCTCGTCTGTATCTGTTTTGTGAGCTTGCTCTGCTGCTAAAGTAATACATAATTTCAACTGATTTATCGTTAATAATTTTCTTGTGTAATTTTCTTGGGTAATTTATGTTCAATAGGCAGGTTTTTCCTGTATACAATAGTGTAAGGATGCAATTACACATCAACTTTTGTGTCACAGCAAAGATGATATTGGCCCTGAATTTCTACGAGCCTACTGGTGCACTCCCCCCTGAGATGCACCCCTAGAGGTACCAGGATTAGTTAACTGAGGGGGCCTCCCCCTGAACTCTGAAAGTCAGGAGGGGTCAACAGCGAAGGCTCCCAGCAGACCTATCTTGGCACCTACGCCAGAATCTAAGGCCTGTGGATTTTTGGCCCTGGTGTATAAACAGTAGCAACGTCAGATTGAAGCGATTGGCAAATGCAACCCACAGCACCTGATGCTTTGAGACTCGAATTCCAGATCGCAGACCACAGTATAAACATAATTTTCTGATGTTTAGCTTTCAAAGGCAAGAGTAGAGCAGCAAAGGGCCAGAATTTTGCCAGCAAAGGAGGAAAAAGTTGAAATTCTTTTTTTAGATTTTCAAGGAAGTACATTCACAGTTTGTAAAACTATTATATGTGTAGGTATACATTCATATATATTTTATGAAACCATTGCACAGTTAAGGGTAAGTTCATATATATATTTATGAGACCATTGTATATTTAGAGGTACAACCACACACATTTTTTGAGATTTATATTCCCATACACAGTTTATGGAGTCACCCTGCCTCCTAACTGCATCGTATACATGGTACAAATGCATCACCACATCAGGCTGCTTGCATTGAGAGGAGTGCAGATTGGGAGGCGAGGCAGTTTGCTTGAGTTAGTGTTGGGGCAGTGGGTGAGGGGTCTTGCATACTGGTGGACATGTTGCTTGGGGCTTGTGGTTTCTATAGCTGTTCAGTGGGTTGCTGTGCTGGAGGGTTAGCTTGTGCTGTGTGGGTCTCTGTGAACAGGGCCCAGGCTGCCTGGCACTTCTCCAGTTCCAGGCGGAGGCCAAGCATCACTTGTTCCAATTGGCAGATGTCTCACATGTGTTTCAGCCACATGTCTGTTGTGGGTGTGGCTGTATTCCGCCATAGAAGGGGGAACACATCTTCTTGTAGTTAGTAATTAGAGTTGTGCTCATGGCAGGGTGGGGGCCCTTTCTCTCCAGTGGGCATGCTCAGCAAGGACTGATCAAGGCCCCACATCCAGCCATTCTGGACAACAGTTTGGAAGATCACCAGGAACAATCCCAAAAATTGAAATTCAATTAAAAATCCTTGCTGAATTGGTTATCCCTGTTGGGGATAATGGTAAACAAAGCCTAATCTCCTAAATTTAGCAAACTGCCCTTTGTGCTCTCGTTGTGACATCATCATGCAAATGATATGATACAACAATGTCTTTACAGCCATTCAAGGTCAGGAAGTGGGATTGGGTTTTGGACGTGCCAGTATGAATCAGCTTTCCAAACCCAAAATAAAGCCAGGAGCAATTTGCGCCAAGTTCACTTGCTTGAGTGTGAATGTGCACCAGAGGATTGGTGTTAGTTTATTGGTTTGTTGTCTATGCTGTGCTTAAGTTGGTAGGGTTGGGAGGGGGTGCTATTTTCTCTCAGATGCTACTTATTTTAATAGATATGAATTTTTGAGGGTTCTGCTTTTTTAGAAGTCAAGTAATGATGATGTGACCCTTTTAAAAAAAATTGTAGTTGTTTTAGAAACTTAACAATTATGGATAGATTTATTAAAAGCCCACGCAATGGAACTGCAACCAATCCAAGACAACGCTGGATGCTATCGCACTTGAGTGCTGGAAAGGGCAGGTGCTGAGTTACACAAGGATGGAGGGAATCATCATTCAATGTGATGTTGGGTCAAATTCTGAAATCCATGATCGCAGGCCAGTTATCCTCAAATACACTTTAGAAAAAAGAGGCTGAAGTTCTGGAACAAAGCAACAGAATTAATGGATTGTAATGAGCTCCCTTCGGAGAACCACTGTGGCACAAATAGGAAGGATGAATTCTGCATAGCTTTTGTAACAATGTTGTTAGAACCAATAAAGTACTGGAAAAGGCAACCCTCCTGAGCAAAAGTGGTTACATGCCCCTGTGAAACATGGTGGTGGGACCTGCTTGGTTTGGGGCCTTCTTTACTTTCTTTGCTTTCTTTGCATTTCCACTTTTTGTTCTCTCAAAGTTTCAATGGATTTGATCTTTCGTTTGTTGGTTTCAATTTAAGTTTTCCTCCTGTATTATTCAAAATGGTTTGCCAGAAATGGGCAACAGCAGGCTGTGAATAGCATGGACATTGTACTGGGAACTCCCCTTGCCCTTAGGGAGATGCGGGATGAAGAGGAATTTTTATAGCCAGGAGCAGAGATAGGTGTGACTGCATTGTGGTCGCTGGTTACCTCCTTCCGCTTTACATGCAAGGGCGGAACGTGCGTAGCACACGCTCTGCCCATTGCTACTTGAAAATTGCATCGAGGTCCTATTGAGGTTATAGGACCCTGATTTGCATTGTATAATGAGGATTCCATCTGTTTTGGCTTGCCTATCTGAAGGCCCCAATCAAAATGGCAGTGAATAGAACAATGGTGAGAATGGGGCGTCAGGTTCTGCACTCTGATTTTGAGTGTGTTACCATCCCATTCCAGCCTGAAAATGGGATGAAAAATCGACCCCAAAATCTCTGAAGAAAAGATTCCAGCAAAGTCGGAGAAGGTCAAATTGGTATAGGAGCATAAAACTCTCACCGATGTGAGTCGCTGTCCTTTACAGGATCCTATATCACCAGGACACATACACCAGCCAATGAAACCAACGTCAGCTGACAAATGGGGAAAAATTATCAGTAACATCTGTCCAGACACAACAGTGAAAAAAACCCATCGAAACAGCAGTTAGATGCAGCAATTTGACTGGAAGGCCGGACTTAATCCATTACTGCCAGGCAATAGGATAGTTCTGAATAAAATGATGTGGGGCAAGTGAAAGTTGATGGATAGATGAGAGCTAAATCTTTATGTAGCCATTAAACAGCCTTTCCATGATCTTCCGGTATTTGTAATTAAGCCTAAAAGAGAAACTTGCTGTTTTTATGTGCTTCCCCTCTCCAGAGCTGGGAACAGTCACAAGACAGGAAAGCCCAGCTGGAATCAAAAATCAGGGCAGAATAGCAGCCAAAAGATGAGGTGGTGAGACACGTTCCTGAAGGCCGCATTCTGAGGATGTCTATAAAGTGAGGTAGGACTGCAGAGGTACTCAACCCACTGAACTCAGGATTGTTGAATGGAGTCGGTTTTAACCCTCTGATACCCCCATCCCTCCCCTCCTTGCCAACAATCATAAGATTACTGCTTTAATACTAAACAGAAGGATATTGACCTTTAGTGGAATGTACATTTGCCCAGAGTAGCAAATTTGGGCTGAACACGAAATGCTCCTGAAAAATGATGACTATTCTATTTTTGATTACAATTATGGTTTCATTTTAGTACAAATTCCTTTAAAACATAAGTTGGTATGTTTTTCATTTCTAGAGTTTTCAGGGATAATAACCATTATTTTCATTTAATTAATGCTGAAATTCTTCCATATGAAACCTCCCAAGTTTCCACTTAACTAATTTAAGTAGCAGCAGCATGGATAAACAGAGCTATGGAGATTGGCAGAATCTATGGCATAGCACTATATCTTACTGCCTGAGAATGTAGATCGCTCAGTGAATCCCTTTGAGCAGAGGATACTGACTCAAGTGCATTTTGAGGCAAAGTCTGGATGCTCTGTAATAGTCTGTCCTAGATCTTGGACAGCCTGAATGACAGAGATAAGGTGATCAGGGAAGGCATAGCTTTAGATGAAGAAGGCCCTTTAGATGATTTGGTCTCATCCTTTAAGAAAGTCAACCCTCCTCATTTTGTTATCTAGTGTTGTAAATGAGTCAAATGTCCTGACTTCAACTGTTCTTCTTGGTGACCCATTCCAGCTAATGTGTAAAGAAGTATTTCCTGGCATCTGTCCTATTTTTGCCCTTCACACCCTGAACCTTTTCACACTTGTCCTGCTGCCCTGGTATATCTGAAAGCAATGTTTCCAGTTTACCTCCGCTTTCCAGTAAGTATTCGATTTAAACATCAAGGAGGTCCTCTCTCACTTGTCTCTTTTCGAGACTGAAGATCCCTAGCTTATTAAGTTGGTCTTCATAGCTCTTCTTTCTGACACTTGGGATCGGCATTGCTGGTCTTCTGCACTGCATTGCCTTTAGGACCTGGATGTCATAGTGACATGAATTGCACACAGTACTCCAGCTGAGGTCTGTACAGCTTCTGCATGGCCTCCGGGAATTTGAACTCCACTGTTTTGACAATTTAATCCAGAATCCTATTTGCTTTGTTTATTGCTGCCGCCTCATACTTTTTAGACTCTAGTTTTCTCACACAACTTTGCCCTTTGCAAGTTCTATCCCACCTATGGAGTACACGTACATTTTCTTATTGCCAATAAACAGTATACTTGCAGTTGTCCATATTGAATTTCATTTGCCACTGATTAGCCCAGGCGCAAACCTGTTGCGATATCTTTGTAACACCTTGGTTCCCTCCTCTTGAGTCGATTGCCCCCCGTACCCACCAGCTTGGCGTCATCTCAAAATTTAACTACATTGCATTTTTAAAATTATTTGTTCATGGGATGTGGGCGTCGCTGGCAAGGCCAGCATTTATTGCCCATCCCTAATTGCCCTTGAGAAGGTGGTGGTGAGCTACCTTCTTGAACCGCTGCAGACCGTGTGGTGAAGGTTCTCCCACAGTGCTGTTAGGTAGGGAGTTCCAGGATTTTGACCCAGCGACGATGAAGGAACGGCGATATATTTCCAAGTTGGGATGGTGTGTGACTTGGAGGGGAACGTGCAGGTGGTCATGTTCCCATGTGCCTGCTGCCCTTGTCCTTTTAGGTAGTAGAGGTTGTGGGTTTGGAAGGTACTGTTGAAGAAGCCTTGGCGAGTTGCTGCAGTGCATCCTGTGGATGGTACACACTGCAGCCACAGTGCACCGGTGGTGAAGGGAGTGAATGTTTAGGGTGGTGGATTGGGTGCCAATCAAGCGGGCTGCTTTGTCCTGGATGGTGTCGAGCTTCTTGAGTGTTGTTGGAGCTGCACTCATCCAGGCAAGTGGAGAGTATTCCATCACACTCCTGACTTGTGCCTTGTAGATGATGGAAAGGCTTTGGGGAGTCAGGAGGTGAGTCACTCGCTACAGAATACCCAGCCTCTAACCTGCTCTTGTAGCCACAGTATTTATATGGCTGGTCCAGTTAAGTTTCTGGTCAATGGTGACCCCCAGGATGTTGATGGTGGGGGATTCGGCGATGGTAATACCATTGAATGTCAATTGGAGGTGGTTAGACTCTCTCTTGTTGGAGATGGTTATTGCCTGGCACTTGTCTGGCGCGAATGTTACTTGTCACTTATCAACCCAAGATTGCAATTCCAGGCCATGTATAGCAGGAACAGGATTGGGTCCAGCATCAACACTTGGGGCGCCCCACTCAATAACTCTGCCTCCCCCTCCCATTGTGACCTATCCCCTTGCCAATTATTTCTGCTTTTTCCTCTTTGGCCAATTACTATCCTTAATCTTAACTGACTTTAGTTTGTAAACGAGTCTCTCATGCAATATTTTATCAACAGACTTTTGAAAATCTAGGCAGGCACACTACTTCTGGCCTGAGATGCATTGAATGGAGTAAGTTGTGACACACGGTGTAGCAGCCTCCATGAAAAACTATAAGCAATGTGTACATCATGTACGCATACAGTCACTGCAGCTATGGAACCGAAGGAGACAAGCTGTAGGCAACTCTGAGGGATAACTTTAACGCCTTAGGACTTGCACTGAAGACCAACCTGTAGGAGGGATTGTAAGAATTTACCTAGGGGCATTATAGCAGCATAGGGATGTTCGGGACTGGGAAAAGATCATTGTGGTCTAATGTGGCCTGTTCCAAAAGTCAAACAGTTAGTGCAAGGATAGTTGGTCCTGTTGTATAGTTACTGCTGGAATAGTTGATCCTGTTGCATAGTTACTGCTGGGATAGTTGATCCTGTAGTATAGTTGGTTCTCGGATAGTTGGTCCTGTTGTATAGTTAGTTCTGGGATAGTTGGTCCTGTTGTACATAGTTAGTTCTGGGATAGTTGGTTCTGTTGTATAGTCAGTGCTGGGATAGTTGGTCCTGTCGTATAGTCAGTGCTGGGATAGTTGGTCCTGTCGTATAGTCAGTGCTGGGATAGTTGGTCCTGTCGTATAGTCAGTGCTGGGATAGTTGGTCCTGTTGTATAGTCAGTGCTGGGATAGTTGGTCCTGTTGTATAGTCAGTGCTGGGATAGTTGGTCCTGTTGTATAGTCAGTGCTGGGATAGTTGGTCCTGTTGTATAGTCAGTGCTGGGATAGTTGGTCCTGTTGTATAGTCAGTGCTGGGATAGTTGGTCCTGTTGTATAGTCAGTGCTGGGATAGTTGGTCCTGTTGTATAGTCAGTGCTGGGATAGTTGGTCCTGTTGTATAGTCAGTGCTGGGATAGTTGGTCCTGTCGTATAGTTAGTGCTGGGATAGTTGGTCCTGTTGTATAGTCAGTGCTGGGATAGTTGGTCCTGTCGTATAGTTAGTGCTGGGATAGTTGGTCCTGTTGTACACATTTGTGCTGGGATAGTTGGTCCTGTTGTATAGTTAGTGCTGGGATATTTGGTCCTGTTGTATAGTCAGTGCTGGGATAGTTGGTCCTATTGTATAGTCAGTACTGGGATAGTTGGTCCTATTGTATAGTCAGTGCTGGGATAGTTGGTCCTGTCGTATAGTTAGTGCTGGGATAGTTGGTCCTGTTGTATAGTCAGTGCTGGGATAGTTGGTCCTGTTGTATAGTCAGTGCTGGGATAGTTGGTCCTGTCGTATAGTCAATGCTGGGATAGTTTGTCCTGTTGTATAGTCAGTGCTGGGATATTTGGTCCTGTTGTATAGTCAGTGCTGGGATAGTTGGTCCTGTTGTATAGTCAGTGCTGGGATAGTTGGTCCTGTTGTATAGTCAGTGCTGGGATAGTTGGTCCTGTTGTATAGTCAGTGCTGGGATAGTTGGTCCTGTCGTATAGTTAGTGCTGGGATAGTTGGTCCTGTTGTACACATTTGTGCTGGGATAGTTGGTCCTGTTGTATAGTTAGTGCTGGGATATTTGGTCCTGTCGTATAGTCAATGCTGGGATAGTTTGTCCTGTTTTATAGTCAGTGCTGGGATAGTTTGCCCTGTTGTACGCAGTCAGTGCTGGAATAGTTGGTCTTGTGTGCAAATTGGCTGTGGTGTTTCCCACATTACAACATTGACTGCACTTCAAATGCACATTAGCTGTAAAGTGCTTTGGGATGTCCTGAGGTGGTGAAAAGCACTATATAAATGCAAACTTTTTCTTTCTTTGTTGCACAGTCACTGCTCGGATAGTTGGTCCTGTTGTATAGTCAGTGCTGGGATAGTTGGTCCTGTTGTATAGTCAGTGCTGGGATAGTTGGTCCTGTTGTATAGTCAGTGCTGGGATAGTTGGTCCTGTTGTATAGTCAGTGCTGGGATAGTTGGTCCTGTTGTATAGTCAGTGCTGGGATAGTTGGTCCTGTTGTATAGTCAGTGCTGGGATAGTTGGTCCTGTTGTATAGTCCGTGCTGGGATAGTTGGTCCTGTTGTATAGTCAGTGCTCGGATAGTTGGTCCTGTTGTATAGTCAGTGCTGGGATAGTTGGTCCTGTTGTATAGTCAGTGCTGGGATAGTTGGTCCTGTTGTATAGTCCGTGCTGGGATAGTTGGTCCTGTTGTATAGTCCGTGCTGGGATAGTTGGTCCTGTTGTATAGTCCGTGCTCAGATAGTTGGTCCTGTTGTATAGTCAGTGCTGGGATAGTTGGTCCTGTTGTATAGTCAGTGCTGGGATAGTTGGTCCTGTTGTATAGTCCGTGCTGGGATAGTTGGTCCTGTTGTATAGTCCGTGCTCAGATAGTTGGTCCTGTTGTGCATGGGTTAGATTTTGACTTTGTGCAATAGTGTAAAACAAGTGATAGCAAGACGGCAGCCCGCTTTACATCTCTCTTGAAAATGGAAATAAAAATCGGGAGAGATGTCAAACGGGCTGCCCACTCGCCATCGCCTGTTTTACACTATCGCACACATCAAAATCTATCCTATAGTGCTGGGATAACTGATCCTGTTATAAACAAAATCTGGAAATCTGAAATTAAAAAATGCTGGAGATGCGCAGCAGATCCAGAAGTAGCTGAGAGAGACTTCAGGTTAACTTTTTTTAGGTGGTGTATTCTACAATCGTTTGTCAGAACTGGTTTCCATGTTAGTCCCCCAGATGTTATCCCGTTTTCTCCCTCAGACGGAACTCCAACATTTTTTGCTTTTTGTTGCCCCGCGTTTTACAGCAGGGCTGCTTTAAATTGTACCCTTCGATTGGAAGCTGTAATATTTTCTATTCAGAGACTGCATTTATAGGTCTGGGCTATGTGTAAGAGGAGACCAATTCTTGAACACCTCTGGGAGCTGGCCTGACATCAGGAACTGGGGAGGTCACGTCAACGAGAGAGAATTTGTAAAACTTCTAGATTAAAAAAAATACTTGAACTGATTGTGTGTTTTTTTTTTGCACACACGCCCGCGACTGATCTGCAGCCTCTCTTTAAGTTCTGAAACCCTGATCAAAAAATACGGTAACGAATCAGGCATTTCCCCTCCTTGGGCTCCTCCTGCTGGAACACCCAGTGGCAGAACAGCTGCCCTCCCCCCGACTGCTGTTTCGGTGCCAAGCTCTCCGTCCAGGACAGAGACAAGGAAAAAGTGGACAACTTCATCCAACTCTAAGAGTGTATGAAAATAATTTACTGCGAGATAATGAAGGAGCGATCTCGGATCAGGATTACTGGGAGCTCTGGGGATCTGACGGCAGTAGAATAATTTAAAGAAAAAAAAATCATAGTCATAACGGGATTGAAGTTGGGAAAGTTTTTTTTTAAGTTTTCACGGATGGAGAAGTGGATCTGGGTCGGAGAGGAAGGGATGGCGCTCTGAAAGGCACAGCCCCCTTGTTATTCATTCACTTTGGTGGATTTTCATCTGTTTCCCTGGGATTAAAGTTTGAAGGATGCTCCCAGCCTGAACTTCACTGATCGGGACATTGTGCGCATTGATTCCGGGATGACACGGGACTGTCCGGTGGACGTGCTAGATGGATTGATGGATGGGTGAAGGCTGACTTTCTCTGAGGGATGCTGAGGCGGGCTGTCTGTACAATGGATCCGAGCACAAGCTGCTGCTTCTGGGCTGCTCTGGTCGCTCTGGCGGCTATAAGCCGGGGCCAGGAGCTTAATCCTAGCGGCAGGAATGTGTGCAGGACACAAGGGTAAGACGTCGTGAATTGGGAATTGGGAAAGGGGGGGGGGGTGAGGGGATCCTGAGACCCCGAGTACCCCATAGCGCTCACTGGGGATGCTCAGGAGGAATTCTCAGGGGCATCTTTGACTGAGAATGTCACCTGGGCAGCCACAACTCAAAATATTTTCTGATCAATTTGGTTAAATATTTTGCTGCGATTAACGTTATTAACGTTCGTGTGCTTCCTCTCCAAATCTGAACTCACTCGAAACCCTTACCTCCAGACCTCTCTAACCCACAACTGGAGATGAAGTCAGATAGTTTCAGTCTCTTCCGAATTTTTGTTCTCTGTTTTAATTTTCTCCTTCGCCAGCCAAGGCGTCAAACTTTAATTGTAAAAAGTTTATCAGAGGCAGAGTGGGGAATGGGATCAGGAGCCCGGGTCCGTCTCGGTCTAAAGTCTCCCTCCTCTCCCCCTGGCCTTGGGATAAAACGAATCTGAATCTCAACATTTAATCTCAGACAGAATCCAATTATTGCAATGGCTGGAAACCACGGGGATTGGGGTGTGGTCTGTATACTGGTGGAGAGCTGGTAAAGCAACCGATGGGAGAGCAGTTATAATACTGGTCCTGTTTTATTTGCGACAAAGAATTGTTAGTTTTGTTGGGGCAAGGATTTTTATAATGGCTTTATGAGAAGATTTTTTTTAAAAATCACACCTTACACATATATAAATACATTTATGGATAATGACAAGACTTTTTCTCTCTTTCTCTCCCCCCAAAGCTCTCTTGGAGTAGTGTGTTGTCCTGGGTGGAAACAGCAAGGCAATGAATGTTCAATAGGTCAGTAACTTTTCAAATGCTACTTTGATTGTTAATAATTCCGCATGACCTGTGCCAGCCAGTGTTCCCTGACCCCTTCCTGTGCTTCTCTCTCACTGTCCAGCTCTCTGTCAGGGAAACCTCACCTGCAAAGCAAATGAAATCTGTGTCAGACCCAACGAATGCCGATGCAGGCACGGATACTTTGGAGCCAACTGCGAGACCAGTGAGTAAAATCTTAACCATTACTGTGAACAAAATGGTAACTCCCTACAGTTACACAGTGAGTGATCCTTACCCTGCTAAATAAACAGTAATTTTGTACAGTTATAAAGTGAGTGAATGATCCTTACCCTACTGAATAAATAAACACTCCACACAGTTACACAGTGAGTTACCCTTACCCTGCTGAATAAACTATAATTTTGTACAGTTACACAGTGAGTTACTCTTACTCTTCAGAGTAAACTGTAATTTTTTACAGTTACACAGTGAGTTACCATTATCTTGCTCAATAAACAGTAATTTTATACAGTTACACAGTGAATTAACCTTACCCTGATGAATAAACAGTAATTTTGTAGTTACACAGTGAGTGATCCTTACCCTGCTGAATACACGGTAATTATGTACAGTTACACAGTGAGTGATCCTTACCTTGCTGAATAAACTGTAAATTTGTACTGTTACACAGTGAGAGATCCTAACCCTGCTGATTAAAAAAATACTCTATACAGTTCCATAGTGAATTATCCTTACCCTGCTGAATAAACTGTAATTTTGTACAGTTACACAGTGAGTTACCTTTACCCTGTTGAATAAGCTGTAATTGTCTACAGATACACAGTGATTTACCCTTACCCCACTGAATAAACAGTAATTTTGAACAGTTACACAGTGATTTACCTTTACCCTGCTGAATAAACAGTAATTTTGTACAGTTACACAGTGAGTGATCCTTACCTTGCTGAATAAATAAACACTCCATACAGTTACACAGTGATTTACCATTACCCTGCTGAATAAACAGTAATTTTGTACAGTTACACAGTGAGTGATCCTTACCTTGCTGAATAAATAAACACTCCATACAGTTAGACAGTGACTTACCCTTACCCTGCTGAATAAACTGTTTTTTCGTAGTTACACAGTATGTAGTCCTTAACCTGCTGAATAAACTGTTATTGTGTACATTTACATAGTGAGTAACCCTTACCCTGCTGAATAAACAGTAACTTTGTACAATTACACAGCGAGTTCCCCATACCCTGTTGAATAAACTGTAATTTTGTACAGTTACACAGCGAGTTCCCCTTACCCTGCTGAATAAACAGTATTTTTGTTCAGTTACACAGTGAGTGATCCTTATCCTGCTGAATAAATAAAGACTATATAATTTTGTGTGTAGCTCAGAGATTGGTAATGTGAGTTGACTGCTCCTTTTGATTGATGTGATCTAGGTATGATACCATTACCTAGCTTGCCCCTTTGGCAGCAAAATGGCAGCATGGTTGAAATCAGGAGCTCACCGTGTAGTAAAGGGATGCAAACCGGCACCTATTATTTCCCAGCTTAGTATGGTTCAGCTCCAATGTTCAACACCACCCCTGTGGTTTTCATTTACCAGTTCATTTGTACCCCGTGTACTTAAGCCAGTATGCATCTCATCCAAAACAAGAGCAGTCAGCATGACTGCCCAGCTTCTCCCAGCTGTGTGTGCATCAACCTTGCTACCAGTGCCATTCTGGTGGTCCACAAGGTTAGATTCACCCTAAAAATGAGTTTGACCACACTCCATTCACATTGCATCAGGTACAACTGTTATACTAGAGCCAATATGCTCAGATCCCCATTTAAGTCATGTTGGAGGGACACCAGTATTGATGGTAGAGGAGTCTGTACACTTACACATCTGTAATTTTGTACAGTTACACAGTGAGTTACCCTTACCCTGCTGAATAAATAAAGACCGATACTAGCATTTTACTGTGGTCTTCAGATAGCAGTAAAATAGGAAATGCATTAGGGATGGAGGATGCAGCCAATGTTTTTCAGGAGGATTTATATCTATTATGGAATTGGATAGATAAATCATAACTGAAATTTAATACCAACAAAAGCAAAGTATTGCATGTTGGAAGAAAAATTAGTTGTCCAATTCAGGGAATAGAGTTAGTGTAGGGAGAAGTGGAAAGTGACCTGGGAGTTCCAGTAGATTCATCACCTTCAATGTGGAGATGCAATTAAAGGAGCAAATAGTATGTTGGGATGTATTGCCAGAATAGTAGAGTGGGAGCAAAAGGAAGTTTCTCAGACTGGAAAGATGTGATGAGTGGTGCTGCACTGTCTGTTTTGAGGCTGCTGTTATTTATTATATACATAGATAATCTGGACTTAAAACTTGAAGAAACAGTATCAAATTTGTATACAGTGTAACAAGCGTGGCCAGGCTTGTACATTATAAAGCCTCAGCATAATCAAGCACTAGAGGACATAATCTTAAAATTAGAGTGAGGCCATTCAGGAGCAAAATCAGGAAGCACTTTTTCACACAAAGAGTAGTAGAAATCTTGAACTGTCTCCCCCAAATGACTGGATGCTAGGATCATTATAGCTTTCAATACTGAGATTGATATATTTTTGTTAGGTAAGGGTGTCAAGGGATATGGAACAAAGGCAGATAAATGGAGTTGAGATGTAGATCAGCCATGATCTAATTGAATGGTGGAGTAGGCTCGAAGGGCTGAATAGTCTACTCCCATTCCTAATGTTCCTATAGTTGGCAAATTTCAAAGAGTATATACATATAGTGAAAATGATGCAGAGAGGATCAGCAAGATTGATCCCAAGTATAAAGGAGATGTGCTTTGAGGAACGATAGAGAATTAGTTTTGTACAATCTAGAGATCTTATCAAGGTATGTAACGTATTGATTGGAACAGAAAAGGTGAACTCAGATTGTAATGTGAAGATGAGTCAGGCCATTCCGAGTAGAGAACACATATTTAAATGAATGAAAAGTAAATTTAAATCACATCATAGAAAATATTCCTTTATTGAAGGGTGATAAACATTTGGAATAATCTAACATCTAAGATAATGGAATCAAAAATGTCTGAGATGTTCAGAATACAGTTGGACGTTATAATGGGAGAATTAGCATGCTCGAGTATGAAATTGAATGGGCTGAATGGTCTTTTTGTGCCCAGGATTTTTCCAGAAGCGTACCTGGGATATCATCTGTTAAGAGTTGTCTAAACTATGGTCTTTTATCTTTTCAGAGTGTCCTGAACGGTTCTGGGGCCCGGACTGCAAGGAGATGTGCCTGTGCCATCCGAACGGGCGCTGCGCGGACGCGACTGGTAAATGTACTTGTAACCCCAACCGCTGGGGGCCAACCTGTGATAAACTTTGTCTGTGCCACTATGGGAAATGTGAACAGAATACCGGGAAGTGCAAATGCGAGCCACATAGGTGGGGCTCCACCTGTTCAAACACCTGCTACTGCAGCTCCAACTCTCAGTGTGACCCAAAAACGGGCAAGTGCATCTGCCAGCCGGGCTGGTGGGGACACAACTGCTACAATCAGTGCTCCTGTAACAGCTCGCCATGCGACCAGCAGATGGGGAGGTGCCAGTGCAAGGAGAAGTTCTGGGGGCTGAGGTGTGAGCGTTGCCAGTGCGTGCACGGGAAATGTAACCCTGTCGATGGATCATGTGCGTGCTACTTTGGATACAGAGGGAAGTACTGCAGGGAGCCCTGTCCGGCTGGATTTTTTGGCCTCGGGTGTAGAAGGAGGTATGCTTTACAGAATTATCTGTGGATTCTATTGCTTTGGTCACCTGGGTGCCTACCAGATGTGGAAGCCTATCTTTATGGTTAAGAGTATCAACACGGGCTACTGAGAGAGTGACTTAAGTAGTTTCTGTTTGCCTAATATGCAGTACACGTACTCTCCCTGTAGGGCCACACCCCACTTACCTAATCAGAAAGAATTTAGGCACAGGTTGCCAAGAGCCAAAGCTTAAGGACTCCCTAGTGCGCAGCGGTACTGCTGGAGTTAACCAGATAAAGCTGAGCTCACAGGTAAGCTATGCACTGCTTATCTTGCTCAGGCATTGTCTTACAGGAGTATCTGGAGCAGAGTGGGAAGAATCCCATCCCCACTGAAGGACTACCCCTCCAGGTCCCTGGTTAATTAGTCAGTCATCAACATCACCCTACAGAAGTGGCCCAGGTGTCGGATTAACAAGTCTGACACAGAAGATCAACTCAGTTCTAATTTCCCATCATCAGGTGCATCATCTTGGTGCCAACTCAAAACAAAGAGGCCTACTTTGCACCCTCCCCTCCCTGGAATATAGTCATCTGTTGGTCATTGGACGGTTACAGAAGCAGGATTAAATCTTACTAGATGGATGGCAGATACCAGGAACTCTCAATTAGCATGGACAGCAGCTCACCTCATCATCAAATGATGTGCACATCAACAGATCAGTTTACATATGCACAAAGTCACAGACACGTAGTCACAAACACACAGATACAGATACATTGGGGGTAATTTTAACTTTGGACGATAGTGTAAAACGGGTGAAGTCCGTGGAAGGGAAAATTGGGCGAGGTGTATTTGGTCCATCAATTTGATATTGGCCGTTTCACACCATTACCCAAAGTTAAAATGACCCCGATTGACATATAGAGACAGACAGGCTCAATCACACAGACACTGGTTAGACTGATCACGTCCCCTCTCCCCCGACCAAAGTCCATCACTTTTGAGAAAAATGTTTTCACAACTGCCACTAATTGACTTTGTCAGTATTTAATATTCAGTGAAAACAGCAAGTTTTTACATTGAAATGACAGCTCACGGCAGTGTCTGGTGGAAAAAAATTCAACAATGCATCCCGTTTTAGAAATTAAGGTAACATGATTCTGGTATAACCCACGTTGACTGCAGGATACAGCTTCAGAGTGGATGGATAGTATTGTCCACACTTAGGTTTGAGAACCCACTCAGAAACCCTTGGCTGAATTGTTTCTGCTAAAACCATCAATTGCGAGCAGATTTTTTTGTCATGTAGATTGTTGGAGATCTGTCAATTTTTGTTGTATTTGTGAATCAGGTCTTAGGGAACTTAAAGCAAAGATAATGGGGCGATTTTCCTCTCCGCTCTCGGGTAGAAATGGGGCAGTAGTACGCTGAAAATGGGAGTGCACAACTTACTGTCCTGGCCCGCTGCCATTTTGATGTGGGCTTTGAAATAGGGGGCCCAGGCTCCAGCCGGACGCAGTCTGGAGCCTCATTATCCCATGCAAATTAGGATCTTACGACGTCAATAAGTTGCTGATGAAATTTTGAAGTACCAATGGATGGAACGTTAATGCTCTTCCTTGCTCCACAAAAATTGAACTCCCCCTACCCCCCCACCATCCCATTCCTTTTCAGCTGTCTGCTGGGATTGTCTGCATCCCCCTTTAAGCTACCTGGACTGGCCGAGCTCTGTTGAGGAGATGCTGGATTTCCCACTCCCTTCGATTGACGAGCTGCTCAGAGTGTGTGAGCAGCTTACCAATGGAATTCAAATAGGGCCCGACTGTGAAAATGGTTCAGGCCTCCGACTGCTTCCATTGGGCGTGTAGTGAGCTCGATCCACCCTACTCCAGCCCAATGGAAGTGAGCACATCAAAATCGACCACAATATGTCTGAGATCATCTTGGAAAAGTTGATGATGGTTTTAAAAACGAGTGATTATGTAATGGAATTCACAAAGTCACAAGACAGATACAGATGAGGAAGCTTATTTTCCTTACTCATCCAGAACAGTTCCCTCTCATCACAGCACATTGCTATTTGTTAAATGATTCCAGTGTTTTTACCTCCTTTACTGTACCCAAAAGTCTATTCTATGTGTGTAAATAAGTTCTTCCTGATATCAATCCTAACTTAGTCTTTCATCAGTTGGAACCTGTGTTCCTTTGTCCTACTGCCATGATTTAACTTGAAGTAGCGTTCTGGATGAAGTATAATTCCCATATCAAAAGTTGAACATGGGCTGCCTGGCTGAAAATGAAGGGCAAGGTCACACTAACTGTAGCATCAGTCTGAAGCGGTTTCACCTTGCAGCTTGGGTCCAGAGTGAGGGCCAGACCTGAGACAGGAGCCAAAAAGAGTAAGGCTCTCGGAAGGGCCTTGACACCTGATTTCCCCTCCACAAGATTAGTGTTGTGGTGAAACTGATACAGTTACACGCCAACGCTAAACTTGTAGGAGCAAATCTGCCTTTTCATTATGCTAAGGTGTAAAGGATTGCCTGGGCAGAACGCGTGGAGGAAAATTGATAGGAGAGGATTTTCTCCGATTTTCCTCCACGCGTTCTACCCAGGCAATCCTTTACACCTTATCTGATTTTCCTCCTTGCAATCAGACGTACAGGTATACAGACACATAAGTATCTAGAAAATATACATCCTTTGGTGCCCCACAGCTTAAACGGGCAGGGAATACTGCCACAACTCCCCAAACAAATTCTAACAAGCAGGTTAGATGAAAGGAACATCATTTCTGGAGGGCTGTTGTTTGTCAGAGTCCAGCACCCTGTATCTGAAATTAAAAATATAAAGATGGGGTTCAACTCCCTGCCCAGGTCCACTAAAATATAACATAATTCGGCAGGCTTCAATATCCTTCTCTTTGATCCGTTGTTTGTTGGTGCTATTGGTGTGGTGAAGCCCAACGGTGTCTCCAACTCGATGGAATAAGAACCTCTCTGAGCATTATGTGGAGCCATGACGTAAATACATTTGTGAAGATTTCTTCTGGTATATCTAGTGAAATCATCAACACATTCCTTTAGAGTAAGTTTACAATGTCATCGAAGTGGGAGTTGAGTCCCTTTATTGCTGTATTGGGCTGTTTCTCAATAAAATGCATCTAAAGGTGTAAGTGATGGTCATTCATCTTCTGTATGCTTGCCTGTGATACTATGAAAAGAAATGGTATCATACCAGGCGATCTCCTGCACAGGCAAGGTCTAGGCTAAATGTAGTTTTCAGGTGAAGCGGGGGGGTTAGAGGATGGGGGATAATTGGACCAGTGCACACATACATATTTCAGTGCGAAGCAGAAAGGTAGAGTTGATTGGAGTGTAGGCGTTTATCTGCAGTATCAGCTGAGGAGCTGGGAGATACAAAACAAAGGTGCTACAGTGCCACTATTGGTCAGAGAGTGTAATTAAAGTGTGACAAGTTTAGGTAGCCAGCTTCGGACATGGGCACTTATAATGGAAAATGTTGACAAAGACGTGACAACGGGAAGTAGGGTTTTGCAGACAGGAAGTGCACAAGTAAGAATTTTAATATATTTACGGTAATAGGATGGTTCGGACCAGATCAAAGACCCTAGAAAAGATACCTTGATGTGACCCTGTTCCAGCAATGAAACCTTCACTGTGAAACTCCTCTATAGTGTTATCTTCCTGAGGTGAGTTAATTGTCAGAGATACCCTCTGAGGTGTTGAACTGACCCATGTGCTATGCCGCATTATGGCAGGAGTGAGTCGCTGATCTCTGCCGGGCTGTTGGAGCTGGGACACTCCCTGAAGGGAAGAGAAATTTGGAGATGAGCTAATCTTCATTGCTGTCTTAACAGGCTGTTGTTGGAGTCACAGGAGTGGTCCATTATCCCGGTTGTTCGAATGGAAAATAGGACATGGCACAGGGAGCAAGTAAATAATTTAAAATAATGAGAAAATAAAAACAAGTACGTCTAATGGCCCAGCATGGTACTATGTTATACAGACTAGGGAGGTACCAGGTTCCATCCCCAGCCTGTGCTAGGTTAGCTGATCACGGCTGTTGTGGCAATTGGGGCGCATGTAATTGGCCTCAACACCCCTGGACTAGTGTAGGGAACATGAGCCAGGATTCCTGCTTCTAATCATTATGTAGTGACTCCTGCTAGAAAATGCACTAGTGTGGGCATCAAGATTAAGAATTAGGCTTAATGGTCATGCTCTCCATAGGAACAGGAATAGGCCATTCAGCCCCTCAAACCTGTACTGCCATTCAGTTAGATCATGGCTAATCTGTACCTTAACTCCATCTACCCGCCTTGGTTCTGTAAACCTTAATACCCTGCCTAACAAAAATCTATCAATCTCAGTTTTAAAATTTTCAATTGGCCCAGCCTCAACAGCTTTTGGGAGAGAGAGTTCCAGATTTATACTAACCTTTGTGTGAAGAACTGCTTTTTGACATCATCCCTGAATGGACTAGCTCTAATTTTAAGGTGATGCCACCTTGTCCTGGACTCCCCCTCCAGAGGAAATAGTTTCTGTCTACCCTATCAGATCCTTTAATCATCTTAAACACCTCAAGTAGATCACATTATCTTCTATATTCAAGGGAATACAAGCCTGGTCTATGCAACCCGTCCTCATAATTTAACCCTTTTAGCGCTGGTATCATTCTGGTGAATCTGCGCTGCAATATATTGTTCTTGAGATGCGATGCCCAGAACTGAATGCTGTATTCCAGATGGGGCCTAACCAGAGCTCTGTACAGCTGCAACATAACTTCCATTCCTTTGGATTCCAGCCCCCTTTTTGATATAAAAGCCAACATTCCATTAGCCTTTTAAATTATTTTCTGTAGCTCTCCACTAGCTTTTGGTGATTCCTGTACCTGGACCCCTAAATCTCTCTGCTCGTCCACAGTTCCTAGCTTCTCGCCATTTAGTAAATACTCTGATCTATCTTTCTTAGGTCCAAAGTGGATGACCTCACATTTCCCCATATTGAACTCCATCTGCCACAGTTTTGCCCACTCGCTTAATCTATCAGTGTCCCTTTGCAACTTTCTGCTCCTATCTACACTATCTATTGTTCCACCTAACTTAGTGTTGTCAGTAAGCTTAGATATATGGCTCTCTATTCCTTCATCCAAGTCACTTATAAATATAGTGAAAAGCTGAGGCACCCATACAGATCCCTGGGGGACACCACTAGTCACATCCTGCCAATTTGAGTACATACCCGTTATTCCCACTCTCTGTCTCCTACCTCCTAACCAATTCCCTATCCAAGCCAATAGGTTGCCTCCAATTCCATGCTTTGTTAACAGTCTCTTATAAGGAACCTTGTTGAATGCCTTCTGGAAGTCCATATAAATAACATCCATAGACACTCCCTTTTCTACCACATTTATTACCTCCTTAAAAAATTCAGAGAGGTTCGTTAGACATGAGTTGAATAACACTGTCCAGACTCACGCATGACCCCTTAGGCAAGGCAGTTGAGGGTTGCCGGTACCTATGAAAATGTACCGCAGAAAGAGTCCTTTAGCAGAGGAGGGGAGAAAATTGCAAAATAAAACAACATCATCAAAATAGCCTTGTTTAGGTAAACTATTAATGGATTAGTACTAGAAGTAAGTCTGCACCTGTGGCCTATTTCCGTTGTGGGTAAAGATTACCAAATAAAAGACTAAAACTTAAATGATCCTGCACAGTTCCCAGAAAAGACTGACAGGGTTCCTAGGGTGAGGGTGGGATCAGGCTAAGGCCACTCACATGACACAGCTGTAAACATTTTAAAAAACATGTGGAACTTCTCAAACAGGATCCCAGAATAACGCAGAGAAAGATGTAAAACAATCTGGAACACAGTCTAGACAACAGGAAAGCCGGATCAAAACACGCAGTGAGCAGCAATTTGTGGGCAGACATACAGAATATTAATCAGATGAGGCAAGGCTATTGGGGATTTGTGAAACCCCCTCCCCCACACTCCTGTTCCTGCCACACTATGTACATGCAGCCGCCATAGGTAGGCAGTTTGATACAAGTGTGTATGGCAACTGATTCTGATCCCTCCGTGAAAACACTGGGTGAGAACTCAATGCAGAGTGCAGAAATCCAATGCCAGCCTCCTAATTCACACTAGTTTAACTCACAGTTGGCGATCCAAAGTGTGCGTGTGTAACGCATAATCATTTTCCTTTTATCATTTCTGCTACACATGCTAGTAGAAGTCAAGAGATAAACATGAACTACAGTTATTAACTCGGGGCTCTAAGATATGAGGAAAGACTCAAGGGGCTGAAATTGTTTACATTGGAATAAAAGAAAACGGAAGGTCTTTAACATTCTGAGAGGAATACTTGATGTAGGTTTAAGCGAGGTCATGATTTGAACTGTGAGCCCAGAACTAGAGGACGCAGATTTAAAATTAACGAGCCTTAAGCAAAGCTGGAGGTTGAAAGATTTTTTTTCCCTCACAGCATAGTGGCTATGTGGATCAGAGTCCCAGCTGAGAGCAGTTATTCCTGTTTCAAATACCTCATTCAAAAAGGAGTTGGGAATGAGATCAGAGGTTATAGGGTGGGTGTAGAATGAGATGATCACATGCTCCGCGGGACACAGTGGGGTAGATGTTCACCCTGAGCGGACTTCGGGCGGTTGGCTGGTAGAGTGTGGCAGCTGGCCATCTGGTAGTCTCGGCGAGTGGCTTGGTCCATTTTGTGGGTTGGGCTTCATTAGCGTTAGGCCAGCTGTGCCCCGGGGCGGCCCGCTAGCTCCAGTCAGCCACAGAATCGGGCGGCCCGGCCCAGCCAGCCAGCTGTGGGGCAGAAGTTGGTAGGTCTGGTGGTGGGGGGACGGGGTGGGGTGGGGGGGGGTAGTAGTGGGGGGTGAAGATAGCGATCTTGGGAAAGTGGCGACCCAGAATGGCAGCTGCCCAGGCTGGTTTTGTGGAGCCCGGAGGAGGACTCCTGTTCCTTCCTGCCCCACAAAAGCAAACACAAACTTATCTGTCGGCTCCTCTTTGGCTTGGCCTCCAGCTGATACTGGGAGGAGCGTGCATAGCATACGCTCCACCCAGTACTCTCCTAAAATGACAAGTGCTGTCCTATGTATGTCACAGGACCCCGATTTACATTTTAAATGAGCCTACCACTTGACTCAGGTGGGCGCTCAGGGGTTGGTGGCTGTGGAGGACATCTGGAGGCTTGAATGGTGGAGATGGAAGGATACATGGATTCTTTGAAGTTTTGCTTGATTATCTTTGGCAAAACAGAGAGTTTATACGTAGGATTTTCCCTCAAGGATATTAAATGGATGGGTAGAGCACTCGACAGGGTTTTCTATCTGGAGGAGTAAGCTTAAAGTCTGAGTGGTCTTTTCTCATTCCATGGTGAATGTTAGAGGCTGTTAGTGATTGGTGAATGGGAATTGGAAAGTGTGGGAAACTGTTAGCAAATGGAGGATGGGCCCTGGTGAGCAGGCTACATATTTGTAATTAGCAGACAAATTCATCAAGGAGTCCTAGTAGAACTGAAGTCAATGGGGATCAGGGGGAAAACTCTCCAATCATCTCAGCCCCAGGACATTGCTGCAGGATTTCATCAGGGTAGTGTCCTATGCTCAACCATCTTCAGCTGCTTCATCAGTGACTTTCCCTCCATAATAAGGTCAGAAATGGGATGTTCGCTGAAGATTGCAAAATGTTCAGTTCCATTCGCAATTCCTCAGATAATGAAGCTGTCTGTGCCCGCATGCAGCAAGACTTGGACAACATCCAGGCTTGGGCTGATACGTGACAAACAACATTTGTGCCACACAAGTGCCAGACAATGACCATCTCCAACAAGAGACAGCCTAACCATCTCTCTTTGATGTTCAATGGCATTACCATCGCCGAATCCCCCACTATCAACATTCTGGGGCCACCATTGACCAGAAACTCAACTGGACCAGCCACATAAATGCTGTGTCTACCAGAGCAGGTCAGAGGCTGGGTATTCTGTGGTGAGTGGCTGACCTCCTGACTCCCCAAAGCCTCTCCACCACCTACAAGGCACAAGTCAGGAGTGTGATGGAATACTCTTCACTTGCCTGGATGGGTGCAGCTCCAACAACACTCAAGAAACTCAGCAACATGCAGGACAAAGCAGATTGTTTGATCGGCAGCCTATCCACCACCTTAAACATTCACTCCCTCCACCACTGGTGTACTGTGGCTGCAGTGTGTACTGTTTACAGGATGTTCTACAGCAAGTCACCAAAGCTTCATCAGCAGCACTTCCCACACCCGTAGCTTCTAGTATCTAGAAGGACAAGGGCGGCAGGTGCATAGGAACACCATCAGAACACCATCACCTCCAAGATCTCTTCCAAATCACACAACACCCTGACTTGGACATATATCGCCATTCCTTCATTATCGTTGGGTCAAAATCCTAGCACTTCCTACTTAACAGTATTGTGAGAATACCTTCACCACATGGACTGCAGTAGTTCAAGAAGAAGGCCCACCACCACCTTCTTAAGTGCAAGTAGGATGAGCAATAAATGCTGGCCTTGCCAGTGACGCCCATATCCCGAAGAATGATAAAAAGAAAGTAAGGTGTCAGTGATTCCAAAGCCACCTGTATTTCTGGAGATTTTTGATTGTTTTTCTCCTGCTGCTCTTGATGCAAGTGCGGCAGTTGGTGCTGGTGCTAGTGCTGCTGTTTAGTGTTTGGTGCTAGTGCTGCTTTTTGGTGTTTGGTGCTAGTGCTGCTTTTTGGTGTTTGGTGCTAGTGCTGCTTTTTGGTGTTTGGTGCTAGTGCTGCTTTTTGGTGTTTGGTGCTAGTGCTGCTTTTTGGTGTTTGGTGCTAATGCTGCTTTTTGGTGTTTAGTGCTAGTGCTGCTTTTTGGTGTTTGGTGCTAGTGCTGCTTTTTGGTGTTTGGTGCTAGTGCTGCTATTTAGTGTTTGGTGCTCGTGCTGCTTTTTGGTGTTTGGTGCTAGTGCTGCTGTTTAGTGTTTGGTGCTCGTGCTGCTGTTGAATCTGGAGCTTCTGTTTGGTGCAGATGTAGCTATTATTAGTGCTGCTTTTGGTCTTAGTGTTGCTGTAGGTGCTGGTGCTGCTGCTTAGTGCTGAAGCTGTTGTTGGTAATTCTTTGTTTGTTGGTGCAGCTGTTGATGCTGATGTTTCTTGGTGCAGCTGTTGATGCTGGTGTTTGTTGGTGCTGCTGTTGTTGATGTTTGTTGGGGCTGCTGTTGATACTGACATTTGTTGGTGCATCTGTTGATGCTGATGTTTGTTGGTGTAGCTGTTGCTGCTGTTGGAGCTGTTGATGCTGATGTTTGTTGGTGCTGCTGTTGATGTTTATGTTTATTGGTGCAGCTGTTGATGCTGATGTTGGTGCAGTTGTTGATGCTGATGTTTGTTGGTGCAGCTGTTGATGCTGTGTTTGTTGGTGCAGCTGTTGGTGCTGATGTTTGTTGGTGCTGCTGTTCATGATGTTGGTGCAGCTGTTCATGATGTTGGTGCAGCTGTTCATGATGTTGGTGCAGCTGTTGATGCTGGATGTTCGTTGGTGCAGCTGTTATTGATGTTTGCTGGGGCTGCTGTTGATACTGATGTTTGTTGGTGCAGCTGTTGATGCTGATGTTGATGCTGATGTTTGATGGTGCAGCTGTTGATGCTGCTGTTGGAGCTGTTGATGCTGATGTTTGTTGGTGCTGCTGTTGATGTTTATGTTTATTTGTGCAGCTGTTGATGCTGATGTTTGTTGGTACTGCCGTTGATGCTGATGTTTGTTGGTGCTGATGCGGCTGTTGGTATTGCTGTGGCTGTGGGCACTTCTATTTGGTGCTGTTGCCCCTATTGATGCTGGTCCTTCTGTTTGGTGCTGGTCCTTCTGTTTGGTGCTGGTCCTTCTGTTTGGTGCTGGTCCTTCTGTTTGGTGCTGGTCCTTCTGTTTGGTGCTGGTCCTTCTGTTTGGTGCTGGTCCTTCTGTTTGGTGCTGGTCCTTCTGTTTGGTGCTGGTCCTTCTGTTTGGTGCTGGCCCTTCTGTTTGGTGCTGGTACTACTGTTTGTTGCTGGTGCAGCTGTTGGTGCTGATGTTGATGTAGCTGTTGGTGCTGATGCTGATGTTGATGTAGCTGTTGGTGCTGATGCTGCTGTTAATGTTGGCACTTCTATATGGTGCCGGGGTTGCTATTGATTCTGGTGTTCTGTTTGGTGCTGGTGCTGCAGTTTGGTGTTGGTGCTGCTATCGGCTGGTGGTGTAGGTGTTGGTGCTACTGCTGTTGCTGGTACTTTTGTTTGATGGTACTGGTGCAGATGTTTAGCACTGGTGCACCTGTTTGGTGCTGTAACTGTAGTTGATGCTACTGTTGATATTGGCCTTGTGCTGCTGTAGTTGTTGGTGTTTCTGTTGGTGTTGGTGTTTCTGTAGGTGTTGATGCTGATGTTTGCTGCCGGTGCTGATGTTAATGTTAGTGTTACTGTTTGGTGTTTATAGAATCATAGAAGCATACAGGACAGAAGGAGGGCATTCGGCCCATTGTGTCTGTGCCGGCTCTTTGAAAGAGCTTTCCAATTGGTCCCCTGCTCTTTCCCCATAACCCTGCAAATTTTTCCTTTTCAATTTATCCAATTCCTTTTGAAAAGTACTATTGAATCTGCTTCCATCACCCTTTCAGGCAATTCATTCCAGATCATAACAACGTGCTGCATAAAAAATTTGTCCTCATTTCCTCCTGGATTTTTGCCAACTATCTTAAACCTGTATCCTCTGGTCACCGACCCTCCTGCCAGTGAAAATAGTTTTTCCCAATCTACCCTATCAAAACCCATCAGATTTTTGAACACCTCTATCAAACCCCCCCTTAACCTTCTCTGCTCTAAGGAGAACAATTCCAAATTCTCTATTGTTTCCACATAACTGAAGTCCCTCATCCCTGGTACCATTCTGGTAAATCTCCACTGCACCCTCTCCAAGGCCTTGCCATCCTTCCTAAAGTGTGAGGCCCAGAGTTGAACACAATACTCCAGCTGAGGCCTAATCTGTCATTTACAAAGGTTTACCATAACTTCCTTGCTTTTGTACTTTATGCTATAAAGCCAAGGGGATCCTGTATGCTTTTTTAATAGCCTTATCTACTTGTCCTGCCACCTTCAAAGATTTTTGTATGTAAACCCCAGGTCTCTCTGGTACTGCTGTTTGGTGTTGGCAATGCTGTAGCTGGCCCATTTCAAATGCATGAATTAAGACAATCAGGGGCCAGGTGATAAAACAATGTCATGTGCAGAAGACTGGAAACTGAAAGTACCGGGTGGAGGGCCATCTTATAACATAGTTCTCCTTATTGGCGTTACCAGGAAAGGATGACAGATTTCCTACATGGAAGGAAAAAGGGCTGAAAATAGCAGCCTACAAATTACTATTTTAGCAAACGCCTTAGCCCATTTAAAATAAACTGGCTAGTGTCTGTGTTAAAATAGCAGGCTAAGAAATGTCAAAAGAACAGTTAAGCCTTCATCCACTGATGACACCAACAGTCATTTCTAGGCTAGAACGATAAAAATGCCATGTTTTATTTAACAATTTAGACTTTGACTTTTCTGTAACTTTAGGTGTGGCCAGTGTAAGAATCTCCAGCCCTGTACGATTGCTGATGGTCGATGTCTAGCCTGCGAGCCTGGGTGGAATGGAACCAGGTGTGATAAGATATGCTCTGCAGGCTTCTACGGGGAAGGATGTGGAGAACAATGTCCCCGTTGTAAAGATGGACATACTTGTAACCATATCAATGGGAAATGCCTGCACTGCAATCCTGGATGGATTGGAGCTCGGTAAGGACCTGCTTTGGCTGTTCATTGCTTTATCAAGCTGAGGGCTGAGAGTGAATCACTTGTCATTAAAGCCAACCTTAAGTTTCACCAGTTTTCTCTGCCAGTTTGTTTCTCTTGAAGGCATTGACTGTGTGCTGGAGTACGGTTCCATGGGATCAATCACTCTCCAGTACCTCACACGAGTAGCCATTCTTCAGGAATGAATCAAAACAGTGAGTGTCCCCACGCTACTCAAAGATGGGTGCATCACAGCGAGCCTGATATTGTCCTTCCCGACATCCATATACTCAGGGGCCACTGGACAGTGATTATGAGCGGGAGACCTTTGCCAGTTTCCCCTCTCTAACCCAAGAGTACTGAGTCCAATTGTAGCATGCCTGCCAACTGAACTCAACTAACTAAGCACAGACTGGGGATAAAATCTGGAAACGTTCCGTTCTGCATGGTTTAACTAGTCAATGGATAAACTCAATGAGCAATTGAGGAGCTAGATTTCATGATTTATCACTTCAACAGTTACAGAAAACTCTAGTAAAACTCTTCATTCATATCCATACTCATCCAAAACTCTGCTGTCTGTATCCTATTGCATATTAACTTCTCATTTATCCTGTCATCACCAAGTTCTATTGACTCTCTGTCCCTGACTGGTTCTCTGTCCACTACCGGTTCTCAGTTCCCACTAGCTCCCTGTACCTTAATTCAGTTCAATTTCAAAATCCTCTTCCTTGTTCACTAATTCCTCTGTGGCCTTGCTTTACCCACTTCATCAACCTCCTCCAGCCCTGTATCCCAGCCCACACTGTACACTTCTCTGACTTTGGCTACCATCTGTCATGGCCTCCCTTCACTCCATCATTGGTGGCAGGGCCTTCAGCCATCGTGCCCCTGCGTCCTGAAATTCTTTTCCTAAATCAGTCCGCTTTTCTCGATGTCTCCTCATCTTCACGAGCTTCCTCAAAGCCTGTTGCTTTGACAATGTGTCCAGCCACATCCCATTACTCTTCTCCGCACTCCTGCTTGGTAACTTCCATCTCCCCTTCCCCCATGTAAAATGTCTTAGGATGCTTCGCAATGATAAAGGCACCAAAAAAGTGCAAGTTGTTCACTCAAAACTGTAGACTTACTGCAGATGTAAGTTTGCATTACCTGCTGGGTTATTGTCGCATCCTTACAGGAGTACAGACGCCAATGCCATCAGCTGCAATGCAAATCAGATAGTTATTAAAGGAGATGTTTGATATTTTTGGTGATTGTGTATACTCTGGAGGACGATGCTGTCTATTGTGACTGACAAAGCAACCACGGAGAGCACTTTATGTACTTTTCATTGTAGTTTCTTTCCTCGATGACCATTTCTTTCTTTGTCTAACAGGTGTGATTTGAAATGCCAAAATGGTACCTATGGTGAGAACTGCAACTCAGTCTGCACAGATTGCTTCAATGGAATCTGCCATTTTGCAACTGGAGAATGTATCTGCAACAAAGGTTTCCACGGCCTCTTGTAAGTACTGGAGAGCAGAGGGCAACACTCCATAATGATGCAGTGTGAGCTCAGTGATGTGTAACCACACAAAATATAAACATGTGGTTCACACATACTTATAAACATTCAAAACATTGACATTCCGTCATGAGATACCAACATACGAATGCTCAATTCTGTTTTAGTGGAGGCATTAACCAATTGCATATTGTACATTGGTGTCCCAGGGCTTACTTGTCGGATTGTAGACCGTATGATCACAGCTTCTATTTTATGGAGGGAAAAAGCTTAATATCTTAAAAAATGGGGATTGTGCTATGTTTGTAACTTTCTGGAGATTAAAGGATTGTTCTAGGAACATAGGAAGCGGAGTAGGCCATTCAGCCCCTTGTGCCTGTTCCCCTATTCAATTAGATCATGGCTGATCTGTACCTCAACTCCATCTACTTGCCTTGGTTCTGTTTTCTGTGAACCTATTCTTGATTAAAGGCTTGTTTAAGGCTTCTTCAAGGTAAATTTAGTACCACCCAGTGTAGTACTAAACCATTCCAGACCAAGACGATCCTGGATTCTGTCCCTGGGCTGCATTGAGCTAGATGATCTCAGCTGGACATTAGTAAGGACACTACAATTGGCCTCATCATCCCTGGGTTAGCGAGAGGCAAAATTGACCAAGGTTCCTGATCTTGATCACTATCTAATAGCACCTGCTGGAAAGTGCATGCATGTAGATATTGGGTGCGGACAGGATGGAGCTCAGCTTACTGTTAAAAGTCAGAAATGATAAATGGCCATGTGGAGAGGCATTGGATGAGACAGTGGCCAAGATTTGCACCCACCACTGGTTCTTGTTGCTGACCTAGGTGGATTTTCCTAATTGAAACAATGCTGGGCGGTTCCCAGTAAGATTTCTGGCTGTGGTATTTGTGAGAGGTAGGGTTACCAACTCTGGTTGGACGTATTCCTGGAGGTTTTATCACATGACCTCCTGCCTCCAACCGCCTCACCCTGTCAAACAGCCTATTTTCCCCATCTCCAATATTTTTTTATACTTAATAAAGGAAAGTGTTCAAAGAAAATGAAAAAAAAAACCTCATTTTTTTTAATGCCCCTATGATTTTTCTCCTGGGTTGCTCACGGCAGTGTCCAGGAGATTAGCCTTCAATTCCTGGAGAATCCAAGGCAATCTGGAGGGTTGGCGACCCTAGTGGGAGGGAGGAATGTTGCTGCTATAGGCCTCAGACACCTGCAGTAGTGAAATGTGGCCAGTGGCCCTCCGGGGTAACGGAAGAAATTTAACTCAATATCTTCAAGAGAGGATGAAGAGACAAAGTAATTTAAATGAAAGTTTTGAGATTGACGTAGCAATGCTATAAGATCGTTGCTGGTCCATGCCTTAATGTGACATTGAACACTTAAATTGGTTGGTGAGTAAATCACAGATTTGCAGATATTTGAGAAAGCTGGACAAAACTTGTTCACACTGAATAATATTAGCCTTAAAGTGGCCTGGGTACACATGCTATAGATGACGGGGTTGGGAGTAAAGTATTTCCAGATGTTGGCCTGCTAGTTTCATAAATGAAAGGTTTACTGAGGACTAACAGTTGAAACAGCAGCAAGTCGAAAGCAACAGCCATTTGAATAATTTCACAATATGAGGCCCGATAACTCGTCCTGGTTTTCCAGATAAGACTCATATTGTTTTTTAGACCTCGTCTTTTTTTGGCTCTTTGTATCTGGCGTTGGCTTCTGTGCTTTTACTTAACTTGTATAACCTCTCCTGGGATCTGAGGTCATTTTCAAATGGGCCTCATCTGCCTCTGTGCCTGTATATAACGCAGAATAGATGTCAGTGTAGCACAGTGAAACCTGCTGCTACATCATGCATTCCCACATTCCTGGCCTCTCAGAGGCCCAGCAGAGTCTTAGCAGCCAGCAGTACCAGGCCGCTGAGTGGCTGATGTGGGGCCCACCTTGGGAGTCCAGGCCCCTGGAACCCCAAAGAGAAGGTTCCGTTTTAAAAAAGAATCTTAGGTGGGAGGTGGCACGGGTGTTTCCAGGGAGGAACCCAGCACCACCCCCACCCCCCTTTCTCCCTTACCTGGCAACACGGTCTTCAGCTAGGCTTTCCAGCCTACCTAGCATGGCGGGCACCATAGTTACACTCCTGGTGATGTGGGCAACCTCCATAGGAATGCAAATTAAGGAGCCTCCCTCTGACCCCGGAAAGTTCACCCAGGTGAGTTCACCCACTGACATCTATTGTGGGTACAAACCTGGTGTAAGTGTAGAGATCAGTGCCTTCAGCTTTTCAGCCCCAGTCACTGAAAAATGTGTGTTTGAGACAGTGTAGCACCGCCCAGTGAACAGCTTTGAAGACACCGCTAGCAAGGTAATGGAGTGAAGCTCTTAATTTAGCACAAGGTTCAGGAGCTTTGCTCTTACATGAACTCTTGGAGTATTTGTCTGCTTTCTGATCAGGGGGTGTAGACCTCGGCAGAGGTGACTTTGTTCATTAGATCCGTCTGCACAGTTGTGACTTGTTGTTCACTTCAGAGCTACAGGAAGAGCCTGTGCATTAAAAGTCTCAGTGAGCAGTAAGTCTTTCCTGGGGTAGTGCCTGGACCTGTTCCCATCCTGTAGTAAATGAGAATCTTATTTAGTGGCTGATACACAAGGGACTACTGAGTACAACCACAGAATAACAATCAGCGTTTTACACTGATTCAGGATTAGCTCAGAGCTCCAGTCTGTTCGGCCTGAGGAAGTAGCTGCTGATCATTTCCTGCCCATGAGCCTCTGGGACAGATGTGAGCAGAGGTTGCAGGGGTCAGAGTCGGCTGATATTTATAGCGCTGTGATTTTTCTCTCTCTTTTGCAGGAAGTGCAGCTGTAGATCTGCACAATAACAGTTACTCTGTCTCCCCTTCTGATTCTTCTCCCCCCTCCCCCCCACAATTTTTGCACAGGCCTCCTGTTAGGGCCACAGAGCTTGCCAGCCAAAACCAAGCCCCCCTGCTGATGGGCACTGACTGCACCAGGTCCTTGCGAACTATAAAGGAGGAGGTGGAGCAGGCCTGTTTTTTTTACTTTTTGAAAATGGCTCCATCTTTCTCCACAGTATCTGAAGATGTTCACTCCTGCAGGGTTTGGTTATATGGGTGACAGCATCCACTGGTATCTCCCCCAACTGCCCATTCTTCTTGCGAACCTTGACAATGAGTTTCAGTAGGCTATTTAAAAGTGGAGGGCACCACAGCTAAACCTGATGCTGTCCTCATCCCAGATCTATGCAGTAATCTCCTGTAGGCATCGCTGGATAGTAAACAGGAGAGGAACCTGGGCTGATTCGTTCCCCCCTCCTATTATAAGGGCAACAAGGCTAGCTGACATTGTCAATGGATCCCTTTCCTCAGGCACCATCCTGCTCACCTTTAAAGCTAGCTTCATCACAACCCGCCTCAGAAAAACCCACCCTTGACCTTTCTGTCCTCTCCAACTACTGCTTATTTTCAACCTCCCTTTCCTCATTATGGTCCCTGAATGTGACATCACCTCCCAGCTATATGCCCATTTCTCCTACAATTCTCTGTTTGATTTCCTCCAGTCTGGCTTCAGTCTTTTTCACAGCACCAAAATAATCCTAAGCAAATTCATGAATGGCACCCTCTGTGACCATGACCATGGTGCATTATCCCTTCGTATCCTCCTCCAACTTTCTGCATGTTTTGATATGGTTGACCGCACCATTCTCCTCCAATATCTCCCCTCTGTCATTGAGTTCCATGGGATTGCCCTTCTCTGGCTCCATTGCTACCTATCCACATGCAGCCAAAGCATCTCACATAATGGTTTCTCTCCCCTCCCATGCACAGTCACCCCCAGGGTCCCATGAGGGTTCATCTTTAGCTCTCTCCTTTTTACCTTTCTATACGCTACCTACACGGGGACATTGTCCATGGACAGGTGGTCAGCTTCCACATTTACACTGATACCCAGATCTACCTCTCCACCACTTCTCTTGGACCTTTGACTACCTCTGTTTTGTCAGACTGTTTATCTAAGTCATGGAAGAATCGCAACTTCCTGCAACTCAACATTGGGAAGACTGAAACCATTACCTTCTGCCCTGCTACAAACCTTACTCCATTGACATCAAATTTGTTTCCCTCCCTGGTGACATTCGAAGGCTTAAACAGGCCATTTGCAATATCAGTGTCCTTGAGCTTTAAACCTCACACCTCGTCCATCACCAAGACTACTTACTTCTACCTCTCCAATATCTCCTGCCTTCACCCATACCTCAACCTCTCCAATGCAGAAATCCTTAGGCATGCTTTTGTCACCTCCAGACTCTACTCCAATGCTCTCTTTGCTGACCTTCCATCTTGCACTGTCCATAAACTCCAATTAGTCCATAATTCTGCCACTTATATCCTGTCCTGCAGTAAATCCTGGTCTCGCATTACCCCCTCCTCACTGATAAACTCCAGGATCCCATCCCCTAATGCAATAAATTTTAAATCCTTCAACCAAGCATTCAGTCATTCCTCGTAGTCTCTCCCTTTCTGGCTCAATGTGTATTTGTGAAATACCTCAGGACATTTCATTTATGTTAAGGACGTTCTATAAATGCAAGTTACTGTTGTTGGACAGGCAGGAATGAGTTAATACGTGCTGGCAAGAATAAAGAAAGGCTTACATTTCTACATCGCCTCAGCACATTTCTCAAATTCTCAAAGTGCTTCATATACAGTGGAAAAAAGAAAAAGAAAGAAACAGCAAATGGTGGAAATCTAAAACAAAACAGAAAGTGCAGGAAATACAGTAAACCATGAAGCTGTCGGATTGTCTTAAAAACCCAACTGGTTCACTAATGTCCTTTAGGGAAGAAAACTTGCAGTCCATACCAGGTCTGGCCTATATGTGACTGCAGTTCCGACGTGGTTGACTCTTAACTGCCCTCTGATGTGGCCTAGCAAGCCACTCAGTTGTATCAAATTGCTAGCGGTTCAAGAGGAAGGCCCACCTCCACCTTTTCAGGACAACTAGGAATGGGCAATAAAGGCCGGGCCTTGACAACGGGAATTCATTTTTAAAAAACTCAACATCTGTGAAAAGACGGGTTAATGTTTTGGGTGTAGCCTGATGAAGGAAATTACACTTCAAACTCTATCCTATCTTTCCTCTTTGTAGATGCTGACTGACTTGCTGTGTACTTCCAATATGTTCTTTTTTTGTTTTACATACATTGAAGTGCAGTAAGTGTAATCAAGCACAGCACCCATTTTGAGCACAACAATGTGACAGTTAATCTGTTTTTAGTGGTATTGAATGAGGGACGAATTTTGTCCAGGAGACCAGGAGAACTCCCTGCTGCTCCTCAAATAGTACCATGGGATCTTGATCATCCATCTAAAAATGCAAATGGGCCATCAGTTTCATGTCTCATTTCAAGGGCAAGCGCCTCTAACAATACTGTACTCCCTCAGTACTACACTGGAGAATCAGCCTAGGCTATGATGCCCTGGAGCTGACACTTGAACCTGACATCATGAGTAACACCTTCATACAAGATAGATGCTCAGCATAGGAGCAGGACAAGGATCAAAATGGTTAGAGTGGGGCTAGTATATAGCCCATTTTCTTTACTGCATCCCCGTGCTGTATAGGGTTTATGGCCAGATTGAAGCAGCAAAGCTGGTGTCTGCTCCTCTCCCATTGTTTCCCTCATCTCCTGTACAGAAATCTGTTGGATTTTCTGGTGTTCTTTCCTTTTATTTTGTTTATTCTTTCTTCGGTACGTGATTTATTTAATTTAATGTTCTCCCTGCCTTGTGCACTGCCACTTTCAAGAAATGGCAGCAGTGAATCTGCTGTCCAGCCCTGGTAATGCAGCTCCTAAGCCAGCAGTTCACTGCTTTATGCCCAAAACCTATATTTTCTTGCTCAAGGCCCTCTTTGCTGTAGGCGATCTCCTCAGTCTCAATACGGAACAGGAATAAAATCTTTAGTTGTTACAATTGGACAGAATACACAGAAGGGCTCATTTCTCAGCAGCCCAGTCTATCAGACACTATACCTACCAAAGCTTTAGATAGAGACTTGCTGAAGGCTCAATATGTTGCCAATTTTTGCCCAGTCCAAAACTGTACAGATGCTTGACATTTAAAAAGATGTTGTAAGTATATACAAAAAGATCCAGCCCGCACCTGCACAAAGCATTAATGTTAGTGTAGCAGTCACAAAACAAATGTTTCTGTCCAATTTTCAATGCTCAAAAATAATCAGCAACCATCCCTGATACTGGAGTGTTGTGTTCAAAGCCAGACAGGTGGTCATCTTACTGCTTGATGTGTGTGAGTTTGGGTGGGTATGCATGTGAATATAAGTCTTTATTTGAGAGAAAGAGCAGGGGATGCTCTTCCTGTTGATGTTAGTCATGAGCTATTCATTGCTGCTGGACAGTCAGGTAATTTTATTTAAATTTAGCTTTTCCCATCTCAGTCCAGTGTGAGCATCATCTGCTTTCACTGGCCTTACACCCTGCGACAAAGCACGTGGTCCTGATCTGTATAATGTCTCAGTGGATCCTTTGCCTCCTCCCCTCACCCATAATGAACTCGTGCTTGGAGTTGAACTTTGCGTGCATATAGATAATCTCTGGGTGATGGGCGTGTGGCTATCTGGACCATACATGCATCTGACTGTGAGTTTGTTAGCCATGGTAAGTAGCTGCACTGTACCATCACTGAAATGTCGACCTAGATTATGTGTTGAAGTCCTCGAGTGAGGTTGAACCCATGACCTTCTGGGTCAGAGGCGAGAGCTAAGCTGACACTTAACCTTCATGTCAGATGAGCAGGCCTGAATGCATCAGAGTGACATTTTTCCTTAACCCACACCAGCCATTCCTCCGAGTGAGACTGACAGTTTAGTGCTGAATTAGACATAGTTTAATGCTGGAGAATTAGTGTTTCATGTGGTTTTGCTTAGAGAAGGAGCCACAAGCAGTGCCTGCTATGTTAGAGCTGGCTTGTAGGTATATCTGAAAGTGCTGCAGCGTGGAGTTACCGTGCCAGCACATTGTTCTGCTCTGTGTCTCTGGAGGGTGGTGCTGGGGGGAGGTGGGGGGAGTGGGGGCAGGGTAAACGCTGTGCTCACATGTCTAATTTAGCTTTGGCATAAGAGAACTGTCTGAGTGTTCAAAGAGATTTCGTCCGGATGTTGCGCTGTACAATCCAGCTGGAGTGCTGCCTGAATCCGGCCACTTCCTGCTCTGCTCCTACAGCCTGAGTTGTGATTTTATTTGGTGGGGGGGAAGGATTATATGTTTCTCAGTCACAGACTAAAGTACAAATTCCATGACAGGGCCTTATGGTCAAGGGCCAGTTATGTGGGGATTTGCGAAATGCAAAATGGAAACATTTTCTAGACTCCAGAGAAAAAACCATCTTGATAGGAATTTGTTTTGACACTTTTAACATTAAATGGTTCTGCTGTTTTCGATCACTCCCCCCTGCCTCTCTCCTCCCTCAGCCACATCCTGGAGGCCTGCAACATTCCTTGGCTTCTGAGGAAATTTGCCTTCCAGCCTGATAGATGGAATGATCCCACTGAAGCCTTTCATATAACAATTGGCTACAATTGAATGATTGTGAAGTGTCCACGGTGAGCAGCTGCTGTTGGGCACAGAGTGGAGAGTTATTCGGAGAGTTCGTGGAGAGTGGCCTTGTTGCCTTTGGTCTTGCCAGACAGCGTGCGTAACCCCAGCTAACGACAGATCACCCTGTCCCCTCAGCGGTGCCCTGAAAAACGATTGCCGCTTGTGAATTTTATTTGTGTTAACGGAATGTGCTGCAGGGCCTTTTGAGGGGCCTGGGATGGGAATGGGACTATTGGCGTGATCATGCCTCAGAGTGTGCCATGTGCAGGCCGTGTCGACGCATGTCAGAGGCACCAGGCAAAAGTGGGAAAGTCAGGGAAGGAAAGGGAGGCGGAGTTTGCAATACCAACTGGAGAGTTGCTTTCTGAAAAGGTGAATTAGGGATTTAGTTTAGAGCTGTTACTGGACAGTGAGGGTAACTTCCATCTTTTGGATAAGACGTTAAAGGGAGGCCCTGTCTGCCCGCTCAGGTGGACGTAAAAGATGCCATGGCACTGTTTCAAAGAAGAGCCCAGGAGGTCTCCCCCCTTAAACCTTTTTAGAAGGATATGCTGATAGGGTTAAATGAAGAGGGGAGGGAGGAGGCTCATTTGTCGCATAAACACCGGCACAGACCAGTTGGGCCGAATGGCCTGTTTCTCTACTGTAAATTCTGTGTAATTCTATGTAGATTTGACTTTGTGAGATAGTGTAAAATGGGTGAGAACGAATCGGTCGCCTGTTTTGCATCTCTCCCGATTTTTATTTCAGGAGAGATGTAAAATGGGCTGCTGACTTACTATCACCTGTTTCACACTATCGCATAAAGTCAAAATCTACCCCCCAGTGTGTCTGAGAACATGCTGCACACAGCACTCAGCACTCAGAGTTACCAATGCCATGCAGCTTATTGCTGTAAACCCAAGGGCATTGAAACTATCCAGAACTTTCACCATCTCCTCACCGTTCCACGATTGGTGGGCTGTAACTGTAGTGTTTGAAATAAGAAGCAAACTTTGATATAGAACAAAATAATCTATTGAATCAGCAAAAAAAAAACGTCAAGCAACAACAACTTACATTTATATGGCGCCTTTAAAGTAGTAAAATGTTCCAAGGCGCTTCACAGGAGCAATTATCAAACAAAATTTAACACCGATTCACATAAGGAGATTTTAGGACAGGTGACCAAAAGCTTGGTCAAAGAGTCAGGTTTTAAGGAGCATCTTAAAGGAAGAGAGAGAGGTAGAGAGGCGGAGAGATTTAGAGAGGGAATTCCAGAGCTTAGGGCCTTGGCAGCTGAAGGCATGACCGCCAATGGCGAGGCAAAGGAAATAGGGGATGCACAAGAGGCCAGAATTGGAGGAGCGCAGAGATCTCGGAGGGTTGCAGGGCTGGAGGAGGACACAGAAATAGGGAGGGGCGAGGCCATGGAGGGATTTGAAAACAAGGATGAGAACAAAGCAATTCTGGGAGAGTGAAGAAAAGCTGATGGAGGTTCTGTGGGAACAATTGAGACATTGACAGAACAAAAAATGAATGTTTAAGTAAGTTTGACCTGCCGGTGTGAGCTGTGTTGGTGCTGAAAGGCTGCTGCTTGAAGATTTTAACAATTGTTATGTTTCTCCAATCTATTTCCCCCACCCCCTTTGCTAGCTGCAACGTGACCTGTCCCTCGGGACACTACGGAGCCAACTGTGCCCACCCCTGCCCCTGCATCGAGGCTGACTGTGATCCTGTCTACGGCACCTGTATTCTGGGTAAGTGAGTCCAGCCATGGCCAGGTTCAGGAAAGCTTTTGGGAAAATTGCTTGTGTTTCAGCAAAGACTCAGCAATGTTGCACCTCTGCACAGGGCGAGGTGGAGGGGGGGGCGGTGGGATGGGGTGGAGAGGGACTGCAATGTCAGTTAGACATTTTAACTATTAATTGATCAAACTTGTGATGAGATTTTTTTTGTAATGAAGTGTGTTTGGAAGAGTTTGAAAGCCACAGTCTTACCTCATTGTTTAAAAATCATCATTGCTGTTATTATTGAAGAAAGTCAAAGTCAACATTTTACTCTTCTATTGTAACCAGACCTCGTATTCACATACTGAGGCTCCAAACAAGACTTAAACCATTTACGAGGCAAATGCACACAGTGTGCTTAGATATTCATGTGCTGCAGAGCAAAGCGAAAACAAAAATATACTTTACATCCCAGGGAACTCACTCAGTGCCTAGTCCTCGGGAGACGGTCAGTACAGTCACTCAGTGCTGAGCCTCCCGAGACAGTCTGTACACTACCACTCAGTGCCTGGTCCTCCTGAGATGGTCAGTACACTGTCACTCAGTGCCTGGTCCTCCTGAGACGGTCAGTACAATGTCACTCAGTGCCTGGTCCTCCTGAGACGGTCAGTACACTGTCACTCAGTGCTGGGCCTCCCGAGACAGTCAGTACACTGTCACTCAGTGCTGGGCCTCCCGAGACAGTCAGTACACTGTCACTCAGTGCTGGGCCTCCCGAGACAGTCAGTACACTGTCACTCAGTGCCTGGTCCTCCTGAGACGGTCAGTACAATGTCACTCAGTGCCTGGTCCTCCTGAGATGGTCAGTACACTGTCACTCAGTGCTGGGCCTCCCGAGACAGTCAGTACACTATCACTCAGTGCCTGGTCCTCCTGAGACGGTCAGTACACGGTCACTCAGTGCCTGGTCCTCCTGAGCTATGCCAACCTAATGGGAATGGCACTATTCTAAGAGGGCCATCTGGCACGAGGTTTATGGTTTTCTTACAAACCTGGGTGAGAGGTTGAGCTCATCACTGAGTCTCTCGCTCTGCTCATTTCAGTTTACTAATTTCAGAAAAGAATGTATTCATAAATGTTTTCTCCCATTACACATCTCGGCATCCAGTTCCAAAGGTCTTTGTCCAGTACCCCAAATGGCCAAGAACCTAGACAGTGAGTATTGGCAGGATATTTGATCATGGAGATTATCACAGTTGAGGCTCATCCTATTCACACATATGCACTTTCCAGCAGGAGTCAGTGAACAGTGATCAGGAGCATGGACTCTGGTTGATTTTTTTTATCCCTAGTCCAGGGGTACTTAGTCGAGTTGTAGCACCGTAACTGCTCCCCTGGCTGAGATCATCTAACTCAGCACCTGGGACATTCCTGGTCTGTATGGCTTAGGTACGCATTGGATAAACTTGCTGACCCCTGGTGGGGGCTCTTCTATTCATTTTAATTCTCAATCTGACAGGAGGGAGAAGGGCCACTTTAAACCAGACAGCAAGAAGCTTGTATTGTGCCAGCTGGCACTGGACAAAGCTCTGAACATTGTGGCCGAGTTGCAGTGAACCAAGTGCTACTGTATTGCATGGCAGTCAAGGCTTTTGTTGAATGGAACATCTTATAGACCAATCACCCAGAACAAAACAAACAGTGGCAGACAAATAAGTTAAGAGCTTTCCACACTCAACTCTCCCAACATGGAATCTCTACTGAGAATTCAAGAGGAAGGGCTGTCGCATTATTGGAGATGCCGGTGATGGACTGGGGTTGACAATTGTAAACAATTTTACAACACCAAGTTATAGTCCAGCAATTTTATTTTAAATTCACAAGCTTTCGGAGGCTTCCCCCTTCGTCAGGGGAAGCCTCCGAAAGCTTGTGAATTTAAAATAAAATTGCTGGACTATAACTTGGTGTTGTAAAATTGTTTACAATTGTCAACCCCAGTCCATCACCGGCATCTCCACAGCATTATTGGAGGAATTGCAAATGGAGCTGAACATTGTGGAACAATCAGTGAACAGTCCTACTCCTGATCTTACGACAGAGAGAGGGCCATTGATGAAGCAACTGAAAATGGTTGAGCCAAGGATGCTGCCCTGAGGAACTCCTGCATCACAACAGATTAAGGGTTTTTTGTGAATGAAGCTTTTGTCTAAGGTTTACCCAGTTTGGAAGTAGTGGAATCTGTGTATGAGAGAGGAAATCATATTGGAGTCCTGCCAGACTCTATATTTATCTGACCAGATGACCAAGTCGAATAACTCACAGATGACAAGACTGCGAGTCTCTTATGATTGTGAGGAGATTGCTGGAGAAGTTTTGCGCGCTCCTGATATGTTGTCTTTTTGTACTGAGTTTTCTTGGAAAGATTATATAATTTTATTCCTTAATCAGACCAATTTGCTGCTGTTTGACGCCAGCACTCCACTGTCAGTGTTCATCAAGCTAGGACGAGATTAGTATAGGGAGAGTAAGTTGCGAATCACAAGAGATGCCTAAACACCACTCACAGTAATATACTCTGATAAAGCCTAAACCTCTCAGTGCAACAATCTATGATCTACCCCACACTCTCTCACTGTAGTATTCAGATATATTCCACACCCTTTACTGGAACACTCAGATCTATCTCACAACCTGAAAATAACATTCTGATATCCCCTGCACTCCTCATTGTAGCATTCTGATAAACCTTGGACTTCTCACTGTGAAACTCTGATATACCATGTATCCCTCAGTGTAACACTCTGACATATGCCACACCACTCTCTGTAACGTCCCGCACTCCTCAGTGTAACATTCCGATATACCCGCATCTCTCACTGTAACACGCTCATACACCCCACACCTCTCACTGTAACACTCAAGTATACGTCGCACCCCTCACTGTAATATTCCAATATATTCCTCACTGTAACACTCCAATATACCTCGCATCTTTCACTGTAACACTCCAATATACCTCGCACCCTTCACTGGAACACTCCAATATACCTCGCGCCCTTCACTGTAACACTCCAATATACCTCGCGCCCTTCACTGTAACACCCCAATATACCTCGCACCCTTCACTGTAACACCCCAATATACCTCGCACCCTTCACTGTAACACCCCAATATACCTCGCACCCTTCACTGTAACACCCCAATATACCTCGCACCCTTCACTGTAACACCCCAATATACCTCGCACCCTTCACTGTAACACCCCAATATACCTCGCACCCTTCACTGTAACACCCCAATATACCTCGCACCCTTCACTGTAACACCCCAATATACCTCGCACCCTTCACTGGAACACTCCAATATACCTCGCACCCTTCACTGTAACACCCCAATATACCTCGCACCCTTTGCTGTAACAATCCAATATACCTCACATCCTTCAATTTAATAATCCAATATATCCCTCACTGTAACATTCCAATATACCTCACACCCTTCACTGTAACGCTCCAATATATCTCGCACCCTTCACTATAATCAATATATCCCTCACTGTAACGCTCCAATACACCTTGCACCATTCACTGTAACACTCCAGTATACCTCGCACCCCTCACTTTAACACTTCAATATGTCCCTCACTGTAACTATCCAATATATCCCTCACTGTAACACTCCAACATATTCCTCACTGTAACACTCCAATATATCCCTCAATGTAACACTCCAATATATCCCTCACTCTTACACTCCAATATATCCCTCACTGTAACATTCCAATATATCCCTCGCTGTAACTATCCAATATATCCCTCACTGTAACACTCCAACATATCCCTCACTGTAACACTCCAATATATCCCTCACTATAACACTCCAATTTATCCCTTTCTGTAACATTCCAATATATCCCTCACTGTAACACTCCAATATATCCCTCACTCTTACACTCCAATATATCCCTCACTGTAACATTCCAATATATCCCTCACTGTAACAGTCCATTTCTGTGACACTCCAATATATCCCTCACTGTAACACTCCAATATATCCCTTTCTGTAATATTCCAATATATCCCTCACTTTAACACTTCAATATGTCCCTCACTGTAACACTCCAATTTATCCCTCATTGTAACACTTCAATATAACCCCCACTTTAACATTCCAATATACCTCGCACCCTTCACTGTAATCAATACACCCCTCACTGTAACACTCCAATATACCTCGCACCCTTCACCGTAACACTGCAATATACCTCGCACCCTTCACTGTAACACCCCAATATACCTCGCGCCCTTCACTGTAACACCCCAATATACCTCGCACCCTTCGCTGTAACAATCCAACATACCTCACATCCTTCAATTTAATAATCCAATATATCCCTCACTGTAACATTCCAATATACCTCACACCCTTCACTGCAACACTCCAATATACCTCGCACCCTTCACCATAATCAATATATCCCTCACTGTATCACTCCAAAGTACCTCGCACCCTTCACGGTAACACTCCATTATACCTCACACCCTTCACTGTAACGCTCCAATATACCTTGCACCATTCACTGTAACACTCCAGTATACCTCGCACCCTTCACTTTAACACTTCAATATGTCCCTCACTGTAACACTCCAATATATCCCTCAATGTAACACTCCAATATATCCCTCAATGTAACACTCCAATATATCCCTCACTGTAACACTCCAATATATCCCTCACTGTAACACTCCAATATATCCCTCACTGTAACATTCCAATATATCCCTCACTCTTACACTCCAATATATCCCTCACTGTAACATTCCAATATATCCCTCACTGTAACTATCCAATATATCCATCACTGTAACACTCCAACATATTCCTCACTGTAACACTCCAACATATTCCTCACTGTAACACTCCAATATATCCCTCAATGTAACACTCCAATATATCCCTCACTGTAACACTCCAATATATCCCTCACTGTAACACTCCAATATATCCCTCACTGTAACACTCCAATATATTCCTCACTCTAACACTCCAATTTATCCCTTTCTGTCACATTCCAATATATCCCTCACTGTAACACTCCAATATATTCCTCACTCTTACACTCCAATATATCCCTCACTGTAACATTCCAATATATCCCTCACTGTAACTATCCAATATATCCATCACTGTAACACTCCAACATATTACTCACTGTAACACTCCAATATATCCCTCAATGTAACACTCCAATATATCCCTCACTGTAACACTCCAATATATCCCTCACTGTAACACTCCAATATATCCCTCACTGTAACACTCCAATATATTCCTCACTCTAACACTCCAATTTATCCCTTTCTGTCACATTCCAATATATCCCTCACTGTAACACTCCAATATATTCCTCACTCTTACACTCCAATATATCCCTCACTGTAACATTCCAATATATCCCTCACTGTAATATTCCAATATATCCCTCATTGTAACACTTCAATATAACCCTCACTGTAACACTCCAATACATCCCTTACTCTTACACTCCAATACATCCCTCACTGTAGCACTCCAACATATTCCTCACTGTAACACTCCAATATATCCCTCAATGTAACACTCCAATATATTCCTCACTGTAACACTCCAATATATCCCTCAATGTAACACTCCAATATATTCCTCACTGCAACACTCCAATTTATCCCTTTCTGTAACATTTCAATATATCCATCACTGTAACACTCCAATATATCCCTCACTCTTACACTCCAATATATCCCTCACTCTTACACTCCAATATATCCCTCACTGTCACATTCCAATATATCCCTCACTGTAACACTCCAATATATTCCACACTGCAATGCTCCAATATATCCTTTTCTGTAACATTCCAATATATCCCTCACTGTAACACTCCAATATATCCCTCACTGTAACATTCCAATATATCCCTCACTGTAACACTCCAATATATCCCTTTCTGTAATATTCCAATATATCCCTCACTATAACACTCCAATTTATCCCTTTCTGTAACATTCCAATATATCCCTCACTGTAACACTCCAATATGTCCCTCACTCTTACACTCCAATATATCCCTCACTGTAACATTCCAATATATCCCTCACTGTAACACTCCAATATATCCCTCACTGTAACACTCCATTTCTGTGACACTCCAATATATCCTTCACTGTAACACTAATATATTCCTCACTGTAACACTCCAATATATCCCTCACTGTAACATTCCAATTTATCCCTTTCTGTAATATTCCAATATATCCCTCACTTTAACACTTCAATATGTCCCTCACTGTAACACTCCAATATATCCCTCATTGTAACACTTCAATATAACCCTCACTGTAACACTCCAATACATCCCTCACTGTAACACTCCAATACATCCCTCACCGTAGCACTCCAACATATTCCTCACTGTAACACTCCAATATATCCCTCAATGTAACTCTCTAATATATTCCTCACTGTAACACTCCAATATATCCCTCAATGTAACACTCCAATATATTCCTCACTGTAACACTCCAATTTATCCCTTTCTGTAACATTCCAATATATCCATCACTGTAACACTCCAATATATCCCTCACTCTTACACTCCAATATATCCCTCACTCTTACACTCCAATATATCCCTCACTCTTACACTCCAATATATCCCTCACTCTTACACTCCAATATATCCCTCACTGTAACATTCCAATATATCCCTCACTGTAACAGTCCAATATATCCCTCACTGTAACACTCCATTTCTGTGACACTCCAATATATCCCTCACTGTAACACTCCACTATATCCCTCATTGTAACACTTCAATATAACCCTCACTGTAACACTCCAATACATCCCTCACTGTAACACTCCAATATATCCCTCACTGTAACATTCCAATATATTCCTCACTCTAACACTCCAATTTATCCCTTTCTGTCACATTCCAATATATCCCTCACTGTAACACTCCAATATATTCCTCACTCTTACACTCCAATATATCCCTCACTGTAACATTCCAATATATCCCTCACTGTAATACTCCAATATATCCCTCATTGTAACACTTCAATATAACCCTCACTGTAACACTCCAATACATCCCTCACTCTTACACTCCAATACATCCCTCACTGTAGCACTCCAACATATTCCTCACTGTAACACTCCAATATATCCCTCAATGTAACACTCCAATATATTCCTCACTGTAACACTCCAATATATCCCTCAATGTAACACTCCAATATATTCCTCACTGCAACACTCCAATTTATCCCTTTCTGTAACATTTCAATATATCCATCACTGTAACACTCCAATATATCCCTCACTCTTACACTCCAATATATCCCTCACTCTTACACTCCAATATATCCCTCACTGTCACATTCCAATATATCCCTCACTGTAACACTCCAATATATTCCACACTGCAATGCTCCAATATATCCTTTTCTGTAACATTCCAATATATCCCTCACTGTAACACTCCAATATATCCCTCACTGTAACATTCCAATATATCCCTCACTGTAACACTCCAATATATCCCTTTCTGTAATATTCCAATATATCCCTCACTATAACACTCCAATTTATCCCTTTCTGTAACATTCCAATATATCCCTCACTGTAACACTCCAATATGTCCCTCACTCTTACACTCCAATATATCCCTCACTGTAACATTCCAATATATCCCTCACTGTAACACTCCAATATATCCCTCACTGTAACACTCCATTTCTGTGACACTCCAATATATCCTTCACTGTAACACTAATATATTCCTCACTGTAACACTCCAATATATCCCTCACTGTAACATTCCAATTTATCCCTTTCTGTAATATTCCAATATATCCCTCACTTTAACACTTCAATATGTCCCTCACTGTAACACTCCAATATATCCCTCATTGTAACACTTCAATATAACCCTCACTGTAACACTCCAATACATCCCTCACTGTAACACTCCAATACATCCCTCACCGTAGCACTCCAACATATTCCTCACTGTAACACTCCAATATATCCCTCAATGTAACTCTCTAATATATTCCTCACTGTAACACTCCAATATATCCCTCAATGTAACACTCCAATATATTCCTCACTGTAACACTCCAATTTATCCCTTTCTGTAACATTCCAATATATCCATCACTGTAACACTCCAATATATCCCTCACTCTTACACTCCAATATATCCCTCACTCTTACACTCCAATATATCCCTCACTGTCACATTCCAATATATCCCTCACTGTAACACTCCAATATATTCCACACTGCAATGCTCCAATATATCCTTTTCTGTAACATTCCAATATATCCCTCACTGTAACACTCCAATATATCCCTCACTGTAACATTCCAATATATCCCTCACTGTAACACTCCAATATATCCCTTTCTGTAATATTCCAATATATCCCTCACTATAACACTCCAATTTATCCCTTTCTGTAACATTCCAATATATCCCTCACTGTAACACTCCAATATGTCCCTCACTCTTACACTCCAATATATCCCTCACTGTAACATTCCAATATATCCCTCACTGTAACACTCCAATATATCCCTCACTGTAACACTCCATTTCTGTGACACTCCAATATATCCTTCACTGTAACACTAATATATTCCTCACTGTAACACTCCAATATATCCCTCACTGTAACATTCCAATTTATCCCTTTCTGTAATATTCCAATATATCCCTCACTTTAACACTTCAATATGTCCCTCACTGTAACACTCCAATATATCCCTCATTGTAACACTTCAATATAACCCTCACTGTAACACTCCAATACATCCCTCACTGTAACACTCCAATACATCCCTCACCGTAGCACTCCAACATATTCCTCACTGTAACACTCCAATATATCCCTCAATGTAACTCTCTAATATATTCCTCACTGTAACACTCCAATATATCCCTCAATGTAACACTCCAATATATTCCTCACTGTAACACTCCAATTTATCCCTTTCTGTAACATTCCAATATATCCATCACTGTAACACTCCAATATATCCCTCACTCTTACACTCCAATATATCCCTCACTCTTACACTCCAATATATCCCTCACTCTTACACTCCAATATATCCCTCACTCTTACACTCCAATATATCCCTCACTGTAACATTCCAATATATCCCTCACTGTAACAGTCCAATATATCCCTCACTGTAACACTCCATTTCTGTGACACTCCAATATATCCCTCACTGTAACACTCCACTATATCCCTCACTGTAACATTCCAATATACCTATCACTGTAACACTCCAATATATTCCTCACTGTAATGCTCCAATATATCCTTTTCTGTAACATTCCAATATATCCCTCACTGTAACACTCCATTTCTGTGACACTCCAATATATCCCTCACTGTAACACTCCATCTCTGTGACACTCCAATATATCCCTCACTGTAACATTCCAATATATCCCTCACTGTAACACTCCAATATATCCCTTTCTGTAACACTCCAATATATCCCTTTCTGTGACACTCCAATATATCCCTCACTGTAACACTCCAATATATCCCTCACTGTAACATTCCAATATATCCCTCACTGTAACACTCCAATATATCCCTTTCTGTAACACTCCAATATATCCCTTTCTGTGACACTCCAATATATCCCTCACTGTAACATTCCAATATATCCCTCACTGTAACATTCCAATATATCCCTCACTGTAACACTCCAATATATCCCTCACTGTAACACTCCATCTCTGTGACACTCCAATATATCCCTCACTGTAACATTCCAATATATCCCTCACTGTAACACTCCAATATATCCCTTTCTGTGACACTCCAATATATCCCTTTCTGTGACACTCCAATATATCCCTCACTGTAACATTCCAATATATCCCTCACTGTAACATTCCAATATATCCCTCACTGTAACACTCCATCTCTGTGACACTCCAATATATCCCTCACTGTAACATTCCAATATGTCCCACTCTGTAACACTCCAATATTCCCCCAGCAATATGCTGATATATCCTGCTTAGTCTACGGTGTGTGGGTTTTGGTTGGTACCAGGCTGCTCACGCTTGTTTCCCCTCTATACACAGGTTCCAACGGGCGAGTAGGTGTGATCGCGGCTGGGGCTCTGGTTTTGTTCCTGCTGCTCCTGCTCCTGCTGTTCTTGTGCTGTTACTGTCTCTGTCACAAGAAGAATCTGGAGAACGAGTGAGTATTCCACTACACAGGGATAGATTCTCAGCCAAACATACTTTGTATGACTGAGAACTCACAACTGATTTCAATCAACATTTTTCAAAAGGAGATATGAGTAATGCTGTGGATCAGACAGTTCTGGCTTGCCGCCTCTATTCTGGGGTTAGAAACCAGCGCAGACTGATGCGATGAATATCTTCTCCGTCTGCCGCCTCAAAGGGTCCTATGAGAAATGGCGTAGGCAGTCAGCTTCTAGTTTGTTGCTTTTGAAGTGAACTCCCATTTCCCTCTCTGCCCCAGGGTCACTCACTCTGATACACAGTCAGGAACACTTGCCCTGGGGACTGAGTCATGTGACATCGCATTGGTTCATATCAAATTTGTGAATGGGAATATGTTAACTAACTAACTGCTCCCTGCAGGTATAATTGGGTTAACTTACTCAGCATTACCTCTTGCGAGCGACTGACTCAATGCTGCCCCTTATAGGTAAAACTGGGTTAACTCAATCAGCACAGCTCCCTGTGGGTATGGCGAGGTTAACTCATTCAACATTGTCCCCTGCGGGAGTGAACAGGTTAACTCACACAGAACTGCCTCACATCAGTATGTTGTGGGTGAACTCACACAGAACTGCTCCCTGCACATGTCAATGAGTTGACTCACTCAGGACTGCCCCTGTGGGTCTGAGCAAGTTAAGTCACGCAGGACTGCTCCCTATATGTGAGAGTGGGTTAACTCACTCAGCACTGCTCCTGAATGATAAATACAGATGAGGAAGTTGATTTAGTCCAACTTAGCTCACCTTTCCAAAAAGGCCCCAGAACCTCCTTCCCCAATTCACGGCAGAGTGGGGTGCGATATTTTTCAAACTGACCACAATCGTTCTTCCAGTCCCGTACTATTCCATGTTGTTATGTAAATCATATCAGATGCACCCCAGACAGTAAGCTGTCTCCATGCCAAGGACACATGAACTGTAAGCTGAGTTATTCTGTTTCATGCCGAGCTGATATGACTAACTTAATGCTCCTCTTTTGGCTCCCCTCCTCTTGTCTAAAGGTGGAATTTTATTTACAAACTATTTTTGAACCGAGACATTAGAATTCAAATTTGTCTCAACTCTGTGGGACTTAGAAAGGTAGAAAGGTTACAGCATGGAAGGAGGCCATTTGGCCCATCGAGTTTGCGCCGGCTGCATGCAAGAGCAATCCAGCTAGTTCCACTCCCCCACCCTATTCCCCTGGGCCTTGCAAATTTTTTCTTTTTAAGTACTTATCCAGTTCCCTTTTGAAGGCCGCGATTGAATCTGCCTCCACCACCCCCTCAAGCAGTGCATTCCAGATCCTAACCACTCACTGTGTAAAAAAGCTTTTCCTCATGTCACCTTTGGATCTTTTGCCAATCACTTTAAATCTATGTCCTCTGGTGCTTGACCCTGCCACTAATGGGAACAGTTTCTCTTTATCTACTCTGTCTCGACCCTTCATGATTTTGAATACCTCTATCAAATCTCCTCTGTTCCAAGGAGAACAACCCCAGCTTCTCCTGTCTATCCACGCAGCTAAAGTCCCTCATCCCTGAAATCATTCCAGTAAATCTCTTCTGCATCCTATCTAAGGCCTTCACATCTGTCCCGGGTTAGCGTTTCTAAAAGCTTCTCCACCACCAAGGTTAAACTGACTGGCCTGTAGTTACCGGGTTTATTCTTGCAACCCTTTATGAACAAGGGTGTAACATTTGCAATTCTCCAGTCCTCTGGCACCACCCCCATATCTAAGGATGTTTGGAAGATTATGGGCAGCACCTCTGCAATTTCCACCCTTACTTTCTTCAGCAACCTAGTTTGCATTCCATCCGGACCGGGTGACTTATCTACTTTAAGTACAGCTAGCCTTTCTAGTACCTCCTCTTGATCAATTTTTAGCCCATCCAGTATGTCAACCCAAAGATGTTTTATAAATACATAAAGAGCAAGAGGATATCTAAGGAAAGAGTAGGGCCTATTGGAGACCAAAAAGGTAATCCACGCATGGAGACGGAAGACGTGGGTATGGTTCTCAATGAATACTTCTTCAGGGAGTGAGTCCATAGATCCGTACAGGAACGTGATACTGTCCAGTTTACGATGGAGCATTTTTGATAATTAGATATATTGTGGCATGTTGGAAGTGACTTTCAGTATGGAGTCACTGGTCAAACGCATTCGTGCAAGGCATCAGAAGACGTTTAACAAGAAAAAGCAAGAGCAGGCATACTATTGAACGTGTTGAGTTTACACGTGTTTGGTTTACACGTTTTGAATGAACACATGTCAAGTTTCTAATATTCCCTCCCATGCAGCATCTAATCAGGCACCATGGGCAATTACTATCACCCTCTCTTATATTTAAGGGTCTCCATGCAATTTGTAATGTCCCGTCATGTTATTTTGCCATGTCACTATAGTGCAGTCCTGTCTCAGTCGGTAATACCTGACAACAATCCAACTCCATCTTCTCTAGAACAGGTGAATTTGACTAGTTGCTCTCATAAATAAACAGCGAGGCATTGTGTCATTTCTCAGAGAAAGAAGCTAAGTTTCCAAGTGAAGACACTGTGGGTGGATTTTGACTTTGACAAATTCGCCATTACCTGTAAAACAGGTGATGACAAATTGGCAGCCCATTTTGCATCTCTCACGATTTTTATTTCCATTGCCTTCCTGTCTGTTATTGTTCCTTCTGTTGACAGACTGGATGCAGGGAGGATGTTTCCTCTGGCTGAGGGGTACAGAACGAGAGGTCACAGTCTCAGGATATGGGGTAGGACATTTAGGACTGAGATGAGGAGAAATTTCTTCATTCAGAGAGTGGTGAACCTGTGGAATTCTCTACCACAGAAGGCTGTGGAGGCCAAGTCACTGAATATATTTTAGAAGGAGCTGGATAGATTTCTAGACACAAAAGGCATCAAGAGGTATAGGGAGAGAGCGGGAATATGGTATTGAAATAGAGGATCAGCCATGATCATATTGAATGGCAGAGCAGGCTCGAGGGGCCGAATGGCCTACTCCTGCTCCTATTTTCTGTTTCTATGTTTGTGAAGGCCCAATATTTCCAATGCCACTTAAGAGTTATCTTTATTGAATGTTATTAGCAGCAGCAGATTCATAAAACAAGCGTCGTCCGGAGTATAATTTGAGATGAACCTTTGGGACATCTGTCACTAGGACCTTGTAGGAGGTTTGCAGACTAGAAGTGCCATCCATCTAACATTCTTTGCTTTATCTCATGCCAGTTCCAATCAAGTCATCGCTGTCAGAGGCAAGCAGGCACGGAGACGCTTGCGTGGCACCTTCAGCCAGATCAGCACCAAGCTGCCCAGAATTCCCATCAAGCGCCAGAAATTCCCAAAGGTTGTGGGTGAGTAGAAATTCTTTGCAAAATTAAAAATGTTTAATTTGCACAAATGGATATTTTATTAGAGGCAAAAAAAACTAGAAATTCTGGAAAGTTGAACAGAAAATCTTCGGGGTACGTAGAAGAAAAAATAGATTAAAGTGAAAAGGATGGACATTTCTTTGAGGCCTGATGAAGGGTCTGTATCCACAATGTTCATCTGTCTTCTCTTTCAGATGCTGGCTAACCTGCTGTATAGTTTATGTTTTCTTAAAACATTGTGGAGGAAGGTTCCCTTTACATAACATTTATAAAGAACAGGTTTACAATTTCACTACACACACACAGGAACTCTTCTCCGTTTGTTATTTCAGTAAAGAAAGTTCTCAGAAGAGTGAGATTTTTCTCTTAACAAACAGTGGGGGTGCCGTTCCTCTTTCATTCTTTCCAGAGGCTCTTATATCACTCCGAAGGAATATTCTGGTCCTGAGATCTTTTTCTTTTGGCTGATTCACTTGCCTCACATATTCTGATGCCTGGTGTTGTGTTGTCTAAACCTCCACACCTGTATTGTTATTCCCATCTCTAAGTTTTATTCCCATTGCAATCACTTTAACCAATGGTATTGCATTTGGACCAAGAGCTGCCCTATTAATGGACAAACCAGAGATTGGCTCTACTTCCCTTACATTTTTCAAACGCAGCAGATTCAGGCTGCTTAGAATCTGTTCCAATTCTAAGCAGCCTGCTTTCTGTTACATAACACAAGGTTATTTTATTGGAAACTGCCGTGTTAAATATTTTAAACCTAAACCCTCTTGGGAACTGAATTTAAATTAAATATTCCGACAGCTTTCTGTAAACATTCAAAACTGCATATTATGTAAATCAAATCAATCCTTGAAAAATGTAATAACTGTCGGCATCATCCCGGTGTAAGTACTGACCCTGCATGTAAACTCTGCTTGCATTAGCCGGGAGTGTTCCCAACAACAACAACGTCCATTTTTATAGTGCCCTTAATGTTGAAAAACATCCCAAGCCACTTCTCAGAGAGTATTCACTTGCCACAGTATCGTTCAGTGTCATTTAGACATGATGGGGTAGAAATGAGTCCGGACCCTTTTTCGGGCCGCTGACGATTCCTGAGCAGGGCAGGCTTCAACCCCTCCCCTGCTCATCAGAGTCAAATTTCTAAAATGGATCCTCAACTGGCATTAGGCTCCTCATTTACATGTTCAAGGAGCCCAATGCCTGTTTTAGGCATCCAACCGGGACACCTAAAATATGACTCCCACGAATTTAACAGTGGGACCAACGCCAGCGCAGGTTGGCCGTCCAACTGCTCAATTGGAATGATTTGCACCCACTTAATGCCCAAAATACTAATTTCTACCCCAATAAGTTCTGCCAGCCCTGTACTATACTCTGCTCACTAGATGTCGGAGTGGGTCTTCCAGTCCTGTGCCTTGGGATGGTGTGCTGTCTTACTGCTCCTTTATAAATTTCCCCTGCAGGACTTTGCTCTTACTCCTTGCTACCTGATGGAATTTCCTTCAACTCAACATCGGCAAGACTGAAGCCACTGTGTTTGTCTCTCACTTAAAACTATGCACATTGGACCCTAACTCCAGCTCAGTGTTCTGTTTGACTCTGTGATGACCTTCAAACCCCATATCTTTGCCACTATGAAGATTACATATCGCTACCTCGGCAACATCACCCACCTTAGCTCCTGCCTCACTACCACTGATGCTGAAATGCGTATCTACTCCTTTGTCACGTCCAGATTAAATTACTCCAATATTCTTCTTGCTGGGCTCCTCAGTTCTGTCTTTTATAGATTGCAACATTTCCTAAACTTTGTCACCTGTGTCCTATTCCACATTAATTCCAATCCCTTCTGCATTGTCTCCCCACCTATGCCATCAGTTTCAAAATCCTTTTCCTCATTTACAAATCCTTCAATGGCCTCACCCTTTCCTTACTTCATGTTTCTATTCGTGCCCTCTACTCTTCTGATTCTGGCGTCCTTTACAATCCACCCTCTACTTTTGGCTGTAGAGACGGCAGCTGCTTTGGCCTGGCACTCTGGAACATTCTGTCAAAGCCTCCCCTCCTTGTGACCTCTCTCCCCTCCATCATAAGTCTCCTGAAAACCTAGCTCTTTGATTCCACTTTCAATCACTGCCTCTAAATCTTCTTCCTCCATTTATCGGCTTTCAGCCATTTTTGCCCCTGTGAGGTGTTTGGAAGTGTTACATTTAAAGGCATTATATAAAAGAAAGCTGTTTGGTTGTTGTGTTAGAATAAATACTTAACTACATCATGGCTTAGGCAATAACTGCCAAATAGATCTATTTAATAGCAAATGGATAAGTGAACAGGAACAATAAAACACTGTGCAATGACACATTTAATTTGCAGTAATTACAAGTTCCATGATTATTAACTTTTATGTGACAATTTGTTTCTCTGATAGTTTCAATGGATTGCTCCCAACTTTGAACAAGAAAGGCTGAAAAATACTTTTAAAAAGATAATTGGGACAAAACAAATTGAAATATGTATTTCATAATCTCAAAAAGGATTGTCAATCAAACATGTATATAAAAATAGACCCACAAGATGTTTGTATTTGAATTAAATGGTTTGGTCCTCCCTCAGACACTTGAGCCAGAGAATAATGTCTGTTTATGCATCAAAATAAGCTAGGCTACGTTCTGTGAAGGTGACAGAGAGAAAAGAAACCAATACTGTAATATTTGTCACAGCTGTATCTGTTTGTAATCGACAGCTCGATCGGTTTCTTTTCCTATGCTTTAGGCAAGACCAGAAAGACAGTCAATTTCCTAGAATGCAGTAGCTATTTTAAGAGCGGTATGTCTCTTAAAAGAACATGTTTTTCAAGCCACGTATTGTAGTGCGCAGAGAAGACCCATAAACAATGGACAAAATGACTCCATTTTTGTCACAGACAAACAGAGATTTGTATTTATATAGTGACTTTAACATAGAAAAATGTTTCAAGGCACTCTTCAGAGGCGTAACCAGAAATAAATGGATGCTAGGCCAAAGAAGAAGATACTCGGAAGGGTGACCTAAAGTTTGGTCAAAGACGTAGTTTTCAGGATGGTGTTAAAGGAGAAGAGGGTGATGGAGTAGCAGAGTAACCCAAACAGGACTGGTCATCACCAACATAACCCAGGAATTGGCCAGCACCAATTTAACCCAGGAATTGGCCATCACCAACTTAGTTACCAATCATCAGGCCTATTAGGGAGCTGTTTCCCCACCAATAACTTTATTGCTGTGTCTGCCCCATCATTAGTAGCTCTGAAGCTCCTGTTAGTCTCTGTGCTAACTGAGAGTCAGTGCTTGGCTTCATCTCAGCAGCCTGGCAGCTTGCCTGAAATATTATTTTCTTTCCTGCACCAGTTGGTGTGTATTAAAGAGGTAGATGTGGAGGCCACGATTAGCACAGATCAACCATAATCACCCACAGCTGCTACTGCAGCTAATGAAATAACCACATCAAAGCTGAACTCCACTAAAACTCCAAAGGTTAGGAATTCTTCACATGTTCCTGAGCAATCGCCATGGTATTACATCCATGTTAGTAAACAGTTTAGTTAGCGTCCCGCTACTTCGCAATGCGAGGCGCCCTTTAGTTAGTCAGCATGAGGATGGCACAAAGTACATGAGGCTCTGCAGGAACTAAAGACTGAAAATGGGGGCGGTTGTGGGGTGGATTTCGTCCTGATCACATGTTCATGCTGTCAGAGAGATCATTTTCAAGTGGTTTTTATATGAAACAGGAATGCTCATTAAACCTGGTACTGACGGCAGGTCACATGTCGACAATATTTTACCCTCAGCCTACAGCCATTATCCATCACAGGAGGAAAGGATCAAGAATGGCAGGCACAGACATAGCAAAATCAGAGCAGGAGGTAGAAGTCCCACCTGATAGTCACAGAGCAATAGGTCTGCACTAACTGACCCCATAATAATGCAGTCTGTCACTGTTTCACTGACTGGTCTGTTGAAATGCTGGATAATATTCTGTGAGGCTGCACAGTGTTCCATGGGAATGATGATCATCAAAGTGTGCAAAATATTAATTAACATAGATAGATAGGGTAAACCTGGAAACTAAGCCAGAAAATTAGGACCAAAGAGTATAAATTTAAAACAGATCTTAGGAGGAACTTTACGGAAAGTGTGCTAAATGTTTGGAATAATCTGCTAGGCGGGGTATTAGAGGCTAAAATGTTAGGGATGTTTACAATGGGGTAGGGTTTGGTTTTGGGTGTTATTACATGAGTCAATGCTATATTCTCTAGGCTGTCATGTTACTGTCATGTCATTGAATGGTGAGTGGGTGACTGTGATGTGCAGGTGTTTTTAAGGCTGGATTCACCACTCCCTTTACTAAATCTGTGATTTTTCTTTTAGTGGCCCATCATGACATGGAAAACACTTTAAACTGTAGCTTCATTGAGCCCTCATCTATGATGGATCAGCCATCTCCATCTTGGTCTTCCCACGGCTCTTTTTCCTCTTTCGATACAGCAGACGATGGCCCCGTATACTGCGTACCTCATGAGGGTGAGTACAGAGCAGTCAATGGTTTCATACCGTCGTACAACTCCAGTTTATAGTTACCCTCCTCCATTTCTGAGGTAACCAGTTGTGCACTTGAACGAAATGGGAGAGTAAAGATCCTTGTTAACAATTGAGTGAAGAGTAGGGGTTCTTGTTACCAGTCATGGAGAGTAAGGATCCTTACTGCCATTCGCATTCATGGTAGGAGTCCTTGTTACAGACTGAGTAGCAATTAGGCATCCTTATTGCCAACTAACTGGATAGTAGCAGTGCTTCTCTCTCATCAGACGGAGGTAAAAGTATCTCATGTGTCCTTTGCACGATGAGGAATTTATATAAACATTTTGAGGGGGGTGGGGGGGTATGAGGACTGTTAGTCTTTGTTCAGAAATCCTCCTTCTCTGATTGTTGCTGACATTAACACAGCTTCTCTGGGGTTTTTGGTGTGCAGTGTACGGAATTCCACTGTGCGGTTCAAACATTCTCACATTAAGCTTTTGATTTTACAGAGAGTATTCTGGAGCACAGTGCTCGGGAGAAGGTGAACCTGGTGGAAAAGCTAGCTCCTCCAATCAGTGAAGAGGATGCCGGGGAGTACACGTGTCTGAAAGGTGATCCCAACGATACTCTCTTACTTAAATTATCAGACAGTGAAGCCTCTAGTAACGGCTCAGGCTCAACCAGCAGAGCTGTGTATGCAAAAGTAGCACGACTGTCGAAGCAGTCCAAAGATAGTGATATCAGTGTAAACACCAACAGCAGCAAAAACACGTACACGAGTGGCAAGCACCCCTCACCCGAGAGGACCAAACCTCCCCCACCTGACCCTTCAACCAAGCCCAAATTATCTTGGATTCATGGCAAATTCAACACCAGTCAATCAAACGCTTCGTCAGCTACAAGATCACCATCGCTGGATAAAGCAGCTAATCAAATAGAGGGCCATCAGGGGACAGCCAACAATAGAAGGAGGAACCTGAGTGAGTCCTCTGCTGGGCTTTATGGTAGACAAGATGAGAAGAGAAGCTCCACAGAAGTAAAACTGAGACACAAAGACAAAAATCTCAACCGGGCAAGGGAACAAGCTCCAAATGACACAAGTTATGGAAGTAAAATGCAGAAACATAAAGCAAGCCCTGAACAGATGCAAAATCTTAATGGCGCCGTTCAAAATGCTTTGAAAAGAATTGGGACTCTGCCCGACGATAAGAAGGGAGCGGAAGGAAAAGAATCACCAAGAAGTCCACCACATGCGAAGGGTAGGCCAGAGGTTGTTCACCCCCACCTATCCTCAGAGACAGCTACTATGTTGGCTGCACAACTCAAAGAAAAGACTCAGAGCCTGAATAAGTCAGAGGCTAGCATGAGGCAAAATGGGCTGATTTCACCTCAGCACCAGAGGGAAAAGCCCACACCTCCGCAGAAAGCAAAGCGCTCATTCGGTGCAAACAACCAGAAGCTAAATAAAGCCGTCATTCCAACATCAACCAATCTTCAAAAAATGATAAACCCTTCTCCAGAACACCAGGAAACGACGGCAGGCAATGGCAGAAGCTCAACCCTGGATGACAGGCAAAGCTATAAATACCAGGAGCAAGATGGAATGAACTTTACTCAGGCCAAACAGGAAACAGGTGACCAGACACCCAAAAGGACACCAATCAAAAAACCACCAAGGAAGCGCAGCAAGGAAGCAACATTGGAATCACATCCTAAAACAGCTGTGATGCCGCCTCAGGTGATGGCCGTTAAGGAGTCATAACCAAAAAATGTTTTCCACTTCTTGTGTTCACCTCAATAACCTTCACAGAAAAGCAGGGCAGAAAGGTTCTTGTAAACCGCGTCTAAAACCAAGGAGCAGCAGAGCCATTGTTGTGCCTCAGAGCTGCAGTTCTTCCACCAAACATGGAGCAAAAGAAAAATGATTGACTTTTTAATGCAATATATACGTGCATGTGTCTTACCTTCACTTATCCCTCCCTGATGGTTCGACCTGACCAAAAGTGCCTAAGTGAATTAAATGTTGGATTGGTACCGCCTTGATAGATGACCAAAGGCGATGCCTTCTTTCCCTTGACCCTGCGACTGCCTGTGACTGATGATCAGTAATGGTACAGAGAGCCTCTGGCATTTCCGCTATTTTTAGAGATAGGCTTCTTTCTATGGACAGAAGAATCCGAATTTTTGTGACATTTTATTGTATTTCTGTAAAACTTGCATAAGCAAAGCTTTCTCTAAAAAGAAAACATCAATTCCTTGTCGTTTTCTGTTATCTTATTCAGTAATGGACTGCTGGCTTTTGTATTTTATTATTCTTTTTCAGTTCTCTTGAAGACTTCATGACCAAAAGAAAAATGCTCAAAGACCAAAGATGAGAGCTGAAGGCTGCCTTCATGCCTCATTAAATGTGTGTAACTAGTTGAGTGCTGCAGTCACTGCAGTAATTCCTACTCAGGCAACTCTGCCTGTGAAACGTGGCAAGAGAGCAGCAGCAGCAGGAGGAGAAGGGTTCTTAACAATAAACTATCGTGGCAGGGGAAGGACCCAATTTTGGCGGGATGTGATGTTTGAACTAATTTGGAGTGGGCAAAAAAGCCCCGGATAGCAAAGCCCAGGGAGCAGAGTTGGTTGTCGCAGAAGGGGTCAGTTTAGTTTATAGAGTTAATTGTAACACTGGAGCACAGAGACCGGAGTCTACAGTGAGATAGTCAGCAGCCACAGTACAAGTGTATTAGCATTCTGTGGCAGCTTGCAAACATAGTTTTAGTCTCTGAAATACTTTTTTCATGTATTTTACAGTGTTGCATACTATGTGTGAGTGTGCGCGACACTCAGTAACATGCTGCCATTTCGCCATATTTCAATAACGGTCAGGGAAGAGCTTTAACTGGCTCGGATTACTGTGCTGCTGCCAGCACACTGGGACTCCTGACGCAATGTGTCCCAGCTGCTTTCCGTATACAATCGTTTTTTTAAAAATATTTTTTTATTTCAAGTTTTATTAAAAATTTCAAGCAAAAAGAATAAAAAGTTTTCTTTCTTCAGATATCTCCTGGTTGTTTTTTTTCCCCTCTCTCTTGACTAGTTGTCGGGTGGAAGTTATTCTACTCAGTGTGGAAATGTCAACGGCAGGACTGAAAGGGTCCAGGAATGTGAGGGATTTGGAAGGGGGTAGGGGGGGAAAGGAACAGTAATGGCATCTCCTCAGCGAGTGGAGGTGAGGAATGACCCCCGGTACATCACTGTCCGTTGCACTGGCTCCAATTCTGCTGTATTAAGCCACTTAAGTAAGGTGCTATTTTTTAAGTCAGGAGTTTACTCAGAGAGCTTGAAAGGGTTTGAACTGATGATGAGGGATTCGGAAAATTTGGGCCTGGCATCAAATTTGTCACACTCATCATTACTGCGAAGCACTTACGTTATGTGCTCTTCCTCTCTCATGATATAAACATCTTTAGCTGAACATCGGCTGATAAATGCTTTACTGTTGGAGTGGGCTCAGGATGAGGGAAATGTGTTGCTCTTTTAATCTGCCAGTTTACAGCACTCAGGAGGGCTACAAAAATCAATGGAAATGTCATTTCGTGACATCACCGCAGTTTAAAATAAGCAGCATTTAGAAAGGCTTATTTTCCACAGGAACTCACCAATTCCTCCAGGCTGGTCTCAGCTTCTGCTCAGGTCCTGAGCACCTGGAGTCAGTCAGACTCTCACCGCAGTTTTCAGAAATGCAATATTGGATTCTCATAAACTGATATTACACTTTGCTAATATCACACAATGTGGTGTCACCTCCAAAGTTGTTATAGTTGCTGTAGCATTGCTGTTTCACCACAGATGTCCTTGTATGCTTTCTGATGTGTATAATCTGATATTTAGTGGCAAAACAGTGAAAAAGCAACAATTTTTTTTGATGGGGGGTTGCATGGAATTACATAGAATGTACAACACAGAAACAGAACATTTGGCTCAAGTGGTCCGTGCCGATGTTTATGCTCCACACGAGCGTCCTTCCACCCTACTTCATCTCACCCTATCAGCATACCCTCCTATTCCTCTCTCCCTCATGTACTTATCGAGCTTCACCTTAACCAATGTTGCGCTGAATGTGAGGGATATTAGCACTGGGAAATGAACACCTTCCCATTTTAACCACCCATAGCGGTCATGCATGCTTCACCCTGTATCAGCTGGCAGTCCAGCCAAAGAGAAACCCAAAGGTAAGTTTTACTGTATTTTAATAGGGTTGGGAGGAGCAGATATGCTCCTCCAGGCCGCACAAAACAAACCTGGGCCGGGCTGCTCCTGGTCCCAGGTCCACTCCACAGAGATCGGACCTATCGCCACATATTCTGGTCTGGAGGCCAGCCTGGAGCTCATTTACAGTCGGCAATGCACCGGCTCAATGCTAATGAGGATCGGCCCTGAAAATGGACTGGCCCCTCGCACTGGGACTATCGGGCAGCCAGTGGGCGCGCTCCGCTGGTCAACCGCCCAAAATTCGGACGGTGTGGGGTGGGGGGAGAGAAATCTACCCCAGAGGGATTGAATCCACACCAGACTGATATGAAAACAGCTCCTACTCTCAGGTGGCTGTTCAGATCTTACATGAAATGACTTTGGGCAATCGCATCCCAGATCCGAGTGCACGCCCTCAGCACAAACCTGCTCTTTATTTGACATTGAGTCGTCACTCAGAGAGGTCACGAGGATGGCTAATGTTGGGAAGTAGAAGAATTTACACTGGTGTAATAAGGGGTGATCTTCTAAAGCTGGGGGTAAGACATGTTGATGGGGCTATGCAGAGGGAGCCACACTCTGCCTCTAGATGATGCTGTACCTGATCTGAGTTTGCATGATAGGGAAATATAGCGAGCTAACTCTGCATCTTACCTGTGCTGTATGTGACCTCAGTGTGCTCGAGGTAAACACAGGGTGGGCAAAGTGTGGAAGAACATTCTATCCTATTTCCAATATCAGCACCCCGCACCTGATGAGCACGAAATTCAGACAGTCCCATTATTGTGCAGACTGACATTGGCTATAGGGAGAAAGTGAAAGTTCGGACCCCAGCAGCCTGCACAACAGCTTCAGTGTAGACTCTTGCTCACACTGCATCCTCTGATATATTTTATATGTGTGTGTGTACACCCAGCCCACAGGGCTATCAATCAGCTGTGGTTACAGCAGCATCAAGGTGCCTGCTCTGGCTCCCAGTGGTAGCTATGCAATGCAGGCATGTTTTCAGCACGCATGGTATCAATTATAAACCACATGATCCCCATTCTCAGCTTCCTTTCTCTCTGCTGATGTATTTTCCTGAGGCCCCACTCACAGAGCCCTGACTGTTAGGCCTTGAATGAGCCTCTTGTCTCGGTCTGACAGCAGTATTGCGTCTTCAACTCCAATTTCTCTGCTGGTTAGAGTCAGTGTTTGGATAAAGAGCCAGCATGACATGCCCAGCACTGCTCTGGAGCGTGTAAAAATACACAGGGGTATCGACGGAGTTCATGGCTGCTGTAAAACTGTGAAGAGTTTTTCTCAGTGTTGGCAAGTTAAGGTGACTGCTCTGCACTCCTGACAATTAGGAAATAAAATGCACAGAATCTGTGGGACTGACCCGCTGGGGATGCCAGCCTGATGGGGCAACGCTTGACAACAACGGGATAGAATTCACAAGGTCAACCCCAGAGCTGTCTGTCATTCAGACTGACAATTTTCTGTGCCAGGCCCTTTAGGTGGACATCAAAAAACCGGGACCACAGGAGAAGTGGTCGGCAGTGTTAAGGTGCTAGGTGTCGACAGAGGACTGACAGGAAATTAGGTGCTTGCTTTCAAGAAAGAAGGGCAAAGGAAAATGTGTTTGTAGAGGTTAAAAAGAAAAAATACAAAATTTAGATTTGAAATATAGACAATTGGACTCTTCATCAAAATCTGGAATAAATATTTACCTCAGTTCAATCATACAAATCGTACAGGACTGAGGGGAAAAGGGAAAGATGCCCATCACCCGTTTCTCTTCAGCCTCCCTCAACCAGCTCGGGTTAAATGGCTTTTACTTAACAACAGTAAATTCAGCTGGAGTATGTTTTAAAAAAATATTTGACCTCAGGATGTGGATGGATCAGGAAAGTCCATGCTTATTGCTTATCCCTAGTTGCCCTGAGATGGTGGTGGTGGGGCTTCTCCTTGAACTGGTGTAGGCCTTGTGGTGATGGTGCGCCTATGATGGGGTCAGCCATGGAGTTTCAGGATTTTGACCCAGCAACGATAAAGGAATGATAATGTCCAAGTTACGATACTGTGTGACTTGGATTGGAACTTGTAAGTGATGGTGTTCCCATGACATTGCTGCTCTTGCCTTTCTCGATGATAGAGGTCGTGGTGTTGGGAGATGAAGTTGAAGTAAGTTTCTTGAGTTGCTGTAGTGCATGCCGCAAATAGTACATACTGCACATTGTATTGGCAATGGAGGGGATGAATGTTGCATTCAGTGGCAGGGGTGTCAATCAAGCGGACTGTTTTTTCCAGGCTGGTAGTGTGACTGCATCCATCCAGTATGTATGCACTGTAACTGATACTGTGCACTATCAGACTGCGTTCTAATGGAGAGCTTCAGCTGATGGTAAATAATAGGAGATTCACTCAAATTCACTTTACAATGTCAGGGGAGGGGAATAGAATCAGGGGCTAAAGTGTGGAGTATTTGTTTGGAGCTGAACAGGATGTCTTTGGTCTTGCCAGTGTTAAGCAGGAAAAGGTTTGGGCTTATCCACAATTTAATGTTAGTCGAGCAGCACAGCAACAGTCGAAGGTGGTGATTCTACATATAAACCATCCAAACCTTTCAATTAAATTCCAGCGTGTAACTCATGACTAGGTATCATTCATTCTGTATAAAAACCATCCAAACCCCTCAAGTACATTGCAGCCTGTAACTCACTTCGAGGTGTCTGTTATTCTTCATATAAATTTTTCAATTAAATTCCAGTCTGTAACTCATTCCTGGCTATTGTATATATTCTACGTTCTGTTATTCTATATATCAACCATCCAAACCCCCTCAATTAGATTCTGGCCATGACATACTTTAGGCTCTGGTTTCAGATTTCCCTTAATGGATAAATTTCCTTTCTATTCTTTTGTGTGGCAGGTGAGGTTGTAGTTGGGGTGAAGTTCATCTGATGCCACTTATAAAATGAAATATTACAAAAAAAACAAGAGAGGAGAGTCTTATAGAAACAGTAAAAAAAAAGAAAAAATGATAATTGCCTCAACCCTGCCAAGCGAAACAGTTCAGAAGCCTCTGCTCCCAGCCCAGTGCCAGGCCTCAAATAAAAGCAGCGTTTACATAAAATTGTCACTGAGCCAGGAGCGGGGCCCATGACAACACACTGGATCATGAGCTTCCCAGGGAGCTGAGCAGCACACGTCACCCACATCTGGTAGTTATCGAGAAACAGGAAATTTATGAGGAGGGGAAGTGGTGAATAGTACAGGAATGCTCAGCACAGGGAAGGTAGTTGCAGTCAGCACTTCAAATGGAACTGTTCCTCCACATTTCATTAATGAACAGTATTGTGGGCCCCACAACAACCAAACTCCGAAGACCTTCCTTTATTAACTATATACTCACAACCCTCCCTGTAACTCTCTCTGATATACACCACACCCCTCATTGTAATGCTCTTTGATATATCCCATACCCCTCCCCTTAACGCACTCTGAAATGCCACACATCCCTCCCCATAACACTCTTTGATATACCCCACACCCTTCTCTGTAACAATATCTGATATACCCCACACCCCTCCCTGTGCCACTCTCTGATATACATCACACCCCTCCCTGTAACAATCTCTGATATATCCCACACCCCTCCCTGTAACAATCTCTGATCTATCCTACATCCCTCCCTGTAACAATCTCCGATATACTCCACACCCCGCCCTGTAACAATAGCTGATATATTCACACCTCTCCCTCAAACCCTCTCTGATATAACCCACACGCCTCCCTGAAATACTCTCCGATATATCCCACACCCCTCTCTGTAACGATAGCTGATATACCCCACACCCCTCCATGTACCACTCTCTGGTATACACCACACCCTCACTGTAACACTCTGATATATCCCACACCGCTCCCCGTAACTCTCTCTGATATACCCCACACCGCTCCCCTTAACTCTCTCTGATATACCCCACACCGCTCCCCGTAACTCTCTCTGATATACCCCACACCGCTCCCCGTAACTCTCTCTGATATACCCCACACCGCTCCCCGTAACTCTCTCTGATATACCCCACACCGCTCCCTGTAACTCTCTTTGATATACCCCACGCCGCTACCTGTAACTCTCTCTGATATACCCCATACTGCCCCCTGCAACTGATATACCCCACATCCCTCCCTGTAACTCTTGCTCCTCCCTGTAACACTCTCTGATATACACCACACCCCTCCCTGTAACTCTCTGCTATACTCTACACTCCTCCCTGTAACTCTCTTTGATATACCCCACACCTCTCCCTGTAACTCTCTCCTATATACACCACTCCAATCACTCTGATAATTGGATAAACCACACACTATTCCCTGTAACACTCTCCGACATACTCATCCCTCCCTGTAATACTCTCTGATATACTCATCTCTCCCTGTAACGCTCTCCAACATACTCATCCCTCCCTGTAATACTCTCTGATATACTCATCTCCCCCTGTAACGCGCTCCGATATACTCATCCCTCCCTGAAATACTCTCTGATATACCCATCCCTCCCAGTAACACTCTCCGACATACTCATCCCTCCCTGTAATACTCTCCGACATACTCATCCCTCCCTGTAACACTCTCCGATATACTCATCCCTCCCTGTAACATTCTCCGATATACTCATCCCTCCCTGTAACACTCTCCGATATACTCATCCCTCCCTGTAACACTCTCCGATATACTCATCCCTCCCTGTAACACTCTCCGATATACTCATCCCTCCCTGTAACACTCTCCGATATACTCATCCCTCCCTGTAACACTCTCCGATATACTCATCCCTCCCTGTAACACTCTCCGATATACTCATCCCTCCCTGTAACACTCTCCGATATACTCATCCCTCCCTGTAACACTCTCCGATATACTCATCCCTCCCTGTAACACTCTCCGATATACTCATCCCTCCCTGTAACACTCTCCGATATACTCATCCCTCCCTGTAACACTCTCCGATATACTCACCCCTCCCTGTAACACTCTCCGATAAACTCATCCCTCCCTGAAACACTCTCCGATATACTCATCCCTCCCTGAAACACTCTCCGATATACTCATCCCTCCCTGTAACACTCTCCGATAAACTCATCCCTCCCTGAAACACTCTCCGATATACTCATCCCTCCCTGTAACACTCTCCGATATACTCATCCCTCCCTGTAACACTCTCCGATATACTCATCCCTCCCTGTAACACTCTCCGATATACTCATCCCTCCCTGTAATACTCTCTGATATACTCATCTCTCCCTGTAACGCTCTCCAACATACTCATCCCTCCCTGTAATACTCTCTGATATACTCATCTCCCCCTGTAACGCGCTCCGATATACTCATCCCTCCCTGAAATACTCTCTGATATACCCATCCCTCCCAGTAACACTCTCCGACATACTCATCCCTCCCTGTAATACTCTCCGACATACTCATCCCTCCCTGTAACACTCTCCGATATACTCATCCCTCCCTGTAACATTCTCCGATATACTCATCCCTCCCTGTAACACTCTCCGATATACTCATCCCTCCCTGTAACACTCTCCGATATACTCATCCCTCCCTGTAACACTCTCCGATATACTCATCCCTCCCTGTAACACTCTCCGATATACTCATCCCTCCCTGTAACACTCTCCGATATACTCATCCCTCCCTGAAACACTCTCCGATATACTCATCCCTCCCTGTAACACTCTCCGATATACTCATCCCTCCCTGTAACACTCTCCGATATACTCATCCCTCCCTGTAACACTCTCTGATATACTCATCCCTCCCTGTAACACTCTCCGATACACTCATCCCTCCCTGTAACACTCTCTGATATACTCATCCCTCCCTGTAACACTCTCCGATATACTCATCCCTCCCTGTAACACTCTCCGATATACTCATCCCTCCCTGAAACACTCTCTGCTACAATCCAAACTTCAACCTGCAACTCCCTTTGATATACCCCACACTCATCCCTTTAACTCTTTCTGATCGACCGCACACCTCTCCCCGTAACACTTTCTGATATACACCACACCCCTCACTGTACCTCTCTGATATACTCACACCCCCAACACTCTCTGATATACCCCACACCCCTTCCTGTAACCCACTCTGATATACTCCACATTTCTCCCTGTAAAACTCTCTGATATACCCTAGATCCCTCATTGTAAGACTCATAGATACGCCCTACACTGTCCCTGTAACACTCTCTAATATATTCCACAATCCTCTCTGTAACTCTGATATACCCCAAACCCCTCCCTGTAACACTTTCTGATATCTCCCCTCACTACGACAATCTCCGATATATTCATCCCTCCCTGTAACATTCTCTGCTATACTCCACACTCCTCCCTGTAACTTTTTCTGATATACCCCACACCTCTCCTTGTAACTTTATCTGATATACCCCATATCCCTCCCTGTAACACTCTGATATACCCCACACCCCTCACTGTAACATTCTCTAATATACCCCACACCTCCCTTTAACACTCTCTGATGTACACCATACCCCTCCCTGTAACTCTGTCCAATATACCCCACACCCTTCCCACTAACATTCCCTGATATGCTCAGATATGGTAGCATAGTGGTTATGTTACTGGACTAGTAATCCGAAGACATGCGTTCAAATCCTGCAGCTCCCTATAAAAATATAAGCTGGGGAATATAAATTCAGTTTATTAAATGAAATCTGAAATAAAAAGCTAGTATCAGTAATAGTGACCACAAAACTACCAGATTGATATAAAAACCCATCTGGTTCACTAATGCCCTTTAGGGAAGGAACCTGGTCTGGCCTATATGTGACTCCAGACCCACAGCAATGTGGGTGATTCTTAAATGGCCTAGCAATTCATAATAAGAATAAAACTGGACAGACCACTAGGCACTGGATGTGCCATAGGCAAACCAAGCCCAGTTGACCCTCCAATGTTCTCCTCACTAACATTTGGGAACTTGTGGCCAAAATTGGGAGAGCTGTCCCACAGACTGGTCAAGCAACAGCCTGATATAGCCGTACTCAAAGGATCATACCTTTCAGGCAATGTCCCAGACTCCTCCTTCACCACCACAGAACTATACGTCCTGTCCCACCAGAGGGTACAGGGCGCACCAAACGTGGGCAAGGAAACTTCCTGCTGATTACCACCTACTACCCTTCCTCAGCTGGTGAATCCATACTCCTCCATGTTGAGAAGCACTGAGGGTAGCAAGGGCACAGAATATACTCTGGGTGGGGGCCTTCAATGTCCATCACCAGAAGTGGCTCGGTAGCACCACTACTGACTGAGCTGGCCAAGTTCTGAAGGACATAGCTGCCAGACTGGGCCTGTGTGCAGGTGGCGAGAGAACCAGCATGAGGGAAAAACCTACTTGACCTTGTCCTCTCCAATCTACCTGCTGCAGATGCATCTGTCCATAACAGTATAAGTATGGAGCGACCACCGCACAGTCCCTTGCTCTCACACTGAGGACACCGACACCGTTCATCGTGTTGTTGTGGCACGACCACCGCGCTGAAATGGGATAGATTCAGAACAGATCTAGCAGCTCAAACTCGGCATCCATGAGGTGCTGTGGGCCAGCAGCAGAATTATATTCCAGCACAATCAGTAACCTCAATCTACCATTACCAACAAGCCAGGGGATCAACCCTGGTTCAATGAGGATTGTAGAAGAGCATGCCAGGAGCAGCACAAGGCATACCTAAAATGAGGTGCAAACCTGGTGAAACTACAACACAGGACGACATGCATGCTAAACAGTGGAACCAGCATGCTATAGACAAAGCTAATCAATCCCACAACCAACGGATCAGATCAAAGCTCTGCAGTCCTGCAACTTCGAGTCGTGAATGGTGGTGGACAATTAAACAACTAACGGGAGGAGGAGGCTCGGTGAACATCCCCATCAGCAATGATGGCGGAGTCCAGCACGTGAGTGCAAAAGACAAGGCTGAAGCGTTCGTCAACCTTCTTCAACCAGAAGTGCCGAGTGGATGATCCATCTCAGCCTCCTCCCGATATGCCAATCTTCAGCCAATTTGATTCACTCCACGTGATATCAAGAAACGGCTGAGTGCACTGGATACAGCAAAGGCTATCGGCCCCGACAACATCCCAACTGTAGTGCTGAAGAACTTGTGCTCCAGAACTAGCCAAGCTGTTCCAGTACAGCTACAACACGGGCATCTACCCAACAAAGTGGAAAATTGCCAGGTATGTCCTGTCCACAAAAAGCAGGACAAATCCAATCCGACCAATTACCGCCCCATCAGTCTACTCTCAATCATCAGCAAATTGATGGAAGGTGTCGTCAATAGTGCTATCAAGCGCCACTTACTCACCACTAATCTGCTCACCGATGCTCAGTTTGGGTTCCGCCAGGCCTCCAGACCTCATTACAGCCTTGGTCCAAACATGGACAAAAGAGCTGCATTCCAGAGGTGAGATGAGAGTGACTGCCCTTGAGATCAAGGCAGCATTTGACCGAGTGTGGCACCAAGGAGCCCTAGTAAAATTGAAGTCAATGTGATTCGTGGGAAAACTTTCCAGTGGCTGGAGTCATACCCAGCACAAAGGAAGATGGTAGTGGTTGTTGGATGCCAATCTTCTCAGCTCCAGGACATTGCTGCAGGAGTTCCTCAGGGCAGTGTCCTAGGCCCAGCCATCTTCAGCTGCTTCATCAATGACCTTCCATCCACCATAAGATCAGAAATGGGGATGTTCGCTGATGATTGCATAGTGTTCAGTTCCATTTGCAACCCCTCAGATAAGGAAGCAGTCCGTGCCCACGTGCAGCAAGACCTGGACAACATCCAGGCTTGGGCTGATAAGTGGCAAATAACATTCGCGCCAGACAAGTGTCAGGCAATGACCATCTCCAACAAGAGAGAGTCTAACCACCTCCCCTTGATATTCAACAGCATTACCGTCGCTGAATCCCCCACCATCAACATTCTGGGGGTCACCATTGACCAGAAACTTAACTGGACCAGCCACATAAATACTGTGGCTACAAGAGCAGGTCAGAGGCTGGTTATTCTGCAGCGAGTGACTCACCTCCTGACTCCCCAAAGCCTTTCCACCATCTACAAGGCATAAGTCAGGAGTGTGATGGAATACTCTCCACTTGCTTGGATAAGTGCAGTTCCAATAACACTCAAGAAGCTCGACACCATCCAGGACAAAGCAGCCCACTTGATTAGCACCCCATCCACCGTCTTAAACATTCATTCCCTCCACCACCGGCACACTGCGGCTGCAGTGTGTACCATCCACAAGATGCACTGCAACAACTTGCCAAGGCTTCTTCAACAGCACCTCCCAAACCTGCGACCTCTACCACCTAGAAAGACAAGGGCAACAGGCGCATGGGAACACCACCACCTGCATGTTCCCGTCCAAGTCACACACCATCCTGACTTGGAAATATATCGCCGTTCCTTCATCATCGCTGGGTCAAAATCCTGGATCTCCCTTCCTAACAGCACTGTGGGAGTACATTCACCACACGATGGCTGGGCCTAGGACACTGCCCTGAGGAACTCCTGCAGCGATGTCCTGGGGCTGAGAAGATTGGCATCCAACAACCACTACCATCTTCCTTTGTGCTGGGTATGACTCCAGCCACTGGAAAGTTGTGGGAGTACATTCACCACAGCAGTTCAAGAAGGCGGCTCACCACCACCTTCTCAAGGGCAATTAGGGATGGGCAATAAATGCTGGCCTTGCCATGATGCCCACATCCCACAAATGAATTTTAAAAAATGCCGCACACCCCTCCCTATAAGTCTCTCTGATATACCCCACACCCCTCCCCGTAACTCTAATATACCCCACACCTTTCCCTGTAACACTCTCTGTTACTCCCCACACTCTCCCTTAAAGCTTTCTGATTATGCCTCACACCCCTCCCAGTAACAGTCTCTGCTATAGCTCATATGCACACTGATATGCCCATATCCTCAATGTAGCACACTTTGATATATATTACCTACAGCACAAGAACAGGGCATTCGGCCCAAATAGTCGATGCTATTGTTTATACTCCACACGAGCCTCCCCCTATTCTAATTACCTCATCCCACTCTGCCCCTCTAACTCTTTATTCCCTTCTCCCTCTTGTATACATAAAGCCTCCTCTGAGATGCCTCCTTGTTCTGAACTCACTCACCAGTAGAAACAATTTGGCAACATTAACCCTATCGAACCCCTTCATAATTTTTAAAGACCTCTTATCAGGTCTCCTCTTAGTCTTCCCTTTTCTAGAGAAAAGATCCCCAGCCTGCTTAATCTTTCCTGATAGTTGCATCCTCTCAATTCTCCTTGTAAATATTTTCTGCAGCTTCTCCAGTGCTTCAATATCCTTTTTGTCGCACGGAGACCAGAACTGCACACAGTACTCCAAGTGTGGACTAAGGTTCTATATGAATTTAACATTATCACCCTGCTTTTGTATTTTATTCCTCTAAAAATGAACCCCACACTCTCTATGACCTCACCAACTTGTGTTGCAACTTTTAGTGATTTATGTATCTGTATTCCCAGATCCCTTTGCTTTTTTTCCCATTTCATTTTATACCTTCCAAGGAATAAGTGACTTCCTTTTTCCTCCTACCAAAATGAACTACCTCACACTTTGCTATATTGAATTTCATTTGCCATTCATCCGCCCTCTCTGCACCTCTGTTTCTGTCTTCCAGTATTTTGGTGCAGTCTTACACATTATTAGTTCTAACTCCAATTTGATATCGTCTGCAAAGTTTGACACCATACCTCCAATTCCTGAATCCAACAATGGTCCCAGTGCAGATCCCTGCGGAACACCACTTCCCACATCCTGCCAGTTGGAGAAACCTCCCTTAACTCCTACCCCATAGAGTATAAAAGCAAGGACGCTGGTTAGGCCTCAGCTGGTGTATTGTGTCCAACTCTGGGCAGCACACTTTAGGAAGGATATCAAAGCCTTGGAGAGGGTACAGAAGAGATCTACTAGAATGGTACCAAGGATGAGGGACTTCAGATATGTGGAGAGACTAGAGAAGCTGGGATTGTTCTCCTTAGAGCAGAGAAGGTTAAGAGAAGATTTATTAGAGTTGTTCAAGATTAAGAAGGGTTTTGATAGAGGAGATAGGGAAAAACCGTTTCGACTGGCAGGAGGGTCGGTAATCAGAGGATACAGATTTAAGATAATTAGCAAGAGAAACAGGGGGAGATGGGGAGCAATTTTTTTATTCAGTGAGTTGTTATGATCTGGAATGCACTGCCTGAAAGGGTAGTGGAGGCAGATCTAATAGTAACTTTCAAAAGGGAATTGGATATATACTTGAAAAGGAAAAACTTACAGGGCTGTGTGGAAAGAGCATGGGAGTGGGACTAATTGGATAGTTTTTTCAAAGAGCTGCCACAGGTACGTTGGGCTGAATGGCCTCCTCCTGTGCTGTATGATTCCAGGATTCTATGAACACTCTCTGATATACCCACGCCCTCACTGTTAATATTAGTTAATTTCAGGCCGTGGGCAGTGGTGAGAATTTGAATAAGAAAACAAAATTCATAACACCCCCTCACCTGGCACAGCATTCAGGGGTGAACTGCACACACACAACCATGTCATCTCCAGGCATTACCCAGTTAGGACAAGTCTATAACAGAACTAGATATCCCAGTATTGACCTGGTGGGAACATGTCTATCGCGAGACTGGCTACCTCTGAACTGGCCCTGTAAGGAACAAGTCAGTAACAGGTCTGACTAACTCAGTATTAAACCAGATAGAAAAGTGTCAATAACAGGACTGACTATCCCATTACTGACCCAGTCAGAAATATGTCTATAACAGGACTGGCTACTCCGCTACTGACCATAGGGCCATTTTTGAAAGGATTTGGGATATGTCAAATAAAGCACATACCTTCCGGCCTGCAGAATCACATTTTTAGAGATTCCAGCCTGGAATTTCCTGGATAAACTAGCCTGAATTTGGGTGGTACAGTGGTAGTCTAGCAAGGAATATGAAGGACAAAAGCTTTCCACTGATAAAATGTTTCGATTTTTCTCTGCTGACCCCATCGTAACTTGGATTGACCAGCCCTGAGCCCACCCTGTTGCATGCAGATGAAGGTACGGATTAGGAACGTGGCTTGGTAGTCCACAATATTCCTGCATTTGCACCAAATTTCTGCCCCCAGGAAGTGGCAGTGCTGAGCCCAATGCAGTGTCCCAGAGGTGGGAAAGCAGGGTGAAGACCAGAAGACACTGAGTTCCCACAGGACTGTGAAGACTAGGTGAGTTATCAGGATTTAAAGGTAGTTGCTGCTATTTCCATGGATTTAAAGGGACTATAGCACTGTAAATAAATAATGGATTTCTCTCTTGGAAATCCGTTGCTTCCATACTGTATTGTTCAATATGTATAAATGCGTAGGCTTCAAGGAGATCCTGAAACATTTGCCTGAGGAAGGAGAAAATCTCCGAAAGCTTGTGAATTTAAAATAAAATTGCTGGACTATAACTTGGTGTTGTAAAATTGTTTACAATTGTCAACCCCAGTCCATCACCGGCATCTCCACATCATCCATACTTTGAAGAAGAGGATGATGAAGACAGGGAGGAAGAGAGAAGGGAAACACAAAGAATCCAACATCATGTAGGTAGGCATCACCTGGCATGTATGTACCCATGCGCAGGCCCCACAGACCAATGGGGTTGTACATGGATTTCTCCCAAAGGCAGTATGTTAGAAGGTCGCAGTTTCCTTCAGAAACAAGTGTTGGCACCAGCCCTTCAGCTTGTTTCTACCATGAGCATAGCCTTGCTAATGGCTATACTATTCCTGTTCATCTTCTGCCATTCTCCTCTTACTGTGTTCTTGCTCTGTCTCTACCTCCTTAACAATAGGATTGCCTTCTGGCCCTTTAAGCTGCAGCAACCATTTAACTGCTGCGGCTAAATCAGGTTTCCTTGCTCTGAGCAGCAGAGAAGCATTCAGCAGTGGGGTTCCTAGCTTTAATCTGCCTTGCATTTCAAATGTACAACTCCCACCTCCCACCACCCACACCCCCAGCCCAGGAAATTGCAGTTGGGTGCCTGTGGGATCATGTGAGCAGGTGGATGTCCCACCCTGCCATGTTTTTGTTATGCCAAGGAAAATTCAGGCCTGATTCTTTAATTCAGGGGGCGTCTGAAGCTTGGGGACATTTTGTTGGATGCAGGATGTGCCCGTATCCGATTGGCAACCAGTTGCTTCTGGCTGTAGTTTCTGCAACAGTAGGATGAAATATTATTAGGCTAAATTCCAGGCAGCTCCTACAGCAAGTACACAGAGACAGGGATCCAAACTCCCCCTAATGACTCATTTCCTGGATTTTTTGAAGAGATTAACGGGGGCAAAAATGAATACTTACAGATTAACCCTTTGGAAACTGACCTCACTCTTTTCAAACCCTTCTTTCATTTCTAAAACTCAACAGTCAAACATCAGTTGACTCAATAGGTCAATGCACCGAGTGGTATTGTATATAAGCCACATTGCAGGTAGGTCCCAGGTTTGATCCTATCTGTTTTGAGTTAGCTGATTTCAGTCAGGGCAGCAGTAGTGTGCCATGCTTGCCCTTGGCTAAGGAGGGGGAATATCAGTCAGTATGTTTGTGCTGGGTCTAGCAAAAAGCCATCACAGGTATGATGGGCTGAATGGCCACCATCTCTACTGTAAACTTCTAAGCTTCTATATTTCCCACTTCTGCTCCTTACCTTGTGAATCCCCTACTGGTAAGTGAGTGTGTGTCAGCATTTGGTGAAGATAGAATGGGCTCAGCTGTGACATGCCCAAGGTTGAGTATCTTGTTGTCATTCATGGTCTAGATCCACACATGAGGAGTAGACACTTGGACAAGACACCAAAGGGTGCCCTCCACCTGTGGAACTGTTTCCCCACATGAATTAACACCTTCAGGTGAGGAGGGGGGAAAGGGCAGGAGAAAGGGAACATCTAAAATCGCAGACTTTTTGTGCTTTCCAAGCTCCTTCAGGTGATGTCAATGTGTTTTAGTCAAGGGTGCAATTGAATGAGGAAGGCAACGGAAGCGAATGACTCCAATTGCTTGAGCTATGAAAGGATGTGGTAGCTTTGGTGTAGGAGTATAGGGACATTATAATTGGCAACCATTTTGGATAGGGCAATCTCCAATGCCAAGGTGAGCCTCAATCGGATTAACACCACAGACACACATACAGATCCATCATATCAACCTTATACTCGACGTGAAACATTACACACTCTTATATGTAACAACTGGAAGATACTATAAATCAGCTGCCATAGGACAGCTCGTCTGTCTCTTATTGTTACACCAACCACCCTTCCCATAACCAGAACGCCCCTAATCTGGAGTCCTGGTAACAAAGGAGCCAGAGGCAAAGATGATGATTTATTAAAATCACCGTGTTCTTTGCATGAGTGGACAATGTGTCTGTTGTGTATATGGAGCGATTTGTCCCTGTAAAACCTGTGTACTCCTATCGCTGAGCCTGTAGAGGCTCCCACAATGCTCTCCTTCCAATGTCATTAGTGCTGGTGGAAAATCTGCCATCCAACCCAACTACCGGGGAAACAAAAATATATTTAGTGATGCCAGGCCTGGTTTGCGCAGCTCATCCTTGTGATGATTTGCTACAGAGAAAAATTAAAAGCTGTTCCCCAAGGACAGAGACTAGGGGGCAATTTTAACTTAACCCGCCCGTCGGAAAATTGACGAGACCGGGTGTAACGCTGGTTTTACAGCCAGTGCGGTTTTATTGTGCAAGATATAAATACTGGCTTTCCACCTGATCCCATGGGTTTCCCACCCAGTGAGTTAGGTTAAAATTAGCCCCTCAGAGTCTAGGCATCACTGAACAAAAAATAGACAACTCGCAAATTAAGCCAAGCCCAGGTGGTAAATTCCCAGACTAAGCCTGACTCTCACTAGATGATTGCACTGAGCTGGAGAGTGGCTGACATTATTCCTAACTGCATCAAGCCCTGGATGTCATCTTTCCAAATTGAGCTGGGCCCTGGTTGGCATTCTCCTAAAATGAAACCTTCTAAACTGAGATGAGGCCACAGTGCCAGCACTGGAAATCAAATATTCTGAAAATATGCTGATTATCACAATACTGGGAGCCAGGTTCGATGGCTTCTGTTCCTGATCAATATCTGGTGCAGTGTTTAATGAATCACAAGGTTCTGTGGAGAGAATAAATTTTATGAGACAGAGTTGTGTTTTTAAATCTTGTTTTGGCCAACTCTCTCCAATAAAGTACAGATTTCAGTCCTCTCCACTTCCATTTGCTGAAATATTTGCCTTTGGAATTCCTGGTAAATTAAGCTCTTATGGGGATTGTTCTTTGCCCGATTCTTCTCTTAGCCCTTCTGTGAATAATTGCTAACACACACACACACACACAGAGTGGTCCACAATGATGGGCAGAGCCAGCACTGGAGATGAAACGCATTTCGTATTATTTAACTGATTTATTAAGCAAGGTGGCAAGGATTTCCCCAACACAGCAGGCAGAACTTTTCAAGATTCGAAATCCGTTTGTTCGATCAATGAAGCTGATGCACATTCAGTTTCTCTTTGCATTTTCTTAAAGGTAAAGTTTGTACAATACGCTGCAATTTATTAAGTTCTGTAATTAGAGCAGATACCGTGGCCCCGATTTTAACCCTACTCGCCCAGTCAGAACAAGCCAGGTGAGCAATTAAAATTGCGGAAATCCAATTATCGCCCCGTTCCCTCCAGAAACTCCCTGATCGCAATTTTAACGGTGCCATTGACTGAGGTCGGAAACCAATGGATGCCTGATGAATATATTCAAATCAGGGTCCCATGATGTCGTTGAGAACCCACGAGACCTATTTCAACTGGACCAACCTGCACAGTAAAACTTGCGGGATTGGCCTTAGAAACTGACAGACATGACTGGAAGAACTATTTAAAGGGACGTTCATCTACAGTCACTTGGTTCATTACGATCGCTGCGCTTTTGTTATTGGTGGATTGCCAAGGCATTTCAAGTAAGAGGAGCTAATCATTGGTGAGGAGAGGAGGGGATAAAAAGAAAGATTCATGGAAAAGCACATGGTCTGAAGCCCTCACGTGCACCTAGCCCACCCCCCCCCCCATCACTGTCTGGGATTAGAGTGCTGCTCGGTGAACTTTCATTAGGTACGAGGATGATGCGATACATCATGCTCTGTTCAAAAAGAGCAGCTTTTGGACTCATGGAGAGGATGATCTGGAGAAGCTGTTGGCTTGGCTGGTCTATTCACCGACTTATTTGTTTTTAAGTTCGACTCTGTTACATCCTGAGTGAGTAGAGGGACTGAGGTATGGATATTATACTCCAGCCAATGTTTATAAACAGTCTGCACTCAGCCAGATCTGACTTTAACATTCCTTTGAAAGAACTCCTATGTTTATCAGGATTAAAGAGCATCAGAGCATAATGGACGGGAAAGTGGCAGAATAGACTGAGAGAAGCCTCTCGGTGCACTTGATTCTCAAAGATGGGGGCCGTCTGTCTAGTTTCAAGTTTCATTCATCACTCGTTCAATTCCCAATTGTCTGATATAGTGGGGGGTGGGGGGGGGTGAAGGGGGTGGCAGGAGCGTTGCTAGGTTACCTGAGCCCTTGTATCAAGGGTATACTTTACGTTCAATAAATGCCAACATGGTGCTGCAAGTGTCATCCATCAGACAAATGATTCTTTACCCTGCGGCACACAGTATGTTGGGCTCTAAGTGCCAGTAAGAAGGAATTAGGAGTGTTCCCGATAGAACGGGTGGTCTGGCTTTTGATCCAATTCAATGCAGAAGTGGAACAGACTAGATCACAGATAAGGGGAAGTTAAAGTTTGGGCCTTTTCCTAACATCTTCCCTTGTGTTTATGGCTTGATAGAGTTTCTATAAGCAGAGCAGAATCTGAGGAAATACTGGGAGTGACATTAGTCTGCAAATGCTTAACATGCTCCCATCAAATTTCTCTCTCTGCAATTTTAAAACCATTCAAAATAAAGTAACAGAGGAAAGAATGAGCAGTGACTCATCAGACCAGGAGTACAGAAATGAAAATGGGCTCATTAGCTTTGCCAGCTCCTCACAGTCAACATTTTACACATCTTCACAAGTTCCCTACACCTGACCAGCTTCATCAATTTTCACATATACATCTATAAAACCAGGGGCCAGATTTTGCTAAAAAAAGTGTCTGTATGACACACACCGTTATTAATGTGCAAATGTAGTAAGGAAGAGACACCCCGTGAATTGCAATTCGTCACAACTTGCTGGTCGATTTGCACTGCTCTGCTGTTGGCTTCGTGAAATTGGCATCTCGGGTTTAACCTTTCCTTGATTTTCATGATGCTGCTGTATTTGCACATTAATTGCCCATTAATCTCACCACAGAAAGCTAAGTCGAGTAATAATCAACTCAAGTACTCTTTTAACAGTTTGATAATTGTTAATGACTGCCAATCAACCTCTCTGGCCCAGAAAGTAAACAATTATAATTGTGGAGTCTCATGCCTTCAGGGAGTGAATTGTTTAAGGAGACTTTAAAAATGTCAAATTTTAAATTTTAAATTTTTTTTCTTACTTTTCCTTTCTGCCTCTTTTTTTCTCTCTCTCTTAATCCAATCTTTTTTTCCCTCTGTTCATTTCCCTTTCTGTACCTGATTTGACATTGAATTCACCCACTCTAATTCACCCTCCTCCTCAGTCCTTCTGCTGTTTATTTCTCAATCCTTAAATCTCACTGGTTAAGGAGATAGACTGTTTGTCCCATTGTTCACCAAGGCCCCAGTTGACTTGTTACCTCTCACTGCACCATTATCAGCTCGCACTTCCAGCAACCTTGTGAGCAAAAATTTTTTAAATTTAAACATGCAAGTCTGACTAATGGGGCACACCGTGAGATAAGAACATAAGAAATAGGAGCAGGAGTAGGCCAATCGGCCCCTCGAGCCTGCTCCGCCGTTCAATAAGATCATGGCTGATCTGATCCTAACCTCAAATCTAAATTCATGTCCAATTTCCTGCCCGCTCCCCGTAACCCCTAATTCCCTTTACTTCTAGGAAACTGTCTATTTCTGTTTTAAATTTATTTAATGATGTAGCTTCCACAGCTTCCTGGGGCAGCAAATTCCATAGACCTACTACCCTCTGAGTGAAGAAGTTTCTCCTCATCTCAGTTTTGAAAGAGCAGCCCCTTATTCTAAGATTATGCCCCCTAGTTCCAGTTTCACCCATCCTTGGGAACATCCTTACCGCATCCACCCGATCAAGCCCCTTCACAATCTTATATGTTTCAATAAGATCGCCTCTCATTCTTCTGAACTCCAATGAGTAGAGTCCCAATCTACTCAACCTCTCCTCATATGTCCGCCCCCTCATCCCCGGGATTAACCGACTGAACCTTCTTTGTACTGCCTCGAGAGCAAGTATGTCTTTTCTTAAGTATGGACACCAAAACCGTATGCAGTACTCCAGATGCGGTCTCACCAATACCTTATATAACTGCAGCAATACCTCCCTGTTTTTATATTCTATCCCCCTAGCAATAAAAGCCAACATTCCGTTGGCCTTCTTGATCACCTGCTGCACCTGCATACTAACTTTTCGATTTTCTTGCACTAGGACCCCCAGATCCCTTTGTACTGCAGTACTTTCCAGTTTCACGCCATTAAGATAATAACTTGCTCTCTGATTTTTCCTGCCAAAGTGCATAACCTCACATTTTCCAATATTGTATTGAATTACTCCAGCAAAATCTGGCCCCATATTTTATTTATACTTTTCTGTTAATTTTTTTCCCTCCTTTTGACCGTGCTCACTCTTGCTGGGGTGCAGTTGGCACCATCTAGGGCATCACAGTTATGGTCAATCCTGCCTTCACCCAATTTCCAGGAGGAGTTACTAGATATCAATCAGCAACAGGAGCCCTAATGAAGTTTTGCCCTCAAAAGCCTAGTGTACTGAGACTAACTGTAGCCCCCACTAACTGAGATCAGCCGACGCAGCACAGACTGCACATTGGACCTGGGACCCTCCAGGTCTATACTGCTCTGTGCCACAGTGCACACACTAACTGAGCAATTGGAGCGGCCTGTTGATTACATTGAAAAGGGGATCATCATGTGGGGTGCAGTCCTGGAGGGTGAAACAAAAAGACAATTTCACTTCCGAGTGGAAATGCAGCTGGAGACAAAGAGAAATTACTGGAACGACACCAAGTGAGTAAATGCTGGTCCCCGTGGTCAAACTTTTCTTCAGCTCAGAATGGAAGCTGCTGTCTGATCAGGTGCTGATCTTTTCCCCATGAGCCAACGCCAGCAGCTCTGGACGCTCTGTAATTGATTGCACGCGTGTAACCAATCTTGTAATCCGAAAACGTCGGGCTCTCAGTTTCAAATCCTACAGCTGACGCCTTCGAGAAAGTAGTTACACTTAAGTGTGACTGGCTCCAGGACGGCTGCATGATTAGCGTAGAGTGGCAGTCAAGGCCAGTCAAAGCAACAGGTCCTGATTGATGTAAACCAGCACTCAGTAAACTACATCCCTACAGCGAGGAACTAACTTTCCTACTTATGCTCAATCACACCGACATCTTCAGTAACAGCAACTGATGATTTATCCACAATGACCAGAGAAAGAGAAAACCTGGGGCCAGCCACAAAAACTACCTTGAGAGAAAATCACCCAACTACATTCTGGCTCCTGTTCACATCACCAATCCCAGATCTGATGTAAGATAAGAGAAATAGTGGGGGGGAAAAAAGATCAGCTACGAACCTGAAATGAAAAGAAAAGTGCTGGAAAAAGAGAGCAGGTCAGACAGCATCTGAAAAGAGAAAACATGGGTTAATGTTTGGCATGGGACTCCTCTTCAGAAAAGTTCTGCGTTGTGATGAAGGATCTCCACCCAAAACGTGAACCTGTTTTCTGTTTCAACCGCTGATCTGCTTGGTGTTTCCAGCAATTTCTGTTTTTATTAGTGATCCAGATACAGTGGAATGGTATTCAATTAAATAGGATGGAACAGAGAAAAAGGTGCATAAATCTATAACAGGACTAACTGCATCTGTAATAAAAGGAAAGCCTGTTTTTTTACGATCAAATGCAAACTCAACTGGACCTGAGGCGGAGAGTGATTCATGCCCATCTGACGTCACGAATGCTGACCCTGTCGTAATGTTCATTATAATATATTGGGTGAAGTCTAGACGTCAGAAATGCCACTGATGAGCATCCTGTCCATTGGCTGGGGTGGGGGATGGGAAATAGTGTGCAGCAAATAAAGTTCAGCAGAGAAGGATTGAAAGATTGTCTGGCAGGTCTTCAAAGGCCTCCAGTTTCGTAGGTTCACTAGTGGAAATTCTGTTTCAAGGCTTGAGGTTGAGGAGGGAGACCTTCATTGGCACAGACCCAAGGAGAGCTGTCTGGTGCCAATAGAAAGAGGTTGGCAGGGTAATGAATGCTAACTCAACCACTCCACACATGGCCATGTAGTGCAGGAAAAAGTTCCAGGTCAGGCCCGGTAAGAGGAGCCAGGCACTCCTCCCCAAGGATTCTAGTGCTGAGCCTGTCTGCCACTTAGTTACCTCCCCATAAACCACATTCAAGTACTTGAATTGCTTACTAACAATGCACATGAGGTCACATGGTGCCCTTGACACTTGCAGCCTTCACCTGGAAGTGTTTCTTCATTCTCAACCTTACACACCCTTACCCCACTAAAAGACTCACAGGAAATGTATTTGCCTCTTACATGCACCTGTCACCATACCCATTAAGTTTGACATGTTGACGTGTGAGTTTACTGCATTCCATGACAGTGAGAGAGCGAGCAATAACAGGTAGTGTTCCCCTGAAATCTCCAACATATCACACTCTATGAGGAGAAGTATTGCAAATCCTGGGATGGAAGACTATCGAGGCTGTCAGAGGTGAGGAAGTAGGAAGGTACAGGCCAGCTGTGGGTTTGTAATGAGCATCTGCTTCTCTACCTTCTCATCCTAATGTGGCCCGCATTAACTGTCAGCTAACTATATTGTGAAGTAACTCATGTCACACATCCTACTGTAAATTACTTGTAAACTCTACTTATTGGGACACATTGTAACATCTCTTCCTCTTTTTCTCTTCCAGATGTGTCTGAGGAAGAACACACAGGCCCCAATACATTTGACCAGCACTCACAGTAGACAATGTCAGTCACTCTATTCCACCTGAGCAGAAGCAGCTGCTCATGATACATGATGAGGAAGACATTGCTGGATGAAGGGTCAATTTGCATAGCTGCTCAGTTGGAGATCTGGATCTGAGGTCCAGCTTTTTAAGCTTCCAGGGCAGCAAGTGTTGGTGTAGGCATTGGATGGAATGCCAAACAATGGAGTGCAGATGGGAAGAGTCCACTTGTACCTTACCCAATATACTGGATGGTGGATTCATAACTTGGCAGTCCACTATGGGACATGTTCCAGCTCCAGGGACATCTGCAGCAAAGACCTCCATGATAGAGGTCCTAAGAGCTGTTTATGCTTCTTCTATGGATGCCCAGACTCCTGCCATAGAAGCCTGGAGTGCCAGATTGAAAGCAATGTCTCTTCTGGCTCCAAAAGATTGGGGCTGGGTTGCAGACAAGCTTCACTGATCCCATTGGGACCATTGGATTTGCTTCCACACATGTGACCCTGCTGAGCCAGTGCCCGATTCTAGTGGCATGGCAGGAATAGGCACAGAAGATGGTGCTGCCTCTCCAGATAGCAGCATATGCGTACTCTACTCTGATGTCTGCACATGTGGTAGAAAAGGCATAGGGACAAGCTGCCCCAGCAAGACTATGAAACGGTGTTGCCTTCAGCAGGTCCATCTCAAGCCTTAGCTGCCATGAGATGAGGGCCACCTCAATCCCAATTAGTGCAATAAAGCAGCCGGTCACCTCATACACATAGGTGCGGGTGTGAAATGTGCATGTGCACACCGCCCGCCATATTGGATGCTTAGGTGTCTGTTTTACGCCTGCAAAACGGGCAAGGTGCCAATGAATTTCTAGGCCGATGTGTTTTATATATTTACATACACACACACACACACACACACACACATAGGGGGCACATGTCCAGGAGCAGGACTAGCATCCACAGATCCCCCCCTAGAGTCACATTCAAGTAGAAATGACTTCCAGGCAAACCAAGTCAGCACGTTGCTGGTAATGCCTCCACACAGCTGATCCTTGATTAATACCGCAGGCAGGCGAGGTCCTCATAAATATTTAGAGGTCCGATGACATAATTTGGACCCTGACACCATTTTAACCACAGTCCTGGTGACTCACGCACAGTGCCGGTCGCAAAGTTTTAATGGTCTCCTTGTGAGTCAGGAGGAACAGGTGTGCTCCTCCAGGCCCCAGAAGGAATCATTGGGGCTCCCCCGCCCCAAGTTTCCCCACCTAACCTCGACCACAAAATCCTGCTCCCGCCTGCTGCCTCCTCACCATTCCCACCGAGATTGGACGGGAGACTCTCCTGGAAAATGGTAACGAGGCCCAGGGATTGAAATGGCCCAGGCCACACGTTGGCGCGGACGTGCGAGCTTGTTACTCGCACCACCCACCCCACACCGCACCCGCCACCCGAGTTAAAATCAGGGCTCACATTTTGACATCACGCTGCCATAAAACAGAATGAGAGTGTAATTATTTATGCCATTGTTTGTTGGTCTCCAATGTTTAGCTTCGCTGCAAGTATTTACCTTAGCGCCTACTGCATCAAACGATAACTGAGCGTGTTAAGGAGAGTGTGTGTTAAGTAATACACTGTATACCACTCAGCTAATGAATTTACAGGAAGCTGGTCAAACAGTTGTCAAATATTCTAGGGAAAAAAGAGAAAGGGAAAGAAAGTCCAAGAGGTATAGGGTTGGATTTACCTTTGACTTACTGCCCATTTTGGGGACAATTGATGAGTAATTGAGAAAGGGAATGTGTACAAGGGGGTTGAATGCAAAAGAATTTGGTTAATTTGGGATTCTGTATAATCGTAATGAATAGAAAGTGGTTTCATCCATTGAAAAAGAAGAGGTTTGGTCCACTGGAATGCATTAGCACAGGAGTAAATGCACAGTATCCAGTGTATTCTGCATAATATACACCAGACTCTCAATCCTTTTTAGAATGTGGCCTCAGTTTTCCTGGTTCCTTCTGCAGCTTAACCAGCAGTCCTTAAAGGGACCATGCTTATGATGCAGAAGAGATTTAATAGAATGGTACCAAGGATGATGGACTTCAGTGAAGTGGAGAGATTGGAGAAGCTGGGGTTGCTCACCTTAGAGCAGAGAAGATTATCAGGAAATTTGATAGAGGTGTTCAGAATTATGACCGGTTCGGATAGAGTAAATAAGGAGAAACCTGTTTCCAGAGGCAGAAGGGTCAGTAACCAGAGGTCACAGGTTTAAGGTGACTGGCAAAAGAACCAGAGGTGGCACGAGGAAACATTTTTTTACATAGTGAGTTGTTGTGATCTGGAATGTACTGCCTGAAAGGGTGGTAGAAGCAGATTCAATCGTAACTTTCAAATGGGAATTGGATAAATATTTGAGGGGGGGGGGGGATAAAAATACAGGGCTATGGGCAAAGAGCAGGGGAGTGGGACTAACTGAGTAGCTCTACCAAAGAGCCAGCACAGGCATGATGGGCCAAATGGCCTCCATGATACTATGATAAGTGCGTTCACGCCCTTTCCACCTGAGGGCCACCGCTCTTCTCCAATACCAACGCAGCTACACTCTCCATCTAACTTGCACTGGACCTGTCCTGGGAGTGTTTGATGGGCCAATGTAGAGGGAGCTTGAAATTTCAACTTAGATAAACGGCTAAACTCCACATGTAAAAAAAATCACAGAGACAGGAACATGTCCCAGTGGGTCATCCTAATTCTTTGAATGGAGATATCAGGCACTAAAGCGTTTACTAACATACACATTTCAGAGGGATTAATATAGTTTGCACTGAATATTGTGATTTTAGTTGGAGTTATGTTATACAACCTTTAAGAACTGACTGTCAGTACTGTGTGGAATGTAGGGTGCTGATGTTAGCCATTTAAAAATAGCTATTTGTGGGAAGTGATGTCATGCCTGTTAACTATCTCTGTGTTGTGGTTTTGCTAATATCATGCAGACTGACTTTTTTAAAAAGCTTAGCTTTTTTATATTTTCCATTTGTCAATTGTGTTTTGCATTCCCAGGTCACTGTAATCAAACACTTTAGATGTTTATGTACATGTTTTTTAAACTCAGTTCAAAAAGTAGAAATACATTTGGAAACTATTGGTAATAACTCTCGGATTCCCAGATTGAACAGAAACATAAATCACAGAACAAGAAAATGCCATATGACCTAACAAGCCCACTCCTTCCACAGCTCAGGTACTATCTACCTTATCTACTCCACAGATTCAAGGCAGGATCCTCCTCTTTGGGGAAGAGTAGCTGCGGTACAGTACATCTACCCACCAACTCCACCCCAACCTCAACCTATTTCCCTTGGAAGCATGTCAGTCACAGTATGTCATGCCTTTAGTGGCACAGCATGAAAGAAGGCATTGGTAGGATGGTCAATGGCAAGTGTATCCTGATTGACTATACCCGCCAAGATGCCATCAACCATATCTGCGGGTCCTGGTGTGTCCACTTGGTAGTGAGTGTGGCGTATTATCTTCTCAGAGTCTTAGTCAGCAGAGAAGCAGATACAGAACAGTGCCATCTGCTGCAGGAACACCAGCTGCTAGCAGGGCAGCATAGGACAGTAACGGTCAAATGTGGCCTGAAACTTGGCTCCAATTCCTTGTAGGCATGCCATGAGAATGAAACCATAGTATGGCGCAGAGGGAAAACTCCTCACAAGCACACGAGGCAGCACCATTTCCACATCCGCAGCCATCAAACGGGGTCAAGTGCTGAGCTGCTCTGTCACTTGCCTCCAGATTCGTACCTTGGATTTCCTTCTCTTCATTTTTGCCTGTCACTTCTTAGTCCCTCCTCCTTTATCCTTGGCAAACGCTGCTAAGGCTGGGCCTTTCCGAAGGCTTGCAGCATTTTTGTCCCCTCATTTTGCTTCTCCCCTTTAAAAGTTCCTTTCCCTTCAAATTTTACTTTCAAGCTATTTTCTGCTCCCACCACTGGTGTTCTCTAAGTGCTCATTCAAATCTGCACCTGAAACTGCACAGATGAGCTGACCATGACAAACTTGGTACAAACAGCACACTTCCATTTGAGTCTCTGTAAAACCTGCCACTCTTCATAGTGGAAAATCTAGGCTAGAGTCCAGCTCACCGAGCATCTGTAATGATTAATCATATCTAAGCCCTTGCAGGAATTGAATAATTAACCAGCAGATGGTGAGGAGAAGTTAGAGCTACAGAGCTTCTTTTCCCAGATGATCACACAAATTTTGGAGAATTCTGGAGTACCAGAAACAGGTCTAAATAAACAGTGCTCCTTTGAGAGGCTGCGCAGCTGAATCTGATGGATTATGAGGACCGAATTAGGTATTGGACCAAATGGAACTTCTTATGATGCTCAGTTCAATCCAGAGCTAATTCCCCATGTTGTATCCAGGAAGTACAGGTATAGTGTGGGGATGGTATGGGCTTTTGTGCAGGGAATGTTTATAGGATAATGAATTGAAGCTGCAGAGGCTGCTCCTAGTGTAGAGTCAAACCTGAAACTCGAACTGGTAACTGCATCGCTCTGACTGGCATTCAGGTACCAAGAGCTGTGGTCAGTGCGGTAGAGAACAAAAGGCTGAACATCAAACAGCGATTCTGAAGTGAAATTAGCACAAAGAACGCAGTCAAGGTTTTGTTAACACAAGAATGACCTAGAAAATGGCAGGGACTGGCTTTAAATACTGCAATCCCTTTGGTCTTTGTGCACACACAGTATGCCAGTTTACAGATGGCAATTGTTCAAACAAAATATTAACTGTGAATTGGGCCTTTTCTGCGGAGGAGGTTTGCTGATATTAAACCATCAGGTCAGAACCTCCACGCTCCATCAATGCACACACATGTTAACTCAAATCACACAACCCCCAGTGTTTGAGGAGAAGCCTGGAGAACATGGGTTCTGTGCTGAGGAGTTGGCAGTGTCCCAGACCACACCAGTGACTGCTCGCTGGGAAACAGCAGACATAACTAACTATTCCTGTGCATTTAGAATGAGTGATGATAGGGACTTGTATACGTCTAAAGGACTTTATATCATAACATGTTGAGGCCAAGGCAACATAACACTCAACACTGAAGTAGAAAAGTATTTTAGAAATTAACTTTGAGAACACTTTCCTCTCCCACCCCTTTAATATTCTCTCCTCTCTCCAGAATGTGCTAACTTTTGCTGGGTTTTGGTTTCATTGTTGCTGGCTGCCTTCCAGCAGCTTCCCCAATGGTATGAATGAGTGGCAACAGACTATTCAATCATGGGGTCATTACAACTGAGCCTGTTCACATCCTAATCTGAGATCCACATGTGTGCTTTCCAACAGAAGTCACTGAATGGTGATCAGAAGCAGGAATCCTGTCTGATCTTTCCCTCCCTAGCCCAAGGGTAGTGAGACCATTTGCAGCACCTCAACTACTACAGGCTAAGATCAGCTAATATGGCGCAGACCATACTGTTCTGCATGGCTAAGGCTACACCGGGCAATGCATTTATTAAGTGACCCATCAAAGTGACAAAGCAATGTCTTTTGGGTGTCTTTGGTCAAAATACTGGAGGTGACCAGCAAAACACTCCTGTTAAATGTTACTAAAGCTGCCAGTGGTCAAAATGCAACATTCGCACTGGACAACAGAAAGGCCAAAGAGACAGTAGCTCATGAACACACCTGCAACAAAAGAGCACCATCGTCCAGCTTCCAACATGGCGGGTCTATCGACAGCTGCAAAACATATTTTCTGTCCCCCATTTTTCCATCACGTTTGTTCTTTACTTATCAGGTCCTCAACTTGCACACTACATACTCATCTCTGACTGAGCTGTGGCCGACCTGCTCCTGGATTTCTGCCAGTGTCAGAAGTGAACTTGTTATGTTTAGGCTTTACCTTGATATTTCTTTTGTGCTCTGTGCCAAAGCCCTCACTCCCTACGAGCAGAAGTGTGACTTTTTATGCACAATCTCTGGTATTATAGCATTATCTCAGTTGAGCATTAACCCTTGCTAATCTTTAGGTTACTGGAAAGGTCATAGGCCCTCTCAAATTTGGGAAAGTGGTAGAACAAATATTTTCAGGCTGTAGCTTGGACGATAAACTATTGAATGGGGTTATTACAAATAAGAGATAATCAGTAAATGATACACCAGATTGCAATAATTTACAGAGCATATCTGTTCCCCCTCAAATGCAGAAAACAATAAATAAACTCACATCTTCACTAATTCCATTGATTTAATAGAGGTGTTCAAAATTATGAGGGGCTTTGAAAGAGTAAATAAGGAAAAACTGTTTCCACTGCCGGGTGAGTCGATAACCAGAGGCCACAGATTTAAGGTAATTGGTAAAAGAACCAGAGGGGAGATGAGGAGAATTTTTTTAAGCAGCAAGTTGTTATAATCTGGAACGCACTGCCTGAAAGGGCGGTGGAAGCAGCTTCAATAGTAACTTTCAAAAGAGAATTGGATAAATACTTGATGGGAAAATGTTGCAGGGCTGTGGGGAAAGAGCGGGGGAATGGGACTAATTGGATAGTTCTTTCAAAGAGCCGGCACAGGCACGATGGGCTGAATGGCCTCCTTCTGTGCGGTATGATTCTATGTGGTAGCTTCTCTTAACAACAGCTTTACATGAGTTTCATTGTATTTCTTCCATGGAGTCTCCAGCCTTTCTCTTGATGACCTCAGTAGAACTGAAGTGGGAGCATGCTCTCTGAGATATGCCCCTCGTACAACCAGCAACGAAGAAAGTCAAAAGTATATCTTTCAAAATCAAATAAACCTGTCAATCATACCAATGTTTAAAGATGCAGAAAATGTCTGTAGCTCTAAGGACTATCCCTTGGAGTAACAGCATTGTCCATCCAATTGAGGTTGAAGATGAATTCATTTGTGACTTAGTCGTAAAATCCAGTTGGCTTAACTGACCATCCACCTGAACAAAACAATGCAGGTTGGCAGTTAATACATTGGAATATTAATACCTTTCTGACTCATCTAACAAACAGACAAACTCTGTGATTCTTTCCATCTGTTGTGTAACCAGCCAAAATGGCTTTTTGCTGTGAGCAAAAAATTAAAAGGGACAAGCCACTTCTCATAGATGACTGAGGGATTGCTTGCAGTCACCCACCCAAACAAAGGACAGACTGGTCTCCTTTGGCAATTTCAGTCGCACAGGAGGAATGTCGATTCAATTTGCAGTAAAACTCATTTAAACTGATCAGCAAAGAAAAAAGAATGCTTAAAAATTAAAATTGCAGAGGATTTCCTCTGATGTGCAATTTGATTAGACTTGCTATTCATCACTGCACCACAGCAGCTCAACATGGCTTGTCTACATTTTTCTTATGGGGGCGGGGGGAGGGGCATTCGCCTGGCAGTGTGAGGCTTGCAGTCAGGAACTCCCTGTATGGGACATGATCCACTTGTAGCACAGCGCAGTATTCCAGCTTTCTGCCACACTGCTGTGGTTCATAGAATCTTACAGCACAGAAGGAGGCCATTTGGCCCATCGTGCCTGTGCAGGATATCTGATTAGTCCCACTTCCCACCTCCCCCCCTCCTCCTCCTTTTCCCTTTCACCTTTAACTTTCACCTTGGAGTAGAGTTGAAATCATTGCTTACTGGTGGTCTCTGGTGGGATAACAATTTTAGTGGAGACAGAATTCCATTCAAGGATGAAAAAATGTCTTCTCAAGCAACGTGCCACATTTCTCTGTGTCCTGCGTATATTCTCCTCCTCCCCTTCATCTTGGCAGTTGGTGGGCAAAGATACTTTTTTGCGTTTGTGGGATTATTTTGTCTCTGTGGATATTGTAACTGTAATTCAAAGCGCAAAACATCAGACATTCTGGTCTGTGGATGATATTGTGGTTCTTTTTTCCCAGTTTGGGGGAAAGTTGCCACTGCCAAAAGGCTTGCTGGAAGCATTCTTGCCATTAATTGGATGCTTAAGACTGAGCGGAGTTCTCATTCTATCCCACGATCCTAGTGCTGAGTACCTGCGCTATGGACCTCAAGGGGAAGTTGGCCTGGCCAATGAAAACTTCCAACAACGATCATCAAGATAAGCCTGGAAGCCAAATTTTGACCTTTAATCCCGATGGTATTTAGTAAGGACTCGAGCTGCTGCATCCTGGTTTCCTGCTGCTGACCTGTGACCTCACTTGTTAGCTTTTGGCTGACGTACATGGGAGGAAGAGGTTTGCAACGTTTTAATTGAGAAAACAGAGCAATGTTCTTTCTTTTTAGTTAAAATGTTTTCTTGACTAATTTATTGAATTTTTACTTCCTGTCTTTTTCAATCTTCTCTGCCTTTTCAAACAAAAAAAACTGGTGACTGGGTGAGGGCCTCTTCTACCAGTTCTGAGCCCAGCATCTGTGAACAGGACAGTTATTAGAGGGTGTGATGAAGGATGTGCCCATTGCCCTTACTGCTGGCTTCACAATAGGCAACATAAAAATCATAGAAATTACAGCACAGATGGAGGCCATTTGGCTCACTGGAGCTTTCTGTTCTAATCCCATTTCCCTGCCCTTTCCTTTTACATTCTCTCCTTTTTAAATTCTTATCCAATCCTGTTTTAAAGCCTCTACCTCAATAGCTACTTGTGGTAAAACATTTCCATGTTCTAACTTCCGGTGTCCAAGTTGAGGAGAGACACACCTCCTCAAACCTGGCTGCCAAACTTGAGCATCAACCTGTACTGGGAACCTGTTAACGCTTCACAGAGGTGGCTTTAAACTGAAAGAGCCAGTACCCAATCATATTGTTCATTATTCAAATCAAAGAAAGAATATGAGGTGGAACCGAGAAAGGACAATGTCAGTTTCACAATATTCCACTGCTCAAATACCCCAACTATATATCTGTGCCTGATATATAGTTGGGGTATCTATAGAAAATCTCCGAAAGCTTGTGAATTGGGGTATATAGAAAATCTCCGAAAGCTTGTGAATTTAAAATAAAATTGCTGGACTATAACTTGGTGTTGTAAAATTGTTTACAATATATCTGAGTGACACAAGATAAGAGACACGAGATTATTCACAGGTGGGACCGTAAAGAGGCACACTGCAAAAGTATTTCCATGTGAATAAATATGTGACAAGGACCTGGCCTCCATCAGCAAGTACAACCCTCTCAGAAGAAAGTTAATAATTTTTAAGAGGAACTTGTAAGACTCCTTCCCTCTCCCACTCCATCCCCAGGAGTATAGTTCCACTATGATAGATATCTGTGTCTGATGTCGCCCAGCATTGGGGTAGCTTCAAAATGTGAAACAGCGTTTTTCAATCTGCAATTTGGTTGTTTTATGATTTTGTACAAGTTTTACCACAGGTCATACCAGCAAAATCTGTGGGGTATAAAAATGTAACTCATTGCAATTGCAGCTTTTCTTTAAACATGGGGAATGTTAATTATGACATTTTCATTCAAAACAGATTTTATGTCCTGCAGGCACAGTTATTACTGTCTATGCTGGAAAGAATTGAGACAGACAGACAGAGAGGGAGAGAAAGAATGAGAGATGGACACATAAAAACAGACAGAGTGTAATGGAGAGAGATAGAGAGAGACAGGCAGACAGACACAAAGAAAGGGACAGGGCCAGAGAGAGAAAGAAATAGAGAGAGAAACAGAAAAGGCAGAGACACAGAGACAAAGAAAGAGGATGGAGAAACCCACATAGAGAGAGAAAGAGACAGACAGAGAAAAACAGAGACAGAATGACATAGGTGGGGCAAGATTTCCAGTGTGTGCTACATTGAGAGACAGGGAAACAGCCAGAGAGACAGGGAAACAGCCAGAGAGAGAGAGAGACAGAGAGAGAAAGAGAGAGGCAGAATGTGACAGAGATAGAAACAAACAGTAAGAGACGAGGCAGGCAGACAGGGGCAGAGAGGAGCAAGAGAGACCCTGGCTTTTCTTTCTGTACTCCCTGACTGGAATTCAAACTGTGTGTGATTCTGTTGCTCAGTAACATTGACCATTTTCTCTCTTCGAAACATGTTGCAGTCTCAACTGTTACTTTAGTTCCTTCGGTAGGCAGCATGGAGAGTCATCGAGATTAAGAAACAGAGCTGAGCAACATCCCTAGCTATTAAATATAAAATTCTAATCCACTGAGAGGAAGCTGAGGTGCACCATGGGACAGGCTGCTGTCAGGAGTAAAAACACAGCTGTTGTATGGACAATTGGCAGCTCTCTGGTTCCCACCCTGCTGGCGGGATAAGTTCTCATCAATCTATTCTTGTTTGTGTAAACACACCAACTCTAGTCTACTCAGCTTAAACTAAAGGGGTTTTAAACCAACATTTTTGCTCCAGAATTGTCCAATTCAATTAGTGGACTGTTTATATCGAGCTCTCAAGCCAGCTGGTAAGAATTTGCACAGTGCGGATAGCATGAAGCCCTGACTGCAGAGAACAATGACTAACTCTCACCCACCGCCTCCCCCTCGACCCCCAAACAGGAATAAATGCAATAGCAACAGAACTGACGGCATTAGGAAGAATCCCAAAGCCCAGTGGCAGCAACAAAACCATCCTAACCAGACTTTAGATGCCAAAGCACCAAAGAGCAAGAGTGTTAGCTGCAGTTGCAGGGAAGCCATCTTTAAGGGCGAGATACAAATGGACCCACGAGAATCAGTTCACCAGTCATCAAACAAAATGGCTTCCTGCGTACTCAGCCCCTGCAGGAGATCCATCAGCTTTCACTTGTGGTGAGAAATTCATTTGAAAATTCAGCAATTCTCTACACTTCAGAAAACACAAAACAGGCTGTTATTCTTGAACTGTAGGGTACATGCAGGAGAATATTATGAACAGGAATTAGCACTTCATTTTTTGATCAATCAACCCCTCCTTCTTGCCAAGCCCCTCAAACACTTCTCATTGACTTTCAATGGCCTTCCCTGAACCCTTATTCCACAACTTTATCACTGTTTGGTCAAAACATCCCATCTGACCTCTACACTTACTCTTAATTTTAAACTTGTGTCCCCTGGTGATAGGAGTCTCCACCATAGTGAACAATTTGCGTTAATAGTTTGTCAGTTCCCTCTTAACACAAGTTAAGAGACTTTGATGTATTCACTGGGATCATAATCATCTTAGCCCAGAATTTGCTGGAGTGGGGCATCTTGCGGCCTGCCCTATTACTAAACTTGTTCCTGCACGTTTAGGTTTTAAAATTTTTGCCTGCTAACTTGCTGGAAGTGCGAGCTGATAACATCGCAGTGAGAGAAACAGGGAGTCTGGGACCTGAGTGAACAGGGCAAGCAACTGTGTACCTCTTTAATCAATGAGATTTAAGGATTGAGAAATAAACAGAGGAAGGACTGAGAAGGAGGATGAATTAGAGTGGGTGAATTCAATGTCAAATCAGGTACAGAAAGAGAAATAAAGAGAGGGAAAGAAAGATTGGATCAAGAGAGAGAGAGAAAAGAGACAGAAAGAAAAAGTAAGAAAAACATTTTTAAAATTTAACATTTGACATTTTTAAAATCTCCTAAAACAATTCACTACCTGAAAGAATGAGACTCTACACTTATAATTGTTCACTTTCTGAGCAAGAAAATTTGTTTGGCAGTCATTAACAATTATCACTTCATTAAAAGGGTACTTATGCTGTTAATTACTAGACTTAACTTTTTGCGGTAAGTTTAAGGGGCAATTAATCTGCAAATGCAGCAACTTCATAAAACTCACGGGGAGGTTAAGGGCAAGATGTCGTTTTCACAAAGCTAAAGGCAAAACGGCCAGCAACTTGTGGCGATTCGCAATTCACTGGGTGTCTCTTCCTCGTCACAAGTTGCTGGCCGATTTGTACATTAAAAATGGCGTGCGTATTTCAGACGCTGTTATTTTTTTCAGCAAAATGTGGGCTCATGAGCTGCACCACTGAGTCACACTGTGGCAATTAATGATGTGTAGACAACACCATTGGAGGCAAGGCAGTTTAATCAGGAATATCATAGAATCATACAGCACAGAAAAAGGCCATTCAGTCCATCATGCCTGTGCCAGCTCTCTTAAAGAGCTACCAATTAGTCTTACTCCCCTGGAGTTCTTTCCCCATAGCACTGCAAATTTTCCCTTTTTAAGTATATGAACAATTCCCTTTGAAAAGTAATTATTGAATCTGCTTCCACCACCCTTTCAGGCAGCGCATTCCAGATCACAACAACTCGCTGAGTAAAAAAAAATTCTCCTCATCTCCCCCCTAGCTTTTTTACCAATTATCTTAAATATGCTCGGCTATCACAAATGCTTCTCCTGTGTCACAATCTATACCCAATGTTAAACCCGAGACTCGCTCCTGAGTGAATTTCACCAGTACTTAACTGGAGACAGGAAACACTTCAGTAATTTAAAGACAGAACTCACACCGTACATCACCACATGCACATAGCGCCTGACAGCCATGCATCGTGTCGGGTAAGAAAAAGAAACAGCAGGATTCCCCAGTGACCTAGTGGATAAATAGACAGTCACAGGATCCATCCCCCAACCCGTGCTGTGTTAGCTGATAGCAGCTAGAGTTGCAGTAGAGGCACTTCAGTTGACCAGTACTGGGCGAGGGAGTGGAAAGATCATGCTCCTGGCTAGTATCCAGTGATGCTTGCTGACAGGGCGCATGTGTGGACATCGGGTGAGGGCAGGATCAGTTGCGATGGCCCCCAATGGTACAATATGCATACTCCGGCAAAGTACCAGAGAGTACCCAGCACCTGTGGAACTTGTACACTCAGCAACAGTCAGCGACTTCAGGACAGCTGTGGATGATTGGAAAGAAACAGAACAGGAAAGGGACTGAGAATGTTTTTTCTCCAATGCAATTTTTCCAATTTGCTGTTTGATTTCTGAAGGAGGAACTGGTTAAAGCAGTGGAGGAGAAGAATGGTTCTCTGTGTGTTCAGACACACGAGCCTGACTGCGGAGCTGAGAGGATAACTGCACAGATTGAGATCTCTGCCTGATTTCCTGATCCTACAAATAGTTTTGTCGGCTCCCTGTCATGTGGCCGAGCCGCCCCATGCTTGCGGACCCACAGGCCTCCAGCACACATGGCTTCGGTTACAGTGAGGCCTGGCTGGGGAGGAAACAGCAAAGGCTCTCTCGCTTTCTTGTTGCCCTGAGTCAGTCAGAGTGCGCAGGCTCTTCAACAGCTCCCAGAAAATACTTTTTTTTTTAACCACATCAAGAATTCGTCAGGATGAGAAACCTGCAGAAGTTTTGCTCAGTGCAGGAGGAGCTCGGTGCTGTGGATTATTATTCTCAGTTCGCTGCCCCTCACGCCATCCCCAAGCTCTTGTCTCCGGCCCCAAAGGGTGCAGCGGCCTGGGGCATGGCCTCCGTCAGTGTTACTCCGTGACTGGTCGCAAGGAACTGTACCCTTCTTGGCCTGTACTCAGTTAACTCAACTTAGCTGGGGTAGCAACGGTGTTGTTACAACTGGCCTCAGTTCTCCCAGGCTAGGGAGGAAAAATCAGCCAGACTTCCCGCCCTGCTGGAAAGTCTGGTGTGTGTGGACATTGACTGACTTGGCTGTGATCCCCCCCATGGTAGAATATCCTGATAATATTCATTGTCTGGGCTCACACATAAAGAATGGGCACTTTAGTGAGATAAAGTCGAATGGCTGGTACTTGGGAGACTCAGCATCATTGGGGGAAGGGGAGAGAAAATTGGTGCGAAAAATTGCACAGTGGGCAAGATAATGGCTGGAGGGGTGACATCATGACTAGAGCTCTGATGTTTTATTTGCTGCTGCTGTAAATTTATTGAAAACTTCCACTCCTTGAAATAAAGAAGTAAATGGAAAAAAATGGCTTCTATTTAAAAAGGTTTTGCTGTCCAGTTTCCAGGCAGGTGCCAATCTGACTGGGACAACCTGTGCTGTCTCACCAGTGCTCATCTGGTGGTGCAGATAGGTAAATGCACCACTGTCCATTTGTAGATTACATTAAGATCTCTCAACATTCACTGCATCTCTTATCATTTTCATTCTTTTCTACAATTTAGTTTGCTTTAATTTTGTTCTCACAAACAAAAAGATTTGAGTGCTGGGAATGGAATCAGTGCCAGTATTCAGCCCTCCCAGATCAGATACAGCACTAGTTTGATGTAGAGTAACGCTCCTTCTATACTGTCCCATCTAATACTCCCAGGTCAGGTATAGCATGGGTTAGATGCAGAGTAACACTCCTTCTATACTGTCCCATCTAATACTCCCAGGTCAGGTATAGCATGGGTTAGATGCAGAGTAACACTCCTTCTATACTGTCCCATCTAATACTCTCAGGTCAGGTATAGCATGGGTTAGATGCAGAGTAACACTCCTTCTATACTGTCCCATCTAATACTCCCAGGTCAGGTATAGCATGGGTTAGATGCAGAGTAACACTCCTTCTATACTGTCCCATCTAATACTCCCAGGTCAGGTATAGCATGGGTTAGATGCAGAGTAACACTCCTTCTATACTGTCCCAACCACAAGCCTTAATCCCAACACAGAAAAATGCATCCACTGCATCATTCCTGTAGCCTCCTGAGTGGGACAGACTTTGTTCCAAACGTTGAAATGTGTTGGTGACTTTAAGACCTTGGTTGAAACTACAGCAATTAATTTCACAGTCAACAAAGAGGGGAGCCATTCATTCCATCTGAACCGAATGCAAACAGGTTCCAGAGGTCAAAGGGCAGGTTGCTAACCTACTGCATCATCCAGTGCTAAATAAACACAGAGTTTTGTGAAGTCCGCTGATTTTGCTGTTAGTTGTTAATTTAGAAACAGTAGGTGTACCATCTGTAGTCTTCCTTATACTGAGCAATACAATCAAAGGCCAGTCACGGCACTGGGGCTGTGTCAGCTGATTGTGATTCTGTGACCATCCTCATCTTCAGCCTGACATGCAACCTACTGGTGCAACTCTCACGTTGCAGATGGCCCAATGGACTGAGGCACCGAGCACATCAATATCCAGCACACTGAGTAGCAGGGTCTATGCAGCAGGGCTGTGGGTTGAGATCCTGGGGCTGTGTACAGCCCTTGGGGGAGGAAGGGGGAGGGGACACAGTGTGGGTGGGGTCTTGGGCAAACTGAAGGAATTGTGGGGTACGGGAGGAATAGCTGATCTCCCCAGTGGCAGCTTTGAGTGCTCTTTGGTCGAGGGGCTCCATGGATGATATTGTCACTGTTGGGGGACTATAACAAGGGGACATAGATTCAAGGTAAAAGGCGGGAGGTTTAGAGGGGATTTGAGAAAGAACTTTTTCACCCAGAGGGTGGTTGGAGTCTGGAACTCACTGCCTGAAAGGGTTGTGGAGGCAGGAACCCTCACAACATTCAAGAAGCATTTGGATGAGCACTTGAAATGCCATAGCATACAAGGATACGGACCAAATGCTGGAATATGGGATTAGAGTAGACAGGGCTTGATGGCCGGCGCGGACACGATGGGCCGAAGGGCCTCTATCCGTGCTGTATAACTCTATGACTCTATGACTGTTCCAAGGTACAGAGCCTGCTAGCTGAAACTGTACCAGAATCCTCCAGAATACACATCTATACAGCTCTCTCGACCTCCCTCAGATGAAAATACCCGCACAGCTTGTCCTTCGGTCAGCTTCTCTGTTCCAGTGGGTTTGTAACTTACCAGTCCACAGCATAAAATTGAAGAACTGTATAGAAGCCATACACCAGCTGTACAGCAGCAGAAGGAAATGAACCGTTAATGGCAGTGGGTTCAAATTCGACTTTCGGACTTGGTCACATTATCGAAGCTGACACCCCAGTGAAGGGAATGCTGCATTGTCAGGAGGTCCAGATGTAAACTGGGGTCCTGTTTGCCACTTCAGGTCGATGTGAAAGATCCCACCAAACTATTTGATGTGGAGATGCCGGTGATGGACTGGGGTTGACAAATGTAAAGAATCTTACAACACCAGGTTATAGTCCAACAGTTTTATTTGAAAATCAAAAGCTTTCGGCCACCAGCGAATAAAAGTTATCTGTTTTTAATACAACGGGTCATTCTCTGTCTTTCTCTTCCTTTCGGATGTTTCTCCCTCTCTCTCTCTGTCTTTTGTTCTGGCCGTTTGTATATTCGGTGGTCCTGTAGGTAACATCTCTCTGTCTGAACACTTTGATTGCCTTGACAACGGGCAGTTGGAAAGATTATCTGTAATCACCAGGTATTGTTCTCTGACTATAAATGCGAAATGTTCAAGGAATCGCACTCACTCACCTGACAAAGGAGATAATCTCCGAAAGCTTGTGATTTTCAAATAAAACTGTTGGACTATAACCTGGTGTTGTAAGATTCTTTACATTTGTCAAACTATTTGAAGAAGAGGACGGACTATCCCGGCGTTCCAGCCAATGTTCCTTCCTCAACCACCAGCACCGAAAACAGTTTCACTGGCCTGTCGTCTCGTTGCTGTTTGTTGGATTTTGCTCCGTGCAAAATATTAGCTGCATCTGCCTCCATTCAACCCCAGTCCATCACTGGCATCTCCACATCATCCATAACAAGAGACACTGGACAAATTTGCAGGGCTACGGGAAAGGGCAGGGAAGTGGGACCAATTAGTTGGCTCTTACAAAGAGCTGGCACAGGCACGATGGGTTGAATGGCCTCCTGTGCTGTATCATCCTATGATTCTATAATCATATGTGAATATTTCTAATAGACCTGAGAAGGCGTTACATAAATATAAGTCTTCCTTTCTGTGCTGTACAGGTATGGGAGCTGTGCACTGCCAGACAAAATTGAATCATTCCTTTTTAACTGGTTGTATTTTGGCCTGATTTTGCACTAAGGTAACAGGATTGAGCGTGAGCACACTGTGGTGCAGGCAGACTAATAACGTAAGGATGGCTGTACTGAATTTTGCAATATAAGGTCAATCTCCTGATTTGCTGAGACTCCGTGCGGATGGGAAATGTGTGCAAGGACTCAGGCCTGCAAATTACTGACCGCCAGTAACGGCCATGAAGGGGCCAGCCAGCTGCATTTAAAGTGAGCATGCTAGCCCTTAAAGGAGCAGCAAACTACGTGGCAGCTTCAGAATCATAGCTGCAACAAGGGGGCAGAACCTTAAAATTAGAGCTAGGCCGTTCAGGAGTGATGTCAGGCAGCACTTCTTCACACAAAGGGTAGTGGAAATCTGGAATTCTCTTCCCCAAAAAGCTGTTGAGGCTGGGAGTCAATTGAAACTTTCCAAACAGGGGATTGACAGATTTTTGTTAGGCAAGGGTATTAAGGGTTACGGAACCAAGGCGGGTAGATGGAGTTAAGATACAGATCAGCCATGATCTAACTGAATGGCGGAACAAGCTCGAGGTGCTGAATGGCCTACTCCTGTTCCTGTGTTCCTTCCTATGTTTCTATGGAAGAAGCGGTGTAGAGAAGACCATCCCATTCAGCGATGAAGCCCTGGAAGTCCTGCTGCGGGAAGTGCAGCAAAGGAGGATGGCATGTTGAGGCAGAGGGCTACCCTCCAGCAAAGGGCGCAGCTCAAGCTGTGTGAATGGAAGTGGGAGAGTAGGTCTACATCGTCTCCAAGGTTCAGCAGAGGTTCTCAGGTATCTGAGGAAGTGCCAAGTTAGGTGCGCTCCCCTTTTTCACACTCGTTGCCTCTTTATCCATGGAAGGTGTACCACACAGGACTTGGAGCCCCTTTGCCCATTAGTCCTAAGGTCCGCATCTAGTGTCGGAAGTGGCTTTGTACCCTTATGTGTACAGGAACTGATACCGAGTGCACAAGTCACACCAGGAATGAACTGTTCCCCATCACCTAGTATGTACTGTACAAATCAGGAACTGACCTTACATGAATGAGCTGTACTTGCAGCAACTGGGACTGAATTGCTACCCTTTACCTGGTGTGTACTATACATATAGAGGAGCTAAAATTGAGACATGTGAGCTGTACAGTACCAAATGAGAGTCAATCGGTCTCTTTTACTTGGTGTGCACTGCTAAGTTTTTGACAGCTCTACGCAAACACTGAACGGACTCAGTGTCCATCTCTTTAAAACTGTATGTATTTGGTGTTAGTTTGGTGTCAGAGTTCAGAATCACTCAGGAACGAAGCATTTTCCAGGGGTCTGAAAGGGTTTTTTCCATTTCTGTCTTAGTTCTGAATCCTGTGAAGGGAAGACAGTCAGACAGTTAATTCCAGTGGGACCAGTTAGTGTAGATCAGCCAAGGCCCTGCCTTGCCTTATGATAGTGCTTTCCCAGCTGTGGAATGCTAATGTTATTATTTCTGCTGGAATTTTGACCTCAGATCTCGGCTCAGAATTTTATTACAGTTAAGCACGAGACGGTAAACAATAGCACATCAATTGCCTGCTGCTCAGCTCATTAGAACCCTAATTTTCATGTTCTCCCTATCTCTGTAACCTCCTTCAGCCCTCCGAGCACTCTGCGTTTCTCCAACTTTGGCCTCTTGTGCATCACCCACTTCCTTTGCCCCACCATTGACAGCCGTGCCTTCAGCTGTGGAGACCCTAAACTCTGGAATTCCCTCCCTAAACCTTTCCGTTGCTCCACCTGTCTCTCCTCCCTAAAGTGCTCCTTAAAACCTATCACTTCGACCAAGTGTTTGGTGACCTGTCCTAATGTCTCCTTCTTTAGCTTGGTGTCAATTTTTGTCTGATTATGCACCTGTAAAGAGCCTTGGGGCGTTTTACTATGTTAAAGGCACCATGTAAATGCAAGGTGGTGTTGTTGTTCTGTATGAAGCAGGATCCAGAGGCCTCAGGTCTGTCACTGTGAATCCCATTCAGTCAGATAGATATAAACACTCACCTTAGAGGCTTAAAGAATTACAAGAACTTGCATTTATATAGCACATCCAAAGCATTTCACATCCGGTTCATTACTTTTAGAAGTGAAGCCACTGCTATTATATAGGCAAATACAGCAACCACTTTGCACACAGCAAGGTCCCACAAATGGCAATGAGATAAATGAAAGGTTTATTTGTGTTTTTTCTATTGTATTGACTGAGGGAGGAATGTTGGCTAGGACACGAGGAAATGGGAACTTTCATATCCACCTGAACAAGTAGATGGAGCCTCAATTTAATGTTTGATCCAAAATGTGGCATCTTTGACAATGTAGCACATGTATCAATCTGAATTATGTGCTTAAATCCTGGAGTGGGGATCTTACCCAAAACTTTCTAGAGGCAAGAATACCAGCAACTGAGCCAAATTGACACCTTATCCAAGAATTGAGCACACAATCTAGGTTGACACCCCAGTGCAGTACTGAGAGAGTGTTGGATTATCGGGGATGTCATCTGTTGGGTGAGATGTTAAACCAAGGGCCTTACTACTTGTTCCTGTGGTTCATGGCAATGTTCAAAGAAGACCAGGGAGATCTTCTGGTTTAATAGCGAACACTGCTGCTTCTTGGTATGACCCTTGCCTTTGAGTCAGAAGGTTGTGGTTCATGCCCCACTCCAGGCCTTCAGCAGATAATCTAGGCTGACACTTTGGTGCAATACTGAGGGGGCGCTGTATTACTGGAGGTGGTATCTTTGGATGAGACATTAAATCGATGCGCATCTACCTGGTTATTCATCTTATTGCTGTTTCTGGTGAATGTGAAAAATCCCATCACAGTATTCAAAGAAGAGCAAGGACTTCTGCTGGCCAATATTCCTCTCTCATATACCAAAAAAACAGATTAACTAGCCATTCATCTCATTGCTATTTGTGGGATCTTGCTGTGCCAAAATGTCTGCCGTATTTGCCTTCATAACAACACCAACTGCATTTCAAAGTAATTCAATGTATGTAAAACACTCTGACATGTTTCTGAGTGCTATGTAAATGCAAGTCTTAATTATTCAGCTGACCAGAAGCTTCTCAACCCCACACTTTGTAGTTCAGGGCTCCGTCACTCAGCTCCAGTCAGGGTGCCTCAGTGATCAAGAGTCCGTGTTCACCACCACGCTGCGAGGCCAGAGTTGAACTGGTTTGTGTTTTCCTTACTCGCTTTCCAATCACATTTTTATTTTGCCTTATTTGCTCTGCTCCGGTGGGAGGGGCCATTGAACTGTGAGCCACCCATTGAGAATCACCTGGAACCATCTCACTTTCATCAGGGGACTGTACCCATCCTCCATTAAACTTATCCCCCGCCCCCATCCTGGGGATTAGGGGAGAAGAGCAGGGCTTCATTAAATGTGAATTTCTTTTGTTAGAAAAAAATCAGCACAAAATACCAATGAAAGAATGAATAATGAAGGAGTAATTACAGTGCAATCTCACCCAGGGGCCAGATACTACTGAAAGCGAGGAAACCTTTGGTTTAGGGACTAACTTCTTGGGGAAGCCCCTGAATGTAGGGCCGCAGTCTGTGGAGAACCTTTGAACAGTCATGCTCCATGGGGAAGCCCTTGTCTTTAGAGCCTCATTCTACAGGGACAGCTCTTGGTACAGATCCTTACTATGTGGTGAAGCTCCAGTGTCTAGGGATTCCCTTCCAATGGAGGCGCTGTTATCAGGGTCTCAGTTCGCAGGGAAGACCCTGTGTCGAGAGCCTCAGTCCAGGGCAAACTGTGACCAGAAAAATACTTAACCCCCTCAGACAGCTCTCATTTACAGTGGGACTGGTTCATGTGCACACAAAGAAATGCTCTGATGGCTGGATTCCATTTTACTGAGCTCCAGTCCAAACTGTGGAAAGCAACCCAATCGCAAAAGTCCAAACCCAGTCAGATATTGTGTGGACCATCAGAGGGGATGTGGGACACGTCAGAGCTCCATCCTGGATAGGAACTCCTGATGGAGGAGTTCACACTACAGCACCGAGCGCTGAGAGGCAGAGAGCTGTGTTTCAGTCATTCCCAGCAAGGCCAGTTTATCTCCTTATTTGCAGGATAATTAGGACAGGAGATGCGGAAAAGGATTTCATTAAGGGATATAATATCAACAAAAGCAGAGCATCCTCCCAATAATCTAGCCCTACATAGCTCCCCTGATGACGTGAAATAGGATCATAGGTTGAAGGAGTAGAGTTAACGACAGTTTGATTAAAGAATCAGAGGCGGTGAGTTGCAGATTATTTGACTCACACTTAACCTCATTCGTTCAATGGGCTCTCTGCTGTTGAAGCTCTATCTAGTGGCAACACATAGTAATTACAAATGAGCTCCAAGGGAGAAATTCCAAGGGAGAAATCACACTGTCTGATATTAGACAGCAACATATAAAGTGGTTAAAACAACTGACAGAGGGATTTCATACAAATACCTTAAGGCATTCACATGCTAATATTTTTAATATTGTATAGTGTAACTCCACCCCACTGTAATTGTTCTAGGATTGTAGCTCCTATGTTGAAGGTGCAGAGGGTCGGGGGAAATGGGTGTGGGGAGTAAAACAAGCACAGAAGGTTCCAGAAGTGCGCAGGGTTTGCTACCAGAGGCAGGCATGGGTACCGTGGTGGTAAACCTATTGTTTGTTTATGGGCCTGAAGAGCAGGGTCACAGACATCTTTAAATTAAAAGGCAACACTGTTTCTATTTAAACGGCACTAATTCATGAAAATAAGTTGTAACAATTTCTTTTTCATCTGGGGAGTGTGAAGACTCCAGCGCCTTTTTATCACTGTGACACTTTACTTTGATGCGATTCACGCTATCAGGTCATGCATTTGGAAATAATCAAAATGAAGATCTGCCAAACACTTTTTTTTCCCCCACAAAGGCAGTACTGTACCCCTTTAACACACTGTCTCCACGACAGAGCAGAAATCCATTGTGATCATTTATTTCAGCAAAATAAAGCAGGTTTAAAGGAGATGGTGTGTGGAGGTTTGTGATTACCGTGGGCCCCTTTCATTAGATCGCAGTGTCGCACTGCAGCAGTGAGGAGCTCTGCCTGCTCTGTCAGTATTTCTTTCATTGCCGCGTAGGACTGAAGTTAAAACAAAAAGCTTTTCTGTTTGATCATGGGTAAAATTTGTTCACAAAAATCTCACTTTAAAAATTCCTGTCAGGTTGGGTGTTTGAGTATTTGTGCAGCTCAGCCAGCACCTTATGTGTACAAGTGTGTATATGTCTATGCATGTGTGTGTCTATGCCTGTGTGTGTGTCTATGTCTGTGTCTGTATATATGTCTGTGTGTGTGTATGTATCTGTGTGTGTCTATATTGTATGTCTGTGTGCATGTATTTGTATGCCTGTGTGTATATGTCTGTGTGTGTGGTCTATGTCTGTGTGCATATGTTTGTGTGTGTATGTGTATGTCTTGTGTATGTCTGTATATGTCTGTATGTGTGCATATATGTCTGTGTGTGTATGTGTGTGTCTGTATTTGTATATCTGTGTGTATGTTTGTGTATGCCTGTGTGTATGTGTCTGTGTGTGTTTGTGTGGTCTATGTGTGTATATATGTGTATGTCTGTGTGCGTATGTTTGTGTGTATATGTGTATATCTTGTATATGTCTGTATGTGTGTCTGTGTGTGTGTGGTCTATGTCTGTGTGTATATATATGTATGTCTGTGTGCATATGTATGTGTATGTCTTGTATATGTCTGTGTGTGTGTGTGTCTGTGTGTGTGGTCTGTGTCTGTGTATGTATATATATATATATACATGTGTTTGTAGGTGGCACCCCCTGCTGGAGTCCCCAGCCTCACACTACGGGCTCTGGTTTTAACAGCAAGTAAGGCAGGTGATTTGACGCAGCAAAACATCTTAGAACAAATCGCATGAATTCCAATACATACTGCATGTAGCACAATTTTTTTATTTGCTCTTGAAATGTGGCCCGAGGCTGGCCAGGCCATATTTATTGCTCCTCCCTAGATACCTTATGAAGGTGGAGGTGGGCCTTCTCCTTGAACTGTTGCAGTCCTTGTCATAGTGCTCCCACAATGGAGTTAGGTAGGGAATTCCAGGATTCTGACCCTGCTTTTCCTGCGCTGCTCAACTTACTTCTGACTGGAAAAACCTACGTGCTAAGGATCGGGGGAGGGGGGTTGACAGTGAGAGTGGGAAGGAAAGCGGGAGGGGGGTTATAAGATTCTAAACTAATGGGAAGCAGGTGCAGTGAGATTAGACACTGCAATACCCATGAGAAGGAGTGGATTAGGCACAAAATGGAGGAAGGCTTAGACATTGAGAGAGTTAGATACTTGTGAGAGTAGGGACATGAGTTGGATGCCTGTGAGAGTGGGGACAGGAGTAAAAAAAAGAAAGAACTTGCATTTATATAGCATCTTTCATGACCTCAGGATGACCCAAAGTGCTTTACAGCTAATGAAGTGCTTTTGAAGTGTAGTTAATGTAGGAAATACGGCAGCCAGTTTGCGCACAGCAAGGTCCCAGCAACAGCAATGTGATAAAGACCAGACATGCTGTTTTTTAGTGATGTTGGTTGAGGGATAAATATTGGTCAGGACACCGGGGAGAGCTCCCTTGTTCTTTGAAATAGTGCCATGGGATATTTTACGCCCATCAGAGAGTGCCTCAATTTAACATCTCATCCGAAAGATGGCATCTTCGACAGTGCAGCACTCCCTCAGTACTGCACTGAATTATCAGCCTGGATTAACTGCTCAAGTCTCTGGAGTGGGGATTGAACCAACAACCTTCTAACTTAGAGTCAAAAGAGCGACCAACTGAGCCATGGCCGTGAGAGTGGGGACAGGAGTTATTTGCCTGTGAGAGTGGGGACAGGAGTTATTTGCCTGTGAGAGTGGGGACAGGAGTTATTTGCCTGTGAGAGTGGGGACAGGAGTTAGATGCCTGTGAGAGTGGGGACAGGAGTTATTTGCCTGTGAGAGTGGGGACAGGAGTTATTTGCCTGTGAGAGTGGGGACAGGAGTTATTTGCCTGTGAGAGTGGGGACAGGAGTTATTTACCTGTGAGAGTGGGGACAGGAATTAGATGCCTGTGAGAGTGGGGACAGGAGTTATTTACCTGTGAGAGTGGGGACAGGAGTTATTTGCCTGTGAGAGTGGGGACAGGTGTTATTTGCCTGTGAGAGTGGGGACAGGAGTTATTTGCCTGTGAGAGTGGGGACAGGAGTTATTTGCCTGTGAGAGTGGGGACAGGAGTTAGATGCCTGTGAGAGTGGGGACAGGAGTTAGATGCCTGTGAGAGTGGGGACAGGAGTTATTTGCCTGTGAGAGTGGGGACAGGAGTTAGATGCCTGTGAGAGTGGGGACAGGAGTTATTTGCCTGTGAGAGTGGGGACAGGAGTTATTTGCCTGTGAGAGTGGGGACAGGAGTTATTTACCTGTGAGAGTGGGGACAGGAGTTATTTGCCTGTGAGAGTGGGGACAGGTGTTATTTGCCTGTGAGAGTGGGGACAGGAGTTATTTGCCTGTGAGAGTGGGGACAGGAATTATTTGCCTGTGAGAGTGGGGACAGGAGTTAGATGCCTGTGAGAGTGGGGACAGGAGTTATTTGCCTGTGAGAGTGGGGACAGGAATTATTTGCCTGTGAGAGTGGGGACAGGAGTTATTTGCCTGTGAGAGTGGGGACAGGAGTTAGATGCCTGTGAGAGTGGGGACAGGAATTAGATGCCTGTGAGAGTGGGGACAGGAGTTATTTGCCTGTGAGAGTGGGGACAGGAGTTAGATGCCTGTGAGAGTGGGGACAGGAATTAGATGCCTGTGAGAGTGGGGACAGGAGTTATTTGCCTGTGAGAGTGGGGACAGGAGTTAGATGCCTGTGAGAGTGGGGACAGGAGTTATTTGCCTGTGAGAGTGGGGACAGGAGTTATTTGCCTGTGAGAGTGGGGACAGGAGTTATTTGCCTGTGAGAGTGGGGACAGGAGTTATTTACCTGTGAGAGTGGGGACAGGAGTTATTTGCCTGTGAGAGTGGGGACAGGAGTTATTTGCCTGTGAGAGTGGGGACAGGAGTTATTTGCCTGTGAGAGTGGGGACAGGAGTTATTTACCTGTGAGAGTGGGGACAGGAGTTATTTGCCTGTGAGAGTGGGGACAGGAGTTATTTGCCTGTGAGAGTGGGGACAGGAGTTAGATGCCTGTGAGAGTGGGGACAGGAATTAGATGCCTGTGAGAGTGGGGACAGGAGTTATTTGCCTGTGAGAGTGGGGACAGGAGTTATTTGCCTGTGAGAGTGGGGACAGGAGTTATTTGCCTGTGAGAGTGGGGACAGGAGTTATTTGCCTGTGAGAGTGGGGACAGGAGTTATTTGCCTGTGAGAGTGGGGACAGGAGTTAGATGCCTGTGAGAGTGGGGACAGGAGTTATTTGCCTGTGAGAGTGGGGACAGGAGTTATTTGCCTGTGAGAGTGGGGACAGGAGTTATTTGCCTGTGAGAGTGGGGACAGGAGTTATTTGCCTGTGAGAGTGGGGACAGGAGTTATTTGCCTGTGAGAGTGGGGACAGGAGTTAGATGCCTGTGAGAGTGGGGACAGGAGTTATTTGCCTGTGAGAGTGGGGACAGGAGTTATTTGCCTGTGAGAGTGGGGACAGGAATTAGATGCCTGTGAGAGTGGGGACAGGAGTTATTTGCCTGTGAGAGTGGGGACAGGAGTTATTTGCCTGTGAGAGTGGGGACAGGAATTAGATGCCTGTGAGAGTGGGGACAGGAGTTATTTGCCTGTGAGAGTGGGGACAGGAGTTATTTGCCTGTGAGAGTGGGGACAGGAGTTATTTGCCTGTGAGAGTGGGGACAGGAATTAGATGCCTGTGAGAGTGGGGACAGGAGTTATTTGCCTGTGAGAGTGGGGACAGGAGTTAGATGCCTGTGAGAGTGGGGACAGGAGTTATTTGCCTGTGAGAGTGGGGACAGGAGTTAGATGCCTGTGAGAGTGGGGACAGGAGTTAGATGCCTGTGAGAGTGGGGACAGGAGTTATTTGCCTGTGAGAGTGGGGACAGGAGTTAGATGCCTGTGAGAGTGGGGACAGGAATTAGATGCCTGTGAGAGTGGGGACAGGAGTTATTTGCCTGTGAGAGTGGGGACAGGAGTTATTTGCCTGTGAGAGTGGGGACAGGAGTTAGATGCCTGTGAGAGTGGGGACAGGAGTTATTTGCCTGTGAGAGTGGGGACAGGAGTTATTTGCCTGTGAGAGTGGGGACAGGAGTTATTTGCCTGTGAGAGTGGGGACAGGAGTTAGATGCCTGTGAGAGTGGGGACAGGAGTTATTTGCCTGTGAGAGTGGGGACAGGAGTTATTTGCCTGTGAGAGTGGGGACAGGAGTTATTTGCCTGTGAGAGTGGGGACAGGAGTTATTTGCCTGTGAGAGTGGGGACAGGAGTTATTTGCCTGTGAGAGTGGGGACAGGAGTTATTTGCCTGTGAGAGTGGGGACAGGAGTTATTTGCCTGTGAGAGTGGGGACAGGAGTTATTTGCCTGTGAGAGTGGGGACAGGAGTTAGATGCCTGTGAGAGTGGGGACAGGAGTTATTTGCCTGTGAGAGTGGGGACAGGAGTTATTTGCCTGTGAGAGTGGGGACAGGAATTAGATGCCTGTGAGAGTGGGGACAGGAGTTATTTGCCTGTGAGAGTGGGGACAGGAATTAGATGCCTGTGAGAGTGGGGACAGGAGTTATTTGCCTGTGAGAGTGGGGACAGGAGTTATTTGCCTGTGAGAGTGGGGACAGGAGTTATTTGCCTGTGAGAGTGGGGACAGGAATTAGATGCCTGTGAGAGTGGGGACAGGAGTTATTTGCCTGTGAGAGTGGGGACAGGAGTTATTTACCTGTGAGAGTGGGGACAGGAGTTAGATGCCTGTGAGAGTAGGGACAGGAGTTATTTGCCTGTGAGAGTGGGGACAGGAGTTAGATGCCTGTGAGAGTGGGGACAGGAGTTATTTGCCTGTGAGAGTGGGGACAGGAGTTAGATGCCTGTGAGAGTGGGGACAGGAATTAGATGCCTGTGAGAGTGGGGACAGGAATTAGATGCCTGTGAGAGTGGGGACAGGAATTAGATGCCTGTGAGAGTGGGGACAGGAGTTATTTGCCTGTGAGAGTGGGGACAGGAGTTATTTGCCTGTGAGAGTGGGGACAGGAATTAGATGCCTGTGAGAGTGGGGACAGGAATTAGATGCCTGTGAGAGTGGGGACAGGAATTAGATGCCTGTGAGAGTGGGGACAGGAATTATTTGCCTGTGAGAGTGTTGGGTATTTAGATGCCTTTGAAAGCAGGGTGGGGGGAGGGGGGTGGTGAGGAGCCCGTCAGATGAGAGTTCACGTGTTGTGTTATTTTTTTAAGTCCTGTTTCTTTAATGATCATTGCTATTTGCCGTCTGTAGCCGAACTGAATTTTAAAAAATCTTCAGCCGTGAGGCACATATTCTAGCTATGGGCAGCTAGGACCCTCCGATAGCTCAGAACCAAAAAGCCTAATGAATTAATTTAGAGCAATTTGTCAGCAGGTGGAGAAAAAAAATAGGTGATAGAAACAGAGAGTTGAAAGTGTTGGCAAACTTCAAGGGCGTTTTCACATTTGCATGTGTCTTCAAACCAAAAAAAGGATCAGTTTGTTTCTAAAGGATTGCATAATCCATCCGAAAAGAAAATCAAACGGGCTCGGAGAGCGATGCTGGGGGATGTTTAAAGTGTTGAACCTGGTGTCCACATAGGGAGCCACCACCGTCCAACGCCCAAAGCACCATGCCATTCAGGGCAAAGATTTGCTGAGGTATTTGATTTATCTGAAGATGATAGAGTTTTGTCGGATTTCTATGGAATTTGCATATTGGATGGGGGTGGGGGGGGAAACAGAGGCCTAGATTTGAAACCTTACAAAAATATGTATTAAAATGCAGGAGGACACAACAGGGCGATGATTGACAGCCTGCACCAGTCACATCGGCAAAGCTGCAAATCAAACAGACTCTCAGCTGAGTCCTAAAGAGGCACCGGCTTCACGACCTTCGTTTGTTGCCAGTCGCAGGACACGGATATAAAACCCATTACTGCATGACATCTCACAACCCTGGGTATCAAAGATTTGACCAAATGCTTTTTCATGAAGGCTATGCTCCTTTAATGAGATTTAAATAAGTTTCACTGACTCCAGCACCCTGCATTGACTACTATTAATTGGGGGGGCCCCCCACACTCTAGCAGTTTAACCGGGCTGGCTGGCTTTGTACAAATCCAGTAAATTGGGCCCTGTTAAAGGCCCACTATCTTCAGCAAAATGTGGTAAACAGTCTCTTTTGGTCATTTAGAAACACACACCTTGATGACATGAATTAATGTAATGCATCCTCACATCACATGAGCTCCTGCTGAAGCCTCCGATGCGACAAATCTTTCCCATCAGCACCCGAAGGCATTGCCCCTTTAAAGGGCCAAGGGGTGTTAATTAATGTGATTGGATAAAGGAAATGTCTCTGTTCTGCTGGAGTGTCCCCTTTAATAGGTTGTGTGCTTGCAAGTGAACAAAAATGTTTGCCATTTTCTATTGAAGACAGTGGCTCTGTAAACAGAACCCAATTTACTGGATTTGAGCACGGCCAGCCAACTGGTTAGGCTGCTACACTGGGGCCTATATTTAACAGCAGAGTGTGTGCAGGGTGCTGATAGTCAGATTTATTCCAGGTTCATTAAAGGAGAACACTCTTCATGAAATAGTGTTTGGCCAATCCTTTTAATAAGTTTATATTGTTTTAGGGAATTGGCAGTGGAACTTGTTCTTATTCAGTTGAAAAGCCTCAATGAAAAGGCCAATCACCAATGTGAAGGACACACTACCAAGGTTGGAGAGAAGATAAAAGTAAATCAAGAACAAGAAGGTGACACCAAGCTTGCATATTAAAAGCCTGTAGGTTGTAGGAGGAAAGGAAGACTGAGTCCCACAGCTTTGAGGTCCTGAGAAGAATGAGTTATGCAGGCAATGCTGATTTTGCTGTCAACAGACTTGATCCATGAGGACTTCCCTCTCGCAGTAACAGGAGACTGAGGCTGGAAGGCAGAGGATTGGAACTTTAGCGATCTTGCACTGAAAATTTGCTCTAAAATGCTTTCACAGGATTGCTCTTAATGCCTAGGGTGCCCCTGATGCGAACACTCTTAAGTGGATCTGGGAGAGTTCTGTGGTGTTATTTTTGAGTCTGTATTTTGCTGATCGTGATTTCACTGTTATTGTTGTTTTACTCGACTGGCTTACCGCAGGACCTGTTCAGTGCATGAGCAGATAGCACCACCCAATGGACACTTGCTGCAATTGTTCTTGACATAAGGAAGAGGTCAGACTGGCAAATATAGCCACAGCAATCAAAGGCATGGCATACCCATTCAAGCCAACCTGGAGAACTAGCAAAAGCTGACCAACAGCTTCAAAAAGGCCCTGATCTCAAGAATGGCTCTGTTTGTAGGGCAATGATATGTAAAAACAAATATTACCTGGGCTTGAGTTCTAATGGTTCTTTTGTTATCGATTAAAATTCATTGAAAATGTGAGAAGTTCATTAATGCTGCACATCTCGAGGTACAGGAAATATTGGCCCGGATTTTGCGCTGAGCAGTGAATGAACGGTGCCCACCGCTCGTTTGATTTAAACTTACCCACAAACTATCCATGGCCTTTTGGGCACGAACTTCCTACAATGGGGAGTCGAGAAAAGTGTAGCGTTCTCTCCCAGGCATCTCTGAGCTGTATAAGCGGGGCGAGGAACTGCCTGTCCCCTCAACCAATCAGATTGCCACATCGTTAACCAGCCGCGTAGTGTGAGAACCAGGAAGTGCAAGCTACAACAGTAAATTCAATGTAAAATCAGTTAGAGAAAGTGAAATAAAGAGCTGTTAAGAAATATTCAATTAAAAGACAGATAAAAGAGACAGAACGAAAAAGTAAAAAATTAAAATTCAAAATTTTTTTTTATAAATGTCCAACAATTAAAATCATAAATTTTCAGTGATTGGCAGCCATTAAGACTTACCACGCCATTAAAAGTTAGCTTAGATCTAAAAAGCTGAATGTACCTTTTTCTGTGTAGATTAATTCATTTCCAGATGGGCAGGAGAGCAACTTCACGCTGGTCCATTCATTCCAATGGTGAATCAGCCGGCGAGATCTCCTTTCCCCTGCAGCTTTCGGAGGAGCAGGGAATCTGGTAGAGCAACTTCTGGATTTCCGCGTTTGACTGCGCATGTGAGCTTGCTGGAAGTTGCTCTTCCATTTGCCCTGAAATAATGGTGAGCGTTGTCAGCATCGCCATTATTTTCAGAGCAAATTCTCGGTCATTAAGTTTTATTTTAAAAAAAAAGACTTGTGGTCTTGGTTCGTCATTTAGAAAGGTCGGCACAGCCCATTCAAAACATGTACTGTCTGATCCAAAAATGAAAGCTAGATACCCAGGCCAGAGCTAAATAAAGTGTGTCTCGGAAACAGAGTAAAAACTCCATGAGAAAACAAATAGTCTGAACAAGTAGTTGCTCTAGCAACAAACAACATAACATAAGAACTTAAGAAATAGGAGCAGAAGTAAACCATACGGCCCCTCGAGCCTGCTCCAACATTCAATAAGATCATGGGTGATCTTCTACCTCAACTCCACTTTCCCACCCTATCCCCATATCCCTTAATTTTCCCTTAGAGTCCAAATATCCATCGATCTCAGTCTTGAATATACTCAACCATCCGAATCCCTTTATTAGTTTGCACCCTGTAACTTACTCCTAGGAATAGAAGCTGAAGCGATGTCAATATTTTATTGTGAAATTGTTATTAATATTACATTACTATATAGCATACTTTGGAGTTGTGAGTTACGTTAATTATTTAACATACACTGCCTGCATTTGCTTCCTGGGGCTAGCATTATACCTTCAGGCTTCACTCCCAACTCCTCATGGGTTTGATAAATTTATTGAAAAGGGAGCTTGTTTACAAAAACTGTCACTACATCACAAGAAGATATCACAGTAGGAATGTTGTCACAGCACTGGCGAGTGATCAGACCCTGGAGGCATGGAGCTCTCTAGCTGTGGTGACACTGGAATCTGAGGACCCCACCATTTTTCAACAATGCTTGATACAAAATTTGAAACCACCACATAAACTTCTGGAAGGTCAGATGATTTGAATGCCCGCCAATCAATCGCCTCTGGAAAGATCAAGTTTCCTCAGAGTCTGTCACAGTCACAATGACAGGCGTAGCCATTGTTTCCAGTCTGGAGCTACTGGGTGCGACTTTTGTCCTGCTGCCACCCTGTTTACACTCAAAAATGAGGCGGTAGTGGAACCAAAATGGAACGGCTGCTAGTCCGCCGACTTTCTGCTGCTTTGTTTTAATTTTTGGGCACACTTGAATCCTGTCAGCCAGAGTTCCCATTGGAAATGGGGTTGTTGGGGGCTGCCTGATGCAATGAGGGGTCAAGTGATGTCACTTAGTCCCTGATGCCAACCGTTGACAGTACAAGTCGGGAGGTGCCGTTTCCAGAGATGCTCAAAGGGATACTTAAAGAGGTGTTTAAGATGAATAAAGGAGTTGATAGGGTCGATAGAGAGAAACTATTTCCTCTGGTGGGGGAGTCCAGAACAAGGGGGCATAACCTTAAAATTAGAGCTAGGCCATTCAAGGATGATGACACAAAAGATCGGAAATCTGGAACTCTCTCCCCAAAAAAGCTGTTGAGGATAGGTCAATTGAAAATGTCAAAATTGAGATTGATAGATTTTTGTTAGGCAATGATATTAAGGGTTACGGAACCAAGGCGGGTAGATAGAGTTAAGATACAGATCAGCCATGATCTAATTGAATGGCGGAACAGGCTCGAGGGGCTGAATGGCCTACTCCTGTTCCAATGTTCCTATGACCTCTGAACTGTAAAACTGAACAGAACTATTGGAGACATTTTAGTGGAAGTCACTTGTGGGTTTTCCACCTTAATGGATTTGAAAGCTCTTATAATTGCTTCTGTAGGTTTTGCACTTATATTGCCTGTTGGTCCACAGTGTTACTTCTTTCTCTTCCTGATGAAAAAATACACCTCCCCTTTAAACTGCTGTTGCAGGCCCTTGGCAAGCAGCCACACTGCCTGATTTCCCACATCCAAATTGGCAAGCTGCCTTTTAGGAGCAGTCTTTATACTGGCAGCTCAATAGCCCATCAGTTGTACTGCTGACGTGTTGTTGTTGTTGCACTGACTAAACATTAATACCTCCCTGAGAAAGAGATTGAAGAGACACCTGTTTCAGGTGGGACAGGAACAAACCATCTCCCAACAGGTAAATTGCATCAAACACAGACAAAGCTGAAACCGAGTGGCTGATTGTGGCCAACTGCACTCATTAATAATCCCAGTAAAGCAGTAAAGTTATTTCTACGTACTATTTACCACAAATAAATGTAAATCTTTATTTTATTCAGTGCTAACTGGGTCTCCTCCCTATGGGCAACGGTATAGCCCCAAGCCTTTTATAAGGTGTGATAGTGCCACGTGGTTCTCAGTCTACCTCTTGCCACAGTTAGGAGAGATGGTGCCGGCATTGCTGTTGTGTGCTGTGGCACTGACCATCCACCACATCAATGGACAGAACGCAGCAGAAGAGGTGAATCAGGAAGAAATGGAAATTGCTCGAGGAACACTAGTAGTAAGTACCTGCTCTATCATTGATAAACTAGTGATAGGGTGTTTGCCCTTTAGTAACCTGTAGACTGCAGAAGGAAGGGGAGACTGAAGGAGGTAAGAATCCCACAGTCCCAAGATACTGGGAACATTGAGCTGAAGTTTGAGATGGTGTGATAAGTCTTGGTTTTTCCACAGTGAGAATGCAGGGAGGAGAAAGAGCAGTGTATTTCGTGGTTAGAAGGAAGAAGAGGGGAAAGTTCAGATGACCACAGTAGTATTGATAAAATCAAGAGAAGAAAAGCTAGAGCAAAGATGAATAAGACGCTGAAGGCTGGAGGTGAGAGAAAGATCACACAGCAGGCTAGCTTTTTCTTGCCCACAATCTATTACACAGTGGCCTTTCTTGATGAGCATCACAGGAGATACTGATATGAAAAGTGATTCATGGCCAGCCTGATGAGCAAAGTTTTTGATCAGATCCCAGTGCTGGCTGGAAGAAGTTGAAAGAGACCTTCGGGTGTTAATTGACTCGTTGCTCATCATGTCTAAACAGTATGAAGTGGTAATAAAGAAAACGAACAGGATACTGAGTTATATTGGCAAACCAGTGGAGTTTGCAAGATTGCAAGATAATTATGCATGAGGAAGACCATTTGGCTCATATTAATTCATCCATCCAGAAAGTCCCATCAATGCATATCTAGTTTTATTAAATGCATCTAGGGTTTTTGCCTCCACTAGTCCATTCCAAGTGTTAATCACTGTCTATATGAAGTACTTCCTGATATCAATTCTAAAGTTACCCTTTACTAGCTTGGACCTATGTCCCTTGTCCTACTCCTACAATTTAATTTAAAGTAATATTCATAGTATCATAATAGGTTCAGGACAAGAGGAGGCAATTCGGCCCATCATGCCTGTGCCAGCTCTTTGTAAGAGTTATCCATTTAGTCCCATTCCCCCGCTCTTTCCCCATAGCCCTGTAAATTTTTTCCCTTCATGTATTTATCCAATTGCCTTTTGAAAGTTACTACTGAATCTGCTTCCACCACCCTTTCATGCAGTGCATTTCACATCATTACAACTCACTGCAGAAAACAATGTTTCCTCATGTCACCTCTGGCTCTTTTGCTGATCACTTTAAATTTGTGTCTTCTGGTTACTGACCCTTCTGCCACTGGAAACAGTTTCTTCTTGTTTACTCCATCAAAAACGTTCATGATTTTGAAAACCTCTATCAAATCTCCCCTTAACCTTCTCTGTTCTTAGGAGAACAACCCCAGCTTCTCCAATCTCTGAACATAACTGAAGTCCCTCATCTCTGGTACCATTCTAGTAAATCTCTTCTGCACTGTCTCTAAGACCTTGACATCCATCCTAAAGTGTGGTGCCCAGAATTGAACACAATATTCCAGCTGAGGCCTAACCAATGTTTTATAAAGGTTTACCATAACTTCTTTGCTTTTGTGCTCTATGCCTCTATTAATAAAGCCTAGGATCCCATATGCTTTTTTAACAGCCTTCTCAACATGTCCTGCACTATTCTAGAGTTCAAATCCCCCGAGGCCATGCCGAAGCTGTCCAGTGCTCTGGTCAGGCCTCACTTGTAGTTCTGCGCACAGTTCTGGCTGCTATGACAGAAGGGGCCGATCCAAACCCTGGAGGCAGTGCACAGGATAGCAACAAATTTGATCCCTGGTGTCAGAGGGAAGAATTATAAGGAATGGCTTGATAAGTTAGGACTGTTCACTCAAAATAAAAGAGACATCTCAGAGGTCACCTTATGGAAGCAAACCTGGAACAATGCTTTCAGATATACCATGCAGCAGGACAACTGGGCATAGCTTCAAGTTGCGAAGGGCGAGTTTAGAACAGATGTTAGGAACTATTTCCTTATGCAGAGATGGATCAACAGCTGGAACGGGTTACCAGGAGATAAGTTGAGACCAGAACACTGGGCTCATTTGAGAAACAGCTCCATGCCATAAGGGGGCAGGGGTCCTGCGGGTCATTCAAACCTATTATGTGATCCTAACCTGACTAAACCACATTTGTACCATATCCCTTGATCTTTTTTCTCTACAGAACTGCATCTAAAAAAAAATTGAGATTTTCCTCTTTTAACACGCTAAATGGAAGAGAGCTGTTTACACTCAATGTTCCTGGATCAGCTCATTCGCAGAACTTCTGATGAATGTTTCAATAGTTCTAAACAACAGACTAGTGGTGGGAGAGGAAAATTGAGCGAAGACCAGCCGTAAAGGGATGGGGACAATTAAAGGGAAGCATCACAATTAGGTGACAAAAATTCTAACTGCCTTTGCAGAGCCTCAGAAGGCATTGCAACCCATTAACTACCTTTACCAGGGAGAAGGGGCAGGCGCATAAGAGACTGGCAAAAATTAAAAGAAAGAAAGCCAAGATTCAGGCATAAGACCTGCAGGCAAGCGATGGTGCAGCCCAGCATCCACCCCTTGTTTAATGGTACACCAGGCACTGGTTCCAGTATGGTTACTGGGTATTGGTACACCAGGCATTGGTTCCAGTACAGTTACAGAGTATTGGAACACCAAGCATTGGTTCCAGTACAGTTACTGGGTATTGGTACACCAAGCATTGGTTCCAGTACAGTTACTGAGTATTGGTACACCAAGCATTGGTTCCAGTACAGTTACTGAGTATTGGTACACCGAGCATTGGTTCCAGTTCAGTTACTGGGTATTGGCACACCAGGTATTGGTTCCTGTATGGTTACCAGGTATTGATACACAGGCATTGGTTCCAGTACAGTTACTGGGTATTGGTAGATTAGGCATTAGTTCCAGTATGGTTACCAGGTATTGGTACACCTGGCATTGGTTTCAGTACAGTTATCAGATATTGGTAGATCAGGCATTGGTTCCAGTATGGTTACCGGATATTGATACATCCAACATTGGTTTCAGTACAGTTATCGGATATTGGTAGACCAGCCACTGGTTCCATTATACAAACCGAATATTTATGCCTCAGGCACTGGTTCCAATAGAGCTATAATGGGGAAAGCTGTTACAAAGGATAAAAAAATGGCAGGGGCGAAATCCATGGTGAATTGCAAAGCTGTGGAATCCTGCAACACTAAGGGCCCTGTCCATACACATCCGTTACCGTGACCAACTCCACAACAGATTGTGACCAACTCCACAACAGGTTAAGACCAAATCACCAGCTCTGCACTGTGTTAATCCTAAATTTTTGATTTTGTTTTACAGGCTCCTAGCTTGGTTGGATGATCAATTAAGAAGATGCCAGAGCTGTACCAGTTCCTCCTAGACCGATTGGCATTATAGTATCCTTTTGTATTACCTTAATGGAGAAACAAGCTGTCTCTCATTTATTTATTCATTGATCTATTTATTTATTTATCCATTTATATATTTGTTCACCCATATATAACCATTTATCCAGTTATCCATTGTTTTATCTATCCTTCCATCCATTGATCCATTTATTCATTTATCCATCCATATATTCATCCATCCATTAATCCATCCATCCATCTATCCAATTATCCATTTATCCATCCATCCACTAATCGATCAATTTATCCATTTATACATCCACCCCTTTATCCATCCTCCAATTATATATTTATCTATCCATTTATCCGTCATTCCATTTATCCATCCCTTTATCCATGTATCTTTATCCATTCATTTATCCATTAATCCATCCATCCATTTTTCCATTTATCCACCCATTTAACCATCCATGTATCCTTATATCCATTTATTCATCCATCCACCCATTTATTCATCCATTTATCAATTTATCCATTCATTTATCCATTTTCCATCCATTCATCTATTTATCCATCCATCCTTCCCTCCCCTCCCCTTCCTTTCCCTTCCAACTTATCTAACATGTGACACCATTGTAACAGAGTGTCTGTATTATCTGCCTCACCAAAGATTCAGCACTGTTAACTCCCAACACATATTCTCCCTAGGCCTCGGCTATTTGCCCTCCCAGCTCTCACCGCCTTCCCTGGCCTGGTCTACTTCACTTACTTTCACTGTCAGCCCTGGCTGTTAGCCTCAGTTGCAATGAGTCCTCAGAATGTCCCACGTTCACTGCCAGTAGCTCGCTGAACCAGTTTCCTTAAATCCATCCTTCAGTCATAACCTGCAGTACGACTTACAGGATGACAAAGAACCTCAGCTCATCTTCTATAACCTGAAGGATGAAGTTGTTAAGGTCGCTTTCTGCTTATATTTGGATTTATACATAGCATCTAGAGTCACAACTAGTGAAAGCTTGGGGGTTTTTCTTTTTATTCTGAACTGTTTATTCAGATAGTAGCAAACGGAGCAAGACAATATAGATCAGGAAGTAAAAGTGTTATATACATCCTACATTACAGACTGAGGGAGGGGAAGAGAGACAGACAAAGATAGATATAAAAAATTGATATGTGGAAAGAAAGATAAAAAGAAAAAGAGAGAGAAACAGGGTATCTATATCTCAAAGATGGAGATATAGATATGGAAAGAGATGAATAGAGAGACAGAGTGAGAAGTATGCACAAAGGGTATAGGTCGATGAACGTGTTACATACATTATCCCTAAGAAAGAAAAGGGAGCGAGAGCCAGAGCTGAATAGTTTGCCACTGATACACTGACCCTTGTGTAAGGACAGGCCTTGCAGTGAGTGATTACAGTCAGTATGTGGAGCAGAACAATTTAATAGAGGGTAAGAAATTCTTGTTGATCTCAGAGATGGGCTAGGGATCTGATCTCTGGTGTTCCTGTGACACTGTAGAAACCCACTTTTCAAGGTGATGTCGATAGGTTGATTAATACAGGAGCATCTGTGTCCGACCCTTGTAGCCTAGAACGTCTCTTCCCCTTGTAAAGAAAAAAGGATTGTTGAACAGTACTTCATTGAGATGATGGCTTTTAACTCCTCAGACCACAAAGCTAACAGTTACAAATAATAGAATCATAAAATCATACAGCACAGAAGGAGGCCATTCGGCCCATCGTGCCTGTGCCAGCTCTTTGAAAGGGCTATCCATTTGGTCCCAATCACCTGCTCTTTCCCCATAGCTCTTCCCCTTCAAGTATTTTCCCCACAGCTCTTCCCCTTCAATTCCCTTTTGAAAGTTATCACTAAATCTGCTGCCACTACCCTTTCAGGCAGTGCATTGCAGATCATAAGAACTCACTGCGTAAAAACATTTCCCCTCATTTCCCCTCTGGTTCTTTCATCAGTTTCCTGAAATCTGTGTCTTCTGGTTACTGACCCTCCTGCCAGGGGAAACAGTTTCTCCCTATTTACTCATTAACAAAACCCCTCATGATTTTGCACACCTCTATTAAATCTCCCCTTAACCTTCTCTGCTCTAAGGAGAACAATCCCAGCTTCTCTAGACTTTGATAATAATAATTAGATTTTTTTTTAAGCTCAGTGTAATTTTACCGAAAGCTGCTGTCATCAATTGAAGATAACTGTTCTGATTAGCTGCCTGTTGTATTGAGCCAACGATTCATTGTGACACAGCAATGTTGTCCACTGTTGAGAATTATGTTTTCAGCCATTTCTGCTTCTCCCTCCCGCAGAGGTTCCTGGTAAAGGATATGACAGCCGACGAGCTCTCTGCTCTTCTCGAATCATTGGGATTCTACAAAAAATCAGCCAAGGGGGAGAAAGTCCCAAAAGAATTCCAGCATTTCCCATTGAAATCTCCGCGAGATGAGCTGTAGTACAGCAGGTGTCATTGTGGTGACTACACGTTCATGAAGATTACTTCCAAAAAGCGCGGATGATGTTAGAGTCCAAAAGGCAGACAATAGTCAGGGCTCCAGCTGAATGTTTGCTTCTTGGTGAGAGAAACGCTAAAGGTCTTTGTTTAATAATAAAAATCGATGCATTCATCCTTAACCCTTGGAATCTGTTCTGTACTTGGTTTCACATAAAGAATTATTCAATGCAAAGAATTGCTCCATTTACAATGCATCATAAAGTACTTCCAGGTCAGGTGTAGCATAGGTTAGATGCAAAGTACAGCTCCCTCTATACAGCCCTATCAATGGTAGAACTGTTTTTTTTGGTCACTTTTTGTAGGGAGTGAGTAAACCAATCTTTACGAAAAGAATGTTTTTACAATTTGCTAGAAATAATTTACGTAGGAAATGTTCCTATTATGTTTATAGTATCACTAAAAACTTAGCCGAAATTATCATCTTCAGGGCAGAGTTCCAGCAGGGTGGGACTTCCTCCCGCAGTTCTAAATTCACCCCATTTATGACCTACTTCCTTGGGTCAAGAATCGTTATTAATGCCCAGCGGGCTCGGGGTAGGATTCCTGCTGCCAACACGGAGCCTAGTACCTGTAAAAGAAAGGCACTTACCTTTTATCTGGCCTCCATTCTTGTTGCCTATTGCTCTCCAATGTTCCAGTCGGAAAGGGGTTGATACACAGTCTCAGGCCCACTTCTGGGTGCCCCTCAAAATGGTGCTCTTCTGGCATTATGATAGGGAACAAGGCGATGGGGCCGGTTATGCCCTTTTACACCTCATTAGTATAGCTGCATGTTCTTGGAGCATAACTTCTCTGCCTCCCCCTCAGACAAGATTCCCTGGGAATCCCTGGGGAATGTAAAGGAGGCGGAAGCCTGGTATAAGTTTTTCCTCTGTTTTGCTCCAAGGAACTGAGCATTCCTGGATGCAAAGGAGAGGAGAATCATTCCAATGGAGTCAGCCTTGGAGTGAATGGCAGTTCCATGGTCCTCTGTAGTGCAGCATCTCATGCCTTTATATTAATCTATGCATCTCCCACCAAATTCAGACTGCTGCCATACAAACCATCTGCTTCAATGCCACCTCATTGGACAGCATTGCTGATCACATTATCTCAATGGAGAGACCTATCAACAGGGACTTCAGCAATGTCATTGGTGGCATGGGGTTTCCGCACCCACAGATCACGGGCACTGCAACATGGAGGCCACGGGCATGGGCATGCCAGACCTAGAAATGGAAGATGGTATTGTCACTCCTAAAGCTGTTTATAGCGTTTTTTGGGGCATTCCAATATCATTTGAATGCAGCGGGTAAGATTGCAGTGGGCCTTGAGGGTTCTTAGGCAGGTGGGACAAAGCCTCCCCAACCAATTTTTCTTTTCCAGCCGCCCTGAAACCACCAGAAAATGAGCAGTAAACAGGAAGAAAATCTAGGCCATGGTATAAAACACCACACTATCTAAATAAAATTCTATCTTTACCTGGTTGTCTTTGGGTATAGTTCCTACCATTATAACAGCAGGTCTTGGGCCACTCTTTGCATCTCATTCTGAATATAACGGTCATTATTAGCAGATATGAACAATCAAAAAAAGTACAAAAATAATTGTAAGAGCTTCTCTGCCATCTAGTTACCTTGATTTGATGTGTTTAAACTTGATGAAGTGGTGCAGCTTACAGGCCGTGACTGCGTAGAGGTTATAGAGATCCTCACCCAGACAACTACAAAATCGGTGTCTTTGGCTAATACCAGTATCCACTGATAGACATTGGTAGGCTGTTGTAGCGTGGATGGTTGTTTAGCTCCCAGCCCTTTACACCGATTAGATTCATGGCATCATCTGGCTAGTCATTTCTTTAGCTTTTGTTGTTGGTGAACTATTCAAGGTATGTGAAGTGTGTGCAGGAGAACCAGATAGCCGCAGTTATTGCAAAGCCCTCCATAAGGAGGAGGATAATAAAGGCAACCTGAGCTTAACTAATGGGATGAAGATCTCCTCCTTACTATGGGAGCAGGAACTACTGTTCATTAGTGGAACATTTCATGTACACTGACCTTTCAATTCTGGGTCCTGGTGTTGAATCTAGCTGAGGCTGATGGACTGAACATCACTTTTCTCTGCTGGCTATAAGGCTTCTACTGGGGCAGTCTCAAACCTATACCAAATGGATGCAGGCACACCAAGCAAAATTACATCTAATTTAGCATTATGGGCAGCCTTAGTCAAGGAAATACGCTGACTGACATCAATGATGTGCCTGGCCTCAGAGTGTTTGATGGTTGTTTTATAGGGATCTTTTCTCTGCATCTCAGGGTGCTGTACCTGACCCAGGGATGTTTGAGGGACATTATAGAAGGAGCATTACTCTGTATCTTGACATTCATTTTGAAAAGTGGATTATTCCCTTTTCCTCAGCTTGAGCACAAAAATTCATCACAAAAAAGTTGAAGATAACTAAAAGTAGAATGAGGGCAATTTGGTGATAAAATAATCTGTGGGATTTCAATGGACGTGGAACTCCCCTATTAGGTGTTGTGAATAACGTCAGATTAGTAATAGCTGTGAAAAGTTAAATTCAATAACTAACATTACATCTTCTCACAGCTTATGGCAAAATGATCAGCAGATGGCAGAATAACACTACTCTAAGCAGTGTTGTGTTTACTGATTGACTGTTTCAGACCCTCTGGTATGAGAAAGTCGAGTTTTGTCAGGTCTGTGCTGGTGTCTGATATTTTTCCCATGTGTTTTTTTCAGAATCTCCTTCAGTTACTTTCCTCATGCAGCCCTGCTCCCAGCTCTATGGGGCTGTATTTTTTGGTATGTGAACTGTGTGCAGCTGGCACCTGGACCCAAAGGTGCCTGAAGCTCTATGTGTACCCCAGCACCTATGATTGGTCCAGTGTTTGCACTGCTCAATGACAGTGAAAACTGAGAATAATTTCAACAACATTATAAGATGATAGATGTTTCTAGGTCGGGTGCAGGGAAGGTCCTAATATTACTACAGGCACAAACCTCTTGCTTCCAACCCTGCAGGTTCTCGCTGTTCAGTGATTTATAAATAACTTTACAAACACTTTTATAACACTTTCCCTAATTGGATGTGCTTTTCGCAGCCTGGGAAAGAAATATGTCGCATTCTGATTTTCCTAAATATTTTCAGCTTGTTGTGTCCCGGGCCCTTAAAAGTTTCCATTGTAGCCCATTGCCATCCCTGCTAGATTTCCCCAGTTATTTCCTGCCATTGTCATACATCACCTCAACCTCATTCTTCAGGGGCACAGACCAATGTTGAATTACCTCTATCTGTTTTTGGAAGATTATGGGGATAAAATGGAAATAAAATTCGGTCGGGTTCTGTAACAGGCGATCGATCTGCTCCACCACTTTACTGATCAATAAATCTGGTTATTAATTGTCCAGCTCCCAAGGTTAATTCCTGCTATACAAGTATTCAACCACCCCGAAAATTTAGGTTAGGAGAATTGTTTTTTTTACACAGAGGTTTGTTTGGACATAGAATGCCCTAGCAGAACCAGCTTTTAAAAAAAGAAATGGATTCATATTTGAAAAGGAAAACTTTAAAAGGGCATGAGAAAGGGGTAGATTAGGGGAATGGCACTAAGTGGATAACTCTTTCAGAGAGTCCCATAGTTGCAATGGGCCAAATGGCCTCCTTGTGTGCTGCAAAATCTGATGATTATAAATTTAGGTTAGGAGGGATGAGAGGAGACCAAAAGGGGTCCTGATGGAGAGTAGGATGGGTAAAAAATGAGTTAGGGTGGTGGGAGGCAGGGGGGACGAGAGACTTGGTCAGATCACAATGAAGGGGAGATGGTAGGCAATGGAGGGAATACAGTAGGGGGAGGGGGGAAGAGAATGACTGGTTCAACAGTGGAATGCTGATATGTTTCTTGGGGATGTGAGGTCAGTAATAAAAATTCTCAACAAGATCAGGAAATTCAGTGAAATCAGAGCAACATGTGACTGTCATAGAAAAAAACAGAAGTACATACAAAAATCAGACTATGTGAAATATATCTGGATGAGCCACTGAGGAGCTGTATAAAGAATATCCCAGAAACAGAATCAGCACCAATACAGCACTCAGTGGGGGACAGTCTTGGAATATTTGTCATTATGAGGAACCTAGAGTGTTCGTTAATGGCCTCAGCCTTGACATTGCAACAAGCCATCAGTCACTCCCAGATCCTCCAGGACAATATTTAAGACTAATTTCCCTCAACAGCAGCAGGTTGCCGAAGGGAGCTGCCACCCTGTGTACTACTAATAGGTTGTTAACTGCAGTGGCTGAGGACTTTGCAGAAACAAGGAGCGCATGGCAAGGTCACTGCAGAAAACACAGGGTCTGCTTACTCTTGGTGCCAATCAATAACCTATTTATTTTACACCCATTCCTATTAACAACTTGCAAGGCTTCTGCATGCTGGCCTGATACTATTGCAGGGTTTACACTGAACTGGCTGTCTGCAATAAGTTCTGAAGAATGTGAGATGGAGGTGCACTATGGAATGAAGGTCTCATGATATTAATTCAGCCTCACCTCACCAAATACCACACAAAATATGTTAACCCATCATATCCTCAAAGAGCATTGTGGCTTTCAAAATATACATCTCTTTCTACTCATGTACCTGGTTTGATAATGATTTCAAAAGAGAAATGTTGTAATAACAATTTCACAGTAGAATTTAAGAAACATACAGAACCAGAAATTAACCTCAATATCGTAACAAAACAAGCATCAATTGCTTCACTGAGTGGAGTTGAGAATGCTGTAGCAGTACTGATTAACTGTAATATATACTTTGGGATCAAAGCTAACTTTTAGAGCTTTTATGGTAAAATTCCCCAATTGTGGAGAGTAGACACACTGTAAAAGTGTTTGTGAAGATTTTCTCTGCTTGGTATTTCCAGTGAACTTGCAAACATAGTGGAAGATATTCCTGTTCCTACGTCCGGATATATTGTATTGCCCAGGTGTATTGTATCGCCTGTACGAATTGTATCACCCGGACGTATTGTATCACCTGGATGTATTGTATCGCCTGGACGTATTGTAACACCCTGACATATTGTATCACCCGGATGTATTGAATCGCCTGGATGTATTGTATCGCCTGGACGTATTGTAACACCCTGACGTATTGTAACACCCTGACATATTGTATCACCCGGATGTATTGAATCGCCTGGATGTATTGTATCGCCTGGACGTATTGTAACACCCTGACGTATTGTAACACCCTGACATATTGTATCACCCGGACGTATTGTATCACCCGGACGTATTGTATCACCCGGACGTATTGTATCACCCGGATGTATTGAATCGCCTGGACGTGTTGTAACACCCTGACGTATTGTATCGTCCAGATTTATTGTATCGTCCAGATTTATTGTATCACCCAGATGTATTGTATCACCCGGATGTATTGTATCACCCGGATGTATTGTATCACCCGGATGTATTGTATCAGCCGGGTGTATTGTATCACCCAGTTGTATTGTATCACCCGGATGTATTGTATCGTCCAGATTTATTGTATCACCCGGATGTATTGTATCACCCAGTTGTATTGTATCACCCGGGTGTATTGTATCACCCAGTTGTATTGTATCACCCAGTTGTATTGTATCACCCGGGTGTATTGTATCACCCAGTTGTATTGTATCACCCGGATGTATTGTATCACCCAGTTGTATTGTATCACCTGGATGTATTGTATCACCCAGTTGTATTGTATCACCCAGTTGTATTGTATCACCCGGGTGTATTGTATCACCCAGTTGTATTGTATCACCAGTTGTATTGTATCACCCGGGTGTATTGTATCACCCGGATGTATTGTATCGTCCAGATTTATTGTATCACCCAGTTGTATTGTATCACCCAGTTGTATTGTATCACCCAGTTGTATTGTATCACCCGGGTGTATTGTATCACCCAGTTGTATTGTATCACCCAGTTGTATTGTATCACCCGGGTGTATTGTATCACCCAGTTGTATTGTATCACCCAGTTGTATTGTATCACCCGGATGTATTGTATCACCCAGTTGTATTGTATCACCCGGGTGTATTGTATCACCCAGTTGTATTGTATCACCCAGTTGTATTGTATCACCAGGATGTATTGTATCACCCGGATGTATTGTATCACCCAGTTGTATTGTATCACCCAGTTGTATTGTATCACCCGGATGTATTGTATCACCCGGATGTATTGTATCACCTGGATGCAGCGTATACAGAAAAACCGGCAGGGAGGGCTGCACACCATAAGGGAGCCAGCCTAATAATCTATCCATTTAAATTAATGGACATAAAATCAGGCGGGCTCTATTAGGGACGTGCAATCCTCCCTGCCTGATTTTCATCTATGCACTGTCCAGATGATCCAATATGCCCAAATACAGGGACAGGAAAATCTGCTCCACCTTCTTTGTGCCTTTATACCTTTTTGGAGTTTCTTCTAGGTGGGGTGTATAAAGATGGATGCCTGGACAAGTGTATCATGGTGATTCCTGCTCGCTCCCACCCCCCAACACCAAGCCTCCCATTAAAAGTAGGCATTGCTGTGTATGATATTGCCACCATTTGTTGAAATCTGTTTGAATTCTATGCAGAGGTGATAGCAATCCTGCCATTCCTCCTACTCAACAGTTTTCTTCCACTTTGGTAGTGACCCTCTGTGTATAGTTTGTGGGAGGGTGAGAGGAATTATTAACATTTCGAAGTGCCTTTGTGGGTTGACACTGTTCAGTATTTCCAGTGAACTTTCTTTGTGTCTAGTTCTGTATGTTTCTAAAATTGTCAGAATGCAAAATGCAAAGGTTAAGCTAACTAAAAAGACAATTGTAAAACCTTGCCAAATGTATTTAATAGCTTGGGACCTCTATTGCAGTTTACAATCTGCCTAGATCTACACTATAGTCATCAATCAGATGATTATCACAGCATCCCTTTACGAGCATGATTGAAATTTAAATTACAGTTTTGTGGTTTGTGAATCTCTCAAAAGATTACCCTTTATGTATCCACAATACCAAGTTTTTCACTAAGTTTTGTTGCTTGATGTGAAGGTGGGTGATTGGAAAAAGCCAATAATGGGAAAGATGCTGCAGTTACACAATGCAAAGCACGACATGTTAGGAGAAATAGCTGATACTGGTTTAAACAGCAGGTATGAGGATAACATAAGAAAACTCATGCACAAAAGGGACAGGCAGTGGACACATCTCCAATGTGCTTCCCATGTTGGAAACACCTTGTAAACTGGACAGGGCTTCCACAGGCACCCACTGCACATTTTAGAAGATTCAGCATTCAGGCTCTGGAGGTGCTGGCTGGTGAACAGCTACATCATATTGAACCCCATCAATTGGGGCATTGATGGTTTTTTGTGCTGATCTCTGATCAGATTTGGGGCCACTTGTTTTATCACAAATCTCCAAGGAACCTCTATAAAAGACCTTAAAAATGCACTGCATTTATGGTATATCTTTCACCCTCTTGTCTCTTTGGATCGGCCTCTCACTGATTCCCACCTGTAGCACTGAACTCACCCATCCCACATCAACCTTTGGTCACTGGGCTGTGAGAAGAGAAGCATATTTTCTTCAAAATTGGTTCTGTAGTTTTGGGGACGATCTAAGGATTTGCACACCTGTGTATTTGAAAAATGTGTAAAGAGAACAGCATTCACTCAAAACATCTGGGGCAATCTCCTTACAACCAAACTCCAATTCATGTTCTGCTTGATTTCTCCGAACTCTGATTAAAAACAGGCATATCTGTATATCACAGCCAATTTAATAATTCAACTAAAATAAAAGCAGCAGAAATACTAGGAACTAAAGTACTGGAGAGGCACTCTGAGTGAAATCTGGTAATGGATTGGATGAGTTTAAAATTACAACAACTTTATGCTTGAGTTAGAATTTCTACACGATTAAGATGTTATAGTTAGGCCTACTGGGATTCTGAACAGTACAACAACTTGCATTTATACAGCTCCTTTAAGGTAGAAAAACGTACCAAGGTGCTGAACATAGGATGAGAAGAATAGATGCCTTGCCTTTGTGGGGAATTAAGAGAGGTGACTGAAGGCTTGGTCAAAGAGATGGGTTTTGAGAGGTTTTTAAAGGCAATGAGAGGCATAGAGAAACAAAGGGGTTAGTGAGGGAGTTCCACAGAGTAGGGCTAAGATGGCTGAAGGCTCTGGGGAACAGAGGGAGGGGAAAATGCGTAGAAAGCCAGAGCTAGAGGAAGGCACAGGAGAGAACATAAGGGCGGAGAAGGTCACAGAGGTAAGATGGGGAGAGGCCATGGGGGGGGGGTGGGGGGGTGGTTTGTAGAGGAAAGTGAGGAGTCAGTGCACCCAGCAAGGATAGGGTGTAAGGTAAGTGGAACAGTGCAGGACAGGATGGGGCAGTGGAGTTTTGGACAAGTTGGAATTTGTGCGCGGTGACTATGAGGAGCTCAGTGTATAGGGTAGTTGAGGAATTGGGTCTAGTACATGTTGGATATGTGTTTCAGCAGTACTGGGGATGTGGTATGGGGCAGAGGTGGGTGATGTTGCAAAGTAGAAGTGTGCAGTTTTGGCGATGGATAGGATGTGGAGTCGGAAACACAGCTCTGGATTTCACACAGCCTGGTTTGGCATGAATAAACAGCTAAGGAGGGGAATGGAGCCAATGGCAAGGAGTTTTTGGCGGAGATTAAAAGCAATGGTTTCAGTCTACCCAATATGCAATAAATCTTTGGGGGTTTATTTTCAACTTGTCTCTCAGGCATTGAAATCAATGGAAATGACAATCAGGTGGTTTCTATATGGGCGACTGAACTGCCACTCCAAGCAGAAAGTTGAAAATCTACCCCTCTGGCTCCAAGGAATGATTTTAATATTTCACTCCTGGAGTCCACAGAAAACCTTATTCCGGGTTTTTTGCTCTTTCCTTAAATTTCAGGTGCTGCGATCTGTAGAAAGGCTGGTGACACACAAGGTTAAAAAACATATTTCAAGGATATCTTCAAAAGTGCCAAAATTGAGCTGAAATATCAGTTTGATCTGAGACAAGGGTTTTGTGTTCTTTTGGCTGAACAAGGGAATGAATAAAAGATTCTATTCAGGAGTCAGGCAATGTTGCCATCTGTTTGATATTTTCCAGTATTTTGCATCAATTTTTGGGTGCAATTCTGACAAGTACAGTACCCTATTTGCTTGCCCCACTGTCACCCACACCCCATTATCTCTTAAACTGGCAGGAGGTCAATGAGCATCTGGCCATCAATCTGGAAATTTTGGTTCAGACTAGATATTGAAAGGAGGGAAATCTCAAGGACAAGCCAACTTTAGATGCTTGACACACTTCCAATTGGTCAGATCAAGTGCAGAGCCAGCATAGGCCTGGGAGTAAGATACTTTCATTGTCCCATTTGGGAATGGTGCTCTGAAGGAAGGGCCAGAAAGGGACAAAATAATGACAAACTGGAGGAATCTAAAGTTTAAAAGGAAGGTTTCCAAACAGGTTATCTAGGTAAGTGCAAGCTTGATATAAGTTCCTGCCAGATGTAATGCTTTGAAATATCATGGAAAATCAAACAACATGACACCATGTGATACAGTGCAACCCTGCTGCATAATATCATGTGATGTCATCCAATGACACTCAACACAACACAATACAATGTCCATATGCACAAACTTAATGGGGTGAATCAAGATCTGCAGTGAGATTGTGTGGTGAGCCCCCTTCTATTTACCCAACGCTGCCACTACTCAGAGTCAAACTATTGCTGATAACATTTAAGGATAGATTTTAACCTTCAGGCAGTTGGCTGGCAGAGCTGATCCCTCTGGTGGGAGGCACGGTCCATTTTGAAGGCCGGGCTAATACCATACCACCGGAGAATTGCACGCCCCAAACGGGCATCCTGCTGCAGCTCACCGGCTCAGGGCCAGTGCAATATCAGATGGCCTAGAGGCCCACCTGGCTAGCTGCAAATTAGGTCTGGGGGAGGGTTGTGAGAATGTGCCCAGGCAATAGCAAGCCACGATATTCTTGTGGAGCCTGAAGGAGCACTCCTGCTCCTCATGGCCCTACAAAAATGTTAACATTTACCTGATCGGGCTTTCACTGTCAGGTTTTACAGAGCAGAGCATTCACAGCGTACGCTCTACCCAGTGGACTGTTAAAGTTGCATCAGAGTTCCATGTGCGTGATAGGCCCCCAATTTGCATAGATTGACGAGGCTCCCACCTGATTCAGGCAGGTGCCTGGGCTGCCCAGCTGAAGGCCCTAGAAAAAATGGCAGTGGAGTGGGAATGGGGCTGTAAGTCAACCCCCTCGATTTTAATTTTGCTACCGTACTGTTTCTGCTGGGCGGAGCAAGTTAAAGCCTCCCCTTTAATTCTTACGGAGCCCACACACAGCCATGTGGTTGGATTGATATGAACTGGCTTGTAACTAAATTAATAACGATTATTATTGTAACTCCTCGTCATTAGTGAAGCCAAATGAAGCCACACACAGACCCAGGTAAATATTTACAGTGGCCCATTCACAGACTAACTTGCACAGTTTCCCACATCCAATTACTTTTTAATTTTCAGGCAGGTTTTCCAAACAATCATTTTATTCAAAATGCGCTGCACTTGAAAAACAGTCCCCACAATAAAGCCACAGCTTATAAACACCAGGCACATAATGATGTTGATGGGAAAATTTACTGAACTGTGCAGAATTTGCCCTGAAAATAACAGCGATGCTAACAGGCTCACCATTATTTCAGGACAAATGGAAGAGCAACTTCCAGCGAGCGCACATGTGCAAACACAGAAATCCAGAAGCTCCTCTACCGGATGCCCTGCTCCTCCAGAAGCTTCACGGGAAGGAGATTTCGCCAACTGACTCACCGGTCAAATGACTGCAACAGTGTGAAGTTTCTCTCCTGCTCAGCTGGGAACAAATTATTTTTGCCAGAAAAATGTATGGCCAGTTTTTTTTAGTCTAACCAAAATTTTAACGGCATGGTAAGTCTTAATGACTGCCAAACAACATCTCTGCCACTGAAAATTTATTTTCACAAGTATGGCGTCTCATTCCTTCAAAATTTTGCTGTTGTTGGATTTTTTAAAAAAATGTAAATTTTAATTTTTTTACTTTATCTTTCTGTTTTTTTTTCTCTGTCTTTTAATTCAATATTTCTTACCCTCTCTTTATTTCGCTTTCTGTAACTGATTTTACATTGAATTTACTATTTTCAACTAACACTTCCTGGTTCTGTGTCTATGCGGCTTGTTAACGTGCTTCAATCTGATTGGTTGAGAGGATACACAGTTCCTTTCCCCGCTCACACAGCTCACAGATGCCCGGGAGGGGACGCTGCACTTTTCTCGGTTCCCCGTTGCAGGAAGTTGACGCCCAAAAATCTGTGGCTAGTTTGTGGGTAAGTTTAAATCTAACAAGCAACGGGTGCCGTTTGTTCGCCGCTCAGCGCAAAATCCAGGCCATTTCAGCATGTCTTCTGCAGTTTATGGAGGCATTAAGCATTAGGTTGGAGCTGAGTTTTATTCGACTTGATATTGTGGAGAATGGTAAAAGTTTCGGGGTTTTAGTACTGTTGCATTTCTCAATGGTCGAACAGCACATTTTCTGTAAGAGGATCTTTGTGCTCTACGATCAAGAAGCTGTACTCTGTTCAATGCCTTGCCCTGAGAGAGGTGTCTACCTAAAGGCTAGCAATTACTCCACTTGCAATAATCTGTTTACTGGATTTAACATTGTCTCATGGTACCTTGCCCAATATTCTTTGAAGTGATGGATGTTACCATATATACCAAAGGGTTACAGGCTATAGCTAATAATAACATTATTTACAAACTAATAGTAATATGAAGTGCAATGACTTACAAATATCACAAGGTATGTATAGCATTGATACAATTAAATTGTCTGGAACATATGGGAGCAGGCTATTCAGCCTCTCAAACCTGCTCCGCCATTCAATTAGATCATGGTTAATCTGTATCTTAACTCCATTTACCCACCTTGGTTCCATATCCCTTAATACTCTCACCTAACAATAATCTATCAATCTCAGTTTTTGAAATTTTCAATTGACCTATCCTCATCAGCTTTTTGGGGGAGATAGTTCTAGATTTCCACTGCCCTTTGTGTGAAGAAGTGCTTCCTGACATCACCCCTCAACAGACTAGCTCTAATTTTAAGATTATGCCCCCTTGTTCTGGACTCCCCCACCAGGGGAAACAGTTTCTATCTACCCTATCAAATCCTTTAATCATCCTAAACATCTCAATTATATCACTCATTAATCTGCTATACTCAAGGGAATACAAGTCTACTCTATGCAACCTGTCCTCATAATTTAACCCTTTTAGCCCAGGTATCATTCAGGTGAGTCTGCACCTCCTCCAAGGCCAATATATCCTTCCTGAGGTGTGTTGCCCAGAACTGAGAGCAGTACTCCAGATGCGGTCTAACCAGAACTTTATACAACCGTTGCATGACTTCCACCCTTTTGTATTTCAGCCCCCTTGAGATAAAGGCTAACATTTAATTATCCTTTTTAATTTTTTTTGTACCTGTCAAAGGTTTTGTTACTTGCTGCACCTTTTGATGCTTTGAGGTTTCTTTTCCTCTGGTGAGAACTAATGCAACAATCGCTAGATGTGAACCCATTCACCTAACATAGTGCAAATTATACAACATCTGAATAATATGTTTCACTTCCAGGTTCCTTTGCACATTGTTCTTGTTCAATGGGTTGACGACGGTTTCTATAAACGACCCGTGTCCCTTATGACCTGAAATCTACATCTTCTCACTTTCTGCTCTGTAGAGCACACAAACCCAGAAATTAACAGCTTTTCCAACTGTAGAATTGTTACTGGGTGAAGCATTATCTCATGCCAGCTCCTGCCCTCACTCAGATTTGTTGCAAAATATTATACATAAGACGTGAGATTCAATAGTAAATCTAATTTATTTATAAATGCAGATTATAAAATATTATGGATTGGAATAGTAACAGAGTACAAGAAATCTAGGATTGGTAACTTTCATGTGAAATTTGTGAGCCACACACTCACAAACCTTTTTGTCTGAATGCCCTTCTGAGTTCAGTAAGAATTTGAGTTTGCAGACATTGCTTATTTTTTCTGAAGAACGAAATATGATTTAAAAAAAATATTGCCAAAGAAAAGTACAATAAAATATCACAATGTAACTTTAGGACAGACAGCAACCTTTTCCACAAAAACCAGTTAGCCAGTTTCAACACACAACCTCAGCCAAACCACATTTGAATCTGATGTTACATGATGATGAAATTTGACCAATTTACAGAGTCCCATCCTGTTAACGCAGGGCCTGGTATTTAAACATAGCACATCAACTGAATTATCTAACTAAACTAGGTATCAAAGAACAAAGGCCAGAAACTTATTTTCGATTAACAAAAACAGTCAATTGCTTTTAAACCTTATTTGGATGAATATCTAAATTTCAGTTTTGCGACACATCACATACCACGAGCTCTGTACTTTCCTTCAACCTTCAAAGAACGCATGCCTGCCAAACATTCTACCAAACAGACCAATTATAGTCTCCTCAGATTGCATTAGAGGCTTCTCCTGAGGGGCTCCACCACCTTTTGCACTTCGCTCTCTTCCACTGAATGGCAGATCTGTCTTTAAATGTAAGAGCAGTGGAAGTGAGATATGGTGATTTGGCCCAAGGAAATTAATTCCTGCAGTACGTTCTTATCCCATCATACCATGTATAATGTGATTTGCATTTTTGCTATTATAACTTGTTAGACCTTACTATGCTCTTTTGTGTCAGCAGTTTTTTTGAGTTCTATATATATATACATTTAAAAGTGCACATTTCCATTAGATGCATATTATCTCTGTGCTACAGTAATATTCAGGTCTAACCTTGATGCTATTCAATAAGTCTTGCAGTTATTTCCTTATTTGCTTCAGGTTCCTTTCATTCTGGAGACTGTGTTTGCCATCCAGGTGAGGTACTTCAATGCATGCCTCATTTTCTGCTTATTTGTGGCCCTTCTTGACTCACAAGGTATGTCGTAACAATGCCCCCATTATATTGTCCACTAGAGCTTGGAGTGTTTCAAAGATGAAACATGCTGACCTCTGCTGAAATGCATTTATTCTCTTATAATTGCTTTCTATGTAATTTCAATAGAATTCTTTTACATAGAATTTCATAGAAATTATAACATGGAGACAGGTGTTGGTTTTTATCCTCCACATGAGCAGTAGTTCCATCTCCTTTATTCCCTTTTTCCTTCAACTACCTTTCTAACCTATTTTTAAATGTTGACATGATTAGATATAGAGAAACTATTTCCTCTGGCAGGGGAATCAAGAACAAAGAGGCATCATCTTAAAATTAGAGCTGGGCCATTCAGGAGTGAAATCAGGAAGCACTTTTCACACAAAAGATAATGGGAATCTGAACCATTCTTTCCCAAAAGGAATGCTGAGTCATTTGAAATGTTCAAAACTGAGGTGATAGAATTTTGTTAGGTAAGGGTATCAAGGGATATTGAATAAAGGCGGGTAAATGGAGTTGAGCTACAGATCAGCCATGATCTAATAGAATAACAGAACAGGCTCGAGGGGCTGAATGGCCTACTCATGTTCTTATGTCTCTGCTTTGATCACTAACTCTGCCTGTGCATTCCACAGCATCACAGCCCTCTGTGTAAAAACCCTTCTCCTACTGTCTGTTCTAATTCTCTTACATTTAATCTTGTATCTGCGTCATCGTGTTCTATATCCCTCAATCACTGGAAACAGTCTGATTCTATTTACTCTTTCCCATCCCCTCATAATTTTAAACACTTCTATCAGATCACCCCATAATCTCTATTCTAATGAAAATAGCCACAGTTTTTCAAGTCTTTTATAATACTAGTATTTCCCCATACTGCCCAAAACTGCACACAGTACTCAACCTGTGATCTTGCTAAGGATTTGCATGGATTCACCATTACATCACAAATTTATATTCTAATACCTCTTGCCATAAAACGCAGTATTCCATTAGCTTTTTTTATAGCCTTAACACACTTGAGGTGCTGCTTTTAATGTCTTCTGAACCTGAACCCCCAAATCTCTCTGCTCTTCCATATCACCCAAGTTTCACCAATTCAATGTATATTTTTTTAAGCAAAAGGCATTAACATACATTTTTACCCCCTATCTTATCAATTGCCCCTTGCAGATTCCTTTCATCCTCTGAATTATTCACTCCTTCTATTTTTGTATCATCTGCAAATGTAGACACCACTCCCTCTAGCATTCTAGAGCTGCACACTGACATTTGGGAGATTTATACTGGTTTAAGTGGTTCATTAGCTGCTTGAGAAGTGTTAAAGGATCATTAATGCAGGTGTGTTGAGATTGGCTGAGAGATGCTCGATATAGCTAATGAATCCATTTTCACTGGAATCACACGTTAGAAAGTCACGTGTTCCTGTGCTTCTGTAATGGTTCATGATCTCCTGAATTTCTTGTGAAAAGAGGAATTTCAGCCCCAGGTGCCAAAACAACACTCTCTACTGTGTCTTCCTTTGTCCCCATCAATTGGCTCCCCACCCCCAATACATTGAATTGAAAACCCTCATCCACAAGACTAATCACAGACTTCAACCCTCCACATCTTCCATCCTGTACCCTCCATTTCTCCATTTCTGGTCATCTGTACACTCTGAAACTTCTCACCTTCAAGGCGCTCTTTATATCTATTCCTGCTTGCTTTTGGTCATTTTCCTACCTGGCATCCATTTGTATCTCCCTTGCTAAGCACCTTGAGAAGTTTTTTTATGTTAAAGACATTATATAAATGCAAGTTGTTGTTATTGGGGCTGAAAATCCACGGGCCCTTATCCCGCCACTGCCCTTCAGGGCTGCTCCACCAGAGTAGGTGGGGTCAGTGAGAGGGCACCTTATTAACATTGGACAAGAGGGTGCAAGTGGCATTTAAGGCGCATTGCTGGTGGGTGCCTACCCATGGCGGCCAGAAACTCCAGTGCCCATCAGCCCTGGGGTGGAGGGGGCATACACAGACCCCCACCCCCTAACTCCAGCCATTGTCTCCGCTGCCAATTGTGAACAGAGGCTGATAGGTTAAAAAAGAAATCAGAAAAAGCGAGGCCATTTTCCTGACCTGGACCCCATGGGTGAGGCTCATATTCATCCTTCTAGAGGTCGGTACACCTGAACTCACTTGGCGGACTGGCCTCCACTGATACGTTGGGTACCGACAGAGGCAAAGGAGCTGGAACTCCTGGCGTACGGAGTCCCTGCCCTTGACTCCACCCCTTTGCTGTCATTTGGTTTGTAAGGGTTGGACAGAGGTTCTGCCACTTACAAAATAAATAGGCAACTCTCAGACCCAATGTAACCGGGTGTCCTTTTTTTTTGGCAAGGGGGGTTTTGCTGATCTCCCACCAGAGTTAGGGTGGGAGACTAGCAGAACTCTTAGGGAACTTTGGCCTCATTGTTCCTTAGATCAAATGGAACAATGGGCCGGAAATTACCCTGAGTGGCGAACACATGTCGTCCACCACTGATAAGTAACTAACACACCCCACAAACGTTTCGCCCTCTTCTAGGCGTCAACTTGCTTTAATTGAGAGCTACAAGAATTGCAGCAGTCGATCCCGGGCTTCTCTGAGTGGTGAGACGAAGAAAGGATCTCTTTGTCCCCTCCACCAATCAGCTTGAAGCAAGCCAGACTGTGAGAACAAGGAAGTGCAGTTCATTTATAAACCACGCAAACTAAGAACTAGGAAGAGCCAGAAAAGATTAGTAAATGTACTGTAGCATTAGCTAGAGAAAGCAAAATAAAGAGAGGATAAGATTAAAAGACTCAGATAAAAGAGATGGATTGAAAAAGTGAAAACATTTTTTTCATTTTTTAATTTAATTTTTTTAATATGTCCAAAAACTATTAAAATCAGGAGTGATGAGAGTCCACATTTTTAAAAGTTAATTTTTAGTGCCAGAGAGGTTGTTTGGCAGTCACTAATACTTACCACACTGTTAAAACTTAGTTTAGACCTAAATAACTTAGTGTACCTGTTTTGTGACGAGATTAATTTGTTTCCAGCTGTTCAGGAGAGCAAGTTGGCGCTGGTCTGTTGATTACAGCTGGTGAGGTCTCTTTAATGTGAAGCTGGCAGATCACCGGCGAACCAGGAAGAACAAGTTCTGGATTTCGGCGATTGACTGTGCATGTGCATTTGCCAGAACTTGCTCTTCGATTTCACCATTGTGAGTGTTATTAGGCTCACTGTTATGTTAAAAGCAAATTCCGGCCCAATATTTCATATGTTAATCCAAGTAACAGAGAATACAGATTTGAATTTTAAAAAACCTTACTTTACACGATGTTGATGGTGAGATTCAAATATATCACAAACCCAAAATTGCACCGTGCAATTCACTCCGATGTTACACACCTGAGGCCGGACTTCCACTGACAATCCCCACCAGCTCTGGCCCCATCGCAAATCACGGGTCAACTCAATTAAATATCCCTTGGCAGTTCAGTAGCGTGACTTCTGCGTAAAATGGAAGTCGTGCACTCAGGAGAACTGGAAAGTATCCCTTTCTTTACCCTTGAAGAGTTAACCATAAGAGCTTGCAAAGGCATGTGGGTGCCATCAAATGCACTCTGCATTTTGGGAGCCTAGAAACACAATAAAAGTGGATGGTCCTATCACATGGTTGCCTCGGTACTCCAGTCCAGTACTGATGGGGTGCCCTGCTGTTGGCAGTGTCCTCCTTCAGACAGCTATTCAATCAACTCCCTATCTACTTGTTCTGGTGCGTCAGGTGGATATTAAAGATCCTACATCCCTATTCAAAGAAGAGCAGGTAATTCTCCTGGGGTCCTGGGCATCATTTCTCCCTCAACTAATACTACCAAAAACAAATAAATTGGCTATTCATCTCATTGCTGTTCATGGAATCTTTCGAAGTGCAAACTGGCTGCTGTTTTCCTACATAACAAGAGTCACTGATGAGGTGTGTAAATCACTTTGAGACATCTATGAGATAAGGCGCTATCTAAAACCAAGTTTTTCAACCTGAATTCAAATTAAATCTGGAAAACCTCTGTCCTCTTTACAAATTTACACCAGAAATTCCCTCGACATTTCTCGCCGTAAGTTCATAAGGATGGGGCGGAAAGCCCGCTTTCACATCTGTCCAGGGTTTTTACTGATCTTCCGCTGAAGTTGGGGTGGCTGATTGGGAGACCACCCGAGGAAATTGCCGGCACTAATGGTTTGATCCTTGCAAATACGGTGGTGTGCCCCCTTTGTGTTTAATGTTGCGTGCAGTTGTGTTGTGGAGTTTGTAGCTCAGAGCATGCCATTGAATTCTCACAGCCTAGGCTGTGCCTCTGCTCTTGCTCCACCTGTTGACTTTGCTTCCTAGTTAACACGGTCCCAGGTTGGACACATTACCCTAGTGCTGAGCTGTGAAATACTGTAACAACTAAACACTCTGAACAACCCATTCCATCTGGGAGCATTTTCACTGGGAAGGCTATCTACAGTGAGGGCAACGAGCAGGCAGGGAGAAGACAAAGTGAAGTGTAGCCACCTCTCTGGTGTTCTGAGCTGGATTTCATTGTGGAGTAGCATTGATGGAGGGCTGTGAGCAATGTCTCTCATCGACCTGTAAATCCACCCACCCACCCACTACTGAGCACATGGCTGAGATTGGAGACTTGCTGTGTGGGGACTCACAGGCACAAACCTTCATCTCTCCTCTCCATGGCACACACATTGCATCTCTCAAACAGCCAGATCCTCTCCCCACTAAGCCAATATTTTAAGGAGCAGTTGATTTTGAGAATCAATGTTTCACTCAGTGTTCAGCATTAAGCTGTGAGCTCCTGATCACTCCCTGTGCATTCAAAAATCTGATTCACGTACACAGAAATCATATACATTTCTTAGTCCTCTCACACGGAACACAACTGAAGGTATTTACTTTCTCTGATCTTTATTGGCTATATCTAGTACACAGCTAATTTTTATTCAGTTTCCACACACTTCTGGTTAGTTTTTTTTGATCACATTTGCACACAGATTTCCAACCAACAGCTTTACAGGCTCATTGTTTGATCAATACACACTGTACGAGTCTTTCAAAAAAAAAATCCTCAGACACTTTTTTCTTCCTCAGTCTGTGTGATGGACAGATAACTGCAAAACAAGTGCTATTTATAGCAGTGGAGGAAGCGTGGCCTCCCTTCTCCCTGTTTCTCATTGTTCTGTCTGAAAAAAATTGTCTGCATGCAACTGTCGCTATAGCAACCGACAGGGTCAAAGGTGAACACTCAGTATGTCAGCTTGTACATGCTAAAACCACCAGGCGTTAAAAAAAGAGGAAAATTTCTTGCCATTGCGCTGATAACATTACTTTTTGAATTACAAGATAATATAATAACACTGGCATTTATGTAGAACCATGTCACATCATTGAAATGTCTCAAAGGACCTCATATATACAATGAATTAGTTTGAAGTACAATGACTGTTATATAGAGAAATGTAACAGCCGTTCTGTGCCAGCAACATTCCGAAAACAGCAGTGAGATGATTGACTAGTTAATCTGTCATTTGGTGGCATTGGCGAGGGAGGGATTTTGGTTGAGACAACAGAAGAACTCCGTGCTCTTCTACAAATAGTGTTGTGGGATCTGTAACCTCCACCTGAACTGGTAGACAGGACCTCAGTATAACATCTCATCTGAAGAGCAGTATGGCAACAACAACAACTTGCATTTAAATAGTGCCTTTAAAGTAGTAAAACATCCTAAAGTGCTTGACACCAGGCCAGAGGAGGAGATATTAAATGGGGTGATGGGTGAGTGGGACTTGGTGCAGATTAGCATACGGGCAGCAGAGTTTTGGACAAGCTTAAGTTCATGGAAGGTGGAAGATGGGAGGCCGGCCAGGAGAGCATTAGAACAGTCGAGTCTGGAGGTAACAAACAACAACAACAACAAGAAGAACTTGCATTTATATAGCGCCTTTAATGTCGTAAAATGTCCCAAGTGGCTTCATAGGAGCGATTACAAAACAAAATTTGACACTGAGCCACATAAGGAGATATTAGGACAGGTAACCAAAAGTTTGGTCAAAGAGATAGGTTTTAAGGAGGGTCTTAAAGGAGAGATAAGGCGGGGGAGAGTTTTAGGGAGGGAATTCCATAGCTTAGGGCATAGGCAGCTGAAGGCACGAATGAGAGTTTCAGCAGCAGTTGGGCTGAGGCAGGGGCAGAGACGGGCAATGTTACAGAGGTGAAAGTAGGCGGCCTTTGTGATGGAGAGAATATGGGATCTGAAGCTCAGCTCAGAGTCAAATAGGAGGTTTCGTACGGTTTGGTTCAGCCTGAGTCAGTGGCCAAGGAGGGAGATGGAATCGGTAGCGAGGAAACAGAGTTTGTGGCGGGGGCCGAAAGGAATAGCTTCGTTGTTCTCAATGCTTAATTGGAGCAAATTACAGCTCATCCAGGACTGGATGTCGAACAAGCAGGCTGACAACACAGAGGCAGTGGAAGGGTCGAGGGAGGTAGTGGTGAGGTAGAGCAGTGTGTCGTCAGCATACATGTGGAACCTGATGTTGTGTCTTCGGATGATGTCACTGAGTGGCAGCATGTAGATCAGAAATAGGAGGGGGCCAAGGATAGGTCATTAGGGGACTCCAGAGGTAATGGTGCAGAGGTGGGGAGAGAAGCCATTGCAGGAGATTCTCTAGCTATGACTCTATAGGTAAGAGTGGAACCAAGCGAGAGCAGTCCCACTCAGCTGGACAATGGAGGAGAGAGGTTGGAGGAGGATGGTATGATCAACCATGTCAAAGTCTGCAGAGAGGTCAAGAAAGATGAGTAGGAATAGTGCACCATGGTCACAGTCACAGAGGGTATCATTTGTGACTTTGATTAGGGCCGTTTCAATGCTATGGCAGGGGAGAAAACTTGATTGGGCATGGATTTGGGAGATGACAACAGTACCTCTGACAAAGCAGCACTTCCTCAATACCGCAACAGATTGTCAGATAAATTTTGTGCTTAAATGCTAGTGTCGGCTTGAATCAACAACCTTTTGTGATAAATGCAAAAACATTAACATCTGAGCCAAGCTGACACACTGGTGGCTTTCTTTTTTACAGCGTATCAGATAAATTCAATGCTCACATGCATGACAGGCAAATACTCACCTCCAGGTCTAGCAATCATCTTTGCTCAAACATTTTCAAATATTCTACAGAGCAGAAATGAAAAGAAGCCATCTGAAGTGCTCAACAATGGAAGAAGGGTTAGTGCAGGCAATGAGTAGCATGGTGTAACCAGGATGAATACATACACATCACCCATTAATATGGATTGTATTGAAACCTAGGTCTCAGAAGTAAAAGGCCAGTGTTTAACCCACTGCACTGCCCATTACTCCACATTTTCAAGCTGTGCTGTGATCCATTAAATTCTTCAAAGGAAGCAGCCTGAACCACAGTCTTCAAAGACAATGATAAACTCAAAAAGCTCCAATTTAATCATCTACTAAAATACCCTGCTTTTGCACCATGACTATGCTATTTGATCATTTTCCACATATCTAGTGCTAGGGATTCACAAAAACAGATTATCTGGTCATTATCTCATTGCTCTTTGTAAGTGTCTGTTGTATACAAATTGGCTGCCACGTTTCCTACATTACAACAGTGACTACATTTCAAAAGTATTTCATTGGCTGTAATGTGCTTTTGGACATCCTGAGGTCGTGAAAGGCGCTACATAAATGCAAGTTCTTTCTTTCCACCTAAAACAATGTAACACTACAAGGTGGATATTGAGTCTGGCATGTAGCGGTCATGCCAGCATGCAGTGAATGGGTTAAAGGTTCACAGATTCAGACGGGAGAGAATGTTCCATGTTGATTTGAGTAAAATCAGAACCACATGCGAGGACATTATTGCGTGTGAGACAGCCGAGCCCTGAGGTCCTCATGGGTCAGGTACTAAAACACAACACCCCTGCCAAAGAAAGAGTTCCCTTTGCAGCGGCATGTTTGTTCGTCTTGCCTGAGCTGAATCTTGTGCCTCAGCTGCTGAAGTTTAAAGAGGGAAGTAACAGCACGCAATGATCATGAGTCCAGGGGTCTGGCAGTGTGGGGTGCACGATGTTAGCCAAGAAGCTCTGTTATGGTGGCAATGCCACCAGCAGGACTTCTGCCCATCATCTGATCCAGTGCTGACCCCTCCTTCGTGAGTTTCCCAGGGTCAGCCTTATGTAAATTATTTTGGCCGTCGCCTGGCGGTGTTTCTGCCCGTGCCAGGGGACCTGACAATGGGACAGTAAATCACTGCCACCACACGAGTTTGGCACCTACAGCTGCTTCAACGAGTCAGACAGACAGACAGAATCGTGGGCAATCCTTATTTTCTGGCAAAATCCAAAGTTGGGGGACAGTTCCTTTTGTCGCTCAGTGTCAGAGGTGGAACATTTAAATTTTAAACCCCCTCTTCCAGCCCTAGCAACACTGGACACCATTAAGTTGCTGATGTGATGAGCACCTAGTTTTCCTAAGGCGATATAGATAGAAAATATGATGCATGATGCCACTCCGTTATTACAGCCTAATTTCAATAAGGATGCTTCCGGTGTCCAGCAGAAGCAATCACGAAGGATCAGACGGGCAGTGATCCAGCGGTACAGGTTCCTCCAAATTGTCCCACCCCACCTGTCCGAGTAACACCAAAGAAATGGGACTTTCATCCAACCTTTCCATTCTTTTGTTGAAGTTAGCGACCCGCTCAGCTTGAAATTCTTAATGAAAGGAAGCTGGCTAACTGCCTCACAGCTCCTTTCTCCATCCTCAGGACCAAAGGTGTCTTGGAGTTAAGAGCATCAAATTATAGACACAAGTGTTGTGTGGTGCCAGTATCAACGATGGGTTCAATGCTCTTTCCTGACCTAAATTTGAACCCAGGTTTTCCATGGTAAAGAGCGATGCCCAATTCTGATGTCTTAATAATGCCACCTAACCCTCTATAGTTCTTTCTGCTCTCCTATAACCAGTGTACTTATATATAGGCTCAGTAAAAGAATCAGACAGGGGTCACAAGAGGTTTAACCTTTAAAGCGAAAACAATTCCACTGGTTTCAATGAAGTATCTAAAAAACTGCTCCTGAACAAATACTTTCAACGTGGCCTGTGGACTGGCACATGGTTTAAACCAGCAGAGGGGGTAGTTTCACCACCTGGGCAGTAATGTGGTAGAGTGGGATGAAAATTGGATGTTCTATAATGGGTGCACAATCTGCTCCATCACATTACGGTGATGATGTTAAAAATTACCCTGAGGATTCAACTTGCTAACAGATTGCTTCATCATAGCGATCACAGGGAAAAGCACTTCTACCGAACACCTATATAAATGGGTGCTCAGGATTGCTCGGCACTGAGGAATACATGAAAAGTAACTTTAAAGTGCCAAAATTAAAAGTAGTTCAATGACTTTGAGGACATCTCTGGCTCATTATTCTTAATTATTTTTTGTGTTTTATTCCCCTCACATTTAGGTGCTCAGGAGCTTTTGTACCATTTGTTTATTAACTTTTTTGTTTGCCCCCAGCACCATTACTGGCATCATTGGGTTTCCCAATAAGAATCGCTTTATCTGAGATGCTTGTGAGAAGAACAGGATGCCACGCGTGTTGGGCTGCATGTGAGGTGCTCCCTGCCCACTCACTGGTAGCTACACAACCGTATCTACAGACAGAGGTGACCAAACTCACTTTGGCAGATTAGTGCACGTGGAGGCTCCAACTCTGAAGATAGGCTGTGACAGCATGTCCAATGGCACAGATATGTGAGAAGGCCTGAATACCTGTTATCCTGGATGGTCCTTCAGAAACATCCCAATCACAACATATCATACTTTACGTGGTACTACAAAATGGAAGGCACGCCAGGGCGATCGTCAGCCGGCAAAACCTGATTGACCACACTCACCAAGAGGCTACCAATCATATTTCCAGGCATTTTCATGAGTGGCAACATGAGTGGGAAAGTATCACAGGGTTTGAGTCAGATGCAGAACCGTAACATTTGCTGTAAGGACACCTGTTGGTAACATGCACCATAGGGATGGCACAACCAGTGACTGTAACCGTCAGCTGTGGCCTCAAGCCTGAACATGGGGTTTCCTTTTCCTTCATTTTTGGCCATCACTTCTTAATCCCCTATCGCTTCAGCCTTGGCAATAGCCGCCAAAGGATTGAGATGCCTTTTGGGCCTTTCTAAAGGCTTTCAGAATTTTAGTTCCTCCGCAACCCCTGCCCACACATTCTGACACTTCCTTTTAATTGTCCCCAGCCCTTGAAATTTCACTTACACACAGTTTTTCAATTCCACCATGGGTGCACACCCTACACCAGCCCAAGTCTGGGTCTGTGAATATTAGCACATTACGATCCAGGTGGGGTGAATACAAGTTCGTAACTATTAAGACATGACTTACACCAGCGGACAAAAATCAGACCGAGTGAAATGTTCTGGCTGTTAACCTGACTGATTTGAACAAAACTTCCATCAGACCTCTGCAAAAAGCCGAATGAATTAAGATTAAAAGATTCAAGGTTTCTGATAGCATCTCTTTTCTCCATGTATGGTGGGTGAAGATTTGTGTACGAAGTCTTGCTCCCCACATAAAAAGCCAGAATCTGTGCCCTGGCTATTTTTCGGTCGGGATGAAGTGGACTAAGTTTGAATATTTTGATTTCTGACTGTCAACATTAAAGGGGTTTAATTATCCTCTGGTAGTGCACTGGCTAACATGGTTGGGTCAAATTCCTTTAATAAAATCATTAACCCATTTATTTTTAATAAATTATCAACTGCATCAAAATAGGAGAACAAACTGGTGAACCAGGAACAAATTAATCCCTTGGGGACTATTTTTGGTGCCATGGGCAACAAGTTCATATTAACTTTCTGTTTCTTTCACTTTACAATAAACAGCTTAAGAATTGTGTTAAAGCAGCACAGACAGGAGGTTAACATGAAGGTGCTTACCAATTTGGTAAAACCATCACATAGAGGGAATTCAATCCCCATATGTTTGGTTCCTATAAAAATGCACAAAGCCTGCCATTTGTGGCATGACATCTATCTCAGAGACAAGGCATGGACTGCAAGCAGTCTCAAAAACAAGAAAGGGAAAATGGCCCAATCTGAGTCCTATTATCTGAACTTGGGACATTTTACTACGTTAAAGGTGCTATTTAAATGCAAGTTGTTGTTGTTGTTGACATGCTGGTGCCCATTTATGAGGAAGGGGGCAATTGGGAAAATAATAGATGAAGTGACGTTGTCAGTTGGGGCTCGGGGCTGTTTTGAGTTCCCAGTAATACTGCCTCTCTTGCCGATCAGAAGATTGCCAGTGGATGATTAACATTGGTAACCCATCCTGATGCTATTGCGGCGGACGCAGCTCAGACACAACAAACCAAGCTTGAGTGGTAATCATTTTATCCTGATGTTGCTTGGAATGTGCATCCACTGAATTGGACAGATAGAGCCCACTGGCTGGATGTGATCTCACTGTTACCGTCCTCCTGTTACCTCAGCACCATGTGCTCATCCTCATGATTGAGATGTCGGCCTAGAGTTTCCTGAAGCAATGGAACCAGCGAGTAACAACAAAATTTCCACGTGAGGACAGCGTTGAACTTACACCACAGTCTTTCTTCAAGTCTTTCTTTACGCATGAAAGTTTAAGTTTGGTGACTTATAGAATCATCGAATCATAGAATCTTACAGCACAGAAGGAGGTCTTTCCAATTAGTCCCATTCCCCTGCTGTTACCCCATTTTCTCCCCTTTAAGTATTTATCCAATTCCCTTTAGAAAGTTGCTATTGAATCTGCTTCCACCACCCTTTCAGGCAGTGCATTCCAGATCATAATAACTCGCTGCGTAAAAGAACTTCTCCTCATCTCACCTTTTTACACTATGCCCGAATTTCCTTTGTCTTTTAGGTCGAAAATCAGCATTACGCTATACCTACGCTGTTGTTTTGGCGCAAGTTTTCAGGAAATTCCAGATCGTCATTTCATAATCTGGCATTCTGAGACTGTAACATCTGCAGATCTTTTCCGTACACTGAGGGGAAAATAATGAAACCTAAAAAAACAGCAAGAAAAGGAAAATATCAGTCTGAAAGACTGGAAACTGTTGTGCATAGATGAATGTATTGATTGGATTGGTAGAATGCTCTGCAGAGAGCCCGTAATTGAGCTTCAGGGAGCTGCTGTTTTAAACTGATTCATTCAGGCAGAGTCAAAGAGGTGACTTTCAAGATCTGAAGCTAATCTCGAAGATCATATTGAAAGAGATGCAAAGGAATTTTTTTTTAATATTACACCCAAAAAATGAGTCAGGATATCATTAAAGGGGTACTGTCAGCAGCAATTCATTCTACAGATGTAAACATGGAGTCACCTTGTTTCAGGGCCAAATCAATTCGGCTGAGAAAATTAAGTCTATGGTAAGTCTCACAAGAAGACCATTTCAAAGATTGAGGCACCACAGTTACAGCAGATTAGATTGCTCTTTGTCACCTCATACAATGCCCAAAACTGATCCTGTGTTATCATACACCCCAAATTAACATTGTGATTACATACTCCCACCAAACTGACCTGCGATCTTACACACCTAACAAATTTAACTAATTCTTTGAGGGTGTAACAGAATTGATGGATGCTGACAATATGGTAAATTGTGGCTATCTTTACTTTCAGAAAGAATTTGACAAGGTCTCTCTCCAAGGCTTGTGACTAAAGTGAAAACTCATCAGAAAATGAAAAGTGTTGTAAATCGAATAATAAACTCCTTAAATAACAGGCAACAAAAGGCAAGTGATCAATGGTTAATGGTTCTGACCAGAGAGTTTAACTAGCGGTGTACATTAGGAATTAATCCCAGGACCGCTGCTGTTTGTATATTATAGTTAAAAACTGTCATGGGATGGCTTGGTGGCACATAAGTACATTGATCAAATATGCTTCAGAGCAATATGTTAGTGGTTCACTCTTGCTGTTCTCCCACACTGCAGTCCTGAGTCAAAGCAACTCGAATCGTGCCAACCCTCTTGATAGCCATTAGAGGAACTAACACGTACCTAGAAATGGGACAACTGCAACTGGCTTGGGTGGGCATGGAAGAAAGATGAGGCAAAATGAACCTTAAGAGGGCAGAAAGCAATGGATGAAAGTGGCAAACGGAAGGATTGCCAATTGCAATATTGTAAATGTTATGCTGCATTTATACTGCAGCGACTGGTGTCAGCCTGGTAGCTGCAATATCAGTTCCAATCCAATAATACCTTGTTTATACTTCTGCTGGAACTCCAGTTCTCCTGTCCAGGAGAATGCATGGTTACACACATGCACAGAGCTCCTCACCCTGCCTTTCACAATTAAATGTTTAGGAGAGTGTGGTAGGAATATCTGCATTTTATTACATTTAAAATTTACTCCAGCTATGTTTAAAACATTCCCTCAAACTCCAAGAGGCCCCTGGGTTCTTTTGCAACCGAGTCTGACACCTCATGACACTGAGTCATACAGTACTTCTCTCCTTGATTCTGAAAATGTAGTGGTGCCAACCGTTTCGTAGTGACGCAAAAGCTGCAGAGTAAACGCACCCACAATTTCGCATCAAGTAACATTTCACTGAGCATCAGACTTTTTTCAGCCACGCTCAGTTTTAATGTGAATTTGTTTGTGTATTTTCCTTTCCGTTGGGCCCAGGCCTCCGTCGTCTCCCATTCTTATCTATTCTTCCTTTAAATATTCCGAGGATGCACCAGGGCACCAGGCACAGAGACAGAGGAGACTTTGACATCAAAATGTTAAACTGACATTTGACATTCAGAGTACACTGCAGAGGTCAATGTTACCTGCTCATTTGCATTTTCATTTCAATAGCAGACGGAGAGAAACCAGCTTTTTAACCCCCATGTGTTTCCTGCTATTAAAATATTTTCAGTCATATAATGCAGCTTAGAAGAATTAACCTCTGTCAGTACAGGACAAAGGGATAGAATGGACCAGGAGACACTGATACACGGGGTGGTGGGCCTTAATCATTTGTTTATTTAATCTTAATTTAATATTTTCCTCCTGTTTCATTCTTTCTCAATCCACCCCAGTATCTAAGCAACCCGGTACGGTTGGAAGTTTGAGGCAGCCTCCCATTCAAGTACCTCTGGGAACCCGGCAATTGCGTCTCGGGATTCCTGTCATGAGTTGGTCCTGGCATATTGACCAAAAGGTATTGTTTCTGCCTCCCCACCTTGATTTATCTGCTCTCTTCTTCCTTACCCTCCACAACCCAAAAAAGTGCTCGCTGGGGAAGCATGTCTGTGAGTGTTACCTAAAAGTGAAATTGGAACTTTCTTGTGCTATTGACAGCCTTGGCTCAGTGGGAGCACTCTTGCTTCTAAGTCTGAGGATCCTGGGTTCAAACTCCACTCCATAGACTTGACCACGTATCCTAGGCTGATACTTTAATGGAGTGCTGCACCGTCCATGGTGTCATCTTTTGGTTGAAATATTTTATCTTATGAAATAAACCATTCATTTCCATCACTTCTGGATCCAGTGCCTACTTTTTCTTTTGGCTAAAATCTATCCACCATTTCAAAATAAGATTTCAAGAACTCTCTACCACGCAAGAGGACAGGAGCAATAATGTCATGGCAACACCATCACCTCCAAGTTCACCTCCAACTCACATACCATCCTGACTTGGACATATGTCACCATATAACTTTTGGGTCATCATCCTAGAATTCCCGACCTAACACCATTGTGGAAGTACCATCACCACAAGGACTGCAGTGGTTCAAGGAGAAAGTCCACCACAGGTCAACTAGGGATGTGCAATAAATGCAGATGTGTCAGCATTCACACTTCAGGGTCTCCTCTTATGTTGAATGTTATATCAGAGAGAATGTTACAGAGAGTCTGAAATAAAAGCACCAACTTGCGAGTTTAGCGGACATAACAGTCCAATCCATTACAGTTGAGTTTAACAGCACATGGAAAATGCAGCAATTAATGTAGGTGTCATATTACTGCCAGTGGTGGCTGAAAACCTCCAGTGTGTCATCAACATAGTGTGGAGATGCCGGTGATGGACTGGGGTTGACAATTGTAAACAATTTTACAACACCAAGTTATAGTCCAGCAATTTTATTTTAAATTCACAAGCTTTCGGAGGCTACCTCCTTCCTCAGGCTACCTCCTTCCACATCGTTCACCTGAGGAAGGAGGTAGCCTCCGAAAGCTTGTGAATTTAAAATAAAATTGCTGGACTATAACTTGGTGTTGTAAAATTGTTTACAATTATCAACATAGTGAACAGAGATTGTTCACTATTTCTAGTGAAATCACGTTTGAACACTTTTACGGTTTCGCTAGAAGTACTGACCAGAAATGTTGATGAATTTGCTACACATAGTGATCGCAGCAATCCTTTCCCTATATTCACCAACCTAACCGCACACAGGGTGATCCTGTCAAGTATTTTTCATTAGTCTTCTCTATTTAAAATTGGAAAGTAAGGGGGGAGGAAGGGGGGTTTCTTTTAAGTGAACTTTCAGACAATCATAGGCTTTGCAGCTGAAGCTATGGTCGGTTATTCCAAGGTGCAAGTTGTAGAGATTTCAATTCTGAGATGCGCTCGATGAAGACTGACAAAATGGGACGAGCAGCCCCTCTGGTGCCAGTCGCCGAAGCACACTGTGTACACATTGAGGACCTACGGAGACAGATGTTATTTCAGCTGTCTGGATTTCAGCTTTAATGACAACAGCAGCGCTGCTACCAGGCGTTCAAGCAAAGGGGGCCACCTCTGCTGAGCAAACACAGCTCCACAAGGGTGAAAGGGGAATGGCTGTCAGACAGAATGAGCCGGCCCGTTTTTTAAAGGAGCCCAGCGAATGGATTTCTGAGTGTCAGGAGCAGAGGACTGCTCTCTCTATCGATTAAGGATATGAATGAAGTTCTATGGGTCAGCTGCCGAGATTAGACACAGGCAGTTGAGAAATTTGAGAGAAAATGAAAACAGCCTTTGATGACCTGCCCAATATAATACGACATTTACTGCGGGAAAAGAAGTGGTTCAACTGTTGATACTGTGCTGAAAAACACAGCGAGGAGCAGCACCCGCCCCAACTAAATGCACAAATTGGGGCCAATTTGATCTCTTCAGGTTTCCTTTGCACAGTGCCAGATTTGAAGGTCTTTGAGCTTGTTGTTATAACACAGCCTGATTATTTTGTGGGGTCAAATGTTGCAATGCTGACTGGAAGTCTGGATGGAACCTCGTACCGGGGACATCCCGATCAAAGCTGCCTAAAGAAGCCCTCCAAATGCTGACCCTCCCCCCCCTTCCCAGCAGGGCTCCGTGTAGACCACAGATGTCATTGGGTAAATATGTAAATAGAATTGGTAATGGGGGGAGCTGCCAATGGGGGAAGTGACAGAAATTAGCCTGAGAAATGGCCGACAAGCCATTTTTAACATTTGTTCCTCAGTTGTTCACCTAGGTGATTCATTCAATAGGCTATTGTATAAATACTCAAAGTGACACACACTTTTATAGATTGAATCCAAAAGGCAGAAACCAGCTGGCAGGCAGGTAAAATCGAACGGGCGACTTATTGGATAATATTCCACACCAATCCCACTGTCTTGAATTTTATCTGCTCTTCTGAAGAGGTGGCAAGGACACCTGCCTGAAGTTGGCGGGGTCCTGCTGTAAATATGCAGATCGGGGCCCAATTACATCATCAGGCCCTAACTGCAGTTTTAACTGTTGACCTGACCTTGTGGCTTTCCCACCAAGTGAAGATAGCAGGAAGAGGATCCAGAGCCAGAAGAGGCCCAGACAGGAGTGTTTGTCCGGGCCCTACATGGAAAGTTTAGGCCTCCCCCTGATCACGAGGCCGCCCTGGAAGCCCCTCTCTGTGATTTACCATGTTGCTGGCAATCATTTCTTTTCTAACAAAAGGGTTAACGAGAATATCCTGAAGTCTACTAATGTTATACTGCTATTGATTTTTCTCTATATTGTAGGGATGTTAGCCTTTAACCGTTGTTTGTTAAGCAGTGACATATAAGCCAATTTTAAAGTAGTGACCCACTGAACTGAGGCTAATCCAACAGCAATGGTCAGTGTCAGGATGAAGTAATCACCTGTGTAATGAGGGAACATAATAAAAGACGTACTAATTCCTATATTTTAGGGAGCTGTAATCATTGATAATAGCTGCGAGGACAATAGTTTGACCTGCATAAGGAAAACATTTGGTTATCATTTTTAACCTGGGCTTTCGTAGAATGGGAAAATTTAGCTGGTACAGAATCAAAGACAGACTTGTAAGTAAATGTTTCACATGGTGGAATAGCAATTATATGTAACAAGAACAAAACTATTGATAAGATAACAAAATAGGGAGCTATACTGATATCGTTTGCCCAATGGAAAAAGAACCCGTTAAGTAAGGACACTTGTTTATTAACTAAAGTTATTGATAAGTTCAATTAAATTCTCCTTATATGGAGTTGTATTTTAACTGTTGTATAATCATGTGATTCAGATAAATGTGGATTGTCACGTGGAGGGGGTGAGAGGAAAGTATAAAAAATAGCAGTTTGTACAGATATCTTGGATTAGGATACACTCTGATTAACCTGTATGCTGAGCTCAGAACTGCAATGTGTTTGAGTCCCCAACTTATCCATGCCATGGTGCGGTTGTAAGTATTATCTGTTAAGTGTGTGTTAAGCACTGTTGTATGTGCTGTGTAATTAATAAACAGTGAGCGCTGAACTCAACATGTAAGAATCTTATTGATTCGAGAAGTAGATAGAACATTTAATCATTAATAAAAACCACCCTCTAACACTTTGGTGCTGGTTACCGGCCACCTGCCCTATCCTGTCCGCTTCGGGCGGACAGCTAACCGACAGCATACAGATGAGGCCCAGGAGTTTAAATTGCCTGGGCCTCACGCTGCCGAGGCCAGCTGGGTTTGGTGCTTGCCTCGCCCCACCCCCTTCCCCACCCACCCGATTCTCGCTCCCGGTTAAAATTGAGCCTCAGATGTAACATAATAAATGTGCCATAATAAATATATCCTCATTGAGACTAAACTGTATACAGCAGTACAACAGAACTCTTCCCACACGGTAGGTGATGGTTGATAAGGGTGATCAAAGAATAGGGCAACTCCCTCAGTAACAAAAGACCTGCTCAGATTTCAGAATAGCTAAATGAGAAGATCGGAAGAGAAAAAGACATGCAGCCCACTCTCTGTTGATTAGGTTCTCGGTCATCAGCAATGCAGAATATTTTTCATCTCTCTGCTATCCCTGAGCCCAGCCCACATGTCTCTACACCACAGTGAATTAGGAACCTGTCCATTTCTTTATGAATGTTTCAACTGTGTCCTCATTCACTGCACAGGTTAATCTTAAACATGTTGTTTATCTTGTGGCTTTTTTAGTGTATAATTATCAGGTCTTGTGTGCCCGATTGGTTTAGCAGTGTCATTCTGGGGCAATATACTATTGCCCTCATGAAAGTCACTCTCCTTCTTCCTATTCGTCAACCTCCCCCTCGTGTTTCCAGTGAATAAACTGCAATCATTCAGCTGTGTAGTTCTGTTATTTTGATCCTTAGCTGAACTATATCCTATCGTAAATCCTGGACAGTCAGTGCATGCAAATGTCCTCTATTAACAGGTTGGGGGATGATGCAGAATTAACTCTATGTTTATAAAAATTTCCCTTGAAAGTAACAAGATCCCAATTCAGAAATGGACAGAAATAAATTTCAGTATTAATTTAGGCCAGGTAACAACAACCAACAATTTCTATATCACTGTTCACGTAGAGCAGGACATCTCACAGTGCTTATTAGAGTTCTTTGAGGAAGTAACGGGCAGGATGGATAAAGGGGAACCAATGGATGCAGTATATTTGGATTTCCAAAAGGCATTCGATAAGGTGCCACATAAAACATTACTGCACAAGATAAGAGCTCATGGTGTTGGGGGTAATATACTGTCATGGATAGAGGATTGGCTAACTAACAGAAAACAAAAAGTCGGGATAAAAGGGTCATTTTCAAAATGGCAATCTGTAACTAATGGGGTGCCGCAGGGCTCAGTGCTGGGGCCTCAACTATTTACAATATATATTAATGACTTGGATGAAGGAACAGAGTGTCTTGTGGCCAAATTTGCTGATGATACAAAGATAGGTGGAAAAGCAAGTTGCGATGAGGACACAAAGTGTCTGCAAAGGGATATTGACAGGTTAAGCGAATGGGCAAAAATTTGGCAGATGGAATATAATGTGGGAAAATGTGAAGTCATCCACTTTGGGAGGAAAAATAAAAAAGCAAAATACTATTTGAATGGAGAAATACTACAAAATGCTGTGGTACAGAGGGATCTGGGTGTCCTCATACATGAAACACAAAAAGTCAACATACAGGTGCAGCAGGTAATCCGGAAGGCAAATGGAATATTGGCCTTTATCTCTAGGGGGATGGAGTATAAAAGCAGGGAAGTCATGCTACAACTGTACAGGGTGCTGGTGAGACCCCACCTGGAGTACTGCGTACAGTTCTGGTGCCCTTATTTAAGGAAGGACATACTTGCATTGGAGGCAGTACAGAGAAGATTCACTAAGTTGATTGTGGGTATGGAAGGGTTGTCTTATGAGGAAAGATTGAACAGGTTGGGTCTATACTCATTGGAGTTTAGAAGAATGAGAGGATATCTTATTGAAACATACAAGATTCTGAGGGGACTCGATAGGGTAGATGCTGAGAGGATGTTACCCCTCATGGGGGAATCGAAAACTAGGGGGCATAGTCTCAGAATAAGGGGTCACCCGTTTAAGATGGAAATGAGGAGGAATTTCTTCTCCCAGAGGGTCGTGAATCTTAGGAATTCTTTACCCCAAAAAGCTGTGGAGGCTGAGTCATTGAATAGATTCAATGCTGAGTTAGACAAATTTTTGAGTCAAAGGATATGCGGAAAAAGCAGGAAAGTGGAGTTGAGGTAAAAATCAGATCAGCCATGATCTCATTGAATGCTGGAGCAGGCTTGAGGGCCCGAATGGACTACTCCTGCTTCTATCTCTTATGGTCTCATATGGTTTTACCTCGCAAAAGAAAGAGGTAGACAGAAAAGGACACAAAGTTTATGGGGAAGAGTCAGTACTGAGGGAGTTCTGTATTGTTCGAGGTGCCTTTTTTGTGTCAGATATTAAACTGAGGTCGTGTCTATCTGCTCTGATGCAAATTAAAAAGCCACAATGGAGAGAAAGTGGAGTTGACATTATGAAAGGATGAAATCAAATACAATGAAGGGCCTTCTGCTTCATAACTTGTGATCTGCATAAGAATGTCCGGTACCCAAATTCCATTATTACAATTATTCTATTTTTTAACAATTAATATCGCAGCACTGAGGCAATGCTGGAATCATAAGGTAAAAGCATTTCTTTCCCACATCATTTACTCTTTAGTGCAGGTTTTTGCAAACTATGGCCCTGAAATTCCTGTGAGCCACTTCGCTGCCAGAAGTGAGGGTGGAAACGGAACTTCCACCTGCCAGGTCTGTCCCAGCACTGACCCTGTCCCAAATCCTGGGGACAGGGTCATTAGCACAAAAGGCGTGAACACCTGCACCACATACGGTGCTCCCTGGGGTGCATGTTCCATGGGGGGAGCTCAGAATCGATGGCATCGTGATCCTTCATCAGGATGGGCCAGTCCGGCCAATCTGGCCGAAGAGCAAATATTTTTTGCCTCAACTAATCTTTTGATGTGCTATTACTTTCCTAATGACAACTGATCTCTCTCAGATTAATTGATGCTGGGAAACAGCATTATGGGCTCCACTTACACCTCCTGTTCGGCAAGTACACCTGCATTATGCAGACATGCTCTTCGTTGGCCGTAGGACAGGTGGAATTGCTGGGATTTCCAACAGGAAATGCTATTCTGCCAGTCTCACCTCTTGCAGTGATGCCAGGATAGGGGGTGGGGAGGGTTGGCAGGTGAAAGAAGCCCCTGCATCCCTTCCCCCCGCTGTCAGAATTCTGCATCAGGCCAGAAAGGGGTGAATAATCCATAAAACTGGGATCCGATCCCCTCAAACTCTTTCTCCCACTCAGATTGTGGAATTTCCATGCCAGAAAAATAGAGGAATTTCAGAGCTTTATGTCCATAAAATTGTTCATTCTGATCACAAGAAAACCATAATACAGGAACAGTAGGAACTACAATTTTACAGGCTGTATTTCATTTGATGGCTGATCAGAACTAAGAGCTCCGTATGTTACAGGCAGTGGGAGTAGTTGTGGATTGCTCTAGTAAACAGCTAAGACAGGCACAGTGGGTTGAATGGGTTCCTTCTCTGCTGTAAACGTCTATGGTTCTATTTATTGGAGCACACTGTAATACAGTGGAACAGAAGTCTACCGTAATAGTTGAAAAGGTTTTAAAGAAAAGAAAGTAAGAAAGACTTGCATTTATATAGTGCTTTTCATCACCTCAGGACGTCCCAAAGTGCTTTTCAACAAATGAAGTACTTTTGAAGTATAGTCATTGTTGTAATGTAGGAAACGCGGCAGCCCATTTGCGTACAGCAAGGTCCCACAAACATCGATGTGATAATGACCAGATAATCTGTTTCAGTGATGTTGTTTGAGGGAGAAATATCAGCCAGGACGCCGTGGATAACTCCCCTGCTCTTCTTCGAGTAGTGCTGTGGAATCTTTTACGTTCACCTGAGAGGGCAGGCGGGGCCTCGGTTTAACGTCTCATCTGAAAGATGGCCCCTCCGACAGTGCAGCACTCCCTCAGTATTGCTCTGGAGACTCAGCCTGGATTGTGTGCTTAAGTCACTGGATTCTGCTCCCTATAACCCACTGATCTGAGTGATGATTGCTTGCTTCTCCTGTTGCTCCCTTTGCGCTGACACAGTAAGTGCAGTATTTAAATGCTTTGCTCCCTCTTGAAGCTATCTCTTTGCTGTGGCGGTGCTTTGAGCAGTGCCACCCCTCGGTGGCATCAACAACATGCAATAGCTGTACATCACAGTGAGCTCAGCTCTGAAGACATGCCCTCAGCTCCGGACCTGCAGCCTGACCGAACAGGCACTGCTCCACGAAAAGCAAGAAAGGATTAGCAGAACCTTGGCCGTGCACCAAACACTTGTAAGTGGAAAATAAGTGGAAGCACATTTATGATGAGTTTAAAAGAGTCCCTCGTGTCCCCAAAGAAGAGCTCTCAGCAATACAAGTCTCATAATGCACACTGAATGCTTCTGGAGACTCGGAGTTATCAGTAGTAATATAACCTTGAAATCCTGTACAAGTGCAGCTGGGAATCAATCCAAAGCTTCTTACTCGCAAAATAATAAACGTGCCGCCTTGAACGGCACTGGGATAACGGGAGATAATGGGACTTATTTTTATTTCTGCTGTGTTTAAAGAAAATCTCTCTCCTAAATAACTGTTTGTATTTTGGAGATTGACTCAATTTATATCTCTCTTTAAAGAACAGGATCTGAACACAGTCCAAGAATGGCAACAACAGGTGATGAAAGAAAATGCTCGCTCTTTTTAAAGGCTGAATGTTTTGTGGCTGGAATCTCTAAGTTTGGAGCAATTTCACATAATGTACATTGGCAATGTCTACCATCAAACAGGCACGGTATGTGAGGCCTTATTCTGAACTGCGCCCTTAAACCTTGAGATTACACTCTGTGAATATTGAATGACAAATGCTTAATTATTTGTCTAAAATTCCTTTCTCTGCTATTTTGATGGAGCCATTATTCTAATTATTTTAAATATAGTGAAGTTACATGGTGAAATTATCTAAGTGAGAATATTGGTGCAAGTTAAATGTTCATATACTATTGTTCTTACAGCATCATTTCAAAGCATTATTTCTTTGGGCAGAGGAGGCTGCACTCAGACCTCAACTATAACAAGGAGAGCAATGTGATCCACACAATGCGATCCACATAGTGTAATCCACAGAAAATGAAACAGCTCAAGACAGGCCAGAAAGAGAACTGTTGAATTGACTGGGCATCAAGTTTTAATGTGGAAGTCAAACTTCTGCGTCTGGTGTGGAGTTCAGAGCAATGTGGGAGTGTCACTGAAGTACCTTTCGACATGACAGCCCAATATGTTAAGTATCTACATATGACAACAATCCATTTATTTTCTAATTCACTCTCACTCATTAACGTACAAGAGAAAGAGACAGAATAGTGCTGAGGAAACTTTGTATTGGGTAATGTTATATTACCTCACAAAGGCTTCTTCATTCATTGATAGAAGCTCAACCTCCATGTGCATTGTCATCATCCCACTAGGGCCAAGTTACCCAGGAACGCTACCACATTAAGAAATTCCACCACTGCGTCACCAATTTGGTTAGGTCACAATCCCCCACTGTATTGTAAGACTTCTTTCTTGGTGGCTCCTGATGGCTCAATGAGATTATCCCATGAGTAAATGAGCCATACAGACAAGGGAGGACTCAGGCTAGATCCCCAGTTAGTGTTGTGTCAGCTGATCTAATTCGCATTTGGCAATAGAGATGCTAAAGTTGGCCTCAGCCCATGAATTAGGTAGAGGAATATTGATCAGGGTTGCTGTTTCTGATTGCTACCTGGCGACCCTTGCTGGAAGTATGCATCATTGCTCACTAATTTCATCCTGTATTATAAACTCTAAAGCCTAGAAATTTGATGGTGCCACACCTGTTTTTCAGGTGCTAAATGGGCACCTAAGCCTCCAATGTGATGGGCAGGAAGTGCACGTTCATTATGAGCCAGAAGTGCGTTGCCTGCCATATTGTTATAAACAAAAAAAAGGCATCCAGGGCCCATGCCTGAAACATACCCTTTGCAAATGCAAAGAAAGGGTCTCATGCCTGTTTGATGCCCCCAGTACAAAATTGGGTTGCCCTGAATGCAGCCAGCACCGGGCTGGCTGCCTTTAGGAAAACCAGATCCATGTGCTGTCTAACTAGCGGTCCTTAAAGACTTCAATTAAAATAAAATTTGGGAGAGATGTAAAATGGTCTGCTGACTCGCTATCACCCATTTTACACTATTGTACAAGGTCAAAAAGGCCCCCATTGAGTCTGCAGGTGAGGAACGGTTTCAACGGCAGATTGGCTAAAGTATGGGTGGAGGTGGGCAATGTTCCAAAGGGTGGAAGTAGCCAGTCTTCGTAATGGAGAGGTTATAGAGTTGGAAAATCAGCTTGCCATCAAACAAAACTCTGAGGTTACAAACAATTTGGTTTAGGTGGATGGAGTCAGTGACAAGAGAATGGAGTTTGTCTCGGGGGCAAGCACGAGGCTCCCAGCTCCTTGATAGATACACTGTACAGGTGCCTGCAAAAGACAAACCTAGAACTTCTATGAATTGGAGAACTGGAGGAGCTGGATGATGTCAACCCCTCTGACATATTGTGGGGGGATGTATCCAAGTCCAGCAGTTTCTAGCATTTGGACAGTTGTCCGTGTAAGTCACGGCACTAGATGCCATTGACTGAGCGTTCAGTGTTTGTCAGTTCAAACACCAGCCTGTTATTGACCCATGTATTCCGTGATCAATACCAGGCTACCTCACAACCTCATAATCCCAGCCACACAATCAACTCCAAGCATGATCAATGATTTGTCAAATATGGGACTAATTGGGGAAGCCTCCATCACTAGGTCCAGGACATAAGGCTGCCTTATAAAGGAGGGATGCATCAATTCATTTTGCTTAGAAACATCACTTTGTTTCTCTGACTTTATCTCCACAGAGAGACAGAGGATGAAGCAGTTTAACTCCGCATTAGATGTCATCTCAGCCTGTAATCCAATCAAGTGTCCAAATAGATGTGATTTATATTCTGGAAACTGAAGTGCAATTAAATCTTTGTTTTGTGCTCTTGGGGTGAGTAAATTGTAAATGATGCTTGATATTTCCCAGATGGCTGCTTTCTCCAGGCACTCACTCACTCTCAGTGCTTGTCAGATGGTGGAACTCTCAACTCAGCACCAAAAAATAGTTCCCCTCTATCGCTGTATTTCTCTGCTTGTTTATCAGCCTACGACTGTCCACTAGAGTGGGAACGTGTCTGCTGACCTGAGAGAGCCCACTACAATTCCATGACACTGAAATTCGTCAGGAGACATGATTCATCGCGAGCAAGACAGCCAGTGCGCCTTCTTTAACATCATGCAAGATGAATGGTCCATCATTTCCACTTTGTGCTCCATCTTCCCTTTTGTCTCCCTGAGTTACTCTTTCAGAACCTGTCCATCAGCACCCCTCCCCCTCAATTTTCTCCCCTCCTTTCCTGAAGGTGTGGATTCTCCCCAAGGTACCACTCTAAAACGAGGGTCATAAATATAAGATAGTCACCAATAAATCCAATAGGGAATTCAGGAGAAACTTCTTTACTCGGAGAATAGTGGAACTCGCTACCACAAGGGATAGTTGAGGCGAATAGCATAGATGAATTTAAGGGGGAGCTCGATAAACATATAAGGAAGACAGTAATATGCTGATAGAGTTAGATAAAGAGGGATGGGAGGAGGCTCGTGTGGAGCAGAAACACCAGCATGGACCAGTTGGGCCGAATGGCTTGTTTCTGTGCTGTAAATTCTCTGTAATTCTGTGTAATTCTACCGCTACAGAACAACTTCAAATAACGGATTCAAATGGCAATCCTTCCGTTTGTCAGCTTAGACAGTGAATGATGGCAGCCATTAAATCACTATAGCTAAGTTGGAGCATCTCCTCACTCGATACCCACACACACAGGTACCGTCCAGCAGTAGTTATTGGCTACCGATCCTGGCTGATATTTCCCAACCCTAATCCAGAGGTGCTGAGGCAATTGTAAGAGCTGAGATCAGCTAATTGAGCACAGATTGGGTATGAAACCTGGGACCTTCCTGGCTTGTATGACTCAGTACTATGCCAGGTAGTGCATCTGATCACTGAACCATTGGAGGAGCTAAAGATCTAATATTGTGCTCCACACACTTAAAGTTGCAGCATCCCATCTCTACCCAAAGCTCCCCCTGAATCATAGCGACATTTATTAATTAAGACTTTTGCTAACAAGCTACCAGGTGCAGACATCTGATAATTCCCAGAATTTCCTTCCATTTTTTTTCCACATAGATTAAATCTGTAATCAGAAAATGCAGAGGTGGAGAACTCAGCCCTGTCACAGGTACGAACAACATTCTGAATGGCATTTATCAATTTTTATTAAATAACAGAAAATCAAATTTAACAGAAGCACCTCAATGAGGTTGGGGAAGCACAGTGATAGAAAACAACACTCTCAAAATTTGGAGTTTAAAAATATGTCTGCACTACACTTGTTCTTTGTGTAGAGAGTGATCTTGACAAGGTTTGGGTGTAGGTTGTAATAAGAACAAAATATTTTTGTCTAGTTTTAGTTAAGGGTACGTAAAGGGTTAAAATACCATTTGTACCCACAGAAATTATATGCCTCCCTAATGTGATACAATTTTTTAAAATTTCTTCTCAAGATGCAAACATCACTGGCAAGACCATCATTTATTGCCCATCTCAGCTGACATGTCACCTGTCACTGAGCAGTTTGATTGAGGGAGGAGCCAAGCTACACAATGCATAAGAACTTTTTTCTAATATTCATTCATGGGATGTGGGCAACACTGGCAAGGCCAGCATTTATTGTCCATCCCAAATTGCCCTTGAGAAGGCGGTGGTGAGCCGCCTTCTTGAACCGCTGCAGTCTGTGTGGTGAAGGTTCTCCCACATTGATGTTAGGTAGGGAGTTCCAGGATTTTAACACAGCGACAATGAAGGAATGGCGATATATTTCCAAGTCAGGATGGTGTGTGACTTGGAGGGGAACGTGCAGGTGGTGGCGTTCCCATGCGCCTTGGCGAGTTGCTGCAGTGCATCTTGTAGATGGTGCACACTGCAGGCACGGTGCACTGGTGGTGAAGGCAGTGAATGTTAAGGGTGGTGGATGCCAGTGTTGTAGCTGCACTGGAACAGCTTGGCTAGAGTTGCAGCTAGTTCTGGAGCACAAGTCTTCAGCACTACAGCCAGGAAGTTGTCAGGGCCCATAGCCTTTGCTGTATCCAGTGCACTCAGCCATTTCTTGATATCACGTGAAGTGAATCAAATTGGCTGAAGACTGGATTCTGTGATGGTGGGAAGCATGATTAGGCCCCTCGAACTTGCTCCGCCATTCAATAAGATCATGGCTGATCTTTGAACTTAACTCCACTTTCCCGCCCGATCCCCATATCCCTTGATTCAAATGCAAAGGCACTGTGTGTTTAGTTCAGATATGTGTAAGATTGGCAAATTTTGAAAATAACATAAAGTTATGTAAATTCTGCCTGGTTCTGGTTACTGTTTTATCAACATGCTCCTTTTCAAATCTTTGAGTCAATTTTATACAGACAACAAGCTTTCATTAATCTTCAAAGTAAATCTGCACGCAACGATTGATTGTTAACTAGCTAGATACTCCTATAGTTAGTGACAATTATAAAAAGATCAATGGTTCTTAAGGTTACAGATGAGCTGAACATTGAGATAGTGGAATCCATGTAGGTAGTGGCATTATGTAATGTAGGGTCATGTGGAACATAGGAACAGGAGTAGGACATTCAACCCCTCGAGCCTATTCTGCCATTCAATTAGATCATGGCTGAACTGTATCTTAACTCCGTCTTCCTGCCTTGTGATGATTGACCAAACAGTGTATCTGTGCCGTGCTTCACACAGCTATGCACAACCAATTTGCTGATAGTCACAGTATCTTCAGAGGCACCTTGAAATGGCTCCATCACCTAAAATGTCAGTGCAGTGAGACTTTAACAGCAACTGCCAGTGCTGTGGCTGTGGTAGAACTTGGCTGCAGATCTGCTTGCAACAGGTGACATAGCTCTGTGATGGCCTCACTGGTGAACTGGAACTTCCACTCGGACAAGGGGAGGTATGTGCGCCTCTCCCTCTGGCGTGGGGTTAACGGCAGGTGGGTGCAGAGCAGCTCAGGTGCAGCCCGGCTAGCCCTGCACCCCTCTCTTGGTCCTCCCTTCTTCATCCACAAAGCAGAAATATGGGGGATTTTCCAGTGGAAAAATGACCTCATGGCAGCAGGAGTAAAACACACCACAGCAATAACCTTAAAGGCTCTTGAAGGACCTCAGTGGAAAAAACACAAGAGAAAGGCTTCAGCAATGATCTGAGCATGTGGCAGTCTTACTACTGGTTTCTTTCAACTGATTTCCGTATGGACCTTATTGCCTATCAACCCTGAACAACCCACTTTATACGAGCGCAGTGTGAAATGCGCAGAAATGATGAAAACTTACACAAATCATAACATTACATCATTATGAATGAATTTACCTATTGCTGCCCACAATCTGGTAGATAACTCCTACGGCAAGTTTAACCCCAATTGGAAAATCGTAACAGATGCAAAATGGATGGCGATTCAGCATGATGATTCTCCACACAATTTTCCACCTGGGAATGCTCGCTTTACACCCAAGAAATGGGTGGTCCCAATAGGACGATCTATCCTACTGTGTCTGTCAGTGAGCAGGGGCTGAAAAAAACCCCACCAATAGATAAAGTCCTTAACTGTGATGCTTCAGTTGAAAATCTGCCATTTCAACTGTGTGTTTAGCAACCGAGTCGCTTCCCATTGCTCCAGCATTGCAATCTTCCCTCGACCCTGCTCCAATTACCCCTCCTCCAAACCCTGTTCACCTGAAGAATGCAGTTAATTTTGACTCCCTGTGTGCAGTGCCACAGGAGATTGACTATAGTAATCTATAGCAATCTATTAAAATCTTACATCTGCATGCACTTTCTGTCAGCTTCTTCCATTTTAAATTCCCATGCCCACTGTTATAGTGGAAACTGCCTATGTAAACTTATCACACTGTATAATGAAACCCTCCTCTCCAGTGAAGGTGTTGCTGCATCACCACAGGCAGGAGGACGCAATTACAATGCAACAAGTTTACATAGGCAGTTCCTGTTATAAATGCGGACATGGGAATTTATAATGGAATTACATAAAAATAAGGACAGACTGTAAGATTTTCAAATAGGCTCCGAATTATATGTGCACGACCTGGCCTAGTTATCCCCCAGCCTTTAATCCCAGCTTCATCTGAAGACTATTTCTTAACTTCCCATGTACAAAGCCATGGGAGATTATTTGATATATGAAAATCAATCAATAAACATTTTCTATTGTTTTTTACAATGAATAAAAAGTACTCCCCAGATTTTCCTTTCTTACCAATGGATGATACAATTTTCCAATACAAGTTCACTTGTCATTCCTTCATTTGCTATTCTACGATGCTGAAGGCCCTAAGCTATCTGGCCATTTGTTTCTGGATTTGTGTAGTCCTTTGGCAATAGCCTACAGTTACTTGCAATTCGAGATGTTATCTAAATGAGGTTGCCTGCAGCATGAGTGCACTGACAGGTTAACAATGTTGATGCTCACCAATGACGTCATTGTAAAAGGCTGTCTCACTGAGCCTAAATTAGCCTCACAAGGTGGCGGACTTTGAAATGGCTTCTTGCATCAGCTGGACAGCCCCAATTTACCTCAATTGGTTTTCTCTTCATCCACTGCCAGCCTGTTTGTAAGTAAAGTCAACTATGTGGGGAATGAATAGTTCAAGAGGTCTGAGAGCAGCTCATTCCTATTACGTCATGTCAAAAACTAACATGAAAAATGTGGGCCATGACCATGCGATCAATGTGTAAATTGATAAACCTTTCATTAGATTCTACAGTGAAAGTGAAAGGATAGATTCTGATGTCCATCAGACCAATATTTCAACAACAACTTACACTTATATAACACCTTGTGCATCCTTTCAGCACTTTACAGAATGGGAGAATAGGCATTAAGCAACAATTAGGCAGAGACTTAAGGGAACTCATTGAAATCACAGCTGAAGTGAGAAGGCTTTGAAGTGAGGAGAGATGCAGCAAGGCAGAAGGTTAGGAAGAGAATAGCAGAACGCTGCATGAGATGCCCGAATGCCTTGTCATCCATGATGGAGCGTGAGGGGGGTGGGGGTGTGGCATAGCAGGGTAGGGAAAAGAG